>NC_073636.1:70350416-71685833 GCF_029407905.1 Bubalus kerabau
CAGCCTCTGCTGAGTCCCACAGAGGTCTTCCTTGTCTACTAGATCTGAAGCAGGTCTCCCTAATGTTTTAGCTCATAGCCCTCTGTTTTTTTCCTCCATCACAATTGTCCCTACACAACAGAGTGCTTACCTGTCTTAAATCTGTGAATTCCTTGGGGCCCAGTGCTGAGTTTCTCTTGTTCTTCCGACTCATGGCACTGACACTGAGCATAGAGAAGCTCAAGGCTGCAGACAGGGACGAGCACCACAGCAAGCCCCAGCAAGCCCAAGCCACACACTATGAGCGCTCAAGCTCTGCACTCACGCTTCCTGTGCCCAGGGCCAGCCATGCCAAGGGCCTCCCCTCACCCTTGCTGAGTAGCCAGCTAGCCTATGTGCCCACTGTCCACCGGCACCTACTGAAGCTAGAGGCTCCCCTATGAGGAAGAAAATGCATGGTGTCAGATAGATTGGGGTTCAAATCCTCACTGGTTAATTATGTGGCCTTAAGGCAAGCCGCAGAACTTCTCTGAATCTGTTTCTCATCAGTAAACTGGGAACAATAATCCCTGATTAGAGTAATTATAAGGATCAGGTGTGACCACGTGTTGCAAACCTTGTAATGCTGGGCCGGGCATTGGGTCAACTTTCATTCCCTCCCTCCTACTTTAAAGGCCCGTCACTAGGTGGCGGCCCATCTCAGCCACTCCACCTCCCCTCGGGTGACCACAGCCAACTAGCACAAACAGCTGCCTCAACTTCAGGCTGAATTCTCAGGTCCTTGGGGGCTGCACTTGAGGGGATCAACACACATACACACGCTACCACTACAGCAAGACAAGTCAAAGGCAGTCCCCAGACATTAGTCATCAGCCAGCTGGGTGGCCTGCCTGAGCACATACTCTTATATAAGTACTCACACATTCCTGGATGCCTGGATCTTTCCCTAATTTTTTTTTTCTTTATCATTTTTTGGAGGTCACAAAGAATTGGATACGACTTAAGTGATTAAACAACAACAGCACGTGGTATGTGAGATCTTAGTTCCCCGAACCAGGGATCAAATCTGTGCCTCCTGCATTGGAAGCATGGCGTCGTAACCACTGAAGTCACTTAACCAGGGAAGTCCTTGGATCTTTCTCTAGCATCAGCTAGGTGCCCTGCTGGGCCTCTTACCTCTAAAATGCAGTACGCTGTCCTGCTTTGTCTGGCTCAGCATCCATCAGACAGGCTCTACTGTGACTGAAGCTGTCTTTAGTTTGGGCGGTGTTCTGTGACGGGGCAATTAGACTGCCCGGGGTGCGCCTAGGGAGTGGCTGCAGCAACACAAAGAGTACAGATTAATCGAATAACCACCAAAAGAACTTGTGCCTGGAGAATGGAATGAAAGGGAGGTGGTGAGAGATGAAGTGGGAAAGAAAGGGGCCAGACCATGCCGGACCTGCTGGGCCAGGTAGGGGATTTTGTGTGCCACGGGAAGTTCTGGATGATTTGAGCCTGGAGGTAGGGAGTCAGGATTTAATTTCATTTTGAAGACCAGAGCATAGGGGCTTCCCTAGTGGTCCAATGGCTAAGACTGCACTCCCAACACAGGGGGCCTGGGTTCGATCCCTGGTCAGGGAACTAGATCCCACAACCCCCAACTAAAAGATCCTGAATGCTGCAACTAGGACCCGGTACAGCCAAATTTAAAAAATACAAACAAACTAGAGCATAGGGAATACATGCAGGCAAAACCAAGGAGGGTAAATAGTTGGGAAGAGAGAAGATGGGCCTTGAGGTTGTGGGCAGAGCAGAGACATGGGAAGGCACAGGGAATGGGACTTGATGGAGTGCTGTGGGGTTGAGGGATAGAGAGGAACCAAGGCTGTCTCCAACGGTTTTAGCCCGAGCAACTAACCAGAGGCATGTTCTGAGAAACTGAAGACCATGGGAGAAGCAATTTGAGGTGGGATGTGAGATGTCTATGCTACGTCGGGTCGTGGAACAGGTAACGGGATGCAAAGGGGGATACAGCTTCGGCGTTCGGGTGCCTGAATTTGGCAGGGGGCGGTGGGCAGTGACGCCGACAGAAGGGTCAGGCCGCCTTGGGAACTGACCCAAGACCCACCCCGGAGGAAGAGAAGCTGCTGTGTCGAAAGGCAGCGGCCAGAGACCGAGGAGGAAAACAGGGATAGAGTCGGCCTGGGAAAACGAAAGCTCGGGAGAGCATCTGCAGGAATGGTGCGGAGCCATAGGGCCTGAGCCCCCGTCCTCGTCGCGTGGAGACTTGCGGCGTGGGGGTTCTAAGGGTATGGCCAGGCCAAGACCACTGGTGGGCTCGCAGGGGATGCTCAGGCCTGTGGGCTACTCCGAATAACGGGACTCCCCCCTCCACCCCACCCCCCCACACACACACACACCCGCGAGGCCACTTCAGCCGCAGGGCCGGGACGATAGTGGGCCCGACGGTCGCAGGCGCTGCCGGCGGGGCCACCCCCGGCTGCCCGGGGAAGGGATGGGGGAGAGGCGGGACAGGCAGGCTGTCCGTCAGAGCCTGCCGACCAATCACCGGGTGTCCCCGCCCCCGCCCCGCCCCGGAGAGGGCGCGCGGAGGACTCGCCTCCTCCACCGCCGCCGCCGCCGCCGCCGGTGTGAGGCGGCCCGGCCTGGCCTGGTTCCCTCAGCCAGGCAGCCCTCCCAGGTACCGAGTTTGGCCGGCGGGCCTCGGGAGGCGCCCCGGACCTACACTTCTTTTCTTGGTGGCCGCGCGGGCGGCGCCCCACGAACGGGCTTCGGAAGGAGCCGCCGCGGCCGGGCCTGTGCGGGACGGTGGGCTGGGCAGCCGCCTGTGCGCGCGCGACAGACGGCCGGGCCGGCGCGAGACTGCCGCGCGTGACGGGACCGGCCGAGGCAGCCGGGCTGTGTCCGGGGCGGCGCGAAGAGGCCCCGCGGGGCCGTGGGCCCGGCTGGCGGACAGCGGGCGGCGCGCGCGCGCGTGCCCCGACGCGGGGCCTACCCGGGGGGTCGCGGGGCGCAGGCGCGGCGGGCGGGGGTCCTCCCCACGGGCGCGCGGGCGCCTTTGTTCCCGGCGCGCGGGCCGGGGCGGGGCCTGCAGGGCCGCCCCGCCCCCGCTCAGGCCCCGCCCCGTCTCCGCCCGCAGGAGCCGCCGCCGCCGGGGTCCGCTCGCCCGCCGCCTGCGCCGCCGCCGCCGCCAGCTCGCTCCCGCCGGGCCTGCGCCGCCGCCGCCCCCGGCACCCGAGCCATGGCGGGCGCCGCGTCCCCCTGCGCCAACGGCTGCGGGCCCAGCGCGCCCTCGGACGCCGAGGTGGTGCACCTCTGCCGCAGCCTCGAGGTGGGCACCGTCATGACTTTGTTCTACTCCAAGAAGTCGCAGCGGCCCGAGCGGAAGACCTTCCAGGTCAAGCTGGAGACGCGGCAGATCACGTGGAGCCGAGGCGCCGACAAGATAGAGGGGGCCAGTAAGTGCGCTCCCCCTTGCTGCACACCCCCGGCTCCCCGGGCCTGCCTCGCGGGTGCGCGCGCTGGGGCGGCGCGGGGTCTGCGCCCCGGCTCGCGCGCGCCCGAGGGCCACCGCTGGAGAGACTCCGGCAAACTTTGGGGCCCCGCCCCCGCCTCGGCCAGGGTGGTCACCGGGGGCGGGGGGCATCCGGGTCCTCAGTCACCTGACAGGACACCCCGTCCCCCAGTAAGGGGGGGGAGTGTTCCAGGCGCTTTGCCCAGAGGCCTAAAAATCCTAGCGAATTGGAGATCAGCGGGGCCGGCGTCGGGTCCCCCCCCCCCCCCCACCCCGGGAGCGGTGTCGGCCGAGGCGAGAGGAGCCGAGGCAGTGTCCTCCCCCCGGCAGCCGCGGAACCGGAGGCCAGACAGATGTACCGTTTTTCCAAAAAGATCAATCTGGTGCACCTCTGGGCCTCCCGGCCGGGCTCCTACTTACAAAGGAACCTTTGGGTTCCCCAAGTAGAATTTAGGCAGATGTTGGCGTAGGGCTGGTTTTGGAGCAGAACCGGGCCTACTCATCTCTCTCTTGGGGCCAGGGAGGAAGGTGGTCTTGTTTGATTTGGAAAAGCCTGAGAGGAGGCAGTGGATGTTTTTCCCGCCGCTTCTTTTGTCCTGAAGCTGAATTTTGGAGGTCTGTGTGCGTGGGCAGACTCCCAAAGCCAGGGCAGGGAAAGAGGCCAGGCTTCCCCTTGTCCTTTGGAAGCACATTCTCCAGAGCTTGGCCCCAGAAAGGCCAGCCTCGCTGCTGCGTGTCAGGTACTCTTCAAGAGGACGCAGCCAAATTTGGGTCCAGCCCTTAGTGTCCTGCGTCCTGTGGCTGGAGGGAGCCAGGAGCGGCTACTATTTCCTGCCTTTTTGCTGTCCCAGACCTGACCTTGGTTGCTTCTGCGAAAGAGAGAGTTGGGGGACTTTGAAAAACCCCAGATCCTTCAGAGAGAGATTCCATTGAGCACGCGCCTGTGCTGTGGCCGGATGGGCCCCCCAGCTCTGCCCTCCATTCTCCCACCTCCAAGTGTGAGATGATGTGTTTGTAACCCCAGGCTGTGGGTTGCTTCCTACAAGAACCCCCTCTACCCCCCGCCCCTGAGACTGGAGTTAGAGCCAAGCTCAGAATTAGGACTGTGTAGAGGAAGAGGGTTCAGAAAGTGACACCCCCAAGAGAAGGTCTTCCAGACCTTGGGTATGGCGTACCTGCATGTAGATGACTGAGGAGACGGGGAGGAAGGAAGGTCTTGTGGTGAGACAGCCATCCTCAGCCGCACACTCCAGATCTCACACAGCTGCTGAACTTCCACACGACAGCCGCCTTCCTCTGTGACCCGCCTCGGGCCCTGGCAGCCAGCGGGAGAAAATGTTAGATGATTTGAGAGGCTGGATTTCAGAGTAGAGGAAGGACAGATCCTGCAGAGGACTGGAGGGGCATCACCCCGGCATCAGACTCCAGGCATGGCCCTTCCGTGTGTCTGTGGATTCCCCGGGCTCTCCTGAATTGGTAGCGGCTTGCTGAGGTTCCCAGGTAGACTTCTGGCCAAGAGGCTGCGTTTCACACCGTGCACGGGACCAGCAGGCAGTTGAAGTGCAGCCCAGCGGTTGAAGGCGAGGTTGGGTTTGAAGCCCATATGTAATCGTTGTGTATCGCCCCCAGCCAGCTACTTCTCTGAGCCTTAGTGTCACCATCTGTGAAATGGGAGTAATGATATCTCCACCGAATGGGGTTATTTTAGGGGGTAAAGGAGAGGATTAATGTAAAACAACGTATGTGGGCTTCAAATCCAACCTTGCCTTCAACTGCTGTGCTCCTGGATACGTTCTAAATGTTTAATAAATGTAAGCTGTTATTCATGACAACAGTAATAGACTATGACTGCCCCTCTTGGACTGGGACTGTATGGCTGCACAAAAGGGTGAGGGAGCAGGAAGGGAGGAGCGCGGGGACCCAGCTCATTTCACTGAGATCACTACCCGGAAAAGGGAGGAAATGGTTTTGTTTTGCCCCGACCCAACTACTAGTCACCCCCCTACCACGTAGAGCAGGGTATGGAGTTGTCTTGAGGAGATTTGCACATCTATCTCGTGGGTGGGTGACTCTCTTGTTTGTAAGTTGGGGCCTGTACAGAAGGAACGGGTGTGGAGAGGCAAGGGGCTAGTCCAGCAGGTCTCACGTCTTGGGGGCTGGAGGCAGGAGTGCCAGGTACCTGATAACCCCGGCCCCTGCAGGTGGGTCTGTCAGAGGGGTGCAAATTCAGTGACCTCAGCTGGGATTTGAGAGGCCTGCCTGGAGCCTGGGCAGAGGAGGTAGAAGTGGCCATGGCCCATTGGTAAATTGGATCCCGGGATTGAAGGAGTCTGGGTGAGAAGCCTGGTGGACCCTGGTGTGCAGTTCAGGCCTTGCTGATGGAGCCTTCCACTGGAGCTGCCCCAGAGCCACCTGTTTGTGGGTGCACCTCATTGCTGGGTTCTGATCCCTGCAGCCGCCTCTGTAGGTTCTGAGGAAGTTTGGAGTGCCAGCAGGGCCCCTTGCCACCTGGCCTCTTGCCCAGGTGCCTCAGATGCCTGGCCTTTTCCTGCTGACCCTGCCAGGGTACCACACAGTGTCTGTAACCTGGCCAAAGAGAGAGACACTTGTGGGACTCTCAGGGTATCCGTGGCCCTGCAACGAGATGGGGTTCGGTGAAAGTTCACGGTGCTCATGGCGAGGACCTCGTTCTGGCCTGACTCCGTGCCCTCTCTCTTTATCCTCCTCTTGTGAAATGCGACCGGCAGGTGCTCACATCGCGTCGCGGGTGGGAGTTTGGTTTAAAAGGGGTGGGGTTGGTACTGGTTGTCACGGTGGTGTGACAGGAACCAGGTCGGTGTTTGGCTTTTTGTGTTACAGATACTGACATAAATGAGTACAAAGCAATTACAGACTTCCTGCTGAGTGCTACAGAGACTTGTCATCATGTTTTCTTGGCAGATCCGCTAAAGGGCCCCAGGGGGTGGTCTGGAGTGCCACCCCACTTTACAGACAAGGAAATGGAAATGCAGGGAGTGAACTGTGCTGCCACGTGACAGCCTCAGTGGGATCCAGCCCTCCCGGCAGGTGCTGGCCGGCCAATCCCAAGGGCACTCCACGCCCTGGGGTTGTGCTCTGAGTGGCCTCAGGCCCCAATCCTGGGGTCCGCATCGCTCCTCTGAAGAGAAACCTTCCTGTTCAGACTGTACCTGACGGACAGCCCCGGCCTTTCTCAGCTGTGGCTCCACACTTCTGGTGCCTTCTGGGTTGACATGTTCAGTCAGGGGTCACTGTGGGCACAGTGGCTCGGATGGTGACTCCATGGGAGGCCAGCACGTCAGGAATTGCAGCCCCGGGTTTTCGTCTTTGTTTCTGCAATCGATACCCTTTTAGACGCCAGGCCTCCTTAGGTGGTGAATCAAAATAGGCCCTTGCCTTCAGGGAGACTGAAGCAGACAATGGCAGCCGTGGTTCCTGCTGCCTTTGATGCCGGGGGTGGCAGGGTGGCAGAAGAAAGCAAACTCCCCAGACAAGGCGGTCAGGCTCGTAGGGGAGGTGACGCAGGGACCCGCAGTCTGAGGCCTGACCCCTGTGGCTGTCAGACCCTGGAGGAGACAGACCTCAGGGTCAGCCCTGAAGGCTGAGCCCGGGAAGGGCGGGCCTGTGTCGTCGGGGATTTTCCTCTGCTGCCGGGTCAGTCCCCGTGGGAGAAGGGCAAGAGCACGTGTCCGGATCCACAGCTCACCATCCTCGCCTGTGTGTTTCCTGTCTGACTATAGTTTTTCCAGGGGAAGTCAGAGCTCTCAGTGTTTCCTCAGCCCCCCCAGGCTTGCCCTGATGTGTGGGTTTCCAGGCCAGCCCGGCCAGGCCCCCTGTGCAGCTGGGGCTTTGTCTTCCCTGTGAACTTAGGGACGGGGTTTGCTGTGCCTGGGAGAGCTGAACACACCACGCCAGGGGCCCCCAGCACCTCCAGCTTCTCCCCTGTGTGTGCGCCGGGGCCTGCACATACGTACACAAACGCACAGGCTGGAGTCATCAATTAGAGAGCTTGGCCTCTGGCTTGTTTTGGGTCGCCCCTTGGAATGAGGGGCATTTGCTTGCTCAGTAGATATTGTGTGAACACCTCCTGTTTGCCCAGAGCTAGGCACTGAGAGTTCAAACTATAAACAAGACCTGGACTGGGCTGTTGAGGAACAACTCTTGGAAGAGGCAGGTGTGGGGACGTGTAATTAGAACCCCGCGTGTTCCATACCATAATAAAGGTCAATGCCCAGAGCTTCTTGTGTGCAGAGGAATGAGCTCTGCCCAGCAAGCTGAGGGTCTAGAGGAGAGAGCCAGGAGGGGAGGTGGCTGGTGCACGGGCCTGAGTGGTTGAGGACCTTGCCTGTGCCCTGGGTGAGGCCCCAAGGACCACTGCACAGGGTGGGTTGGGGGCAGCATAGGGAGGGCCATGGCGTGCCAAGCCTTGTGGGTTGTGCTCTGTCCTGTAGCAGAGCTGCCACCAGAGGCTGAAGCGGGATGTCTGGGAGAGGTTGAGGAGGGGGCCTGGGAGCCACTGCGGGAGAGAGCCAATGAGTACGGCATGCCTTGTCTCCTAGCAGGCGGGCGGATGAGCGGTGATGGAGGCGTGGGGTGGTGGCAGGAGGCAGGAGGCAGAGGAGCTGTAGTGGCTGAGCACCGGTGCTCTGAGCGCTCAAACTGCCTGGGTTAAAATCTTCCTGTGCAGCTCACTTGCTCTGTGACCTTGAGCATGTGACTTTCTCTCTCATCTCTAAAAGAGGGATAGTAACAAACGCATTTTTCTCGTAAGGGTTTTGTGAGGATTCCGTGAGAACGTGTAAGGTGCTTGGCATCGAGTGGAGCGTGTAAGTGCTTCACATGTGGGAACCCTGACGAGGAGGAAGGGGAAGATTAAGTGGCCCAGAAGGACCCGTTAGTGGAAGGGAACAAATGTACATGTGGTATTGAGGGGGCTGGCTGCCATGTACTTCGATGTGGGGACCAGGAGGCCACTTAGCCCCTATTTCTTGTCATCAGGGCTCTTTCCCGCCCCGGACTTTTGCAGGGTGTCAGGGCAGCTGACTAGGAGCAGCTGCTTCGGTATCACATGAACATATCAGATTAGTCTGTTTCTAAGAACTTCGCCCTGAGAAATGGTATCTGAGTCCATTTTGGGGAGACCCCTGACTTCCAGGAAAGGCTTTTACGGCGGCACCTCATTGTGCTAGGGCCTGTTTTTGCCTCTCCTTTCACTATCCATGTTGGTCTCTATTAACTCATGGTGTTTCTTCCTACTCTGCCCTTTTCTCTGATGTGGCTTCAGAGAGGTCAGTGAGGGCTAGCGCTGGAGGGACGAGTTGAGACCTGCTATAGCAAAGGCCCAATACTAGAGGACAGGAGACTCCCCCCACTGCCAGCCTGCTCTGAGAACTGCAGAAGCCAGTGGGGACTTTGAGGGGAGTCCCAGGAGAGGTGGGGCAGAGAGTGCTCAAGCTTCCCCAGGGGGAAACCTTTGAAAGCAGCCTGATAACAGGTGAGAAGACTCCAGGCCAAGTCCAGGGTGAGGAGTGGTCCCCAGCAGCTGGGGCCAGAATCAGTCAGATTTGGGTGAGAGTCTCAGCCCTTCTGTGCCTTTGGATACCAGGCACCTGAAACTGATCTTCAGCTTTCAAAGTCATTTCCCCCTCACAGAGCCACCTGTCAACAGTGGTCAGGTGGGGTCCGTCTGAGAGTGAGAGGTGGCACCTGAGCGTGCTCAGTACAGCATGGGGCCCTTGTGGGTGCTTAGCAGCTCTTGGTTTCCCTTGCCTTCACCGTAGCTAACCACAGAGCTCCAGTTCTTCCCACCACCACGCTGGCCTCAAGGCTTCTCCGACAGCCAGGGGCTGGAAGTCTGTTTCTTACTTCTTTGTTCCCTCCCTGAGTCTGTTCACAGAGGTCACGGGCAGGAGAAAAATTGGGTCTTTGAGTAGTGCATTGGTTCATGGAGCATTTTCTCATCCATGAGGTGTTAGAACTCCACCACAGCTCCCGCAGAGAGGCAGGGATGCCAGGCTCCCCCTTACAGAGGAGGAACCCGAGGCCCCAAGGTGAAGGTCACCCAGCGAGTTTATGGTGTGCTGAGACCAGGGCTGGAATTCCTGATTCCCTTTGTAGTGTTCAGTTGATCCCTCCACTCTGGGGCAGGTGACAGGTGGGTGTTGTAGAAGAACAGGGTTTTTATTTACCTGGACAGGGCTGTCTGATCTCTCCTCCGCCCCCTGGCCACATGCGCTGTTTGGCCAGCCTGGGCTTCGGTCTGGAACACTGGAGTCAGTGGTTCCCTTGAGAGACTCAGGCTCCCTCTGCAGTCCCCCCATCGAGACGCGGTCCTCTCTGCTGTGTGTGTGTTGGGTAACCAGAGACCTGTGCTCTGACTTGCTCTCCCTGGGTTATGATGACAGCCTCCCTGAGCCCCTGCTGGGGAAGCGGGAGCCTGGGGCTTCGTGCTCAAGGTGCTCTGAGAAGGGCCTTTGCGGGACCCAACAACAAGCTGAAGCGTGTGCCCTCGTCCGCGGGTTCCTGTGTTCATCCCACATTGAGCGTGGTCTTCGTTCCCATGTTCGGAGTACACCGAGCCGGACGTGGTCGCTCCCACCTCTGACCTGTTCACTGAGGCCGTATCTCCAGCGTTGTGTGCTTTCTGTGTCACCATAGCTACTCTTTCCTTTAAAAAAAAAAAAGGGCCCGAAAACAGCTTTCTTGGGCCCCTGCGGCACATGAGCAGGTGAGACGCCGCTTGTGCCGCCCTGACTGGACGCTGGTGTTCACTGATGTGCCAGGTGCCGTGGAGGCTGACGGTAAACATAGGGGATGAGGCTCTCACGGGCAGAAAGGAAAAATGACAGTGAGGTCTGGGCGCTGAGAGAGACGCAGGCCGGGGCAGCTCCGTGGGTCTGCAGGGGCGGGGTGTGCCGTGTTCCTCCCCGTGGCTGACAGTGGCCGGGGCCTGGCTCTCCCCTGTGTAGGTCATGTGTGCCACTGTTTGTGCAGAGGGTTCTCAGTGGCGCCGGGTTGGCCCCCGGATGCAAAGCCGGAACACCCCGGGCACATGAGGCCCGAGGGGTTTTGGAGAAGGAGGCCGGGGGGAGTTAACTCCTGACACCTGGGCACGGGGTACAGGAAGGGTGGCCCCACGGTTGTGGCAGGTAGATTGCAGCCCGTGGGGGTCAAGAGGCGGCATGCTCTGGGGTCTCGGAAACAGGGAACTTGGTGTTCCGGCTCCGAGGCATTGCAGCTGTGCCCTCGCCTGATTGTATCTCCTCCTTCACCCCAACACACGTGCCCCTGCTCGCGCCGCCACAGCTTCCTGCCGTCAGCCCAGGGTTTTAGGGCCGCCCTTCACGGCTTAGTGTGCTGGGTCTCCAGAGGGAGTGGGCCTGAGGCTGCCTAGAGACTGTGCCCTTGGCCCCGGAGGGGAGGAAGGACGTGGGAGGGGACCAGGCCATGCGGATGCTGCAGGTGGTCGCTCTGGGGGAGGCCGAGGCCTCGGGGGTGTGGCTCAGAGTCCCCACTTGCATTCTTGCCTCCGCTGTAGATGGCCTCCCTCTCCTCGTGCAAACAGTGCCTTTTGAGGCGGCGCTTGGCTCACCTTTGAGAGGCTGCAGTGGCTGAGTGCCCAGCACAAGTCCTAGCTCTCCTCCCCGCACCTCGTCACCCCCTAGGAACTTGGCTGTCCTGGGGGACGCAGGGAGGGCTCCTTTTTATAGCCCACATGTAGGCTTTGTATATAGGCTCTGCGCTTCCTTCCGGGCCCTTCCTGGTGTTGGCCGGTGGCCCTGGCTTCAGCAAGACTCAGGATGCAGAGTGAATGGGGCAAAGCTTTCTCCTGCAGGACTGGCATCTCCCTTGCCGAGCCAGGCGTGGCACCGAGCAGCCTGGGGTTAGGAGGCAAGGAAAGGAGGTGACCCAGTCCTTGATCCTGGGAAGCTTGCAGTCTGGAACGTGCGGAAAACCATGAGAGCCCCGGGCCGGCAGGAGACTGTTGTGCCGAGTGCTGTCGGCTGAGCCTGGGGCTCCAGACAGCATCAGCCTGCCCTTGTGGGTCGCTTCCCCTGCTGGCTGGCAGGCTGGCGTTGGCTGGAGGGTCACAAGGCGTGGGCTCAGTGAGGAGCGGCGGTCTGACCGAAGCGGCGGACAGCCGACCAGACTGGTAAGGGCTTGGGCCTGGGAACGTTTGACCACTTGTTTGTGTGAGATCTAATTCTAACTCAGCAGGGGCGGGCTGTGCATGTTGAGGTTGGCTTCCTGTTTTCCTGGACACCTGGGGATATGGCTGAGCTGAAATGTCCTGAGGGAAGTGGTGCTTTAAGAGGTGGCCCCCCCCCACCCACCCCCGGCCCCGCCTGCCCAGTTCACGGTGTCCTTGGTGTGGCCTTGCCCGTGGGGGGAGAAGGGCATTGACCATCCCGGGCCTCTGGCTGTGGGGGTGTGGTGGGTGAATTCTAACGCCGTGGGATGAGTGACTTCAGCCTCAGGCCTGGAGAGTGTGGGCCCGGGTTCCTGAGTGACTAACCAACCCTAGGAAGGAGGGGAGGGGCTGGGCACAGGTCCCAAAGGCTTCTTCTCCACCTACTCCAGGGCAGGAGATCATTTGGGAGGTTGGGGAGCGGCAGGGGCTTTCGAGACCCTCTGTGGGGCTGTGCAGACCACGTGCCCCATTTGTCATCCAGCTGTTAGGTGGTAGCTCTCCTGTGCCAACCCTAACACAGTAAGAGGGTAACACGCCTGTGTTCGCTCATCAGCTCCCAGCTGGGACTGTGGCCCTTCTTGGGAGCTCTGAGCATGTCCACGATGGAGGTTAGAACAGATTGCATAGGTCGCTTTCTCAGGGGTCACTCGGGCCTGTTGAGGCCAGCGGTGAAATAGAGGGAGGGTCCCTCCAGTGGGAACCCCTGATGCCAGGCTTGTCCCTGATGGTGTCTGGGTCCCCGGCCCGAGGACTGGCCCCTGCTGGAAGGGTGAGGCGCTACAGCCCAGGGCAGGAGGCTGGGAGGCAGCTGTCTGTGCTGAGGAGGTGAGGCGGGAGCTGTCTTAAGAGGGTGGAAGTAAGGAATTAAAACCAGGAAGGGGAGGTCCCAGGGTACCCACCCCTCTCAGCAGGGGGGTTGATTTTGAATAATCTGAGCGGGGCTTTCCGCTCACCTTGGAGTGGGCAGTGTCCTGTGTGGTGTGACCTTGTGGGGCCTTGGTTCCCCCAGAAGCAAAGGGAGGACAGGCGAGTGGCAGGGCTTGGGCTGCTGTGGCCCAGAGGGAGCAGCCCGATCCTGAGGCGAGGCCAGGCCAGCGGGTCTGAACTGGGAGAGCGGGCCAGTGGGCAGAGGAGGGCGTCGGAGGGAGCAGACCTGTGACGTAATGACCCTTTCCATTGTTCAGAGTGTCTCTCCAACCGAGACATTCAAGGTTGACCTTGTTAGGGATTTAAGGGCTGGCCCCACATCCCCCCCACCCCACCCCCCGCCATGGAGAGAAGGGCCCGTGCTGGCAGTAATACAGAAACCAGAAAGGCGGGGAAGCAGCACGGGTCAGTGAGCTTCAGGGGGAAAGGCCTCCGCCATTCCCCGCCCCCACCGTAGCCCCTTTTTAGCCCCCAGCCAGAGGCCCCTGTTGCTTCCTTTTGGGGTGGGGGACAGGCCCCAGGTTTTTTCTTTCTTCTCCTAATGCAGTCCATTCCCTGCTAGGCACTGGGGCATTTGGTTCACGGCGTCAAGGACCTTATGCTCCAATAGAGAAGGTAGTCAAAGAGCCTTAAAATACACATGGTTCTCACTCATCTAGGTCCTTGGTAAACGTGGTCGTTAATATAAATAACGCCAGTAGGGCTTGTTCAAGGATTAGATTCGAGAGTGGTGAGAGTGTACAGAGTCTAGTTTAGGCACTTCTTTGGAGGTGAAGCTGTTAACTGGCAAGAGGTGTGGCAGGAGGCCTGGTTTTGGTGAGGGCTTGACTTTGAGGTACCTGCTTCCCAGGTGGTACTAGTGGTAAAGAGTCCACCTGCAAAGCAGGAGACACAGGAGATGTGGGTTCGATCCCTGGGTCAGGAAGATCTCCTGGAAAAGGAAATGGCAATCCACTCCAGTATTCTTGCCTGAAGAATCCCATGGACAGATAGCCCATGGGGTCACAGAGTCGGACACGGCAGAGCGACTGAATACACACACCTGTGACTTTGAGGTGAACGGGCAGAGAAGGCAAGTAGGCAGTTGGCTTGAAGGGTCTGAAAGCTTACAGTCGGACTAGAGTAGGGCTGTGTCTGTGAGTTGTCTGTCATTGGTAGTGAAAGCCATGGGCCTGCGTGACGCTGACTGGGGAGCAGGTGGAGCTTCGGGAGAGGAAATGCCCTTGGCCTGGGCCTTGACGAAGGCCAGTGTGTCCTGGGTATAGTCGTGGAGCCCAAGGAGCAGGAAATCAGAAGTCAAGAACAGAAGTTCAGCAGGAGAGAGGGTGTGGTCAGCCGTGTTGATTGCTCTGAGGGTCAGGAAAGGGGAGACTGGGCAAGTGACTTACACCCAGGACAGTACCCTGTTTCTCCAGGTGGTCTGAATAGACAGTGAGAAGCATTTCATTGGGTCTCCTGAGATCCTGGACACATTCTATACCTGGCTCTGCTGGGCCCTCAGCTTCTTTCCTGTAGTTGGGAGCCTGGCAGACACAGGCCATCTAGAAAGAACTTGGTCAGCATCAGCCTGTAGAGGAGACAGAGGTCAGCACGCATGGGGCTGCCTGGGGAGTCCTGTGGGCCTGGGCAGAAAAGTTGAGGCAAGCCCCTGCTGCACTTGCCCTGCTGTGACATTGCTGGCCAGCCTTCCCTCCCCTCTCATCCACCAAACTCTGAATGTCCTTTTCCCCAAATATGCGATGCCTTGGCTTTCGTGATCCCGTGCTGGAGCACCTGGTCGGGCCAGTCCTCCCAACCTGCCTTCTGTGGACAGAGTGGTCCAAGACTCCCGAGTCCAGCTGCTCACTTTCTCTGGCTCCCGGCGCCACTGACACCTCCCTGTTCCACCCTTTGTAGGCCCTCCTAGTTATCTGCTTCCCCATCTGTTTCCTCCACTGGGCAGGGGCTTTCTGACTTTCTCAGGGCCAGGAACTCCAGTGCTTTATTGATCTCTGTTTACCCAGGACCCACCCTGGGGCCTGACCTGGAGTTGGTGGAGGTTTGGTGCATGTTTGATCTGGGTGATGGAGTGAGAGAATAAGCCTGGTAGATAGCTGCTCATCTCTCTCCTGGCTTTGAGTTCCCTGGGTGGGGCCCCTTGCCCTTCCTTCCTTTGGGGCCCAGGCATGCTGTTCCCACCTCTTAAGATGAGTGGGATTCATCTCGCATCCTAGGGAAGAGGGCTGCCTGCCTGGATAGTATGAGGGCCTGCTGGGGCTGCCCTGCTTCTCCTCTGCAATCCCAGTGTCGGGGTGGCTGCTGCTGGGTGAGGGTCCCCATTCTGCTGTGAACTACCACGTGACTGTGACAAGACCCCTGGGAGCCTCCCGTTTCCTCGTTGCTCCAAAGAGGAGATTCACCTAGAATCTAGACTACAGGCATTTCACAAACTGGCAAGGATTCTTTACAGCCGTGACTGAAGCAGTTGCATGGAGGAGGGCAGGGTCCCATGTAGGAGGGTCCGCAGACCCCCATCCAGCTGTCTGAACGGTCTTTTCCTGCTCTTCTCTGTCAAGTGTCTGGGGAAGGGTAATGGACAAAACCTTGCTAGGAGCAGATGCCGAGCCCTGCCTGGGGTGGACCTTGCACGCCAGGGTTCCACTGGGGCTTTCCTGTTGTGTCCTGAGAGGGGTCTAGTCCTCTCTCCCCTGCTGTCTGGTCTGAAGGTGCTGCTGTACCAGAAAGGAAAGCGGATAAAGCCCAGCCACACCTTCCCTTTGCTGCCTGACCTGTGACCATGGGTCTCCGAGTCTGGATCCTCGTCCTCTGTGAAATAGAGGCTGAGAGCTACCCACCCCTCACTCTCGCCTTTCTTCCTGGGAGCTGCTCCTGACTTCTGCTGGAAAAGCAGGGGTGGGGTCAGGGGCAGGGTGAGGACCCTCACTCCTGGTCCTCAGGCAGTAGGCAGCCAATGTGGAAATTGCTGGCTGTCTCAGGCCCAGCAGATTCCTGTCCCGCCTGTGCCCTGGTTGTCTTGTCTTCTGTTTGGCCACCTCGGTCCTTCTCCTGAGCCATGAAGCTCTGTCAGAGCTGTACACGGCTGGCTGTTCCAGGCACCCTGGGGTGCAGAGCCCCTTTGTCGCTGGCTCCCTGGGGTGGGCAGCAGAGGTGCCGGCTGGAAATCAGCTGGCTGGCAGGGCGCTTCCCTTTCGTCCTCTGGGGAGCAGAGCTCAACTCCATTTGTGCCCCCGGGGTCCCGGTGTGTTGTTCTTTGGAGGGGGGTGCAGGAGGCCGCTGACTTGGGGGGTGGGGGCTGGGAACAACCCGGCCATGTATGTGGAGAAGGCGTGAGCGATGACAGGTCATTTCTGGGAAGATCTGTGCAACTCTCCTGGCGCCTGGGACCCGCGCTTTTCAATCTCCTGGTGGCCTTGGCATAGAGCCAAGCAAGGCATGGTGCTGAGGGAGCCCTGCCTGTTCTCTCTTGTTTTCCCCGAAGCACCATTAGCTTCCCAGGGTTCCCACCGCAGGAACCTTTGTACAGGAACCTCCCAGTGTTTGCAGATTGCTCTGGCCCCCAGGGGCAGTGTCCTACCCCTACTGTGGCTGTTCTTTCTCCTGTCTGCATGGTCACCTCACTGACCACTGCGCTTGCATATTTGTTGCAGCACCTCAGCCTTCATTACCCTACTGCACCACCTCTTCCAGGAAGTCATCCCTGATACCATCTTTGAGCATCTGTGGCCTCTTAGATAATTAGTTCTGGTGTCTAACTCTCGTGTTCATTCCCACTTCTAAGCACCCGGTCAGCATGTTGAGGCCTCCTCAGGGACCTGGGAATAGGCAAGTGTGGTTTTTTCCTTGTGAAACTCACAGATCAATGACCTTGACACCAAGGAGGCACCAGTGTGACCAGAATAGGGAGTACCAAATATGCCGCTGGACCAGGCACAACGGAGACTTAGGTGACAAGGTGGGCCTGGCACGTGCAGGGGCTCAGAGGTCAGAGGCGTGCTTGGAGCTTAGGCGGGATGGGGGTCTCTGGGTCACGTGACCTTGACCTGACTCGGGCCCTGTTGAGGGGTGCTGCTGGGCGTTGCACACCTTCCTCAGGTGCCTTTGGGGCTGAGCATCCACATCCCACAGGCAGGGGCAGTGCCAATCCCAGGGGGAGGGACCTGTCCCGGTAATACTCACCTCTGTCAAGTTTTCTAAATTAAAATCTTTCATGTTTATCATGACTTTGTTATTTTAAGTCGTAGAATGTATTCGCATGCATTTTTGAAAATTGGTATTATTTACTCATTGGCCGTGCTGGGTCTTCGTTGCCGCTCGGGCTTTCTCTAGTTGTGATGAGCAGTGGTTTCTCCAGGTGCAGAGTGCGCGGGCTTGTTGCTCCATGCCATATCTTCCCAGCCCAGCAATTGAACCGGTGTCCTCTGCGTTGGCAGGCAGCTTCTTAACCACTTGACCACCAGGGCAGTCCTACATGCATTTTTTATGCAGTTAGTTTCTTTTGCAGTTTCTACCAATTTACTTATGTACTTTTCAAAGGGAAAATGCTCTTAAGAGAAATATTTCAGCGAATGCATCTTTCATGTCCAGAAATTTCCGTTTTTGTTCTGTGGTGGTGGTTTTCTTGACCAGATCTTCATCATTTGGGGTTTAGTTTTTAGCATGTCCTCATGTCCCTTTCTAGCAAACTCGTCTTCCTGTTTGTGTAGTTCTCTGTCTGCATGTGAAGGGTTTATGGCAGGCCCACCCCTCACTGAGGCCTTCAGTTTATCCCCAAGCCACCCAAGAAGAGACAGACTTGCTTGAGGCCTGAGCTGTATGCTTGGAAACAGGATTTGAAACTTGGCCTTTGTGATTTCAGACCTGTTAGTATCCTGTTCTGGTCCCTCACTATGTGTACAGTGGGGGTGGTGTGGGGCTGTGGCTGCACCGGGCTGGGTAAGCGTTCTCTGGCTTAGAACATGTGCCCAGATGTGAACTCGGAGGCTCCACGAGTCCCCGTCTTCCCTCACGGTGCCCCATCCCTGTGAGACCACATTCGGGGCTGGGGAAATGGCTGTTGGATTCTGTTCCTTGGGCCCAGGCAGTGGTGGGCCAGCTTCACCCTGCCCAGGTTTGGGTTCACCCCCAGGAAAGTGCTGGCGGTGGCCGCCATTGTCTCCCCTGCCGCTGACTCACGTGGGCCCCATGTTGGTGACTCTAGGTGCACAGGAGGGGCCGTCAGACTTTCCGGGACTGGTGACTCCTGGCAGGGCCCTTGTGCAACCTTGTGAGGTGGGAGGACTCCCCAGTTTACCGATGAGGAAACTGAGGCCAGAAGAGCGTCGGACTGCCTGGGGCCACACAGCTCGAGTGCAAGCCCTATGTGGTTCTCCTCTGCTGGGCCCGGGCAGCCTTCAGAGAGGGTGGTCAGAGCAGGCTCACTGAAGGAGTCGGGGGAGGTGGCCTGGCATGTGAGGCCAGTCCTTGGCCTGGGCGGTCCCCTATTAGCCCAGAGCCTCTTGAGGAGGGCTGCTCTTATTTCTTCATGAGAGTTTGTGGGCGGTTAAATGCCAGAGACCGAGCCCCCCTCTCTGCCCAGGCAGCTAATCTTGTCACTGTCTACCACGGCCTTGCTTGGAATGGTGAGGCCCACGCTGTTCCTGAAGCCTGGGAGCCTCTGCGTGGGCCTTGGACACCTGGTCCCCAGAGGAGCGAGCTCGCCGTCGTGGCTTCTGACCAGCTGAGGTGGCTGGGTTGCGCCGGTGCAGCTCCAGGCCCTTCTCGGGGGTGGGCGAGCTTGGGGGTGGGCCTTCGTGACAAACGAAAGCCGCGCTCTCACCTACTGGACGCCAGCCCAGCCTGGCTTCAGAAGGCCCTGGGTGTGGGAGCCTGCCCTTGTCCTCAGAGAGTCCCCATCTCCAGCCTGGCCAGGACCTCCCGGTGCGGCCAGCCTCTCTTCTCCCCACGTCCCTTGAATGTTGTTTTCTGAGGTTGTGTGAGGGGATGAGTGCTGGGTCCTGGGTCTCCTGCCCCCCAAACTGCCCTCCCTGCCCCCAGCTCCCAAGTCCTGGGAGGGTCTCTCTTCCTGCCGTCCTGTCCCGCTTCACGTCTTACCCAGACTGTGTCAGGGGGGCTTCTATCCCCTCCCTGAAACTAGGGCAGAGACCATGCATGTCCCAGGGAGTCACACCACCCACCACCCACCCCCGGGCTTGGTGGCCATCCCTGGCTCTCAGGAAGAGGACCCTGCTGTATTTATTCTGGGAGGCACAGGGCAGGGGTGAGGCAGAGGGTGGGGGTGGGGGTGGGGGGTGAGGCCAGAGGTCGCACAGGACGCAGCTTTTAAGAACCTGGTAGAGCCTCTCCCCCGTGTCTCGTCCTTCCAGCCTGCAGTTGGCTCGATGGCCTTGAAGGGCATCGGGCCCAGGCCGACAGCTCCAGTGAGGGCGAGTGCAGGGTGTGGGCAGCAGGAGCCTGGGAGACGCGGGCGCCTGGACTGGGGCTGCGCTCTGCCCGCCTGGTCCCGTCTCGGGTGGGAGCCTCCTCTGCTGCCAGTCTGTCACAGTGGATGTATCCCGGAGCATGGGGCAGGCCGCAGGGTCACCCAGGACCCGCTGGCAATGTGTCATGTGGGGGCACCGCGGCAGCTACCCGGCCGCAGGCTCTGTGGTTGCTTGCTGGGCTGGCTGCTGCTAGCTAGCCTACGTCGTAGGCTGACTGCCTCTAGTGACTGGTGGGCAGCTGCACAGAGGGTCCAGGCTGTGGGCCGCGAGGCCTTGTGGGCCTGTGTGCCTGTGTGTGAGGCTGTGTGCCTGTGTGAGGTGTGGGGGGCATGACAGCAGCCCTGCACCGGAAAGGCACGCTGGTTTCTGTTTCAAAGGGCAGGGTTTGTGGTTGTTCTGTAGTTTCTGATCTGGGCATTTCCCATGTTCAGCTCCTCCTCCCATCCTGGGAACCCTGTCTCCTCAGGCTGGGTCTCTGACTCAGTCTCCCTCCCTGCCCCCTGTTTTCACCTGAGCATAACTCTTTAAGAACTCCACCCCTCCCCCTGTTGGGGTGCCTGCTTTTCCCTTGTTTGTTCAGTCGTTCAGCAAGCTCTGGATGGCCTTGCCGGCCCTGGGAAAGATGAAGAACACACATAAGCGCCCTTAGCGGTTACTGCAGGGGGTGTTTCCAGATTGGATCTCTGGTGGCAGAGAATGGAGTCTGGGAGGTAGACCGTCCCTGGCTGGGGACCAAGGTGAAGTGATAGACGGGAAACAGGACTGTTCTTGGCCTCAGTCCAGCTGGGTTGGGATGGAGCAGGGAAGATGGGCGAGCAGTAGGTCACTGAGCCCCATCACAAAGTCCCTGAAGGCCGAAGAAGGAGTGGGTTCTCCCTTCTGAGCCACCTCTGGAGGATCAGAACAATGTCTTACACAAATTCAGGGGCTCGGGGAGGACAGCTGGGTGGTGAGAACTCGAGGGCCGGCAGGAAAGCAGGGGCTTCCAGCTGGAGGACCAGGCCCTGGGGTTGCTGAGGGCATGGAGTAGGGTTTGGACCAGCAGTGCTTTGGCGGGGGGGTGCTGGGCATGGGCCAGAGTGAGGGCGCTGTCTGAGGTGAAGGGATAGATGGGGCACGGCTGTGGCTAGAGGGACTGGGCCTCTCAGAACTTTCCAGCCAGGGTGGTGTGTGCTTGGGCCGGGAGGGCTCGTTGGGGAAGTGGGCCCGGCCGCGTGCTGGCAACGCTCCTGGCTCCAGGTGTTCCGGGCCAGTCTGGGTCGAGAGCATCTGAAGAGGCTCCGGAGCCAAGGGAGCGCGCAGTCATTTCTGGCGGCTACGCCAGGCTTCCCTCTTTTGACCTCCCTGAATCTGTGTCTTCATCTGGCCTGGAAAGTCTGTCCTCCGTGTAGGGTCCTAGCCTGGGGACTGTGCAGCTGTGCCCTCTCCAGGCCTGGGGTTACCGCCTGTGTGCCCACTCCAACTGCAGACCCCCAAGACCCATCAGGGAGCTGGAGGGGGGCTTGAGTCAGTGCCAACCACGTGCCGCCTACAGGGCTGGGCACTCCAGCAACCCCTCCCAGTGCCGCCATCCGTCACCTGCCTTCACGGGGACACAGAAGGGTCAGAGTGGTTGTCCCTCTGCTGAGGTCACACAGCTAAGGTGAGCTGGAGCTGGGAGTCTAGTCCTGGCAGGCCCACCCCCAAGTCCACGCAGGTTTCCTCTACCACCCTGCCTTCTGGAGGAATTCAGTCAAGCTCTTTGCTCTAAAGATGGTAAAACCCAGATGGAGAGAAGTTAAATGAGTCACTCGGCGTGGTCTGAGTTAGCTGAGGCGGTTTGTCTGCTGCTCCGACCTGGTGCTTCCCTGGACTGAGCTGGGTGGCCAGGGTGGGAGCTGTCTGTGGGCAGCCCTGCTCTTGCTGGGACTTGTTCGGGGATGTCTGGGATGGGGCTCGTTGGGGTTGCACCAGGTCTGTTGGCCCAGTGCCTGCTCCCCGCCTTGGACTCTGAGACCCATTTGGGCCTGCCCCTCCCCAGCCCGAACCTTGGGACTTCATGATTCAGTTGGTGCACTTTTGTGTCAGGAAATGGTCCTCACAGACTTGTGACCGCGGGTCCCCATTTCTTGTTCTCGAGTCTGGCTTTCTCCAAGTCAGAGTGACCCACCTGTGTTGTCAGGGAGGCAGTGTGCACAGCACAGAGCTCCCTGTTCCCCCAGACCCCCAGCTTTTAGCAGAGCCCTGCCTGTAGACTCAGCGCAGCTCTCTTCCCTCCCACAGTGGGCCTGAGTGGTCTTCAGTGCCCCTGAGGGGCCGTCTCTTTCGGTGTTCTTCTCTGAAGAGAGTGTGGGAACGAGCAGGGAGCCCAGGCAGCCCTGCTTACCTTGGGAGGCCTGAGCCTGACCTTGGCCTCTCCCCTGCCCTCCCAGTTGACATTCGCGAAATCAAGGAGATCCGCCCAGGGAAGACCTCACGGGACTTTGATCGCTACCAAGAGGATCCTGCTTTTCGACCGGACCAGTCCCACTGCTTCGTCATCCTGTATGGAATGGAATTCCGCCTGAAGACCCTGAGTCTCCAAGGTGGAGCTGAGGGGCTGGAGGAGGTGGGAGGTTGGGGGACGCAGCCCAGCTCCAGGCTCAGCTCTTTACCCCCTGCTCACAGCCACGTCTGAGGACGAAGTGAACATGTGGATCAAGGGCCTGACTTGGCTGATGGAGGACACATTGCAGGCGGCCACACCCCTGCAGATTGAGAGGTGAGAACCCGCTCCTGACCGGTGAGGTCAGGGCGCCGGGCCCTCGGGAGCAGGGCAGGGACTCCCGGGCCTCTGCACCCGAGCCTGCCTGCCGGTCTCCTTCCCAGGCCTGGCCTCACTTCAGGCTCCTTCTCTCCCACCAGGTGGCTGCGGAAGCAGTTCTACTCAGTGGACCGGAACCGTGAGGACCGGTGGGTGCTGAGCTGGGGCCCTGTCCCGGCAGGGTGGGTTGGGGCGACCAGAACAGTGGCCCCACTTCGAGAACCGGAGGATCTGCCTCATGCGCGGCCAGGGCTGGGCAGGCCTCTGGTACAGGCACTTCCTGCAGTCAGCTGTCCGAGGGCCTGTGCCAGCTGGTGGGGAGGCCAGCGACGATCAGCCAAGTGCACTGCTGCTGTGGGAACCGTTCTGCTGCGCAGAACCAGCTCTGGGTGTGCTGTAGTGTGTTTGGGCAGTGCCTTGGAGCTCACTTAGGACTTCTCTGGAGGCTCAGACAGTAAAGCATCTGCCTACAGTGCAGGAGTTCTGGGTTCAATCCCTGGGTTGGGAAGATCTCCTGGAGAAGGAAATGGCAACCTACTCCAGTATCTTGCCTGGAAAATCCCATGGACAGAGGAGTCTGGTAGCCTACAGTCCATGGGGTCACAAAGAGTCAGATATGGCTGAGTGACTTCACTTTCCTTTTCCTTTTGGAGCTCATGACTTTGAGGCCACGGTGTGACAGCCAGAGGGGCTACAGAGGTGTGGGACAAAGGCCAGGCCATGGATGAGGAGGACCGCTGATGGGGGAGAGGCGGGCACCACGGAAGGTTTTGAAGAGAAGTGTGATGTGACCTGGGGTCAATTCCACAGGGCGGCGGGTGGGTGGAGAGCTCGCTTATTAGGAAGCGACTCCGATGCTCCCAGTGAAGATGATGGCTAGGTCAGGGTGGGGGTGTTAGGAAGGGGTTGGATTTCGGCGGGGCTATATTTTGAAGATAGAGCTCAATGGAATTTGCTAACACATCAGTTCTGGAGCATGAAGGAGAGTTGAGGATTATATTAAGATTTTTGGTCTGAGCATCTAGAAAGGTGGGGTTGCCATTGACTGAAATAGGGAAGACTATGAGAGGGACGCCAGAGAGTTCTGGAGCATGAAGGAGAGTTGAGGATTATATTAAGGTTTTTGGTCTGAGCATCTAGAAAGGTGGGGTTGCCATTGACTGAAATAGGGAAGACTATGAGAGGGACGCCAGAGAAGGCAGTGGCACCCCACTCCAGTACTCTTGCCTGGAAAATCCCATGGATGGAGGAGCCTGGTGGGCTACAGTCCATGGCGTCGCTAAGAGTCAGATGACTGAGTGACTTCACTTTCACTTTTCACTTTCATGCATTGGAGAAGGAAATGGCAACCCACTCCAGTGTTCTTGCCTGGAGAGTCCCGGGGATGGGGGAGCCTGGTGGGCTGCCGTCTATGGGGCCGCACAGTCGGACATGACTGAAGCGACTTAGCAGCAGCAGTAGCAATGAGAGGGATGCATTTGAGGGGGTGAGTCCCTTGATGCCCATAGATGGTCAGGTAGAGGTGTTGAGCAGGCAGGTGGGTAGAACGAGCTCGGGGACAACGTGGGCCAGAAATGGGACCTGAGAAGCACAGCACGCAGGGGGTTTGGGAGGCTGGAGGCGCCCGCAGGCAAACACAGCAAGGAAAGAGAAGAGCACTGGTGGCCGATCCCAGCCTGGGCTGCTTGTCCACCGGGGCCTGGGGCAGTTAGGAGCCAAGGAAAACCGGAGGAGGCAGAGCCCTGGAAGCCCAGAGAGGAGGGGCTGGTCAGATGTGCCACGCCTTGTCACGTGGGGACGACCGAGAGCTGCCAGTGACCTCGAAGCTGACAGTAGAGGGGTGGACGTGGGGTCCTGGGAGTGAGAGGAGCCTGGATGGCTCCTTCAAAGCACTGCTGTGAGGAGGGGCAGAGAAGGGGCAGCCACTGGGGAGGAAGCAGGGCAGACGGGTGTTTTGGGGGGAGTGGTTTCAACCTGCGTGTGATGCTGGTGGCAAGGAGCCGACAGAAGGAAGGCTGGGGGAGGCAGGTTTCATAACCCATCCCAGGAGGGCCCTACCAGCCCCTCCTGGGTGACGGAGGCCAGGAGACCACTGGCTGGAGGAGAGCAGGACTGCCAGGGCGGGAGGAGATGTGCCTGCTTTCCCCTCCATGTCGCCCCCTCCCAGGAGAGAAGGCCTCCCTGTCCCCACCTTTTTCCTCCTGTTGCCTGGCCGGGCATCGTCCTCTGCGCCGTCCTTAGGCAGGCTGCCTTGGAAGGCAGGGCGCTTCTGTGAGACTCGGGCCGGGCCTTGTCGCCAGCGCTGGTGCTTGGCTGAGACGGGTCTTTGCTCTTTTCCCTGAGGAGGCCCCAAGTCCCTGGGCATTGGGCTGGGAGTCCTGCGAGCTGCCTGCCCTCGGCGGCACCGGGCTTTGAGAGCGAGGCTGAAGGGGCTCTGGGGAGCCGTGCAGGGGCTGCCTCCCTCTGTGCCTGGAGGCCTGGGAGAGGAAGGGCCTTCCCTCGGTCACCTCTGGCTCTGAGCCAGGCTCGCTGTCAGGGCTGCAGGGCTCAGAGGGGTGGTGCTTGCCTGCCCAGCCGCAGGTGGACACGGCCCACAGGTCAGAGGTCATGAGAGGTGGGGCTGAAGCCGCAGGCGGTGTCTCTGTCTCCTCAGGATATCGGCCAAGGACCTGAAGAACATGCTGTCCCAGGTCAACTACCGGGTCCCCAACATGCGCTTCCTCCGGGAGCGGCTGACGGTGAGGGCCTGCGGGCCGTCTGCAGGCGGGTGGGGAGCGCAGCCACCCCCAGCCCTGGTGGGCCCTGACCGGCGGCCCTGCTCTGTCTCTAGGACCTGGAGCAGCGCACCAGTGACATCACCTACGGGCAGTTCGCACAGCTGTACCGCAGCCTCATGTACAGCGCCCAGAAGACGGTGCCTGAGCCCCCCCGCCCCACCCCCGCCACACCTGCCTCCGCGCCCCGCCCCACTCCACTCCCTTTGTGTTGCCCCAGCCTTTCTTCCCAAGAGCCCCTTGCCCATGGGGCCTCCCTGGGTTCTTGCGCTGACCCGGTTCTGTCTCCTGCAGATGGACCTTCCTTTCCTGGAAGCCAGCGCCCTGAGGTTTGGTCTGAAGTGGGGAGGTGGGCTTCTGCCCAGGCACCCCCGTCCCTCCCCTGGTTGATTCCCTGGGCCGGAGGGAGACCGTGGATGGTGGGGGTGGGGAGCCCTCCTGGACCATCCTGGGCGCCGCCTTCTGAGGGGCCCCCCATTGTCCATGGTCCACGCTAGCCAGCTGGCCACCAGGCACTTCCCCTCTGTCCTGCAGGGCGGGGGAGCGGCCGGAGCTGTGCCGGGTGTCCCTTCCTGAGTTCCAGCAGTTCCTCCTCGAGTACCAAGGGGTAGGACTGGGCCGGGGTGCCGGCAGGGGGTCTGGGCTCCCCAGCAACTGGAGGCCTCTCACACGCTCCCCTCTCCCACCCCGTCAGGAGCTGTGGGCGGTGGACCGGCTCCAGGTGCAGGAGTTCATGCTCAGCTTCCTCCGAGACCCCTTGCGAGAGATTGAGGAGCCTTACTTCTTCCTGGACGAGGTCTGCCGTGCCCACCCCCCCGCCTGGACTGATCCCCTTCCTGTACCAGCCTGTGCCGTGGTGCAAGGCAGGGGCTCATCTTCTATCCTCTCCACATTTGTTCCCGGGCAGTTCGTCACCTTCCTATTCTCCAAGGAGAACAGCATATGGAACTCGCAGCTAGACGCGGTGTGCCCCGACACCATGAACAACCCCCTGTCCCACTACTGGATCTCCTCCTCGCACAACACGTAAGTGGCGCCCTCGGCCCCTGGCCTGACCCCGGGAGGTGGGGCTTGCCTGATGCCCCGCCACCCACCTCCCCGTCTAGGTACCTGACCGGGGACCAGTTCTCCAGCGAGTCCTCCCTGGAAGCCTATGCTCGCTGCCTGCGGATGGGCTGCCGCTGCATTGAGTGTGCGTGGGGGCCGGGGGCGGGGGTCCCGGGGCAGGATGGGTGGGGAGATGGGGGATGGAGCCTGCCCGCTTGACTATTGTCGCCTCGCTCCCCAGTGGACTGCTGGGACGGCCCGGATGGGATGCCGGTCATTTACCATGGACATACTCTGACCACCAAGATCAAGTTCTCAGACGTCCTGCACACCATCAAGGAGCACGCCTTTGTGGCCTCAGAGTGAGCAGCCGGGGCTCGGCTCCACCTCTCCTGGGTCCCTGTGAAAGCCCCCCAGGCCCCGGCCCTGCCTTCCACCTCCTGCCAGCTGCTGGAGCCCTTGCTGCCCGAGCTTACTTCCTGCACCCTTGGCCCACCTGCCTGCTCCGTGGGCCCTGCTCCTCAGCCTATGGAACACACTCAAGCTCTTCATCTTGAGAGATGAGTCCTGTAGCCCTGGGCCTGGGAGGTGGTTGTCCTGCCGGCTCCTTTACTGTCACAACCCAGAGAATCGTCTGTCCTCGGCGTGTTTCACTCTGCAGTTCCTATTGTTTCCCCAAACTGGTCACTACCCTCTCCCACCTCATTGAGGGGATCAACAGGGGCCCCCAGTAGCTAAATTTGGTGTAGGATGTCCCTCCTCGCTGCTGGGGCAGCTCCACGAAGGGACCAAGTCTGGGGATGCCTGTCTGTGGCAGTCCCAGTTGGCCTGGGTTTCTGCTGCACCCATAAGTTCCACCTCTTCTCTGGGATAGCTCCCCTCTAGGGAGGACCTCGGGCTCTAGGCCCCTGACACCTCACTCTGGGAGGGTCTGAGCCATGACCCCTGGGAATCACGGGGTCTCCTGTGTTACATGCTGTTCCCCTGCTGCAGGTACCCGGTCATCCTGTCCATCGAGGACCACTGCAGCATTGCCCAGCAGAGGAACATGGCCCAGTATTTCAAAAAGGTGCTTGGGGACACACTCCTCACCAAGCCCGTGGATATTGCAGCCGACGGGCTCCCCTCCCCCAACCAGCTCAAGAGGAAGATCCTTATCAAGGTAGGTCTGGACGGGGGATGCCTTTGCTTCAGTGGTGGGTTCAGGCCTGGGGGAGGAGGTGGGGGCCTGGGATGCCAGTCCTGACCTATCGCCCACAGCACAAGAAGTTGGCTGAGGGCAGTGCCTACGAGGAGGTGCCTACATCGGTGATGTACTCTGAGAACGACATCAGCAACTCCATCAAGAATGGCATCCTCTACCTGGAAGACCCTGTGAACCATGTGAGTGCTGGGCCGGGCTGGGCCGGCGGGGCAGCCGCACAGAGGACTCTGTCACAGGCCCTCCGCCCGTCTCTTCCAGGAGTGGTACCCCCACTACTTCGTCCTGACCAGCAGCAAGATCTACTACTCGGAGGAGACCAGCAGCGACCAGGGCAACGAGGATGAGGAGGAGCCCAAGGAGGTGAGGCGCTGGCCCAGGGCTGGGGTCCAGGCTGGGGTCTGGGTCATCTAGCGTCTTTGCTGTCGCCCTCCGCCTTGCAGGCCGGTGGCAGCACAGAGCTGCACTCCAACGAGAAGTGGTTCCACGGGAAGCTTGGGGCGGGCCGGGACGGCCGGCACATCGCCGAGCGCCTGCTCACCGAGTACTGCATCGAGACCGGCGCCCCCGACGGCTCCTTCCTCGTGCGCGAGAGCGAGACCTTTGTGGGCGACTACACTCTGTCCTTCTGGTAAACCTCCCGGCACGTGCACACGTGGATCTGGCACCACCAGGGGCGCCGTGGGTCCCGGGCACACACGCAGACACGTGCGGTCGGTGTGGCGCCCCTGCAGGGCCGCCCCCACCCGAGCCATCTTTAGAGTGCCTCCTCCTCGAGACCTGGTGCCCTCCGGTGGGTGGCGTGTGGGCTGCCGCCCTGCCTGCTGCTCATGGCCTCCCCGTCCCCTCAGGCGGAATGGCAAAGTCCAGCACTGCCGAATCCACTCCCGGCAGGACGCGGGCACCCCCAAGTTCTTCCTGACGGACAACCTCGTCTTCGACTCCCTCTATGACCTCATCACGCACTACCAGCAGGTGCCCCTGCGCTGCAACGAATTTGAGATGCGCCTCTCAGAGCCGGTCCCGCAGACCAACGCGCACGAGAGCAAAGAGTGAGGGAGGGGCCCGGGGGTGGGGCCTGCGGCGGGGCGGGGCGCGCGGGCCTGGGGCAAGACCCAGAAGTGCACCTGCGGCGGGGTGGGGGCCTGGGCCTGAGGTGGGGTCGGGGCGTGGACCTGGGGCTGCGGCGCGGGGGGCGGGGCTGACTCGGATTGTCTTTCCGCAGGTGGTACCACGCCAGCCTGACCAGAGCGCAGGCCGAGCACATGCTGATGCGTGTACCCAGGGACGGGGCCTTCCTGGTGCGGAAACGGAACGAGCCCAACTCCTACGCCATCTCCTTCCGGTGAGGGGGTAGCCCTGTGGGGCTGGAGGCCATGTAGGGCACCCCTGGTCCCGGCCCACTGACCTCATGTGGCTCTTCTGTCTCTGTCAAGGGCTGAGGGCAAGATCAAGCACTGCCGCGTCCAGCAGGAGGGCCAGACCGTGATGCTGGGCAACTCAGAGTTTGACAGCCTTGTCGACCTCGTCAGCTACTACGAGAAGCACCCACTGTACCGCAAGATGAAGCTGCGCTACCCCATCAACGAGGAGGCTCTGGAGAAGATTGGCACAGCTGTGAGCGCCTGGGGGCTGGGAGCAGGGCTCAGGAGACCCACTGGCCCTCCTGGAACTGCCAGGCTCACCGCAGGGCAGGCCAGCACCCAGCAGTCCCAGGGTGGATGCGAGGGACAGAGCGGTCCGCATGCTGCTGGGGGGCCAGCCAGCCCAGCGGAGACCCAGGGAGGTGTCCCGGAGGGAGGGCCTCTGTGTGTGTCTCTGAGGCAGGGACAGTTGTGTGGGTGAGGAGGTGGGGAACGGGTTTCAGCAGAACCGTCCCTATGGGCTGGGGGGTGGGGTGGGAAGGTCCCAGAGTTCACCCTGTAGGAGATCCACCTGGGAGGGGTGGGAGCACGGCAGGGGTTCATAGGCTATAGAGATGTGTTTGAGGAGGGCAGAGCCACAGGGAAGCCAGCATGAAGGCAGGCTGTGGTGCAGGGGCCAGAATCACGGCCGCAGCAAGGACAGTGGGGCCCCGGCAGAACGTCCACTCGTGACTCTTGTCCTCAGTGGGCCCACGTGGCCAGGGCGAGGGCCACCCGCTGGGGCTGGGGTCCGAGAGGAGGTATGGGTGGAGGCGGCTTCTGGAGTGGCGTGATCTCCAGTTGTGGACAAGGTGACCAAGATAAGAGTGAGGAGAGAGAAGGGATGTTCTAGGCCCCTCAGGTTGGGGACCCTGGCAGACCAGGTGTGTGAAAGGGACGGACGGGCGGCCTGGTGAGGAGGGGGCACGGAAGCCAGCAGCTGCTCTCCCCTCTGGGCATTACCATGGCCCGTCCTGTCCCGTTTCCAGGAGCCTGACTACGGCGCGCTGTATGAGGGCCGCAACCCTGGCTTCTATGTGGAGGCGAACCCCATGCCCACGTTCAAGGTACAGCTTTGGGCTCTGGGTGCAGGAAGCTGGGGAGGGTCCCCCAGCTGTGGGGTGCAGGGCGGCCTGTGGTCTTTGTGCAGAAGTGGTATTTGTGGTTTTCCGAGGCCTAAGAGGTGGTGTGAAGTGTGTGGTTGGTGTATGACCACAGCTCTCTCGGGGCTGGCCCCAGCCACTGTCCCAGGGGTCAGCACTGACCCTTGCAGACTCCTCCCCGGGGTAACACCCATTTCCTCCCTGGTGGCAGCAGGTAGGGGGTGGGGCACTCCTGCTCCTGAGCTTCGTCAGACAGGCGGCTCTTCCTCTTTGGGCCTTTGTTTCTAAGGGGTGAGGATCTGGGCCCTTTTCCTCATTTTTCCTTAGCAGTAGGGAGCTTGGGACCAGATTCCTTCTCCTACATCGGAGATGCGAAATGATGGGGTGCCAGCCACACCCCGAGCCATCCCGGTCTTAGAGGAGGCACTCAGCACCTCCCATCCCAGCTTCCCAGTCTGACTCCTGGGGCCCAGGGTTGGGGCTTGGGAGGTCCCCTAGAACCCAAAGGAGCTTCCTTCCAGAAGCCCTGGCTCACCCGTCCCCTTTGCCCTGGTGCCTCCTGCAGGCCCTGGGGAGAGCGGTCATGAAGGTTGGTGCACATGCAGCTGTGGGTGGGAGAGGAGGAGCGGGCAGCCTGTCTGCTGGACCGGGGCTTCTCTCCCACAGTGCACCGTCAAAGCTCTCTTCGACTACAAAGCGCAGCGGGAGGACGAGCTGACGTTCACCAAGAGTGCCATCATCCAGAACGTGGAGAAGCAGGAGGGAGGCTGGTGAGCCCCCAAGAGCCCCTGGTGCAGGCCAGGCGTCCTGGGCGCTGGCCGTGTACACGCGAGAGGGGCTTGGGAGGCACGGGCCCATGTCGGCCCTGATGAACCCGCAGAGCTGCTTCCTCTCGGGAGTTTGGGGTAGTCTCCGGGGGTCAGCACACTGTGGCTTCCACAGGTGGCGGGGTGACTACGGTGGGAAGAAGCAGCTGTGGTTCCCTTCAAACTACGTGGAGGAAATGGTCAGCCCGGCGGCCCTGGAGCCCGAGAGGGAGGTGAGACCAGGGCCATATTGGTGGGAGGGGATTCCCGTGTCCACCGCTCACGCGGCGTCCACGTGCCTGCGTGCGCACAGCACTCCCGCTTGCGCTCCCATCACCACGTGCAGGCCGCAGTCCGATGAACATGGGCCACACGCGTGGGTTTCGTGTTCGTCTGTCGGGTGTATTTCTCACATGCACTCAGACGCCCCTCATGTGCACACAGCAGACTTGCTGACTCTGGGCTTTGCCTCCCACAGCACTTGGACGAGAACAGCCCACTCGGGGACTTGCTCCGGGGAGTCCTAGATGTGCCAGCTTGTCAGATAGGTGAGCCCCAGCCCTTTCTCTGCTGCTCTGGATCAGGCTGTCCCTGGTGGCTCTCTCCACGCCCAGAGAGAGGAAGCTGAGGGTTGGACCCCACAGGCTGCCCTCGTTCTGAGCTCTCCCTGCTCCTGGACAGCTCGGCACCCTCTGGCCCCCCATCCCCCAGCTCTGAGGCCTGCATGCTCCCCCCATGCAGACACTGGGGATGATGCTGCTGGCGAGCTGAAGTCCATGGTCCTGGAGGGCTGGTCCTTGGCTGAGACAGGCTTAGAGGTGGGGGCAGGGCCTCGTCTCCCGGCTGCTTCTCCTCCACCCTGAAGAGAAAGGGAATGAGCTCTGCCCATGCCTGGGGAGGGGTGGGGGCTCAGCCCCGTGTCCCCAGCTCTCCTCTCCTCCCTCTCTCCAGCCGTCCGTCCCGAGGGCAAGAACAACCGGCTGTTCGTCTTCTCCATCAGCATGGCCTCGGTGGCACACTGGTCCCTGGATGTGGCTGCCGACTCGCAGGAGGAGCTGCAGGACTGGGTGAAGAAGATCCGGGAGGTGGCGCAGACAGCGGACGCCAGGGTGAGAGCCTGTGCTGGTCCTCCAGCCACAGGGCAGCCCCCACCGCTTGGCAGGGGCCCGAGGGACACGCGTGCTCCGTGATGTGGCACGTCGAGGGTGTGTTGAGTTTGAGGTACACCCAAGACGTTTCTGAGTGGCTCTGCGTAGTGACCAGTTGGTATCAAGGGCAGAGGCGAGAGGCTGGGTCCTGGGCTGGAAGCAGGAGTAGGTTCCAGGGTTTAGGGTGAGGTGGTACAGGTTGGGAGCTGGGTGTGACCTCCGAGGACGCGGATGTTGAGAAAGAGAGGCCGGGACGAGCAGGTCAGCGAGGCGGGATGTCTGACGCGAAGCGGGCCGCAGAGCAGACGGCAGGGCCAGAAGCTCAAAGTGCCAGTCGGAGACGGCCGTAGCCGCGGGCAATCGCGGCTGGGTGGGATGGCAGTGGGCCTCGGTGGGTGGAAGGCAAGGGCGCCGCCTGTGCAGGGCAGAGCGGTGGAAGGACCAGCTTCTGGAGCCGAGAGGAGGCCCCGTGCTGGCCGGGGTGCGGGAATCCTGTGGTGGGGTGGAGGGGCTGCGGGATGCACCGTGGCTGCCTTGGAGAAAGGACGCCCGCAGGCCAAGCCAAGAGGGCTGGGTGCGGAAGACTTAGAGCCGAGCAGGGCCTGGAAGGACCAGGCCGGAAGGATCTGGTGGTTGAAGGGATGGATCCCGGGGTCTGGGCTACAGAGGGAAGGAAAAGCTCAAGAACAGGAGCTGCTTCTGGAAGGAAGTGAAGGAAAAGCTCAAGAACAGGAGCTGCTTCTGGAAGGAAGTGGGCCTCCACGAGTCCGAGGGCCGCATGGGGCGCTAGGGAGGGATGTGCTGGGGCTGAACTCTGGCCGTGGCAGGTAGGTAGTTGTGTTGAGAAAGGAGAACTGCGGGATGAGGGGTGAGGCTTCTGGGCCGAGGCTGGAAGGATGGTCCCGAGGACCCAGAGGACTGCACCCACGCTCCCACTGCAGTCAGTGCCCGCGGCGGGCCCGGAGCCGAGTGAGGGCCGAGCGGCCCTGGGGTGCAGCCGGCCCAGTGCCTCGTGGGGTGCAGGTGGTGTGAGGGGCCCGGCCTCTGAAGCCAAGAGGGGGTGTGTCCTCAGGACAGTTTCTGGGGTGAGACTGAGGACAGCCGGGTCTGGAAGGTGCAGGTGGGCATGTCCAAGGTGGCCAGGGGCTCCTCTCCCTGGGGGCTCCCGCCCAGGCTCAGGGCCCATGTGTCCCCAGCTCACCGAGGGCAAGATGATGGAGCGGAGGAAGAAGATCGCCCTGGAGCTCTCAGAGCTCGTCGTCTATTGCCGGCCTGTCCCTTTCGACGAAGAGAGTAAGGGTCCAGCCTGGGGCGGGAGGGGGTTTTCCCCAGGGGCATCTGGGTGGGCGGACTCTGAGCGCGCTCCCTGTTGGGCCCAGAGATTGGCACCGAACGGGCCTGCTACCGCGACATGTCGTCCTTCCCGGAGACCAAGGCCGAGAAGTACGTGAACAAGGCCAAAGGCAAGAAGTTCCTCCAGTACAACCGCCTGCAGCTCTCCCGCATCTACCCTAAGGGCCAGCGGCTGGACTCCTCCAATTACGACCCCCTGCCCATGTGGATCTGCGGCAGCCAGCTTGTGGCCCTCAACTTCCAGACCCCAGGTGAGGCAGCGACCGGGGGTGGGGTCCCGCCAGGCACTGGGGCTGGAGTCCACTGTAACCCGCTCTTGCAGACAAACCCATGCAGATGAACCAGGCCCTGTTCCTGGCCGGCGGGCACTGCGGCTACGTGCTGCAGCCCAGCGTCATGCGCGATGAGGCCTTCGATCCCTTTGACAAGAGCAGCCTCCGCGGGCTGGAGCCGTGCGCCATCTGCATCGAGGTGGGAAGAGGGCGCTCTGCTGGGCTGGTTCCAGGCGCCAGGGCCAGGGGGGCTGGCTAACACGACATGGGAGGGGTGCTGGACAATCCTGGGGCTCGAGGGAGAGGAAGCCATCCTCTAAGGTGGGCGTGGGGCTTCGGGCCTGCACTGGGGGACTGGGCTCAGTGTGGCCAGTTCTTGGCACTCAGGAGTCAGGCGGTCCAGTAAGACCAAACCGTGGATAGCCACTGCCTGGCAGGAGTGGGCAGAGATGGGCAGGGAGCTGGTGCCCCTGCCTCAGGAATCAGCTCGATGGCACTTGTTAGGACAGGGGCTTGACCAGCACTGAGCCCCCATGCCGCCCTCTCGAGACCCCAGGGGAGCAGCTGCGATGCGGGCGGCTTGGTGCTGTGGGGTGCGGGGGCTGTGGGCCCGAGCAGGTCTTAAAGGAGAAGCGAGGACAGAGTGGGGGTGACCATGTCTTTTTTCCAGAGATTTCTACTTTTTTGTCCCGGGGGGGGGAGTAATTTAAACGTTTTTGTGTTAAAATGCACATGGATTTAAGGTAGGTTAGATTGCAAAAACTCACATGGGACTTCTGGGCAGTGTCCTGAGGGCCCAGCAGAGGGCGCACTGCCTCCACCGCTCAGTGGGGACCAGCCCAGGCCCATCCTCGCCTGCCTTACAGGTGCTGGGGGCCCGGCACCTGCCGAAGAACGGCCGAGGCATCGTGTGTCCTTTTGTGGAGATCGAGGTGGCCGGAGCCGAGTATGACAGCATCAAGCAGAAGACGGAGTTTGTGGGTACGTCTGCCCTCCCCACGCCCCCAGGCACGTCAGCCCCTCTGCACCTGCGACTCCATCCTCCCGGCAGCGGCCTGAGGCCTTTTGCCCTTGCTTTCGCAGTGGACAATGGACTGAACCCCGTGTGGCCAGCCAAGCCCTTCCACTTCCAGATTAGTAACCCCGAGTTCGCCTTCCTGCGCTTCGTGGTCTATGAAGAGGACATGTTTAGTGACCAGAACTTCCTAGCTCAGGCTACCTTCCCAGTGAAAGGTCTGAAGACAGGTGAGGGCCCTTCACACCGTGCCCGCCGCGATCCGGCTTGGGGGTGGGGCGGCTCGCAGGCGTTCCCCTGGGCTAAGGGCCGAGCCTCCTCCCCCAGGCTACAGAGCGGTGCCTCTGAAGAACAACTACAGTGAGGGCCTGGAGCTGGCCTCCCTGCTCGTCAAGATTGACGTGTTCCCTGCCAAGGTACCCTCGGGCGGGCGGGCAGCGGGCGGCGCCGGGGCCGGGCAGCCGCTGAGCCCTGTGTCCCTGCCAAAGCAGGAGAACGGCGACCTCAGCCCCTTCGGGGGCGCTTCCCTGCGGGAGCGGAGCTGTGACGCCTCGGGCCCGCTGTTCCACGGCCGGGCCCGGGAGGGCTCCTTTGAAGCTCGCTACCAGCAGCCCTTTGAGGACTTCCGCATCTCCCAGGAGCATCTCGCAGACCATTTTGACGGTCGGGATCGCAGGTGAGGGGTGGGGGCGAGGTGGCCTGGAGGAGGGGTCCTGAGAGGCTGGGGGTTGGCCGGCCGCCCTCGGTTCCCCTCGCCCGTCCCCCAGGGCTTCAACCTGCCGCCCGTCAGGATGCTCTTCCCTCCTGCCCAGGGCCCCACGCAGGACTCGGGTCAACGGAGACAACCGCCTCTAGCCATGCCCCAGCCTCGCGGAGAGCAGCAGGTGCCGTGCCATGCACGGAGAGGGGGCCATGGACTGGGTTCCAGGGAAGCGGCCTATGGGGCCGCCCTTCCTGGCCTCGCCGCCTAGAGCCCAGATTCCAGCCGTGGACACTAGACGAAAAGCACGCCATTAATGAGATGTATTCCTATTTTGGGCCTCCACGCCCCAGCTCTGGGTGAAGGCAAAAAACTGTACTGTCTAGCCTTTAAGCACACACACCTGGCCTTGCCTTCTGGAGACGGAGCCTTCCATCTTGGGACCACCACGGCCACTGCCTCTCGGAGAGAGAGGCTGCCTCAGCTGGCGGCACAGGAGGCTCCGAGGAGCCGCTGACATTCCTGAGAGGAGCGGAACAGCAGCAGCCTTGCTGGGCTTGGGAGTCAACGTTTACACAGTCCTGCAGCTTTAAACCCCAGCCGGGCAGGGAGGGAGAGGAGGTGTCCTGGAGCCCGGGCGGAGGAGCACAGGGCCTGCCTGGAGAGGAGGGCACAGCACAAGGGCACGCTGCCCACGGCCAGGAGCGCCACCCACCTGACCGACACAGAGCCTCGTGTGCAGGGCAGCAGTATCGGGCAGCCAGGCCGTGAGGGGCCGGTGGAGGAGGCCGGGGTGGCCCGGGTGCCACCTAGAACAGGGAGAGCGACAGCGAGTTGCAGGGCCACTGCTGCAGTGCCCCGGGGCACCCACTGGGCCGCAGTGCCCCCTGCCTGCAGCCTGGGCACAAGCCTGAAGGACCTGCTCACCAGGGGGTACATGTCTGTGGGCACTGGGCAGTAGGTGGCTCCTCCCACATCGTCAGTGAGGACGGGCCTGCGTTTGCGTCATGGCCCCCCAAGAGCCAGAGCAAGACGCCAGCTGGGTCAGGACTGATGGGCACCTGTGGGCCCGGAGTGGAAAGGCCAGTCTCCACGGCAGAGGTCCAGCTGGGCACTGGCCGCCACGCATTCAGGAAACGCCCTCACACAAGGAACATGTCCTCCCACAGCAGCTCAGCAGGCCAGCCGTGAGTCCCAAATCAGAGTGGAGACCATTTTCCCTGTCACAGCAAAACACCTTGGATTGGAGTCTGCCAGACGACCCTGCAAGAGGACGCTGTCTGGGTGATCTCGAGCGTTTGTGAAATCAATCAGATCCTGACAATAGACAGACATGTTGTTGGAGTATGGACTTGTAAAGTTTATTTTTGCACACTCTGTTTCTCACGACCTTCATTCCTTCACGTAGGATGTATGATTTTCTATGTCTTCCACTTCTGACCTGAAAGCTGCTTGGTTGGGGGATGGGACTGGGGAAGCAAAATGAACGAACTTATCTGCGCACTGTGGCAGACCTGTTATTTTTATGGATTTTACAGCTCAGTTAACAGTGTTACCTTTTTAAGATTTCTATATACTCTTCAGAAGAACCACTGAGCCGTTCAAGCCTTGTTATTATCCGATCCCAATAGTGATTCCATTTTCTATAGCTTTTAGGATAGACAATAAATTATTTAACATTATATTAAACTTTCCATATCATGGACTGTAAACCGAAGGAAATCACACGGTTTCTCAGAATACGTATTGACTTATTTAAACTAATTCTGAAATGGTATTTCAAAGTACCACCTCCCAATCAGCTGTCCATAGCAAACATGTCTATATATGGTTGCCAACGTTTGGTTTATAATTTAAATGTTAATAAAAATTTGAAATTTTATTGAAAAAGCTTTCCTTCTGAAAAGGACTGTAAAAAGTGGAATTACTTCTCAATGGCACCATAATGACGTTCTGCTCTTCCTGCTCAGCCTCAGTGGGAGAGGGGCAGAAGGAGAGGACGTGGAGCAAAGCCAGCCGATGACGCAGGTTTCTTTAAAGGCAAAGATGACGCGGGATGCTTTCCCTCAGGAAGGAAGGAGGGATGAAGGAGCTGCTGGCCTTGCAGGGCACAGGCCACTGGTCGTTGATGGACCCTGCTGTACCCGTGGCAGGTTCTGCCTGGCTGGTGGAAAGATCCAAGGCAGGTGTGGAAGGCTGGAGGGGCACAGCCGCATTTCTAAGGACGGGCCAGAGTCCCAGCCTGTGGGCATGAAGCTGCCTCAGAACAGCCAGCCCTGAACTCGCGCCAACGTGCTGCCGGAACCCAGGCTTGAGGCTGGCCGTTCGCTAGCTCTGCTGCCCTCTTAAGATCTAATGCACATAACGTTATTCTCACGTCTTTTATCCCTTGTGAGTTCTTACTGAGGTGCAGGAACGCCTGCTCCTCTCCGGAGACGTGTTAACTTGGGCCGCTTGCCTGGTGGTTATTCTGCAATAGAACCAGGTGAGGAGGTTGTTTACTTCCCGGGTCCAGCAGACCTTCCCTCTGGGCTGCGAGGGGTGTGAGGCCACACTCTCCCCCAGCCCATGTGCCGAGGGTGAGGCAGCGTAGAGTGCTGCCCACCTGCAAGCAGCCCGAGTCCCTTCCCAGCTTGGCAGAAACCGCTCCTTTAAAAACAAGGCCCATGTAGCATTCAAGTGTAGGTTTCTGGGTTATACTCTGCGTCTAGAGCTTGGGGCCGAAATCTCTGTGCCTAGAATATGGTTTAAAGGGCCCTGCCCTTCCCTTCCTGTGGCTGTTTTTGTAGTGGTCTGTGCTGGTGTGGATCAAAAATGCTGCGGTACAGAGGAGAGAGCCGCCTGCCCGTTGGATGCATGGGTGGGGATGGGCATAATATGCCAGCCCAGGAAGCCTGAGGGTGATCATTGAAGAGACATCGGTAAGTGTAATCAGTTGGTTCTTAAAATGGTCATCATGTGACATATGGCCCTGGTGTGACAATGTAGGTATGCAAGTATGGTCCCTGGCTTTGGAGAGACCCAAACAAGCTCAAGGCAGGTTTTTTATAGAGTTATCAGTTAAGAGCATCCCTTTCCTGTATGACCAGTCAGACCAAGACATGCATTTCCCAAGTTCTCAGATTTGGGGCCAGTCCTAGTCTATTGCAGGCCCCTCTGAGCACCACCCACTTGGAGAACCGGGATCCCAGTTTGAGATCCTTCCTGTCGTCCCTGAACTAGATGTAGCCAGACACCCTGCTTAGGTTCTCACTGTTGCCTTGGCTTGCTTCTTGGCGCTTCGTGGTCTGACTCAGAGGAGGATGTCTTCCCTCTTGGACAAGAAGGTGGTAGGCGGGGATTAACACAGCCTTTTCCTGACCCGTGTGTTCCCAGATTCTCGCGGGCAGGAGAGCGCTTTGCTAACCAGCGACGGGAGAGGGGGTGTGTGGCGGGGGCCTTAGGGCTGGGGCCCGGGCGTGGTGTCACGCGACTGCCCACTTTGACTTTAACCAGCAGGTCTGCTGCTTCACTGGCTCTGCTGTCGGGCAGCCCCACTGACTGGAGGAGACACACCTCCTCTGGGTTCTTCTGTGACTGCCTTTGCCCTTCCCTGTAAGTTTCTTGATCCTTCTTCCTAGCAGAAAACGTGGCAGCAGATTCACAGATTGAGTTTAACCTGAGTTCCTCCAGACCTGACAATGGCTGAACGACCAGGAGGCCCAGCATGGGGGTGGGGGGCTGTTGGGGAGACCCTCACTTCGGGTGGAAGTGTCCTGGCCTGTGGTGGGGAGTAGCCTGCTTCTCCACCTGCTCACACACAGCACCGACTGCGAGAGCAGGGGCTTTCTGCATCCGGAGCAACCCCCAACCCCTGCCCCCCCAACCCCACCTTTCCTGCCAGGAGGAGGCCTGAGTGGTTTCTGACCTCGGCCAGGGACACCGCCCTTGACAAGGATCTGTGGTCTTGGTGCTGAGGGCAGGGCCTCCCTCCTGACCAGCCACATCCTGAGCATTATTGCCCAAGGCTGGGCCTGGGGCTGGACACTCACTGGCCTTTCAGCTTGAGCTCATCCCCTCCCACCATTTCAGTTCTTGGGGGAAAAACAACTCTTAAGTGGCATTAAGTCACCGCACCAAAGGAGCTCGTGGAACAAAACAAGGTCACATCAGTTAAACTGATCAAGTCTGGTCTCAGCCCGAGGGTCCTCAGTGGCTCTTCTGGGGTTGGTCTGGGGTTCTGCTCCCTGCTGGAGGCCTCTGCAGCTGCCCCAGGACACCCGCAGTCACCCCTGGCCACCCCTTCTGTCCACTCCGTCCACGCGAGCGGCCAAGCCTGCAGCCACTGTGGGTCAGCTGACTGGCTTCAGGGTTCTACACTCCACTGGTCTTCCTCCCAAAGATTTCTTTTAGATTCCACACGAAGTTCCTTCCCTAAGACTTAGGCCACCTCCAGAAGGGCCAGGTCAGGACCAGGACCTGGGGTCCACCTGGGATCCCTCCTTACTATCTCTGCCCCTGGGCCTTTTTCAGGGGTCCCTTTTTCCTTTTGGCACAGGCCCTTAGGATCCCCCCCATGAGCGGGGGACTCATCACTGTGAACATTAGAGGCTGGGCTTTAATCCTATTCCTTCAAGGTCCCAGGGCCTTAGGCTTATTTGCCAAGCTCTCCTTAGCAAATGACAAGCTTCTCAGTATTTTCCTCCCAGGAAAAGTGTCCTCTCGCTGGATGCCTGACAGCTCTACGTCTGACTCAGTTTCCCTCTGTTTAGCATCAGTCCATGGGTGCTGCAGTCCTTTATCTAGTGACCCAGCCGGCTGGACGTGGCGAGCTGGAACTTACCCAGAGCGCCTGAGGGAAACTGCCCCGCTTGTCCCTCCGAGTTGCTGGTCTTGCCTGCAGAGTAAGTCTGGAGATGTCAGTGTTGTCAGCTTTTTTTCTGATTCCCCCACAAAACAGTCCGCAGGTGAGAAATGTATTTACATTTTTATTTAGGAGCAATCAAAAGATTTAAAGTACCATTTCGGCCCATTTCAAATTGTACAAGCAGTTTGGCCCTGTTCCCCTCCCTTATCCAAATCCACAGATACAAAATCTAGGAAATGTGCAATTTGCATCTTAGAAATAGCAGCATCCCCACAGGGGACCTTGTGAGGCCTGGAGACTCAGCCCAGAGGGCAGCCCCCTCCTCCTGGCCCGGCACAGCCGCCGTCCAAAGGCAAGTTCCAACTTTCTGATAAAAACACCTTCCTGGGGTGAGGACTCTGCTTCCGCCAGGCCTGGTGACAGCCCGCGTGCGCCTCTGCCTCCCTCGCCAGAGGAGGAGGGCCCCGGACAGACAGAACAGGGCAGTGGCCTCTTAGCACCAAGACGATGGCTGCTTCGGTGGCTCCGGGGCAGGAAGCGCACCGCCAGCCAGCTGCCCCTGGCCTCCCGGCCTTCCTCCCGCAGCCGCCTTGCCCGCCCTCGTCGGGGAACAAAAGGTCTGTGCTGAGGACCAGCCCGTGAGTGGGCGGCAGAAAACCAGATACCAGGGAGGCAGACGGACCCTGCCGCCTCTGGCAACCTCCAGCCTGGCACAGAGGCTGCGCTCAGTGCACTTTGAGTCAGCTGTGCGGACAGGGGTGAGGCCGTCTCTCTCCATCAACAACGATGGCACAGTCTGGCCCCCTGGACACACTGAATGAAGCGGTGCTGGGGAGTGGGCAGGAACCCCACTGCTCAGGGGCGACCCCCCTCCCCTCAGCATCACCCCACGGCCTGTGACCAGGCCGCATCCACCCAGGGGGGCGCTGGCTCTCCAGGCCACAGGGGCAGCGAACTGGATGGGAGAGCTGGCGGGGCAGGACCCAGGGCGAGTGACTGCGTCCCCGAACACGAATCGCAGGACGAGCAGGCGCCCTGAGAGGCTCCTGGCTGGGAAGGACCAGACCGTGGGCCTGCACCTTCCTGTCCTCCGTGACTCCTAGATGGTCCACCTCCCGCTCCAGTCACATGGGGGCCTTCAGACCATCCCCTCACCAAGGGGAGGGATGAACGTCGTAAATTAGCCTCAGCTGAAAGACGCTCCTCACCTCTCCCCCCAGGGAGCAGAGCGGACTCCTGGAGGAAGACGCGCTCTCCAGGTAAACGCCCAGGCTCCCCGTAAGAGCCCGCCTGCTCTGAGAGGACAGCAGGAGACACAGACAGAGGGGCTCGGCCGGGGCCGAGGACAGCAGGGATGGAGCAGCACCGATGCCCCGCGTCCTGCAAACCCAGGTAGGACTTCAGCACCTGGAGGAGCCGGAGCCGGCCCCACCCTCACCCGCAGAGCCAGCAGCACCTGGCACCCACCCGCTCTGGTCTCCATCCCTCGCAGGCTCCCGCTGTCGGGCTCCTCTGGTGCTGGCCAGGGCCTCCGTGCAGAGGAGGCCAGGTTTGCACGCCGGTCACAGGTTCTTCAATTGAAGAACCAAAGAGCAAGCGGCCTGTCTTCTCCAGGCCAGCGCTCTGCCTGCTCCTCCTCCCACCCAGATGCCGGGTCAGCCCTGACGGGAAGCTGCGTCCGCCCTCACTTCCCTGCCCCCAAGTGTGACCAGAGCTGGGGACACAGATTCCAGCAGAAACGAATTGCACACGAGGCCCGTGGGTTCACCTAGACCCAGAGCCGGGCAGCAAGCTCCATGCTACACAATCACCACTTCACCTTCCACTCCGCATCTGTTCCATCTGTCGCGAGGTCGCCTGTAGCCACCCCAGCCCACGTCACCCGGCCCAGCTGTTATGAATGGAGCCAGGACACAGCACGGGGGGGGACCCAGACTAAAGCCCTGCTTGGGGAGGGGACTGTTGAGAGAGGGGGCCCCACTTGCCCCACGTTTTCCGGTGTTGGCGCTTCTGTGCACGCAGATGCCCTCTAGCCCCCAGGCCTGGGCAGGCAGGTGGGGAGGGTCTGTGCTCCCGGGAAAGGGAGCAAAGGCAGCGGGTGCAGGGGCACGGGAGCAGGGACCAGTGGCTGAGAAGACACAGCCTACGACTCTCCTGACCAGGGCAGCTGCTGGCTTCAGCCTGCAAGGGCTGCCCGCATCCAGAGGCCTTTTCTCCAGCACACAGCTGAGCCTTGGACAGTTTAGTCGTCACACAAAAGGTGAGTCAGACCGGCACCCCACCCCAGGGAGAGTCTAAGAATAGAAAAGCGGGGAAGGAGCTTTAGGAGGAGCCCAAACTCCAGGTTTTATGATTTTTTCCTTGGCTGGCTCTTCTCTCCTTTAAAGTGCCTTTATCCACATGGGCTGCAGTCTTTGAATGGGCAAAAGCTGCTCCAGCTGGAGGAATTTGGTCCGAGAAGAGGACAGGAAGACAAGAGGCAGCAGGGCCCGGGACAAGGCAGCAGAAGCAGGGAGCTCTCAGCAAAGATGTGCACAGAACAGCTGATGCTGTGCCTCTGCGGAAGGCAGCCTGGCACCCAGGGAGGGGACACAGGACCTGTCACAAGACCACAGACTGAGGCGGACAGAGCCCACAGCATCTGTGTCTCGGCTCGGAGAACACGCGGGACTTCAGGTAGGAAGGCCTCCCAGGCCCGTGAGTGCCTACAGGTGCCACCTACCCTCGCCCACCTCCCACCTGTGCTCCCGACAGCAGGGTGGGCAGTCAGCCTTGAAAGGAGCTTGAGTCACACAGGGCCACCCTCCCCAGGTGCCGCGAGTCCCCCAGCCTGGCTTTCCACTTCAGGACCTCAGGGCTCCCGACAAAGAGAGCCCACTTTCCAAATCAAGAAGCTCCTCAATAGTCAAGAATTAAAATATGTAATCAAAGTATGAAAGTATACGTAGCACAAATCCAGATTTCCTGTATCAGAATGGTGATCTGGTCTCACCTATTCAAACTGGATCTACAACCCCGTGTAAAAAACACAATACACCAAACATGTACAAGACAGGCCACAAGAAACACCGACACGGCTCACCATCTCTGACGAGTCCAAGCGCAGACAGAAGGGAGAGATTAGTCACCTTACAAAAACAGGCTTTTCTTCAGGAGAGACTAGCGCCAGCCTACTTCCAACTGTGCAGCCCACAGACTGCCTCCTACCAGAGGCAACATCACGGTCTACCTTCTGCTGGGGTGCAAGCCCGCGGTGACCCGCCTGGCCACGGGGCCCTCCCACTGCACCCTGCTGCACCCCAGCTCTGGCTGCCGTGGGTGTGTCTCTGCCCAGTTGGCTGTGTTCCTGCTTTTGCCCCCAGGGCCCCAGGTATCTTTAGACACCCGTTCGATGACCCAGCCATCTCTGTCTCCTTCAAGCATGCGGCCCGAGCCCCCACCTAAGTCACTCAGATCCAAGAGCACAGGAAGGAGAGTCTGGCCAGCCTGGGTGGTCTCACTGTTTGGGGGGGGGGTGGGGGGCGGCGCATCCTGGCTGTCAGGCAGGGCCCCCGTCTGTGAGAAGACCTGTCTGCAGGCAGCACTGTGACTTTCCCACCTTTTAAGGACCAGCTGGTGCTGAGGCGGGGTCACTGTGTCTTGCATGAACTTGTCCACCATGTAATTTATTTTCTCTGCTTTGCTGTTTGGGTGGTTAATGACATGTGAATACAAAAGAAAAGAAAATCCCCTCGGGAGAGACAGCCCCTGGCTGGGGCACACAGGACTCTGCGACACAGCCACTGGAGCTGGCTTCTCGCGGCGGCCCCGCCCACCCGCAGCACCCACGCGCCACCAAGGTCTCGCGTACACGTGAGGTGCACACGTCACCAATAAAGTGTCAACTGAGTGTCTACTGCATATGGATATATATGAATTAATCTGCATGTACATAAACACTACAGGAAAAGTTCCAGGCGTCTGTTCTCTGATAGAAGGCAACCCCAGTCGCCATTCTTGGCATTTCTCCAGAGGCTTTGGGGCTAAGTAGCTTCACACCCAACATGGAAAGGACACAAAAACAGGCTGCAGAGCACGCCGAGGCCTCACATGCCACCTGTTTATCAAAGGAGAGGTGGTCCCTCATGGGACGGGCAAGCGGGAAAAGACACTTGGGAGGAACAGTGGCTCTGGGGCTTTTGGTTTCCACAGAAAAGCCTCTCCCGGAGGCAGAAGGGGCGACCACTGCCTCCATGCTAGGAGCCAAGCCCATGCGGTGCCTGCCTGGTCTGGTTCTGGGGGCCGGTGGGGAGGAGGGCTGTGGCTACCCCACCCCCTAGTATGTCTCACCACAGCCCCTGCCCTCCCTCTGGGGTCTCCTGAAGCTGCCCACCAGCCTGGGCCCAGGAGGAGCACCCAGGCCTTGGTGCTCTGGGCAGCAGGGGGTTTCTGGGAGCTTCACTCTTTACCTGCTGCTTGCAGAGTGGCTGGTCTTGAGGATACAGGGATTTACCACTGAGCACAGCTTTGTAAGCAAGTTTCTCAGTGTTACAAAGGCACCTCTTCCTGCGGCTTTTCTCAATTAAAAAAGCAGATGACGGTTCGGCTAACATAAAGATCGTGTTTTCAAGTTCGGGGATATAAATACAGAACTTTAAAACCTCACAAGGACCTGTCCAGCAAAGTCCAGCACACCAGCCAGGCCCCAGGCATGGGGCCAGGACTCGAACTTTGTCGGGAACCCCACACGCAGGTCTCTGTGCTGAGGCCCACCCTGGCTCTGATGGTTCCGAGAGGTCTCCGAGCCCCGTCAGTTCTTGCTCTGACAGGTTGAGCCTGGGTCTTCCTTCCCAAACCAGAGGTGGCTGTGGAGTGAGTGTCGACAGAGGGCTGTGGAAACCCCCCAGCGGCTGTGGCCTTCACTCCCATCGCCCTATCCCTGTTTCTCTTGTCAATTTTCCTCTCTAAACATGTCTAGACTGAAAAAAAAAGCGGCACACAGGTCAGGACATGAGGCTTGACGGGTGTCTCTTGAGTCGATCTGATCACTGAAGAGTTATGTCCATGAGTCAGACTCTGTGAAAAAGCAGAACTGCTGTAACAGCTTACGAGGGTGTGAGCATCAGACACTAGCCACATCCCGGCTCTGTTTTTTAAACCACCGGGAACACGGGCTCCGCAGTGATCATCCCAGGAGGCGAGGCGAGGCGAGCCCACTGTGCAGTTTGCCAGTCACCGCTGAAAGGGCCAAGGTCTCTTCAAAGGCACTGCCTTCCTCGAGGACCGCAAAGGAGGCCCGCGGTTGCAGGTGTGGTGACCCCAGCCTGACCGTGGAAGGTGTAGGCAGGCGCGGCCCACGATCTTCAGAGAACAGACACGGGGCGTTTCCAGAGATGATGTAAGAGACCATGGACTGCTAACCAGAGTTTCTATGTAATAAAAGTGTCTGCAATCTGACATTTTACTAAACGTGTATAGGCAGGTTTATATGTTAAAAACTTGATTCTGTGTCTATGAATATGAAATCTGAACTATTTATTCATTGGAAGGCAAAGGAGAGGTCCTACATTGTGGGCAGGAGAACTGGCAGACGCGTCTCCCCGCTCGCGAGCAGTGGCAGGCTGGGTGGCGGCGGCCTTGGCCGTGTGGAGGCCTGTGCGGGCCGGGGGCTGGTGCGGCCTTGGCCTGTGGCAGCAGAGAGGGGCTGGGCCCTTCCAAGCAGCGGCGGCCTCCCAAGGCTGGCCGGTCCTTCATAGCCATCAGTTCCCGTTCAGTCTGTTTCTGAGGAGGAAACACAGGCCCGTCACCTCCATGCGCGTCACCAGGATGGCCCGCCCTCCCACGTCAGGGACTTCATCCAGAAGCTCGGCCTTCCCACCAGCCTCCCTGCCCTCCAGCCCGAAGGAAGGTGGCGCAGGCCATGGGGGCAGAGGATGGGATGCTGGCCGCACCTAGCAGGGCCTGGAGCCTCCCCTCAGCAAACCTAGGCCTGAGGCCGGGCTGGGAGCCTGACTTCTGGGCGGTAAACCCTAGCCACACACCGCCTCCCCTTCCAGCTCCTCAGAACACACTGCTCATTCGGCAGGTCTGCTTCCTGCCATGTGTCCCACTGATGCCTTCATCTGTTGGGGAGGGGGCGGCTGTTCAGAGAGACCCTCACTCAGGATGCCTGTGGGGGGTGGGGGGGCGGTGTTGAGGCTGGCTCAGAGGAACCAGCTCCAGAGGCCAGCCCTCCCTGTCCCCCTGGATACCTGTCTCGGCCAGAAGAGGACGATGCTATGAAGGCACGGCCAGCCTGGCCACCCCTGCTCTGTCCCACCCAGGACACCAGCTCTTCACTCACAGTTGGAGTTACCCGCTGAGGGGAACCAGGGCTGGTGATTCAAACCCATTTATCCCAAATCCAGGTTAGCATTTTTTTTTAATTGTGGTCGAATACACATACCATAAAATCTACTGTTTTAACCATTTTTAAGTGTACAGTTAGGTGGCACTGAGGACATTTCATAATTGTTGTGCAACAACTACCACGCTATTTCCAGCTATAAGAATATAATTCAGGGGAATTGCAATTAAAAAAAAATAATAAACTAGTGGGTTCTCATCCCAGCAGTCTGCCATTTTGTTGGCAGAGCCAAAGCCAGGTGTGGGCAGGCCTGATGCTGGAGAAGGTGCCTGAGGCAACCAGGCCTGTGGGCCCACACCTGTTCCCTGGTGCCCATGACACCCCCCCCACCCCGTGGGGACCCCATTGACTCATGGGGGCCTGCAGAAAACAAGGTCACATCCAGAAAAACCCAGGCCTGGAACCAACTTCTGAAAGCCCACAAATTACAGAAGCTGAGAATTCAGATACTTCCCTGGTTTCCACAGCCTCCCATAAAGGGATGGATGTGAGAGCTGGACCATAAAGAAGGCTGAGCACTGAAGAACTGATGCTTTTCAATTGTGCTGGGGAAGCCTCTTGAGAGTCCCTTGGACAGCAAGGAGATCAAACCAGTCAATCCCAAAGGAAGTCAACCCTAAATATTCACTGGAAGGGCTAAAGCTCCAATACTTTGGCCACCTGATGCAAAAACCCAACTCTGGAAAAGACTGAAGGCAGGAGGAGAAGGGGACCACAGAGGATGAGATGGTTGGATGGCATCACTGACTCAGTGGACACAAGTTTGAGCAAACTCTGGGAGATCGTGAAGGACAGGGAAGCCTGGGGTGCTACAGTCCATGGGGTCACAAAGAGTTGGACACGACTGAGAGACTGAACACCACCTTGCTCCTGGCCAGCCTGTGACAAGGCCACCCATGAGGAGGGTGGGGAGAGGCCAGGAACTCAGGTCAACACCTGAGAAAACCAATATCAGATTACGTGATGTGTCTGAGGCGTCAAACCGTCTTCAATAAATAACCTTCTAAAGCTTTCTTTCAAGTACTAGTGTCCTGATCCAGAGAAGCTGAGAAACAAATTCAAGCTTTGGATTCTGTATATCTAAGATGGAAGAGGAGTCTCCATGTCCTCTACATCAGGAAGAAGTACAGAAATGCAAGGTACAGGATTTTTCACCTTTTTTTTTTAAAAAAAAAAAGCACTTCGTGTATCTAAGGTCAATGAAAGGCTCCCTCTGCTTTTGTTCCCCAATTTGGGTTGAATTTCCTCATCAGGAATAGACAGGCCTATTCTGTCTCCTGCCTGGTGGCTTGTCTGGCTCAGGTGATGTTCTGCCTTATTCTCCTTTGGCTAAGACATGATTAGAGAAGTGTGTTTGTTAGCCATCTGTATGTCTTCTTTGGAGAAATGTCTATTTAGTTCTTTGGCCCATTTTTTGATTGGGTCATTTATTTTTCTGGAGTTGAGCTGTAGGAGTTGCTTGTATATTTTTGAGATTAGTTGTTTGTCAGTTGCTTCATTTGCTATTATTTTCTCCCATTCTGAAGGCTGCCTTTTCACCTTGCTAATAGTTTCCTTTGATGTGCAGAAGCTTTTAAGTTTAATTAGGTCCCATTTGTTTATTTTTGCTTTTATTTCCAATATTCTGGGAGGTGGGTCATAGAGGATCCTGCTGTGATGTATGTCGGAGAGTGTTTTGCCTATGTTCTCCTCTAGGAGTTTTATAGTTTCTGGTCTTACGTTTAGGTCTTTAATCCATTTTGAGTTTATTTTTGTGTATGGTGTTAGAAAGTATTCTAGTTTCATTCTTTTACAAGTGGTTGACCAGAGTTCCCAGCACCACTTGTTAAAGAGATTGTCTTTAATCCATTGTATATTCTTGCCTCCTTTGTCAAAGATAAGGTGTCCATATGTGCGTGGATTTATCTCTGGGCTTTCTATTTTGTTCCATTGATCTATATTTCTGTCTCTGTACCAGTACCATACTGTCTTGATAACTGTGGCTTTGTAGTAGAGCCTCATTATCAGAGAAATGCAAATCAAAACCACTATGAGGTACCATTTCACACCAGTCAGAATGGCTGCGATCCAAAAGTCTACAAGCAATAAATGCTGGAGACGGTGTGGAGAAAAAGGAACCCTCTTACACTGTTGGTGGGAATGCAAACTAGTACAGCCACTATGGAGAACAGTGTGGAGATTCCTTAAAAAACTGAAAATAGAACTGCCTTATGATCCAGCAATTCCACTGCTGGGCATACACACTGAGGAAACCAGAAGGGAAAGAGACACGTGTACCCCAATGTTCATCGCAGCACTGTTTATAATAGCCAGGACATGGCTAGATGTCCTGGCTATTATATATTAACCTAGATGTCCATCAGCAGATGAATGGATAAGAAAGCTGTGGTACATATACACAATGGAGTACTACTCAGCCATTAAAAAGAACACATTTGAATCAGTTCTAATGAGGTGGATGAAACTGGAGCCTATTATACAGAGTGAAGTAAGCCAGAAAGAAAAACACCAATACAGTATACTAACGCATATATATGGAATTTAGAAAGATGGTAACAATAACCCTGTGTACAAGACAGCAAAAGAGACACTGATGTATAGAACAGTCTTATGGACTCTGTTGGAGAGGGAGAGGGTGGGAAGATTTGGGAGAATGGCATTGAAACGTGTAATATCATGTATGAAACGAGTTGCCAGTCCAGGTTCAATACTGGATGCTTGGGGCTGGTGCACTGGGATGATCTAGAGGGATGGTGTGGGGAGGGAGGAGGGTTCAGGATGGGGAGCACATGTATACCTGTGGCGGATTCGTTTTGATGTTTGGCAAAACTAATACAGTGTTTGAGGTTTAAAAATAAAATAAAATAAAAAAAAATGATTAGAGAAGTGTGGATTCACTGGTGGATTAACTGTGCTCCTTCCTTTCCCTGCGCATGTTTAACAAACACAAAATGAAACAGACCCAACAATCAACCTTTCATCACAGATGCTTGAATGGGTTCTGCTGCCTGGTGCCCCCAGAAGCAGCCAGACAAGGTGGTCCTGCTGCCAGACGGCCTGAGAAATAGCAGCTACCCCAGCCCTAGACTCAGCTCCCCACCACCCAGTGCCCCGGCACCCTCAGAGGACAGCACAGTCCTTGGGGGCTCCTTACCCAGCTGAGGTCCAGCCTGGGGACTCTGCGTGTCAAAGGGCTCTGCGCTGGCCTCAGGGGCGCTGGGCTCCCACGACTCGCTGTTTTCAGACACCTCCACATAGGCGTCACCCAGCCCTTTGTGAAGGGCTGCAGGGTCGCCGGCGCAGGGACCCTGGCCCTCGCTGCCCGTGTCGGCCACAGCCCGGGTCTCCTCGCCCAACTTCTCAGCAAACCACTGCTTGACCTGCTGGGCACTCATCTGGGTCTTGTCGCAGAGGCTCTGCAGGTCCTGCTCGTACAGCATCTTGTGGGTCACATAATAGTCCTGCAGCAGCTCCCGGTTGCTGGGCGCGATGACTAGCAGCCCGGGGGGGAAGTTGCCCCTCTTGTAGTCTTCGTACCACTTGAGCTGGCCGTTCTTCAGGGCGTACCGGCTGTCCCCAAACCAGCGCACCACCTCGGGCCGCGGCAGGCCCGTCTGGGCCATGATGGAGTCGTAGTCCTGGGTGCTGGGCCACTGCGTCTGCACGAAAAGCTGCCGCAGCAGGTGCCGCTGCTGGGCCGTCTTCTTGTAGCCCACCTTGCCCGGTGGCTGCTCCGCCAGCTTGCCAGGTGCCTCGTCCTCAGGCTCGCAGATGCCCAGCCCCACGAGCTCGCCCTTGCCGTTGGCCTCTGTCACCCGCAGGTTCTTGAGGTTGATTTTGATGGGGCTGACTTTGCGTTCAGCCAGCATGTGGCCACCGGGCATTTCTGGGGAGCCGTTTTCCCCGGCTAAGCACTCCTCCCCCTCGGTCTCAGCGGCCTCCTCCTCCCCTGGAGAAGCCCCCTCCTCGGCCTTCTTGGCCTCCTCGGCACTCACTTTTTTCCGTCTCTCTGAAAACCAGCCATCAATCTCCCTGCGGGTCATTTTGGTTTCGGTCCTTAGGCGGTCCAGCTCCTCGTCCAGGGGAAGCGGGTTTTGTGCAAAACTGCTCTCCAGGGCTCTGAGCTGCTCAGGGGCCCGCTCCTTGTATTTGGTTGGTGTGAAGTCGGGGGTCTGGTGCCAGGACTGTCGCTTGGCAGAAGAGGGGGTGGCCAGGGTGGCCGCCGTGGGGAGGCAGGTCACCTCGGGGGCCTTGCACGACGGGGAGAAGGGTGCCTCGGGCACAGGGTCGACGAGCAGGGTGCCGTGCTCTCCAGACAGCCCAGCCCTGGAGCCTTTGAGGTTCCGGCAGTGGTACCTGCGATCGCTGAACCACTTGCGCACCTCCCGGGTGCTGAGACCCGTCACTTTGGTCAGATGCTCCACTTCACTCTGCCCTGGGAACTGGTTCCGACAGAAGCTCCCTTTCAGAGCTGACAACTGTTCGTGAGACTTCTTGTTTTTGTAGATGCTGGCATCAAGGAAGGCTTGGGAGGTGATGCTGGGGCAGGCTGTGAGGAGGGACTGGGCGGCGTTCACCACCTTCACGGCTGACGTCGTATTTGAACACACGGTGTTAATGGGCGCCACAGCGGGCGGCTTGGGGACAGAGGTGACTGCCAGGGGGAGAGCGGAGCTGGGGGCCTGCAGCCCATTGGCCATCAGAGGCTGAGTGACCAGAAGTCCCCCCGCCGTGCCCTCCGGCTGCCCCACCACGTGCCCAGGCAGAGCGGCCTGGATGAGGTGCTGGACGTTGCCGCTGCTGGCAACCAGGGGGGTGTTGAGGACCGTGATGGTGGGCTGGGGCACCGACTGGATGACGGTGTTGAACATCTTTTTCCGGGCGTCCTCAATCTCCTCCGGGGACCAGCTGATGCCCTGCTTCAGCCTCTGGGCGGTGAACCAGATCTTGAGCTGTTCCTCCGGGTACTTGGTGACCACAGTCAAATAGCAGAGCTCGGCTTTGGTCGGGTAGGGGAACTTGTGGAAGGAGTTCTTCAGAAAGCTGTTGGAGTCCATGGCCGCGTTGTATGTGGGAATGCTGCTCAGCGGGATCATCACTTTGGGGAGGGACCTGGCGGTGGGGAGGGGCTGCTGGGCCTGCGGGGGTGGCTGTTGCAGGGAGAGGAGCTGGGCGATGCCCGCGGGCAGCACCGGCACCGTCCCCAGCAGGGGGCCATTGGCCGAGTGGGGGGGCTTTGCGGGGTTGGTTGAGGCCTGGCTGGAGGGGGCCGCCCCATTGACAAAGGCGTGGTCCCCCTCTTTCACTTCCGTGTCCCCAGCTGGAGGGTTTGGTAAGGCCTCCCCAGTGGGCTGGTTGGGCACATTCTCCTTGAGCGTGTGGATCTTTTTGGCTTCAGCTTTGCCTTTCATTATTTTCATGATTGGAGTCTTGGTGATGATGATTTCCGCCTGTCCATCCATCCCCTCCACGTTTGGCTCCCCTGACAGGTCAGGAGGGCTGGCACCCTCGGGGACACTCTGTTCCACAACCACATGATTGTCTGGCTTGGCCACATTCCACACAAAGTTGGCTTCTCCTGAGTGACACTTGGCGTTGTGCAGAGAAAGCCCCTCGGGAGTTTTTGCCAGAAAGCTGCATTCAGTGCATACAAAGCTTGGGTCTTTGTTAAAGTCTGTGTGCTCTGAGCTCAGATGTCCCACAAACTGGGTTATGTCCTGGGATCTGAAGTCACAGTATTTACAGGCATATGCGTAGCCATCCAAGGTGCTCCGGTGCCCATTAGCCAGCGAGGGGACATCGGGACCACTGGCGCTCTGGGTGGCCTCGGTGCTGGTGGCAGGCGCTTCCGGGGGCGGCTCCTGGGGGGGCCCCTCGGGCCCGGGCTCTGCGGGCGGGGCCTCGGCGCTGGAGCCGGGCAGCACCACGGTCTTCACGGGGATCATGCACGGGGTGGTGGACTTCCTCTTGCTGGCCATGACGACCGTCGTGCTGGGTGATCAGTGGGCGACAGCTCCTCCCACCGGGGGTCTCACAGCACGGCTTCCAGCTGCTCCATGAGGCCTAAAGGAACAGCTTCCGAGGGCTTCTTCAGTTGTTGGCAGAAAACAGGTTTTCCCTGTTAAACCTGGGGAGGAAAAAAAAAGAGGTGAGGCTCTCCTGAGCTGTGTGTGTATCCCCGATTCCCAGATACACTCTGCTGCTTGCCTCTGATCACCCGGGCCTTCTCCCAAGGAAGGCAACAGCACCTTGGATGGAACGTTCCAGTCGGGAGCCCCTCCCTCAAGCACAAAACAGTGCCCCAAAGAGTGAGTGGTTCATCCCAACACCACGGGACGGACTTCAGCCATGTGTTTCTGTTTTGTGTTTCCCTCTGTTTCCTTGCATAAAATAACTCGGATTTGAAAACGACAACAATAAAAATAATCCTCCTCTGGACCTTCAAATGAATTCTGGCCATGTCAGAGCGAGAACAAAAGACCCTAGTGTAATTCTTGTTTAAATGTTTGGGCTAGTGAGGGCTTTCTTTTCATAGCCTTCCCACACGTGAGCGCAGGACACCGCCCCTGCCTCTCCGGCACCAAGCCCAGAGGCCGCGAAGTGGCAGTGTGTCGGGGGGAGAGGGCACTGCTGCCCGGGGCCGAGCTCTGGGGACCGCCTGCCCTGCCCTGTCACCCCCGGCTCCAGGCTGCGGGAGAGGGACCACCTCAGAGTTACTGCCTGTACCCCGGACTCCTGGTGCTCAGGTAAAGCCCAAGGTTGGAGGGTCAGAGGGCGCGCAGACGCAGTTTGTGGCCCCAGGACTGCACCTCTCTCCCTGGGCAGCAGCCCCTTGAGTGGCTTCGCCTTGGGTGTGCGTGCGACCCGTGATCTTGTGTTGGGCTTGCTTTTTATTTTTTCTGGTGCCTTTATTGTTTCTTAAAAAAAAAACCCCAACCCTGAAAGCTTTGATCCATTTGAAGTTTATTTCAAAAGCTGAGATGATTTATTTACATGTAAAGTACTCCTAATTCTTTCATGAGATGCCAGGAGAAAACTTTCTGTGATGTCTATTATTCATATTAATATACCACCGCAATCATCATTACCTTTCTTTTAGCAAATTGCAATGCTGATAATGACTAAAATAACAGTTATTCTAATACCAGAATCGTATTATCATCAGTGTTTAGATTTGATATAAAAGTGTAAAAAAAAGGTAAAATACTTCCATGTAAGTTCTTAATAAATAAACACAGCAAACTACTTTTTTTTCCTTTAAGACCTGGTGATCATGATGATAAAAAATAATTGCTAGTAAAAAAACAGTTGGCATGAGATAAGGATAAACATACGCCCAGTGCACCCACCTGTCACCATTTCCTCCACTGAAATGTTATGCATTTTTTAAACTTAATTTTTAATAGTAAAAATAAAATAGCAATATTAAGTAAAATTTAAGAAAACCACCTATAGTTTTCCATCTACTGCAAATATTTTGTACCCATTTTTAATCATTAATGGGCATACACATTTTTTTTCCATTAAACATTTCATCATAAACAGTGTCATTAAATAAGCTTCATAATTACAATATTCAATAGCACCTAATAATGTACCCCTACAGAGTTCAGCCTCCTCTGCTACACACAGGCCTCAGTGTCCCCTCTCATGGGTGACAATGAAATGGCCTCTGGATTTATAGGATGTATTTCTTCTATCAAATTATTTCCTGAGGCTGAGCACACAGAAATGGGTAATTTACCAGTATCAATATTTCTAAGCTCCTCTATATAGTACCAGCAAACATTTTAAATTAAGTGCTTTACCACCTGATTAAATTCCAAATCAGGAAAACTAAGGATACTACAGTTATGTTTTCAGCAGGCAAATCAGATTTCCAGATAAGTCACTGAAGACATCAAAAAGAATATACGAATGTGCAAGTGACGTAAGAAAAAACTGACTTCATCAAAATTAAAATAACTTTCTGTGCCTTAAAGGCTGCCATCAACAAAGTGAAAAAGACAAGCCATGGAACAGGAGAAAATATTTGCAAATCATATCAGATAAAAGGGCTTATAACTGAATAATAAAAAGACAAAAATCCAATTAAGAAATAGGTAAAGAAGTTCCTTTGGAAGGAATGATGCTAAAGCTGAAACTCCAGTACTTTGGCCACCTCATGTGAAGAGTTGACTCATTGGAAAAGACTCTGATGCTGGGAGGGCTTGGGGGCAGGAGCAGAAGGGGACGGTGGAGGATGAGATGCCTGGATGGCATCACCGACTCAATGGACATGAGTTTGAGTGAACTCTGGGAGATGGTGATGGACAAGGAGGCCTGGCATGCTGTGATTCATGGGGTTGCAAAGAGTCAGACACGACTGAGCAACTGAACTGAACTGAAAGAATTTGAATAGACATTTCTCCAAAGCAGGCCTACAAATGACGAATAAGCATATTTAAAAAGTACTTGGGCTTCCCTGGTGGCTCAGTGGTAAAGAATCCACCTGCCAATGCAGGAGACACGGTTTTGATCCCTGCTCTGGGAAGATCCCACATGCCGAGGGGCAGCTAAGCCCATGCACCACAACTATTGATCCCGTGCTCTACAACCCGGAAGCCGAAGCTGCTGAGCCCACATGTGGCAACTACTGAAGCCTACACTCTAGAGCCCATGCTCTGCAACAAGAGAAGCCACCTCAATGAGAAGCCCATGCACCGCAACTGAAGAGCAGTCCCCCACTTGCTGCAACTAGAGAAAGCCCCTGGAGCAACGAAAACCCAACACAGCCAAAAATGAATACATTTTTTTAAAAAAGTGCTCAACATCATTAGTCATTAGGGAAATACAAATCAAAACCACAATGAGATGCCCGCTCACTCCCACCAGGATGACTGTAATCACGATGACAGATGATAACACTACAGGTGAGGGAGTGGGGAGACCAGAACCCTCCAGCATCACTGGCTGGAGGGCAGAATGGGGCAGCCTTTGCTGCACTTGAGAAAATAGCTGGGCAGTTTCTCAGAAAGTTAAATACAGAATTACCATGCTGCTGCTGCTAAGTCGCTTCAGTTGTGTCCGACTCTGTGCGACCCCATAGGCGGCAGCCCACCAGGCTCCCCCGCCCCTGGGATTCTCCAGGCAAGAACACTGGAGTGGGTTGCCATTTCCTTCTCCAATGCGTGAAAGTGAAAAGTGAAAGTGAAGTCGCTCAGTCGTGTCCGACTCTTCGCGACCCCATGGACTGCAGCCCACCAGGCTCCTCCGCCCATGGGATTTCCCAGGCAAGAGTGCTGTAAGGCCCAATAATTCCACTCCTAGGTGTATACCAAATAGAAATGAAAGTATGTCCATGCAAATATTCATAATGATAGCCCTGAAGTAGAAGCAACCTCAATGGCCATCAACAGGTGAATGAATAGACACAACAGGCTTTGTCCATGTGACACGCTACTGTTCAGCCATAAAAAGGCATGAAGTACTGACGTGGGCTACAGCACAGATACAAACATCACGAAGGCAGACACATGATGCCACGTGTCACGTGGCTGCATCTGTGTGAAACACTCAGAATAGGCATCTCCATAGTGACAGAAGGTAGATTAGTGTTTGCCAACAGCAGGGAGGGGAGGGGAAAATGGGGACTGACTGCCCACTAACGGGGATGAGGTTTCTGTTTGGGGTGATGCATAAAACTGTGAACATGCTAAAAACCACTGAAAGGACTTCGAAAACCCACGAGAGTGGAGGGTATCAAGTTACAGCCCTCAGTTCTGTAGAAGAGGGCCGTCACTGTCACACCTCAGGGCCCAGTACAGGTGGCCTCCTGACCGGCCTTCCTCTTCCTCACGACCGCCCCGGGGAAAGTGAAAACAGTGGCTATGAACACCAGTCAAGGCGAGAAAGGGACGAGAACCGCAGACCTGGCGGCTCAGGAAGCAAGCATGGTCACCGGGAGGCCCGCCTGCCCAGCCCAGTCCCCGACACTCAGGCCGAACTGACCTTTGTGATGGCGACTGGGCTCCAGCAAAGCAGAGTTACGGTATGTCCCCTGTGTTTATTTACGAAGGCTCAGCAGGGGACAACACGAAATGGAATTGATTTTAGGAGATGGTCCTAATGTCTGAATTAACAATTCAGTCTCAAGGTAGCCCCCCACTGTCTTCCAAATCAATGATCCAGGAGAGTACCACTGCCAACTGTTCTGAGTGGCTCGGTCACCTGTCATGAAGGAAGCTGATTAAACAGCAGAAGTGGGGGTGGGGTGAGGGGGACAGCAATTGCCAAAGGTCCCTGAGAGTGGACTATGGGTAGACAGCGCTGTAATCTGCACTCTCATTTCACTCCCACAGCAAACCCCGGAGAAGGTACTATTATCACTCCTGGGCTCAGGGCAGTGCAGTAACCGCCTGCAGGGCACACAGCTGGCAGGCAGAGGCGGCTGGCAGGCAGGCTCCAGAGGCTGCCCTCCACCAGTGCACACACCGAGCTCTCCGAGCAAGCACAACACTGCTGGAAGGAGGCCTGGAGGACTTTCCCCAGCTGTACTTCCCCCCGGTGTTTATCAGGAAAAATGCCAAACATACAAAAAGTTGAAAGAATTTTCCAGTGAATTCCCACATACTTACCACCTGGGTGACATCATCCAGCTGTTTTCAGTAATTCCACCCATTTAGCTAAGAGGGGCTGAGTCTATTTGTCATACGTTTTTTTCAAGGGTATCCAATAAAAGTAGTAAGAGTAAGGCCCTGTCTAGAAACCCCATCCAGAAGCGGCCCGTGGACCCTGCCGGATGCGCGGGGCAACAATCACCCTGAGCAAACAGCCTGTCAGCCAAGCCGAGCCCTGAGTGAGGTGTGCTGAGAAAAGCAGGAGGTTCTGTGCTGCCAGAGAGATTTGCAGACAGGACCAGAGGACAATCCCAGGTTCATCATCATTCTTTGTACAGTCCTTTCTCCACCCTGTCTTGAAAAGTTTGTCTTGTAAATGCATTGTTTTTCTTTAATGAGGAAATAAGACTGAAAGTACATAACTTTCCCCCCAGAATCTGTCTTTGGAAACCAGGAATTGCTCAGTTCCCTAAAGTAACAAAGCTGTAGCTAAGTCACTGTACTTCAGCACTGCAAATAATCACATTTGTGGAGCTGGAAAAAAAAATGTTTGCGGATCAAATTCTTAAAGTGTTTAGCTTTATAGATAAGTCAGGAACTTTCCATTGTTGTTTTAGTTCTGAGGAAGGAACTGGAAGGACAATAGGAGTTCAACAAAAGATTTCGAATGTTGAAAAGGCGACTGTCAGCAGACGCATTCCAAGTGTTGTGGGGGCCAGGCTTTAGCCCTCCTTGACACGCGACACACAATTTACCGATAGAAACAGGACTGACGGGAGAAGCTGACAGAGCTGCAGAAACACACTCAGTGATGTTAATATACTCTTCATGGTTCTGAAAGCTTGAGTAGACAACAAGAAAGGATGAGAAGGATAAGACTTCCACAATGAGGATGGCTTGACAGGCACAGGTAGTCTTGAATATGCTACAGTCATCCCCTTCATATTCTTTTAAGAACATTTATGAGACAAAGTTTCTCTCAGAAATAATGAAGAAAAGTGAAAATCCTCCCTGTTTTCCCCAGACAGAGCCACTGTTAACAATCTAGTGTCCATTGTTTCAGACATCTTTTATAGGCATAAGTTACTATAACCAGTGTTTTTAAAAACCGAAAATGGAGTTGTATTTTGTTCTGATCCTCTTTTCTTCCCACAATGATGTAGTTTCAACATCTTTTAATGTCAGAACCTACCATTTATCTCACTCTTTTAAACAATGTTCTAATTTATGCATCCACCAAAATTTACTTAACCAATCTAGCTCTTAACAGACTTTTGCATTTCTCCAATTTTTTATATTCTTACAAATAATGGCTCAATGGATATCCCTGAGAATACGTTTGTGCATTCAAAAGTATCTGAAATTCTGAAGTTCTTTTAAGTAGAACTGCTGTGGCATTTATTACTTATTTTTTCCGGCCACGCTGAGTCTCTGTCGTTGCGCACAGGCTCGCTCTAGCTGCAGCGAGTGGGGGCTACTCTCGAGTTGCGGTGTGCAGGCGTCTCACTGCCGTGGCGTCTCTTGCTGTGAAGAACAGGCTCTAGCTCAGGGGGCATGTGGGATCCTGCTGAAGCAGGGACTGAACGTGTGTCCCCTGCATCGTCAGGCAGATTCTCAACCAGTGGGCCACCTGGGAAGCCCTGCTGCGGCATTTAAAATATTGTCAGTAAAATACAACAGTGCCCTCCAAATAGGTGGCGCTGACTCTCACTCCCATCAGCAGAGAGCGACGTGACCTCAGCGTCGCCACGTGGCATCACTACTTCTCGCCTCTGCTCACACGAACGTGAAAAACTGGCCACTACTGTTTTAACTTGCATTTCTGTACAGCGAGGGCTGAAAATCTTTTCACATGTTGTTGGTACTTGTGATAAATTACTTTTGCCTGTTTTTTCTGTAGATTTTAAGAGTTCTCTACATATTAAGGAAATTGGCTCTTCATCATCTATCACAGAGGAAGCTGTGGTTTATACCAAGATTGCAAGGATGTTTTAATACTAGGAAATTTCTAAAAATAATTAACATCATTGCTAAATTGGAGAAACCAAAATAGCATTTTAATAGGGTTATACTCTAATTTCTTCTTGTGGTAAAATAAACACATGACATAAAATTTCCCATCTTAACTACTTTGAAGCATAGAGTGTCACTCACACACCCTCAATGTTGCTCAGCGGGCCTCCAGCCCTCTCCACCCTGCAGAACTGCAGCTCTAGACTCACTGGACAACAGTGGTCCCCTGCCCCTCCTCAGCCCCTGAAAACCATCATTCTCCTTTCTGCTTCTACGAGTTTGGCAACTGCAGACGCTCCGTGTAAGAGGGACTATGCGGAATTCGTGCTTCTGAGACTGGCTTCTTTCACTTACTGTCCTCAAGGTTCACCCACGCAGTGCCATGTGACAGATGCCCCGTCAGCATCCTTGCTGAAGATCATTTGACCACGTATGACAGTTTATTTCTGGGCTCTGTATTCTTTTCCATAGGTCTTTGTCTATCTCCATGCCAATACCATGCTGCTTTGGTCACTGTCGCTTTGTAACATGTTTGAGATCAGGATGTGCAAGGTCTCTAGCTGTTTTTCTTTCTCGAGATTATCATGGCTATTCAGGGTCCTTTGAGATTCCAAATGGGTATTAGAATTTTTTTCCATTTCTGCAAGAAAATGTCATTGGGATTTTGATAGGGGTTGCACCGAACCTGGTTTCAAGGTGGTTGGGTTAAGTTTGTTCTTTTTCTAGTTCCTTGAGGTATAAAGTTAAGCTGTTGATTTGAGATCTTTTTTTTTTTTTTTTTTTGACCACACCATGCAACTTGAGGATCTTAGTTCCCCAACCAGGGATTGAACCCATTCCCCCACAATGGACCACAAAGCCCTAACCACTGGACCACCAGGGAATCCCCTTTCTTCTTTTTTCTAATGAAAGTATTTATCACTATAAATGTCCCTCGTAGTACTGCTTTTGCTGTATATCAAAGTTTTGTTATGTTGTGTTTTTGTTTTCACTTGCTTTAAGGTATTTTCTAGTTTCCCTTGCAATTTCTCCCTTGACCCACTGGTTGTTCAAGAATGTGTTGTGTAATTTCTTCATATTTGTGAATTTTTCAGTTTTACTTCTGCTATTAGATTAAGACCTATATGTACTGATGTAAATATATCTCTTAAGATATTTAAATAATAAAATATGTAATATACTGCATAATAAAATATATGATTTCATCATATAATAATCTATCTAGACTTGTATTTGCTTGAATATGAAAAGAATTCAGGAGAAAGGATAAATATTGATCCATTAAACAATAATGACTTTATCAGGAAGGAGAAGAGAATTTACTTTTTTTAAACTTTATGCCCTCTGTATTGTTTGAATTTGTACAGTCATGTGTTGCTTTTAATTTTAAAAGTAGCAGTAAGGATGAAAATAAATAAAATGAATGGTGCCAGTGAGCAGCAAGCTCTGCAGACAGGGCAGCAGCACACAGAACGGGGGTGAACTGCTCATGTACAGCCGGGAGGTTTCACTGTCACGTGACCATCCCATGCACAAGAGGTACAAGAGAGGGGCTGGGGGAGGGGGTCCTGATGCCCCCGCAGATCCCAAGGCCGTGTCAAAATGGAGCCCCTAATTTGCATCACTCTTATCATTTACTAGGCAAACTTGTCCTGCTGAAGTCATTCAACTGGACCAATAAATTACATCTGCCATGGATTTACCTGTGTCAGAGAGATGGAGGGAATCTGACCACTCCTTGTTTTCAAATATCTGTTTCCAGTCGTCAATGACTGTGATCGTTTTTTTGGACCCTTGACACTCTGCAATCCATTAGGGCACAATTTAATTGAGGCAGAGTCCTTGGAGTGTAGAGTTTTACCCTTGAAATGAACCCTAATCACAAGCATCCTAAAGATTACCGACTTGAGTGAAGTCCCACAGGACAGCTGAGAAACGGAGTGAACCCCACGTGCTAGAAGTGTCAGAAAGTCGTATGGGGGCCAGACGTGCAAGCAGAGTGAGACCAAACACCCAGCAGGTTCTCACTGTGAAGTCAGTCTGGGCTGTAAGTACAGACCTTTCAGAGTCGCTGTGGCACGCATCAGGTGACCCTGTGGCAGCAGCGGCTGGAACTGTGAACCACTGCCCTAAACTCTGGATTAAATCAATGGCTTCCACTGCCAGAGACTTCTGAAGTGTGAGATAATGCCGCACACAAGCGGATCAATTTGCACGGATGGCACTACTGCTATGCTAGAAGGGAAGTCACTTCTCTATCACCAAGTGCTCCGTGGCCTGCAAAGGGCGTTCATCGCTCTCAGTCCATCCCAGTGGCCTCCGGAGTCGGTTATTATCGTTCCTGCACCCAGAGCACCGGAGAGCTATTGGGCAAGAAATGGGAGGGGACAGATTCATATATGAGCCTGATGTTCTGACTCTCTGTTCTTTTTTAGGCCACGTTCACTCTGAATACTAACTGAATGATAAACTCACTACCTTTCATTAGTTTTACATTATCCACATTATTAATTAAATAATTTTGAGCCTTCTTACAGAGGGCTCAAAGATTTTTACAAGCGGAATTTGTTGGATGGTGTTATTTTTTGAGATGAATGACTTGACGAGGCATTCGTGAGCCTTCACATGTATAACATTTTTAGAGTGTGAGAAGAGGGGAGGGATTGTTTCCTCCAGAGCATGACTAGAGAACTCTGCTACGGTGGGGCTAAGTGATTAGACTGAGGTTAATCAGCAGGAATCAACAACAAAAAGAACATAAGGGAGACGGTCCAGCCTCAGGAATGTGTGTGGGCAGGACCCTGGCAGCCCAGCAGACCTGCTGGCTGGAATTGTCAGATTTCTGCTGAAACAAAGAACAGAGTTACAAAGAACTGGAGTCTGTCTCTGAGCCAAGGCCTCAAGTGTCAAAGCCATGTCAAGCCCAGGGCTGACCTCTCTGGATACCTGCGGGTCACAATACTTTCTACACTTAGGAATCACCACCCAGCGGAGGGCTTGGGGCCAGCACTCTTTACTTATTTTTCCCCTTCAAACAGTTCTTGTTTCTGTCAAGTCATCAACAGAAATAGCCTGCTCCAGTCAGATGTTGTCACCTCTATAGTGAACAGTAATTCACTCTTTCTCAAGCTCAGAAGAGTGATGAGAATAAAAATATAGCAGCCTCAGAATTAAAGGGATCCTGTGCTGTGTGCTCGGCTGCACAATCGTGTCCGACTCTTTGCAACTCTAAGGACTGTAGCCTGCCAGGCTCCTCTGTTCATGGAATTCACCAGGCAAGAATACTGGACTCGAGAGACCACGTATTTCAATCGTTCGACTTTACATGAATCACCTTTAAAGTGTCACTTCCGTGGTCAGGATGTAGAACTGGGCTAACCACCCAGTTCTACAAGGTGGTTAGGCTGGCCCAGGCTCAACTGTCTCCAGAGACAGGGAGCTCAGCATCCACTGGGTTTGAAAAGATGTTAGAAATGATTCCTTATAGCAAGCACCCCCAAAATTACCTTCCTAAGGGTTTTACTCACTAGGTTTAATTTTTCACTCAAAAATAGTTGAAGACTTCCTATGTGCTCAGTACTATGTGCTCGGTACTGGGTATAAAAGGATTTTTGAAAAGACATCATTGCTGTACTGCAGAAGCTAATCAGTTACTGGAGTCTTTAGGCTCTTCAGCAGCCATCTGGGGCATGCTTTCCTTCTGCACACACTGGCTTCCCTTGCCCACCTGCAGTTGGGTGTAAACAGTGAAATGTAAGCAAATGTGCCATCTCCAAGGGAAAGCATTGAGATAAAGTACAAGCTTTGCTTCACTATTTACCCTCTGGTTGGCCCTGGCAACTTGGAAATGTTTCAGATCGTAGCTACTCTGTTAGCCTGGGTCCTAAAGGGAGAACAAAAGTTGATCTGTAATGTACATGTAACATGAGCAAGAAATAACTTTTGTGGTTTTAAGTCACTGAGATTTTTGGAGTTGCTTGTTACCACAGCATAATCCAACCCATCCTGACGGATACACAGTGTAAGGGAAGCCAGACAAACAAATCAACACAAATCAACAATAAGCCAAGTGTCACAGTGGAGGCATGCACGGGACTCAGTGAGGGCACAGGAGAAGGTTTACCACCACCTAAGCTTTCCAGAGGACGTGGGTAAGGCCTCGAAGAAGAGGCAGCCTTTTAAACAGAGGCTGGAGGATGAGTGGATACTGCCAAGCAGACATGTTAAGAAAAGGGGGTTCCAGACAGAACACTTAATGAAAAGCCATGGAGGGAAGAGAGGACGTGGTCTGGAGAGAGACCAAGGAGCTTGGTTTTGCTGGGGTAGAAGATTGAATGTGGTGGATTTCCCACAAGGCTGAAGAAGATGAAGTTTCCAGGACCCTCACTTGATGGGCTCCCTCTGAGGAATGTATCTGTATTTTTGTAAATGTATGCTTATGGGCTTCCCAGGTGGTGATAGTGGTAAAGAATCTGCCTGCCAATGCAGGAGACACAAAGAGATGCAAGTTCAATCCCTGAGTTGGGAAGATCCCCTGGAGGAGGAAATGGCAGCCCACCCCAGTATTCTTTCCTGGAGAATCCCATGGAGAGAGGAGCCTGGAGGGCTACAGTCCATGGGGTTGCCACGAGTCGGACACAACTGAGCACCACCACCATGCTTATATTTTTGATACTTTTCCCCTCCTCAGGAGACCCTCCCTCCTAATGTTCAGGTCCCACCAAAGCTCGTCTGCTTTTGAGGGGGTGGAGGGGAGCAGGAGATGACCTGAAGCCTTATTAATCGTCTGCATGACACCTTCTCCCATATTTAAAAGAAGGAATCCGGTTCCCCAAGAATCTTTTCCCACCCAAGCCAAGCACTCTCATTCCTGCGCGTGGGGTCATGGCTGGAACGTCTGGCATCGTCTCAACTGCTCTTCTCTGAAAGTGCTCCTATTTGTCTAGAGCTCTCTTAAGGGTGGCACCTGAATCTAAACCTACTTCTCCAGATGGAGTCATGATGTATTTATCACTTTTCTTACTGGAGTTTCATGCATCATACTTTATCCTTCCATAAAAGCTGTGACCCAGTGATGCCAGATTGTTTACACTGTGAGATTCCCCAGAATAATATGGAGACATGCTCTTGGATTTAATTCACACCCAGTACCAGTATCAAAATACAACACTGGAATTTTCCCCTTTAGGTCTGGGAGACTTAGAGGAACAAGTTTGATACAAAAAAGAAAGTAAATGCATTTAAGAAATGTTTACTAAGTGCCTACACCCTGTGCCAGGCACTGTCCTAGATGCCAGAATATGCTAGAATAGAACAAAAGACAAAAAAGAGATACAAAATTCTCTGCCACCCTGGAGTTCACATTCTCGTTTAGGGGAGAGACAATAAACCAAATAAATAAGTGAAACTGGGTGTTAAAGAATAGTAAGAGCAGGACTTCCCCAGTGGTCCAGTGGTTAAGAATCTGCCTTCCCATGTAGGGGGATGTGAGTTCAATCCCTGGTCGGGGAACTAAGACCCCACATGCCACAGGGACACAATGCCACGTGGCAGCTAGAGAGCCGCATGAGAGCTACTGAGCCTGCTCTAGAGCCCGCGCTCCGCAACAAGAGAAGCCTCCAGCACACCGGAACTAGAGAAAACCCGCAAGCCCAACAAAGGCCCGACACGGCCAAAAAAAGCAAAAAAGAAAAACCTAATGGATGACAGAAGGCAGTGGGATGGCATGTCTACAGTGCTGAGAGAGAAAGAGTGAGAGAGAGCAGTAAGTGCAGCGAAGAAAAATAAAGCAAGGAAGGGGAACAAGGAGCGTGGTGGGTGGGGAGGTGATACAAGGTCACAGTTTTAACTATGGTGGCTGGAATGGCTTTCCTAAGAACGTGACCCTGGAGCAGGGACTCAGAGGTGAGGCAGTGAGCCATCCTGCAGTTGAAGAGCATCCCAAGCAGAGGCATGAGCTGCTCCAAGGACCTGGAGGTGGCAACGTGCCTGGTTTGTTCAGGACAGCTGAGCGGAAGCAGTCGGGAGTGAGCAGGAGAGGACGGGGCCCAAGAGGTGAGCAGCAGACGGTGCGGGCCACAGTGACGACCTGGGTTTCTCTGAGCTGGGCAGCCCCCAGGGTGGCGGGGGCTAGGAGCAGAGGGCTGACGAGGTCTGACGTGTGTCCCACAGGACGCAGCTGCTGGCTGTGTCGAGAACAGACCGCAGGAAAAACAAGAGAAGCAGGAAGCCTGTCAAGAGTGGATGGCAGTGATCCAGGCAGGAGACGACAATGGCCTGGACCAGGATGGTTAGAGATGGAGGTGAAGAGCAGTGTCTGGAGTCTGGGACCTTCTGACAGTAGAGCTGACAAGGTTCCCTAAGGGACTGGATGGAGCATGTGGAGGAATCGCATCCACAGTAATCAAGGCTGACTCCAGGGTGTTTGACCTAAGCCACTGGAAGGGTGGTGTCACCATCAACCAAGATAGGTTTGAACCTGGAAGCTTCCTATCAAAAGCCAAAGCCAATGTGCGCTAAGACTGGAAGGTCCCTTTCTAGGTGAAAGACCAGACTGAGCTGGCTTGGTCATCAGCATTTCAGGGAGGCTGTGCAAGGCCAGTGTCCCAGTGAAAAGACTCTGCTCTCTGCCCAAACCTGCTCGAACTCACAGAGAAACTACGGAAAGCGGAATGGGGGCCCAGGGGATGAGGAGGTGGGGAGAGAGGGAGGCTGGGGACCAACAGAGGCTACCGTGAAAGGCAACTCGTCAGAACCTGCACCATCCAAAGTCAATCACGTTACACGAACACGCACTTGAAGCCCACATGCTGTTTCAAGTTCAGAAAGTGAATTACTTGATTAAATTTAAAAGTAAAAATTCAAAAAAGCAAAATAGTAAATGGTTTGCCCTGGATGTGGTTTTATTTCAGAATTACACTGGCTTTGTTTTAATTGAATTTTTCCAGTGTGGGACAGAGACTCTGCAGGCTAAACAGCCTGCAGGCTAGTGGGCATGTCTGAGCCTCTCAGGACTGAACACTCCTCTAAACTGAACTCTCCGGCTCTCCCCTGGGAGGGGTGCTTTTCCTCACCCCACTCCCAGGCTCAGTCTACACTGCAGACTGACTTCAGTGGTCCCACGTCAGTGGACCGAGCTTGAGCAAACTCTGGGAGATAGTGAAGGACAGGAAACCTGGGGTGCTGCCGTTCACGGGGCTGCAAAGAGTCAGATACAATGTAGCGACTGAACAACAGCAACAGCAAGAAGTATATGAATGGAAAATGTAGCCCATTTCCTAAACTCTGTGAGTTGTTACAAAGAGCAGCAGGTGAAGGAGTGAGTGGCTGGTGGAGTTGGGCCAGAAAGGTTTGAAGATTATGTGACTGGGGGACTTCCCTGGAGGTCCAGTGGTTAAGAACCTACCTGTCAACACAGGGGGTACAGGTTCGATCCCTGGTCGGGAAACTAAGATCCTACATGCCACAGGGCCACAAAGCCTGCACATGCAACTAGAAAGTTCACAACAGTAATTAGAGTAGCCCATGTGCCACAACAAAGACCCAGAACAGCCAAAAAAAAGAACAGGAATATGTGACCAGGGTCGAACATCACACAGAGCTCCTTTACACTTTAAACTTCTAATAAATACAGATGGTCTTTTGGTTTCAGTTCTGCAGTGGTGCATAAGGACACGTCATCCACAACTAAATATAATACCTACTCCTGAACATATTCCATCTGCTTCCAGCCTAAAGCCATGGTCCTAAAGTAACTTCAAAACATTCAGGATGGAGTGATGGGTCAGTACGTGCAGAGCAAACTCTTTCTCAATCAAAAACCCTACAACAACCTGTTATCCACTCTCATTTGAGTACCTCCATGACCCGGGAGCTTATTATCACTTACAACAATTTATTAAAAAGCTCTTTTCTTAGTTGGACCTGGTTCCCGGGTTTTAGATCTATCTTTTGAATGGACGCAGAACAAGTCAGCACTCGTCACTATGTAGTGATCAGTCAACTCCCTCTACACATCAGCCTTTCACACGGCTGAAGGTCGTCATTTCATACTTTGTTATTCACCTCTGCAGTGTAAAGTAAGCATCCTGAATTCAACCCACTCTCTCTAGTGACCTGTTCTTTGAATACTCTCCATGTCTCTCTCAAAATGGGGCTATGAGAACCAAATGAGCATCAGGATTTAGCCCAACCAGAGGAGAAGCAAGCCAGGCAGTCTTTTAACCATGCTACCGCCACTGCTAAAACTACTAGAAGTCGACCCAGAAAGAAGTTCTGGTTTCTTTTTCTCCCCACACAGATGAGAAATTCGAGGCGCAGAGGTGAGGTGAGCCGGGGCACAGGGAACACTGCTGGAATTTGGCAGGCCTGGGATTCTTTCATCATGAAGCCATCTGGGGACATATTTTACAGTTCTGATGGAACAGTTCTTGGCTTTCTTCCTCTTTGACTTCCAACTTCTCGCCGTGTATTTTTCTTCCAGTTTTACTGATATCATTGATATACAGCACTGAGTAACTGTTAAGGTGTACAGTCTAATGATCTGAAGTCCTTACAGCATGAAATGATGACCACAGGAGTTTACCGAACATTCACCGTCTCATACAACAGATGCAACAATAAAGAAAAAAATTTTTTTTTTCCTTGTGATGAGAACTCAGGATTTTTTCTCTTAACTTTCATATATAACACAGAGCAGTATTCGTTATATTTATCATGCTATACACTGCATCCCTAGTCCTTACTTCTCTCGTAACTAGAAGCTTGTCCCTTTTGACTGCCTTAATCCTCACACCCTCCCCTCCCCTCACACCCCCACCCGCCCTTAAGGAGGGAATGTTTGGGTTTCTCGTCCTTTATTACAGCCATGCCACGTGGATCACAGCCCTGTGAGGCTCCTGTAGGCTCCAGAGAGCCTGGGTGGGGACGGCACCTGGGGCCCCCCAGCTGCTAACACCTCCTTACCCAGGATCACAGTCCTGGTGAGATCGTCTCTGAACACCGTTTTTAAACGACTAAGTCATCCCCCAGCCTCCCCCACGATCAGTCCTCTATCACAGTACTCTCATTGGCTCCTTTTGTATCACTTACCAAAATTTGTCATCGGCTCCTCACTTGTATCTCTTCTTGCTCACTGTCTCTCATCTCAGTGGCAGTAAGCTCGACAAAGTCAGCGCCTAAGCCCCCAGTGTCTTCAGCACCCAGCACAGTGCCTGGCACACAGTCATGACTTTCAGTGAATGAATGGACAAATCGATTCATTGCAAAGTCGTTCTCGGCAAACCCGGTCGCTGAGAATGGAGTTAACAACTCTAATTCAGACAGAGCTGGGTTTGCATTCCACAGCCCTGCCACCGTGGACTGTGTATTGTGTATTCCTGGGCAAATGACTGGATTCCTCACTGGTAAAAGAGAGACAATCCTGCCTGCCTCACAGAGCCAACACGACGTTCGGGGAACCGGTAAGGAGTGCACAGGACGACTTAGCGTGCCGCCGCGTTCACAGTGAGCCTCAGTAACTGCAGCAATGTGGCTGCCCTCATTCCACCGCCTTCCCCTGGAGGCTGGCCACTGGAGGCCGACCACTGAAACAGCAAAAGGTACCTCCGCTGCTTTACCCTGCTTGCTTTTTTTTAAAAAAAGAGTTGTGGTTAAAAAAAAAAAAAAAAAAAAAAGCACATAATACAAAATAAACCAGCTTAATACTTTGAAGTATACAGGAGGATTAACTAGATGTGCATGGCTGTACATCACATCTCCAGCCCTCTTTTCATCTTGCAAAACAGAAACTCTATAGCCACTGAACATCAGCGAGTCCCCTCTCTGCCTCCCCAGTCCCTGGCAACCACCCTTGTTTTCTAAGAGTCTGACTGTTTTAGATGTGGACCTATGCAGTATCTGTGTTTCTGGCACTGGCTTACTTCACTTAGCATTGTGTTCTCAAGGTTCACCCAGGTTGTACCATGTGACGGGATGCCCTTGCTTTTGTAAGGCTGAATAATACTCCACTGTGTGTGGAGACCAATTTTTATCCATTTATCTGTTGGCAGACATTCACACTGCTTCCACCTTCTAATACTGTGAAAATTCTGCTTCATATGAACATGGATGTGCAGATCTCTCTGTGGCACCTTGTTTTCAATTCTTTTGGAGAGAGACTGCTTTAAAAAAAAAAAAGCAAACACCCAAGCTCTCCACAAGCAATCACGCCAGTGGAGCAGCGCCAGAGCGGCCATATCCGCCTTCGCCTTGCAGCTCTTGCCACCAAATCACCTCTGTCCCAAGACTGCTCCCTAGGCCATTCCAATGTCCTCCAGGCTCCTCTACTTTCAAGTGAATTCAGGAGGTCAAAATTTGAATTTATATCTTTGTCAAGAAGACAAGGAAGCTATTAAGCTTTTCCTTCTCCCCTCTGTTGGGAAATCTTCAGATCCCTCTCTGGAGATAGGTCCTACTCTGGGCCTGGCAGGACGGAGCCTCAGGATCCCAGGGCCAGGGCAGGGCTGTAGTGGAGCCTCAGTTGCTCCACTTTATGATTAAAAAGGGTTTTGTTTGTTTTTTTTGCTGCACTGCATACGGGATCTTAGTTCCCTGACCAGGGATAGAACTCAGGCCCTGCAAAGAAAGTGCCTAGTCCTGACCACTGGACTGTCGAAGAATTCCCTATGAGTGATGTTTTGAATGCTGTTACTATCTCATCAGGAAGCTTTTCATTTCCCTTGACAGGTAAGATTAAATAGCATTCATTGGGTTTAACAGCCTTGTGACTCAGAGCTGGGGTATTCTGCTGCTGCTGCTGCTAAGTTGCTTCAGTCGTGTCCGACTCTATGCGACCCCATAGACAGCAGCCCACCAGGCTCCCCCGTCCCTAGGATTCTCCAGGCAAGAACACTGGAGTAGGTTGCCTTTTCCTTCTCCAATGCATGAAAGTGAAAAGTGAAAGGGAAGTCGCTCAGTCGTGTCCGACTCTTAGCGACCCCATGGACTGCAGCCTACCAGGCTCCTCCATCCATGGGATTTTCCTATGCAAGCCCATTTCCAATCTTACGATGTCCAATCAAAGAGACCAACTGGGTGTGCTCAACAAAGTTCCACACTTTGTCATACTCTTCAGGTCACTTTCACAATTCTGTCCTGAGGGGCAGCAGAACAGAGGTGGTGTGAACCAGATGGAAGGGCCTTCTAGGGGCACATGGCTCTGTTTTGAGGAACCTTAGAGTACCAAGGTCACCCAGGGTGAGGAGGAGCGAAAGGCCTCGGCACCTGCGCCTTCTCTAGTCTATAAAGCAGTCATGGAAGTCAGATGCTGTGACAGTGAAAAGCATAAACTACAACTTTTTATTCACAACCACTGTCAAGCCAGGAATAAAATTAGCCCTATCTAGCACTCTGCAATCTCCAGCCCCCAGGAGTCTTCCAGATTGCCCTCCCTATCTCCATCTCAGTCTTCTTCCTATGACCCCCGAGTGTGGACACACACACACTTCACTACTGGTACACTCAGGGGAGTGTCTGGGAGGTGTAACCTCTGTTGCGAGTTAGTAAACATTTATTTTCCTTCCATGAGATTTCAGGAGCCTAAATCAAAAGTGTCTAAGAACTTCTCCTGATGGTGTACACGAGGAATGATGTGATGCGCCTGCCATCATAAATCTGGTAGAAGTTGTATTTGTTTACCTGTTTTTAAACAAAAGGCTGCTTTAATATTACATGGCAGTGGTATGTCTATGATAATCTTGCACAACAGAAGTTCATCCGACTTGACTTACAACACCATGTAGCTCTCCTAAGAACCGCGACCGCCCCCTAACGGGCCCTCTCCCACCCCCACCCCACAGCCAGCTCCCACTGTCGCACGCACCCGGCCCACTGCAGGCCCGCTCCCTCCTATTCTGCTCGAACTGCAAGTCACCAGTCAAAAGGCTCTTTCTGACTCCCCCACAGGGAGCCTCAAAGTCATTCAGGACCTCAGGGAGGTTAAAACCACACCTCCTCAAGCGCCCCACGAGGGAAAAACTCAGCCCTATCTAGCACTCTGCAATCTCCAGCCCCCAGGAGACTTCCAGATTGCCCCTGCCAGCCCGTAAACTACAGGCCAAGCTCCAAATCTCTCGCATCCAAGGCCACAGGTCCTCGAAGGTTCTGTAAAACTACACAGCGTTACCTCCCCTTACCTTGGCAATCATCCCTCAAAACCAAACAAGCAAAACAAAAAATTCAGCCGCCATGTGCTAGTGCCTTGATCTTCATCTCGTGTCTCATCATCTCCCCAGACTTCCAAGCAACAGATCTGATCTCCAAGTCACTCCGGTGTCCTTCACTCAGCCCTCTCCCATCCTCCCCTTATCCAGCTGCCATCAAGTCTTAAAATTGGAAGAATGTTCCAAAGCTGACCTCTGTCACCACCCTTGTGAGACACAGCCCAGGGGTCAAGTGCATGAACTCTGGAGCGGGACAGGCCTGGTCATGCCCTGATGCTGCCTCCTGAGAGCTCAGGGTCTCTGGGCAATGCTGGCACCTTCTCTCCCTTACTCCTCTGCAAGTGGACAGAGCAGTCTCCACCTTGCAGAGTTGTTACAGAATGAAGGCGTGGGTGGAAGGGGTGCAGCACCATGAGTGACACCTAGCAGGTGCCCCACAAACGATGGCTGCTGGCACCATCCTCGTGTCTTTTACCCCGCTGATGCCCCCGTCTGCTCTGGCCTGGAGTCCCACAGCCGCCTTAGCTCTTTCCCCCTTCAGTCTGCATCTAACACAGCCACCAGGCTCATCATCAAAACTCACAAATCTGTTCATGTCACTCCTTGGTTTAGAAAATATCTGTGGGCTTCTTACTTCCAATGAGAAGATTCTCCACATAGGCCGTTTGACACTTTAGCGACCAGTCACATGGGGCTATTTGCCACTTCATCTGTGGTGCATTCAAATTGAGAGCATTGTTACGGTAAAACACACACTAGATTTGAAGATTTTGTACAAAAACGAATGTAAAATAACTCATTAATAATTTTCTTTAATAGAACAGAGTTCTTTATTTGAAGCAGAGATGGAATAAATGCTGCTTTAATATCTTTTAAATCACATTTAAACTACCTTTTTATATCAACATGCTTACATTTTTTGGTTTCTTATTTGCCTTAGTCTCTTGACTTATATCTCCTTTTTTGTTCTCTTTTCCCATCTGTAATGTCTATGGTCTCAGAAGTAATTACATCTTTTTTAGAAGAAGGATTTTTTTTAATATTACAGTAAAGTATGTGTTTACATATAAAATTTACAATCTTAACCATTTTAAGTATACCATTCAGGGGCTTTAAGTACATCATTAAGTACATCACATACAGATGTGCGAGTTGGACCATAAAGAAGGCTGAGTGCCAAAGAACTGATGCTTTCAAATTGTGGTGCTGAACTCTTGAGAGTCCCTTGGATAGCAAAGAGATCAAACCAGTCCATCCTAAAGGAAATCAACCCCGAATATTCATTGGAAAGATTGATGCTTAGGCCACCTAATGCAAAGAGCTGACTCACTGGAAAAGAGCCTGATGCTGGGAAAGGTTGAGGGCAGGAGGAGGAGGCGGGTGCCAGAGGCTGAGTGGTTGGATGGCATCACCAACTCAATAGACCTGAGTCTGAGCAAGCTCCAGGAGATAGCGAAGGACAGGGAAGCCTGGCATGCTGCGGTCCATGGGCTTGCGAAAAGCCGCACATGACTGAGTGCCGAACAAGTACATTCACGCTGTTATGTAACCATCACCACCACCCATCTTCAGGATTCTTTTCACCTTGCAAAATGGAAATTCTGTCCCCACTAAACAGTAATTCTTAGTTTCCTCTCCCCTTAGTCCCTAGAAACCACCGTTCTACTTTATGTCTCTCTGAATCTGACTTTTCCAGGTACCTCATAGAAGGACAAACACAGTGTTTGTCCTTTTGTGACCGGCTTATTTCATTTAGCATCATGTCTTCAGGTTCAGCCATGGTTGGAGCAGGTGTCAGAACTTCCTTCCTTTGTAAGAGTCAATAATAGACCCTTGTATGTATACAACACATTTCATTTATCCATTCAGCCTTCAATGAACACTTGAGAGTCCCTTGGATAGCAAAGAGATCAAACCAGTCCATCCTAAAGGAAATGCTTCCAACTTTTGGCTACTGTAAATAATGCTGCTATAAACTTGAGAGTACAAATATCTCTTTGGGTCCTTGTTTTCAACATTTGAGAGTATATACCCAGAAGGAGAATCACTAAATCTTATGGTAATTAGACATTCAGCTATTTGAGTAACTTTCATATTGTTTTCCATAGTACCTGCTCCATTTTACACTCCTACCAACAAGGACAAGAGTTCTAATTATTCTAGATCTATGCCAACAACAACAATGCCAACATTTGTTATTTTCTGGGTTTTTTGATTGTGGCTGTCCTGAAAGTGTGAGATGGTATCTTATTGTAGTTTTTATTTCATTTCCCTAATTATTAGCGATGTTGAACACCTTTCAGGTGCTTATTAGCCATTTGTATAAGTTCTTTGGAGAAATGTCTATTCAAGGCCTCTGCCCATTTTATTTAAAAAAATTTTTTATTCTTAAATTGTGATGGTATGATAACACATTTACAGGAGACTTGGAAAATACAGAATGAGGTTACATATAGTTGCACTATATATTACAATTATTTTTTTAAGTGGCTAAATTAAGATTTTTAGTTGGAATTTCAACATCAAACTCTCAAAAATTAAGAGGATGATCCTCTGCCCATTTAAAAAAAATCAGATTGCATTTTGTTGTTGAGTTGCAGGAGTTCTTTATATATTCTGGATATTAACCCCTCATTAAATATATGACTTGCAAATATTTGCTTTTATTCCATAGGCTGGCCTCCCACTCTATTGAATGTGTCCTTTGAAGCACAAAAATTTTTAATTGTGATGTAGCACAATTTATTTTTGTTTTATATATTATATATAAATATATTATATTTATATAAATAAATTTATAAATATTATATTTATTATTATTTTTATTTTATTTTGGTGTTATCTTCAGTAAATCTCTGCTAAATCCAATGTCATGGAGCTTTTCCTCTATGTTTTACCTAAGAGTTCCATAGTTTCAGGTCTTAAAATTAGGTCTTCAGTGCATTATTAATTAATTTTTCTATATGGTAAAAAAAGCAAGGGTCCAGGATCTCTTTTTTACATGTGAACATCCAATTTTTCCCACATCATATGTTGGAAAGTCTGCCCTTTCCCATTGAATATTTGGTCTTAGCACTCTTGTCAGAACCATTTGACCACACGTGTGAGGGTTTATTTCTGGGCTTTCTATTCTCTTCCATTGGTCTCTATGTCTTTGTTAATAATGTTTAATATTAAATACACTTTGAAATAATACATATTTGAAATAATGTTGAAATAATATTTTTGATACATTGGGTTAAATACAGTCTTGAAATAAATTTTATCTGCTGCTTCTTACTTCTTCACTGTAGTTCCTCAAACATTTTACATCACACGTGTGGCCTGCATTACGTTTTCTCTTAGCGCAGCTCTGGGTGCTCTGAACTCAGGCAACAGCTGACACTGGGATTCAGAGGCATCTGTGCGCTCCCCTCCTTTCGTGTTTATCATTTGTGCTTAGGGAGCAGGACAGTAGTGTGGTTGAGAAGTCAGCTTTCTGAATCAGGGACACAGGTCTCAATCCTCAGTACCTGCTCTGCCAATACAACAGCCACTAGCCACGTTTGCCCACTGAGGACTTGAAACGTGGCTTGGTGCAAATGGAGAGGCACCAGAAATACACCATTCAGAGTAGATTTCAGAGACTTGGTACCAAAAAAAAGTGACATAAAGTATCTCAGTAATGACCTTTATATGAATTACATGTTGAAATATTAATATTTTTGATAGAGTGGATTAAGTAAAATATATTATTAAAATGAATTCAAGTTGTAGGTTCATTAATTTCTAATTGTTTTTAAGAGCAGTTTCAGGTTCACAGAAAAACTGAGTGGAAGGTATAGAAATTTCTGCATCCCCCCATTCCCGCTAGCCCATTGTCAACACCCTCCCCAGATGGTACCTTTGTTACAATTAATTAACGTACGAGGACATATCATTATCACCCAAAGTCCACAGTCTACATTGCAGTTCACTCTTGATGTACATTCTATGGGTTTGAACAATTTTATACAACATGTATCTACCATTAGAGGAACCTACAGAAAAGTTCTGCTGCCCTAAAAATCCTCTATACTCTACCTGTTTCTCCTACTTCCCCCAGCCCCCGGCAACCACTGATCATTTCACTATCTTCACGGTTTTGCCTTTTCTAGAATGTCATATGGAGAAGGCAATGGCATGCCACTCCAGTACTCTTGCCTGGAGAATCCCATGGACGGAGAAGCCTGGTAGGCTGCAGTCCATGGGGTCGCAAAGAGTTGGACACGACTGAGTGACTTCACTTTCATGCACTGGAGAGGGAAATGGCAACCCACTCCAGCGTTCTTACCTGGAGAATCCCATGGATGGCGGAGCCTGGTGGGCTGCCGTCTATGGGGTCATGCAGAGTCGGACATGACTGAAGCAACTTAGCAGCAGCAGTCATGTCATAAGTTAGAATCATATACTGTGCAGGCTTTTTAGATGAGCTTCCTTCACCTAGTAATAAGCATTAACAAGGTTCCCCATGCCTTTTCAAGGCCTGATGGCTCATGTCTTGTTTATTTTTTTGAATGCTGCTCCTATAATTTTAAAATGATATTTGCAGCTCACATGATATTTCTGTTGGATACTTGTTGGCTTAGAATGGGCAGTTTTCTGAGTCTGGCACCTCCCTGCTTCTCAAGCCACTCAGGTTCAAGCCTGGTAAACACTTGTTCCCTACCCTGTGACACGTCAGCCTCCTTACCTTCACATGCTAAACTCTCTTTAGCTTCCTTTTCCCTGAAGACTAATTCATATGCAGACCCAGTTCAAACAAGACATGTTCAGTGAAACCTTCCTAAATTTCCACTGGACCTGACATCACCGTTTACAGCATTTTGTCCTTTATATTATAAATTTTTATGTGCCTGACTTCTCTTTTAGATTTGAGCTCCCTGAAGCTAGGAACCATACTTTGTTCATCTTTGGGTTATTGATCCCTAGCATAGAAACTGACATTCAACAGGCACTCACAGATGCTGAGTGAATACATGAGAGAAGGAAACACAACAAAATTCAGATTATTCTCCAGTTAAGGGACAACATATCCACTTAAACATCATTCAGCTCAGAAAAGTAACTTAAATGCAACAAACCAGGCTGCAAAAGTGTATCAACCAACAGCTAAAATTATTTACAAACTAAAATTTGTTTTTTTTAAAAGTCAAATCAACACTGTAATATTTATAAAGTGCGTCACAATTAAGAGACGGTAAACCAGTCCCGAATGGTTAGCAGATTCTGACTGGCCTGGAAGAGGGGGACCGGCTATGGAAACTGAATGGTTAAAACCACATTCCATATCCATTAGCTGAGAGCCCAGACCCCACCAGAATAGAGGCCCTGAAACTGAGCCTTTGATGTAGCTTCCAAAGAAAGCCACCAAGATGATTAAAGGGTTGGAAAATGAGATTTATGGGGAATGGCCACAGGAACAGAGACAATTTTGCCCAGACAAGAGAAAGGGCCGAAGGGCGCCTTAATAAGCATCTTCAATCAGTGTTACTACACAGACGATGGTGACCAGATGGTCTCCGTTTCCACCAAGGACACGGAAATGGACTTAAGCTGAAGCATGAGAAGTTGTCTAGTCTTAAAGAAAATTTAATGGCTAAGAACTGGCATGCAGTGAAGCAGACCGGCGAGCGTGTGCTATTGTCTTTTTTATGCTAAGAAAGCAGCACGTGGGTAGGATTTGTTCAGGCCTTCAACAATCCTTTGTTGAGGGCAAATTCTCAACTGGCTGATCATCAAACGAATCATGTCATGCACAACCACACGAAGAGAAAAGAAAGATGCGAAAATTGAGACACAGCACCCTCTGCTGTACACACTGTCCTTCAATCAAGGGAGATTCTTGACATATGTCAGTATTTCTCAAAATGTAGGGTCCAGACCATGCAAGAGTCCAGAGAAACTTCTCCCAGGCTGGTCCTTGTGCTCTTTGAACCGCGACGTCCAGCCGCATTAGCCGCCTCTCTGCACCTCCCCCTTCCATACCAGGAAGGCTATCACACAGGCAAACTCGCTTCCGTGAACGGCGAACACGGCTGTATCCCAATCACGCTTCAATGCCAAACTCAGACTCTGAGACATCAACTGCCACATGAACATCTAATGCTGAGGCATGACGATTCTGTCTACCATGTCATTTGAGTTCTGCCCTACATCCAGGAATATATTAAACACGAAAGTTAGGAATCACCCAAATGGGGTGCTCTTCTGATATGTCCCCCTGTTCTGCCACGGTGTACACGGCCCTTCCTTTCCAATCTCTCTTTGTCTCCTGAATGCCAACAGGGCACTTTTTACCTCTTCCTAGGCTATGGGCTCCAGAACTGTCTCCATATCCCTTCCTTTTATTGTTAAGTACGAAAGGCATTCTACAAGCTCAGAAAGTCTGAGAATCAGTCAGGAATGTTTTAAGGTCCTGCCCATGTCTCTAGTTATCTTGTGCTCGGTGGAACCTCATTACATGACATGTCTACTTCATTCCCGTGACTCACGATGGTGTGTCCTAGAGGAATACAACACAGGCCCTGTATCCAAAAGCCACAGCCCAGTGTGGGGAGATGGATCAATACAGGTGTCAGTCGCTGAAGCTCAAAGCTGTAAGTGCTGATGGAGCAAAGAAAACAAGCAATGGAAACACCAGAGAAGTACGATCTGGGTGCTCCTCAGGGCAGGAGCGAAGGACTGACATCCTGTGGGGAGAAGGTCCCGAAGGGCAAGAGGCGTTGTCCACCACAGGGGAGGCAGGAGCAAGTGTCAGTCTAGGTGTAAGGATCTTGCAGTCCCCGGGCCTGTCGCCACGGGGAGAACCGAGCCACGTGACACACTTCTCCTCCTGTCCCAGGGTCTCCGTGAGGATGGAGAACCTCAAGGTTATGCCTGAACAACCGACCTCTGTGCATTACTCAAGGTGTGCACCTATGTGGCAACAAACAGGAGTGATGCAGACCAGGCACTGGTCTGATGAAGGCGTGAACAGGCTGGAGCGGAGCGCACTAGGAGTCATGGCGTCTGGCTGGAAAGTTCCCACAGGAATTCCCGACAGCCTCCTTGGCCACCACTCTGTCCCAGTGAGCCCTAGCCTTGCTCCAGGACCCTCCCTGACAGCACGGTGGCAACACTGTGGCTGTGGATACAAGCCTCCCGAGACTGTGGGCTGAGGCAAGAGCGGCCACTGTGTTGCCGCCATGCCTCCACCACTCAGCACATCTGGAGCTCGAACAAACTGGCTAATAATCGAGGTCATCAGCTGGCGTGCACGACAAGAGTTAAAAGCGCAGAGCCGTGGACCCGCCATTCCAACGCCTCCCCCACACGGTTCACCTCACATTGCTCCTCCTCCTAGGTTCTCCATCCTGGCCTGGTTCAGGCTCTCCTGTTCTTTCATTTTATCCTCACAAATCAACCCTGAGCCTCTGGCTGAGGAAAAGGCGCACATATGTGTGCCGCACTGAAGAGCAACCTACGTCACATGGAAAAGCCACCAAGCCCCAGGCGTGACAGGGAAGTGGCTTCCCCGCACTCAGAAGAATGTGAGCTTACCTCCTCACGAGGGAAACAGAGAAACCCAACCCGATTACAGTGTAAAAATAGGTCACTGCCTGAATACAGCCCTGTGGGTTACTGGCAGCCGGGCCCCTTCTGCCTCTGACTCCAGTGTCACAGGAAAGTGGCGGCAGCGTCTCAGAATGAGGGCTCCACGGCCAGCTGGCCGCCTCGGCCTGGCCTGCCCACTGGCATTCTAGAACTGTGGGCAGCTCAGCAAGCCTCTGGCGCTGCTGACGTGGAACGGCCAGAGATGGTAAGTTGTGTTCTGAACAAACTAGGAGACAATTCAAGGTTGTCCTTAGGATAAGTCTCTTTCCCCTGTATTTGGTCATATTTAATTCAATGGGAAAAAAGAGAGGGCACTCGGTTAGCTTGCTTATGTCGATATGGAGCCAGCAGCAGCCTCTTTTCCATGAGAGAGTCACATTTTTGAATTATTATAATGCTTTATTTGCAGCAAATTCTCTGGGTGTACATGACTGGGAGGGGTGTCAACATTTTGGTTCTATGCCAAAATAAAAAAAAAAAAAAAACCCACACACACAAAAACTGCTGTGGAGTGCTTTTAACAAAAGGCTGAGAATTACTGATCAAGAATCAAAGGAAGAACAGAGAAGATGGGAGTTCCCTGGTGCCTGGTGGTTAGGATGCAACGCTTTCAGTGCTGTGGGCTGGGTTCAGTCGCTGGCCAGGGAACTGAGATCCTGCCAGCTATACAGCTCCACCCCCCTCCCCAAAAAAGAACACAGAAAGAAGGAGAAGGACATGTAAGCAGTACATTTTATTAGCAAACAGCATATTTCAAAATATCAGTGATTGACATTTATTAAACATGGGTTCAGAGGACTCTTTTGGTAGAATAATTGCAAAAAAGAGTTTCCATATAAAAACAGCCCTAGCTCAGAGAGTATCTGGTGTACATGACTTTTCTCGCTAAAGAACGGCAAGGTCTCTGAGGTAAGGGCTCGGCGGTAGACCACTCAGCTTCAGAAAGGTGGTGTGCACACAGTGGGCATCTATTAAACATGCCTGTTGGAGGAGAGTCCACCTACGGGGTCCTGCTTTACCAGCAAGAAATGGGGGACTGTAATTACAAGTTACAGTCGATACCCATTCGATACCCAACTTGTTGCCTGGGATCGAACCTCAGTTTGGGTCCCTTGATACTAAAGGACTCAATACCCAGTCATCGCTTGGATCTGTGGAGAACTCATAGCTGCAGGGCCTGAAAAGTCCAGCTAAATCTTAATGCTGACATCTAAATAACATTAATTCAAACGTACATCTCAACTGTTTCCAACAGACACTGAGATAACTAGCAAGACTGAACAGAAGGAAAACTGAGTGATAGAGGATTTAGAGAAAGAACTGAGAGAGAGAAGGAGTGATGGGGGAAGGGTAAAGAGGCAGAGAAAGAGAAGGAAAAGAGGAAAAGGGAGAGAAGGAAGGAGGAAAACACCTAAGCAATGGCTTCTCTACCAGAAAACATTTCCACAGAAATTTACATGATCATTTAATATCTATTCATGCGAAAACACGTCACAAAAACCTAGAAATTCAATAGCTCTATCTAAATTTGTATTTCATTCATCAAAACCTTCTGATGAATTTGAAAATACTAATATAGAGGCAAGAAACTTCTTTAATTTGCAGAAATATATAAGCAACTCACACTTTACCCAAATTGAGCCCTCTAAACCTGGCCCCCCTCCTCCAAGGTAGAGTCTTGGTTCACAGATTAGAATCACTAATACATGCAGAATAGAAGGAAATTTATCTACCAAGTACTATTTGGATTCTACAGCACAAGCAATAAAACTCAGATTCACAATGGCTTCCATAATAAGGGGGCTCACTGGCACTCCGAAGTGGACAGTCTGGAGGGGGTTTGAGTCGGTGGCCCTGGGATGGAAGCCAGGGCCTGCTCTCTAACAAGCACGCGTCAGCCGCATCCTCAGGGCAGCTTCCCTGGTCATGGCAAGACGGCTACCACAGTCCCAGGCTTCGAGTCTCCACACCACCCAAAAGAACGGAGAGAGGGCTGGCTGTGGGAAGACCTCTCAGAACACTGAGAAGAGCCTTCTTCCCAAAGTCCTCAGCAAACGTTTGGAAGGCCTCCTGACCTGGGTCCCAAGCCCAGCACCGGACCAACCATCCCCCTCAGCAGCCCCAGGCACTGCCACGGGGTTAATCACTGTGGGGACCTGCGAGGGGTTGGCTGATTGAGCTTAAACACTCAAGGGCCATCCCTGGGCTGAGGGGGGCCAATCCCTCTCTACCAGAGGACAAAACCCAACGTGGTTTGCTATGAAGTGGGGAGGTACAAGAGGTGAGGAGGAACGGGGACAATTACAAAGTCCTCCACACCTCACTCGGTGCTGGATTTGACTCAGACACCCAGTGTCGAGGGCAAACAGGAAAGTGCGTTCTGGGTGATACTTTATAAAAATGAACACTTCTTCCTAAACAGAAACTAATTCCCTTGGAGGTAAACTCAAGAAGAAACATGTCTCCAAACTCCATGTAAGGGAAAACAGACAAAGGTGAGAGAGCAGCTAAGTTTAGAAAGACAAAGTGAAACCCCATCAAATAGGCCGTTATTAAACTGACTCCAGAGAAGGCAGAAGTAAATCGAAACCAAGTGAGGTTATTTCAGCAGAGGGCTGTGGTCAAACGGTCCAGATGCTTCTCTTCAAATGACCTAACTTACCCAAAGAACAGAGAGTGGCTAGTCTTGGACTCTTTCTTATATAATACATTTCTAAAAATCAGCTAAGTCTCTTTAAAAATATGATCTCTAGAGTTTCTCGAGTGAGTGTCATTATCAGATTACCCTCTCAGAGTACGTGTGCATGCACCTGCGCACACCTGTCACCTGTTCGGAATAAAGCATCTGAGTGCTGCTAGGTGCTCAGTTCTGTGCTAAGAGACAGGGCAGAAATTAAAGGATTCAAGGCCACATCTCTGCCCCCAAGGAGTACAACCACCACTCCCACCACTGGCTGAGTATTTGTCAGGCACTGTGCCAACTGCTTTACATTTATTTCCTCATTTAATTTAATCCTTACAATAATCACAGGAGCTAAGTATCATCAACGCATTTTCCAAATTGGAAAACCAAAGTTAAACGGTTAAGTAACTTGATTCAGGTCACACAAGCAGCAGGCCACAGCTGGGATTCACACCTAGGGCTTCCTGATTCCACAACTGCACTCTTAACCCACAGCACAAACATCCTGGAAGCGTGGACAGTACAAGACAGTGCACTAGAGTGAAGAGCTCAGTCCTGGGATGGAGAGCTGAGTCCCCAGGATTCTGAAGAAGTCAAAGAAGGCATGTGGTGTCAGGATGAGCCATCACGTGCTGCCATCGGTCGTGCGAGCTGACGCCCAACTGCTAATATACCATCTGTCCCCTGCCCTCGGACCCATGGCCAGCTCCTGGAATGTCTCTTCACTGCCAGTCACTGATAAAAGTGGAAGGCCAGTGACATTTGTGCAGGCCTTACGATGTTTCACAGCTCTCTCCAAGGATGGAATGAGTTCTGTCTTGCTGTGCAAAGATTTCCTCTCTGTTCCAGAGATAAGACCATACATTGAAGGAATCAGGGCTTCCTGGGTGGCTCAGACGGTAAAGAATCTGCCTGCAATATGGGAGACCTGGGTTCGCTCTCTGGGTTAGTTAGATCCCCTGGAGGAGGGCATGACAACCTACTCCAGTATTCTTGCCTGGAGAATTTCATGGACAGAGGAGCTTGGCGGGCTACAGTCCACGGCATCGCAAAGAGCCAGACACGACTGAGAGACCAAGCACATTGAGGAATTAAGTCTCAAACTCTTTGGGCAAATACTAGAAGCCATTTCCACTGCTGAATATTCACATGATTTTTATAACTCCAGCCCCAAGGAGTATGTGAAAATGGTCTTTAAAAAACTTTTTCGCTTTTATTTTTTTCTCTGGATAGGGCAACAAGTACGCAGGATGCAAGAATCCAAAGTACAGAAGGATATATGTGAAAACCACCTTTAAAACCCATGAGATCAACTGTCATTAACTTCTTAGCACTGTGACAAAGTAAATGTAACATCAGGTCTGAACAAAATGTAATACTACTTCCTCTGTGCTGGTCTCCGTGTACCAGAAAGTGACGAGAGTGGATGGAGGCAGTGTCCCTCTCACGCCTCAGCAGCCCCTTTACGAGGCAGCCGACTCTGGTTACCTCAGGGCAGGGTGGACCTCCCAACCTCCAGGGTAAGTACCCTTGTTTCAAGGGCCCTGGTGTTCCAAGCAACAGAGCAACATCTCCTAATACAGCAGGGAGTCAGAAGCCTATGGGACTCCTCTGCATTCATAGAATCGGGGAGGGTGGGCGGGCAGGGAGTATCAATCCTCTAGTCCTTTGCAGTGAACAGGATGTGCTGGCAGGGCGGCTCCTGGTTCCCTTGTAAGGAGCAATGGTGAGGTATGATCTCGAATTAAGATTGATGCTATCAGGGTGATGGGAAACAATTCTGACTTCAGGGTCACGTCTGGGACCTGGAATCACTTTCAGTTTCAACCTACATTTGACTGATCCCTCTGCACCAGGTTCTGAGCTAACATCTGTTCATAGCCACAGACAGTCCTGGGAAATGGACTTTTTATCTCTACTTACTTGTGTGGACGCCAGGGCTCAGGCGAGTCAGGTCTATGGTCACAGATCTGGAATGTTAGAGTAGGGACCAGACCCAATCTCCTGAGGCCAAGTCCAGTGTTCATTCCATGTTGTGCAAGGTTTAGGGCCTTGGAATATTATTATATAAACTGGGGTTTGGATGGCCATCCTCATTATGACCTCAAGCTCTCACTCTACTTTCTAAAGTGGGAGAATAAATCATGTGAAGGGGGCTGTTTGAAGGCCAAGGGCAGTGAGTGTTGCAGGGAATGCACAAAGTCGTATGGAAACCCTGGGGGGAGATCAGTTCGGACTAAAGTAGGGATGGGAAGACCTCACACAGGTGAGACCACCCTCCTGGGAGGGCCTTCGGGGGCTAACAAAAGCCCCTACAGGTGCAGACGTGGAGAGGCAAGCTCAGAGAAAGGGACCTGTGCAGGAACCCTCTGCCAGCAGGGTCTCTCCACCTGGGAACTGACCGTGTAGACCAGGTAACTCTCTGTTCTGGGGGCCGCACTGCAGGACATTTAACCACATCCCTGACCTTTATCCACTAGGTGCCAGCGGCACTTCCCCCCCTGCCCCCTTGTGACAATCAAAAAAACCAAAAAGTCTCCCAACATGGCCAACAGACCCTGCTGGGAAGTACTGCCTGCTTAGACGGTGATGTGCCAGCAACGGGCCTGGCTGGCTAGGAGTCGGGAGGAGCAGAGACAGAAGGGGCAGCCACAAACCAGACAGGAGAGGGAACAGGTGCGTGCCCCACGCATCCTCTCATCGGCCCCTGCAGGGACGATAAACAGGGTCAAACGTGACCCCAAGAGGAGGTCCCTCTGAAGGATGCCCAGCAGGATCCTGGTTGGGAGAAGAATGCTTGTGGGAGGAGAAAAAGAACTCTAGGCCAGGCAACTGGCAAAGGGCACCCTTACTCCTATGCTCTCTTTTCTCCTCTTAGAGAACTGCAGCAAGAGAGGAAGACATGGGGAAGCTACGGGAGCCTGGAATTCCCAAGCCTGTCTGGGAGCCACGAGGGAACCTGGAGCAGGAGGAGGAGTGAGCCGCAATTCACCTGGGAAAGCAACGTCGTCTTGCCCTTCCAGGCCACCTGCCAACCCCACACCTCTCACCCCAGGACCACAGTCACCTGGGAAAAGCAGAAAGGGACTCGGATACTTATCCTGGGAGCAGAAGGAAAAAGGAGATGGGGGGTGAAGATGAAAGAATTCTGAAGTTCAAGAAAGACGCACCTACAGAGTTCACAAAGGAGACAATGTTTCTCAGCCAAGTGACAACAAAGTAGAATGGGTCTAGGGGGCGCGAGGAAAGGAGCGAGGCAGAGAACGGAAACACAAGGAGCACAAGGCCCACCGGGGCCAGTTCTGGGTGAGGCCCACCACATAAGGGGCCGCGCTCAAGTCTCATACCTCATACAACACCTGTGAAGGTGCCAGTGTTACCATTTTTTTTCTAGCACAGGAGAGGAAGGTACTGGGAGGCAAGGAATTTCTCTTGGTTCCCGGCCGGAGGAACCTCCCCGGATGACCAGAGGCCCCGGGCATGGTTGGGGAGTCCCCGGCGCTGCACCTCCCCTGGCCTCCAGGGCCCATGGCCTCCTGAGACCATCGGGGCTGTGTTCCGGGCTCTGTGTGTCCAGCATCTCCTGATGTCCACGGGGGAAGAAGCAAGAGTTAATGGGAGGCAAGCAGAGGGCCGCCGCAGCCCAGCTGTGAGCCGAGGGCAGAGGCCCTGCGCCCGCCACTTACGTAAGTGCTGCTCTGGCTCTGCTCGGGCCCTGGAGCGAGGCGGGGCGCTCGCCTCCCCTGTGCTCTGTGTGATCGCCACTTTGGCAGAGGATCCGCTACACTGCCACAGCTCAGTCACAAGAGATACTTGCTTTTTTCCCCCCCTTAAGAATTCAGCAAATTTTCTTTTACTAATGATGCCACGGAATAATACTACAGACTGTGGCGTAAGATTTAGATGCTTTCCCCACATCTCCAAGCATTTTTCTCTCTCAAAAACCGTCTTTATTTCTGGTTCCACTTCAAGAAGAAGAGGAAGGGTGAAAATGAGATGGCGAAGAGACAGCTCAAAACATTCCATAATTACAGCCTTTGATGCTGGGATCTCAAGGCTCCAATCCCAGATGGGACAGGGTTGCCATTTACTAACTCAACAGGGGTGGATCCATTAACCAAGAATATACCCCTCTCCTTTTTTGTGGGGGGAGGGACAATTTTTTTTAGCAATTACCTGGTGGCTCAGATGGTACAGAGTTGGCCTGCAATATGGGAGAATCAGGTTCGATCCCTGGGTCGGAAAGATCCCCTGGAGAAGGCAATGGCACCCCACTCCAGTACTCTTGCCTGGAAAATCCCATGGACGGAGGAGCCTGGCAGGCTACAGTCCATGGGGTTGCAAAGAGTCAGACACAACTGAAGCAATTTCACTTTTTTTTTTTTTTTGGGCTGTGTGACTGATCTTAGTTCCCCGATCAGGGAATGACCCTGTTCTTTCTGCAGTGGGAGTGGAGTCCTAACCACTGGACCTCCAGGGAAGTCAAAGAATACGTTTTTGATACAAGGTAGGCCAGGTTTGCTTTTTATTCTTTCTCTTCTGCCTCCTAACCCCTTATCCTGGAATCTATGACCTCATGACTATAGAATGAATATCACTGAATCATTCATTTGTCCTGGGACTTCACGGAAGATAAGTTTTGCTTAGTAAACCGCTTCTTCAGCTGTAGTACACATCTGAAAAATATTTTCTGAGATCTTTAAAAGTATAGATTTACAAAAATTCACCATATTAACTTCCTGTTAGTCCTAAAAGGTTCTATAATTACTGAAAGCCATAGTTAGTTACTCTAATACAAGTTGTTTTAACACATACTCACTTGAACATTAAAACATTACATTTCTTTAAGTATACTCAGTCCTTCAACTTTTTACCAATTTGGTTGGGTCTTCCTCAAGATCAGTTCTTCCCAGATGGTGAGCTTTTAAGAAATAACATCAAGAACCTGATGTTTTCATGAGATGACAGGTCAAGAAGAAAACCAGGTTTTTAAAATATTAATTGTACAAACACTAACACTGCAATCTAAGTATCGGCAGAGCTATTATCTATAGGCATGGCTCTCACAGAGAGCATGCAGACGCTTTGAGACTCGCTGACACTGGGCAGCTCAGTTCTAGGAGGTTCAGTTCCAAGGCGGCCTGCCACTGTGGTGGGAGTCAGATAAACCCGAGTCCCAACCCTGACTCCGCAACTTCCTAGGGCAGGTCACCTGGGTCTTGGGTCATGTATTTAACCTCCCAAACCTCAGCTGTCTTTTATAAAATGGGAATGGAATCAGTGCATACAGGGTAAGTTTCACTACAAAAACCAAACAAAGTAAGTTTATGGCAGGAGTCCCCAAGATCTAATGCTTGATGCTATGAGGTGGAGCTGATATAATAATAACAGAAATAAAAGCACACAATGAATGTAATGCACTAGAAGCCATCCCCTGCCCCACACCGCAATAACCCACGGTCTGTGGAAAAACTGTCTTCCACAAAACCCATCCTCCATGCCAGAAAGGTTGTGACCACTGGTCTGTGGGGCAAGCACCCCTGACAGGCATGTGGGCAGTCAAGCAGAAGTCTCAGGCTTCCTGCCTCCGCCCTCTGTCCCTGAACTCCCCCATCACCAAGGTGGCCCCTGGTTTCTGGGCACTCACCCTCTCCTCTCGTCTGCAGCCAGCTGTGGGGACTTCAGCTACCTTTGCTGCCTGTACACACGCATGCCCCCTGCCCCCATTAGCCATCAGACACACCAATCACCATGTTCAGTGCCTGGCATCATGTCCGTCCTTAGTGAGGCCCAACCTGCCCTTTCTGAGCTCCTTGCAAACCCAAGTCTTCCCATTCTAACTCTACCCAGGCCATCCCCCTGCTTCAAAGCCCTTACACAGCCCCCACGGCCTACATTCTGAACTCCAAACTGTTTCACGTGGCATCTGAGTCCAGTCATCCGGTTCCCAGCCATCACCAGTTCGCCAGCCACCACTCCTTTCTGTCCTCACACTCTACAGCCAAGCAATTCTACATACGGTACCGGAACTCTGATGCTACCTCCTCATCACTCCTGAACTTTATACACACTCCTCTGCCTAAAATACCCCCCTCCTCTCTTTTATTTGGCGAAGTCCTAGACAGTCTTCAAAATTCCCTCGAAAGGCCCCGCTTGTGACAGCCTGTCAAGCAGTGCCCGTGTCGCGTGCCTTTGTTTGTTACCGCAAGGGCCGTGCTGTCACTATTTCTCGCGTTCCTTGTGATTCACTCGACCACGGTAAACATCCTCTCTGGGAGGGGAACCCAGGACTCACTCTTACACCGAGTGCTTACTCAGGAAATGTTTTCGGTGTTGAACCCAAGAAGCTGGTGGGAAGAGCCACTGAAAACAGGGGCTGCGAGCCACTGGGAGAGCAGGCGGCGGGGGAATTCGACAGTATTCCCATTGAAAATGGGAAAATGGTGGTGACTGCCAGAGTTCAGAAAAAGAAACCCTTTTTATGTGGTTACAAGTCTAACATGTCAATTACATTTACCTAAAGCCCGTGGAACTCCAAATTGTAGTTTCTCCCCAGCCTCATTATCTTATAAAGTTCCCCACTCTGAGGAATGATCGCGGGCAATTATGTTTGCAGTTTTTGGCGATGCCAGTTCATGGCTATGTTTTTCTGTTCACTGAACTGGCTCATTTCTTCAGGAGAACAAACTGTTCCGCACTGAAGCAGGAATTGGCTGGGTTCTAACAAAAAGATTTTTCCCCCCTGACAGTGTTTTTGCAAAAGACCCAAGTCAATTTATAGCCAAGTAACAAAAGGTCAGAAAGGTTAGTCAAGCAATGGGCGTAATTCCTGTGTGTCACAGCCAATAAAGGAAATGGGTGGGAATAAATAGTATGCAATTCTAACCTGAAATTATTTGTGCAAAACTATTATTGTAAACTATACAAAGGGACCCATGGCTTCCAATACAAAGGATTTCCCACTCTGATTTTTTTTTTAAAGACACATTTACTGTGATGACCTCCAATTCTTCATTTTCAAGTGGAAAAATGTCAAAAACTTTTTCACACTAATTTTGAAAAAACTTGGTCATTGTTTTGCAGCCCTGAAACAGAGAAATAATCGCATAAAAAAATTAAAAGTTTCCCAGTTAAATCACAAATATAATTTCCATGGCTGAATTTAATACAAAATCTTTGCCAAAAGAAAAACAAAATTAACCAAAAGACAAGGCAGAGAAAAAGGTGCTACAAAAGCCACAGTTTATCGGTTTTAATCATGCTAGAAGTGTGACAAACTACTGCATTATTCAATGAGCATAAGAACAACAAGAAATGCCTGCCTTTAAAACAGACACGAAGACCTGACATCAGAGGCAAGCAAACGGAAGACAGATGAGTAACAGCCTGTACCGGGCGGCCAACCAGGCCCAGGCCCATGGGTCTGGGGTGTAAGGAAGCCTTTCAGATTTCAAGGCTGTTGGAACTTTCCACCCCAACTCCACCATCGTGATGTCTACAGCAGTCACATTTAAAACAACCTAAACATCCAAAATCACTGCTGCCATGAAACTAAAAGACGCTTGCTCCTTGGAAGAAAAGTTAAGACCAACCTAGACAGAATATTGAAAAGCAGAGGCATTACTGTGTTGACAAAGGTCCATCTAGTCAAAGCTACGGTTTTTCCAGTGGTCATGTATGGATGTGAGAGTTGTACCATAAAGAAGGCTGAGCACCAAAGAACTGATGCTTTCCAACTGTGGTATTGGAGAAGAAGACTCTTGAGAGTCCCTTGGACTGCAAGGAGATCCAACCAGTCAACCCAAAGGAAATCAACCCTGAATACTCATGGGAAGGACTGATGCTGAAGCTGAAACTCCAATACTTTGGCCACCTGATGTGAAGAGCTGACTCATTAGAAAAGACCCTGATGCCAGGAAAGATTGAGGGCAGCAGGAAAAGGGGAGGACAGAGGATAAGATGGTTGGAAGACATCACTGACTCAATGGACATGAGTTTTAGTAAGCTCCAGGAGATGGTGAAGGATGGGGAAGCCTGGCATGCTGCAGTCCATGGGGTCGCAAAGAGTTGGACATGACTGAGCAACTGAACAACAACAACAATCATCCAAAAGCGTTGTTGTCGTTGTTGTTTAGGTGCTAAGTTGTATCCATCTCTTTTGTAACCCCATGGACTGTAGTCCACCAGGCTCCTCTGTCCATGGGATTTTCCAGGAAGAATACTGGAGAGGAAGATGAACAGTTAAACAGAACACCATCATGGTCCTGGACAAGATGCTGTAAACCATTTCTGTCCCAGCCTCTTTGCTAAGCACAACTATAAATGCTGTAAATAACACAAGAGGCAACCAAAGGAGAAGTCTGAAAGGTTGGGAAAGGAAGGTGAACAGGTTAGGGACCCCAGGACTAAAGGAACAATGCAGCAGCAGCAGGGCAGCTAGTGACTCCCCTATCCAACTGCAGAAGGGGACCCAGGTCAAATATTTTCCAAGCCCCATCCAGACTAGCAACAGACAGCAACCCAGCAAAGCACATCCTTCCTACGATGGAAAGGGAGTTCTGCTGACAACATCAAGCCAGCCGGGAGCACCAATAAGGAGGATAGGTCAGGAGCCCACTGATATGAAAACAATCTGGGAAAATACTCTCCCTCCCTGTAGGGCCCCCAGGAAATACCCTTTATCCCAGAGGGATGGAGGCTCTTGTCACCTACGTGAAGGCACCAGGCAGTGTGGCCTGGGAAAACTTCTTCCTTCCATCAGCTAGCACCAGCAGGGTCCAGTGGGAGCCCCAGCTGCACCAGATAAATCGAGCAGACCAAAACTGTAACAGCAAAGGCTCTGAAGAGTAAATTGTCAATGGAACCACAGCCCATAAAAGTAGATCCCAATTTGTGTGCTAATCTAAAGACAGTGACTTCCTGGTAAAATATAAGGTTTAAAAAGGAAGTTATTATTCCTAACATAATAGACAAAATGTCCAGAACAGAATGGGAAACCTCCTTACCAAGAACCAGGAAAACCACACTTGAATGAGAAAAGACAATCAACTGACACCAATACCAAAATAAATCTGATGTTGGAATCAGCTTACAAAGGATATTAAAGCAGCCCTCACAAAAATGCTGCAATAAGCAACTGCAAATTCTCTTGAAATAAATGAAAACATAGAAAATCTCATCAAAGAAACAGAAGTTATAAAAAGGACCAAATAAAAATCATATCCCTGAAAGACATAATAATAGAAGTAAAAACTTTCTAGATGGGTTTAATAATGGAGACGACAGAGGATAAAATAAATGAACTTGAAGATAGGCCAATAGAATTTACCCATTATGAACAAAAAAGAGCAGACTGAAAACAAATGAACAGAGCCTCAGGAACTTGTGAGACAAAAACAAAAGATCCAATGTTCATATCCCCAGGGTCCCAGAAGGAGAATAAAGAGATGGGCTGAAAGAGTATTCAAAAAGATAATGGCTGAGAATTCCCCAGACGTGGTGAAAGACACAAATCTACAGATTCAAGAAGCTGGGCAAGCCTCCAATAAATAAATTCAAAGAAGTGTATGACAAGACACATGGTTAAGTTTCTGATAATCAAAGACAAAGAAAAACCCTTGAAAACTGAGAAAAACAACACATCGTCTATAAGGGAAAACCAATTCAACAGACTTCTCTTCTGAAACCATGGAGGCCAAAAGGAAGCAGCACAATATTTTCTACGTTGAAAGAAAAGAACTGTCAACCATGAATTCTGTATCTGGGGAAACTTCACCTCAAGATTGGAGGGGTAAAGACATTCTCAAACTAAGCAAACTAAAAGAATGTGTAGCTGGAAGACCTACCCTTAAAAAATGGCTAAAGAAAGTTATTCAAAGAGAAAGGAAATGATAAAAGAAAAAATCTTCTTGGAGCACTGGTTAGGAATAAAGAACAGAAAAAGGAAATGAGTATATATAATAGACTATCCTTCTCCTTGTGAATTCTATATCATATTTAGTGACTGAAACAAACATTATAATACCATCTGATGCTCAACATGATTATATATAAAAGGCAGGATTAAAGAGACCTGGATGGAAGTAAGGTTTTCACATTTCAAAGTGGTGAATTGTTGATACCAGTAGACTGTTATAAGCCAAATATTTATACTATAATACTCAAAGCAGCCACAAAGAAAATGATACAGGGAGATATACTCAAAAACACTACAAGTACTATAAAATCCTTTAAAATGTTCAAGTAACCCAAGAAAGGCAAGAAAAGAGAAACTAATAATAAAATGGCAGATTAAAATTCTAATGTATAAATTTTTTGCTCTTGTTGTCTATCTGACTCTTTTGTGACCCCAGGGACTGTAGCCCACCAGGCTCCTTTGTCCATGGGATCCAGGCAAGATTATTGGACTGAGTTACCATTTCCTTCTCTAGGGGATCTTCCCAACCCAGGAATCAAACCTCTGTCTCCTGCATGCATCTCCTGCACTGCAGGCAGATTCTTTACTGCTGAACCACCAGGGAAGCCCTAATGTATAAATAATTACCTTAAATGTACATGGTCTGGACACACCAATTAAAAAGCAGAAGTTTTCAGAATGGATTAAAACCACAACCCAATTATATGCTGTTCACATGAAACTTCAAAATTCAATGAGATAAGTAGGCTGATGAGCCTCTTGATGAAAGTGAAAAAGGAGAGCGAAAAAGTTGGCTTAAAACTCAACATTCAGAAAACAAAGATCATGGCATCCGGTTCCATTACTTCATGGCAAATAGATGGGGAAACAATGGAAACAGTGAGAGACTTTATTCTGGGGGGGCTCCAAAATCATTGCAGATGGTGACTGCAGCCATGAAATTTAAAGACGTTTGCTCCTCGAAAGAAAAGTTCTGACCAACCTAGACAGCATATTAAAAAGCAGAGACATTACTTCGCTGACAAAGGTCCGTCTAGTCAAAGCTATGGTTTTTCCAGTATTCATGTATGGATGTGAGAGTTGGACTATAAAGAAAGCTGAGCACTGAAGAAATGATGCTTTTGAACTGTGGTGCTGGAGGAAACTCTTGAGAGTCCCCTGGACTGCAAGGAGATCATCCTAAAGGAAATCAGTCCTGAATATTCATTTGAAAGGACTGATGCTGAAGCTGAAACTCCAATACTTTGGCCACCTGATGCAAAGAAGTGACTCATTGGAAAAGATCCTGATGCTGGGAAAGGTTGAAGGTGGGAGGAGAAGGGGATGACAGAGGATGAGATGGTTGGATGGCATCACCAACTCGATGGATATGAGTTTAAGTAAACTCTGGGAGGTGGTGATGGACAGGGAGGCCTGGTGTGCTGCAGTCCATGAGGTCACAGAGAGTTGGACACAACTGAGCGACTGAACTGAACTGAAGTAGGCTGAAAATACAATAGACAGAATATCAATAGCTCCTTTAAACCGTGCTTATGAATAATTTTTAATGATATGGGAGAATGCTTAGATTAAATCAGAAAATATTTTGAAAATAAGATACCAAATGTATATACAGCATGATTTCACACTGTATGTAAACAATTTATAAATGGCAGAAAAGAATTCATGTTAGGGTATCACCACTAGCAAGAATCTCAGTTATCTTCATAATGCTTTCTTATATTTTTCAGATTTCTACCATAAGAATGAATGGCTTTTATAATCGGAAAACAACATTATTTTTAAATTCTCTTAAATTCAAGCAGTCTATTAAAGATAACTGCTGCTGCCCAGGAAGTAAGACCTAATATTTATTTTCAGTAGCCACCATTAATGTGGCTCTTTCTACTTTCATTAATGTAGCACTTTGGCTGTCTCTCCCTTTCCTGCTCCCCAGAGGACCAGAGGTACAAGGCAGAAGGCCTGAAAGACTCAGAAAGTCTCTCTGCAAGCCTCATGCATGAGATGTAGGGAGAGGAGGGAGCTGACGGATGGGGGCAGCAGAGCTGGTCTGCTGGAACCCTGCCTGATTCCCAGTGGTCTCCAGAGTCACTGCTCCAGGCCTCCACAGGCCTGATCACTGAGCTGGGAACCATGAATCTTCACTCCATCACCCAAGGCCACACGAACACGTCTTGGTTCTCAAAGCCCCACAGAGCTAACACGAGGATCCTCCCTCCATGCTGGAGGCCACAGTACAGAAGGGGAAATTCTTCTATTTCATACTGCCAAGCCCGTATCATTTTAACACCTTGTCTTTCTTTCTTTCTCAAAATCTCTAACTTTATCCAGGATCCCAATGATAAGCTTCCTACTGTAACACACCCAACTCTTTTTCTGGCATTTCAAGTAAAAAAACTCAGAGTAATCTTCAATTCTTCCTTACCCTTAATGTGTATATCCAATCTATTATCATAAGGAAGATTCAATACAAAATGCAGGAGGTAGAAGATACAATGGTTTCTAAGATTCCCTATCAGAAATCTGTTATTCTTTTACCCAAGATTACCTTTACCCTTATTTTTTTTTAATTTTTTTTATCAAGCTCTGATAGTTATTTAGCCACACCATGTATCACGGGGGATATTAATCCCCTGACCAGGAATTGAACCTACACCCCCTACACTGGAAGCTCAGAGTCTTAACCACTGGACTGCCAGGGCAGTCCCACCTTTACCCTTTCTTAACACAATGAATAAATGACCCTCTTGAAGTCAAAGCTGAAATCTCTGACCAAGGCTCCTTCATGTATAAGATGCTTCCCTGTTGATATAGGGCTTGATTTAACAGTCAATGAGACCATTTTGAGACTTGCCACTGTTATGATCAATTCTGGAAAAGTTGCTTTTTTCTCTTACTGAGGACATGGAATCCCATCTCTAGGGCCACAGGATAACTCAAAGCCAACCTCAACTTTACAGCACTTTTGCAAATACTGTAGGACTACTTAATGCCCCTACCCCTGCCATCTCCTGGAGCTAAACTTTGACATACGTAATGAGGTAACACAATTTTAAAAATACATGAGCATGTACTGGAGACCTTGTTAACTTTTAAAATAAACTCGTCCTTTACCTGTTCTCTTGCTTTTTGGGGCTAGAGTGGAAAAAGCATGAACACTGGAGTTAAAGAGTGTCCCTATTACTTATTAGCCACATAACTTTGCAGGTTCTTCATCTATAAAATGGAAATAAGTACACATACCTCTTGTGAGGATTAAGTAATATATTACTTATAAAAGTGCCCAGTGTATCAGAGGTGCTCTTTTGGATCCATTTAACATTCCTCCTTTAGTTTCTTTTTTCCAACTACTTCTCATGTATGATTTATGCTTTATGTTTTTATGGAACTAAATGAGTCACCTGAAATTCTTTTGGAACAAAAAAAAAAGCATATAAAAATATGACATAAAAATAGTAGACACTCTGCTGGGAAGTAGGGGTGGGCACTGACTGGGAAGGGATATGAGGCAACTTTCTGGGTAATGATATCTTTGTAGGAGTTTGGGTTACACAGGTGTATGCATGTGTCAAAACTCAGCAAATGTACTGTTAAAATTTAACTATAATGAAATGTACCAATCTTACCTCAGAAGAAAAAAAACTATCAACAAATAATGACCTCTTCCTTAGTGATATGCATGCCGAAGCACTGAGGGGGAATGCATAAAAAACAGGATGGACAGACGACGGACAGACGAATAGGAAGCACAGAACAAAATGCTAATGTTCAAACCTGGTGGTGGGTGTATGGCTGCTCAGTGTAAAAGCCTCCCAGTTTTGCATTATGTTTGAAATTTTTCATAGTAAAGTGTTGGGAAAAACAGACTCAGTGGAAAAGAATGGAAGGCATTCAGTGCACATCAGTTCTCTTCCTGAACCTCCTCCCTGCTTTCATTCATCCATTTGCCTGCAGACACTTCCTAGGCACACACTGCAGTATCGCCTAGTGCAAACTGCTTAACTTAAGTGCTCGGCACCTGTCCCCTCCTCTATGGAATAATAATTACATGTGCCTCATGGGGGTTTTGTGTGGATTGAGATGATAAACATATAACATTTAAGTTCAGTACTTGACATGGAGCTGGTGCTCGATAAATGTTAGCTACTATTATATAAAGGGCATGGGCATTATAGTATCATGGGTATTCAGTACCAAGCAGTGGATAGAAGCCCTGACCCCTAACTGACTGCCAGGGTTCAAATCTCAACTCTACCACTTTGTAGCTCTGGGCAAAACCCTTAACCTTTCTGTGCTTCAATTTCCTATTCTGGGAAAACAGTGGTAACCGGGGGTTATGATGGGGTTATTGTGACAATTCAACGTGATATTACATGCCAAGCGCTCAGACAGTGGCTGGAGCAGCATAAACACTCGTCAGTGTTAGCAAACTCACTATGCTGGGTATCTAGAGAATATGAAGAAGAATGGAATGGGCAAGTCCCTGACACCTCAAGGAGTTGGTTATCCAGGAGAGGGGAAAGCCATGTCAACAGAAGCATCACAAAGTGGCCTGTGATGTGTGCCATAGGGGAGATGTACTCCTCTGGGTTTGGAGTACCAGAAAACGGACTGATGACAATGACTGAGGAAGACTAAAGAGGCCTCGAGTGAGCGGCACTGGGTGATATGGGACTTGAAAGCAGAGAAAGGGAAGAACAGGGCTGGCAATATGAAAGCACATGGTACAGAGAGCCTACCAGCGCTTAATAAAAGACAGGCGGGGGCAGCTTAGAAGATGTGAGGCTGAAAAAAAAAAAAAGAAGAAGATGTGAGGCTGGAAAGAGACTGGGAGCCGATGGCAGCTTTCTTTATGAATGTGGACTTGTTCTGCAAAAGTGTTTTGAAAAAAATGACCATCCATCATATATTCCATATATGGAACGTAGAAGATGTAGGTCTTCAAAATAAAACCTTAATTTTTTTTAGAAAAAAAAAAGCCTTAATTTTTCTGATAAATAAGAAATATTTATCTACTGCGCTCTTTATATAGAATAACTAAAAATTCATTACAATTACTACTTTACCAATTCAAGGCATCTCTACTCAGTAAGAAGGCCCAGAGATTCCAGAAGGAGGGGCAGGGAAGATCTTAATAACAGTGCTGTGGAATCAAGTTAGTCAGCACCACCCATTGGTTCACTGCTTTCAGGTTTAGTTTGGAATCTGAGCTGAGATTAAATTCGGGAAGGGAGAAAGGTCCAGGCAGCAGAAGAGAAGGGCTGGCTCCCTTTGGATGCTGCCAGCTGGCCGTGCTGTGCCTCTCAGAGCTCGCTTGGCCTCGGTAAACACATTTCTGATGGCTGTAGGCACGGAGCAAACCCATGAAGCTCAAAGTGTCTTCAACATCAGAGCCCTGAGGGGAGCGGCCCACAGATGGGAAAGCTTTTACAAATAAAGGCAGTAAATGCTGCTTCCAAATTATGTAAATTAAATATATCAACTACACATGAAAACATCTTTCCTTTCAAGCGCTATTGGAAGGAAATTAAACTAACATAAAAAGTTTAAAAGTTAGGGGACTGTATATAGGGAAACCTCTTTTTTTGTTTGTTTTTGTTTTTTTATTTTTTTTAATTTTATTTTTAAACTTTACAATATTGTATTGGTTTTGCCAAATATTGAAATGAATCCGCCACAGGTATACATGTGTTCCCCATCCTGAACCCTCCTCCCTCCTCCCTCACCATACCATCCCTCTGGGTCGTCCCAGTGCACCAGCCCCAAGCATCCAGTATCGTGCATCGAACCTGGACTGGCGACTCGTTTCATACATGATATTATACATGTTTCAATGTCATTCTCCCAAATCTTCCCACTCTCTCCCTCTCCCACAGAGTCCATAAGACTGTTCTATACATCAGTGTCTCTTTGCTGTCTCGTATACAGGGTTATTGTTACCATCTTTCTAAATTCCATATATATGCGTTAGTATACTGTATTGGTGTTTTTCTTTCTGGCTTACTTCACTCTGTATAATAGGCTCCAGTTTCATCCACCTCATTAGAACTGGTTCAAATGTATTCTTTTTAATGGCTGAGTAATACTCCATTGTGTATATGTACCACGGCTTTCTTATCCATTCATCCACTGATGGACATCTAGGTTGCTTCCATGTCCTGGCTATTATAAACAGTGCTGTGATGAACATTGGGGTACACGTGTCTCTTTCCCTTCTGGTTTCCTCAGTGTGTATGCCCAGCAGTGGGATTGCTGGATCATAAGGCAGTTCTATTTTCAGTTTTTTAAGGAATCTCCACACTGTTCTCCATAGTGGCTGTACTAGTTTGCATTCCCACCAACAGTGTAAGAGGGTTCCCTTTTCTCCACACCCTCTCCAGCATTTATTGCTTGTAGACTTTTGGATCGCAGCCATTCTGACTGGCGTGGAATGGTACCTCATAGTGGTTTTGATTTGCATTTCTCTGATAATGAGTGATGTTGAGCATCTTTTCATGTGTTTGTTAGCCATCTGTATGTCTTCTTTGGAGAAATGTCTATTTAGTTCTTTGGCCCATTTTTTGATTGGGTCATTTATTTTTCTGGAGTTGAGCTGTAGGAGTTGCTTGTATATTTTTGAGATTAGTTGTTCTGTCAGTTGCTTCATTTGTTATTATTTTCTCCCATTCTGAAGGCTGTCTTTTCACCTTGCTAACAGTTTCCTTTGTTGTGCAGAAGCTTTTAAGTTTAATTAGGTTCCATTTGTTTATTTTTGCTTTTATTTCCAATATTCTGGGAGGTGGGTCATAGAGGATCCTGCTGTGATGTATGTCGGAGAGTGTTTTGCCTATGTTCTCCTCTAGGAGTTTTATAGTTTCTGGTCTTATGTTTAGATCTTTAATCCATTTTGAGTTTATTTTTGTGTCTGGTGTTAGAAAATGTTCTAGTTTCATTCTTTTACAAGTGGTTGACCAATTTTCCCAGCACCACTTGTTAAAGAGATTGTCTTTAATCCATTGTATATTCTTGCCTCCTTTGTCAAAGATAAGGTGTCCATATGTGCGTGGATTTATCTCTGGGCTTTCTATTTTGTTCCATTGATCTATATTTCTGTCTTTGTGCCAGTACCATACTGTCTTGATGACTGTGGCTTTGTAGTAGAGCCTGAAGTCAGGTAGGTTGATTCCTCCAGTTCCATTCTTCTTTCTCAAGATAGCTTTGGCTATTCGAGGTTTTTTGTATTTCCATACAAATTGTGAAATTATTTGTTCTAGCTCTGTGAAGAATACCATTGGTAGCTTGATAGGGATTGCACTCAATCTATAAATTGCTTTGGGTAGTATACTCATTTTCACTGTATTGATTCTTCCAATCCATGAACATGGTATATTCCTCCATCTATTAGTGTCCTCTTTGATTTCTTTCACCAGTGTTTTATAGTTTTCTATATATAGGTCTTTAGTTTCTTTAGGTAGATATATTCCAAAGTATTTTATTCTTTCCGTTGCAATGGTGAATGGAATTGTTTCCTTAATTTCTCTTTCTGTTTTCATTATTAGTGTATAGGAATGCAAGGGATTTCTGTGTGTTGATTTTATATCCTGCAACTTTACTATAATCATTGATTAGTTCTAGTAATTTTCTGGTGGAGTCTTTAGGGTTTTCTATGTAGAGGATCATGTCATCTGCAAATAGTGAGAGTCTTACTTCTTCTTTTCCAATTTGGATTCCTTTTATTTCTTTTTCTGCTGGGGAAACTTCTATCTTGGTGTAAACCAAGCCGTTTTAGTGGAGGCACCTTTGAGTGTGTGGGTGGGCTGGTTGGTTCAGGCTCAGAGGAACAGACTCCTGGTCTGTAGGCTCAGAGTGGAGCATCACTGTCTGGCTCACTGCTGTGTTCTCTGAGCCTAATACCATGCCTGGCCCATAGTGGGTGCTCACAAAATATCTGTTAACTGAGTAAGTACATGATCTAGTCCCCAGCTTTGTAAATTCACTGGCATTATTAAATTCTTAATTGAGTGGGGTAGAACTGGTTTAATCCCAACTTAACTCAATAGAGATACATTAGATCCACCCCACCCCCATTTTAGAGGTGGTATAGCTTTCCAGGGGGCCTTCCTGGGGGCTCAGTGGTAAAGAACCTACCTGTCAATGCAGGAGACACAAGTTTGATCCTAGGTCGGGAAGAATCCCTGCAGAAGGAAATGGCACCTGCTCCAATATTCTTGCCTGGGAAATCCCATGGACAGAGGAGTCTAACAGGCTACAGACTCTGGGGTCACAAAGAGTCAGACACAATTTAGTGACTAAACAACAACAACAACAGCTTTCCAGGAGCCCCACTATTTCTGAAATTTACCCAGAATTGTCTGTTTCTAGGCGGCTCAGTGTAAAGAATCCACCTGCCAAAGCAGGAGTCACAAGAGACGTGGGTTTGATCCCTGGGTCAGGAAGATCCCCTGCAGGAGGAAATGGCAACCCACTCCAGTATTCTTGGCTGGAAAATCCCACGGACAGAGGAGCCTGATGGGCTACAGTCCATGGGGTCACAAAGAGTCGGACACAACTGAGCGACTGAGCATGCATGCATGTCTGTTCCTAACATGAGAGCACCTGAGAAACAGAAGTCCCAATCAGGTGGCCATTTGAGGAACAAAGTTAGACCTTCTAAGGTTTTCCACCTCCATATGTAGCGAGATCAGCTTTGCGGCAAGCAGAACGCTCGCCCCAGGCCACTGTGGCATCTCGCTCTCCTGGACAAAGGGAAATGTATTCTGATGAAATCCAACCCTCCAGATCCTTCCCAGCCTCCATGCAGACTCCCAATCTGGTGTCCTTTTGCAGCATTCTTTACTTGAACAGCCATAAACACCTTGCTTTTAAGATTTTTCTGTTTATAGGGCTTTAATTTGACCTCTAATGACCAAAGAGGGACTTTCATCTCCATATGCCTCCAGAGGATCACTCGGTCTGGTCATCTCTGCATGGATGTGCACCAATTTTTCAGGCCATTTTGGCCTCAGCAGCAAATGCTGGACAGTATCTTCAGAGAACCCTAGAGTAGCCAGTGATACCCACCCATGGCTCTGTTTAAGATTACTTTGATTTTTTTCCCCCTTAAGTGCAGTATCTTGTATTGTCTAATTTTCTATCCACTTGGCCTCCTAAAATTTTCAGGAAAATCTCCCATCAGCATAGCTTTTTACTACCATACCCTTTAGAAAGGTCTAGGAGATTCAACAGATCTGGAATGAGCCTAGAGGTAACACAGTGAAAGGTCATCATTAACATTCACCCACTCGGAGAAGAGGCCTTAACTCTAAGCTTTCTTTCCTCTTCTGAAGCCAGTTTCTACCCAGGACCAGTTTATCCCATGATGGCTTTTTACTTAAAAGAAAAATAAGAGAGAGGAAAAAAAAAAAAAACCAGAAAGTTTTAAATTTTGAGCTAATATTAGACTTACAGAAAAGTTGCAAAAAATAGTACAGAGTTTCCTTATATCCCTGACCCAGTGTCCCCGACACACTGGAAAAGACCCTGATGCTGGGAAAGATTGAGGGCAGGAGGAGAAAGGAGCAGCAGAGGATGAGATGGTTAGATGGCATCACCGACTCAAGGGACATGAATCTAAGCAAACTCCAGGAGACAGTGAAGGACAGGGAAGCCTGGCGTGCTGCAGTCCATGGGGCTGAAAAGAGTCAGACGTGATTTAGCACCTGAACAACAACAACAGTGTCCTCAAGTCTTATATAACCACAGGGACTGACCAGAGCCAGGGCGTCACCACTGGCTCAATACTGTTAACTAAACCAAAGACCTTGTTCAAATTGCACCAGTTTTTTTCTGTTTATGTCCTTTTTCTGTCCCAGGATCTATCCAAGATCCCCACTGCATTTTGTCATTATTTCCTTAGGCTCCTCTAGTCTGTGATAGCTCCTCAGTCTTGTTATTTACACCCTTGACACTTTTCAAAAGTATTAATCAGTTACTGTGCTGAATGTCCTTGACTTGGATTTGCCTGAGGTTTTCTCATGACTGTGCTGCAGTTATGCATTTCTGGCCAAAGAGCCACAGAAACGATGTCGTGTTGTCCGTAGTGCGTCGTATCATGGGGTTCATGATGTCGCTTGTCTGATTACTGGTGATGCTGACCTTGACCTCTTGGCTAAGGTGTCTTCTCCACTGTAAAGTTACTATCTTTTCTTTCCTTTATAGTTAATAAATATGTTGAAAGAGTTGATATGAGACTATGCAACTTCTGGGAAAGGTTTCTTAGTGGATTACTGGGTCCCTCATTCACAAACCTGCTTGCTTTTCTTAAAAGCTCCAAGAGGTTAGTTGATAGTATTTCCCTTTATTATGCCTGCCCTGCAAGCACTTTGGTTTTTTATTTGTTTATTCAGTGTATTTGTTTTTTTAATATATTTATCTATTTGGCTGCACTGGGTCTTAGTTACAGCATGCAGGATCTTTAGTTGTGGCATGTGGGATCTAGCACCCTGACCAGGGATCGAAGCCAGGCCTCTTGCATTGGGAGCGTGCACTCTTAGCCACTGGACCACCAGGGAAGTCCCGAAATTTACTTCTTCTACTTGTAAAAAGAGCACATCTTCATTGTCAAAAAAATATGTGTTTATAACCACACATTTAGAGACTGGTACCTGTTGTGAACTAAACATTTGTGTCCCTCCTGCCACACACACAAATTCATGTTGAAATTCTAAGCCCTGATGTGATGGTATTAGGACATGGGGCTTTCAGTAGGTAGGTAGGTCATCACAACAGAAATGCATGAATGGCATCAGCGCCCTTATAAAAGGGACCCTATAGAGCTCTCTCATCCCCTCCACCATCGAGAATACAGCAAGAAAAAGGTTGTCCGCAACCTGGAAAAGGGCCCTCACCAGAACCCAACCATGCTGGCACCCAGCCACCAGGACAGTGAGAAACAAATTGCTGTTTATAAGCCACCCCTATTTTGTTACAGTAGCCTAACTAAGACAGCACTCTAGAGAGTTTGAGCTACACACACATATACATATATATACACATATCTATTTGAATAAGGTCTTTGGTTTAGTTAATTGTATTGTGCATGTATATGTATATGCACAACACGTGTGTGTGTGTGTGTATTCATTCCAGTGAACCCTTTTTCCTCTTTTAACACCACTAGAGTCAGATACTATAGGCTTATTAAGTCCCAGTCCCACCATGGACTTTATGAAAGTTACTTAATTCTGTACGCTGACTTGGCCAGCATCTGTTATTTGTTGATGGGATGAGCAAAATTAAATAACATTTTTGGAAGAACTATTCAGTAAGGTAGAAGTAAACATTTTATGGCCTGTATTTAAAGGAAACCAACTGAACATGGCCGTGGGGCAGGAGAGGTCACACAGTGAACATCTGCAACTACAGATGCCACATCTGGACCATCGTCCAAAGTGCTCACTACAGAACTCCTTAGCAACTGGAGGGAATGCTATCTGGTCTCCAGGATTTGTCTACTAAGGCGATGGCACCGCATTCCAGTACTCTTGCCTGGAAAATCCCACGGGCGGAGGAGCCTGGTAGGCTGCAGTCCATGGGGTCGCTGAGGGTTGGACACGACTGAGCGACTTCACTTTCACTTTTCACTTTCCTGCATTGGAGAAGGAAATGGCAACCCACTCCAGTGTTCTTGCCTGGAGAATCCCAGGGATGGGGGAGCCTGGTGGGCTGCCGTCTATGGGGTCGCACAGAGTCGGACACGACTGAAGCGACTTAGCAGCAGCAGCAGTTTATCAAGTGAGGCTCCAACAGTGTGTAAATTTATCAAATAAGTGATGAATGTGTGGCCCAAAAGACAATTGGGAAAAGATTATTACCTCTCCCACTATTTTCCCCCAGAACAACAACAACAAGAGCTAACAATGGTGGAACACACACTTGCACGGGACCCTGTGCCTTCTAAGTATGTTCCAAGCACTAGTTCACTTAACTCTCATCACAGCCCTTGCTAGGAGGTATTATTATTGCTTACAGTTTACAGTTACAAATTGGGAAAGCAGTACATCAAGGCTGTATATTGTCACCCTGCTTATTTAACTTAAATGCAGAGTACATCACGCGAAATGCTGGGCTGAATGAAGCACAAGCTGGAATCAAAATTGCTGGAAGAAATATCAATAACCTCAGATACACAGATGATACTACCCTTATGGCAGAAAGCAAAGAGGAACTAAAGAGCCTCTTGATGAAAGTGAAACAGGAGAGTAAAAAAGCTGGCTTAAACTCAATATTCAGAAAACTAAGATCATGGCATCCGATTCCATCACTTCATGGCAAACAGATGGGGAAATAATGGAAACAGTGAGACCTTATTTTCTTGGGCTCCAAAATCACTGCAGGAGGTGACTGCAGCCATGAGATTAAAAGATGCTTACTCCTTGGAAGAAAAGCTATGACCAACCTAGACAGCATATTAAAAAGCAGAGACATTACTTTGCCGACAAAGGCCCATCTAGTCAGAGCCATGGTTTTTCCAGTATTCATGTATGGATGTGAGAGTTGGACTATAAAGAAAGCTGAGCACCAAAGAAATGATGCTTTTGAACTGTGGTGTTGGAGGAGACTCTTGAGAGTCCCCTGGACTGCAAGGAGATCAAAACAGTCCATCCTAAAGGAAATCAGTCCTGAATATTCATTGGAAGGACTGATGCTGAAGCTGAAACTCCAATACTTTGGCCACCTGATGCAAAGAACTGACTCATTGGAAAAGACCCTGATGCTGGGAAAGATTGGAGACAGGAGGAGAAGGGGACAACAGAGGATGAGATAGTTGGATGGCATCACCGACTCAATGAACACGAGTTTGAGCAAGCTCCGGGAGTTGGTGATGGACAGGGAGGCCTGGCACGCTGCAGTCCATAGGGTCGCAAAGAGTCAGACACAACTGAGCGACTGAACAGTTTACAGAAGGGCATCCCTGGTGGCTCAGTGGTAAAGAATCCACCTGCCAATGTAGGCAACTCTAGTTCAATCCCTGGGTTAGGAAGATCCCTTGGGGAAGGAAATGGCAACCCATTCCAGTATTCTTGCCTGGAGACCCCATGGACAGAGGAGCCCAGTGGGCTACAGTCAATGGGGTAACAAAGAGTCAGATATGACTTAGTGACTGAACAACAACAATGACAGTTTACAGATAAAGAAAACGAGGCACAAAGAAGCTACAAAAAGCAACTTGCTCAAGGTCACTCAGCCAGTAGCTGGCAGAGCCAGAATCTGAACCCAGGCAAGCCTAGTTCCTGAATGCAAGCTCTGAGCTCAACGCTCTCCTATTGTCATAGAAGGCATGAACACACTCTCATCTGGAAGACAGAGGCCGTCCATGAATTTGAATTCTGGAGGAAGCTGAACTGAATAAAACATTCAAATGACAGAAGAAAATCTCTTCCAGGATGGAAAGACCTGAGAGAAGAAACAAGAAGGGGCTCTTGGGATCTCATACATAACCAGCAATCAAAGCAGGTCACTAAGACAACAGCCTGGAAACATCCGAAAACAATGTACAGGAAGGGACTCCAAGCTGAGGAGTTAAACAAGCAGGTTATGTGAAAAGAGAATCCAGCAGTTACTTTTTTAAAAGTAACAGAAGCGCAGAGACAAGGCAATCTAAGATATAAAACCTCAAAGGAAAAGAGATGAGTGAATCAGAATCCTTCGAGCTGTCATCTCTAAATAAACACAGGGATGCCAACCCCTAGCCACATGCTCTTGTCATTCCTCCACCAGCGTGCTCTCTCTCAGAGCTGCAGTCGACAGCGCTACCTGCACCTTCTCTGGTGTGAGCTGACCTCCGTACTCTGTGGACTGAGCATGGCGAGGTCGCTATCTGTTTTCTAACTGAGAAAACCAGTAGCTAAGCGTCTCCTTATCCTACCGAACCTCTGGGAGAACGGCCACGGCTCCCATAGCAAATCATGTCCTCCACACCACTCTTTTCTGCTTCTCCTCTATCTCTTCCCCTAGCATCAGCTTGGCATTCAGGCCTGGTTTGCAATCTCACTCACTAGCTTAGTAACAATGCCTTGGAGCCTTAGTTTCCTGGCCCATAAAGTAGGGTGGTAATAATTTCCATGCACAGGGATATTAAGAAGATAAAGTAAGCCACCTGGAAAAGCCCTCAGCACCCCATGCAGCACATGTACTACAGTGCTCAGCACGTTTTCATTTCCTGCACATGAAGACTGGTCTTGGCCAAGAGGCCAACCTAAGCCCTTTCTTCTATCCACAGGCTCTGCCTGGGGGAACTTTACATCTGTTCTATGGCTTGGACCTCCTCCTTGGGAGCAAATATACCTTTATCTCTGGCCCCTATATCTCAACTGAGTTTATAACCCATATTTCCAATTGCTCTTAGATACGTTTTCTTGGATCGCTCAACGATTTTTAAAATTCAGAAAGTCCTTCAATGCTCTTTTTCCAAATTAGTCTCTGCAACCCTCTCCACAATTTACCCCATGACATAAGGTAGTCAATATTTCCACCATCTATCATGACCTTCCCTAAAATACATAAAAAAAGAAAACCCTCTAAATTATCCTCTAATCCCAATCTCACCTGAGTCAGGAACAGGTATTTTTAGATCCTACCTCAAAACACCTCATCTTCTCTATCACCCCGCCACCGCCTTGTTCAGCTTCTCATCATCTCTTATCTGGATGACAGCCACAGTCACTTCACTAACTTCCTCCCTGCAGTCCATGCTTCACACAACAGCCAGAGCTATTTTCCTAAAAACAAGCTTGAACAGAGTACGCCTCTGCTTTAAAATCTCTCTGGTGCAGCCACAGGATACAAACTAAAACTTGTTGGCTAGGCTTCTCAGTCTGGCCCCAACATCCCTTTGTCCAGTCTCGTCTCCAGCCATCTGGGTTCCTTCAGGCTTCTGCCCATTTGCTTTATCCTTTATCTTGAAGAGCCCTACTGGCACAGTAACACCCAGCTCCCAAGACGTCCTCGCTGACTCACCAAGACACCATTCCCTCCCTCTTGTGTCCCAGGACACCTGACACATGACATCTTTTGCCATGGTTGTTTGTATACTGCCACCTCCTCGACCAGAAAGGGACCTTGAAGCCAAGGATGGAACTACCTTTCCCTTTATATCTCCTGCACCAAGCTAAGTGTCTGGCCAGCTCGGAGTGAAGCCTTGGTGGTTGGTACTTCATTTAATCAAGAATAAGAAAATACTTATAAGTATCAGGCTGAAGCCCAGAAGAATTGGTGCACTTCATAGAATAAATATTAAATGTGAAGGATAAAAATAATGGAAGTAGATGAGGAGCAGGAAGAGAAGATGCCAAAACAGGGAGAAGCTGAGTTTCCTTATATGGAAGGAAAGCTCTAGCATTTGCTTTGATGATAGTAAATAAATATAGGAACAAATGTTATTTTCAGCACTAAAAGAACTGTTCACCTTTAAATTTTGTCTTAAAGTTGAAAAGAAGAAAAGGACACTCCATAAAACAGAAGGCTTAACAGCAAAGAGACAACTAAGCAATATAAAAATTAAACAACACATTATATGTAGAAAACATAACAAATGCAAAAGCAACCACAAATTAAAGAGGCTAAATTCACCCGTAAGTTATAGAATCTTTAAGACTGGATGAACAGAAGACAAAATCCAACAATATTCTACTTACAAAGCTCTGAAATACGATAATGAAATTAGAAAATGCAACAAAATCACTGCACATGAAACGAATCGCCAGTCCAGGTTCGATGCAGGATACAGGATGCTCGGGGCTGGTGCACTGGGATGACCCAGAGGGATGGGATGGGGAGGGAGGCGGGAGGGGAGTTCAGGATGGGGAACACGTGTACACCCGTGGCGGATTCATGCTGATGTATGGCAAAACCAATACAATATTGTCAAGTAATTAGTCTCCAATTAAAATAAATACATTTATATTAAAAAAAATTTATAGACTTTAAAAAAGAAAAAAAAAATTAAAATTAAAAAAAGAATTGAAGGTAAGTATTGCTTTAAGCATTGTCAAAAAAGAAAAAACTAAAAATGAAACTAATAATCTTGAGAAACAAACCAAAAAAGCCTGATTCTTAAAAAGAATTAGATATTTTGAAAGCAAAAAAAAAACTTTGGAAAAAAAAAAAAACTTTGGAAGGACCCATAATAAACTGGTAAGAAATGCCACCTCTAAGTAGGGAACTTCATGCTTGCAGATCTGGAGTGAGGAGGAAACTGACTTTTTACTATTTCATTTTGCATTTATTTGTTTGTTTATCTATTGGCCACACCATGAAGCTTGTGGGATCTTAGTTCCCTGACCAGGGATTGAATCCAGGCTCACAGTGAAATCTCAAGAGTCCTCACCCCTTGACTGCCATGGAACTCCTGCATTTTGTACTTCAAATACAAAACTATAAAGCTTTATATGTCAGCTAAAATTTCTCTGAAGAGACTAAAAGTGATACTACTAGCAAAGTTAATTACAAAAAGAGGAAATGCATGAAACTAGAAACACAGGACACAAGAGCAGCAATAAAATTGTAGGGCAATACTAGGTACGTGTTAACAAATTTGGGTAACACTAAACAGGTGGATTTTTCATTAAAAATGTAAAATTCTAAATACCTATAAAATACTTGGCCAAAATCTTTTTTTTTTTATTTAATTTAATTAATTTATTTATTTATTTTTTTTTTTTTACTTTTATTTGCATTTATTTTTTGCGGCATTTATTCCCGGGCCAAAAGTTTTTGTTTCTTCAGTTTCTTCTGGGATATCTTTTTCTTCTGTGCAACCTCCTCTTCTGGTTATTTTTTAACTTTACAATATTGTATTGGTTTTGCCATATATCAACATGAATCCGCCACAGGTATACACGTGTTCCCCATCCTGAACCCTCCCCCCTCCTCCCTCCCCGCCAACATCTTTAAAAATAATTACACCCCCACCCCTAAAGCAACTAGTCCCTGATGGCTTATTAGTGGATCATTTAAAACTCTCAAGAAACAAACACAACACATTACAGAAATCACACCTAACAAAAGTCAAGGTACAGATTACCTAGTTCATTCTATGAACTGTACTCTAAAACTGGTTAAAGAAAAATGAAAAGAGAAAACTAGATGAAGCTTACTTAAAATTTATGCTCAAAAATTTAAAAGAAAATAACAGTAAGTAGGACTACGTTAAACCTTTAAATTGTGTCATGTCATCTGATACCAAAAATTAATTTGTTAAATTCCAACAGATATTCTTAATTTTAAAACCCTAAAACTAATAACAAAGGTATACTTTCTTACCCTTTTTGAGGTATCTGTAACAGTACACTTCAAGGAAATGAGATATGCAGTCAGTAAAAACAGGCACAAACTAAAGCAGCATTTTATCATTGCTGCTAATTAATATAGGCTCAGAAGTTCTTTCCAATAAAAAGCAACATGAAAAAAAAATAAGAAATACAAATACAATAAAGGCCAAGGCAAAATTTTTTAAATAAATAACATCACTGTAACTTACAAACCCAAAGGAATTACTTAAATGGTTATAATGAGCTTAAAAGTGACCAAAGTCATCATTGATACAGAAAATCAATACTATTTATGGTCCTCAAACTTAACTATAGTGAAAATCACCCCAGGCAGCTTTTAAAAATGCCAATGCCTACAACTCACCCCGGATAAATTGCCTCAGCATCTCTGGGGGTGGGACTGGACATTCGTAATTTATAATGCTTCTAAGGTGATTCTAATGTACAGCTAACTCAAGATACCACTACATTATATATAATTTCCTAAATATGTAAGAAATGCAATGCAAAACCATCTGTGATATTCTCAAATGGGAAGGGAAAGACTGCTGTAATGCAACAGGAGTACAAAAGAAGAAGTCTGAAAGGGGACACAGTCAGCTGCAGGGCCAGTGTTTCCAGTCCACTGCAGTTCAGGCAAAGAGGCAGGCAGCTGCCCGAGTGAGTAGAGGGGGACATGACCCACGGAATGGTGGCAACAGCAGCAAATTAGTCTCAGTCCAGATGCTACTGAGATCAGATGCACGCATGAAGATTTAACAGAGGCTGACAGAGGATGAGATGGCTGGATGGCATCACTGACTCGATGGACGTGAGTCTGAGTGAACTCCGGGAGTTGGTGATGGACAGGGAGGCCTGGCGTGCTGCAATTCATGGGGTTGCAAAGAGTCGGACACGACTGAGTGACTGAACTGAACTGAACTGAGGAGGTACAAGATTCCTTGCATATCTGTGTGAGGTTACCTGTGAGATAAATTCCTAGAAATGCAATTGCTGAGTCAAATGGTATGTGCCTTTAGAAGTGAAAGATCAGCTTTAAAAGATCTTAAAGATGAACTTGAACAAGCATGGTGTATAGAATGAACAAAACACCACAACTCACAGGACGAGTAGAGTGAGAGAAAGAAGAGGTAAGCTAGAGCTGGGCGAGGTGGCCCAGGGCGGTCAGGGAGCAGGTACGGAAATGGCATCCCAGAAAATACCTGGTCGTTCCATCTGGCTCTGCCCTTTGCATTCACTTTACCCCCCACCCTCTCCCCCCCCAATCCCCCCCGCCAGCAGAAACCTGAAGGAGAAGGCGGGCAGGGGCCATGTGGCTGTCCAGGAGGAGAAGATTCCAGACCAACTGGAGAACCATAAGGAGATCAGCGTAACTGATGCAGAGTCGGTGTGAAGGTGAGCACTAGAAAATGTGTGCATGAGTTCACTCATGATAAACTTGGCTTGGGGACTGGCCTGGCAGTCCAGTTGTTAGGACACAGTGCTTTCACTGCTATAGGCATGGGTTCGATCCCTGGCTGGGGAACTAAGTTCCCACCAGCTGTGTGGTCTGGCCAAACAAACAAACCTGCCTTATGCCACTTTCAGCTTAGAGGACTGATATACAAAGGCCACTGAACAGTTTTTACTCCACCTTGCAACTCAAAGTTCAAGAAAGAGAAGACAGGACTAGATCTTCTAGCCAACAGCAGCCTGGCCACAATCCACCACGAAGCAGGAAGTCCCACAAGTAACAACTGTGGGGAAGCTCCCATGGGCTGGGCGGCCCAGGCTGGTGGGGGCGCAGCGATGCTCTCATGGGCTGTCCAAGCCTGGCTCCTGTGCACAGAGCCTCCACTGCATACCAGCAATAACTCTCACTCCATTTCTTCTGCATTCTTTCCAAAACATTCTAATCAGCAAACTGAAGAAAGGTTCTTTATAATCATAAATAATGTAATAAATTTCCTTTACTTAAAAAAACTTCAACAACAAAAACCCTCAATATCTAAGCTTGTGAGAGGCATGGTAACAATAAAATGAGTTCCCAACTCTCTCTCTCTCTCTCTCACACACACACACACACGCACATATAACTTTACTAGGGCACATCTATTTCATCAAGAGAAAGCTATGGCTATTTACATTAATTATTTGCCAGTCTGCTTTGTCTTTAGTATTAAGTTTCCTATTGTAGAGGGCAGTGCCAAGAACATGGCTTGGATAACTTGGTATCCAAACCAGAGTTTTTCAAATCAGTCATTCAATAAAGCAGAAGTATAAGTTTTGCACTCAGACCAAAAAGCTGACCTTGAACTAAACCTGTATGTTACAAGAGACACAGCACACAACTCTACTTTTATAATACCCAGTGGTCAACCTAAGATAGAACAGGCTCCTAGCAAGTGAGCTATGAAGTCGCCTCAACTATATATTCAATATACATTTTTTAGATTAATCAAAAAAAGAATCATTTGATCAAAGATCTCAGCAATAAAAGTCAAGGAAGGAGAAAAAAATGTTTAGCAGCAATAAATATGGCTATAAAGACTTAGGCATGACAAATTGATGGTAACTGATACATGGCAAGAAACTTAACATTCAGAATCATACTGTTTACCCAGGAAACATACTTTTTCCTCACTTCATTGGTTTCTCCAGTTTCTCTCTTCTCTTTGTGCAGCCCCGTATGCATCTTTAAAGGTTCAGTTGTTGTTGCCTCTGCAGTTGCAATCCAGTCCTGCAAAAGAAGTGGCAAAGCTTCACTTCACGTGAAAAGAGATAAAGTGGATTCTAGGAAACTGAGTGACCCAATCCCATCAGTCTCCAGAACTGTACACAAACAGAAACACCAAGTGGTGGGGAGAGCAAAAGGGGGTCATTAAAGTGCAAACCAGCAATTTAAAATGATTTAAAATGCTAGTAGTGACTGAAAAATATTCATGGAAAAAAGGCAAACTTGTCTCTGATAATAGATCAGAACAAGATGATTCATTAAAATCTCTTTCCACCAATGAGTTTCCAGCTCTCTCTCCTAGCTAAGTATGAGATGACTTAGCAGAAACGATAAAATTCACTGAGGTGTGGCCTCACAGCTTCAAGGATGCATACCATTAAGGATGTGCTATTTTCTGACGCTCTTTCAGTCAAAGCCTGGGTTTTTCTAACATGGATTCTAGAGGCACAAAATGGTCTAGATTGTGAGTTCCAGGCTAAGGAGCTCTGTGACCTTCCTCTTTGTCTCTGACCCTTATCCCTAGGTCATCCCATTCTACCCAGTGGCAATGATGTGCACACAGTAATTCCTGGCGAATGAATGAGACAGTAACTACGTTTTCAACAAACGACCAGAGAGGCTTCACATGATCTTAAGATTATTTGGGAAATAGCTGAAAAACCACTGCTTTTGAGTTCTTTATTTCCATCCCAAAGTGTTCTCTTTGGGTGAGACGCCTAGTAAAATGGCTCTAAAGTGAGTATACCAGAGGGTCTCAGAACTTTGAAAGGTGCCTGGGTACAGAAGAGAGGGTTGGGACCATGGGTATCTGAATGGAAACAAGTTTACCCCCTCAGGAAAGCACCTCCAGCCAGAGGAGCTCCAGTGATCCTTCCTGTCAAGCGTTTACTCTGTCAGGCACTGTTCTACAAGCTTTACCTACATTAACTCATTCAATCTTTTATAATGACCCAATGAGGTGGATTCTATTATTCTAATTGCCCAGATGATGAGAGTAAGGCACAGAAAGGTTAAGAGAACTATGCAAGGAAATGCACTCTTTACTGCCCTTCACAGGCAGTGGCTGCTGGACACACGTGATCCTGCAGGAAGCTGTCGCCTCCTCCACCCATTTCACTTTCTTTCATTGCTCTTACGGTATCGTAGTAGCTCAATGGCTAAACTAGCTCTTGCTGGAAAACTGTCCTAAAAAATAATTTATTAAAAACTTTAAAGTTTCCACAAATGAAAAAACCTGACCTTCTCTTAATTTAAAAAATTATCCAGTGAACATCACACAAAGGAACTCTCCCTAGTTTTGTGGAAAGCAGAAGCAATCAGGATTTTCAGCCGAATACTTAACATTTAGCCATGACTTCAGCTTGTTACACTTATTTCAGATATTCTGCCCTGCTTACCAGATCCCTTCTAACTTTAAAATTTCAAATCCCTCACTCAAACAGGCATTTATTTTTCTGCTGTCTGGTTGAATTGATTGGGACCTGAAGGTAATGATACCAAAAGCTGTGGGTTCAATTCACGACAAGCCACTTTGCTTTGTTTGCCTCACGTCTGCAGACCCTGAGCCCGGATGGCATATTTTGGGTCATAAGAGGAACCAGGTGGGAGCGTGCAAGACCACTAGCATAAATACCATCTGCTAGAGAAACAAGCCCACGTCCAATACAGGGGCGGCAGCAGGACTCTGGGGCAGAACCATCAACTCGATTCACAAAGAAAAACCTCATGATCATGGCAGAGCACCTCTACCTTTCTAGGTCAGATGCTCTTCTCAAGCTCAGATCTTTCCAGAATCTAACCTAAAGTCCCTCCTTCAAAAAACAAAACAGGTATAAGAATCAAATAAGAAGAAACTACGGTTTTTAATTTTTCACAACATGTGCTCCATCTGAAAACAGAAATTTCTTATTCCTGACACCAATTCCATGATCAAAAAAGCACTTGTGAAGCTTTTTGAAAGTGCCACAAAAATCCCTAGCAGTGCAACACGGCAAACCATCAGAAAAATCTTACTGCCCTCCCTCCCATAGGTTTGTCTTACTTTCTTTAAAAATCACTCCTAATTTTCATAAAACCAAAATCTGCTTCATCTCCAAATAGTATGAAGTTACCTTAAACATGCTTTTTTAAATTAATAAATGAAGAAACCAATTCCGATCAGTCCAGATCACACTTTAAAACAACCAAGGGTCCTCTCAAGGTAGAAGTTTTACCAGCGTCCACAAGTTAGAGAAAAAAAACACAACTCTATTCCTTAATCGGTATTCTAGGAGGACACCCACTTGGGATCATCTGTCTTCCAGTTTTCTTGCCCACGCCTGGGAAGAACTTTCCCGACATCCCAACGCCACGAAGCACATGGATTCCAACAGTCACGAGGTAACTATGACAGCAAAACCACAGTTACTTATGAGATCACAAAAACTAGATGATGTAATTTTTTAAATTAGAGGTAAAACCCACGTAACATAAAATTAACCATTTCGAGCTGTCCAGTTCAACGGCATCTAGTATATTCACTATGTTGTACATCCATCACCTTTATCTAGCTCCAAAAGATTTTAGTTATCTATCCCCAAATGAAATCTTGTAGAAATTAAGTAGTCACTACCATTATCCCTGTTTCAGCCTGGCAACCATTAATATCCTTTCTGCTTTGATTAATTTATTATGGATTTTTTATATAAATGCAATCACACAATATGTGACCTTTTGCATCTGCCTTCTCTCACCTGACATCCTGTTCTGAGGTGCTTCCACACTGTAGCATGCATCAGTACTCTCTTTTTACGACTGAAAAATATTCCATCGTATGCATATATCACATTTCATCCATCCCCTCATCCACCGATGGACATTTGGATTGTTTCTGTCTTTTGGCTGCTGTGCTGCCGCTGTGAACATCTGGGTACAAGTACTTGTCTGAACACCTGTCTTCAATCATTTAGGGTATATACTTAGAACTGCTGGGTCATATGTTAAGTCTATATTTAACTTTTTGAGGAACTGCCAAACCGTTTTCCATGGTGGCTACACCATTTCACATTCTCACCAGAAAAGCACGAGGGTTCCAACATCCTCATCAACACTTCATATTTTCTGTTCAGTGTGTTTTTAAATTATAGCCAACCTTGTGGATGTGAAGTAGTATCTCATGGCAGTTTTAATTTGCATTTCCCTAATGACCAATGATGTTGAACATCTTTTCACATGATTGCTGGCCATTTGTATACCATCTTTGGATAAATGTTCAACCAAGTCTTTTTTCCATATTTTAATTGGGTTGTTTATCTTTTTGTTGCTGAGCTGTTACGAGTTTTTTATTTAAAAACATATTATGGCTACTAGGCCCTTCTCAGATTTGCATATTTTCTCCCATTCTGTAGACTGTTTTTCCACTTTCTTAATAATGTCCTTTGATGCACAAAAGCTGTAAATTTTGGTGAAGTCCAACATATCCATTTCTTCTTCTTTTGTTGCTCACACCATTAAGAGTCATTTCTAAGAATCCATTACCAAATTCAAGGTCATGAAGATTCACCCTTATGGTTTTTCTAAGTGTTTTGGCTCTTCCAATTAGGTCTCTGATTCATTTTGAGTGAATTTTAGTATACGGCATGAGGTTGGAATCTAACTGCATTCTTTTGCACGTGGATATTCAGTTGTCCCAGCACCATTTGTTGAAGAGATGGTCCTTCCCCTCACTGAATGGACTTGGTACCTTGGTCAAAAAACAACTGGGTAAACATGGGTTTATCTCTGGACTTTTAAATTCCATTCCATTGATCTATTTTGTCCATCCTTATGCCAGTACCACATTGTTTTAATGACTGTAGCTTTTTTTTTTTAATTAAGAAGTGGATTTAGAGAGATATACATTCCATAGACAGAATGTAGTCTATCTCAAAAGGTAAGAATAGCCCTGGGAGTAACACACTCCATAGACAGAGTGTGGGCCATCTCAGAAAGCAAGAATTGTAGTTTTTTTTTTTTTTTTAATTCGGAAGCATGAGTCCATCCTTCTCTTTCAAGATTGTTTTGACTATTTGGAGTCTCTGGCAATTTCATATGAATTTTAGCATCAACGTTTCCATTTCTGTAAAAAGGCTGCCTGGATTTTGGCCGAGATTCACTGAGTCTATAAAGCACATCAGGTAGCACTGCCACGCTTACATCGAGTCTTCCAACCATGGACATGGGGTATCTTTCCATTCTATAACATATTAATAATTTTAAGTTACCTTAAAATATCCTTGATAAGGTAATGTCATAAAGTAAATTCCTTTAGTTGTATCTCTAGGTAATCTACTAAGTATGTCCTGAAGTTAGTCACAAATATGAAGTTTATTTACCATGAGGAGCTCAGTATTCATATTCCAGAGAAGGAAGGCCAATTATTCAGGGTCTGGCTACTTGCTTTTGTTTATGGGGAAGGTTAGAATTGAAGGATTTTCATTCCCTTGATTTAGTTAGTTTTAATTTTCATCTTCAGCTCCCAGTAGAGGAATTGATATGCATGAATCTTATATGTTCCCTGATAAGAGTAAGTTGTTTAACAGGCTTCACAGAATGGAATCAAGAACTCTCTTTCCATATAGTTCAAATTTTAAAAAATTGATGATTAAACATCATCATCAATTAGCTACTTTGCCAAAGACTGTGTGCAAATGTGTGCTCAAACATCCTTGGTTGGGCTTCCCTGGTGGCTTAGTGGTAAAGCATCCACCTGCCAATGCAAGGGACACGGGTTCAATCCCTGATCTGGCAAGATCCACATGCTGCAGAGCACTAAGCCTGAGCGCCACAACTACTGAGCCCAGACACTCTACAGCCCATGCTCTGCAACAAGAAGCCAGCACAGTGAGACGCCTGCACACCACAACCAGAGAGCAGCCCCCACCACTGGCTGCAGCTAGAGAAAAGCCCACACAGCAACGAAGACCCAGCACAGCCAAAAAATTTTAAAAAATTATCTTTTTTAAAAAAAGAATTAAATCTTATTAAAAAAAAAAACACCCTTGGTTAGTTACAGCTTAAAGTATCAACTATAATCAGGAGGGAGAGGAAGAAGCCTTTAAAAGTCTTTTCACTAAAAACGTTTTAGTAAAGACTATGAGGGGACAACTGTTTGAAGTTATAAACGTAACTTGGGCTGGACACAATTTGTTCTTTGCACTCATGTCAAAATTAGAACTGAAGACAATATAGTAACCCAGAAAAAATAACTGTGGCTTTTTCTGAGAGTAGTGATTTCAAGGAATTTATAGATTCCCCAAAAGAAAAGTCATCTTAAAACCAGTAGATTATTAGTCTGAGGGGCAGTGATTGCTTCAGTTCCCATGTTCAGTGTCAACTTTTCAAAGCTTTGGTGTATCTCAATATATGGGTCACCTGGGACTCATGGTCCAAGGTGGCCCAGTAATATCAAAAAAGGCTTTACCACTATGGAGAACACTAGCGATTCCTTCAAAAACTAGGAATAAAACTACCATATGACCTAGCAATCCCACTACTGGGCATACCCCCTGAGGAAACCAAAAGTGAAAAAGACACATGTACCCTAGTGTTCACTGCAGCACTATTCACAATAGCTAGAACATGGAAGCCACGCGTTGTTCATCAAAAGATGAATGGATAAAGCAGCTGTGTACATACACATAATGGAATATTACTCAGCCATAAAAAGGAATCTATTTGAGTCAATTCTAATGAGGTGGATGAACCTAGAGCCTATTATACAGAATGAAATAAGTCAGAAATAGAAAGATAAATATCATATACTAATGCATATATATGGAACCTAGGAAGATGGTACTGATATTTGCAAGGCAGCAATGGAGAAACAGACAGAAAACAGACTTATGGACACAGGGACAGGGGAGGAGAGGATGAGATGCATGGAGAGAATAACACAGAGACTTACATTACCCTATGTAAAATGGATAGCCAAGGGGAGTTTGCTGTATTTCTCAGGGAACTCAAACAGGGGTTCTGAATCAAGCTAGAGGGGTACGATGGGAAGGGAGATGGGAGGGAGATTCAAGAGGGAGGGGACATATCTACACCTATGGCTGATTCATGTTGATGCTTGACAGAAAACAACAAAATTCTGTAAAGCAATTATCCTTCAATTAAAAAATAAAATAAATTTTAAAAAATACAATGTGGTAATAAAGAAAAAGAAGAAGAATGGACAAAGAAGTTGTGGTACATGTACAAGGTGGAATATTACTCAGCTATAAAAAAGAATGCAATTGAATCAGTTCTAATGAGGAGGATGAACCTAGAGTCTATTATACAGAGTGAAGTCAGTCAGAAAGAGAAAGACAAATATTGTATACTAATGTATATGTATGGAATCTAGAAAGATGGTACTGATGATCCTATTTTCAGGGCAGCACAGGAGACACAGATATATAGGACAGATTTTTGGATACAGTGGAAAAAGGAGGGGGTGAGATGACTTGAGAGAGTAGCACTGAAACATATACAGTATCATATGTAGAACAGTTAATGAGAATTTGCTGTACGAGGCAGGAAACCCAAAGATGGTGCTCTGTGACAACCCAGAGCGGTGCAATGGGAGGGGGGTGGGAGGGAGGTTCAAGAGGTAGGGGACATATGTATACCTGTGGCTGATTCATGCTGATGTGTGGCAGAAACCAACACAACACTGTAAAGCAATTATCGTCCAACTAAAAATAAAATTAAAAAAAATTTTAAAGGCTTTAAGAATCAAACTGCTTATAAATAACTTCAATCAGAAAATACCATCTGGTCTTGAGATAAACAACTAGCAACCAAATCCTGGGAAAAAGAAATCCAATTCCACGTATTTTGTCATCTATAATGAAACCAAAGGCAATAAAAATATCTTCTGGCAGGTGCTCAGGGTCAGTTCCTTGGCAGGGAATGTTAGCTAAGGCAAAGTTAGAAGGTCTGATGTTTGTTTGGTTTATTTTCGTTTTTGACCAGAAAGTTTAAGTTGAAAAGGGCAAAAATAATGAGACAAGGGGAAAAAAAGTAGACTTGGGCAAGAAATGGAGACCAGATAAGCAGGTAGTACCTGAGGCAGTGAGGTAACAGACAAGGAGGGGACAGCTGGCCACGGGGGGACACAGAGTGGGCAGCTCGCTGGCTGCACACACTGCCGAGATCAGAGGATCCTTTCAGCACAGTTGCAGCAAAGCCGGTCAGTATAACATCCACGGCAGGCTCACGCTCAAGGCATGAGTTTTGCCACCAATTCTTCAGGAACTGGAAAGCCCTTATCACAGGGCCGGTGGAGAGGGCACCCTCTGCTTTGGTCCTGCCACTGCCTCACGGGGTCCCGTCTTTAGGGCCCACACCATCTCCCACCCTCTAACAGCAGGTTCCACACTCTGAGTGAACAACTGCACTGCTCTCTCCACACTTCCTCAGCTCTGTCTGCACGCCGTTCATCGGACTCTGGGTCAAGAAGCAGGGGAAAGGTGGGAGAAAGTGGCAGGGCCCCATGAAATGGGGTAAGGGCCGTGTTCTCCTTGATGGGAGGTAGAGCAGATGGAAATGAACTCTACAAGGAACGCAATGGGGGAAGGGGGTGCTGGGTCCTTTTCCATCCCAGAGACAGACATCCTGGGCCTCTCAAGCCTAGACTCATAATTGCTGCTCTTGGGTAATAAAGCTGAATGCTTTGCCACTTGGGCCTGGGGGGAGTTTTTTCTCAATTCATGTGCCCCAGAGGCTGTGGGGTTTCTTTTTCTGTAGCTCTCTTGGCAGAGCAGTCAGGGGCCACACACCAAGTGCTTCCATGCTCCCCTGACCCCAGAAACCCCGGCAGAAGGGAGCCCAGATGGGCACTCAGGCAACACCTGCTGTGGGGCCGGCTAGGGTGAGGAGGCCCCCACCCCACACTCGTGTAGTTAACACTCAGCGTCCTACGTCGCCCCAAACAAGGGCTGTGATTTGGATCTAATGTGGTAATGGCTCTCGTGGTCCCCAACCGGGTGCCCTGGGCTCTTTCACTGCTTGGCTCTTTCTCTTTTTTCTTTCTATAAAAGGAGCTTTCAGTTAATTGCAGGCCTGCCATTCTGTGCCCAGGAGCTAAACCCCAGAGGCATCTGCCCTGGCTTTGGCGGGCCCACTTCATGTTCGTTCTCTGATCTCTTTGTGGTGGTCTTAGTTACAAGCTCCTGGAAACCAGCCCTGACTTGCAAGCACTACTAGTCAGGAAAAGAAAAGCAGGGGAGGGGTCGGCGGGTGCGGTGAGGACACAGCTACAAACTCAGCATCCCTGGTTTAAAATGGCCCAAAGCGGGACACAGCCTACATATTGGTCAACATGAGGATGGACAGACAAATGGTGGGATTGACACAATGGAATACTACTTGGTGATTGAAAAGGGCTTCTCTGGCCATCCAGTGGTTAAGACTCCGTGACTCCACTGCAGGGAGCACAGGTTCGATCCCTGGTCAGGGAATTAAGATCTTACATGCTGCATGGTGTGGCCAAAAAAAGTTTCCAATACAGAAGACTCTCAGAATCACATTGAGCAAAAGAAGCTGCATGTAAAAGAAAATATACTGTATGATTCTATTTATGTGGAGTCCTAGAAGAAACATGATTAATGTACGGTGGGAAAAATCGTAACAGAGTTTATGTTCGAATGTGAAGCCTGACAAGAAGGGGCATGAGCGGACTTCTCTGCGGCAACAAAAGTGTCCTACAGATTGTTGAGGAGGTATTTATATGGGTGTAAACATTTGCCAAAACTTATTGAACTATACAGTTAAAATCTGCACATTTTTGCTGTATGTAGATTATATCTCAATTTTCAGGAAAAAAAATTCCACAGTCTTTATTAAAAATGGCAAAAGACAGTTTTCTGTTGTGTTGCACCTATGTGGCTACCATTCTGAGGAAGAGGCAGGATGTTCAAAGTACTCAAATATACTCCTAAAGACAAAACAAAGATAAGCCTCTTCCAAGTAGCGTGAAATTTATGCCAGAGCATTTAAGTCTTAAGACTGAATTAGATAAAGAATTTCCTCAAATTTCTCTCACTCAACATCCAAGTTAAATATTTTAAGAATGTTTTCAGGACACAAAGTCTAGTGTAGAGGATGGAAAGACTAATTCGATATTACACACATTAAAAATGTGTGAAAAAACTTCCTCTGATTGTAAGAGCAATACACATTTGGTATAGGAAAACTGGAAAATACAGAAGACTATAGGGGAAGAAAACTCACATACTCCAAGATCATAAGCATAAAGAAGAAAATTAAAAGTCTTCTGAAAAATATTCCCTATCCAAAAATAAGCACTTGTCAACATTTTCATACACACAATTTTAACCAAATTGAGATCGTAATGTGCATACTGTTACTATTTTTTCACTTAAATTTATGTAACAAACATTTTCCATGTCATTGAGCATTCTTTGCATTTTCTGTTTGAAATTAAATAGTTTCGTGTGATTATTGGCCGTTCTTATTTCTCTGTGAGACAGCTTGGCAATTTAAAAAATAATATTGATTCTTTTTCCTGATTATAATATAGTTACTGCTGAAATGTGGAAAATACAGAAAAGTATAAGACTATAAGGGGGAAAACTCACATAATTCAAACAAAAAAACAATCACGATTGTTAATTTTACTTTTCTTTGCATGTATGTTTTTCTTATAGAGTTGATATTCTAGATAAGTCCATTTCAGAGTATGTCTTTTTTCACTTAGCATCACTAAAAACTACATAAGCATTTTCCCTATCTCATTAAAGTCTATCTAAACTTTTATTTTGTTAGTTTCATTTTGCCTGTAGAATTTTGTTAGCTGCAGAGATGTTACAAAATTTAACAACTGCTCAGTGTCAGAAACTTGAATATGTATATTTGAGCTTTTTTTACTTTATAAAGTGGAGATAAACATTTCTGTACATAAATTATTGCCTTAACCTATGATCATTTCCTTGGGATAAACTGTCAGTATTTTAATCCCTGGGTCAAAGAGTATGAACTTTTTTAAAGACTCATACTGCCAAAGTGCTTTAAATTCTCTCCAGATAATTTAATGCACCTCTGACCTGGATCCTTATTTAGAAATATGAACAGAAAACCAACTAAGAATAAAACTGTAAGAAAAACAATAGATGCCTGAAAACAGGCACCAAATTGAATAGAGGAACCAAGCCCAGAGGAAACCGGGTTATTAACAAAGGAAACAAAATCAGTTTTGCATTCTCTGAAAGATCTGTGACGATACCATTTCAAAGATCTGTAAGGATACTAAGGTGGAGAAAAGCAACACTAAAAATTACTACTGGAGAATAAAGAAACGGAACTAAAAAAAAAATTATTTTTTAAAGTCCTCCGCAGCAAATCTCTGTATAGCAAAAGTGCTTGTGCTCCTGATGCTCAGTCGTGCCTGACTCTTTGTGGCCTCACGGACTGTAGCCCGTCAGGCTCCTCTGTCCATGGGATTTTCCACAAAAGAATACTGGAGAGAGTTACCATTTCCTCAGATCTTCCCTACCCAGGGATAAAACCATCTCCTGCATTTCCTGCACTGCAGCTAGATTATCACTGAACCATCAGGGAAGCCTGGATAGCAAAAGGAGCATGATCAAATATAGAAGTAGTGATCTGGACGACTGAACAGATAAATTCTCACAAACCAAGCGATAAGAAACATGGGGTGGGGGGATAAATCTAGATGATCCAACATATGTCTAATATACATCTATTTTTTTTTTAAGGTGAAGGGATGGAGAGGGGAAAATTGTCAAAGAAAACGACCAAATGTCTCTGAAGTTCTGAAGAGGGAATTGAGTGCTAGGTTGAAAGGGTCTGCCAATGATTGATATCAACACTGAAAAAAGAAACACTGAAATACAACTTGGTGAAGATTTTTTAATTTCAAGAAAGAGACCCTGGCAATCTAAGGTAGGGGAGGATGGCAGGGAAAAGGAAAAGTGGGTTTGCACCCGACTTCACATCTGTAATACCAGATGCTAAAACACAAATGAAACATTTTCTACCAAGTTTTGCAGGGGAAAAAAAAATCATTTTAAACTTAGACTCCTATAGCCCCCTGAAAGTGAAAATGAAGTCGCTCAGTCCTGTCCAACTCTTTGCGGCCCCGTGGACTGTAGCCCGCCAGGCTCCTCCATCCATGGGATTCTCCAGGCAAGAATACTGGAGTGGGTTGCCATTGCCTTCTCCAGGGGATCTTCCCGACCCAGGGATCTTCCCGACCCAGGGATCAAACCCAGGTCTCCCACATTGCAGGCAGACACTTTAACCTCTGAGCCACCAGGGAAGCCTTCATAGCCCCCTAAAACCATCATTTAAGTAGGAAGGCACAATGAAGATATTTGGGGGGGTTTCTCCCAGGTTTATAACTTTACCAACCACGTCCACGATGGTACTATTTCACCAAAACGGGGAAGACCAGAGATCGGCTAGTTGTCAAAAAATTACTCAGCACCCTTTCAGTGGTTTTGCTCTGGACTAATTTTTCATTTAAATATTAGATCCTGTGATAATGCTGCAAACACTAAGGGCAATCACAGAATTTCTCTTCTCATCTTCCCTACCAAGTAACAGTCTTCCTCAAGGACCTGTTTTTATGCATGTGTAACACTGTAGAGATAATGCTGCACAGGTCCATTAGACACACTTAGGCTCTTAACTGCCTTTAACAAAGTCACCTCTAATGACAGTCAAACACCAACTCTAGAAACCTAGGTCCATTACATGCAGAGAAACTGGGCAAATAAGGAACCTAATCAAACGTACAGTGTCTCGTGACTGCTTCTCACTAACATTCCCAAAAGATAATTATTTTGATCAGCTAGAGACTGGTACAAGTAATAACACCTAAGATTCAGTCCATCACCAAAGATAAGTCATAGCTCTTCAAGTATTCCATCTGGGTACGTACATGTATGTATATGAGTGTGTGCACTTGTGCATATATACATGTGTTCACACACCAAGAATGTTCTATACCTTGGAAATGAGATTTTTTCCCTAACCTGAATCTGTCCAGCTGTAGCAGAGCTTCTAAAAGTCTACAATATGGAGCTCCAGCTACCTACTAACCATGCAGTTGAATGAGGTCGCCCACCACTAAGGGCAAAGGCAAGCACATCTCCTGGGGAGGTAGCAAATGAACATTAATATAACTCATCTACGGTCACTGTGGGTCTTCCCTGGTGGCTCAGATGGTAAAGAATCTGCCTGTAATGCGGGAGACCCAAGTTTGATCCCTGAGTTGGGAGGATCCCCTGGAGAAGGGAATGGCTACCTACTCCAGTATTCTTGCCTAGAGAATCCCATGGACAGAGGAGCCTGGCAGGCTTTCATGGGGTCACAAAGAGTCACACACAACTGGGCAACTAACACACACACACAGAGTCAGTGTGAGTCAAAGACACACAAGGACTTGTGTTCTCCAATCTCCAACCTAGACACTGTTCAGGACACAACTTCTCTCAGGAACAGTACATGGAAAGTCTCTGAAAAATCTTGGATGGGAAGAGGGGAGGAGAGAGATGAAAGGGACAAACATAATTCTCTATACTTGTGTAATTTTTGGCTGCTAAAAGTTTGTGAATTATTTGCACAAATCTAAAAAGAGAAAAGAAAGAAAGGTTATTACACAAAAACCTCCATTTTTCCAACCTTTGTAATAGACGAGTTTCCCCAAAGTAACAAGAAAATTGTACATGCTTCATAATGTGACAATTACCAAAAAATGAATGCTTATTACATTGTTACTTCAAAAGGAACACAACTGTTGACCAAATAATTGAGTTCATAAACATCTACTTTGTATCAATACTTTGCAAGGCCCCAAGCAGCCTGCCATCCCAGACTCTCTTCTCTCAGACCACTCACTTTCCCTGCTGATCTTCTCTCCTCTGATCGCTTCAAATCCCATCTTCTGTGCCAACAATCCCCAAGGCCAGCTTTCTCTCAACTATAGAGCTAGCTGCTACCAGATATCTGCTATCAGATGGTCCACTGCCTGCCATGCTCACTGTGTCCCAAGCCAGAATCATCATCTGTCTCAGAACTGACCCATCTCCTTTATTTAACATTCCATGGCAACTTTAGGGCTACTCATTCAGGAACTCTCCCTCTGCATGGAGGCAGCTGCTTTTGGCTTGGTGCCATCATAGCTTTTGCCTAGAATAGTGATGGGTGCAAAATAGTCACAGAAAATATTAGCTAATTGAATACATGGTTAAAACCATATACTACCATCAGTTCAGTTCAGTCGTTCAGTCGTGTCCATCTCTTTGCGACCCCATGGACTGCAGCACACCAGGCCTCCCTGTCTATCACCAACTTCTAGAGTTTACTAAACCTCATGTCCACTAAGTTGGTGATGCCATCCAACCATCTCATCCTCTGTCGTCCCCTTCTCCTTCTGCCTTCAATCTTTCCCAGCATCAGGGTCTTTTCCAGTAAGTTGGTTCTTCACATCAGGTGGCCAAAGTATTGGAGTTTCAACTTCAGCATCAGTCCTTCCAATGAATATTCAGGACTGATTTCCTTTAGGATGTACTACCATGGTAGTTACAAATTAAGAAAACTAAAAAGAGCCTGGGATGTTTCTCAAGCCCAGTGTCAGAGTTTAGTGGAAGGGCTACAAACTGGAAGTCCACAGGCAGAACTGGGCTGTGGGAAAGAAGTCTTAAGTGGCCAGAATATTATTTGGGAAAAATAACATTAAAAATAACTGTACTTACAGATAGGGCCTAAAAGTTTCCCACAGATAACTACCATTTCTGTCTTTTAACAAACTCTGACCTTTCTGTTATATGCCCATAGCCCCTACTCTATAGTTAAACATCCTCTATCACCAGAGGTGCTGGGCATAGGCCAAATGTATTTTTGCACTATAAGGGTGACAATCCTAAATTATTTTTAAAGCTCTTTTGAATCTCGGAGCTCTATAATTATGCTTATTTATATATGTTATTTAAAGCAAAGAGGAACTAAAGAGCCTTTTGATAAAGGTGAAAGAGGAGAGTGAAAAAGCTGGCATAAAACTCAGGATTCAGAAAAACTAAGATCATGGCATCTGGTCCCATCACTTCATGGCAAATAAGTGGGGGGGAAATGGAAAGAGTGACATATTTTATTTTCTTGGGCTCCAAAATTACTGCGGATGGTGACTGCAGCCATGAAATTAAAAGACACCTGCTCCTTAGAAGAAAAGCTATGACAAACAGCATATGAAAAAACAGAGACATTACTTAGCTGACAAAGGTCCATCTAGTCAAAGCTATGGTTTTTCCAAGAGTCATATACAGATGTGCGAGTTGGACCACAAAGAAGGCTGAACACCAAATAATTGATGCTTTTGAACTGTGGTGCTGGAGAAGACTCTTGAGAGTCCCCTGGACAGCAAGGAGATCAAGCCAGTCAATCCTAAAGGAAATCAACCCTAAATGTTCATTGGAAAGACTGATGCTGAAGCTCCAATACTTTGGTCACCTGATGCAAAGAGCCAACTCATTGGAAAAGACCCTGATGCTGGGGAAGATTGAGGGCAGGAAGGGAACAGGGCGACAGAAGATGAGATAGTTGGATGGTATCATCAACTCAATGAACATGAGTTTGAGCAAACTCTGGGAGATAGTGAAGGACAGGGAAGCCTGGCAGGCTGCAGCCCATGAGGTTGCAAAGAATCAGACATGATTTGGCAACTGAACAACAACAACAAAATGTATTTATTTGCAATTATTTAACATTAAGATGTTAAAACTGAATAAACACAAATATTTGGAAAGTTTTAAGATATCAACACACTTTTTAGACATGCTAACTAATGGAACCTAACAGATGCTCTGTTTTGTTTTTTTTTGGCAGGGGGGCAAAGGACCCAGGAACAACTGTAACGCTAAACGTATACTGAAACCACTGCAGGCACCTAAATCCAAAAGATCCATCAGTCACGTGTGTCACAGCAAGCTTGGCTGGTTCTTTTTTTTAAAAAAAAAATCATTTAACTAATTTATTTATTTTTGACTGTACTGGGTCTTCATTGCTATGCACGAGCTCTCTCTAGTTGCAGCACGCAGGGGCTACTCTCTAGTTGCAGCACGTGGGCTTCTCATTGCGGTAGCTTCCCTTGTTGCAGGGCAGAGGCTCTAGGGCATGCAGCTCACTGGCCCTAAAGTGCAGGCCCAACAGCTGGGGTGCACAGCCTTAGTTGCTCCACAGCATGTGGGATCCTCCTGGACCAGGGATCGAACCTGTGTCTCCTACACTGGCAGGCAGATTCTTGACTACTGAGCTACCAGGAAAGCCTTTTTTGGCAGGTTCTTTAAAAACTTACATACCATTCTTTAGGGATTAGGCTCCTTCTCCATTAACCTGAATCAGTCTCAGCCCTGGAAATCAGTCTGCCCATTCAAAGAGTTGTGTCTCATTTCAGGAAGCAGTAGAGTAAATGCCCACTTGTTAGGTTTCTATGTGAGGTGAGTAATGGAGCAGTTAATAAGAGGCACTTTCAGTCCACTGGCCTGGTCTCGAAGTTGTTCAAGTGATGGTATCCTGGAGCATGCTTGCTTGTAGCTGATTGTGAAATTTTCAGGGAAGGAGGAGGGGTAAAATGCAACTGGCTTCCTCTCCTGACCAAGCACTATAGACAGAGATCTGGGAGAGCCGACTTTAGCAGGAATTCTTTTTTCATTGACTTTTGTCAGTTTTCACAAGACCCCCTCTGCAGCTTCTGGAGCTAGTGAGTGTCCCAGCCATCCCTTCACGGTCACCAGAAACTGTAGGGGAGGAAAAAACATCTTTTCCCTCCACTCTTCTGCGTTCTTAGCTGGTCTCCTTTCTCCCTGTTCTTAGGGTGGTGGGGCCAAGAGGTATCCTCTGAGAAGAGAAGGGCCTGGGACTCTCCAGCTCCAGTCCGGACCAGAGCTAGGCCAATACTCAAGCGCATAACCAAGAGTTATTTTCAATCATCACCAGGCCACTGGTGAATGATAATTTAGCTTCAATTGTGTTGTTTAACGAAACTGTGCTTCCGATTTCAAGTTCATGAACAAGTGACTCCAATGTCACAAACGGAGAAGAAATAAAGGAACTCCTTGTTTTACTTCAAATCTGAATTTAAAGGGCTGGTTACATCATTGCATGGATACAGATCAGCATTTTCCTCAGTACATCTCATTTTATTCATTAAAAAAGGCATCTGTCATCCTTTGGGTAACATGTCATGGATATGACCTTGTACCAAAAAGCACTGGGCGTATCTATAAAATATTCCAAAACTTGCATTTTTCCTTTCAGTGGTTTTAACAATGTCATTTAGTGCTTTCATTTTTTTTTTTTTTTTTTTTTACAAAATCCAAGGTGGTGAAAGCTTGTTGCCCCTTAGATGACAGATGCCATAGGGAAATGACCCTGTCTTACTTGTTCACTGCTATTATCCTAGTGTCTAGCAGTAGGTGACACACAGTAGGTAGTCAATAAAAGTTTGTTGAGTAGATTTAATCGTGTAAGAATTCACTTTGATCTTAGTTGTAGTTTTAGGAAAAAGACACGTATACACTAAAAATTATTAAGAAGAAGTCCACATACATTCTGAGGCACAGTCAACACTGGAGTGAGTAAGAAGGTTTCCAGATGACAAGTTTGAAAGGAAAGTACTTACAGGAAAGGAAAGTACTTGACAAAGTTATGTTGTTATTGCTGAAAAATCTGCTAAATCTGTGGTCACAATTTTAAAATCATTAAGCTATTAAAAACTCCACAGCCTTCCTTTAAAAAGAGAGTTAAATCTAAAAAGAAGTAAAGGATAAACACCACTTTGCTTTGTTGAACGCTGATTACATACAGTGACTGTGCTTGGCACATTACACACTAATTTCATCTAACCCTCACCGACACCCTATGAAACAGATGCTCATTACCTCCCTGCTATTGACAAGGAATCAGACACAGAGAGGCCCAGGGACCTGCCTTAGGTCACAGAGGGGCAAGGCAAGAATTTCAACCCAGACTATTGCTTTTAACCACTTGGCTACCTTGGCAGACACAGTGTTACACTGGTCATAAAATCACCAGGGCAGTCACGAGGTCCAAGTGAGTGCATGGAAAAGCGATTCCAGGCACTCAGTAAATACTGCTCACCATCTCCCTTCCTGGTTCTCCTCTCCCAACCTCTGCATCTGGGGGCCTCCCACCCTGGCTCCTTAAGTTGTAATTTGGGGAGACAAGCAGTGACCCAATAACTTCCTTCCTCCCTGCTTACAAATTTGGGGAACTTTTTGATATTTTAAACAATTTGTGGTATTGTTTGATGCAGGCCACTGAAAAGGAATTAAACATGTTATAAATAATCGGGGAGGTTAAACACACAGCCTCGGGTCACACAGTATATGGGAGAACTGAGATTTCAACCCAGACATTTTTCTCCCTACCATGCAGGGTTCCTTTCAGTAGTGGAAGGAGAATCACATAACCTCAAGGTAAACTGTCTACATGATAACGAGAAGAAAGGAGAGTAGAATTCACATAAAACTTGAGAATGTATGGAAATAAGATGAGAAATGCTGCCAGGGAAGAGGCAAATCCAGAATAATACAAAAGACTTTGCAGAAGGAGGGCTACAGCAATGTCTGTAAGTTGCTTGTTGCACTAAACCAAGTGAGTATAGGTTTGGAAAAGTTGGCTGGATTGATTTTTAAAATATCTCTCCTCTAATCAAAGATTCAATAATTATAACAGATATGACATGTGGCTTTGTAATTAACTTAGCAAGCACAGAGCATAAGCACTCTATGAGCACTGGTTATATGAAAATGATAAAAGACAGACTAAGAGATATATCTTCCAAATCGATAGTAATTTTTATATGGGCCATCAACCAAAGCATGAATCTAAAAGAACCATTTTGAGCATTAAGGAAAATTTTAATATACTATTTAAATGATATTAAAGAACTTACTACTAATTCTAGGTACGTTAATGGCACTATAGTCATGGGTTTTTTACAGTACTATTTTTCAATCATTGTTTTAAAACATTTAAGTCACTACTTTTCAACTTGGACTGAATATGGGCATTACTGCTTATTTTTCACTGAAAATAAAGCAGTCTGATCATTTCCAATGTCGAAGCCTTATTTTTTGTTACTGTTGTCTTTCTACTGTGATTAGGATTTCCTAATTTAATGTCTACTTAAAGGATTTAGCTCTTAGGATATGTTTGGAAGACACTGTTTTTAGTATTTAGGAGTCAAAATTATCTAAACACATTCATCAAGAGTGGTGAAGTAATCAACTCACTGAGACTAATAATACTTTTTTTCTTTAAGCCAGAATTAGTCTAATTGTATTTTATGTATTGGAAAGAAAATTTACATTTACTTAAATTGTAGACATACCATAAAAGCTTCAATTATGCACTAAAATAGTTTCAGAATATTTAGTGAAGGATAAATTGGATATTAACACTGAATTTATCCAGAAAAGACCAAAGTCCACAGCTCCGTAATGGTAATGTTCTGCTGCTTGACTTGGGTGCTCGTGACACAGGCCCATTCAGTTTATGAAAATGCACCAGCCTCTACACTTATGTTCATTTTTCTTTATGTATATTAGACTTCAATTAAAAAGTCTTCTCTGTCATGTTCCATACTTGAAGTATTACGGATAAAATGACAGGGCATCTGGAATTTGCTTTCAAAGACCAGAAGACGGGGGGCCAGGGGAAAGACCATGTATGGTTGTGGATAAGGGAGAGGATGAATAAGGGATGGGAAAGAAATGAAATAAGATTAGAAAGGTGCTGACATTGTGGAGGCTGCATGATGGGTTAGTGGAGGCTTGTAATACATATTAGAAAATTACTGTAATTTAAAAAAAAGTGTTAAAGGGAAAGCATAGTTATTGCTGTACCTGTGCGTGCATGTGAGCTGCTGAAAGAACAGGGCAACAACTGACTCATCTCAGAAAACCAGCACGGACAAGGAGGAGATTAATGGGTGAACTACGGTAGCAACACGTCGCTCCACGTCTGTCCTCCATTGGCTCAAGTGATGAACTCAGGGCTTTGGGGCTTTAAGAACCCAGGGAGAGAGGGGTTTTGGTTTTTCAGTGGATGCACACCTTCCAGTGGACATACCTACTATGTTCAAAGAAAGGAAACGTGGAGGAGGGATAAATTGGGAATCTGGGATTAACCGATTCACACTGCTATATATAAAATAGATAAACAACAAGGACTTACTGTAAAGCACAGGGAAATATATATATGTGTGTGAATATATATACACATATTCAGATTCTCATTATAGGTTACTACTAGATATTGAATATAGTTCTCTGTGCAATACATATACATATATACACACACATGCAGATACATTTATGTAAGTGAATCACTTTGCTGTATACCTGAAACACTGTAAATCAATTATTTTTCAAGTAAAGAAAAAAACTCCTTCTGTTCCACTAGGGGAAAAAAAAAAAGGAAATGGTGCCTACACAGGTAAAATTTAAGGGACCGCAGGACTCTGTGTGTATGCATGCGTGTGTGTGGCAGTAACCGCACCACTCAGGCTCTACACTGCCCACAATGAAGGCACTGGGCGGGCTGCATTCTGAAAGTGACTCTGATAAGCTCCCACATCAAGAACACTGCATCCTAGAGGCCTGCTCAGCAAAGAAAAAAGCTAGTCATGTTCTAAGCACAAACTCGGAGCTAAAAGCGTCCACCCTTTTAGAGATGCAGAATGTTTCAAAGCAAAACATCTCTGTCAAGAACATTAGCCAAATCCTCTGGCTTCGAGGAAACAGTTCATCTCACAAGGAGGCAGAGAATCCCCACTGCTAAGACACACCTTAGTGATCAGGTCACAGTAAGCTCTACAAAATAAGTGTGAATAGTTTTTTTTTCCTCCAAATTCTGACATAACAATCATCCCCTGAAATGACCAAAAAAGTCTTGGCCACAGTCTTACCTGCTTGGAACAAAGACTGAAAGAAATGTACCTGTTCCATGAGCTAAGAGAATAAAAGCTTGGAGAAAAGGGGGCTCAGGTGCTCATGACCTCCCCGCCCGGTGTTCTCCAGACTCACTCGCTAATCTGTTACTGAAACGCCGCCAGCTACACGAGGCTCTTCCAGCTTAGGAATGTGATTTCAACAACGCATCCATTTTCTCCAGATTCCAGTAGAGTGAAAAAAAAAAAAAAAAAAAAATTGAATGCTCCATAATATTTCTTATAAAAGAATTTTATCAGGAACACTTTATCTTATAACCAATGTTTTAAAAACTAAGTATCCAGTTAGTTTCTCTTTGCGTTAACTTTCTGGTATATGAAGCTATACCATATTAATAAAAACTTTAAAGTGCTCAGTTTCCATGAGCACTTTATTAAATGTCCTAAAGATGAGAAACTTGAAAAGACACCAAATATGTTGGACAACAAACAGCCTGTCGGGCTGGACTAAAGAGTCCAACCAGACATACACAGAGAGGTACATGCCACTGGCAAGAGGGCGAAACAGCAGCACTGTTGTTTTCTTCATTTACTTAGTGAGGTAGGAGAGGGACCTCTGAATAAGGGATCAAGAATCTGAAGCAGAGAGTATCTTCCGGGGGATTTGATGGGCACAGGACAGCTATCCAAACATGGCAGGATTTTTTCTCATCAACAACTCTTCCCCAAAACTGGGCCTCACTATTCAAAGTATGACCTGACCCAACCCACAAGCATCAGCATCACCTGGCAACCTGTTAGAAAGATGGAATCTCAGGCTGCACTCAGAACTACTGAATCAGAACCTGCATTTTAGCCCAAGCCCCAGGTCATCTGTATGCACGCCATAGTTCAAAAAAGCCTAGGATTAGGGGATTCCTGTCCACGTGGAGGGAGGTTTCCACAGAGCTCTTCATGGGCCTCCCCTGTCTCTCACTTTTACTTATGACTCACATGAAGATACTGAAGAGCCTTCCGCAAGTCCCAAGTGACACTCGTCTAGAAGGAAACACTCAATTGCACAAGCACCTCTTGGAAGAGGCCAGGCCTGAGAGCAGATCACGTGCAAAGATGTAAGCAACCAGCGATTTGCTAACGAGAAAAAAAAGTAATGCACACTTGACTGTATGTGTGCACAAGGGACCACTTCTGGAGGACAGGCTGCAGGCCTGGCCTCTAGCAGAGTGACTGAAGACCAACTGCGGCCGCAGACGGTGGTAAGAACCCGGGTGGGGAGAAAGGGGCCCGGAGTCTTTCCTGAGGAACGGCTGACCTGGAGGACATTAAACCAAAGAAGAGGCGACTAAGTGGGGACATCGTGGTTGTATTCACACATCTGAAGGGCTGTCTCAAGACATTTCATTCTGCAAATGTGTTTCTGAGCATCTGCTATGTGCCAGGCACTATGCCAGGAACTAAGGACAGAGGGAAAACCAGAATCGCTAATTGTCTGATTTTCCTGACAAGTGGAAGAAACTTGTCTGTTGTCCCAGAAAGCGGAGTTGTGGTCGATGTAAGGCTAGTGGAGGACCAGGGCCCCAGACAAGGAAGCCCCTGTGGCTGAGGGGCTCCAGCTTTGTAAAGAGTGCACAGATGGAATGGCCGGCCCCCCAGGCTGAGCGGAATGGGTTAGGGAGGGGACGCATGCCTCCCAGGGAGAAGCCTAAGGGACTCCCACGCCCGTGCTATATTCCAGAGTTGCAGGATAACCAGGGCCAATATCATTAATCAAATAAAAAAAATCTGTTCAGAACTACACTATATTCAATTTAGCCAAGAAGAAATTTTTTAAAACTTAATCACAATTTAGGGTTTCAGCTAAATTTTGTATGTAAACGTAAATGGTGTATAATTTCTCTTTTAGCAGTAGTTTTTTAAGCCAAAGATTTAATAAAAATCCTCCACATTAACATTTTAAGCAACAGCTCTGCGTAATGACTCATTTTAATTGTATTCTTGCTTCTCTCAGAGACCCTTACAACTACTATATTTAATGTTTCATGATATACCTTCAGAGTTGCTCATCCCATTCTGAGAAATTATTCCGAAAAAAAAAAACAATTCCTTTCCCTTTGCCAGAAAGAACAAAAGAGGGAGAGGGTGGGGAAGCTAAATGCAGGAGGAGTCAGATGAATAATGTTTATAAAGAAAACTAACAGTAAGTAAACCACTTACATGCTCGACAAAACTGCCGGTCTTTTTTGGCATGAAGTAGGGTAAACGATATCCAACAAGTAGGAGAATGTTTAAGGTAAATATTAATAAACTATTAATAAACTAATAGTTTATTAATAAATATTAATAAACTATTTAAATAATCATGAAGGTCATAGAGCAACCTGTAAACATATGCATAATGACAACAATATAAGCCTGCACAATTTTAGCCATGTAAAATTTATGCATGCATATAACAAAAATTAGGGGAAAAAAGTTTAAGGTTTGTTTTTTTGGCTGTTAGGATTCCTCTTTTTTTAATTTAAAATTTCTACTTTATTGTTGACTGTTCAATAAATAATTTTACAATGAATGTACCAGGAACCAAGATAATTTTAACTTACAAGTGTAATAATTTGTACGTTAGCAAGAAATGAAATCACACAAAGGTGACACATTGTTGAACCTTAATGTTCAATTGGTTCTTTGTCTTTTATAAACCTATTTTTCATAAATCACCAAAAGTAAAATATAATGAGATTCACGTTATGAAAAGTGCTTAACATTTGTGGAAAGTAAGAAGGACTTTGTACAGCAGCCGCCTGTAAACTTCGGGTAAAAGCAAAACTAAATTTCTGGATTCTATTTTGCTTTTCACCTTATTTGATCTCAGTTAACATCGTTCATGCCAAGTCAAGTTTTTTCCCTCCTCTTTCCCCTTCTCTTCAAGTTCATAGACGTGAAGGGAAAAAAAACACAGAGCAGCTCTTTTACAGTTTCCCCCAGTTCCCCAGTGACGCCATGAAGGGCGGCGTTCTGGAATGGGCTCAGAAAGGCAGACGTGAGGGCCACCTGGCTACCATCTGTCACCACAGGCATCACCAGGCTGCGCTGACTTAGGGCCCAGAGACCTGGGTTCAAGTTTTCCACTTCTGTAACATGGAATTACTCCTACTTACCCGGCGACTGGGTCAGGAGAAAGTCCCCAGTGAATGTGATGCTCAAGAAATGCTTACCTTATCCTTTTTTCCCACTACCACTAAACACACACATTCTGTCTGAAGTCACAAGGTCCTTCTGTCAAATATCTTCCTGTTGCTCTCCAGGTGCACTCTCTACCCATCCCTACCTTGCTTCTACCCCTACAGACTGATGTCTATGGATCCCATCCACAGGCCCCCATGTGTGTCCAAGGCAGAGTCCCAGAGAGACGTCAGGGAAGGAAACAGAGTTGTGGGGGGCGCGAGGAAAGGGTGAGGTCAGCAATTTGAATATCCTGCTTCTGCCAGCTGTGCTCATCAACCAGAGGCCACCGCTCTTCTCAAGGTGGCCTCTTCTGAATGACAAGCCCTTCTGGCTTCTGAAGACCACTCCATCCACTTCTCCCATTGCAGCTGGGGTGGTAATTTCACCATCTGAGAGCCTGCTCTGTCCCTGGAGATTTCCTCTACATCCTATCCACACCACTTTAAGCAAATGTAGTTAGGATCTATAATGATTCTAAATTGAGAATAATCAGCTTTTCCTGTTGGGACTCTGACCAATAAAGCCTATCGAAAGCATTCCATCTACAGCATTTATACCTTGAATCACAGGGGCAGTGGGCAGTTCCAGAGTTCATCTGGGGCCAAGAGGCACACACAGGCAGGACCTGATGATTCTAAGAAACCAGACTGGCAAAGCCTAGCCTGTGCTCCCCCAACAGGCGTAAAGCAGGCCTTCAACTGAGCCACTGTCCTCAGACCTCAGGGGAATTAACATCAGTTCCTAAACTCCTGGGTCCTGTGAACTGGGGGGTGAGGGCCTGGTAGACTGGTATTTTAATTCCTCAGTCCAGGCTCAGTTAAAGAGTTCTGGTTTTACCCCAAGTTTATTATAATGGTGTACAACTCACCAATTTCTTAGGGACTGGGAGAGGAGAAACAGCAGCCTCCCGAAGTCCCGTAGTTCCCACTGTGTCAGTCTTTCAAGTGAGGAGTTGGGAAACAAAGCTTAAGAACTGATGCTCCAACACCAAAAGGGCTCTTTTAACCTCCAAAAGAGCAGGGGGAAAACGTGGAGTAACCAACTCCCCACTCATACATTTCTCTCCCTCCCAATTCCTAGGAAAGGAGGGCCCTACGGCTCACAGAGGGCAAGTGTGCCAGGAAGAACCAGAACTGATCTAACATCAGATCCCTGTACTCAGTCCTCACTGCAGGTCCAACCTTAACCACGACAGCCACGCTCATCCCTCTGGCCTGTGCTAGCCAACTGCCCAAAGGCACACAAAGGTTCAGTCAGGCCTCGCCCACCAGGATGGCCGGGTTCAAAATGGACTTGTGGGGACTGAAGTGGTCCCAGTCATCCCTAGACTAAAGACCTCATAGAGTTTAGCCTCTTTCTCTTGGGCCTGGAGACACAGAACTAACCTGTCAGCACCCACCATGTACAGAGCACTCTTCAAGATGCCCTGGTGAGTTGCAAAGAACCATTCAATTCTTTCTTTTTAAAATTTACCTTTTAATTAAGAAGATCAGAGAGCTAAGCATGCAGCACACGAGAAGGGCGTTGTACACAAAGCCTCGCCCAGCAGAAAGGTGGTAGAGAGCAGAAGAGCTCAAGGTCTGGGTCCCACTTTCGACAAGACTGAGCGACCAAACACAGTATGTGAAACGTGTGGCAGGTCCCTACCTTTCTAAAACTCCACTGCATCATCATTAAAAAAGGCCAACAACAGTATCTGCTAGTCATGATATCATTATTAACTAGGGTCGTTGTATTAAACCAAATGATATGAGTAACAACTCTGGCCCAGCAGCAGGCATGCTGTGAGGGCACAGTCAATGCCAGCCTTTATCATCAGACCCAACTGAACTAGCTAAAGCCTCCTCTGGCGAAAAATCAAATTCCCTGGCCCTGCTGGCATTTTACCTGCACCCTAGGTACACTTAAAAGCCTTTGTCTTCTTTTAAAGGAAAGTATATTACAACATTATCAAGTGTAACAAAAAGCTTTACTATTACACAAGACTACTGAGATAAAAAAATATTCTGTTAAATAGACATTTTAGAACCTTTACTCAGAGGTGGGTTCTACGAGGATGGGTTTCAGCTAAGATTCAGCTCAACAAGAGGTGGAGCCACCAGAAAAAGCTAATAAGACCTTGGGATGCTCTATCAAGATCACAATACAGACAATAAGGAAGGAGGTTATATCTGAAGAAACTAGGAATTCAAAGTCTACAGAGAAAAGCTTGGGCAATAAGAGGGAAGATAACTGTCTTCAAGTACTTAAAAGGTTGAATATGCTCTATGTTGCGGAAAAAGACTAAGAAAATCCAGAGGGTCAGAGATTGCAGCTTCCTGTGAGGAAGAATGTCCTCAAGCTAACAGAGGGTCCCGCACATAAGAGGGGGAGTTGGCCTGTGCGCCTGGCGCCCGTGCTGCGCGGCCAGAGAAGCCACTGCAATGAGCCCATGCACCTCAGTGAAGAGCAGACCCTGCTGGCCGCCACCAGAGCAAGTCTGCTGAGCAATAAAGACCCAGCACAGCCATAAATACATAAATCAAATCATACAAAAGAAAAAAGAAGGGGACTTGGCATCTCACTAGTGGGCACACTGGAAAACTCTGCATCCTTTCCTATCTGAGTATCTGTAACCCTGTAACCCTATTGTCTTCTTTCGGAGAAGGCAATGGCACCCCACTCCAGTACTCTTGCTTGGAAAATCCCATGGATGGAGGAGCCTGTTAGGCTGCAATCCATGGGGTCGCTAAGAGTCGAACACAACTGAGCGACTTCACTTTCACGTTTCACTTTCCTGCATTGGAGAAGGAAATGGCAACCCACTCCAGTGTTCTTGCCTGGAGAATCCCAGGGACAGGGGAGCCTGGTGGGCTGCCGTCTATGGGGTCGCACAGAATCGGACACGACTGAAGTGACTTAGCATAGCATAGCATTGTCTTCTTTGGACACCAGAAATAAACATAAGTGGGAATCAATGGAGTGGGGCTCATGTGTGCAAGCATTTCTCATCCTGATAACAACGAAGTCTCCAGAGAGTAATATGGGGGCCAAGACTCAGTCCTTTATTACACACACATAGGCAGTCTTAATTCATCTGAGAGGTATCTAAAATTAAAAATAAATAACGGTCTCATAGTTCTTTATTCTTTTAGAAAATAATCAGCCCAACACTACATTCAAAAAGACTAAGTAAAACCTGCAGCATTGTTTTGAGTAACAAAGCTAAGAGTTCCATTTAGTCAAAAGCACCTCTGCTTTTTGCTCTGTTAAGCTCAGGAAACTAAACACAGGGGGAAAAAAATAAAAAAAGATTCTAAAAATCAAACCACTGAGAAGAAAGTGATTCAACATTTTCTTGTCTTTGTTTCACCTGCCAAAAAAGATAAAGTGGATTTGGAACTGAGAGAAAAGACAGAAAGAATTCAAAAGGGTAGAAAAAGACATCAGAAAGTGAAGCATGAGAGTTTAGTGACATTAACCGCCCAAAACCTTACTGAAACTCTGGATGCAAGCTGTGTACGCTTTGCTGTCTCCGCCAACCTCTTCTTTTTCACTCCATGTCAGCGGGAGAAAGGGCTCAGTGGCAAAGACTTTGCCTGCAACGTAGGAGACGTGGGTTCAATCCTTGGGTTGGGAGATCCCCTGGAGAAGGAAAGGGCAGTCCACTCCAGTATGCTCGCCTGGGAAATCCCGTGGACAGAGGAGCCTGGCAGACTACAGCCCATGGGGTCACAAAAGAGTTGTACGTGACAGAGCGACTAAATGACAGCAGCAGGAGAAAGGGATGCAAAGGCAGAGGCTTGTCTTCCATTCAGCCCATTTGCTGCCTCCAAGGAAACACAGTTGAGCCCAGGAGAACGCTGGTGCGCTTCATCATGGAGGCAGTTGTAATGTCAAACCCGGAATTCTGGAATCACAAAATGTGAGGCACGGGGAACAGGTTTAGGGACAAAGGAGTGGAGAACCAAGTTACCAGGCAATGCAGGTCTTCAGAAGCTCTTCTGAAGCAATTCATATTCTTAAGTTCTCAGACGTTTTTCCTTTCAAAAGATGGAGACAATTACTAATTCTTTACAGTTATATGAATTCCTTCTGTTCACAGAAGACACTATACCAGACTTCACAGCCCTCAGACCCAGGGAGAAATGAATGATCTACTAAAAGACTCACAATCAGGGGGAGGTACCTTCACTATGGAGTGTGGCTTTCACCTGAACTGGAGAAAGCAATCTTTGTCCTAGATCACAGGGTACTTTGTCATAACCCTACCCTTCCAGCACTGTTAGACTGAGGAGACTGGTAAATACGCAGGGTGCTAAGTGCCACCATACCCACAATAAGCTCCAGGAGAAACAGAGTCTAGGCTTCCTGGAGGAGGGGGTACCTGAAATGAAGCAGAAAGGCAATGCACTGTCTTGATGAAAGAGGGGAGGCCTCCTCCTTTTCTAAGAGACACAGAGGGAATCCAGGAAGACTAAGGTCAGAAGCCTGGGTAATGTTATCATTTCTGGACTGGCCTAAGGACTTGGGAACCACAGAGGGACCAGAGAGACAGGGGGCTAAGGAGCCATTAAAGCCAGGGATGGCTCACAGTGTGACTGGATGCAAGTCAAGCCAGACAAGGGTCAAAGGCCTGGACCTGGCTAATCATAAAGGGCCTTGAGTGCCCTTTGCCCGAGACATTTCAGGGAAGTGGCAGGGACAGAGGCCAGAGTGCAGAGAGTTGAGCTGAGGAGGTAAGGAAGTGGAGACTATGGATAAAGCTACTCAGAGGAAGTTTGACTGAGAATAGGGAGGGACCCAACAGGAAATACAGCATCAAATTTTCTTTGCCAGCTTGAACCTCTGTCCTGAGCTCCAGACTCACTTCCGTCCTAAAGTCCTCCTTTTCCCTCACCCACCGCATCCAGCATACACTGCGACCTCCCTTCCACCCATTCTCCATACAACAGCCTGAGTGGTCTTTTTCAACTATAAATCAGACCACTGTGATTTGCCACTCAAAGCCCTGAGAAGAAACCCTCGCCTCCCTGCCACAGCCTGTCCACACTATGTGGCCCGGGCCCTCCTGCCGGGCTCCTTTCAGCCCCTAAACCCTCTAAGCACTTCTCTGCCTCAGGAGCTTTACTCAGGCTGCTCCCTCTGCCTGCATCGCTCCTCTCTTCTTCCCTGCTCCAACCCAAGCAGTAAAGGATGAATCACCTGTGAAGGAACTGCCACCGCAGAGGCCCTCTCCTCCCCTCCCCCCCTTCACACCTCTAGCCATCTTCAGAGTCCAATTCTCCAGTTCTCCAGGTGGGATGTTTCCTGGCTCTCACCGCCAGGGGCTTAGACCTCAAATCCCTCAAATCCTAGCTCATTTCTCTCCTGTGTATTGATTGTCTCTGGTCAAGGCACCACCTCACCAGTTTTCTCATCCTGAAAAAGATGAACAGGGTCTGCATCCCCAGCTCTGGGAAGCTCGTCTCAGAAGCTGTGTGCACACCCTGGTTTTCGCCTCCATCTCCCCTGACCCAGGGGCCTCTGTGCTGCCTTCCTGGCGCCTCCTGTCACCGGGAACCAGTCCCGGGCCCCTGGGCCCTTCCCCTTCCCAGGCTCTGTCCCTCGTGGCCGGAGGAGGGGCCCGTCTGTTCCGGCCCAGGCTCCACTGGTCCTGCCTCCCTGTCTCAGGCCCCGCCACCCTTCCATGCGTGCTAAATCCCACACACCCCACGTTCATCTCCCATCCAGTAAATGCCTCCTCTCAACCATCTCTCCTCCGGCCTTAGGCACCAGCCCCCATCTGAGGCTTGAAGCATCAAAGCCTCCCGATCATCAACTTTCTCTTTCCCCACCTTGTTGCCTGGATGTCAATGCCCCCCAGGAACCATGGAAACCATGGTTTGAAGATGGCAGAGCATCAGTCTGGGTCCCCCCATCCCCATGGTTGACTGGATTTAAAACGAACATGCTGCTGCTACTGATGCTAAGTCGCTTCAAAAATGTTTTAAGCCACTGAGATTTCAGCAGGGTTTATCTGTTACAGGAACTAGCATTTCTTTAGATAATACAGGCTGAATTTAGATAGCTGGAGAGCAAGGGGGAGGATTCTAGTGGTAAGAAGAAAATTTATACAGAAGCCTGAATCTAGGATCACTCGTGATCTGATGAAACCAGCTTCATTTACATACTTCTTATCCTCCTTGGGCTCCAAAATCACTGCAGACCATGAAATTAAAAGATGCTTGCTCCTCAGAAGAAAAGCTAAGACAAACTTAGACAGCGTATGAAAAACCAGAGACATCAATTTGCTGACAAATGTCCCTATAGGCAAAGCTATGGTTTTTCCAGTAGTCATGTATGGATATGAGAGCTGAACCATAAAGAAGGCTGAACACCAAAGAATTGATGCTTTCGAGCTGTGGTGCTGGAGAAGACTCTTAAGAGTCCCCTGAACAGCAAAGAGATCAAACCAGTCAATCCTAAAGGAAATCAACACTGAATATTCATTGGAAAGACTGATGCTGAAGCTGAAGCTCGGATACCTTGACCACCTGATGTGAAGCGCTGACTCACTGGAAAAGACCCTGATGCTGGGAAAGACTGAGGGCAGGAGGAGAAGAGGGCAGCAGAGGACGAGATGGCTGGATGGCACTGCTGACTCAATGGACATGAGTTTGAGGAAACTCCAGGAGATGGTGAAGGACAGGGAAGCTGGCATGCTGTGCTTCATGGGGTCGCAAAGAGTCGGACACAACTTAGTGACTGAACAACAATTCTCTTCAGATTACTTTGAAACATGTTTTCTCATCTGACACAACCATCATCATCATCACGAATCATCAGTGCTGTTATAATTAACAGTTTGCAAACAAAGAAACAGACTTAGAGCAGTTAAGGTGGGTCCAAGGTCCCATTGCTAGTAAATGGAGGAGCCAGGATTGGACCACAGGACTCCCGACTCAAGTCCACTGGCGTCTCCCCTGCAGCATCCAACCTCTCAGAGCCACACGCCAGGGCTACAGCAAAGATACTCTCAGCTGAAGTACACAAGGGTGTTGGAATAAAACAAAGGAAGATAGGGAGGGAGTCTGGCAGAATTGGCTAAAGGCAGACTGTGGAGGACTTTATAAACATCAGGCTGTGGAGTTCAACTTTCATACAATAGACAAGGGGGAACAATAATTGTCCTTTCTTCGAGCTCTGTCTCTTCAGCCTCTGAACATGCTAGAATCCCTCGCATCCTAAAATCACCCCTTCCTCAGGAAGCCCACAGCCCCTCTTCTCCTCATACCTCATCATTGATCTCCTTTAAGAGGCAGACCCAGATCTCCACTTCATCACCCAGTCCTCTATCCATCAGTCCCCCACCTTTTTGGCACCAGGGACCCGTTTTGTGGAAGACAGTCTTCCTACGAACTGGGAGGGGAAAGAGTTTCGGGATGCTTCAAGGACATTACATTTGTTGTGCGCTTTACTTCTGTTATTATTACATCAGCCCCACCGCAGCTCACCAGGCATGGATCCAGGAGGTCGGGGACCCCTGCTCTTTCCACCGGCTCTAATGGATTACGACACTGCAACAGTCACCCTAGCGATGCCTCCTAAGAGCTGGGTTCAATGGACGGACAGCAACATCCCTTTGACCTTTTTAGGGCACTTGACAGTGCTGCTCTCTTGACATTTCTCTGCCTTGATTCCCACACCCCGCACTCTCTTCACCTTCCTCGTCTCTGTCTGCTCCTCCTTGGTTCTGGCTTCTTTTCCTCTGCCTCTCCCCTAAATGTCCTTGTTTCCTATGGCTCCATTTTGATCCTCCTCTTACCTTACTCCGCTCTCTCTCTGAAATCACCCCACACACAGCTTCAACTGACAGCTACATACTTCCAATTGGTATGGAAGTGTCTTCCAATCTTACATCTCTGCAGTCCAGATCTCTCGTGTGAGCTCTCCACATCCTGGCTACATTTCCCTGCTGGTATCTCCCTGGAGGCTTCTCAGGTGGCACAGTTGGTAAAGAACCTGCCTGCCAATGCAGGAGACTCAGGAGACTCAGGTTTGATCCCTAGATCAGGAAGATCCCCTGGAGGAGGAAATGGCAACCCACTCCAGTATTCTTGCCTGTAGAATTCCATGGACTGAGAAGGCTGGCAGGCCAGAGTCCACAGGGCTGCAGAGTTGGACATGACTGAGCACGCATGCATGCACATCTCTCTATGGATTCCATGGGCCCCTCAAATTCAACATGGCTAAAATCACACTTGGCACCTTGCTTACCACACTTGTTCCTACTCTTTCTGCATGGATAATGACAATATCTGTTGAGTACTGTAGCAATCTGGGTTCTCCAGAGAAACAGAACCAACAGAATACGTGTGTGTGTGTGTGTGTGTGTGTACACACACATACAAATTAAGAGATTTACTTTAAGGAACCAGCTCACATGATGGTAAGGGACTGGCAAGTCTGAAATCTTCAGGGAAGACCAGCAGGCTGGAAATGCAGCCTGAGTGGATGTGCAGTCCTGAACTCAAACAGGCTCTCCGGAGTCAGGGAAATGGCAACTCACTCCAGTATTCTCACCAGGATAATCCCATGGACAGAGGAGCCTGGTGGGCTACAGTCCATGGGGTCACAAAGAGTCAGACACGACTAAGTGTTCACACATGCAGGGGTGACTAAGTAGTCCATGTTAACTTCAGGCACCAACAAATAGCTGGTTGTCTTATTTGTTATTAATAAACATTAGAATTAGTGAAATATTAATAATATATAGTCCAAATATTGTATTTGGTCATTTTCTGAAGCCAAGGAGTTGTGGAAACTCTCTATCAGCTATTCCTACTGAACAAGACAGAGGCTGATTTCCTCTACCTAAATGTGCATATATGTAACTTGACCTTGGCAAATTCTTATTTATGTACTGTCATTTAAGTTTTAAAAGACTTTTATAAACCTTTTTAAAATGTGTTTTATTCTATCTGACAGGAAAGAGGGGCAAATGCCTAGGATCACCTAACTGGTAAAAGGCAAAAGTGAGACTAGCCAGGCCTTTCTGCCCCCACCTATCGTTACTCCACAAACCTATTCTGGCTTGCAGGCCATGGGGCCTCCAGACTCTCAGTGGCATGAGGCCACAGAGAGACCACGTCTGACTTGCTCCCCCAAGGGGTCTAGCACAGTACCTGACACACAGCAGACAAAAAGTACATCATTGGTGAACAACTGAATTCATTCTCAGGTTGCTTTAGTCACCTTGATGGTAGGATGGGGCATAGAGCACTGCCAAATCTCTTGGCTTTTAAAATGCTATTGGCATCATGAGGAATAAAGGAAAAAGAAAATAGTATCTTTTCAAAACCCTATGTGTTTATTCCCAAGGGATCAGAATTCTGAGCCAGGGCCCCATTTCAGCACATAAAGTAGCAAGGAGTATGTTTTTCAGCTTCCTAGAAAATTAAGTGTTGGTCTGATGGAGCAAGTGGAAGACTGAAAATATAGCCTTCGCATGGGAAAGGAAAAACTGCAAGGTCTCTGGCATAATAGAATCATTTGCACAGCTGGTACAATGATCCAGCTGTCACTAACTTACCATGGCAAAAAATGGGCTTAGTAAAGGAGCAACAATTCATTCAGAGGGACGCACAGCAATACGACAGAGGATGAGATGGCTGGATGGCATCACTGACTCGATGAACGTAAGTCTGAGTGAACTCTGGGAGTTGGTGATGGACAGGGAGGCCTGGCGTGCTGTGATTCATGGGGTCGCAAAGAGTCAGACACGAATGAGCGACTGATCTGATCTGATCTGTAGCACGAAGATGCAGGTCTGAGGCAGAACAAGCAACAAGGAACACAGAGGCTTGGAGCAGGAAGAGAAATTCTGGGCATGGCTTCACAGCCTTCCTATAAAACCCCATGTGCTCAGTCCCACTAGTGCAAGGGAGAAGAAGGAGCTGGCCACCTTCAGTTTATCATGGTATTCAAGAGGCCTCAAGTGCTTCCCTGGTGGCCCAGTGGTTAAGGGTCCACCTGTCAATGCAAGGGACACATATTCAATCCCTGACGCGGGAAGATCTAACATGCTGCGGGGCGACCAAGCCCACGCGCCACAACTACCGAAGCCCGCACGCTCTAGAGCCTGTGCTCTGCAACAAGAGAAGCCGCCGACCGCAGCGAGAAGCCTGAGCACCGCAATGGAGAGTAGTCCCCGCTCTCTGCACCAGAGAAAACCCGCACGCAGCAATGAAGACCCAGTGAGGACAAAAATGAAAAAATAAATGACTCTTTAAAAAGTCATTAAAACAGAAAGAGGCCTCCTAACCCGGCAGACATGCCTTCCCTATCGGGTCTTCACCAACGTCCCCAAGAATGCCAGCTTCCCCCAGTTCCTAAATGACACACCCAAACACGTGCCCTCCAATGCCTTCTGATTTCCTGCTCACCACCACAGCACAGTGTTTCCGTTTCTTCAGGGACTTGAGATATCCACTATGATCCCAAGATTATCTTTAAGGGCTTCCATAAAAGCCTTTTGCCATCACACATTCCTTAAGACTTTATATGTTACTTAGGAAGACAAGTTATGCAAAGTAATTAAGGCGTGAGGCATGCTGGATGAGTCATTTAGATAACTGAAAGCTAATTCATTAAGCACCAAAATATTTCTATAGTCTTGCTAAAATAAACAATGCCTTAGTAAACACAGAATATCAAGAAGAGTTCAAAATTCTCACTAGTCTGATGACAAATATTCCCTGAAAGTATCCCGCAACCCCCTCTTGCCACCTCCACCCACCACCAGAAATAACCTCTCTTTTGTCTGCGAACCCACATTTTGATTATACCTCCTTTGCAGCACAGTGCTCGATCTACTTTAGGTTAGAGACTTAAAGGCACCTTGTCTAACTTAAAAAAAAAGCTCCTGGAGACCAGAGACTTTTTTTTTTAACCCCAAAGTGCCTAGCTCAACAGGCATACAAACACTTCACAAACTGAAATACTCTTAGAGTGATTCAGATGCTGTCAAGGGCACCATAACACAGCAGAGCCTTTGGGGGTCCTGAGCTCTGGAAGACAGGAAAAGTATGATATTAGAGACCACATTTAGTATCACTAACCCTCTTTGGCCTCTGCTCAGTATTTCTCAGCTTTAGAAGACAATGTTTTTCTACAAGGAAAAAATATTCTAAATTCCTGTTTGGTTTTTCTTTTTTTTTTTCCCTAAAAGGGAATTACTTTTTAAAAATTTCAACTTGCAAACAGAAAATTCTGGAGGCGCTGGCATTGTTAAGCCTCGATTGCCACATTTTCTGGGTCTCAAAATGTGCATGCAGATGGCTGCCGGCAGTTCAGCAGGGAGACGGAGCAGCACGCGGAAGGACGTGCAAAGTGACGGGAATACAGCCGAGACACTGCGCCACGTTTGGTGCCCAGTTCATCAAGTTCGAAAGCCAGGCCCCTCAGTACCGACAGTGCTACAAGGAAATAAGAAACAGAGCGTGCCATCCGGCAAGCTAAGTTTCAAGCTCAAGGTCCAAAGCAACTACTTCTGTCTGGCAGGGCCAACAACATTGTTTTCCCGAAGCTTTTAGTGTTTGGCTATGACGAACCAGGCGCTAAGTATAGTTTAATATTCTAAACACGCAGCTCAAACTCACACCCTCCTCACCAGCAGTAGGGGATTCTAAGCGGTCAGCCCAGGATGGTCAGAATCAACAGAATGATTATAAATCCCAAGCCAAACAGTTAATTTCCTGATCATTTTTATAAACAAAACAGGAGTCAGTGAAACAAGCACTGTTACTTATGGTCTTTCACTCTTAACCAAACCCTAATTTGTTGACGGGGCTAAAGGTCGTCTTTTTTTCTCTATATAACATTAATAGCTAACATTGGTTTTTTGAGTGCAATTATGCTACTCACAGTGACCCTGTGAGGTAAGAAATATTATCTTGAATAATGAACCCCAAGTTCCCTCTCTAGCAGCTGTTCTCCTGTAGGATTCCCTGTCCTTATCATGGAAAAAAACAGAATTTTCTTCATAAAAGCTGGGAGCACGGGGTGGCAGGCCTTCTGGCATCACGATACTATCTAGTCGTGTACGCGGCCCCTTGGGGATAATAACTGCTCTTGTCTTTGGCTTTTCGTTGAGTAAACGGTTTTTAAATCCAGTGTCCTCAGAGACAGAACTGTGTCACATAAGTTAATATTACTGATAACTGAAATACTAAAACATGCAAGATTAGGATGGAAGCTTCCTAATTAAACTGCATTACTTCCTTCTCAACCTTTCTGAACTAATCAAACCATAATTTGACCTATTCCTGCTGAACAGGATAGCAATTATGATTGATTAATGTATTCAGAGACCACGGAGGCAAACAAGACTGTTTCCTCTCTGAGTGTCCCCAAACTGCTATGCTTTGGATGACTTTGTAGAGGGAGTTTTGTCTCTGTCATCACCAGCTGTCTCTTCTTGCTTTAGCCAGGGTGACAGACTTTAATGGAGGGTCCCTTAATTCAGAGCCTCTGCCATCAGCTAAACCTGGAAAGGCAAGCTATTAAGAGTCATGGGCTAAGGCTCGCCCTCACCTGCCTCACTTCAGACCCAAGCAGTTGGCCTCCCGTGTTCTTATCCACTACAGCCGCCTTTCCCAATCCTGCCTAATTATGAAGAATTACAAGAGGAGACAGTGGGGAAAATTGAGACAGTAGCACTAAACTATACACATTACCATATGTGACATACACAGCTAGCGGGAAGTTGCTGTAGAGCACAGGGAGCTCAAGCAGGTGCTCTGTGACAACCTAGAGGGGTGGGGTGGGGTGAGGAGTGAGAGGCAGGTTCAAGAAGGAGACATATGTATACTTATGGCTGATTCACGCCAATGTATGGCAGAAACCAACACAACACTGTCAAGCAATTATCCAATTAAATTAAAAAAAAAAAAGAATTACCAGGTATGTGTGTGGAGAGTAGAGTGTTAAAATATACATTCTTAGTCCTCTCTCCTAGAAATTCTAATTCAGTGGGCCTGGAGTGGAGCCCTGGAAGCTGAATTTTTAACGCAGACCCTCAGATGATTTCCATGACCAGGTATAGAAATACAATACCACATGTCACCCATGCTGCTCACTTGGAATCAGGATGCCTTCAGAAGCACAGTGAACCTGAGCCAAGGCTGACTGCTTCCAGAGAGACCCGCAACCAACAAAGCCTTCAGGTCACTGCTCGGCCACTGCTCTCAGGCAAAATGCCCCAGTCTTCTGAGGCTCCTCCAGGGTGACCATCAACCCTCTTCTCATTGCTGGTGCGCCATTCACCCAAGACGTGGCATGCCTTCCTTCTCTGTACCCCAAACGTCCTGCCAGCCTTTTGATGGCTTGGATAACCACAGGGATGACCCAAACAACTCTCAAGCCTCAGTTACTTGGCCTCCTTCACTGAGTTCACTTCACTTGGGCTATGTATGTCCGTGGCAAAACCCGGGTGCCTGTTCTGTCCGGTAATTAATTGCTCCAACTCTGAAATCTTCCACTCACATGTCCTTCTCCACTCCAGGGCTCCAATACACCCAGTGCTTGGTTTTATCCACACCTCTGGCCCTTTTCTCCTCCAGGTCCAGCTGGGACCCCCTTTCCTGCTTATGCTGACCACTCCCTGCTCGGAGGACAGTGTAGTTCCTCCGCTACACTGTCCTGCCGCGGCTCACTGCAGCCGGCCTCTACCCTGGCTCAGTCCAACTGGATGTCTTGTTTGCTCCTAACACCAGCCAGCTGTATGCTACTGGTGCCCTGATCAATCCACAGCCTCCTACCTCAACAGAGCCCTGCACACTGCCGAGAGGTCACGGGCATCGGCCCAAGTTCACTCTTCCTCTTCCTGACCTTGACTGTATGTCAAGTCTCCTTGCTTTTCCTCTGACTTCTTCCCACTTACTCTTAGCGAAACTCTATTTCACAGAAATGATGGAAGTCATCAGGCTAGCACTTGCTCATAAGCTGTCCCACCAGAAAACACAGCTATGTCCAGATATTCCATCGTAAGGGCTGCCAAGCCCATCCGTGCCGGTGCGGGGCCTACTGTTTGCTTGGTTATTTAAAGCAAGCTCCCTGGTGATAATCATTACTGAAGTAAGCTGTAACAGTCGTGAATGGGGGGCGAAAATCCACCCTCTCAAAGAATCCCTCTACCCTGAGAATCTTAAGATTGGGAGGAGTCTAAAAGAAAAAGAAGAAAACAAAACTCTCTTACCTACAAGCATTTAACTAAATACAAACAAAAGCTGCATACAGAATGATTATAAATTCTAAGCCAAAGAGTTAATTCCCTGATAATTTTTATAAACTCAAAACCAGAGTCAGTGAAACAATACTGTTAATTATGGTCTGTCTCTCACTCTTAACCCAACTCTAGTTTGTTAATGGGGCTAAAAGTCTTTTCCTAACTTTTTTTCTCCATATAATATTAATAGCTAACATTAATTGCTTTTTGTGTATAATTATGCTACTTATAATGACCCTGTGAGATAAGATATTATTTTTCTCCATTTACAGCTGAAAAACAAAAAAACAGACTTAAGCTGTTAAGGAATTTGCCCAAGGGCTTGCAGCTAGTAAGTGGCAGAGGTAAAATTAAAACACAGAGCCTGGGACTTCCCTGGTGGTCTAGAGGCTAAGACTCCGCACTCCCAGTGCAGGGGTCTTGGGTCTGATCCCTGGTCACGGAATTAGATCCTGCATGCTGCAACTAAGACCCAGCATGGCCAAATAAATAAATAAATATATTTTAAATCTTTATTAAAAAAAAAAAAAAAAAAACAGCCTGAACACAAACTATATGTTTCAGCATAGGACTTGTTGACAATAAGTTTCCAGGATATGCACAACCCTAACACAAGGACTGTTTTTTATGCTCCAATGTGTGCTCAGAAACACAAACATGAAGAATCACCCAATATTAATCTCATAGAATGTTGAATGTTTATTTATTCATTCCTACATTCTTATCAGAGGGCAGCAAAGAATAAGAGAAAAGATTCTACAGTCAGACCATACAGATCCAAATTCTAGCTCCACCCCTTTCTTAGCTTTGTAACTTCAAAAGTTACTTCTCTAAGCTCAATTGTTTCAAAACAACAATAAAAAATAAGTCATAACCATTACTACCTTAGTAGCCTCTCCCAGAGGTTGAGAGATAATGTGTGAACACACTTAACCATGGACCTGACACATAATTTCAAAAAAGGTTGGCTGTTACAATCATTTTATCGTTCAAAAGGTATCCGGGACCTGTAGCTAGTGGAATCTACACAGAGACGGGGCCAAGACTGGACCATAAATAAGCCAAGGCTGTCCCTGCCCTCTTGGTCTTGCAGTCTATTGGGGGAATGGACCATAAAGAAGAAAACAAACATCTGGGTTAAATACCTGGAATTCTGGTGACATGCTAAGCAGGAAATGCATGTGTACTGAGAGGGGGACAATGAGGAGGCAGCTGCTGTAAAAGGGTGATCAGGGAAGGGACTCCTCTGAGAAGGGACATTTTCGCTGAGCCCAGATGTCGGAGAAGGCCCTTCTCCTAGAAGAGTCTGGGGACCAGTGCCAGGCAGAGGGAAGTGCTACACGGAAGAGAAGGACTTGGCTCTGAGCAGATCCGACAGTACTTCCACCTTACAGGAGCATGGCAAGCGAGGAGTGGAGGGTGGAGAAGGGGCAGAGGCTGGCACCCGAGTGTGGACGTGGATCTCAGGGCGGTGAGAGGCCTCAAAATGGGCAGAGGACGCTCGAGGGGACAAGGTCTGATAGGCTCGCTGGCTGCAGGGGGAGAATGGGTTAGAGAAGGCAAGAGTGGAAGCTGGGAGACCAGGCGGCAGGCAGGGGCAGTCACCCAGCTGAGAGAGGACGGTAGCCGGATGAGGAGGACGGAGGGGAGGGCGGGCAGGCCCACGGCCCACACTGATAGACTAGATGTCGGCTGAGGAATGGGGGAAAATCCAGGTCGACTCTCGGAGGGCTAAACAATGAATGGATGGACAGTGCTGACTAAAGGGAGGCTGGGGGCAGGAGAAGGCAGGAGAAGAGAGGGCACAGGGATCGAGAATGAGGGACACAAATCTGGAAGCTTGAGAGGGAGAGACTGAGTGATCAATTGTGGGCATGTGAAGTTTGAGATCATTGTGAGTCTGCAAGGAGAGAGAGAGAAGGGAGGCAGGAGTTAAAACTGTAAATCTAGAACCAAAGAAAGGTCTGGGCGGGAGGTGTAACTGAGGCAGTCATCTGCATCCAGAGGGTAATAAAGTCCTGGGAACGGATGAGATCACTTAGGAAGAGAATCTGATGAGAGAAGGGAGGTAGCCGAGTGAAAGAAGGGAATAAATAATAACAAATCAGGCAGGTAATCTAAAACTAAACGTGGGAATGCAGCCCATACAATGTGCTTGTACAGCTGCCCCAACGACGTGCTTAATAAACACCTGTGGAACAAATACAAATACATTCTTAACACATTCCCTTCAGGCCTTCCTTTAAAAGAACAAAATTTTTCATTTACGATTTCTTCCCCCAAATATATCTGAAGCATCAGAAAAAAACCTTTTTGACGGTTTGGATTGTGTTCAAAGGAATTCTTTTCCTTTAGAGGAAAAGCAAGGATTCTTTTCAAAAACTCATTAAAATTAAAGATTGCCTGCTTGAAATTCACTGACACTCTGTAAAAATTCTGCCTCAATATATGAATTTCCCCTTCCTTATAATGCAAATGCAACTGTATGTGTTACTACAGATATCATTTTGTCCTGAAAGATGAAACTGGTACTTTCAAACGGTTCAAGAGTCAAATGAAAAATGTAAAAGGCTCAAGAGATCAAGGACTTATTTTAAAATGTTTTTTTTTTTAAAAAAAAACCTTAAGTTACCTGCTAGACCATCCAAAAACTGATAAGCAGGGAGTTGAAAAGGATAGAATTGCCAGCTACTCCTCAGGTGAAAATGAAATAAAGCTATAATCTCTGGGTATCTGTTGATACAAAAAACTCATTATGCTCTTGAGGCTAAAACTATCACTAAGAACCATCAAACCAAAATCATAGCTGTCAACACCACTGGAATACTTGAAATGTTTCAAAGATTTCCAGTGCATAAGAAGAAAAGTCAGTAACAGTGGCCAAAACTCTTCCTTCCCTCAATTGTGCAAGTTAAATCAAGACTGATTCTTTTTAAGACCATAAGCCTCACACCATGAAATTCTTCACCTCAGATATGTAAGTGAGTGAGTGAAGTCGCTCAGTCGTGTCCGACTCTTTGCGACCCCATGGACTGTAGCCCAACCAGGCTTCTCCGTTCTTGGGATTTTCCAGGCAAGAGTACTGGAGTGGGTTGCCATTTCCTTCTCTAGGGGATCTTCCCGACCCAGGGAAAGGAGAGGCCTATCCTAACTTTTAAAGGATTGTTATCCCGCTTCATGATATGGCTATCTAAGAGCCTAGGAGGCTTCCAGGAAGGTCTCATGAATGGATGGGTAACGAGCATCCATTCATTCGTTCATTCAGCAAATACTGATTAAGCACCCATTATGTGTCAGGTTCTGGGCTCTGAAGATATATCAGCGAAAAAAACCTCACACTTACAGATTAATGGGGGGAAAGAGACAGTGGACCAACAAATAAATTGGTATTTACCAAGTAGTGGTAAGAACCATGAAAAAAAAGTAAGGTTGATTAAGGAGGACAGGGAGATGAGGTGGGTCTTCCACAGAGTGGTCAGGGAAAGGCACTAAAAGGTTATACTGGAGCAGAGACCTGAGGCAAGAACCAGGGTATCCAGGGAACAGGGTTCCAAGCCGACACAACAGCAAATGCAAAGGCACTGAGGCTGGTGTTTGCTTGAAGTTTTTAGGCAACAGCAAAGAGATCTGTCCGGCAAGGCTGGAAGTGAGGACAGGGAGGCAGCCTCAAAGGCCGTGGCAGGGACTTCAGATTTTACTTTAAGGTGGGAAGCTGTTGGAGCACTCTAAGCAAAGATTCTAATCTCTTTTTTAAAAGCATCAGAAAAGGAACAAGTTCTTACAAAAACAAGACATACTGCTGACAATCTATTTGTAAGTGCTAACAAGCAGACCATAACACAATTTTACAGTACAGTAGCATTTCTGTAAGAAAAAACATACTTACATATGGGAACAAAAGACTAAAGGGATAAATAGGAAAGGGTGGTTTACTATGGTTTGTGGGATGATGGCTTTTTTCTTAAGATTTTCTTAGTTTTTTTTTTTTTTTCTTCTAGTTTTCTGCCTTAAACATGAGTTACTTTTGTAATTTTTGATGTCATCGTAGAAAATTTTAAAACTCACCTCCACCAGCAGAATGCCCTGGTCTGAAATCTTACTTAAATATGACCCAAAAAAGAGGACCATTTTCTCCCCAAATTACCCTGCTTCCCATGCAATGTTTCCCTGTTACAAAGCACTACACCAATCAAGCCCCACGCCACATAGCAAGGTCACAAAACCAACTTGGTTAATATGTTTATCATTACATAGAAGCACTGTGCTCTACAGCAACTTTGATACCATCTTTCCAAGGCAGCAATAGAAGGGTTCTTTTCATTAATTTCCTAACACTCTTCTACTACTATGCCGCTTCTGGATTTTTCCACTGTGTGTCTCTTAGAAACAAATTAAGCCCGAATAAGTTGTTCCAGCTAATGAAGTGCGCTCTTGGCTCTTTCCCCGTGGTTGAGAATTATCCGGCAAAATACCAATTGTTTTAGGACGCGTTTTCTCTTAGTTTTGAAATATCGCAATTCGAAGTTACTGCAAATAAAGCACATCAAAATAACAGCATACAAGAGAATCGGTAAATGGAAACTATTGTAACCCTTTTTAAAACTGAGGCTGTACGAAGGTCTCATGAATAAATATACTATACGTCCACATGACACAGATAAAAACAGAAAAGTGTGCCCTCCCTCCTCGTCTACACGAGCACCGCCCCCCCCCCCCCCAAACCCTACATCACATAACAGTTTCTCACAGGGCACAAGCCCAGGGCAATCACTGCTCAGAAATGCAAACCACGCAACTCAAAATGACTCAAGCTCTCAAAACACTTTCCACCTAAGCTCCACATCCCACCCACCCCTCAATCACTTCCGACAAGCGTCTCTGAATGGAAATCCCAAACCCGCAGGGTTTCACAAGCCCCCAAACTCCGCTCACGTGCCCCTCGCGGCATCCGGGGTGCCCGAGCCCAGCTCCGCTGCCTTCGCGTGGGCAAGTCGGGGGGTGGGGGTGGTCCCAGGAGGGAGGAGTCTACTGTAACCCCAAGTGGCTCGAGTCCCGGTCCAGCTGCCTCCCTGGCAGAGCGGACCAGAGGCCCGGCGTTGCCCAGTCCCCGCAGAACGCAGCGGATCCGCGGGCGCTGGGGCAAGTGGCTCTCGGTCGCCTGGCATCTCCCGCCCCACGTCGGTCAGGCCGCCCCCCACCCACCCCGCCGCGCTCCCCTCCCGGCTACAGGGCGCACACACAGCGCTCACACCCGGCTTTCACACCGACACGCACCCTCGCATGGTCCGGCGGGTATCTACGGACACCCCCAACGCCCTGCCGCGATCCTCCAGCTGCAGCCGTGTGGCCACGGGGGGCTGCTCGGACCCCCAGGGAGCAGCGGCACCCTCACGCCTGCAGGGCGACCGAGCCGGGACCGAGCTGGTGGGGGGGGGGGGGGGTGATGACAGATGGGGCGGGGGCGGGGCCTCGGGGGGAAGGGGCGGAGCCTCCCGGCCAGCGGGTGCTGGCGGCTGACAGAAAGAGCCGGGGCAGCGGGCGGGGGTGGCGACGCTGCGGGCCGGGCCGGGGGCCAGGCGTGGCGGGAGGAGCGCGCGCAGACACGGGGCGCTGACAGGCGGGGAGACACATACACACACGGGGGCTGACAGCCGCGGGGGCATACGGGGTCGGAGGGCCGAGGCGGGCGCTCACCTGGCAGCGGTGGCGGCGGCGGCGCCCGCGGCCGGGCCGCTCTCCGCGCGCTCCAGGCCTCCCTCCCGGCTGGCGGGCGGCCGGCTGGCCGGCCGGCGCAGACCGCGCGGAGGCGGAGGCGGCGGCGACGCCGGAGCCGCGGACGGCTGGGCGGCGGGGACGCAGCTGCACCAACCGACTCCGGGCCGCTCGGCTCGGCCCGGCCGCACTCGGAGGCGCTCGGCTCCGCTCGGCCCCTCTCGGCTCGGCTGGGGGCGTGGCCCGAGGCCCCCCGCCCAGGTCGCCTCTGGCGCCTGGAGGGGCGGGGCTTTCGTGCGGGCGCAAGCCCCCTGACGTCGCAGAGAGGCCCTTACCCTGGGCGCATGCGCGGGCGTCGCTCCCGCTTTTCTCGGCGCGGAGGCTAAGCCCGGCAGGGAAGGAGGGGGGACCGGGGGTGGATGCTCCATCCCCGGAGGTTCCTGGCTTTTGTACTCCGTGTCCTGGGCTTTCTAGAGAACCACCAAAGAAAGGCCACGCCAGGCTGCACTTTGAAAAGGATGCTAGCTGGATTGGGAACCCTGACCCTTGCCCCGCCGCTCTCTTCTCAGTCCAGTATTTCCCCACAAGCATCGCCTGGGAGTTAGTTTTCCTTTTATCCCACAAAAACTTTACCGCAGTTTTTTTTCTCTCCTCTGTTTCTTAACAAGAAGGACGACTTCTGATGACTGCTTTCCGTTAAATCTTCAATTGAGAACTTTCAAGCACATCAGTTAGCCCCCTCAGGTATAGTAAAGCTCTTTTTTCACAGCTTCTGTTGTGTAACCTGTGACACCTGGGGTAAAGGTGACCCCTTTTCTGAGTTTTTTTCACACGTTCCAGGCACCTTTTTTGTTATGGAGTCCCAAGTCTGTAACAAATATGCTCAGAAAGTGGTCCCCACCTTTAGAATCTAGGGGTCAATAAGCAGCGAGCACTCTCAGTATGACATACCAGAGTTGGAATCTCACATCTGCCATATATGGCAGATTAATAATTGGCTGAGTGACTTTGCTATTTAATCTCTCATCCATAAAAGAGCAATGAAAATATCAATAATCAAGCCAGTAGAAATGACTGAAAGGATTAAATGACAGCACACGGGCAGCTTTCTGCACAGTGCCTGGTGTTCAGTAAACAAAGCTGACAAACCACCGTATTACACGATCCATGGCTGGTTGAATCCCAGGATGCAGAACCAGAGGTATGGAGGGCCAACTATGGGGCTTGAGCATCCACGGATATTGGTATCTGCAACAGATGCTGGAACCAGCCCCCCACAGATACTGAGAGATGACTGTACGTGGGGTATGGTCCTCTCATTTAAAACTCCCATTTAGTCAGCAAACTTTTCTGAGCATCTATTCCAACCCAATACTGTGGGATGCAGATAAACAAGGCACTCTCCCAATCATCGAGGAACTTGATATTTCAGAGGAACCAGATGTGGAAAGAAATACTTCTGGAAGAAAATATGTAACACTAGATGTATGTGTCAACTGCTTTGGAAAGCAAAGAGAACATCATTTGTTCTATATAGGAGAACATGGAAAGGCTTCCCAGAGGGGACACTGAGGCTGGGTCTATAGAGTTGAAGAGGACAGGACCTTAGGCAGAGGAAATAGTGTGCACTTAATATCTGTGTTGGGAGGTATGTGGCAAATAATGTTTACCCAAGGAGACAAATCATTTTCCTTAAAAAAAAAAGTTTTAAGTGAATTCCAGGTGATCCATATAAGAATGTCACCTGCACTCACATTCGGATGAACTATCTCAAGCAGAAAAGTTGTCAGAAATACAGCTGATGCAATAGAACTACAACCTGACCTCTATTTTACTGGAATGGGCTACGCCTGTGGACTTCTTTGTGTCCAGTTTCAGAGGCAAAGAACATGTATCGATTAGGAGTTTTCTGGCTACAAGTTACCAGTAACCCATGAACCCAGTTTAAGAAAAACAAGAGGGGAATTGACCTTAAAGCTTTTGGAAGTGGGGACAGGGGGAGGTGGGAATGGATTCTTAGGCCAGCAGCAAGAACCCAGCTGGGCTTTTGGATGAAATGGAAGCATAGCAAGAGTTGCCAGTAAGACTCTCCTTGCAAACTTGTTTCCTCTGCTTCCAATGGGAAATCTATCTCCCAACCACTTCCAATGATCCAGAGAGACATGAAAAATCCCTGATCATTCCAATTCCAAAATCCCAGAAAAGAGGCCCTAACTGGCCTAGTTTCAGTCGGGTGTCCCCCTCCCCCAGAACAATCAGGGTCGGCTTACAAGTCATGAGTTTCACTAGGAATCCACTTGTGTTGATCAAGACCACAAAAAGGGCATTATTTTGAGTTGAGGTATCTTAAGGGAAGTCCCTCACAGATCCATTGATTCTGCTTAATGGCAAAATAACTGAGAGACATTTGATCAGAAATCAGGAAAACACCTGATTTCTGCACAGTATGAAGGCCTCTTTTTTTAAAAATGTAGCAATCAAAGTTTTTTTCCCAATAAAAAGTAGAGAAAAGCTGGGGTGGTCTCCGTAAGCCCTTTGTGTTAGTTGACATTAACGTCACCAGATAATTCTGGTTTGTTTCCCAGGCACATGATAGGGTTATACTTCCTCACAGCTTGGAGTCAGGAGTGGCCATGGGACTTGTGTTGGTCCCTACATTGCAAGTAGAAGCACATCACTCTCAGCCCAAACTTTAAGAGCTAGAAAGCAGTTTTTTATGCTTTCTTTCCCTCAGCCACAGCCATAGACCACACTTGAGGTGACAGCTCCATCAGTCCGGGTCCTGGAGTGAGAAAACACGGCATAATGACCCAAGCAGACATACAGTATAAGCAAGAAACAAACCTTTGCTGTTTGAAAAGCAAGGCCAGAGCTTGTGTGTTACCAAAGCAAAACCTAGCCTATCCTGACAGATGCATCTTCCTAACATCCAGTATACCCCACTTCCCATGGTATAGCCCTGAGGCAATTTGGGTGGGCTGGACCCCCATCTCCCACATGCAAGTGTAGAGCTTCAATTCAATTGACTGTTGGTCTTCCCAGGTGGTGTTAGTGGTAAAAAAAAAAACCCCGCCTGCCAATATAGGAGTATTCAAGGGACATGTGTTCAATCCCTGGGTTGAGAAGATTCCCTGGAGAAGGAAATGGCAACCCACTCCAGTAATCTTGCCTGGAAAATCCCCATGGACAGAGGAGCCTGACGGACTACAGTCCATCACACAATATACCTTGTACTGATTGCTGCAAAGACAGACCTTTTATCCAGGATTACATCTATCAGTACTCAATATTTACCTCTTCACAACAATTGGGTAAAAGCCTTCACTCCCTCCCTGGATGTCAGTAAGGAACCATTTCAGCTATTCTGGTACAATGAGAAGAGCCAGGCTAAAGATGAAGCCAACCCATGAAATCAGGAAACGTGGAAAGAACTGAAGAGAAAAGAGTGTTGAAATGCCAACCAAAGCTCACCTGAATCCCACTTACCAATCAGGTCACATAAATCAATGCATTCCCTCTATTATTGATTCTAACTTGAGCTGGATGTTTTTTTAATTAGTTGAAACCAAAAGCTTTCTAACGATGGCTATTTGAATGCTATATTCACTGCACAGCTCTGAGCAGGAGCCAGTGCCATAGAATCACAAGCGTCTGAGCTGTAAACAATTGCAGGAAGAGAAGGTAAAACATTCTCCTCGATTTCTATGCCGGCTCCTTGTCAAGAATGAGGTTATCACAGTGCCTCAGAGCACAGAGAAGGCAGTAACTAGCCATGAACTGAGGATTAGAAGGAAGAGAATTCTATGGAAACAGGGTAGTGAGAGACCCCTTTAGTTTAATCAACAATACATGGTTCATTTCTTTAAAAAAAAATTCTATTTATTTATCTTTAGTTGTCCTGGGTCTTCATTGCTGCATGTGGGGTTTCTTTAGCCATGTGAGCAGGGGCTGCTCTCCCGCTGCAGTGCACGAGCTTCTCTTTGCAGTGGCTCCTCTTACTGTGGAGCACAGGCTCAGTAGTTGTGGTGCACGGGCTTATTTGCCCTGTCGCAGGTGGGATCTTCCTGGACCAGGAATCGAACCAGTGTCCCCTGCATTGCAAGGAGGATTCTTAACCACTGGACCACCAGGGAAGCCTCATAGCTCATTTCATGGTTAATCCTTATCTTGCCTTTAAAAAGTCTGGAATTTAAACATCCCAGAGGCATTCCCATCCCCCAGAGGCAGTTAGTGTAGTGTGTAAGTAAGTAGGATTTAAACCCAGAACTCCTGAATTTGAATCCTGTCTTCCCCACTTAACTTGCTGTATGAGCTCGAGTAACTGACTTAACCCCCTAATGTTTTTGTGAGAATTGGATGAGATAATCCACATGTTGCTATTAATATGGTGTCTGATGCGTGATGAGAACTCAAAAGTTAAAAACAAAGTCCCATCCATCATTTTAAGTAAAAGTTCTGAATCCAGTGGTGCTAATTTGTTGTCTCTCTGCTCTAAATCCATCCTTCCTTGCAATCCATCCTTCCTTGCCATGCTTTGTGATGCTGGAGCTGAATTTTGCTAACATGTCTCTTTTGTCAGTGGCACAATGTTAGGCTTTGTCAGTAGAGAGGGCTAAAGGGGTGCTCCTGGACCAGAGATGAACTTGAATGTCCATAAAATGCTCCCAACCCGAGGCACTGTCTGTTCCCCCCACCATTCTCTTTCCCAGTAAATATGTATTGTGTACCTACTATGTATCTGGCTGTGTACTGGGTTCTGGGTGTGTAGCTTTGAATAAAACCAGAAACCTTCATGGAATTTACAGTCTAGTATGTCAGGCAGACGTTGATCAAATAATCCAAAGTAGAAGTCTTACCTGGTGCCTCGTACCACAAGATCCCAGAAATAGGAGACTTTGGATCAAAGATGCTTAGAGGGAGAGTTCCCTGGTGGTCCAGTGGTTAAGAATCCCCCTGCCAATGCAGTGTATGTGGTTTTGATCTCTGTTTGGAGAACTAAGGTCCCATATGCCCAGGGCAACCTTCGCCCAGCAACTAAGACCCAATATGGCAAAAAAAAAAAAAAAAAAGAAAAAGAAAGAAAATGTTTAGGGAAATATGAGATCTAATTAAACTGGATGTATTAGTGTGCTTGGGCTGCCATAACAAAATACCTTTGATCAGATGACTTAAAACAGCAGAAAGTAATATTCTTCAAATTCTTGAGGCTGGAATTCCAAGATCAAGTTTCCATCACATGCAGTTTCTGGTGAGGACTCTCTTCCTGACTAGAACGTGGCTTCTTTATTGCTGTGTCCTCATATATGAGCATGGAGAGAGGAGAATGAAATTTCTGGTATCTCTTCTTATAAGGACACTAACCGTCGTGGATCAGGATCCCACTCACATGATCTCATTCAACTTTAATTATTTCCTTACTCCCAGTATTGCCACACTGGGAGTCAGGGCTTAGACGTATGAATTTTGCAGGTACATACACATTTAGCCCATCACAGTAGGAAAATATGGGAGAGGAGTGCTCCCTGTAGAGGACTCATGCATAGACCCTGAAGCCATCCAGGGTACATGGAGGTTTAAACAAAGAGGAAGAAGGCACATGGATAGTGAGGCAAATAGAGGGAGGTCAGGCTGCAGAGGTGGACAGGGGCCAGCCAGATCATGCAGGGCCTTGAAGGTGCTGGTAATAATTTGAGCTGCATTCTAGGAACCCTTCAATAAAGGTTCAGGGACAACCTGCTGGGTGCAGTTCAGAATGGCGGGCTCACAGTGGATGTAGACAGAACAATAATGAAGCTGTCCAGAGTGCCCAGCTGCTGGTTGGCCTGGAGGAGACACTGGCCAGCCAAGCTGCCCAGAATCAGGGAAGAGAACTTGCTTCTGCTTCTGGCCCCGGTGAACAGAGGCCTCACATTCAGAGCCACCCTAGTCACATCTGCATCTTTTCTACAGTCCTGGCTTCTCGCCTCCCCTCCTCACCTGATAGACCCTGTGCATTAGTCTACCTTGGCCATGACCACCCATCTCTGTGGCTGGTTGTGTTTCCCTAGCCCTAGTCTAGCCCCGGAGAAGGCAATGGCACCCCACTCCAGTACTTTTGCCTAGAAAATCCCATGGACGGAGGAGCTTGGTAGGCTGCAGTCCATGGGGTCTCTAAGAGTCGGACACAACTGAGCGACTTCACTTTCACTTTTCACTTTCATGCATTGGAGAAGGAAATGGCAACCCACTCCACTGTTCTTGCCTGGAGAATCCCAGGGACGGGAAGCCTGGTGGGCTGCCATCTATGGGGTTGCACAGAGTCGGACAGGACTGAAGCGACTTAGCAGCAGCAGCAGCAGCAATCTAGCCCAGCCTGCCTTCCTCCTTTTCCCACAATGGGCCACAGCACTAGAATTCAACAAGCTGCCCATTAATGTAAGTTGGTACAGCCACTGTGGAGAACAGTATGGAAGTTCCTCAGAAAACTAAAAATAGAATTACCATATGATCGAGCAATCCCACTCCTGGGCATACCTCCAGACAAAACTATTATTTGAAAAGATGCATGCACCCCTATGTTCATCGCAGCACTATTCACAATAGTCTGACATGGAAACAACCTGAATATCCATCAAGAGAGGAATGGATAAAGAAGATGTGGTGCATATGTACAACAGAATACTACTCGGCCATAAAAAAGAATGATACAATGCCATTTGCAGCAACATGGATGCAACTAGAGATGATCATACTAAGTGATGTTAAGTCAGAAAGACAAATACTATATATGATATCACTTATCTGTAGAATCTAAAATACGACACAAATGAACCTATGAGACAGAAATAGAAAAGCAGACACAGAGAGCAGACTGGCGGCTGCCAAGGGGGAGGACCTAGGAGAGGGACGGAATGGGAGGCTGGGTTAGCAGATGAAAGCTTTTAAACATAGACTGGATAAACAGCAAGGTCCTGCTGTATATCAAAGGATAGTCAATATCCTATGATAAACCATAATGGAAGACAATATTTTTTAAAAAGAACGTACATATGTATATGTACAACTGAATCACTTTACTGTACAGCAGAAATTAACACATTGTAAATCAGCTATACTTCAATTAAAAAATAGTAACAAAATGCTGCCTCTGATCAATCAGACTTGACAAATCCACAACTGCCCACCCCTTCTTAGACTCCTCAGTGTGATATGCAAGTTCCCAGCCAACAGAACTCTTTAGCCTAGGATCCTGAAGAACTTTAAGATGTGAACTGGAAGTCATCCATTCCTTACACAGATGCAGCCTGGCTTCAAGTCATCTGAGTTGTCTACATAATGTGAAACTCTGAATAGAGATTAAGGGGATCCTGAACTGTTAGCACTTCAAGGGGTTAGTAAAAAAAAAATTTTTTTTAAGCTCTTTGGAAAAAATTTACATCGTTCTAACCTTAAGATTGTTTCTACAGGAAAAACAGAAAGGATGAGATAGAAGCAATATTTGAAAAGATAGTGTCTGAGGATTCTCTAGAACTTATGAAAGATATAAGATATGATATCTGATATCATCAGATCAGATCAGTCACTCAGTCGTGTCCGACTCTTTGCGACCCCATGAATCACAGCACGCCAGGCCTCCCTGTCCATCACCAACTCCCGGAGTTCACCCAGACTCACGTCCATCGAGTCAGTGATGCCATCCAGCCATCTCATCCTCTGTCATCCCCTTCTCCTCTTGCCCCCAATCCCTCCCAGCATCAGAGTCTTTTCCAATGAGTCAACTCTTCGCATGAGGTGGCCAAAGTACTGGAGTTTCAGCTTTAGCATCATTCCTTCCAAAGAAATCCCAGGGCTGATCTCCTTCAGAATGGACTGGTTGGATCTCCTTGCAGTCCAAGGGACTCTCAAGAGTCTTCTCCAACACCACAGTTCAAAAGCATCAATTCTTCGGCGCTCAGCCTTCTTCACAGTCCAACTCTCACATCCATACATGACCACAGGTAAAACCATAGCCTTGACTAGACGAACCTTTGTTGGCAAAGTAATGTCTCTGCTTTTGAACATGCTATCTAGGTTGGTCATAACTTTCCTTCCAAGGAGTAAGCGTCTTTTAATTTCATGGCTGTAGTCACCATCTGCAGTGATTTTGGAGCCCAGAAAAATAAAGTCTGACACTGTTTCCACTGTTTCCCCATCTATTTCCCATGAAGTGATGGGACCGGATGCCATGATCTTCGTTTTCTGAATGTTGAGCTTTAAGCCAACTTTTTCACTCTCCACTTTCACCTTCATCAAGAGGCTTTTGAGTTCCTCTTCACTTTCTGCCATAAGAGTGGTGTCATCTGCATATCTGAGGTTATTGATATTTCTCCCAGCAATCTTAATTCCAGCTTGTGCTTCTTCCAGTCCAGTGTTTCTCATGATGTACTCTGCATGTAAGTTAAATAATCAGGGTGACAATATACAGCCTTGACGTACTCCTTTTCCTGTTTGGAACCAGTCTGTTGTTCCATGTCCAGTTCTAACTGTTGCTTCCTGACCTGCATACAAATTTCTCAAGAGGCAGGTCAGGTGGTCTGGTATTCCCATCTCTTTCAGAATTTTCCACAGTTTATTGTGATCCACACAGTCAAAGGCTTTGGCATAGTCAATAAAGCAGAAATAGGTGTAAGCCAATTCTCCTCAAATTAAATAAATTTTTAAAAGTTCAAATCAGGATAAATAAAAATCAATCTCCATCTAGACACATCACAATGAAACCATAAAAAACCAAGACATATCAAATTGGTTTAATATATTAATTAAAGAGTAATTTGACCAGAGCCTCTGCTGGGAAGATGGGAAGAGGAAGGGTCCAGTTTTGATCCCCACCAGGGCCATCATCACAGTTTTGATTATTTAAAGTACAAACCCACCCAACAACAGTATTCTCATTCCTAAAGAGATTAGAATGTAGATCTGGCAGAGGACAGAAATTAAGGGGAGATCAAATAACTTGCCAACTAGAGTTGATTATTCATCAGCTCCTTAGCAGACAGATGTGGAAGGGTTCTGGGATGAAGATGCACCCACAGGTGTGTAAAGACTGAAGGAGGAAATGGGAATGTGACAACACAGCAAAAAGCTTCAGAATAACTGGACTCTGACTATTTTAAGGACATGACATCGACTAAAAAGAAAACTCAGGAAATCATTAAGAAGACATAACCGTTAGACTTTGGCATCCCAGTGGGCAGCACAGGTTTCTCTAACAGATTAGCAGCTACACACCATATGCCTTTTATTCACCAGTCTCCTGAATCAGGTGACTTAGATACCTGGCAGGAAAATACCAATGCATGGCAAGAAGAAATTGTAGTCTGTCAACCAAACAAGTTCTCAGGCAGCAGCAGACAGGTGAACAAGAGCAAAAGAACAATCAAGGATGAAAATGGGACAGGAAGCACAGCGGTGTGAAAATTGGTGTCAAACTTTCACAACAAATGTTCTTCAAATGTCATAGTACTGGTGGGAGAAATATGAGCTCCACAAACCAACACTTGTATGGATCTAAGAATATTATCAGAATACAAATACAATGCTTGACTTCAGCGTATTCATCAGGACATTCAGGACACCAGGATTCTCTCAAAGTCCCTTGAACTCAGTGATTGAGACTCAAAAGAATAAAAAAAAGCTTGTGAGAAAACAATTTCTTCAACATGCTCCAACTGTAAGACAATGGTTTGCTCTAGAGAAATAATTTCAAATAGAATATACCAGTACCTCTTCAAGCTAGTGTTCCTAGCTAAATAAATGGATGTAAATAATCTTATGGTGGGAAAGAAACTCTTCTGTCTATAATGCTTTCCATCAATGTGCATAATGATACAATAAATAATTGTAATTATTATTTGGCTTCCATGATTTGTTGTTCAGTTGCTTAGTCATATCTGACTCTTTGCGACACCATGGACTGCAGGATGCCAGGCTTCCTTGTCCTTCACTGTCTCCCAGAGTTTGCTCAAAACTCATGTCCATTGAGTCAATGATGCAGTGAGCCAGAGAAAAGCTCATGCAGCAACAAAGACCCAGCACAGTCAAAAATAACTTTTTTAAAAAAAGAAAATAAGTCAGTCACAAAAAGACAAATACTACATGACTCTGTTTATATGAAATACCAAGAATGGTAAAATACACAGTGATAGGAAGTAGAATGGTGGTTGCTAGGGAAGCAGCAAAGGAATGAATGGGCAACCATTGCATAATGGACAGAGCATATCAGTTTTGCAAGATTAAAATGGTTCTGGAGATTGGCTGCACAAAAATGTGAATGTACTTAAAACTAGTGAACTGCACATTGAAACACACTTATAATGGTAAATTTGGGGTTATATATGTTTTAACACACTTTAAAAAATCTAATACAGAAGATAAAATGCAATCATCGAAAACACTTGGCTGATCCAAAAGGAGAAAAAAATGAAAACAGGAGCAAAATCCAGGTAGGCCAAATAGAAGAGAAATAACAAGATTATAGATGTAAATGACTTGGAACCATACTGTAATACATGCTAAGGCAGAGCAGCAGACATGTACCAAAATGCTCCCAGCAGCATTATTTGTAGTAGCCCTAAATTGGAAAAGACCCAAATGTCAATTAGTAGTTGAAGGGGTAAATAAATTTTGGTATATTCACCCAATGGAATGCTGCTATATGCTGCGCTAAAAGTGAATGAACTACAGCTTCACACAACAACATGGAAGATTCTAACAAATCACATGGAGTGAAAGAAGCCAGACACCAAAGAACACACACTTAGTGGTGACCTTTATATAAAACCTATAATAACCACCAGGGGCTGCCCTGGTGGCTCAGACAGTAAAGAATCTGCCTACGTGAAAAAGTTGGTTTAAAGCTCAACGTTCAGAAAATGAAGATCATGGCATCCTGTCCCATCACTTTATGGGAAATAGATGGGGAAACAGTGGAAATAGTGTCAGACTTTATTTTTGGGGGCTCCAAAATCACTGCAGATGGTGACCGCAGCCATGAAATGAAAAGATGCTTACTCCTTGGAAGGAAAGTTATGACCAACCTAGACAGCATATTCAAAAGCAGAGACATTACTTTGCCAACAAAGGTCCGTCTAGTCAAGGCTATGGTTTTTCCAGTGGTCATGTATGGATGTGAGAGTTGGACTGTGAAGAAAGGTGAATGCCGAAGAATTGATGCTTTTGAACTGTGGTGTTGGAGAAGACTCTTGAGAGTCCCTTGGACTGCAAGGAGATCCAACCAGTCCATTCTAAAGGAGATCAGCCCTGGGATTTCTTTGGAAGGAATGATGCTAAAGGTGAAACCCCAGTACTTTGGCCACCTCATGTGAAGAGTTGACTCATTGGAAAAGACTCTGATGCTGGGAGGGATTGGGGGCAGGAGGAGAAGGGGACGACAGAGGATGAGATGGCTGGATGGCATCACTGACTCGATGGATATGAGTTTGACTGAACTCCGGGAGTTGGTGATGGACAGGGAGGCCTGGCGTGCTGCGATTCATGGGGTAGCAAAGAGTCGGACACAACTGAGTGACTGAACTGAACTGAACTGATTGACAGTGCAGAAGACCCAGGTTAGATCCCTAGGTTCGATCTCCTGGAGAAGGAAATGGCAACCCAGTCCAGTATTCTTGCCTGGAAAATTACATAGACAGAGGAACCTAGTGGGCTACAGTCCATGGGGGTCACAAAAAGTCGAACACGGCTAAGTGACTACACAACAATAACAAATACAGTTTATTTTGGTATATATCACTCCAGATTTTTCAGGGTACCTACACATTTTTTGTTTTAACTATGGGATTATATTGCACACACTGCTGAACTTTTTTCCTATCTTAATAGGTATTCAACATCTGTTCATTTTAATACATATAGATCTACTCCACACTTTGCCAGGAGATGGATATATTCGTTAGCTTGATTGCGGCAATGGTTTCATGGGTATTTACACATGTCAAAACTCAAATCGTACTCTTTAAATACATGTAGTTTACTGTACATCAGTCATATCTCAATAAGACTGGGAAAGTATTATGCCTTAAATCTCTTTTACTGATTTCCCCCACTTAACACTATATCCATGCTGTTTTATGTACACGTAACACATAGTTTCTCAGTGATGTGCAGAATTCCAAGGTCAGCCTCCATCATAGTTTACTAACTCATTTTTGCTTCCTGCTCACCTATGCCATGAACAAGGCTATCATAAATGATCTCCACCGTGTCTTCTTATATACCTGACCAAGCTTTCTTTAAAACATATTTCAAGGAGTAAGATTGCTGAACTTTCTGCCAATGCATCCTTATTTTTACTGAAACTGCCTGCCATTCCATTCCAGCTGGGCATGAGAGTTCCCAGTCTCTTCACTTGGATTTCGGACCCTTCACGCCGCAACAGGACAGAGGGCAGGGGTGTCAGTTCTTGGTCACCCCTCATCTCCCCACGTCCCTGCATTCTATTTGACATTTACTTCATTTGCTGTGTGCTTAGTCACTCAGCCATGTCTGACTCTTTGCAAACCTTTGGACTGCAGCCCACCAGGCTCCTCTGTCCATGGGATTTCCCAGGCAAGAGTACTGGAGTGGGTTGCCATTTCCTCCTTCAAGGGATCTTCCTGACCCAGTGGTCGACCCCATGTCTCCTACGTCTTCTGAGTTGCAGGTGGATTCTTTATCTGCTGGGCAATAGGGGAAGTCCTATATGACTTCATGTTTGCTGATAAATAATTTTTTTTTTCAGGCTGTGGCCATTCCGTAGTGTTTAACAAAAGGACTTTCTATTTTCACTTGCTCTTTAAATCATGTTTTGGGGGAGAGGTACAGGTGAGAGATGGGAGCTCTGTAGCCTGTCTTTCCGCACTCTCCAGCAGACTTCAAAGGTCCCACCTACATGAAGGAGCCAGGCCCCTGTGCTTGGGCCAGTGTTTTAAGCTGCAAGGAATGTGGTGACTCAGCTGGTCGCCCAGGGACACCTCAGTGAACAAGGCCGAGGGAAGGAAGTCATTACACAGACAGCTGGGCTGTAAAAAACAAAAATACTCCTCACACCAAGCTTTACGAAGCAGTGAGGCTGTGCGTCCCATGACTCAATGGGACTGTTTCTGCCACGTGGCCCCCCAGCCCACAATATGTGGCCCCCAGCTCGTAATACGTGGCACCAAGCTCAGAATATGTGGCACGCAGCCCTCATTCACTCCCGGCTGCTCCTCAAGCTGCTTGGAAAACTGACTGGGTGGGGACCCCAGGAAAATCCATGATAGTCTTCTCTCTTCCACCCTGTCCCATTGCTACCTGTATCATCTCTTTTCTCCTTGCTCCTTCCTCTTTAGTTCTTTTGTGTTAGAAAGTGTTTGTCACTCAATTGTATCTGACTCTTTGCGAACCCATGGACTGTCATCCAGCCAGACTCCTCTGTCCATGGAATTCTCCAAGAATACTGGAGTGAGTGGCCATTCCCTTCTCTAGGGACCTTACCGACCCAGAGATCAAACCTGGGTCTCCTGCACTGCAGGCAGATTCTTTACCATCCAAGCCACCAGGGAAGCCCTAAATTTTAATTCTCTTGCCCCTAAATAAATTTTTAAAATCTGGAGTTCAGTATTTCACACCAGCAGGGAGCTTGGCAGAGACATGCGCGTGTGTGCTCAGTCACATCACTCTTTGCAACCATATGGAGTGTAGCCCGCCAGGCTCCTCTGTCCATGGGTTCTCCAGGTAAGAATACTGGAATGGGTTGCTGTGCCCTCCTCCAGGGGATCTTCCCAATCCAAGGATTGAACCTGCATCTCTTGTGTCTCCTGCATTGGCAGGTGGATTTTACTCGCACTACCTGGAAAGCCCCACCAAAGATGATAAACAGGTAGAAAAAATTATGCATAAGGCAAAAGTGATTGCTTTCAACTCAGAAATACATACCACTTTTCTTTTAGGAAGCCCAATGATGATGATTTGTTGATATAATCAAGCAGGACCCTATGGAGCATATAACATTTACATGGGTACAGTGACTAGCAATATTGTGTCACTCTCCTGCTCAACAACCATCAACGGCTCCTCAGTGCCCATGGTTTCACCCCATATTCAAGGCCAGATGGGCCACCTCCTAGCACTCTCTTTCTCCACTATTCATGGCTTCATTCACCACTTCAACCCACTTCCGCTGTCCCTGACGCTGTCCCTATATAATTCAAGGCCTATCATTAATTGATCTCTCAACAATATTGTTACAAATTTTTTACTTACTTATTTTTGGCTGAGCTGGGTCTTTATTACTGCCCTGACTTTGTCTAGTTTCAGCGAGCAGGAGCTACTCTCTAGTTGCGGTGCTGTGGCTTCTCTTGTTGTGGAGCACGGGATCTGGGGTGCAGGCTTCAGTACTTGAGGTACATGGGATCAGTAGTTGCGGCTTGTGGGCACTAGAGTGCAGGTTCAATAGTTGTGGTACACGGGCTTAGTTGTTCTGCATGTGGGATCTGCCCAGATCAGGGATCAAACCTGTGTCCCCTGCATTGAGATACGGATTCTTTACCATTGAGCTACCAGGGGAGCCCTAAACAGTATTTTTTTTTTAACATCTCTTATTCTATTTCTGAACAAAATTTAAAAATATTGAACATCCATTCTAGCATGTGTGCATGCTCAGTCACTTCAGTCATGTCCAACTCTTTGCGACCTATGAACAGTAGCCCACCAGGCTCCTCTGTCCTTGAGATTCTCCAGGCAAGAATACTGGAGTTGGTTGCTATGCCCTCCCCTAAGGGATCTTCCCAACCCAAGGGATCAAACCACTGCTGAGCCAGCGGGGAAGCCCATCCTTTTGAGACCCTCTTTGCATTGCAAAGCATAGTGAGAAATGAGTCTGGATACCAGATGGAGGAGAACGGGGTCAGAAAGTACATCTAAGTAAAAAGAGGAAGAATAAGAGGTCCCCTTGCTGAAGGTTCAGCGCATAGGACAGCTGGTAAGTCCTGCGGAGGTTTCAGAACACACAGAAAGCTCCCCTTCACAGGTGGTTAATGATCTTTCAGTGTTCTTCCCTAGACTAGAAATCCCAAACAGATTTCAAAAGGGTTCAGTCAAACTGACGTTTTTCGGGGAAGGACAGCTGGAGCCGGAAACTGCCCAGCCAGAGCCCACACTGCCAGGCAACCTGGCCAGGCTGGGGCAGTGCTCGGCTACCACCGACAGCCTGGTTGGCAGAAATAGGGGACAGCAACGGAAGTCTCCTGCCCTCCAGCCTAGGGATCCCTGACCACATCCAGAGCCTGTCCCTGCAAGTCTGGGATGAGAGGCCCCAGGAGCCCCGCAGCCTCAGCCACATCGGCAGGGAAAGGCAACAAGGAAGGGAAGAGCAACCCAGGATCGCAGCCCAGAGCCTGGCTTTCTCCAGCCAGCAGCTGGGGGGAGAAGCGGGGCTGGGGGCGGGGCGGATGTAGGGGCGGGGCCATCAGGGTGGGCCAGTAGTGGAAGATGGTGGGGGCAGCTCCCTCCCCAGCCCCACCCCTTGGCATCTGAGGCGGCAACACGGGCCTTGGAACCGCCACCGACCCAAAACTGTGATTGGGGTCTGAATCTCTGCAGCTGCCTTGAAGGTCAGAAGCGGGCTGGGTCTAGGGCCTGACACTCCTGGGTCTCTGCTCCTCCGCTCCCCAACTATCTTCTCTAGTGCCGCGCCACATGAAAGCCAGAGGGCTTTTCCTCAACCCCATGGACTTTAGCCTACCACGCTCCTCCGTCCATGGAATTTTCCAGGCAAGACTACTGGAGTGGGTTGCCATTTCCTTCTCCAGGGGATCTTGCCGACCCAGGGATCGAACCCCGGTCTTCCGCATTGCGGGCAGACGCTTTACCATCTGAGCCATCAGGGAAGCCCCTAAAGCTCCTTCGTTTGCTTTGAAGACAGAGACTTCGCCTCCCACTTCCTCCCCTCCGCCCCCGCCCCCCCCCCACCCCCGCCAACACACACACAATCTGATTCCTCCCCTGCCCCCTACTCAGCTTTTTCACCATCCATCAAGACTGGACTCTCCCCAGATACATCTGCATGGCCTTGCTACAAACTAGTCAGTACACTTGGAATAGCATTCCCACCCTTTTGTTGTTGTTTAGTCACTAAGTCCTTTCCCACTCTTTGTGACCCCATGGACTATAGCCCTGCCAGGCTCCTCTGTCCATGGGATTTCCCCTGCAAGATTAATGGAGTGGGTTGCCATTTCCTTCTCCAGGAGATCTTCCCAACACAGGGATGGAACCCTCCTCTCTTGACTGAGCCACCTGAGAAGCCCTCCCACCCTTTGTATCTAACTAATTCCAACTGATTTTTGAGACTTAGATGTCTGCTTGAGGAAAGCTTTCCTTGACCCTTCCATCCTGCTGCCATCCATCATAACTGCCTGACTGCCTGTCAGTTCTGCTTCTTTCCCTTCTTCTCTCCCCCTCACCAACCAGGACTGCTGGGTCGCTGCAGCATCTCCAGAGCCTAGTCCATGCACGATGCTCAGAATGATCATAAATGCCCTGCCTGGGGGTCCTCTACCATCCTCTCAACCTCTGCCTGAATGAAAGGTTCCTTCAGTTACTTCATCTCTTAGAGCAGCAAGTCACAAACTAGAACAAGCATCAGAAACACTCTGATGTGGCTGAAGGGAGCTGATTAAAATACAGATTGCTGGGCCCCAGCCTCAGAGTTTCTGATTCAGTAGTTCTGGAGTAGGGCCTGAGAATGTGCGTGATATTGCAGCTGCTGGCCCAGGGACCACAGTTTAAGAATCATGTCTGACAACCTACGGACTGGGAGAAAATATCTGCAAATGATGCAGGGTTTAATTTCCAAAATATACAAAGAGCTTATCAGATCAGATGAGATCAGATCAGTCGCTCAGTCACATCCGACTCTTTGCGACCCCATGAATCACAGCACGCCAGGCCTCCCTGTCCATCACCAACTCCCAGAGTTCACTGAGACTCACATCCATCGAGTCAGTGATGCCATCCAGCCATCTCATCCTCTGTCGTCCCCTTCTCCTCTTGCCCCCAATCCCTCCCAGCATCAGAGTCTTTTCCAATGAGTCAACTCTTCGCATCAGGTGGCCAAAGTACTGGAGTTTCAGCTTTAGCATCATTCCTTCCAAAGAAATCCCAGGGCTGATCTCCTTCAGCATGGACTGGTTGGATCTCCTTGCAGTCCAAGGGACTCTCAAGAGTCTTCTCCAACACCACAGTTCAAAAGCATCTATTCTTCGGCGCTCAGCCTTCTTCACAGTCCAACTCTCACATCCATACATGACCACAGGAAAAACCATAGCCTTGACTAGACGAACCTTTGTTGGCAAAGTAATGTCTCTGCTTTTGAATATGCTATCTAGGTTGGTCATAACTTTCCTTCCAAGGAGCAAGCAACTTTTAATTTCATGGCTGCAGTCACCATCTGCAGTGATTTTGGAGCCCAGAAAAATAAAGTCTGACACTGTTTCCACTGTTTCCCCATCTATTTCCCATGAAGTGATGGGACCGGATGCCATGATCTTCGTTTTCTGAATGTTGAGCTTTAAGCCAACTTTTTCACTCTCCACTTTCACCTTCATCAAGAGGCTTTTGAGTTCCTCTTCACTTTCTGCCATAAGGGTGGTGTCATCTGCATATCTGAGGTTATTGATATTTCTCCCGGCAATCTTGATTCCAGCTTGTGTTTCTTCCAGTCCAGCGTTTCTCATGATGTACTCTGCATAGAAGTTAAATAAACAGGGTGACAATATACAGCCTTGACGTACTCCTTTTCCTGTTTGGAACCAGTCTGTTGTTCCATGTCCAGTTCTAACTTGCTTCCTGACCTGCATACAGGTTTCTCAAGAGGCAGGTCAGGTGGTCTGGTAGTCCCATCTCTTTCAGAATTTTCCACAGTTTATTGTGATCCACACAGTCAAAGGCTTTGGCATAGTCAACAAAGCAGAAATAGATGTTTTTCTGGAACTCTCTTGCTTTTTCCATGATCCAGCAGATGTTGGCAATTTGATCTCTGGTTCCTATTCCTTTTCTAAAACCAGCTTGAACATCTGGAAGTTCACGGTTCACATATTGCTGAAGCCTGGCTTGGAGAATTTTGAGCATTACTTTACTAGCGTGTGAGATGAGTGCAATTGTGCGGTAGTTTGAGCATTCTTTGGCATTGCCTTTCTTTGGGATTGGAATGAAAACTGACCTTTTCCAGTCCTGTGGCCACTGCTGAGTTTTCCAAATTTGCTGGCATATTGAGCACAGCATCATCTTTCAGGATTTGGAATAGCTCAACTGGAATTCTATCACCTCCACTAGCTTTGTTCGTAAATCAGAGATACCAAAGGAACATTTCATGCAAAGATGGGCTCGATAAAGGACACAAATGGTATGGACCTAACAGAAGCAGAAGATATTAAGAAGAGATGGCAAGAATACACAGAAGAACTGTACAAAAAAGATCTTCACAACCCAGATAATCACAATGTTGTGATCACTGACCTAGAGCCAGACATCCTGCAATGTGAAGTCAAGTGGGTCTTGGAAAGCAGCACTATGAACAAAGCTAGTGGAGGTGATAGAATTCCAGTTGAGCTATTCCAAATCCTGAAAGATGATGCTGTGCTCAATATGCCAGCAAATTTGGAAAACTCAGCAGTGGCCACAGGACTGGAAAAGGTCAGTTTTCATTCCAATCCCAAAGAAAGGCAATGCCAAAGAATGCTCAAACTACCGCACAATTGCACTCATCTCACACGCTAGTAAAGTAATGCTCAAAATTCTCCAAGCCAGGCTTCAGCAATATGTGAACCGTGAACTTCCAGATGTTCAAGCTGGTTTTAGAAAAGGAATAGGAACCAGAGATCAAATTGCCAACATCTGCTGGATCATGGAAAAAGCAAGAGAGTTCCAGAAAAACATCTATTTCTGCTTTGTTGACTATGCCAAAGCCTTTGACTGTGTGGATCACAATAAACTGTGGAAAATTCTGAAAGAGATGGGAATACCAGACCACCTGACCTGCCTCTTGAGAAACCTGTATGCAGGTCAGGAAGCAAGTTAGAACTGGACATGGAACAACAGACTGGTTCCAAACAGGAAAAGGAGTACGTCAAGGCTGTATATTGTCACCCTGTTTATTTAACTTCTATGCAGAGTACATCATGAGAAACGCTGGACTGGAAGAAACACAAGCTGGAATCAAGATTGCCGGGAGAAATATCAATAACCTCAGATATGCAGATGACACCACCCTTATGGCAGAAAGTGAAGAGGAACTCAAAAGCCTCTTGATGAAGGTGAAAGTGGAGAGTGAAAAAGTTGGCTTAAAGCTCAACATTCAGAAAACGAAGATCATGGCATCCGGTCCCATCACTTCATGGGAAATAGATGGGGAAACAGTGGAAACAGTGTCAGACTTTATTTTTCTGGGCTCCAAAATCACTGCAGATGGTGACTGCAGCCATGAAATTAAAAGTTGCTTGCTCCTTGGAAGGAAAGTTATGACCAACCTAGATAGCATATTCAAAAGCAGAGACATTACTTTGCCAACAAAGGTTCGTCTAGTCAAGGCTATGGTTTTTCCTGTGGTCATGTATGGATGTGAGAGTTGGACTGTGAAGAAGGCTGAGCGCCGAAGAATTGATGCTTTTGAACTGTGGTGTTGGAGAAGACTCTTGAGAGTCCCTTGGACTGCAAGGAGATCCAACCAGTCCATGCTGAAGGAGATCAGCCCTGGGATTTCTTTGGAAGGAATGATGCTAAAGCTGAAACTCCAGTACTTTGGCCACCTGATGCGAAGAGTTGACTCATTGGAAAAGACTCTGATGCTGGGAGGGATTGGGGGCAGGAGGAGAAGGGGACGACAGAGGATGAGATGGCTGGATGGCATCACTGACTCGATGGATGTGAGTCTCAGTGAACTCTGGGAGTTGGTGATGGACAGGGAGGCCTGGTGTGCTGCGATTCATGGGATTGCAGAGAGTCGGACAGGACTGAGCGATTGATCTGATCTGATATATGTATAACCAAATCACTTTGCTGTACACCTGAAACTCAAATTGTAAATCAGCTATACTTCAGTTTAAAAAAAAAAGAATCACATCTGAGAGCATCGCTTTCTTCACTGGTAAAACAGGACAGCTACTGTCTCTACTAGGTTTTGTGACAATCAAACTGAGATAATGCAAATGAAAAACTCAGCATGTTGCCTGTATTTAGTAGGTGCTCAATAAGTGTTTGCCACTGCTACGGGGAATGGACAGGAGACATGCCAGGCAGGGAAAACATGAGCAGGGGCAGAGATGGGAAAGAGCCCAAGCAGGGCAGCTGGCCTGGCAGGAGAGCCAGGCCCAGCACAGTAGCCCCGGAGTCCAAGCTTGTCTCTGGAAGCAGTTGGGAGCCACACACAGTTCTGGAGCAGGGCAGTGACAGGTGGAAGCTGCATGTGGCAGCACTGAGCAGGAGGCCATTGCAAGCTCCATGTGCTGAGCACTCCTTGGCTGTTTGACCAGTCAGATTTATCAAGTAAAAATCAAGGAGATACCATTAATTTTGAATTTCAGATGCCAATGAATAACTATTGAGTATAATGTGTCAGTTGCTCAGTCGTGTCCGACTCTTTGGGACCCCGACTGTAGCCTGCCAGACTCCTCCGTCTATGGAATTCTCCAAGCAAGAATACTGGAGTGGGTAGCCATTCCCTTCTCCAGAGGATCTTCCCGACCCAGGGATTGAACCCAGTTCTCCCACCTTGCAGGCAGATTCTTTAGCATCTGAGCCATCAGGGAAGCCCCTCAAATTTAATTGGTCATCCTGTATTTTTATTTGCTAAACCAGATCACCCTGGCCAGACACCGTCTGCCGCCCAACTCACAAGTCCGTATCTGGAGGGAGTCAGTGTGGGTTTCTCTGCCTCCCTTTCCACCTTCAGTGGGGCCAGACCACCAGGAGTGGTTGAGGAGCCCACTCCTGCAGCCAGTCTTGCTGCCCATGGCAAGGGGTCACAGCTGCAGGCCTGGGTGAGTGGGTCCTCATGGCACTTCGGGCTGGGTTCACCCAGCAAGAAAGCAGTGGGGTGCAGTGAATAATCACCGGGTCTGTGACAAAGCACATACGGCTACCAAGATCCACAGAGAAGGAAGTGCCCCCCTGCACTGACGGGTTACTCAAAAGACAAACAGTGGCATACCCCCACCCACCACCACCGGTCAAGGGTACTGAGGGAGAGGAGAAAACTGCCTCTATCCTTAACCCCAGAAATGGGCAAACACAAGCATTCACGCTGCTTGCATGCTCAAAGGATGCCTCAGAGACGATGATGCAAACCGCAAGCTAGAACAGGGTGGTCCCTGCCTTGTTCAGCTCAGCTGGGTGTTAGGACAAGTCATACTACCCAAGGCTGCCTCTGTCTTCCCCCACCTCCAGAAACATCAAATCCCAGATGATTCATCTCTCCGGAAACAAGCCTGTCGGAAATCCAATTTCTGCGACAATCTTTGTGTTAACTTATTTCTCTAACAAAGAACAATGAAAACAATGTGTGCTCCATTTTTTTTAAAATGTGCTAAACACTGTTGAACCCCTAGTATGTGCCCTGCTCTGTGTTCAGTGTTTTATTTCGCTCTGTAGTTCCCAGCCTTGGCAGCACATTACAATCACCCGGAGAGTTGTTGTTTTTTAATTCTCGCACCCCAGGCATCCGTATTTGCCAAGGGCACAGAGATTTCAATGTGTGACCAAGGTTGAGAACCACTGATTCAGTTCATCCTGTTTAATCCAATGCAATCCTACAAGGTAGATTTTTATCTCCATCTTGCAGATGAGGAAATTGAGGCTCCCAGAGGTAGAATTACTGTGCTATCTGTAGCCACAACCCCTGTTCTCTCTTCTCTCTTCCCTCCCAGACTCCCTTGAAGGATTTCTGAAGTTTCCAGGGTTTCCCTGCTGAATATAGAGTTTATATACAATGCTTCCACAGACATGTTTGTGGCATGACTCTGCCCTCTGGCCACCCGAAATAGCTCTGCTCCCACCCGGGCTCTTCTGAGATACCAGCAGACACAGCCCGGTTTCAAGACTGACACCAAATGACTTTTGCTAAACCTAGGACAGCTGAGGTCCTTCCAGCCAGGTCCTGCCATCTCGAGTCACAGAACAACAGCGGCCACCTCTCGCTCCCCACCGGCTAGTACTTTCCAAGCCTGACTCTTTGCCATTGAGTCCCATTCCTCCCAGCTTTTCCTGGGTTTCCTCTGCCTTTACAGCAAACTCCTTCACCTGCTGATCTTTCTCAGAACTTCTTCAGGGGCCGTCCATCCTCACAGGTTGTCGGAGACGTCTTTGGTCCAGGACAAGTCACGAACCACAGATGCCCAAGCTCCCGGCCCGCGCGGGTCCATGGATGCTTCAAATCTTCGCGCACCTGGATTTCCCTGTTCTCGCGGCGCCAGCTCGGCGAGAAAGCTGGTCATCGCCTGCCCTCTGCTGGCCGATGGAGGTATTGACCCCACTTCCGCTCCACCAGGGTTGCACCGGCGGGATGGAATGAAGAGCGGGCATTTATTGAGTTCCTGCTGTATTTCAGGACTGAACTGGACGCTGGGGTGTAAGCATGAACTCGACCTGCTCTCACGGAATTCCAAGAGACAGACCATAACATCAAATTCAAGCGAATATGAAATTATAGCTGTGGGCTATGTGAGTGAATAATACGAGGATTCGATCCAGCCTTGGAGGAGGGTCGGGGGGATGTTGGAGGTGGGATTAGGAACTCCAAGCTGCCCCTAAGAGGGGACTTTCGAGCGCCTGATGCTTCACAAAGTCATTTCAGGTCATCTCGAAAATCCTGCAAGAGCGGGGGCGCTATCCCCATAAAGCAGAAAGCGGGGTCAGATGGGGGAAAGAATTTACCAAAGTCGCACAGCGAGCTAGGAGCAAAGCCAGGCAGGCTCGATTCCAAAGTCCTGGCTTTTCCGCGGTTCCCGGGGCTGGGGTGGTGGCGGGCCACGGGGATGGTCCCTCGGGAAGCACTAGGGCGCGGGGCGGGGCGGGGCGGGGCGGGCTGGAGCCCGGGGGCGGGGCCTGAAATTCGGGGGGCGGGGCGGACTGGAGCCCGGAGGCGGGGCGGACTGGAGCCCAGGGGAGCGGGGTGGACTGGGGCCCAGGAGCCGGGCCTGGAGCTCGGGGGGCGGGGCGGGCTGGAGCTCGGGGGCGGGGCGGACTGGATCCGGGGGCGGGGCCTGGAGCTCGGCCCCGCCCCGGACACTGTAGGTGAAAGGGCGCCCTTGGGCGTGGGGACCGGGCAGGGCGGGCCTCCCTGGTGGGTGGAGTCTAGACGGATTGGGACCTGCAGAGGCCGCCCTTAGCTCGTGGAAGGGGCGGAACCGGGATCTCGACCAGTCCTAGAGGAGCCGGAAGTGGCTAGGGAGTGCGGGGCCGGAGACACTTTACCTGCTGACCCTGTGCCCTCAGGTAGAAGCGGCGCTCCGGGAGCCCGGAGTCCAGTGGGCAGCTCCCCAGGTAGGGCCCAAACAGGGCCGGAGATGAGGTCCCCGTCCCCCGCCCCACCCGGCCCCGCCCATCTGCTCTGCCATCTGACCCTCATTCCTTCCCGATCCCGGGCCCGAGTCCCTCTCCAGATATCCGAAGGGAACTCCGGGGTGGTGGAGCCGGGCCTCACTTCATCCCTCTCCCAGACTCAGCGCCTCCGGGGTCCCGGGACATCCAGAATGGGGGATCGGGAGAGAATGAGATATAAAAACCTCTCGGGGGAAGTTTCACCACCACCACCACCCCCAGCTTCACCCCTCAGGCAGACTGTGACGCTAGGGAAGACACCCACCCTCTCTGGTACTGAGTGTCCTCAGTTGCAAGACAAGGTCTGACCCTTGCCCCGCTGGCCCTGAGACTGGGCAGGTCAGAGGCAGCAGCTGTGAAGGCAGCTAGGGATCCTGGGTGGAATTGTCTCTCTTGCACAGCTGGAGCAGGGCTGACCCTCCGACACCCTCTGGTCCTAGACAGAGCACTACACGCCACCATCCCTGAATCTGGGAGCCCAGAAAGGCTGAGGGCTGACACCCATGGCAGCTTGTTCTGCCTTCCCTGTGGTGGGGTTGTGTGCAGGCCTGGTGGGGTGGGGTGGCATGTAGATGTTTGTGGACTCTGAGGCCTGGGCACCCTGGCCTCAGCTTTCTGAGGCCTGCAGAAACCTGCCACTCAGCTTTCTCCTATCCCAGCAGCTCTCAGCTGGGGGCAGTTTTGTCCCCCAGGGGACATTTGACAAAGTTTGGAGACAGTTTGGTTGTCAGCAAGGCCACCATTGTGCAGGGCCTTGAATGCCAAGTTAAGTCTGAACTGTCAACTCAGGGCAGGGGCCGTGCATTGGAGTCTGACCTCTCCTGCCCTCAGCACCAGCCTGAGTGAGTGAGGACAGTCACGATTCCAAAAACAGTGCTGCAACTGACAGGTGGTGTGGCTGGGCGTTCAGTGCCTGCCGCTGCTTTATACCAATTATGTCATGACTTACTCGGGCATCCCTGTGTTATTCCCATTTAGGAGGCTGCAGCTGAGGCTCAGAGAGATGAAGTGACTTGCCCAGGGTCACAGCTAGTAAAAGTCAGAGAGACAGTCTGGTGCCTTAAACCACACTGCCTGCTGCCCCCCAGGATCTGCGCATTGGTCATAAAGCCTTGATCTAGGACAGCAGGAAAGAGGGGGCCAGATGAGCAGGAAATTGGGGAATAGGATTCAGAGGCCTTGGGAGGGAGGGGTAGCCATGAGTCCTTAGAGGAATTAAGCTAACCAAGTTCCCTGAGACATATTTGGTTTTAGACCTGTGAGTTTGAGGGTAAAGGGGAGTATAGGGGAGCCAAGCAGAGCTCTCCTCCATCCAGAGCAGACCAAGGAGGCAGAGCTGGTCCCGGAGACGGGAGGTGTCTTCAGGAATGGGTACAGGTAGAGGGAAGGGAGCCCAGGGCTTGACTCACAAGGCTCTCCCCCTCCCCTCCAAAATAGTGAGCAGACAGAGGTGGGACATCGACTCGTGAGCAGGGGAGCAAGGAGAGGAATGAATTCTAGGCTCCCATGACATTAGAGCTGAGAGAAGGTCTGAGAAATCCAGGCCGAGTTTCATAGAAGGGGAAACTGAGGCCAGCAAGTTACTTGCCAGACCACATCCCACGAGTGGATCAGAGTAGAACCCGGCTGCCCCCTCTGCCACTCAGCTTTCTTCTATCCCAGCGGCTCTCAGCTGGGGGCAGTTTTGTCCCCCAGGGGACATTTGACAAAGTTTGGAGACAATTTGGTTGTCAGGAGGGAGGGTGCCACTTGGCATCTAGTGGGTAGACCAGGAATGCTGCTAAACATCTTACAAGCCGCCCGCCAACCCCACAACAGAATTATCCAGCCCAAGCAGCAGTGGTGGTTAAGTTGAGAAACCCGGGAGCAGGTGGGGCTGAGCCTGTCTCCCCGCCCACCCGCCACCGGCTTTTCTGCTCTGTGCAGGGCAGAACGTTGTCCCCACTCCCGGGGTGCCCCTCTCCTGCTTTTGCTCCTTTAAAAAAAAAAATTGTATATACTTATTTATTTTTGGCTGTGCTGGGTCTTCCTTGCCCCGAAGGCTTTCTCTAGTTTCGAGTGGGCTCTACTTTTCATTGCGGTGCGTGGGCTTCTCATAGCAGTGACTTCTCTCTTTGCAGTGCCCGGGCTCTAGGGTTTAAGTGGTTGCAGCTCCTGGGCTCTAGAGCGCTGACTCAGTCATTGTGATGCATGGGCTTAGTTGCTCCACAGCATGTGAAATCTTTCCAGACCAGGAATCGAACCCATATCCCCTGCATTGCCAGGTGACAATGCAGGATTCTTAACTGCTGGACTCTTTGCCACTGAGGAAGCCAATGCTTGCTGCTTTATATTCCTAGAAGCTTCTGGAGTCTTCTCTGCTTTCCTGGGCTCAGTGATCTAAAGCCCTGCCCACCACATGTCTCTCTTTGTCAGTGGGTCTCCCATATTCGTACTGTAGTGTTAAGGATGGAGAAACCAAAGTGGGAGTTTTCACCTACCACACAGCAGACGTGCCTTGCAGGTAAAAGATGTGTTCAATTTGAGTGACATTTTAGGAGTCCAAAGAGTTTCATTTTATCCCAATTTCTCACTTGAGCAATTCTCATGGGACCTTATCTTTGTGAAGCTCTCTGTTTCTGACTAGCTCCCAGGTGATGCTGGGCCTTGGAGCAGCACATTTGGGATTTTAGTGAGGCATTACAGGGCAGAGCAGAGAGGGCAGCCCTCTTTGTAGATGACTGTGGCGTGGTTTGGGGACCATGGAGGGGAAGGAACCATGGTATGGAATCAGGAAACCAGGATATGAGTCATCACTCCCTCCCCCCATCTACAGCCTGCTAGCTTCATAGGGTTCAGATAAGTCACTTGACTTGTTTGACGGGTGATCTTGCATGGCAGGTCTGCCTGGAGGATGCAGGATCAGAAGGAAGTGCCCTGTGAAGGTGGGATGGTTTGGGTCCCGGCAGCCAGAAGGGTATAGCCCACTGCCATTGGCCATCAGGGAAGGGGTGATGAGCTGAAGCTGACGGGGCGGGCGGCGGGCCAGCGTGGAGGTGGCTCTCACGACCCTGGCTCTTCTCTGCAGCTGCTATGGCTCCTGCCTCTGGCTGACCCAGCTCTGGCTGACCCAGCTCTGGCTGGTGTGAGAGCCGGAGGGACCAGTTTAGCTGGGAGAAGAAGGATCAGCTGTGATAGGCCAGGGGCCAGCCCAAGGCCTGAATGTGGGTCTGAGGAGTGGGGTCAGGGCTGAGAACTATGACTAGAGACACTGGGATCAGGTCGTGGCTATGAATGGGCTTCCCACATGTCCCAGGGAAACTGGGAAGAATTTGGGAGTTTGGGCTTTAAATTTTGTAGTTTGGGCCCAGCTGTGAGGGATGCCTTACCGTAAGCATCTGAGAACTGAGCAAAGCCTTGGGTACCAGGGTTACCTCCACCCTTGGCCCCCTACACATTAGCCACAATGGCCCTGCAAGGTTCCTTTTAACTCCTAGGACCAGGAGGCAGCAAGCAACCCATTTCTCAGATGGGAAAACTGAGGTCCCCTTCTCCCCCTCTGCCTGGGACTGTCCTGTGTGACCCATGGGGGCCCTGGGCCTGATCTGCCATGAGGCTGGCCCCTCACTGTACCCTAACTTGGGGTGCCTCCCCTCTCCCTGCCTCCACAGTCAGGCCATCCCAGAGGTTCACACCAAGGGCTCTGCAAACACCCAGGCCTGGGAGCGAATCCTGGCTCCTCTCCTGACAAGTGGTGAGATCATGGACAAGTCACTCCGCCTCTCTGAGCCTGGCTTGTCTGTAAACAGGGATAATGACCCGCTCGGCCTGCCTGGCGGATTGTCGTAAAGACAACAGGAGCCCTGCCACTGAGCACTGTGGTCATGATTACTCATGGCATTCAGAGGCTCACGGCGCCCTGGATGGCCTTACCCGGTGCCCCAATTTGACAGAAGTGAGCATCACACTTGGAGAAGGGAAGGAGCCCCACGGCCGGTTGGGATCAGAACTCACGTCTACAGGCGCGTCTCCCAGCCCATCACGGCTGCCCGTCTGCGGAGGCATTCTGAGGACCACCAGGACCACACGCCAGAAGCCTGAGGTAGGTCCCGGGGGGGTCAGGCTGCGGGGCCTTCCCCAGAAGCGGGGTGGGCCCAGCACCTCCACTTTTTTCACCGGCACAGCCATGAACTACATGGGGCAGCTGGCGGAGACCGTGTTCGGTACGGTGAAGGGCCTATACCGGGGCCTGAACCCGGCCACGCTGAGCGGGGGCATCGACGTGCTGGTGGTGAGGCAGGTGGATGGCTCCTTCCGATGCTCGCCTTTCCACGTGCGCTTTGGCAAGCTGGGCGTCCTGCGCTCGCGGGAGAAGGTGGTGAGTGTTGGCCAGGAGAGGGGCCCCCCGGGGGGTGGGGGGTGGGCTCTGGGAGCCAGGACAGGACCCAGACCTCCCTGGGGTGGCAATACATCCACTGGGCAGGCTTCCCTTCTTTTGTATTTTCTTGGGGTTGGATTGGGGCTTCTGGTCCGGGAGGGTCCCTGTTTTCTCCTGCAAACAGCATATCAGGGCAGGCTTCTGTAGTGGGGCCATTAGACTGGCTTCAGCTTCCTAAGACCTTACCTGTGTGTTCCTGGTAAGTCACTTCACCTGTGTGAATGGGTACATTCTCATCTCCCTGATGATGAACTCGGAGCTCACTGGGGACAGGTAGGCGGAGTTACTCACAAGTTAGTTCCTTCCCCTTAGGAGACCAGCTCCGTCTTCACGGGGCTCAGACGAACATGACAGATTTTTATTAACACCAAGTTCTGGTCTGGTGAGCCCAGACCCCCTTCACAATAGGGTGACTTTCCCAAATCCTAATAGGAGAGTGTAACCTTTCGGGAGATGGTGTAGCTGACTGGTTAAGGGCTTGGGTTGTGGCCTCAGACTTTCTGAGTTCATAGCCTCACTTGGCTACTTCCCAGAAAATTACTTAACCCCTCTGAGCCTCATTTTCCTCATCTGTAAAGTGGGGATGATGATGGGAGCTATGGCCAGGGGTGGTTGTGAAGGTTAAATGAGATGGTCTATATAACACACTCTAGAGAGTGCCCAGGAAAGGGTCATTATTAACACTGTTCATGTCATGCACAACTGTTCGGGTGTGCTCCTAGGTGTTGGGGACCACCAGTGACAAGATGGATCATGTTCTGGGACTTCCCTGGTGGTCCAGGGGTTAAGACTCCATCCTTCCAGTACAGGGATGTAGGTTTAATCCCTGGTCAGGGAACAAAGATCCCACATGCCACATGGGGTGGCCAAAAAGTTAAAAAAAAAAAAATTATGTTCTTGTGCTGATGGGCTGTGGGAGAGAGAGGAACACAGAAACCAAGGCATAAACAAGAACATTGAGATGGTGAGCAGAGACCCTCAGAGTGGGGATCAGGGGGCCCCCCAAGGTGGGGAGGGAAGAGAGAGGTCCAGAAAGTGCAGTGCGCTGGGACAGCAGGCAGCCTGTGTCCCAGGACCAGCCTGGAGGCCAGTGGACAAGAGGTGGGAGTGGAGGACGACAGCGGGTACCCCCGCTCCACCACGCCCCGTTACAGGTGGACATTGAGATCAACGGGGAGCCAGTGGACCTGCACATGAAGCTGGGGGACAGCGGGGAGGCCTTCTTCGTCCAGGAGCTGGAGAGCGATGAAGTGAGCACATCTTCACTGGTGACCCTCTGGGCAGGGCCTGGGGTTTGGGGCTGCCTTACCTCCATGAGGAGCTCGGAAGCCAGCAAGTCACAGGGCCATGCGACCGCCGCCCCGTCCAGCCTCCAGGCCTGCTTTCCCGCCCGCTTAGCCCTGCCCCTGTTTTGCTCCACAGGAAGATGTGCCTCCCCTCCTATGCACGTCACCCATCCCTTGGGGGGGCCTGGCGGGGTTCCCTTCGGACTCCCAGCTGGGCACCACCAGCGAGCCTGATGCCAGCAGCGCGGGCATGGCCTCCAGTGGGCGGAAGAAGAAACGGCGCAGGAGGAAAACCAAGCGGAAGGAGGGCACGGTGGCAGCCGATTCTAGTTCAGAGGAGCTGGAGGCGGGTGCTGAGAGTGAGCCATCCCTGCTGGAAAAGCCAAGGCCGGAGCCCCCAGGGTATGTATGGGGCTGAGGGCGTAGGCACGCCACCTGGGCTTCAAGCTCAGTTTCCTCTGGCGATGCTGTGTGACCCTGGGCCAGGTCCTTGACCTCTCTGGGCTTTAGTTGCTTTACTTCCTCGGTGATGTCCAGGCTTCCATGCCCTGCCCAGGGTACCTGTCCTGTCAGTGACCATTTATTTCCCTGTGGCCCCCTCAGCAGCATCCAGCCAGAAGGGGAGTCCTCTCCGGAGCCCAAAGACATCTACCCCTACTCTGACGGCGAGTGGCACCCCCAGGCCAGGTGAGCGTCCAGGAGGGCTACAGGCAGAGACTCAAAGCCAAGGCCCCTGAGAGGGGTCTCCATGTACATTTTGCTGATGAGTAATGATACAGAACATATTTATTGCATTTACCAGCCTGTATATCTTTTGTGTAAAGTGTTGATATTCAACTGTCTTGCCCATTTGTTTTTTTATTGCAGTAAAATACACATGGGACTTCCCTGGTGGTCTAGTAGTAAAGACTAACTACTAGTTAAACTGGAGAAGGCAATGGCACCCCACTCCAGTACTCTTGCCTGGAGACTCCCATGGACAGAGGAGCCTGGAAGGCTGCAGTCCATGGGGTCGCTGAGGGTCGGACATGACTGAGCGGCTTCACTTTCACTTTTCACTTTCATGCATTGGAGAAGGAAATGGCAACCCACTCCAGTGTTCTTGCCTGGAGAATCCCAGGGACGGGGGAGCCTGATGGGCTGCCATCTCTGGGGTCGCACAGAGTCAGACACAACTGAAGTGACTTAGCAGCAGCAGCAGCAGCAGTAGTTAAGACTCCACATTTCCAAGGCTGGGGCCATGGGTTTGATCTCTGATTGGGGAACTAGGATCCCACATGCTGCACGGTAGAGCCAAAGAGTTGAAAAGAAAAAACATAGAGAATTTATCATTTTAACCATTTTAAATAATTCCCTGGTGGCTCAAGCGGTAAAGAATCTGCCTGCAATGCAGGAGACCCGGATTCGATCCCTGGGTCAGGAAGATCCCCTGGAGAAGGGAATGGCTACCCACTCTAGTATTCTTGCCTGGAGAATCCCATGGACAGAAGAGCCTGGCAGACTAAAGTACATGGGGTCGGACACGACTGAGCAACTAACTCATCGTCAGCCATTTTAAGGGACACAGTTCAGTGGCATTTAGTATACTCACGATATTGTAGAACCATCACCCACCTCGAGTTCTAAAGCCTTTTCACACCCTTAATGGAACCCCTAAACCCATTAAGAAGTCACAACCTGGGACTTGCCTGGTGCCCCAGTGGTTAAGACTCTATACATCCAACGCAGGGAGTGTGGGTTCAATCCCTGGTTGGGGAAGTAAGATCTCACATGGCACACAGCCCAAGAAAAAGAAATCACAGCTTTGCCCATTGTTGTTTTTTCTTTTTTTAAACTGGATTGCCTTCTTATTGTTGATTTACAGGAGTTCTTTATATAGTTATATATTCTTTATATATTCTAGATCCAACACAGGTATAAATACATGTTACACACACACAAAAAAATGTTCCCAGGCTGGAGAGGGTGGCAGAGGGCGGCCGGCTGGCTTGGGGGCCCCTGAGTTCTTGCTTCCTGTAGCCTCTCACCAGGTGAGCTAACATCTCCCAAGAGTGACTCAGAGCTGGAACTGCGGACCCCCGAACCCAGTCCCCTGAGAGTGGAGTCCCACATGCAGTGGGCCTGGGGGAGGCTGCCGAAGGTGAGTCCCCTCTGTGTCAGCCCCCCAGCCTTACCTCTTAGAGGCTCCATGGCCCCTGCGGGTCAGGACTGGAGTGCCTGAGACTTGGCCTGCCTCCCTGAGGCCTTGCAGGGTGTGAGAAGCAGGCCCTTCCCTGTCCCCATCGTGCCCTGTCTGTTTGATTGAAGGTGGGCAAAGCTGAGTGGCCCGAGTCCTCGGTGGCCGCTGATGCCAGCTCCAGGACAGCCTCTCCGCCTCAGGGGGCGCCCAGCACCCCCTCCGCCTCTGTGATTGGTGTGGACCCTCCGGGACTCCCAACCCTGCAGAGAGGGGCTGGCACTGACCTTCTTCAGCCTGACACGGAGGCGCCCACTCTGGCGGGTCCCCCTCTCTCTGCCCCTGAGAGGGAGGAAACCAAGACTCAGAGTTCTGGGGACGCGGGGCCCCATCCTCCATCCAAATCCTGGAGCTGGGCTGCTTTGAAAGACCCCGCTCACACCCGGAAGCCGAAGGGGGTCTCCCAGAGGAAAGGTGAGTGATGGCCGGACCCCTCCCACTGCTTCCCTGGCCTCAGGTTATCCCCTGAGTGGACTCCGGGACTTCAGGCACATCTAAGCACCTACTGTGTGCACTGTGTCTGGCCCAGCCCTCCTTGTGGGACTCACAGTCCCGTGGAGCAGACAGATGACACAGGCGTAAAGCAGGGAGAGCGTAACGCGGTGCATACCAGACAGAATCATTGGTTGGGATGGGGGCTGTTTAAATCATGGGGCTGGGGAAGGCCTCTCTGAGCAGGTGATGCCTGAGCTGAGACATGGGCCATAAAGATCCAGCCAAGTAAGGACCAGGGGAAGAGAATTCTAGGCAGAGGCAACAGCATGGCGATGAGGAGGGAGAGAGGTTTTGTGTCTAGGAACCAAGGCAGATGGTGTTTCTTAAGCGAGGCCAGGGAGAGTGTTAAGAGAGGAAATTGGCTCCTGAGCTGTCCACATGGGTAGTCACTGGCTACAAGTGCCTGTTTCAATTAAAAGTGAAAGTAAAAGTGTTAGTCGCTCAGTCGTGTCCGACTCTTTGCAACCCTGTAGACTGTACCCCGCCAGGCTCCTCTGTCCATGGAGTTCTCCAGGCAAGAATACTGGAGTGGGAAACCCATTCCCTTCTCCAGGGGATCTTCCTGACCCAGGGATTGAACTGTGCTCTCCTGCACTGCAGGCCGATTCTTTACCATCTGACCCACCAGGGAATCCCCAAATTAAAATTAATTGAAATGAAGTAACACTTGGAGGACTTCCCTGGTGGTCCAGTGGTACAGACTCCCCACTTCCACTGCAGGGGGCAAGGACTCAGTCCCTGTTTCAGGAACTAAGATCCCACACGCCCTGTGGCGCAGCCAAAAAAAAAAATTAAATAAGACTTAAAATTCCATTTCTTCATCACGCCACGTTTATGTATACCCCACAACTGGGTTAGGCCGAAAGATGCCCCCGCCTCTCCCGCCAGGTTCCCTGAAAAGAAGCCAGCACCTGGGCCCCAGTGACATCTACCTGGATGACCTGCCCTCCCTGGATTCTGAGAACGCAGCCCTTTACTTCCCCCAGAGGTGCCCGGGTTCTGGACTCCAGGGTGTCTTGGGATCGAGGCCCGTGGGGACAGGGGTCGGCTAGCAGGGGCCAGGCCCTCCTCCCAGCTGCCACCTCCTATTCATGTCCCTGTTGGTCCTTTCGTCCCCAGCAACAGTGGGCTGGGGGCCGGGAAGTGGAGTGCACCGGACAGCCTGAAGCCCCTGGGGGACTGCAACCCCGAGCAGGAGCCAGAGCCCACTGCGGACACAGCAGACGCAGTGGCGCTGTCCCTCTGCGGGGGCCTGGCCGACAGCAGGGACGTTTCCATGGGTATGCTCGGTGGTGGCCCCTGCCCTCCCGAGGACTGAGCCCAGGGGACAGGAGAAGGGAGGGAAGACCCTCGAGGGTGGGCAGCGGAGGTGTGCGTGAGGCTTCGTGGAGCCCACCCTTGGCCAGCAAGTGCTGGGCGTCCCCAAGACCCCGTGGGGCCAATGTTAAGTGACACCGAGCTGTGACTCCAGGACGGCCTGGGGTGGGACCAGCAGATGCCAGAGCCCTGGGGAGCCAGGAGCCCTGCTCTGGTCAAGCTGCAGGAGGCCCCAGGGGCAGAGATGGGGCAGCCGGGAGGGGCAGGGACAGTGGGTCAGACGGGACATCAGCCTCACCTCTCGCTTTCTGCCTCTGCGCCCAGAGAAGTTCAACCAGCACCTGGTCTCCTACGAGGACCTCGCCCAAAACCCCGGCCTCCTAGACGACCCGAACCTGGTGGTGAAGATCAACAAGCAGTGGGTACTGGGACTGGGCCGCTGGGTCGCCCCTTCCTCCACAGCCCTGACACCCCATCTATCTCTGCAGGCATTATAACTGGGCTGTAGCTGCCCCCATGATCCTGTCCCTGCAAGCCTTTCAGAAAAACCTACCCAAGGTAATGGTTGGAGCTCCCCCCAGATCTCCTGGGGGAAGTGGCCATAGCCTTGGGGGAGGGGCCCCTTGGCAAGGAAGGGGAGGGTGGGCAGAGATGGGCCTGGGGCTGAAGGACAGCAAGACCCACTCGGGGAGGAGACACTCAGGCTTCCTGAAGCCTTGCCCCAGGCGTTGTGGCTGAAGCACCCCCCCTTTCCCTGGCTTCCTGCCATGGCTAAGTCCATTTGGAATGGATTTCTACTTCAGAGGAATTCAGGGCAAACCAGAAGCAACAGGGACGTGTCTTCAGCAGGAGCTTTTTGGATCTGAGAGACAGTCTTGGGAGGTGGAGGTCCCACCCCTCACCTTCCCCAGAGACCCTCTCCAGGCTGGGCTTGGGGTTTTGCTTTATCAGCACACAGTTGTTGAGTACCTACTATGTGCTGGGCCTGGACCAGGGAGAATCACACCCTCATAGGGAGATACTTAACCAGAAACTCAGTCAAATGAGTATACAGTTCAACTGTGAGAAGTGGGAAGGAGCAGTCTGGGGTCCTTTGAGAGCCTCCAGCAGGGGTTTTGCTGACGTCTGAAGGGTGAGTAAACGAGGGTGGGGAACAGCCTGTGCAGATGCTCAGAGATGGAAGGTCCAGTCTCTGTAGTCCCTCCCAGAACCTCCACCCCTCACAGGGCTGACCTGCACCCAGCCCTTCTGCCCCTCAGGAGCCATCCAGGGCCCCACCCTGTCTGGCCCATCCTTATTAGCTTGGTTAGGCTTGCCCGAATGACCTGATGTTGACAGCGGGTGCCTCCCATTGGTGCCCCTCAGCTCTGCCCTCTGGTTGGCTGTAGGTCTATGCTGGGACCCCAGAGCCTGTGGGAAGGGAGAGGGTCTCCCCCGGCCCCCCCGCTTGGTTCTCCTCACCTTAACCCAGACAAACTCAGGACAAACTTAGGAGATGCTCCACCAGCCCAAGTGGTGGGCACTAAGTCCCTTAAGTTGTGCCCAACTCTGCGCAACCCCATTGACTATAACCCGCCAGGCTCCTCTGTCATGGGATTCTCCAGGCAAGAATACTGGAGTGGATTGTCATGCCCTCCTCCAGGAGATCTCCCCGACCCAGGGAGAGATCAAACCCGCATCTCTTACATCTCCTGTATTGGCAGGCTGGTTCTTTACCACTAGCGGTGCCTGGGAAGCCCCAGCCTCTTCCCTGCCCAGGGGGACACCCTGGCACTTGTCCTCCTGACTTGGGTTCTCCATTCTGTATTTGCAGGAAGCTGATAAGTCTCCTAGGTGGGCCTGGGCTGAGCTATCCCTAGGATAACCTAGCACAAACAAAATCAGATATTTTCACAGGGTCGTGCTGTCCCCACCAGACAATAATGGTCACATGTACAGAGAAGGAGGCTGCTCAGGGGATAGATCACTAACCTTAGGAATTGCCCATGTTGGTCTTGGAGGTTGAGGGTGGTATTGACTAGAGACTGTCCCTGCTGCCACTTGGTGGCATCATGCAGGGAGAACCAGATCTTGAGAAACTCCCAAAGCACTGCCTTCAGCCACTAGAGTAGGGCTGATGGTATTAGATCTTGATTCATGAGATCTAGAGGCCAGGCCAAGGCTGGGCTAGAGCTGGGGGATCAGCTCTAGCTGGGGTGGGGTGGAGGCAGGCAGAAGGGGCCTTTGTTTTCCCATGCTTATCTCCTAGAGTCATTGCTCAAAATCCCAAGATGGGGATGAGTAGGCTTCTTTAGCCTCCACATGTAGATAGAACCTTGCTCTAGGGTCAGCCCTAGACTCCGGGTTCATGGGGGTCACCTGGGCAAGGTAAGGTGGGTTTGTGGAGGCAGGAGAAAATGCCAGTGGCCTTCCTCTGCCCGCAGAGTGCCGTGGACAAGCTGGAGAAGGAGAAGATGCCCCGGAAGGGAGGCCGGTGGTGGTTTTCCTGGCGACGCAGGGATTTCCCGGCCAAGGAGGTGGGTGATCATGGTCCCAGGGTGGGCCCCGCATGGGCAGTGGGTGGTGGTTCACTAGATGGATATTCCCCCCACAGTGCAGCGCCCAGAGGGAGAAAACCGCAGTGCAGGAGCAACGGGGGTAAGTCGGATCCCGTGGCTGGGGCTCTGCAGCTGGAGCAGGAGCTGGGAAGGATGGCCGTGGGGGGCGGGTAGAGCCAGCACCCCTCCCCTGCCGTGGCTCTTTGTCATTCCACAATCACTTCTACACCCCTTCTTCCTGGGATATGTCCCCATTTCACAGATGGGAAAACCTACATACACCAAAGGTCTCAGCCAGGAAGTGGCAGAGCTGGAAGGGGTACCTAGAAAACCGGACCGGACAAGGGGCTACTTTATGAAGGAGTGGGGCATCCTGTCTCCCCCAGGGGCCAGCTGACCTTGCTTCCTTTTCTCATATCTGAAGTGGCCCAGAGTGTCCAAGGCTGGGTTGGGGGGTGGGGGGCGGTTATCGAGGATGGGCTGACTGCTCCCGCGGCAGGTGGGGTTGGCCAGGACAGAGTTCTCAGTTCACCGTCTCCGAAGCAGGTACCAGCATCCTGACCATGGAGAGCACCTTGGGGGTTGAGCGCCCTGCATCTCCGCTCCGGCTCTGTGGAGTCACCCTTTTGGGTGGAGACCCCCCTGGCCTGCGTCCTGCTGCCTTCCACCACCCCCTAAGTGGGTGGCCCCTAGAGGGAGGGGTCCCTAGAGGTGCAGGGACATGCGGCAGGCTCCCTGTGACCTGGGTGAGGGGTGGGCGCATACAGGAAGGAAAGCCTTGCCTGGGGGAAGTGGCTTGAGAGCTGGTCTGCCACAGGGAGAAGACAGAAGCCCTGAGCAGCGAGGACGACACCCTGGACAGCCCTGTCATCCTGGAGGCCCCCTCCCCGCCCCCATCGCCCCCAGCCCATGCCCGTGCCTACAAGAAGTCCCTCCGCCTCTCCTCCAGTCAGATCGTAAGTGTGTGCAGGTGTGGGGGAGGCGGGGCTGCGAGAACTGTGTTCCCAGGGCCCTTAGGGCACGACTGCAAAACAGCTTGTGTTCACCAAAGCCCAGAATCCATCCCCCAGCATCTGCCATCCTCCCCTGGGGACGCCTGTCTGTGCCACTTCTTCACATGCCAGCCCTTATTTTTTTTTAAGTTGAGTTTATTAGAGAAATATGAGAGATAAAGACACCCCAAGTAACTGACAGAAAACTCTGAAAATGTCCCTTTTCAAGCCAAGTGGGGGTCTGGCCTTGACCTCCCCAAAAGGACAAGAAACTGGTGAGTTAGCAACACTGTTCTCTGGCAGCCACCTCACAGGGGCATCTCAGCCAGGACTGGTTCCCACCCTTGGACAAAGGCGGGGAGAAGACAAGCCCATTCTTTGGTTGACACTGGCTAGAAAAGCCCCCTCTTATGTATAGAATCTTAAAATATCTACCTGCAGGGACTTCCCTGGTGGTGGTCCAGGGGTTAAGGCTTTGCACTTCCAATGCAGGAGGCACAGGTTTGATCCCTGGTAGTGGAACTAACATCCCACATACCCTGTAGCATGGCCAAAAGCAATTAAAAAAATGTCCCTATAGTGAGTTGGCTGGCTCCGGGTCTGCCTTTGGAAGCTAAGGGAAATCAAACGCTGATGACAGCCTGTCAAAGACTCTGGTAACCCTAGGCCCCCAAGTCACACCCTAGAGTCACTGTGGCTCCTGTAACAAGAATGTTTTTTTCCTGAGTGTGACTCTGGCCAGGGAGGTGCCCAGCAGGGTCTGGCCAGCCTGGTACAGAGTAGCTGCTATCTGTGTGGTTCCCAGGGGCGCACACCCAGCTTGGGGATCAGTGAGGTCACAAGCTGTGACCCTGATTCTTCTCTTTGGACCAAGGGCAGGGCTAGGTCTCTCTTCGGGGGGAGATGTCACAGGTACCCTAGCCTCAGGCAGGAGACTGCCGGTGAAGATCCCCTCAGTGCCCCCTCCACGGAGTGGGGTGTCTCCGCCCAGAGCAGTGTCGGCCCCGAGGCTGATGTGAGAAACCTGGACGGGGGTCACGGGCCAGGCTTGGTCCATGAGCTTCATCTGAAAGCTCCCGTGCCCGGCGCTGTATGGGCCCCGCCAGCAGCCCCTCGAGTCCTCCTTGTGGCCACCTTCTGCCTACATGGCTGCCTCTGATGCATTCAGGAAAGTTCCTGAGTTGGGAGGAACAGGAGAAAGAGGCCTGTGGAGAGGCAAGGCCACAGCGTGGGGGTGGGTGGTGGAAGGACAGTGTCCGGCTGAGCCACGGCACCCCCTCCCCCCGGTCCAATTCTAGCGGCGCCTGAACCTGCAAGAAGGTGCCAACGACGTGGTCTTCAGTGTGACCACCCAGTACCAGGGCACCTGCCGCTGCAGGGCCACCATCTACCTGTGGAAGTGGGACGACAAGGTGGTCATCTCCGATATCGACGGCACCATCACCAAGTGAGGCGGGGTCAGCCGTGGGCCGGGAGGGCCTGGGGACTCGCCTCCCTCTGTGCTAGGGGAGGGGGTGAGAGAGAGAGGGGCCCGCCCTCCCAGTGGGCTATTGGGGGGTGGGGGTGGGGGCCCAGTGGGCCACACCCCTTGAGCTGGAGGGCCACGTGGGACTGTCTCCGAGTAACTGGGTACTTACTCTGTGGGTCTAGGTCGGACGCTCTGGGCCACATTCTGCCCCAACTGGGAAAAGACTGGACACATCAGGGCATCACCAGTCTCTACCACAAAATCCACCTGTGAGTGCCTGGGCTGGGCAGGGCCCCAGGGAGGGAGTTACAAGATGTCTGAGGCCACCCTGGCCTCTACCCCCAGAAGCCAGGCTTGGGGACCCAGGGCAAAGGAGGAGCCCGGGGCAGGTCCCTGGAGTGGGGAGACCTGCTGGCCCTCAGCTCTGTGAAAGGCTTATCTCGTGGGGCCGGGGCCGGGGCCTGAGTCTACCTGCTGGCCTTCCTGCCATAGATGAAGCCTACAGACTGGCCCGAGTCCTCGCCTCGGGCCTGGGTCCACCTGGGCCTCGGGACTTTGTGCGTGTCCCTTCTCCCTGCAGGGCCTGGCTCAGCTGCCGTCCTAAGCCTCTCCCGGCAGAGGTGCCAGGGTTGCGCTTAAGCCGATCGAAGCCACAAAGACGAGGTGGGTTGGGCCGGTCTTTTGATTCCTCGTCTCACCCGCAGAAACGGGTACAAGTTCCTGTACTGCTCGGCACGGGCCATCGGCATGGCCAACCTCACCAAGGGGTACCTGCAGTGGGTGAGCGAGAGGGGCTGCGGCCTCCCTAAGGGCCCCATCTTGCTGTCCCCCAGCAGCCTCTTCTCTGCCCTGCACAGGTAACCGCCCCGCGGGATGCAAGCCCACTGCTGGGGCGGGGCGGGGCGGAGCAGGGAGGTATGCAGGCCCGCCAGCCCGGGCCTGGCTGGGACAGTGTCAGGCCTTGCTCGGGTGTCCGCTGGGTCAGACCCTGCAGCCGTCCCCTGACCCTGCTCATCCGGTCACACGCTAACCCCCTCCCTGCCCACGGCCCCGGCTGCCGCAGGGAGGTGATAGAGAAGAAGCCAGAGGTGTTCAAGATCGCCTGCCTGAGCGATGTCCAGCAGCTCTTTCTGCCCCAGGAACAGCCCTTCTATGCCGCCTTTGGAAACAGGCCTAATGTGAGTGTCCCCTCCTTGGGGAGCAGGGGGTGCTGAGCTACCGGCTCTACCCTTCCCGGCCTTCTGACCCCCTGACCCCTCCTCGTCCCCCGTAGGATGTCACTGCCTACCGGCAGGTCGGCCTGCCTGCCTGCCGCATCTTCACGGTCAACCCCCGGGGAGAGCTCAGCCAGGAGCTGATAAAGAACCACAAGTCCACGTGAGGCCCTGCCACGTGCCTCCATGCCCCAGCCCTCTCCCCAGGGCCCAGTGCCACCTACCTACCTGCCCCTGGGGACCACCCCCTATCCCCCCCCAGCCCCAGGTCCAGGGCTCCCAGGCAGAACGCAAGGTGTCCACCTGCCGTGATGGGGACCTGCACCTCTGCCTGCAGGTACGAGCGGCTCAGCGAGGTGGTGGAGCTTCTCTTCCCGCCTGTGGCCCGCGGCCCCAGCGCAGACCTGGCCCACCCTGAATACAGCAACTTCTGCTACTGGCGGGAGCCGGTGGCCCCCGTGGACCTCAACGCCTTGGCCTGAGCCTGCCTCCGGCTGCCCGCCGACCATGGCCCAGCCCAGAACTGACTGTGTCCCAGGGCATGGGGGTCGGAAAGCCAGGTGCCCACTTGGCCAACCCGCTGAAGGGGAGGAGGGGGGCTGCGAGCTGGCCGTAGCCTCTCCTGTCCCCAGGTCTTGGGCAGCTGAGCTACGGTGAGGGGGCAAGGGGGCCGCTGCTCCAGGCCCTGGAGCAGGAAATGCGTGGCCCTGCCCTGTAGCCAGGAAATGACTGGGTCCTTGCGGGGGTTCTCTACACCCTTGATGTCTCTTTCCCTCTCACCTGGGACCTGGATTCAACTCCTGACAGGACAGAGATGAGAGAGGCCCCTCTGAGGCTTGAGGCCTGTACGCCCAGGAGAGGGGCCAACCATCCAGGGAAGAAATTGTCTTCCAGCCCTCTCTGGGGAGCCTGCACTGTGCCCTCTGAAGCCAGATCCTCCGTAGCCCTGGCCCCTTCCCACAGCTCTAGAGCCAGCCAGATGTCACTGCGGTCCCCCGCTCTTACCCTGGTGTCTCAGCCCATCCAGACCCCAGAGGCACTAGGACCCCCCTCCCCAGCCTCTGGGGAGGGAGATGCCATACACCCGGCCCCTCCCTGCACCTCCACGGAGGACACAGCCCTAGACTCTGCCAGGGCAGGCAGGGGATGACCTGCCTGGCCCGCCCCCCACCCCCGCCAGCCCTTGCTGGTCATTTCACCACCCACACAGCTGCAGCATGAGTTTCTGTCCGAGGGGCTGTGGGAAGCAGGGCCGACACCCCACTGCCGCCATCCCTCCCACTGCCTTTGGGGAAGAAAGGACCTTTAGACGGGCTAAAAGCTTTAATCCAGGCTTGCCCTACCCACCCCCCCCACCACTCCCCAGCACCAAAGTGGAGGGCAGAACACCAAATGTCAGGAAGGCAGAAGGCGGGGCTGCGAGCTAACCGGGGGCGCCCAGGCCCCCATGGGGGAACCGAGGCCGGAAGCCTCAGCAGGGATGGGTCTCCGCGGGGTGTGTGAGCCAGACAAACGCTTGTGTTCTCATGCTGTCATACCTGAATTTCTCACCCCGTTGTGAACATCCGCGCAGGGCTGGGGTTTTCCAAGGATGTCGGAAACTAGGCCTGGAGCCCTTGCTCTCCAGCCGTGGCCTCCTGCCCAGGGTCTGGCCTCATTCGGGCCATGACGTACATGAGGGCTGCCCTCTGGAGGGAGGCTCTAACCTGGGGCGGGGGGCGGATTTTCCCCCAACTGGAAAGCAGGGGACCAAGCTGGGACCAGAGTACCCTAGAAACGTCTTTGGGGGAGGGAAGGCAAAAAAGGATAAATTACAGTGGGAGGGGCCACCAAACATCCTTTCTGCCAGGAAAACACAGCTGCCTAAGCCCTCACCTTGGGGGAGGATCAGAAGGAATAAAGAGTGCTCTTGCCGAGTCCTTGTGTTTCCATTCTGTCCTGAAGGAGCCAGGGGGTGGGTGGTGGAAACCTCTAGTCCTCGGTTCAGAAACAGTACCCATGAAGCTGCCAGGTAGGAGGACCGTGCCAACGGGCACCGCCTTCCCGAAGAAACTGAGCCCAGATGGCCGAGAATAGAAGCCAAAGGGACAGGGTGGCCAGAAGCCTCCGCGGGCCTGGACCTGTCGTCACTGAGCCAAGGGGGCCGCAGAGACCGTGGTCTGAGCAGGGACCTGGAGGTCTGTGCGCAGGTGTCGGCCAGGGCGTCTGCAGAACAACACTTTGCAGACTAGATGCTGAGGTCTCAGGGCCACCCCGGCCTTGAGGCATGAAGTACCAGCTTTGACCATGATCCCGAATTGTCCAGCTGGTGCAACGCCTAGGGTGGGTTTTGGTGCCTGGACAGTCAGGTGAAGCTGGACCAAGACTATTCCTTCAAACCCGAAATGGCATCCATGCTGGCCAGGGGAGGCTGGGAGACACCGCTGGGCAAGGCTGGGCTCTGGTGTGTGTGGGGGCGGAGGTGGCGGGGAGGGTCTGCTCCCAGGGTTGGCAGGATCTGAGGGGGTTTGGGTCCCAGCCAGCCCACCTAATTGGCCTGCCCTGGCCGCGCCCGCTCAGCCAGCTGGGCACGGCAGTCCAGCAGATCATCCCGGAGGCGGGCGATGTCCTTGGCGTGCTGGCCCAGCGTGCGATTCAGCTGGTCCACATGGTCCCACAGGCCCTCCCTGGGCCCCGGCGACTCAGCTGGCAAGCTGTCCAGGCCCGCAGCCAGCAGGCCCAGCCTCCTGCAGGCACCTTCCACTTGGGCCACCCTCTGATCGAAGTGTCCCACCGCGTGCCGGAGCTCCTGGGCCGTGTCCTGGCAGCGGCTCAGCCCGCCAGCCACCTCGGCCATGCTGGCCCTGAGCTGCTCCAGCTCCCCCCGCAGGCTCAGGACCTGCCTGTGATCAGCCTGAAGCCGTGAGCCTTGGCTGCTGACCTGCTCCTGGATGGCATGGACCTCGGCCTCCACCTTGCGTTCCCGCTCATCCAGGGACGTGTTGGCGGCCAAGAAGGCATCGGAATACTGGCTGACGGAGTCGCTGAGGCCCGTGAGCGACTTGCTCACAGAATTCAGGTTGACCTTGAGCAGGGTGATCTCGCCTTGGAGAGAGCTGCCCGTCGCTTCTGCCAGCTGCCCCTGGACCTCAGCCACGGTGCCATTGAGCTGCTGGAGCAGGACCGCGTGGCTGGCCACCTGGCGCAGGAGGGCCTCACTCCGGCTCTGCCAGGCCTTCACCTCGGCCCCGAGCTTGTCCAGGACGGCAGAGGTGGTGCCGGGGGTACACGAGGTCTCCAGCGAAACCAGCCTCTGCTCCAGCACGGCCAGCTCTGTCTGCACGAGAGGCCGAGCCGGCCTGCCTGGAGGGGCGCGGTCGTGGCTCAGCTCCCTGGCCAGCGTCACCAGGCGTTCCTCCAGCCTCTGCACACGCTCTTCCAGTGTGGTGTGGAAGCCGCGCGAGCCCCAGCCCCCTTCCTCCATCCCCAGACAGCAGCCCCCGGCTCCACCCCCTGTCCCGTTGGCGGTCTCCACGCCCTCCAGCAGCCCATCCATGCCCCCCTCGAGCATGGCGGCAGACAGCCGCGTGAGGTCATCCCCATCGGGGGCGCCGCGGCCCCGGTGGGCCTCAATCACAGCCTGCAGGTTCCTCTCGAGGCTGTCCACGCGGGCCCTGATGAAGGCCAGCTGCCCACAGCAGCTGCCCCCGCCAGCCACACTCAGGCCCTGCAGCCGGGTACCCAGCTGTGAGAGTTCCCGGCGCAGGGCCAGCTCTCGGCCATCGAGGCTCTGGTGCAGCCTCCGGCTGGCCGCCTGGCCCTCCTCACACTGCTGCCGCACCTCCTGCACATGCAGGTCGCATGCGCTCTGGACGCCCTGCAGCTTCTGCTCGAAGCCGTCCAGCAGGCTGCCCCAGAGCCGGTGCAGCCGTCGGTCCACGTACTCGTCCAGCAGCGCCAGGGAGGTGAGGGGGGACGGGGGCACCTCCCGCAGCCGCTGTAGGTGAGCCTCGTGGCCAAGGGCCAGCCCGTGCACTTTGTCCAGCAGCTGCACCTTGGTCCGGAGTGTGTTGCTCACCTCGGTCACCTTGCTCAGGATCTCATCCAGGGGCGGGCTGAGCGGTTTTCCAGCTCTGTCTCGGGGGCTCACAAAGCCCTCAGGGATGACCCCAAAGCCCACGGGGGTGGCAGGAGCCCTGGGTCCACCAGTCATCCTACTGGGGTCGTCACGCCTAGCCACCAGGCCGCTGAGGGTACCATATGCTTGTGCCAGGCGCTGGACGTCACCCTCCAGGCGTTCCAGCCGTTCACCAAACAGCCCTGGGCCTTTCCTTCCTGGGAAAGAGGAGGCGAGAACCCCAGGAGTATCACTGGCCTGGCTCACTCAGCTTCTCCTATGGCCCAGACGCCGAGAGATTTTCTGTTCTAAGCCGACCTTGCTGGGCATGGTTCCCCACCAACAGCTGTGGCAGGGGGGCTCTGGGGGGCTCGCCCTCATGCCCAGGGTGAGATGCACCCTCCCCCACCCGGCTTGGGCTCCGCCATCCTGGGTCAGTCCCCAGAAGCCTGATCACCTTGGTGGGGGTCTCCGTGGGCAGACTCACCATGGGGGCTTGGGGCCACTCTGCTGGAAGGAAGGGGCCTGGGGCCCGGGCCCACCTGCCCAGAGGGACTCTGGGTCTCAGGCTCCGGCTGAGGTGGTGTGGCCCCGTGGTCTGTGAGGTGCTCGGGACAGCCTTCTCCAGCGAGGCCAGGGCAACAACGCCAGGCGAGGTCCGTCACCGTCTTGTAGCCCACCTTGTATCTGGGTCTGAGCACCGAGCGGTACCTGGGCCAGGGGCGGGAGAGGGCAGGGCTCTGTGTCCGTGGGCAGGGGACCCTGCCCCCTGCTGGGACCCAGGGCTGCTCTCAAGACTCTGGCAGAAGGGCTGGAAGTCTCCCAGCTTCACTGCCCCGCCAGGATCTCCCCCTTGTCTGTGCTAGCAAGGCAGAGGGTTGGCAGCAGGCCTTCCAGAGGCTCCGAGATGCCTTAGGGAAGGGGCAGGTCAAAGCCCCGCCCGCTATTTTGCTGGGGCCAAAGACTAGTGGGAATTTAGCCCCCAGACTCCCCAGACCACTTGGACCCCCTCTGGCTCACTCTGCCATTGGAAATTCCAACTCTGGCTTTGGCAGCACCATGAAAACTTCTGACAAAACCCAGCCTCTCCCCTCTGGGTAGGTGAGAGGCAGGGCAGAGAAGCTGAGGCAGACAGCCCATCACACTGCCTGGGGGCCACTCCCTACCTGGGGGGCCTCTTACTTCCTTCCCCTCCCCCCTGGCCTGCTCCCAGAATTCGGCTCTGGCCCAGGAGGCTGGCGGAAGGGCACCTTTGATGCTGAGCACAGCAGAGAGGCCCAGGGATGCAGGGGAGTGCTCCCCATGGGGACTCCCTCCTGTTTACCCACTGATACACGGGAGCAAACAGGTCTGTCTTCAGACACACGTTTGAACATCTCCAAGTACAGACCTGTGCGTCACACCTGCGTGCAGCACATCCTCGGCCCACCCATCTGGCTGAAGCCCCAGATCTCGGGCTCCCAGCCTCTTACCCTTGGCCTGCCTTCTCCACAGTCAGCACCACCTTCCCTGGGTCTGCCCAGGGGCCCCCTCTGCAATCAGCCATTGCCGGTGTGACTCTCTGCTCGCCTCTGTCCCCACCCCCTCTGCCTTGTGCTGCTCCCCTGGGATCCTCTGTGGGCTCCAGCCTGAGCCTGCCCTGTTCCCCGCCTGTGTGGGCACAGGGGAAGGCCCTTTGGAGTCCCAGGAGTCACAGCCCTGGTGGAGCTGGCTGCTGCCCTCCGCTGAAGGCAGGCCTGGAGCTTGTGCCCTGGGACCCTGAGTGGGTGGGACTGGGGGTGCACTCACGTGACTGTCCCGGGGCACTTGGGCCCCCAGCCGCACTGCCGGTATTCAGCCTTTAGGTAGCTCTCCGCTCCCTCCTGTAAGATGCAGGTCACATTCCTGTGCACGACGTACGCACAGAGGGCCCTGCAGGGGAAAAGGGCATCCTTAGATTACCTGGCCTGTGCCAGGCTCCCTGAGGCTGCTCCTCCTCCCCTCCCCCACTGCAGGCCTTAGCAAGAGACCAGACTCTCATCTCTCTGCCTCTTTTTTTTCTTGTCCCACCTAGCACCTTGCAGGATTGTACTTTCCCGACCACTGATCAAACCTGGGCCGGGGCAGTGAGAGCACCGAGTCCTAACCATTGGGCAACCAGGGAATTCCCTTCTGTGCCCCTTCTTGTTCCTGGGATCCAGGGCCCTGGTCTTGGGTCCAGCCCCACTGCTGGTTTCTCCGATCCCAGCCTCCCTGTCGGATTGGTCAAGGGCTATGCAAGTACAATATTGAACCAGGCGCCTGGTGCAGCCACCCTCCTGGCCTGGGGAAGAGGCCCACCCTGGGCTTCCCATGCAACACTCCCCACCCCTCTCCAATTCCTTCACTGGCTCTTCGCTCCTTATCATGGCATTGAAGCTTCTGAGGTCCCAACTTGGTGCCTTTGAGACCACACTTCGCACCTTTCCTCCCCTGACTGACTCCTGGGGAAATACATCCCACCTTGGAGTTTTCCCGCTCCTACCTTAGCTCCTGGTTCCCTGCTCTCAGATCACTTTTCGTACCACCTCCTCCAGGAAGCCAGCACTGATGCGTCCAGGCCTACCGAGTGTCAGCCACGGGCTGGCTGGCTGTGCTTCTCCTATAATACCGCTCCAACTCAGCGGGAGTTCACATTCAGCTAGCTCCTAACTCACCTGAAACTACTCAAGACCAGACGCTGTGGCAGGGGAGGCCGCTGCCTGGCAGACACCAACTACCTGCGGACTGGACCCCATAGAGCTCTGGAGCCACAACGCAGGCCCAGGACCCAGGGGGCCCCTGACCAGCTCTGGGGCCCAGCCACATGGGGTCTCCTCAAGGGCTGCGCGGGTCCAGGCTGTCCGCGGGAGGGGGCGAGCCGCAGGGCGCACTGCTCCATCTCCTACCTGGGGGGCAGCGGGAGAAAGGAGATGCCCCGGCGCGGGATGGGGGTGGCCCCGCGTGCTCTGCGCGCTCGGACTGTCCGCCCTCCCTCCGCTCCCTCCACCTGGTCCGCTGCGCCCGGAGTCTGCACACAGCGCAGCTGGAAAATGTTACTTCGCTGGAAAGGTTTCCGCGGGCACTGCCAGGACCCCAGCCGCCGCGCCAGGCCCCCTCGGCTTATTTTCCTTCACCAGCCCCGCAGCCCCCCGGAGCGTGGGGCGCCCGGCCGGGCGGGGGCTCGCCCTGGGGTGCCCGGCGCCCCCGCGCGCGCGGCCCGGGGCAGGTGGGAGCGCCGCCCGGGGCCCAGCCCACCCGCTTCCCGCCCGCGGCGCGGCCCGCGCTTACTTGTGCGGCCCCGGGCGCAGCCGCGGGCGCCATCCCGTCGTGTAGAGGCTGTAGCGGGAAGCACCCGGAGGCGCGGGCCGCGTGAGGAGCGGGGTGCCCTTGGCCTGCGCCCCCGAGAGCAGCGCCGCCACGGCGCACAGCCAGACCGGCAGGCGGCGGCGGCCCATCGCGGCCCCCGGGGTCTCCACCTGGACCCGCGCGGGGCCCCCGCCAGGTGTCCGCCCGCCGCCCCGCCGCTCGCCCGTCCGGGTCCCGCCGCCGGTCGCGGCCCCCGGAGCTCGCTGGCCCGGGCGCCTGGCGCTTCGAGGCGGCTGCGTCCCGCCGAGTGGCCGGCGCTGCTCGCGCCTGGGGCCGCCGAGGGGAGGCGGGAGGCGGGCTCTGTGCGGATTAGCATAAACTTGGGGCCGCGTCGCTCTCCTCCGCCGGCCCCCTCTCCGCCGCCAGCCCCCCGCCCCAGCTCCCGGCTGACGCCCGCGAGCGAGAGGTTAAGCAGGGAGCAGCCCCGAGGTGGCAGGGGCGCAGGTCGTCGACGCCCCGGGGGAACCCCCCAAACACACCCATCTGCCACCGTCGTCGTCCGCGTGCACCCGGTGGCGGTGAGAAGTCGAGCCAGGCCCCTGGGACCGGCCTGGGCACGGGGCTAAAAGCCGTCCACCCGCGGAACACACTCGTTTTCAAAGCCCGTGCGCGCCCTTCAAAGCCCGCGGTCCAGGGCTCTAAAGACAAGATGACCGTGTTTGGGGACGCGCCAGCAACACCTCTGTAGCCACCTCCTTGGAATAGGCCCCAGACCGGCCCTGTTCGCTTGCTCTGCCTCCCTGAAGCCTCATTGTCCCGAGGTGCCCAGGACATCTGATATCTCTACTGACCCCTCCCCTGGCATCTTAAGCCCTCTCTGCTCCCTAAACCTCCGCAACCCAGCCCGGTGGTCAGGCTGTCCTGCTCCTTTCCTGGTGGAGGCCTTCTTATCTCTCAGGTCTCTGGCTGCAGGAAGTCCCAAATGCCCATCACCCCTCCAGCCCAGCCAAAGATGCTCTGCTTCTCTTTGTGCTCTTAGCCCTCTAGCCCGCAGCACTGACTCATTTCCAGTGAGGACTCAAAGAAAACCTTTAGGTCTTTCTCACAAGGAGCTGTTGTTAGGCTTCCTCCAAATTTCCCTAGTGAAACTGACTCTTGAAACTCAGGAGTTGACCTTGAAAGTCATCCTCATTCGGCATCATCTTGTTGGCTTGCTAAGCTGCAAGAAGGCTTTTGAGTCCTGATTCTGTCTTCCAACAGAGTGCCACTTATTCTTGGCTTTGTTTCATCCACCCACGTTATCCTCACCATCTCTGCCTTTTCCCAAGTAAAGCTGGGTGTGCAGAAGATGCAGAACTCTGAGGCACACCTGGAGAGGTGAATTCACCTTTGAGATGTGAATTCACAGCCTTTGGGAAAAGCGATGCTATCAAGGATGCTGGACTAGGGCAGCTCTGAAGCCCACATGTGCGCCCCTGCCCTCTTCCAGCCATACCAGCTTGTGGGTCCGGGGTGGGGTGGGGTGGGTTGGTGGGGCGGCACATACCCGAACCAGGCAGGCCAACTGTTCTCTCTCCTGGGCTTTGAGATTGAATGAAACACAGAGGCTGAGGGCGATTCAGCTTCCAGGTGGAGGTTCTGTTTGTATCCGTTCTGTTTGTATCCCAGGGCTGCTGTAACGGATTACCAGAGGTTAAGTGTCTTCAAAGAACAGAAAGTTGTTCTCCCACCATCCTAGAGGCTAGAAGTCCAAAGTCAAGGCGTCAGCAGGGCCACAGGGAAGCATACTTTCTTACCTCCTGCAGCTTCTGATGGCTCCTGGCATCCTTGGCACCTTTGGCTTGTGGCTGCATCTCTCAGCGTCTGCTCTTTCCTGTGGCCTTCTCTCTGTGTCTCCGCATGGCCTTCTTCACATGGCCTTTGTCTCTCTGTGTCTCTAGCTGCTCTTTTCTTATGAGGACACCTGTCATTGAGTTTAGTGCCCAGTCGCATCCAGTCTGGCCTCTTAAATACTTACATCTGCAAAGATCCTATTTCCAAATAAGGTCCCATTCTAAGCTTCTAAATGGACATGAGTTTCGGGGTGAGGGGGAATGCCATTCATCCCACTGTGGAGTCCCTGAGGGGGAGTGAGAGCCCAGGGCATCCTGTAGCCATAGCTGGGCAGGAGTTACGGGGAAGCTGAGGCAGAGAGTTTGCAGGAGAAGAATGGGTGGAGTGGGGTGGCTGTGTACTCAGGAAGAAGCGAGGTGAGCTGCCATTGTGACGGACTTCCCCGTCTGCTTCCAATAACCCACCTCAACTTGAGCCCGCTTCAGTGGGTTCCTGCTCCTAGCAAATGATGCCTGTCTGAAACAGCCTTTCATCTTCCACCACAAATCCACCGAAGGTACTCCAGCCTTTAGCAAAGATGTCCATGCTGCTGGGCAAGATACATAGGATCCATAATACGGTCTTGATCTTGTAGCCACCAAATGTCCACTTCACAGAAAGTGAAAGACATCTGAGTGGGAGATAAGCAGAACCCTAGTCTGGGTTCTGACCGCCTGGTAGCACTGCCTATCTGGCTCTGGGAAAAACTCCCCACCTCCCTGGCCCTGAAGCTGTGGTCCTTTTCCAAGGGTCCCGCCCTCTTACTCACTCCCTCCCCCAGCCCAGATGTGGGATCCACAACTCAGAGGGATGAGGTAGACCTTGTCTGAACTCAGAATAGCCTTCATAACACAGGGCTGAAAGGACAGAAGGAACCCCGCTTCCCCCTTCCCCAGGTGGCTGATATCAAACACCACGCGTCCTCTCTAATGAACTGGACTGGTTTCAGAGCCTGGTTTCAGAGCCAGCATTCTGAAAGGCTGGGAGGACATGGGTGGGGAGATGTTCAGGGTCTTGGCTGTACCCAGCCAAGGCTGGGGTCTCCCCCGCATGTGAGGGGGCCCCTTTACATCTGCCAGACAGGAAGCCTAGGGAGGCCAGAGGCCAGGGAGGAAGGCAGATGGTCTGGTCTTGTCCGCCCCCACTCCGACTGGAGTTTCCACACCTGGGTGCAGGCGGGCGGAGGGGCCACACAGGATCAGGCTTTCTGTTGCCTGGGACGTGCTCGGCCACATCCAGACGCACCCTGTCTACCCCAGTCCACCTCCAGACACGTGGACAGAAGCAGATTTTTGCCAACTTTCATTAGCCCCTGATGACAAATGGGTCATCTCTTCAGAAGAATGAGGATGCCATCAGGATGACAAGATAAACCTGGAGAGGAATGTGTGTAGTCTTGCATTGAAGGTCCAGGGGGCGATCACAAGTGGGCATGTCTACCAGACTCCCGCAGTTTCCCCTCCTTCCTCTGTGGGCTCCCTGGGGCAGAAGGAAGAACAGGCTCCTGGGAGCAGAGAAGACGAGAGAACAGATCCCAGCCGTTCTGAAGCTGCAGCCTGACAGATAGCGTCTCTTCACATGGAGTTCTGTGGGTGCTTGGCATCCCTTGCCTGCCTCCACGCAGATCTCAGAATCTGAGGCAGTTCCTCTCCCCTTTTTGGGCTCCATCCACCTGCCCCAGGACATGCTCCCCACTTTTTTTTATTGAGACCCCACCAAATAAGCTCCTTGAAAGCCTCATAAAGCTTTCTGGAATGTGTTGGGTTGGCTAAAAGGTTCGTATGGGGTTTTCCATAAGATGCTACACAAAAACCCGAATGAGTTTTTGGCTAACCCCATAACTCCCCTGAAAGAGACAGAAATAGGACTGAAACTTGCTGGCTGTCTGACACAAGCCCTTCCCATCACAGATGAGCCCCTGCCACTGGGAGAAGTGCACCCCCCCACCTTCAGCCTCCTGACACAGCTCAGCTTCCCTGCACATGGGGTACCTTTGTAGCAAGGCTCTGCCTAGGTCCAGCTCTCTCATCAATGTAAACATCAATGCACTCCAAGCCCAGTTGGCACTTTGATGGCACCCACACCATCAGTAGGGGTTGCTGTCAAGTGCATACATGTTTCAGTGGCAAGGGTTGGGAGTGCCTCCTTCTGGCTGGGCAGAAGTGTGACCTCTTTGAGACCTGGGGTGGGTTGGTGTGCAGCCCTAAGGTGAGGGTCTGAGAGACAGTCCAGAGATAAAGGAAACCGGACTCTGTAAAGCCCAGGTGATGGACTTCTGAGAATTGCCTAGAAGCAACTTAAAAATTGTGCAGTGCTGATGGGTCCTCAGCAGGGACACATGCAAACCAGATACAATTATTATGTAAATCATATGCAAAATACATGCATGGGCCTCCCAACCATTGCAAATGCCAGATGTGGCCCTTGAGGACCCTGAGTTTAGCTGATCCAGGCTGTGGAGCTCAGAGGTGACCCAGGACTTTGCTGGTCTCTTGTGGTGGACGGGAGGGACTCAGCTCCGTGGCCCTGCGCACACCTGGGGGAAGGAACCAGACAGAGCGTCGATCAGACCTCCAAGCACAAGTTCCATAATCTTCACGGAGTCAGTTCACCCCTCCGAGCCTCTGTCTTCCCATCTGTAAAATGGTTGACTGCAAGGACTCATTGAGAACACTGACCAAAGATTCTGTCTGCACAGCCAGACACATAAGAGACACCTGGGGCCGAGCTCAGAGTCCTTCCCTGGGTGGTGGATGTCTGGGCTTCTTTCACTCACTGAAATGTGGGGACATTCAAGGACAGCATCGCAGCTGTGAGCTTGGAGAAGGTCAGAGCCAGATGGATCAAGAATGCACATACTCCTCATTTATTCAGAGTCTATCAAAGGTCCCACTTGACGGGAGGTGTGGTGGATGCTGGTGGTACCTGCCAGACCCCCGGTACCCAGCCAGTGCCCACCCCCCCAACCCCTGCTGCCAATGCCTAATGCCCACAGCTGCCCCTCCTTGCGGATTATTCCCTGATGAAAGGGGCGTCCCCTGGGGAGTGTCAACCACTCCCATCCCACAGCCAATGACTGCCTGATACGAGGATGCAGCCACAGGCCTCCTCACCTCAAGGGGACAGCCCAGCAGTGCGGCTATTATACCCCAGAGCCCACCCCCTATCCAGGCAGGCCACATCAGGCTCTTCTGAGACCCTTCTTGCTCTGTCCCTTCCTGCTTTCCTCCTCTCGTATGTTTCTCCTGAGAGCTGTCTCTCCATCAATCGCGTGTTGCTAAATCCCTGTTTCCAGCTCTGCTTCTGAGAAACCTCACCCGAGACGGGGAGAGAGCCCTGCAACCCGAGAGGGATAATGAACAGGACACTCATTATATCAAGGATCACGGGGAGGCCGGGGAGGCCGGGGAGTGGTGGGTCACAGAGGAAGAGGTGACCGGAGTTGGGAGAAAGGCTCAGAGACGTCTCCCCACGCAGGCGCCTCTAGAGTTCACCTGTGGGAAGAAGCATGTGCAAGGGGTGGGGACAGCCTGTGGGTTTGGGGAGCCCTGCAGATCTCCAACTGGGGGGGGCCCAAGAGAGACTGGCAGGGGCCAGAACAGAGGGGCCCTGGATGTCCCCTGAGGAGTCTGGACTTTACAGCAGGGGAACAACACATACAGACCTGTCTCCAAAAAAAACGCCTTTGCTGCCACTGCTCGGAGTAGGCGGGGGGCCAGGGAGGCAGAGCCTGCAACATTCAAGCGGCAGGTTAACAAGGATAGGGAGGGGCATTGGGTGGGGGCAGGGGTGACTCCCAGAGGCCTTCAGGACAGAGAGCTGACAGGTCTTGGTAGCTGCTGTGCAGACTATGGGTGTGGGGAAGATTCTAGAAGGTGCCAGGCAGACAAAATATCAGCCAATGCATCCTGACGGGGCTGGGTGACCACGTGTGGTCAAGTGTGGGGAGAGTGGAGAATGTAATAAGCTGTCCTGGGCAAGGGTCTGCCTTCCCCGTGCTGGCCACTGGGCAGCCACAGCCGGCCCGGCCTGAGCAGGAGGCCCTGAGAAGGTGGGTGCTGACGCGAGTGGGTGGCCAGCTAGCCCAGTTCCAGCTGGCAGCCTGGGAGCTGCTCCCACTGGAGGGCTGGGTGCAAGGCCCTGGGAAGGACTCGCCTCCTTTCCTTTCCCCTCTTTTCAGGGGCACCAGAGTAAAAACCACACAGGATTACCGCTGGTGACAGAGGAGGCAGGCGTGGGTGGACGGGTGCAGAGCCAGGCCAGGGAGGAGGGGGCTACCCTCACCAGGCAGGGGGATAGGAGGGGTGGTCGTTGCCATGGGAAACTCACGCTTGGATAGGCAGAACCTGACCTCTACCCAGACACTGCCCTGATCTCAGACCCGCTCTGCCTTAATTCCTTAATTCTCTGGGCCGTCTGCTGCACACCCGCTTCCTGCTGGAAGCAGACAGGTGGGCCCCAAACTCTGTGCTCAGGGCACCCAGACTGGGAGGCAGAGGTGGCTGGGAGCTGGGAGAAGCCCCAGAAGGGGTCGGGAAAGGGACTTGGGAAAGGAGAGGAGGGCAAGAGAACCCTGGTAGGGGGTGTGCTCCAGTGAGAGTGGAGCTCTCTCGGGGCAGGGGGATGTTTCTGGAATGAGGAGGGCCAGGGCCAGGCTGAGGACTTTGGGGTGGTGCAGGGAGTCACACAGTCTTCACGCTGTGGGTCTGCTCCCCCCAGCCACTTCCACGGTCATTGTCTGCATCGAGCTCCCCGCCTGGGAGACAGTCCTTGATGCAAGGGCCACCTCCTGCCTGGGTGTGCTGAATGGATGAACCACGGGTCCCGCTGTAGCCAAGAGGAGGGTGCCCTGGGAAAGCTGGTGGCCCAGGCAAGAGATGCTGAGGACGAGAGAGGACAGGCGTTTGAAGGGAGAGTTGCCAGGCTTCCAAGAGCTGGCTGGAGAGATGGGTCAGGGCCAAGGTCAGAGTCATGGGTCTGCACCCTGGCGGGGTCCCAAGCTCTGTCTTCCTGTCCGTTTAACACTCAGCGCTAGACAGTGCATCTGGCATCTATTCAAAGGGCTTCCAGCCAGGGTCTGACCTCTCTGACCCCCAGACAGCGTGGCCCACCCACCTGCTCTTGCCACCCACCATGGGATCAGGGGGGCCTTCCCCAGGTCAAGCCTCTGCAGACAGGGGTTCCCACATTCCTGGCTGCACTGGTGTTGGCCGGCAGCCCCAGTTCCTTTGGGAAAGGCCAGGCAGGAGGCTCCCACGGTGGGACTTTATCCCTCTGTCCCCTCCCCGGCCCCAGGGGGCTGTGCTGGGATTAGGGCACCCTTCCCCCACCTGCTGCGTGTCATCACTGCCCGCGTTATCCAACCATCACTGAGCGCCTCTGCAATGGCAGGCCCCTTCCCTTGCACCTCCTCCTCCTCCCCTGCCGCCCTCTGTCCCCTCAGCTACCGGCCATGGAGTCCTCCCTGTCCCCTTCCCGCCCGTGGGTGATGAGAGCAGGCAGGGCAGCGGGCTGGGTTGGTGCCAAGGGTGAGGCCGGAACAGCAGATGGGAATGGAAAGCGTCTTGGAAGATGAGAAGAGGAACTGGGGAGCCTCGGTGACTTTTAAGGGGCTCCAGAATGACCCCAGGTTTCCAGCTCCGGGGTCCTTTGTGCTGTGACTAGGAAAGAGAGGAAATGCGAGTGTGGAGGGTATTCACATTGAATCAGGGGTGCCTGCAGCTGCCCTGGAGGAGATTGGTGTCCCATTTGTGCATTGCCCCTTCCCAGCTATGGTGGGGGTTGAGTTCTTGGTGTGGGCCTCTAGGGCAAGGTCAGAGGCCCACCCCCCACACCAGTCCACTGGTGTCTAGGATTCCTGTGGGAGCCACCAAGAAATGGCCAATCTGTGGTCCTGGGGACCTCATTCCTCCCAGATATGTGGGAGGGGGCACCAGGTCTGAGGTTGTAGAGGGTTCTACCCAGGCAGCTGGCTGAGGCCCTCAGCCTCCCCTTGTTCCACAAGCCTGGCACCTCCCAGAAGGAGACTCAGAGAAGTCCAAGTGAGGAGCTGGATTTCCTGACCAAGTGAGGGAGCAGGTGGGGCCCTTGGCCTGGACCGAGTTGGGCTGAAACAGGGTGAAGGGGTGACTTGGTGGAAGGAGGGTATGCGTGCCTAAGTGCTCAGTCACTCAGTTGTGTCTGACTCTTAGCAACCCCGTGGACTGTAGCCCACCAGGCTCCTCTGTCCATGGGATTATCAGTAAGAATACTGGAGTGGGTTGCCATTTCCTCCTCCAGGGGATCTTCCTGACCCAGGGGTTGAACCTGCATCTCCTGAGGCTCCTGCCTTGGCAGGCGGATTCTGTACCACTGAGTCACTTGGGAAGCAGGAGAATGAGGAGCACAGAAAAGCAGATGAATTCAGGGACATTCCTGGTAGTCCAGTGGTTAATAATCAGCCTTATAATGTAAAGGACATGGGTTTGATCCCTGGGGGACTAGGATCCCACATGCCTCAGGACAACTGAGCCCATGAGCCACAACAAAAGATCCCGCAAGAGGCAACTAAGACCTGAGGCAGGCAAATAAATAAATAATCGGAGGAATTCAGTCCAGAGAAGGTCCTGAGAAGGCTGGGGGTTCTGAGCAGGAAGAACGGGGCATGCTACCAGGCAAGGGGAAGGAGCCAGGAAGAGGGAGAGTTTGGAGGTGTGGAGAGAGGAAAGCAAGACCCCCGAAGGCACAGGACCCAGGTTGAAGGGAGGAGGATGGGAGAGAAAAATGTTCCATCCTTCCACATGGGTGGGAAGACGTAAGAAGCAAGGCACCTACAGGTACAATGGAAGGGGAGCCAAGAAGGGGCTTGTGCTAAATGGCAAGGGAGGTTGCCACTGGGGATTTGTCTGTTGGGATTTGGGGTGAGGACGGAGGGATGTTCAGACAGAGCCAAGAAGAAGTGCAGAGGGTGTGCAGGGGCTGCCAGGCCCCCATGACTCTCCACTGACCAAGCCCTCCATGGAGGGTGGAAGCAGCAGTAACAGTGTTAGTCGCGCAGCCACATCCTACTCTGGCGACCCCATGGACTGTAGCCTGCCAGGCTCCTCTGTCCCTGGGATTCTCCAGGCAAGAAGACTGGAGAGGGTTGCCGTTCCTTTCTCCAGGGGATCTTCCCCACCCAGAGATCAAACTCGAGCCTCCTGCATTGCAGGTGGATTCTTTACCAGGAGGGCTGGAGGGCAGGGGTCAAACTGTAGCTTACTGGGGTTATCCCAGGCTGTTTGTGCAGATCTGGGGGCCGGGCGGGTGAGGGGACCCGAGGGCATCAGGACTGGGCGCTCCCTCAGCCGGTCTCCCGGGGAAAGCGACTGTACGATCAGCAGAAACCTGAGGGCAGTGTCAAAAACGATCTGAAACCAGACGTGAAAATTATTAACACAGCTCTGCTCTTTGTTTTGTGGCAATGTAAAAAGAAAAAAAAATCACACGTTTTCAATGCAAAAGAAAAGAAAACAAAACAAAGGAAAATATGAACATTTTGGAACAACCCAACTGGTGCAGGCCTTTCAGTGGTCCATTTAATCATGGAATTCAGGAATCATGGAATTCAGGTCCCTACCTGACTGGTGTCCCCAGCCTGTCCACCTGCCTGACGTCTATCTCTTCACTTGCAAACGTTTTTTTCTTCTTAAGTTTTCAACATCTTGACCAAAGTTGGCTGTGGTTTCTGTCTTCGTGTGCATGTGCTAAGTCACTTTCGTCATGTCTGACTCTGAGACCCCATGGACTGTGGCCCGCCAGGCTCCTCTGTCCATGGGATTCTCCAGGCAAGAATAGTGGAGTGGGTTGCCATGGCCTCCTGCAGGGAATCTTCCCGACCCAGGGATCGAACCCAGGTCTCCTGTCTCTCCTGCATTAGCAAGCAGATTCTTTACCACTAGCACCACCTGGGAAGGCCCTTCTTTCTTAGTAATTGTGATTATTTATGTCCAGTATTCTTGCCTGGAGAATCCCCATGGACAGAGGTGCCTGGTGGGCTATAGTCCATGGGGTCACAAAGAGTTGGATACAACTGAGCGACTAAGCACACACATCCATGAACACTCTGCTGTCATTTTCCACCAAGGATCTAGAGGTTATCCAGGGAGCTGAGTGATGATACGGAGTTTTCCAGAATCATTAACACCTGGCATCAAAATCAGGGTATTAATACCATTCGAAGCCCAGTGACGCTTATTTAGTTCAAGAAGGTAAACTCTGCTTGATAGAGCCTGTCCAAAAAAAAATCCATAAGTTTTGTGCAAACTGCAGGATTTTCAAGAGTCTTGGTAATCAGAAAGATTAAGCATTTTGTATTTGCCAGTTGTTAGCCATAAAAAAGTCTATCTTGGAGAAGCTAAAATGTTTACCAGAAAAGACTGTGCCTTGTCTTGTTCAGATGGTGTATTTTTGGAATCGTTGGAGATCAGAATAAGAATTCAAGGAGAAAAAAAATCTTTTGATCAGTAAAGAGGAGCACCAGTTTCTACAAGAGTGTGCAAATTCTAAGTCAATTGCTGGGAAAATTAAGAACTGAAATGTTGCAGGGTCTGTGACAATCAGTATTTCCCCAGCTTAAAAAAAAGAGGATTGAACCCGGGAGTAGGTCCACAGAGAGTCCGTGTCTTATTCTGTCTCTTGTAGTGTGTGTTTAGAAGTTTCCATAATAAAAAAAATTTTTTTTAATTTAAAAAAAAAGGAAAGGATGGAACAATTGACAAGAGATGCTGGTCTTTCCTCTTTTGCCTTCTCATTTTGGAAGCTTTACTATATGTTACCTTCCATGGAGCTGACTTTTCCTTTTCTGGTTTTCATAAAAAACAAACAAACAAAACCACTTTCTATGATGTGTCAACGAACTATCAATCAATTCCTCCCACCCAGGGTCTCTTTTTCCTTTCCTTCTCCTCCACCCAATAGGAAATATTTGAAATGCTTTTGCTGGCCCTTTCCCCTCTCCTCAAATCCTACTTTTTGCCAAGATAATTTAGTAGTTTTACTTGCACACTAGCATTAGGTCTTATCACATCTCTCTTCTGTTATTATTTTTTAAATTATTTAGTGCTTATGTTACAAATACCATCTTATCTATCATGACCCATTGGAGCTAACCGTACAGAAACTGTGGGTTCTTGGCTACCATGGATGGCTGCCTCTTTTCTTTTTTTCCCTTGTCTCCAAACTGAGTCCTTTATTACCTGATTAGATTCCTTTCTTGGGCATTTTCCACGGGGCCCAGAGAGAGTCTCTGGGCTTTTGAACTTCTGTTTCGGGTATGTGAAGGGCACCTCGCCTGGCAGAGGACGCTTTTCTCTTCTCTAACTTTACATACGTGTGGTTTCAGGCCGACTCGCTTAACTCGGTCTCTCATTTAGGAAGCTTGTAAGAGTTTTCCCTTTAATCATGGAATTCAGGAATCTTCCCAAGCAATGCCTAGATGTCTGATTTTTTCCATCATTCTTGCCTGGAACTCCATGAGCCCTTTCAAACCCAAGTCTTTCTTCAAACCACGGAAAAATTTCTTTCTCGTTTTAAAATTATGGCTTCTCCTCCATGTGTTGCTTTTTTCCTTCTAGGCTTTGTATTATTCCCATATGATGTCTCCTGGGTCTTCCTCCGCCAAGGGCTTGGGTTTTCCTTGCATGCTTTCTGATGCTATTTTTGCTTTGCGTTTTGCATTCTCTCTTCCATTCGATTTCCCAGGTCTCCATCCTCTCCTCCAATTCATTTGAAATTTAAAATCATGTTTCTTACTTCAGGAAAGTATTTTCTTTCACATTTGATTTTTTTTTTTTTTTTAATGCTTGCGCTGTTTTTTTTCTTCCTGTTGCTGTTCAGTTGTAGCTTGACCCTCCCGTGGTTCTGAGTGAATTGCAGGCTCTTACTCCTGGCTGTTGGTTTCCTTCGCGTACTTACTGTTTTCCATTTGTCTCCCCTCAACCCCGAACTTCAATATACATTTTATTAAGTTCCACATCTTCCCCAGCTTTATTGAGATATAATCGACAGATAAAAACTATGTACAGTTAAGGTGTACAGCGTGATGTTTTGATACATAGATTCCTTGTGAAACAATGATCACAATCAAGCTAATTAACACATTCATCAGCTCACATAGTTTTTTGATGGCAGTGGTGGTGAGAACACTTAAGAATGACTCTCTGGGCTTCCCTGGTGGCTCAGTGGTAAAGAATCCGCCTGCCAATACAGGATCCCTGATCAGGGAAGATCCCATGTGCCTCGGAGCAACAAAGCCCATGCCCACAACTGTTGAGCTTGTGCTCTGCTGCAGGAGAAGCTAGCCCAGTAAGAAGCCCACGCACCGAGACTAGGGAAAAGCCTGCCCAGCAGCGAAGACCCAGCACAGCCAAAAATAAATGAAAGAAACAACACTATTAAAAAAAGAGCAACTCAGTGAATTTCAAGTACATAATGCAGTATTATTCATTAGATTAATATTTCTGTCATTTGGTCTCCAGAACTTATTCAGTTGTTCCGCATAACTGAAACTGTGCACCCCTCCGCCAACATCTTCCCCTTGCCGTCCAGCCCATGGCAGTGAAAGTGAAAGTTGCTCAGTTGTGTCCGACTCTTTGTGACCCCATGGAGTATACAGTCCATGGAATTCTCTAGGCCAGAATGCTGGAGTGGGTAGCCTTTCCTTTCTCCAGGGGATCTTCCGGACCCAGGGAGTTAACCCAGGTCTCCCACATGGCAGGCAGATTCTTTACCAGCTGAGCCACAAGGGAAGCCCAAGAATACTGGAGCGGGTAGCCTATCCCTTCTCCAGCAGATCTTCCCAAAGCCCATGGCGACCACCATCCTATACTCTGCTTTTCTAAGTTCAACTTTTTCAGATTCCACATATAAGTGAGATCATACTGTATTTGTCTTTCTCTGTCTGGCTTGTGTCACCAGGTTCAGCCAAGTCTCAAATTGCAACATTTCCTTCTCTTTTTAAAGACTGCATGATATTCCATGGTATGAACAGACCACATTTTCTTTATCCATTCATCTGAAATAATCCTAAGCGTCTTTTCCGACCACAATGAAATGAAACTAGAATTTAGTAACAGTAAGAAAACAAAAACTCACTAATAAGCGGAAACTAAACAACACATTCTTGAACAACTGTTGGGTCAAATAGGAAATCAAAAGGGAATTTTTAAAAATATCTTGAGACTAACAAAAATGAAAACACAACATACCAAAACGGACGGGATGTTGCTAAAGCTGTACCAGGAAGGAAGTTTATCCCCTTGCCAACAATCTAATCACTCCTGGGGCTGGGATCCAACAGATAGCCGGACTGTGCTTTGTGGTTGCCCCAGGAGCGGGGGTCTGTGCTGCCAGGGACAGGGAGGGATTCTGCAGGACCACCCAAGGCTGCTGGCCCCGGCTCTCTGGTGGATCCCTGAGCCAAGCCCTCTCCTGGAACCGAGCAGACCTGACTCTCACCCCAGGCTCTCTCTGCTGTGCGTCCTACCATCCGACCTGGAGGGAGCCAGCCCTCTTAGGGCAGTGGCCCTGCCCAACAGGCCAGGCCTGGCTGCCGGCTGACCTTGAGCCCTGCCGTAGTAGCACATTTGGTGTTGGGAAGGAAGGTTATAATCCAGGAGGTTTAATTAAAGAGAGGTTCTCAGGTTTCAAGGCTGCTGAAGAGATGACTGGGATCAATCATCTTGTGCAGGGTTATAAAAATATATCAGAAAAAAAAAAAGGCAACTGAGTGGAACTGACTTGAGTAAAATGCACTATGAGGTCTATGAGAGCACGTCTGACTGTAGATATTGAGTGATATGGAAAGAGGTTTGGTTGTTCTGTATATTTAGGGGGTGGGGTCTGGTGATAGTGAAGTTTTGTGAGGAAAGGAAAGGCTAACAGAGGTTCTCAGTCCTATTTTTGGCACAAAAGGATGCGCCTACCAAAAAAGTTTTCCAAATCTTTGGGAGCAGGGTACCAATGAAACATGCATGAGGCACGGGGTTTCTTTAACACACCTGCAGTGATGCTGGGTAATAGACAACACTGAGATGCCGTTAAGCCATGGGAAGTTATAGTAAATGATCCTTTTCGTCCTGCAGGTGATTGGTGGGTCGAACTGATAGCCCTGTTTACAAATCTGAATTTATCTTTCTTATTTACAATTTCTTTACCACATGGTAAGAGTCCCAGGAACTTTTTCTCAAGAGCTTCAAAGTGAAACCATAGATGTTTTCTTTGTCTTTAAAAGCCAAAAAAAGATCATCATCTGAGAGGAATTATGAACATTTCAAAACCACTTGGGACAGAGTGGATAAATTATGCCAAAAAATAATTCCTGAGGATTTTAAAGTTGAAAAATAATTTTTTTCAGGAGGAAAAAGAACTTCTGAAATGAAGGAAAATGACGGCCTTTTGGATTATGCATGTCTCCTGCTGGGTCAGAAGGAAAATATTCAATTAAAATCTGTTATAAACGATGGGTTTCTAGATTATCAGATTTAAATTTACACTTTCCTAGAAAGAATCGTAACCAAGTGAAACACATTTTTGAACTGCCCCATTCAGAGGGAACAAAATAAGAAATAGAAATGGCCAAACATGTGTAAGACTTGTGTGGACTGAAAGCACTTTGGATCCCATAATTCAGAGTGTGTTTTATGAAACTCCGAAAGCATCACTCCTGGAGTGATTGCATCAGCTGAATTGATCCTGGCAGCTTGCTGATTTGACATGGTCTTCACCACCCTTTTCCTGGGTCTCAGCTATCATATATGGCACTGCAGGAAGCTCATTTTCTATCCTTTGTGACCTAGAAATCTACTTCTGCTGCACTACCATGGGAGAGTTCTGGCTCTGATGGCAGCTGGATGGGACAACGAAGGAACACTTCCTGAGTCCTTAAGCCTCCCAGCCGCTGGGAACACCCTGAGCTCGTTAGTTTGTTCAGTCTTCAAGCAACACTTAGGGACGGATCATTAGCCTCATTTCCTGGGTGAATAAAGGGAGGCTCAGAGAGGTTCAGTGATTTGCCCAAAGTCACACAGCAAGTAGGACTCAAACCCAAAGACCCTGACGCCATAAGCTGTGTTATTAACCAAACAGGTGAACTGCATTCTGAACGGATTTGTCTACATTCACTGAGATAAAAATGATGTACTTCTTCTTTAATCTTGAAGAACTTTTCACTTCAGGAAGTATAATGCTTTTATATACATTTCAGGGTGATTAGATGTCTGCATACAGTTCTAAAGCTTCCTGCTGAGGCAGAATAGCTGTGGAACTTTTTCTCTGTTGCTGAGATGACAAACAGAACATACATTAGAATGAAATGTTATGAAACGATCCCTCTGTCATGAAATAATAAATTGCCCTAGCTAGACAAACTGTAGAATGTGTGATGGAATACTATTCAGCTATGAAAAAGGAAAGCCAGTACTGACTCATGTAGCAACATAGACAAATCCCAGAGGCCTAATGCTGGGTAAAATGAGGAAGATCACAAGCACATACTTAGTCTATAAAACTCTAGAAGAGGTAAATTTGGTGTAATAGCTTGCTAGGATTGCTATTTTCTTGCAGTTCTGGAGACTAGGAGTACAGGATCAAGGTGTGGGCAAGGTTGGTTTTTTCTGAGGCTTCTCTCCTTGGCTTGGAGGCGGCCATGTCCTCAGATGGACTTTTCTCCTGCATATCTGTGTCCTAACCCCTTCTTATAAGGACACCAGTTATACTGGGTCAGGGCCCACCCATATGACCTCATTTCCGCTTTTTCACCTCTTTAAAGGTCCTACCTCCAAATACAGTCACATTCCAAGGTCCTGGGGCCAGGACTTCAACATGTGAATTTGGGGAGAGCACAGTTCAGCCCATAACATCTAATCTGTGGTGAAAATAATCTAAATAGCAGTTGTCTCAGGGAAGAGTGGCTGGTGGGGGTTGACTGGGAAGGGCCATGGTGAATGTCCTGGGGTTGATGGTGACTTGTACATGGTTAGAGGGGTTTGGGTTACACAGGTATTTGTGTTTGTCAAACCTACTGGAATCTTACACTTAAGACTTGTTCATTTCATTGTATGTCAATGAAAGTAAAAGTCAAATAAAGAAAATTAAAAAATAAAAGAAAATTAAAAAAACAGATATTGATCTCTGGTTAATGATACGCAAGCATAGTGTTTAGGGAAGTGTAGTGGTACCTGCAGATAGCTTGTGAACTGACTGAGTGGAGAGCTGGAAAGATATACCAGTTTGTTGTTAACAACTGCAGAATCTCGGTGGTGGTTTCATGTGGGTGTTCCTTGTACAATCCTTTCAACTTTTCTGTACATTGGAAATTCTTCATCACAAAAGGTTGGGGGGGGCGGGAAGATTTAAAATTTCCACTTGAAAATTTTAGCCAGACATTGCTCATAAAGTGTCCTCATTGGGTAGGTCAAGGTCCACTCACAGAGGGAACCAGCCTGATTCTATGCCAATCATTTGTGGGTGAGAGCCACACAGGCTTTTAGTCCCAGTCTGCCTGGTCCAGAGGCTTCCCTGATAGCTCAGTTGGTAAAGAATCTGCCTGCAATGCAGGAAACCCTGAATCGATTCCTGGGTCGGCAAGATCCCCTGGAGAAGGGATAGGCTACCCATTCCAGTATTCTTGGGCTTCCCTTGTGGCTCAGCTGGTAAGGAATCCGCCTGCAATGCAGGAGACCTGGGTTCCATCCCTGGGTTGGGAAGCTCCCCTGGAGAAGGAAAAGGCTATCCACTCCAGTATTCTGGACTGGAGAGTTCCATGGACTGTATAGTCCATGGGATCACAAAGAGTCAGACAACACGACTGAGCAACTTTCACTTTCACTTTTCTGCCTGGTCCAGGGAGAAAGGAGAGGAAGGCAATCCAGGGAGCGGCTTGAGGATGCTAGGGAGTTCTGGGGACCAGCTTAGGTGTTCAGGCTCCTTGTCCAAGGAAACTGAGGTACAGAGTTGTAAGCACGGCTCTATAACACCCACGGCAGTCCACGATCTGTTTTCTTTCTTCTTATTATTATTTTGAAAATTTTTATTATTTATTTTTAGCTGTGCTGGGTCTTTATTGTTGCACACGGGTTTCTCTAGCTGCAGCGAGCAGAGGTTACTCTCCACTTGCAGTGCACAGGCTTCCCATTGCCCTGGCTTCTCTCGTTGCCCAGCACAGGCTCTAGGGCTCATGGGCTCTATCATTCAGCCTCAGTAATTGTGGAACACAGGCTTAGTTGCCCTTAGGCATGTGGGATCTTCCCGGACCAGGGCTCGAACCCATGTCCCCTGCATTGGCAGGCGGATTCTTAACTGCTAGACCACCAGTGAGACTCCATGATCTGTTTTTGTGAGCCATGAAGGAGAAATCAGGCTCGGTGGGGCGTGTTGGAGTGGGCATGTGAATGATACGGAGTTAGCAGCACATAGTAGGCACACAATGCTGAATAAATATTTGAATAAAATTGGAAAGGGACCTCCCGAGACCCTCAGGAGATGGCAAAGCTGCCTGTCTGGTGGGGGCGTCTGTTCCCGCCGCTGCCCGGGGCCCACCTCTGGCCTGGCCTGAGATAGCTTGAGAACTGGGCCTGGGAGGGGCTGCCAGGCTTCGAGGTTCCTGGAGAGCCAGGCTGAGGGCTCCTTGCCACATTCTTAGGAGCAAGCACATCCAAAACAATTTCTTTTTCTAAAAACTCGGCGTTAACGGGTTCCAGATGTCCGTTTGTTATATAATGGGGTTTGTTTTAACAGCATCAACTTCCAGATGTGCAGCCTGGAATCAAGAAGCCCATTGGCCCCTGGAGGACACCGTGAGCCAAGTCAAGGGCTGCCCGGGGGAGACAGGCAGACGTACGTGCGGGATCAGGCCCGGGAGAGGAGCTGGCAGCGCCTCCCGCTGCCCACTGGGCCACTCACCTGCCTGGCAGCTGTGCCCTGGCCGGGGGTAGGTGGGGAGGGTGACTGGCTTTCTACTGGTCCGTGCTGACACGGAGCAGGGACCCCCAGGGGACAGTCCCAGAAAGGCGGCCCAGGGAATCACGTGTTTGGGAACCCGAGTTGCACCAGGGCTGCTGGGTGACCTTGGGTAGGTCTCCCAGCCTTGCTGAACCTCACTGTCCTCAGAAGTTAAGTGGATTAGCACCATCCCATTACGAGGTGTCCTTGTGGAGAGGGAAGCAAGGTGAGAGGCGCAGAGCGGGCGCTGGGAAGCCTTGACCTTCCTGCTTGCTCAGAGTACAAGGGCCGGGCACTGACCAGTGCCCCCCGACTCACCCCACCAAGCCGGCAAGCCCTCGGGCAGTGCAGGCGACCTTCTCCCTGGAACACTGGAAAGGCGCCATCCGTGGAGCACTCCCCACCTCCCCTGGCGGCTTGTTCCTTGTTCTGTGGCCCTGCCGCTCCAACAGACAGAACATTCTTCCCTCTGTGGAACCACAGGCGGCCTCTGCATGACCCCCAGAGGTCTGAGGACCATCCCTGGAGCCCCCGTTGAGCACGTCCACTCCCTCTTCTACCTCAGGGCCCTCAGGTCAGGGAGGACAGGGACCCAGCCCCCACCCTCACCCCCGTCCTCTTACTCTCCGGGGCCAGCAGTTATAGCAACCCAAGGATGAAGAGTAAGGTGCCCTGAGGAGGGATGTTCAAGAGCTGAACAAGAAAGAGCAGAGAACCTCAGTGCAGTCCAGGGAGACGGTCATGCCCTTACACACGACGGGAACATTCAGTCCCGCAGAGAAGATAGCCAGCCTCAAATTAACCCATAAAAATAATGCAAGGCCAACAAATGTTTAATCAAATGGGGGGCTTACAATACAAAGCTGACATGGAAAATGAGCGTAGCATAGCTATTGCTATGGATTTAATGTTTGCGTCCCCCTCATCCTAAAATTCATGTGTTGAAGTGCTACCCCCAGTGTAACGGTAGGAGGTGGCGGGGACTTTGGAAGGTGATTGGAACAGAGGTCAGAGCCCTCGTCAATGGGATTAGCGCCCTCACAAGCCCCCTTTCCCCTTTTCTGCATTGTGAGGACACAGTGAGAAGTTGGCAGACTGCCGCCGGGAAGAGGGTCCTCATTAGAACCCCATCTTGCTACCACCCTGATCTCAGACTTCCAGCCTCCAGACCCATGAGAGATAAACGTCTGCTGTCTAAGCTGTCTTATCTATGGTACTTTGTTAGAGCAGCCCCAACGGACAAGCCAATTATGACATTCCCGCATGTGGAAATCAATAAGGGAGGCCTTACCCACCTTGCTGTTAAAACATATGGTAAAACTCTAATACCTTAAACATTACGGTGCATGCCTGTATGCTAGGCTGCTTCAGTTGTGTCCGACTCTTTGCTACCCTATGGACAGTAGCCCCCCAGGCTCCTCTGTCCATGGGATTCTCTAGGCAAGAATACTGGAGTGGGTCACCATGCTCTCTTCCAGGGGATCTTCCTGATCTAGGGGTGGAACCCACATCTCTTGTGTCTCCTGCATTGAAGGTGGATTCTTTACCCACTGAACCACCTGGGAAGTCCTAAATGGTATGGTACCAGCCCCAGAAGAGCAAAAAGATAAACAGCAGGGAAAATTGCAAGTCCAGAAATAGACTCATCCACAAATGAATTGGAGTGTGGAAAAGAAGCACATTATAAACTAAAGCAAAGAGGAAATGCAGCTGCTTACCTTTGGGGTGAGGGACTTGATGTGGGTGGATAGTGAGTGAGAGAAGTACTGATTTTTCTTTTCTTGGCTGTGCTGTGAGGCTTGCAGATCTTAGTTCCCAGATCAGACATAGAACCCGGGCCCTTGGCAGTGAGAGCTCAGAGGCCTAACCCCTGGATCATCAGGGAATTTCCTAATTTTTCATTTTGTATCGTTCAGAATTGCTTGACTTTTCCAACCTTCTACATTAATATGTATTTTTTCTTATTTAATTTATTAAATTAAATTTTTTTTTGGCTGTACCACTCAGCATGCAGGATTCTAATTTCCCGACCAAGGATTGAACCCACACCCCTTGCAGTGGAAGCACAGAGACACAACCACTGGGCCACCAGGCAAGTCCCTCTTTTTTTTTAAATGTCAACATAATTTTATGTCAATATATGTTATCTAGAGATTTTTATTCCTCTTGGGTTTTATCCTTTGTACTAAAAGGAAATCTAATAAGTGTTATAAAACTAATAATAAAATGATATATAGCAAGCTGTTGAGCCCAGGGGAAGGCTCTCATCTTCTACGTCATATGTTCCTATGACATTTGGACTCCTTGGCCTCCTCTTCCTCCTCTTGTTTTAAAACTGAAAAAAACAAAAACAAAAACAAAACTTCCAACTTTTAGATCATAAGTGTGACTTTAAAAATTGAGAAGAGGGGAAATGAATTTTGAACAAAATAAACAAACCAGCGCAGAAATGATGGATTACTCACGAAACGGGACTGGACAACTGGCTCACCATTTGGAAAAAAATAAAGTTAGATTCCTACCTTACACCAAAATAAACCTCAGATGGCTTAAAGATTTAAATGTTGGAAGGTAAACCATGAAAGAATCCTAATCCGTATACAATTTTAGGACAGGCAATAATTTTCTAAGACAACCTCAAATGAACAGATTAATGAACTGGACAACAAAAATATCTAAGGTTTCTTTCCACCAAACCAGAATCAAATAAAGGTCAAATTGCAAAAAAAAAAAAAAAAAGACAAGATAGCTATGTAACAAAGAATCAAGAATGCCAATATATATAAAGAGCTTTTACAAAATTCCTGCCCATGATTTTTTTTTTTTTAAATCTAAGCCAAGTATAGAGGGAGTCTGACCACAGTGAAACTAGAGTTTCCTAGGGCAGGTTGGAGGTGGGGACCTCGAAGCTGAGCCAGAGTTCCAATAGGAGCGGGGAGAGCGCTCTGGGGCAACTCCAGGGCCAGGTTGGGCGCCCTCCATGTGGCAGGGGTTCCCCGCTCTCCCTGGCATCCACAGTCCTGTCTGGTGCCAACTTCTTCTTCAGCCCAGTCTGATACACACCCGCCCCACCCGCACATTAACATTTCCCCATTGCCTCACACACATCAGACGCTTTTCCGGTATATGACTTTTGCAAATGTTGGTCTTTCTGGCTCACCCCTCTCTCATCTCTACCAGAAAAATACACCCAACTATTTCATGAGGGCTCAGCTCAATGTCCCGGGTTCTAAAAAAGTCATTTTGATCCACCCAGACTCCCTCAGCACCAGCCCATCATTCCATTTTCCGAACTGCACTTTTCTGCTTACCTGTCCTGGTCCCCCCTGCTAGAAAACAGGCCTCTCTAAACAGGGGTCTCCCTGGGCTCCCACTCCCACTCTCGGCATCTGCCGTGGGGGCAGATGTTCAACTAATGCTACCTGAACAGATGAATGGTACCGCAGAGCGCTTGACCTGACGTGCCCCTCTCTAGGTGAGTCAAGCTTCCAGGTAAGTTATTTCCTAAAACAGGACAATTTTATGAACAATAGGGACACAAATTTTTTTTTTTACTATTATGTAATGATATGCAATTACATAACAGATTGAAAATACATTGAAAGAGAAGCACTAAGTTTCAGTTAGAGCAAAACAGAAACACACCAAACGGCAATGGTAGCTGAAGGTGCTTGAACTACCAAAAGCCACTGCTGAGTCTGACAATCACAGCCTCATACCAGCGCTGTGCCAGGCGCACCCTTGCCCCATGATACCCATGGCCTCGGGGGAGCGGGGTCGAGGGGAGAGAAAGAGCTGTGCCAGTGACACCCCAGCTTCGTGGAGACCCCGGAGGGAAGTGCTGTCTGTGCCATCAGGATGCTTCCAACTCTTGGGACAGATGTGGGGGAACTGAGTGGTTCTCAAGGCCTGTTACTATGGTAACAGTACTGGGATGTGAGCCCACAAGGGCAGAGGTTTTTGTCTGTTTGTTCACTGCTGAATGTCCAGCATCTGAAACAGCATCTGGCGCAGGGAAGACCTTCGATAAGTACTTGTTGACTGAGCGACTGCAGGGGTTGCTGAGGTCATCTCTGGTGGGCGTCCCTCAGCTGAGTCCTCTTGAGTTAGAACACGAGGCTCTTTTTGCTGGAGGCTGAGCCTGCAGAGGACCCAACTCGGAGGGAGCAGAGGGCAGGCCGGGCCTGGGGTCGTAGAGCAGAGAGGAAGGGGCGGCACCGCCAGAGTGTGAGGAGGAGGCTCAGAGAGGACTCCCCAGGGGAACTGCAGGTGCAGGCAATGATCACGAGGGCAGGAGGGCGAAGGGCCGAGGGAGCTTAGAGACAACGGGAGTGGGCAGGATGCTGGTCCAGCTCAACTTGGTGATAAAACACACCAAGAAGGTGCCGAGCTCTGAGGGGTCAATAAGACGATTTGCCTCCTGGCTCTGAGCACTGGGTCTTCCCTGGCGGCTCAGTTTGTGAAGAGTCTGCCTGCAATGTGGGAGACCCTGGTTCGATTCCTGGGTCAGGAAGATCCCCTGGAGAAGGATATGGCTACCCACTCTAGTATTCTTGCCTGGAGAATTCCATGGACAGAGGAGTCTGGTGGGCTACATGTAGTTCATGGGGTCACAAAGAGTCGGACACGCCTGAGTGACTAACACTTTCACTTTCTGAGCACTGTAACGAACTCAAATATGGGCTCAAAAAAAATTAGGCTCGTCTTGAAGTCACCCTGTTGACAGGCAACAGAGCTGGGACTCAAGCTCACATCTTTTTAATTCAAGAGACTGACTTTTTATCACTTGGTTTAAAAAAAAAAAAAGGCAAGGCCGTAGGCACAAGCCAGGCGTGGTGCCCTAGTCCAGAGCCAGGTTTCCATCTGGGTCAGGGTTGAAGCAAGCCTGGGGACAGGGCCATGGGGACTTTCTGGGGCCGGGGCAAGACCAGGCCCGGGGGTCAGCGTGGCTTTCTGGGTTCTGGGCAGCCTGCCAGAGACAGCGCCCCAGAGTTGGTGCAGGGCCGGCAGGCGCCCCCACTCCCGCCTGCATCCCTGGCCCTGCCTGACCTTCCTCCCCCAGGGCAGGGGAGGAACAGAACGGGCCTGGCCCTTATCCTGGAGGAACTGCAGCTGCTCTCGCATCCCCGCCCCCCATCCCAGCACACAAAGGCGCTTTCTTTCCCAGCAAGAGGTCTTGATTGCGTGTCCCCTGAATCCGAAAGCTCCTATGAAGGAAGTGCTTCCCTCCCAGGGCGTGTGTGTGAGTGTGTGTGTTCGTACGCGCTCATGCACGCACATGTGCCGAGTCTTTGGGAGCTGGGTCCTCTGGGTGGTCAGACCCTCTCTCTGCCTCCTGGGTTTGGCCTGGCACATCTGAATATGAATCCCTTGTGTGTGGATGCATGTGCGTGCGTGTTTGTGTGGGTCCGTGTGTGTGTGTGAACACGTTTGAGCACGTCTCTGCAGCCTCTGTATATGTGCCTGTGCCTATTTGTGTATACACAACACACACCTGTCCGTGTTTGCATGCCCACGTCGTTGCGTAACTGAGTTGGTACCCAGGCTCTTTTGGGTGTGCGTGTCTGTGTTTCCTGCATGTGTGTGTACACCAGACACCTGGGAGCAGGCACCCCACATCTGCTGCCCCTGGCCACGCCTCCGCACCTGTACCCCACCCTGGCTTCTACTCTGCAGTGCGTGGTGTGTGTACAAGCCTCCTTCCTACCCTGCCGCCCCCACCCCCACCTCTGCATTTGGGAACAACCTGGCCCCTTTCAGCTTGGGAGGAAGACAGGTTAGTACAGCTTGGCTTAGGCCATACATACTTTCCCAAAGTTCCCTGGATCCCAGCCGAACTCCTTATACAAAGGCTCGTAGGGAATAGTCTGACGGGAAAGTGGGGACCCTGCCGAGGGGGCTCAGGACCCCCCGCGCCAAGCGGAAATGAAAGCATCAGTCAACTGCGCTTCAGCCAGAGAGGGGGCCCCTGAGTCCTGAGGCTGAGCTTAGTCTGAGGACTCTCCAGCCCCAGGGAGGGGGGACACAGCATCTCAGGGTAGCAGAGCTGGCGAGGACCCCAGGAGCCCCACCGAGCATGGGGAAGGAGAGACCCAGAGTGGTGCCCCAGACCATTCATAAACTGCGTCCCTTCGTGCTTCCTGCTGCCCCCGGAGACCCTCCTGTGGACAAACCCCGAGTCTGCCCATCTTCCGGGGATGGGCGCTGCTCCCTCTCTCTCGCCGCCTTGCAGGGGGTCTCCCAGACCCTCAGAGAACTCAGGGATGCTGAGAGCAGCACCCACATCCCAAGGCAGGTTCTACTGAGCACCCACCTGACTCGGGCTGTGGGGTCCTTTCTCCCAGCCCCCTCAACCACAGTTGGGGGCATACCACCCTACTCTCCCACCACCAACACCCGGGTCCCACCCTCTAATGGCACGCCCTCTGGCGGGTGTCCTGGGTGCTGGAAGGAGGGCTGTCCCCTGGGACAAGAAGACCTGACCTTGAGGGAAGCCCAGGGCACAGGGGGCAGCCACCCTGACTGTCTGTCCACGGGGTTGTGTGGCTGCGGCTGACGGAGGGGTGCCGCAGGCAGTGGGTGGAGTCGGGGAGGGCAGGCCCTCGGTCCCTCAGGGAGGAGCCCGGAGGTCGGAGGGGCGGACTGGGCTCCAGGAGCTCCTGGGTGAGGATCAGACAGGGGGGCTCCTTCAGCCCAGTCCCCTCCGGTCCCCACCAACTATCTGCTCCTCTTCCTCTAGGGGTGTCGAGGGGTGGTACTGGGAAGCTTTGCTCCTACCTGCATGTCGTGTCCAGACCAAGGGCTGCTTTTGAAACTCAGAAGCCAGGCTGAGACTCTTTGCTTTCTTTCTTTTTCTCCTGCTCGTTGTCATATCTCGTCCCTGAGGAATGAGCACAGACCAGCTGACGGGCTTAATATGAAGCGGAGAGGACACCCGCAGGATACAAGGAATACCCGAGAACCAAGACCCACGAGGCCAGATTTGAAGAACCTGGTGCCCCCACAGTCGATTGGGCAGAGACAGGACCACCTTGGCTTTTTTTTTTGGACTGAGCTGGGTCCTCAGTGCTGCGTGGTGACTTTCTCTGGTTGAGATGTGCGGGCACTGCGCTTGGCTGCGGGGTGTGGGCTAACCTTTGCGGCGGTTTCTCGTTGACGCCTGGGCTTCAGTAGTTGCGGCCCACGGGCTCCAGAGCGCTGGCTCCGTAGCTGTGGCGCCCGGGCTTTCGGTGCTCCCCGGCATGTGGAATCCTCCCTGACCAGGAACCGAACCCCTGTCCCCTGTCCAAGACAGGTCCACTTTGGGTGGATGCTTAACCTCTTAACTATGGCTCCTTCTGTGGCCCAGGGTGGCGGGGCCGGTGAGGTCGGGGGTCGGGCAGCGGAACGCAGCTGCTCCTTGGGCCCGTTTGGGATGCTGGGATGTGTTGAGAGTGGGGCTGGAGGGGGCTCTAAACCCCCCTGGACCCCAGGCCGTGGGAGGGGAGTGCCTCTCCATCCCCTCCCTGAAGAGAATGCTAACTGCCTGCAACTGGGCTGGGGAGGGGCTCACGCCCATCCCCCCAAACCCTCCAACCACCGCCCCCCACCCACCCCGCCTCTGGCCCTGTCTCAAAGATGCATCGCCCGCCTGGGGAGTAGGAGCAAGAAGCCTGCTCCTATGGACACACGCTTGCTTCCTGATGGGGAGATCTGACAAGGCACTGCGGTGAGAGTTGGAGGGTCTCCCAGATGTGGGCCAGGGGACTGGGGCTGGGGGCTTTCCTCAGCCCTATAATCTGCCCGACAAGCCTGCACATCCCCCCAGACTCCCCGAAGGCATTCACTGGGACTCTGGCAATCCCCCTGGCTCTTGGCCGGCCTGGATCATTTGGGGATCTGTGAATGGAAACGCCTAGATCAGAGCTAAGGCGGGGTCTAGTCCCCCGGTCTGGCCTCTCAGTCAGAGCCAGGAAGGAGGCTTAACACCTCGCCCGTCTCCATCACGGCCTGCCCCCCTCCCACCCCACTCCCTCCCCGCCTCAGTCTGGACCCCTCCCCCATCCTGCTTTCCTCCCTGACTTAACTCACATCGGCAGGGTGACCACGAGTAGTGACCCAAGCACTACTAAGAGTCCATGTGCCGCAGGGAAAGACCCCACATGAGGCAACGAAGGTCCGTCTAGTCAAGGCTATGGTTTTTCCAGTAGTCATGTATGGATGTGAGAGTTAGACTATAAAGAAAGCTGAGTGCCGAAGAATTGATGCTTTTGAACTATGGTATTGTAGAAGACTCTTGAGAGTCCCTTGAACTGCAAGGAGATCCAACCAGTCCATCCTAAAGGCAATCAGTCCTGAATATTCATTGGAAGAACTGATGCTGAAGCTGAAACTCCTATACTTTGGCTACCTGATGCGAAGAACTGACTCACTTGAAAAGACTCTAATGCTGGAAAAGATTGAGGGCAGGAGGAGAAGGGGACGACAGAGGATGAGATGGTTGATGTCATCACTGACTCAATGGACATGAGTTTCAGTAAACCCCAGAAGTTGGCAATGGACAGGGACGCCTGGAGTGCTTCAGTCCATGTGTTGCAGGGCCTAAAACTGGGCTTTTGTCTAACACTCGGAAATGAATTGTCCAAGGAGACACATGTGCTGACAAAGCAAGAGATTTTATTGGGAAAGGGCACCTGGATGGAGAGCAGTAGGGTAAGGGAACCCAGGAGAACAGCTCTGCCACATGGCTTGCAGTCTTGGGTTTTATGGTGATGGGATTAGTTTCCGGGTTGTCTTTAGCCAATCATTCTGACTCAGAGCCCTTCCTGGTGGTGCACACTTTGTTCAGCCAAGATGGATGCCAGAGAGGATTCTGGGAGGTGGTTGGACATGTGGTGTCTCCTTTTGACCTTTCCCTAACTCTTCCGGTTGGTGGTGGCTTATTAGTTCCGTGTTCCTTAGCAGGACCTCCTATCATAAAACAACTCATGCAAATGGGTACTATGGTGCTTGGCCAGGGTGGGCGGTTTCAATCAGTGTGCTTCCCCTAACACATGGAGTCGCAAAGTCTTAGACATGACTGAGCGACTGAACTGAACTGAACTGAACTGAGGCAATCTTCATTGCTGCAGCTAAAACCCAAGGTAGCCAGATAGATAAGTAATTTGTTTAGTTGCTAAGTCGTGTCCAGTTCTTTTGTGACCCCATGGACTGTAGCTTGCCAAGCTCCTCTGTCCATGGGATATACCCCAGGCAAGAATACTGGAGTGGGTTGCCATTTCCTTTTCCAGAGAATCTTCCTAACCCAGGGATCAAAATCGCGTCTCCTGCTTGGCTGGTGGATTCTTTACCATTGAGCCACTTGCTCCTGCTGCTAATCTGCATCAGTCGTGTCCGACTCTGTGTGACCCCATAGACGGCAGCCCAGCAGGTTCTGCTGTCCCTGGGATTCTCCAGGCAAGAACACTGGAGTGGGTTGCCATCTCCTTCTCTAACGCATGAAAGCGAAAAGTGAAAGTGAAGTTGCTCAGTTGTGTCTGACTCTTAGCGACCCCAAGGACTGCAGCCTACCAGGCTCCTCCGTCCATGGGATTTTCCAGGCAAGAGTACTGGAGTGGGGTACCATTGCCTTCTCCAGACTGAGCTACCTGGGAAGCCCCAAATAAACAAATATTTTTGAAAAGGGCCCATAGTCACTGACACCTCCCCAGAAGGACATATACCTGTTTCTTAGTTCCCTTTGGGTGTGGCCATTCAGGTTTGGATAAATGCCCACCACTCTCCATTTTGCCCATCACCATGAAAAACACTTAGCTCGGCTCTCTTTGCCCAACAGTCATTCCCCTAAAAGGATGGAGTGTGGCTTGATGTGTTTTACATAAACCCTTGGCACAGCTTTAAACTCCCTTCTACATAATTTTGCCTGAAGTGTTGATGTCAAATTTACTAGGAAGCTGTTTGCTGAAGCTCGCATCTTCCTCCTCTGAAAACTGCAGCAGTTCCTGCCTCCCGGGTCCCACCCCACCCTCATCACCCACATCTGTTCCACGGCAGTTGCTCCCCACGCACAAGCCACTCTGGCTGGCAGGAGGCTGGAATCCATTCAGTGTCTCATGTCTATTGGCCCGGTGCTAAGTAAGGAGAGGGCAAAGACCAGCAAGTTCAGTAGTTTTGGGGGTCAGCCCTGTCCCCCAACAGCAGGGTGGAGCCTGACCTGATTTTGCCCCGGAGCCCAGCCCAGCCTGGTGCACAGCACGGTGGGCCGGAAGTCCGCAGGCGGGATATTCTAGGGCCCAGGGCCTTTGGGAGGCGGGTTCATCATCTCAGTTGTATGAGTGTTGAGTTGGACATGGGTTGGGGCCCAGTGAGCTGTGCCAGCTGGCCTCAGTCACACTGTGGAGGGCGTGTGATGGGAATGCCCTTGTCCCTGCATAGACGTGGTCCCAGCTGCTCTTTCCTGTTTCCTCTGAACTTGGCTCCCAGGATGTGGCTGCCAGTCAGCCTTGGCCAGGGTACCTGCCGGGGGCTCCCAGCTGCTGCTGCTTTGCACTCAGCTCTCCACACCTTGGGCCTTCCTGCTGTCTGAGCTCCAAGTGGGACCAGGACCCAGGTTGGCTTATCCATCAGGCCTGTCTTCCACCCACCTTGCAGTTAGCCAACCCATAAGCCAAAAGTCTTGAAGGCCCCTCCCTAAGGCATGGTGGTTATGCCTCCAGGTCCTTAACTTGTCTTATGTGTCCTGCCTGTCCTTCCAAATGCTCCTCTTCCTGCCTGGTTTTGTTTCCCTCGTAGCTCAGTCAGTACAGAATCTGCCTGCAATGCAGAAGGCCTGGGTTCGATTCCTGGATCAGGAAGATGCCCTGGAGAAGGAAATGGCAACCCACTCCCTGGGAACTTGCCTAGAGAGGATTCTTTCTTGCCCATCTCTCTCTAGGCAAGAGAGAATCCCATGGACAGAGGAGCCTGGCAGGCTAGAGTCCACGGTGTCACAATGATCAGACATGACTTAGTGACTTAACCACCACCACTGGCCCTTTTTTGGGTCCTTTCTCTAAAAATTGTCTCTTCTCTGCCAGCTTCAAATCTATCCCCTGGCTCCCTTACTCTTTGCCCCAGACAGGAAGTGGCGTGAAGGAGAGGGCAGAACATGGGGTTCTGACTTGGAAAGGAAAGGATGCCCTGGGGGCCTGGAGGCGGATCCTTGAAGACAAGCCCAAAGTCCAGCACTTCTTTGAGGTCTGATTTATCTCAGAAGTCAGCGTCACTCTTCTATCCCCGGCATCTGGTTCCTATTTATACAAAACTATGTATGAATTAACATACAATATTTTAAGTGGCTTAGTTTTTGCACTGAATCTGCAAATACAATAGGTGCTCTACAACAGAGGTCTGCAAACTTTTCTGTAAAGGGCCAGATAGCAAACATTTTCAGCTCTACGGGCTGTGTGGTTCTGGAACAACTATCGGAGCCCTCAGCTGTGGGATGCAGGCAGCCCCAGGCAACACAAAGGGGAGTGGGGCTGTGCTCTAATGCAGCTTGCTTCCTGGTCTCTGAAATTTGAATTTGGTATGATTTTCACAGGTCGTGAAATACTATTCTTTTGACTTTTCCATTATTAAAAAAACGTAAAAGCCCGTTCTTGGCTTGTGGGCGGTACAAAACCGGACGATGGGCTGTATGCTCTAGGAAGACTGTGTGGGACCTGCGGTTTTGGAATCAGATGCACCCCTTGATCCTTGTCTTTCCCCTCATTCCCAGGGCCACTGAAGGAGGTGACAGCCACCTGGGCCTTGTCCTCGTCCAGGGAACACGTGTGGTATGAGATCATGGGAGTTGAGGCCTGGCACAGGGGCCTGCAGAGTGGGCACCGGGATGCAGCTCTGGGGACTGTTCATGGATGTGGGGCTGGCCTGTGCTGGTCACCGGGGCCTGGTGAGTGAGACGGGCAGCACCCGGTGCGGCAGTGGTGGGTAATCCATGGCACCCAAGGGCGAGAGGTGAGCAGTTTTCATACTACAAACCAGATCAAAGCTCTCCCAGTTTCAAGTCCTGCTTCCAGGTCCTTGGGCTGAAGTGACGGTCTGGCAGATGATCTGCTGTTTGCAAGCCTCTCAGCTCCCCCCACACCGCCCCCACCAAAATACAGTTTGGGAATTCCCTGGCAGACCAGTAGTTAGGACTCCGTGCTGTCACTGCCGAGGGCATGGGTTCGATCCCTGGCCGGGGAACTAAGATCCCACAAGCCACTCCACTGAAAAAAGGAAAAAGAACATTCAAGTTGCCCCTCTCCTCTCAGCCTCGGAAGACTCTCTCTTGCCCTCTGGCCCTTCTAGCTAGCTGAGCTGTTACATAACCTCCTGCCACACCCTTCTTTTCCGCCTTCTAAGCCTGGATGCTTCCTCTTAGACTCAGGCTGGGAGCCCGAGGATCAGATGCCAAGACTGTCCCCAGGCTTGTGGAGCAGGACAGAAGGGAAATGCCTTCTTCTCGGGTGGCCCTGCTCCCGCGGCCTCAGGGCTGGCCGCGGCAGCATGGGGACAGCACACCCCTCTGTCCTGGCTCACCATCCATTTACTGCTATTTTACAAAGCTGCAGCTGAGGGCGGCCTGCCCCAGGCCTCAGGTGTCCACCCTGACTCCATTATTGGTCAATTTACGGCTCTGGAATCACCAGTCTCTCTAGGCCCTCAAATCCCAGCCTTGTCATTTGTCAGCTGTGTGACTTAGCCTCTCTGGACCTCAGTTCTCTCCTCTGTAAGACGGGGAGAACCTCAGAGTTATTGTGGATTGGGAATATGGACATAAAGATCAAGCCCTACTCAAGTGTCTAGTAAGTGTCTGTCGTTACATTAAGGGACCAGAGACAACAGGATGCAGAGGTTTGAAATCTAGATAAACAAAAAACATTGTAGCTTAATGTGTGGCTTTCCTGGTAGCTCAGCTGGTAAAGAATCTGCCTGCAATGCAGGAGACCCTGGTTCGATTCCTGGGTCGGGAAGATCCCCTGGAGAAGGGATAGGCTACCCACTCCAGTATTCTTGGGCTTCCCTGGTGGCTCAGCTGGTAAAGAATCCACCTGCAATGTGGGAGACCTGGGTTTGATTCCTGGGTTGGGAAGATCCCTTGCAGAAGAGAAAGGCTACCCACTCCAGTATTCTGGCCTGGAGAATTCCATGGATTGTATAGTCCATGGGGTTGCAAGGAGTTGGACATGACTGAGCGACTTTCATTTTCACTAACTTGGCTCAGATGGTAAAGAATCTGCCTGCAATGCAGGAGATCCAGGGTCAATCCCTGGGTCAGGAAGATCCCCTAGAGAAGGAAATGGCTACCCACTCCAGTATTCCTGCCTGGAGAATTCCATGGAGAGAGGAGCCTGATGGGCTACAGTCCATGGGGTGGCAGAGTCGGACACGACTGAGCGACTGACACTTTACTTCATTAGCTTTATCTGAAATGTAACTGGGTGTCTTTTTCTGCCTGAATCTGGCAACCCTACCTTGATGGACCCGGGAGCTGCGCTGTCCCCCAGCCCACTATCTCCTCAAATCTTTAGTTCACTCTGACCAATAGGCTTGCATGGAAAGATCCCTTCTCTCCTGCAGGTAGGGTCATAGGGACAGTCAGTCAGAACCCCCATTTCTTGGGACTTCCTTGGTAGTCCAATGGGTAAGACTTCACCTTCTAATGTAGGGGATGTGGGTTCAATTCCCTGGCTGGGGAGCTAAGATTCTATATGCCTCGAGGCCAAAAAACCAAAACATAAAACAAGAACAATATTGTAACAAATTCAATAAAGACTTTGTAAAAGTCCACATTAAAAAAAAAAAAAAAACTTACAAAAAAAAACAAAACCGTTTCCTGCCGTGCTTTGAGTCCAATCCCAGATCCACTCTATACTTGCCTCAGGGTTTGGAGCAAGATCTTCCTCCCTCTTGATTCCGCTGCTGTACCCCTGATTTAACTTTACCTCATCCTTCCAGGACTGGCAATCTTCACCTCGTCAGCTATCTTGCCTGGAAAATCCCATGGACAGAGGAGCCTGGTAGGTTGCAGTCCATGGGGTCGCTAAGAGTCAGACATGACTGAGCTACTTCACTTTCACTTTTCACTTTCATGCATTGGAGGAGGAAATGGCACCCCACTCCAGTGTTCTTGCCTGGAGAATCCCAGGGATGGCGGGGCCTGGTGGGCGGCCGTCTATGGGGTAGCACAGAGTCGGACACGACTGAAGCGACTTAGCAGCAGCAGCAGCAGGGACACATATGACTCGAACATAATGAGCAGTTGTAAGCACTTGACTTCGATCATTTCAATCAACCCCATCAACAGCCCTACTGGTTGAAGTTGTAATTGTTTAATTCCTCATCTTGTTCTACTGAAGCCTCAGATGAGGAAACTGAAGCTTCGAGAAGGCGGGCATGCTGTTCCTGTCTCTCCAGGGGAGCCACAGCTCTCCCAGCACCTCCACTCGCCCCTTGCCGCCTCCCATCCTAGTTCCTCCCTTCGTCCTCTTGGCCTTGGGTGAGGGTTGAGCCCGAGCTCAGACACCAGGATGGGCTCCACAGCACCGACTTTGGTCATTTCCAAATCCATGACATGGAGGACCTTCCTTGTAGGAGCCAGTAGTTAATTCACCCTTTTTATTTCTGGTCTTATCCCCCAGATACCCTGCTGCGTATGGGTTATTAGGGTGGTCACAAGGCTGGCTGCTTGTCAGCACAAGCCACGTGTCCTGAACACCTGCCTGCACACTCCTGTCCCTGAGACTGGGTTTGGAGAAGCCACAGTCTAGAACCAAGGTGCGAGTCACTGGGCTGGTGAACCCCACTGCCGACCTAAGAGTTCTTGTGGTTTCTACAGCAGGCAAACGAACAGTAATTCTTGCAAGAAACAGTTTTAAGGTGGAAATAAATCAAGCATAAAGTTTTCTGGAGGGCGTGACACAACTGTTACCTTGTTCCTGGTGCCAGCTTTTCTGTGTGTAATTCAGTTAGAGCTGGTCTCTGCGTTTGGTGGTTGTGGTGGGGGAGGGTTTGGTCCCAGTCTAGCATCACAAAGGCTGGGGTGTCCTGATCTCAGGCTGGTGGGACTGGGGCCGCTGTCTGTCCCAGGGCTGTTTTCTAGGATGGATGAGACAGCTTTGCAGCCTGTCGGCTTTCATAAGGCCAACCGGATGCCAGGATCCTCCACCTGGCAACCAAGATGCTCTGAAGACAAACGAGGTGATGCTCTGAAGACAAACGAGGTCATGCTCTGAGGTCACTTACGGAAACACACACAAAACACTGAAACACTAGCTGACTGTACGTGACTAGGTGTGTTCGCTCACCCTCATAAAGGAGGTAGAATCTACTGGGGCAGCCTTAGAGATCAAGGGTGAAACCTTGACCTTCACAACTTATCATTCTACCCAGCAGTGCTACCCAAGTCTAGAGGTCTACAAAGCCAGCAATACATCTTTACTTGCAGCAGAAGTCTGTAAGGGCTTCTGGAAGCATGGCCCACCCAGGCTCCAGGCTGTTTATCTACCATTTATTGAAACTAGGTAGGGACCCAGCCAAGGGTGAGGCTGGCGGGGCTCCTGCTATCTGCCTCCTTGCCGAGACTTGGGCACATTTCTGCCAGCCTGGTTGATAACTTCGGACATAGCCCTTCTGGGACTTGAGAAGCCCTGCTTCCCAAAGCTAGGGATCACAAAGTCCTTAACTTCAGACACAGGAGGCACTTGGGTGTTTGGGGGCCTCTTCCAACCCACAGAGGTGTGCCCCGCCCTGCTCCATGAAGCCCCAGGTGTGTTACCCGAGGGTGGGGGGCCCTGGAATGGGGCTTAAGAGAGTGGCGGCGTCGGCTGTGGGCGTTCGGGCCCTGAGTCTGGGGAGTGGGTGCTGTGCTGTGTCCCCTTCAACTGCATCTGTCTTAACCAGGTGTCTGGAAGCTCAAGAGAGAAGGCAGGCCAGCCCTCATGAACGAGTATTTTATCAAGTCCCCAACATGGTGCCCACCATGGGCGCCTAGGAAAGACAGCAGACCTCTGTGTGCAGACGATGCCTTCATAAGATGTTGGGGCAGGAAGAGACAGCCGAGTGCCACTGAAGTCCTCAAATACAAATTTGACTTTTAAACTTTTTTTTTTTTTAAATCCAGGATCGAGACCACAGACAATTTATTATGTAAGACATGGGGTGAAGAATGATCAAGGAAAAGTTATGGCTGTGAGTGACATGGAATTAGATGAAAAGGCTCAAGTTTGCTGAAGAGAGTTTTAAATTTGGCTTTTGCTCTTGGAAACGTCAAAATAATCATAAGAAGCACTTATGCCTTACAGAGCAAGTAATCCACAGAGTGTCATTTTCATTTTGCAAACAGGGACACAATAGCAGTCAAAGAGAAGCCTAAACACCCAGAGAGTTAACATACAGGTTCGATAAGATATAACAAGGGATTTTTAGCATGCTGGTGGGTTGTTAAATCAAATCCATACTGAACCCTGTGACCTACTGGAGGTTCTAAGTGGAACCTGGGGAAAGCAGCCTTTCCATACAAAACAACGACGACAGCAAAGAAAACCCAGGCTCTGCTGGGTGTCTATAATACTCATTTGCAGTAAGGCTTTCAAGATACATGAATTTTTATAGCATTTGTATTTTAAGGATTTAGGGCAAATACATTTTTTTTTCCTACTTGATAAAAAGAAAATTAGTACTTAAAAGGTTCAAAAATATATCAATTGAGTGATTTTTTTTTTACATAAATAAATTATATTGATTTTTAGGATTTAACAGCTGAAAAAACCCTTTCTGCTTCCACTGGAGGCAAAACTGAACAAAATGTTAGTTAAATAGAGAGAGCAGCATTTCTAAGAAATCTGTTGTCAGCATTAGAGACCACCTATGCGACAAAGATGTCATTAAATAGAATCGGTTTAATTACTGGATCCTTTCTTCTTATGGAATCGGTTTACAGAATTTCTGATTTATAACTCTGATTCATTAAAACTGGGACTCCACTTTTTAAAAATAAAGCTGGTTTTTTTTTTTTCCCCGGCCATGATTTAACAGACTTCTTTGAGATGCTCATTTTAACATTTACATAATTTATAATCCCAAATGTATAAAAGACAATGACAAAAGCATCATAAATAAATAATGCAAACTGAAATAGTTATGTCGAACTTTTGGACCTTCTGATAAATTATAGCAAAACTGTTACAGAAAAAGTAAAAAAAAAAAAAAAAAAAATACAGTAAATTGTTGACAACAAAATGTGAAACCAGTACTAGTGACGCTTCCAACATTTCCAACGGCCCCGCACAACCCTGTGCCCCCCTGGGGACTGAACCACGGGCTTCTTTCAAGTCTCAGCGTGTGAACTGTGGATGGAGAGTTGAGACTATCAGAAGGGAAGGACTGCGTGGTGGTGGTGGGGGGGGGAGGGGGGTGGGGTGAAGGAAGACGGGGCAGGGGTGGGCAGGGGCGGGGCGGGCTGCCTGGAGAGCTGGGCAGCTGAGGAAGGAGGGGGAATGTTAAGCTTGCCAACACAGTCTCCACTAACTTGATGATCTGAGATCTGGGTCCGACTGTAAAATATAAACTGAAAAATCCGGAGGGAAGGAAAAAAAACTTCTCACAGTCGCACTCTTTATAAGAGGTGGAACGCATGTACGTTTGACAACCTCAAACCCCTGGCTAGTGTCAAAGAGTGTTGGGGGACTTATTTTTCTTGCAGGCTCCAGAGTGAGCCTGGGTCCTGGCAAAAGGAATCAAAAAGTAAGAGTCCAGGAGGCTCCAGCAGCGGCCAGAGGGGTTCCTAAGAGGCCTAAGTAGGGGCAGAGCTGGTCGTGTGCTTTATGCCGTGTGCAGGCGCGCCCCCCATCCCACCCCACCGCTGGCAACAGCCCACAGTGTGTACAGCTTGCTCGTACTTGGAATACCCTTTTGACTCGGGAGGTGAGGGATGCGTGCGTGTGTAAGAAATGATGCCTGGTCATTATGTCTTCTTGCTGCAGGTTACCTGAAAACCCATAGAGTGGGGGGAAGTCATGTTACTACCAGTAAGGTTTCTGTTTTAGAAAGAAATGGATATGTGCGGTTTCAACCGTTAGTTAGAGACTTCTGCCTAACCTACTCGTTTAGTAATTGTGATAAAACTGGGAAATATTTTAACTAAAGAATACGCACCAGCATGTCCTTTCTCTGTGCTTTTGTTTTTTTGGTTCCCTGTTACCCTTCTTCCCATTCGGCACAGCTCACGGAAAAAAAAAAAAAAAAAAAAGAGAGCTGCTCTCTGCCTCGGCCCTGCACCGGTCAGTCCCTAGCCGGCTTTCTTTTGCCTTTTTTTTTTTCCTCTTTGAATAAATGGGAAACTTGGAAGAGAAGGGGGCAGGGCGTGTCCCCACGTCTGCACTAACTACGATCGCTGGAATGGACGACTGGGTAACGGAGTGAGGGGTTCTGCACCTCCTATACTAGGTCAACGACACGGAGCTGATGACGTGGCAAGACCCTGTGACTGACTATTAACATCTGTTACCATAGTTCTCAGACAGGAAATCAGGGAGGTAATAGTACTCATGGAAACACAGGTTCTTATGACGGTGAAGTGAGGGGAAGTAACAAACCTTTATGGGATAAGAAACTTACAAGTCACAATCATTTTCCTCGATGAAAAAGTTCTAATTGGTGTCACCGTGAGAGTCCTGGGGGCCCCGTTCCCGGGCCTGTGCTGCGTGTTCTCTATCAGGGGGCGCAGGAGCCCTGGGTTCTGGGCAGCTCTGCTTGCTGCCCGGCTCCCTCTCCAGCCCGGGCACAGGCTCTGGGTTGGGGTTCGGGGCGTCCCCCTTGGTTTTCTTCCGCTTCCTCCTCTGGCTCTCCAGACCTGCTGCTTCGGAGTGTCTGGCCTGCTGCATGGCCGGCAGCGCCATGCCCATGCTGGGGGAGAGGAACATGGAAGGGTAGATGAGTCCGGGGGAAACACCTGGGATGAGGAACGGGTTAAACGCCACAGGGCTGCTCGTAGTTATTGCGGGCTCAGGCTGGTCGGAGGAAAAGGGGCTAGGGCCGGGCTTGTCTTCGGCTGACGGGTCCGTTTTGACGTTGTGGCTGCCGGGCTGGTCTTCCGCAGTCTTTTCGGCCGCTGCAGCGCTGCCCTTGGTTGTGCTTGACAGGGGCGCTGGCACGGCCGAGGCGCAGGTGGTGGCCATGGGGGCGTTGAGGAGCCCCCCGACCCCGAACATCTGGGGCACGGCGGCCATGCCCGGCAGCACCATGGGCAGCATGCTCAACGTGCTCTTGACCTCCTCGCCTGGGGGCATTGCCGTGAAGCCGGCTGGGAAGCCCACCAGCCCCGTGAGGGGGATACCCGGCATGTTTCTCATGTTCTGCAGCCCGACCAGGTCCATCCCGGCGATCAGGCCGTTCATGAACAGCGGCCCCATCCCGGAGGGGGCGTCCGCCACCAGGGCCGGGGTCTTCAGCAGCTCACTCCGTGGCCGCCTGCCCCTGCGGCGGGGGCCTGCGTCTCGGAGAACGGGCTCGGGCAGGGTGTGATTGAACTTGTTTTCTGGGAGAAACCCCTGAAAAATGACAGAGAGACACAAGATGCTTCAGGTGATGGATGGCAGCGGGGAGCAGCTCGGGGCTCCATAGTGGTCTTTCCTGCCTGCCCACCCACCAGGAGGTGCACAGCTCTGTGCCCCGAGAACCGCCCATTTGAGGCGGACAGCCTGAAAGTGCTGAGCAGGTTCCCACGTGCCCTGTGGAGAGGCTGTCGGAGCCCCAGGAGCTGGGGCCAGCCAGGGACCTCAGGTCTTAGCCTAGAGTGTTTTTACTGAGGCATAACCGACATGATAGCAGTTTCACATGTAAAATATAAAAACAACAAAGGACTTCATGAATTTGCGTGTCGTCCCTGTGCAGGGCCATGCTTGACTTCCCGGCTTCATCTGATCTCAGTGTGTGTGCAGCCGTGGCCAGTGGTCGAGACCCATGGGGGTGACCCCCTCGGCCAGAGCCCCGTGTTCGCCTCCCTCCTGACACAGGAAGGGTTTTAACTGAAGCCACAGAGCCGAGCCGGAGGATGGGGTTTGGGAGCAGGAAGACCTGAAGCTCTGTCCTGACCTGCAGGTCCCCGGCTGTGGGTGAGAAGGGACAAGGGTACCCAAGTCGAATCCTTAGAAGATGCCACAGGTCTCTGCTCAATGGGCGGCCACGGGCACAGGCCAGTGGGGGACACCGGTCAAGCTCTCAGCAGAGGGAAACTGGACGTCGGAGGGGCTGACGAAGGGGGCAGCGATGACAGAGGAGCCAAGCAGGGCTACTGCCCCATGTCGGGCTGTGCGCGCCCGGCTCCGTGTGCCTGCTCTTAACTCGTCATCACACCCACCCTACACATCGGCACTATCGTCACAGCTGTTTCACAAGGAGTTGAGAGATTCACACACGTGAAAAATGTGCACTCGAATGTTCCCAGGCCCCTGGAAAGAATGTTATCCCTGAGGTTTTACATTTGTCCTTCAATTTCCCTAATGATATCATAGAAAAACCAAGTTGTCATAGGCAAAGAGTGCTATGACGGTCACCTTTGTGTGAGAAGAAAACCTCTTAGCCAGCCTTGTTGTAGGAAAGCAGACGAGGGAGAGACCTCAGTTCAGTCCCCTTTCTTCCTAACCAACTGAGGAGGGGCGGGATGTGCCCTGGAGTGCAGCTGGGCCCCAGCCCACCTGTCTGCTCCCATGCGGGACCAGCCCCCTGCACGCTGGGAGCCAGTCCATCCTGACGGGGCGGGGCAGCTGCCTGGGTGTGGGAATGAGGCTCGGGGAGCAGTTCTGTCTGGTTCCCGTTTCTAAAGCGAGGGTTGGACGCGAGGGACAGGGCCGGGCTGAAAGAAGCGTTTCTCACCACTCTCTCTGGAGCCCATTAGCGCAGATCGCCTCCCTCTGGAGACCACGGCCTCAGGCTCCTCCTTTCAGCCCAGGGCCCGGCCACGGGGACCAGTGCTCGGCCACGAGGCCTCCCAAGCCCTCCTCCCTGTTACGCAGCCACAGTAGAGGGCCAGGGAAAAGGCCCCAGGTGTATCTTCTCCCTTTGTGCTCTCAAACGCCCCCACGCTCGCTCTCCCCATCACTCTCCAGTGGGAGGGCCTGTGCCGTCTCACAAGTCTGTCGGGGAGAAGAAACCCTGAGCTTGCTGAGTAAGGCCTCAGCTTCTTTTGAATAACCTGCTACCTACACAGCAGGCGTCTGGTAACATGCTTTGAGGCTACTGGGCGCTGGAGAGGTGACTTTGGGCGGCCTGCACCCTGCAGGACCTGTGGGCCTTGTTGGCCTGGCCCCACAAGTTCAAGTCACACTCCTCAGGTGTCAGAATGTTCCCGCCCTCGCTGGGAACCACTGGGGCAGATCACACTGGGCTCTCAGGACAGGGAACCTGCCCAGGAGGCCAGCCTGGCCGCCTGCACCCTTTAGACAAGGGAGCAGCAGCAGGAAGGCCCTGGGATGAGAACAGGGCTTCCTGCCCCCTGCAGAGCGCGCGTGGGCTGGCGGAGGAAGGGGATTTACCTCTTCCTGCAGCTGGGTGAGTCACCCTGCCCCCCGCTGGCCCGTGGCTGCCCACCCGGGGCACGTGCCCCTCCCAGCAGCGTGGGGACCACACACAGCGGCCAAGCCAGGCTTTGGCAGCTCTCCGTCCTGGTAATTATACCCTGGGAACAGGCCTGCTTCCTCTTCCAAGGGAGGCTGGGGGGAGGGCGAGGCGAGGGGAGACTCCGAGGGGCAGACACAGGCGACGGGTCTGCTCCTCCCAATGATGGCATGCGTATGTGCCCCCCAGATATCTCTCTAATCCAACACAAGGCAGCGTTTACCCCACAGCCTGTGTGTCCTGGCTCTAATACTCAAGTCCTGGGTAAAGGCAAAGGAGGAGGTGGTGGCCAAAACTGCCTCACTCCTCCCAGGAAGGTGAGTCGATTCAGCTTAACATGCCTTGAGCAGTAAGAAAGCTTACCCCCAGATGCAGCAGGTGGATCCTGGTTTAAAAAATTCTAAACACAAAAAACAAAAACTAGCTTGGAAAGACACTTCTGGAAGAGCTGGGGATATCTGAATATGGGCGAGCTACGACATGTTACTGACACGTGTGGTAGTGGTGACAGACACAGGGGAGAACGTTCCCAGGAGACGCGCGCTGTTTATCTAGGCGTGACACGTCATTGCTGCTATCTTGGTTGGTCATAACTTTCCTTCCAAGGAGTAAGCGTCTTTTAATTTCATGGCTGCAGTCACCATCTACAGTGATTTTGGAGCCCCAAAAAATAAAGTCTGACACTGTTTCCCCATCTATTTGCCATGAAGTAATGGGACCACATGCCATGATCTTAGTTTTCTGAATGTTGAGCTTTAAGCCAAGTTTTTCACTCTCCTCTTTCACTTTCATCAAGAGGCTTTTAGTTCCTCTTCACTTTCTGTCATAAGGGTGGTGTCATCTGCATATCTGAGGTTATTGGTATTTCTCCTAGCAATCTGTGTTGGAGCAGACTCTTGAGAGCCCCATGGACTGCAAGGAGATCCAACCAGTCCATTCTAAAGGAGATCAGTCCTGGGTGTTCTTTGGAAGGAATGATGCTAAAGCTGAAACTCCAGTACTTTGGCCACCTCATGCGAAGAGTTGACTCACTGGAAAAGACTCTGATGCTGGGAGGGATTGGGGGCAGGAGGAGAAGGGGATGACAGAGGATGAGATGGCTGGATGGCATCACTTACTCGATGGACGTGAGTCTGAGTGAACTCCGGGAGTTGGTGATGGACAGGGAGGCCTGGCGTGCTGCAATTCATGGGGTCGCAAAGAGTCGGATGTGACTGAGCGACTGAACTGTCATCTCTGCAAGGCTTCCCAGGTGGCTCAGTGGGTAAAGAATTGGCCTGCAATTTAGGAGACTCTTTGATCCCTGGGTCAGGAAGATCCCCGGGAGGAGGAAATGGCAACCCACTCCAGTATTCTTGCCTGGGAAATCCCATGAACAGGGAAGCCTGGAGGGCTATGGTCCATGGCGTAGCAAAGAGTCAGACTCAAACGAAGCGACTCAGCACACTCAGCAAGTAAGCAGTCTCCGCAATTTACTGTCAAATGCCTCAGGAAGAAACTAGCAAAACCGTCGCACCCACTGCATACGAGTAGGTGAAACGTAACTCTGCATGTGAAATACATGAGGCACATGTGTGTGCGCACACACACGTAATAGTGAGCAACGGCTATGTGCCAGGCAGGCACTCTTAGAGCTGAGTCCACCTGTGTGGTGCTGTCAGTGGGGCTGGCAGCCGAGCCTCAGCACACACAAGGCAGGAGGCTGAAGGCAGGGAGAAGCTCCTTGTGGGATTTGGATATTTCAAACGGGAAGGTCTCTAAGGACGGACAAGGAGTGTCACACACCCAGAGGCTCCAGACCCACTGGGGTCCGCCAAGCAGCCCCGAGGGCCAGGCGGACCCTGCCTCCAGTCTGGGCCTTACTGCAAGCAGGGGACCCCGAGGCAGGGCCTGTGTTTACTTAACAAAGGAGGGAAAGCGCATCTCTGGCACGAGGCTGGCTTGTGAGGACAGCTTGGAAATGAGTGTTCTGGCAGCAGATTGGCGTCGGCTGGGCCGTGATGAACTTTAACTTCCAAAGAACGTCCGAGAAACTGAGACATGAATAAAGAAATGAGGAGGTCGTGGGGGGGAGGGGTGGGTGGGGAGGAGCCACGTCGCTCAACCAAGAGTTCGGAGACCCCACCAAGTGAGGGCTGGGGGTGGTCTCTCATGACAAAAGGAGAGCTTGGGGAGGCCGAGGGCAGGGTCTGGAGAAACAGAGAGAGGAGGGACGTGGGGTCGGCCTGACCAGCAGGCAGTCACGTTTGTCAAGCTGCTAGTGGAGTGACCCTCTGGGCCACCAAATCAGAAACGAGCTTCCTAACAACATTAACAAGGAGGAAATGACTAGGGTGGGTGGTCTCTGGGAACTAAACACAGAAATGGTATCCTGGAAATCCCTTGGAGGAGAAGAGCTGTAGATGATCAAGCACCAAAGGAGGCAGTCAGGAGCTCCTGGGAGCTCAGAGGACAGCCTACGAGGGCAGAGCCCCAGAGGACCCTCAGAAGCTTCCTATGTGGGCAGAACTCACTTTGAGGAGGTCAGAAGCACGTTTTTGAGTATCGCCTGCCCAATCTTAACACGCTTGCAGGTTGAAATGCTACCGCCCCCTAGAGGTGGCAAGTCTTCTAGTCCAAATTTGTACCCATCTGTAAACTATAATTAACTCGGATTCGTTCTACTGCAAGTATCTGCAGATGTCTTTGAAGTCTCTTCCAGGCTCATGATTCTATAATAGGAAAAGGGCAGTGCATGGAGTCAGCTGTTTCTCATTGCCAGCGAGGACAGACAAGGAGGGGGTGTCTTAAATGGTAGCCAGAAAAACTTAAGGCTGGAAAATGAAAATTTCCAATAAAGAAGTTTTGTTATAACACTGGATAACAGTCTCCTGATAAGACTTAAAAGGTATTTTCCCTGAACTCTCCAAAACGGGGGGAATCGAGCCTTGGGAGTCATTTCAGTGTAAAACTTAACCCCAAAGTTTTGGAGGGAAACGTTGAAAACAAACGACCATGGAGGACATGCTGCTGGTGAGAACACCCCAATACCACCTGTCCCTGCTCATCAAGCCCTTGGGCGGACCCTGGTCCTCCTGCTAAGGCCGCCCGGCTGCCTCTTTCCAGGTGGAGCGTCCTCTCCCTTACCCTCAGGCCGGGCTCCTTGGGGACAGCAGGAACCCTCTCTTCCCCACTCAGGGAGGTGACGTCTAACGTTCCAGGTTCCTTACAGCGTGGCCTCCTCTGCTTTGGTTTGTCTGAAAAATTCTAGGAGGTAAATGGAAACCAACGTTACAGAACGCTCTGGCCACAGGATCTCCTGATGTGGGTGGTGCTGCTCAGATGGCTGTGCTGCTTCCTCGCTCATGGCCCTCTGCACAGGACCTGTCGGGTCAGGGCTGCAGGGAACAGCTGCTGGGCCCCCACTGAGGCGCTCTCCTCGAAGCCACGGTGTTCCTGCAGTTAAGCTGCAAGGTGGGCCTCCTGTGGGGGGCCCGCTGGCCCTCCAGGTTCCCAGGGCACTGCTTCACCCCTGCCCTTGCCTCCCTGGACCGTTTCCTCAGGTTCTCTCTTCGCTGCTCCCAGCCTGGCGGGCTGTGTCTCTCTGGAGGGTGTGTCTGTGAATGCATCCCCCTCCTTCCTTGTGAGCTTCTGAGTGCTTCCCCTACTAACAAGAGGTAGCCAGGACAGCAGGGGTGGTGGTGGGGTGTCAGTGCTGGGGCGCCCTCTCCTCTGGACCCCTACTCTGAAGGACCGAGGGCAGAGGAGAAAGAGGACTCGATGAGCAGCCCCTGGGCAGGGACTGAAACTAACCCATCACCTCAGAGTGGAGACACGGTGACTTGAGAAGAATGCACGGGAGCATTTCTGTGAAGGGGAGCAGCGCTTATGCAACCTAAGGAATGCTGTGTGAGCTCACAAATGTGGTGACTCACGGTGAAGGGAGGGCCGAGCGGAGGCTCGCTGTCCTGGTAAGAGGTCACGCACGTCGCCTTTCTGGCCTGGCATTCTGATGTGGGCTGGGATTTCTGTTACCAGAAGACGTAACCAGAATTTAAACTCCCCCGCCCTCACTTTCCAATGAAGTTCTCAGAGGACACAGACTTCCCTTGGGCTCACCAGTCCTCCCGGGCCCCCTGCGTTTCCATGTCAGAGGGGATGCACACTCACCGCGCCGAAGCCCGGGACCTCGAGGGAGCAGTCGGCCTGCTGCCGCAGCCAGTCCAGCAGGCTCTTGCTGGGAATGGCTTTCTCGGCCGGGCTCCCGGCAGCCGGGGTCGGCTCCGGGGTCGACGTGGCGGGCACCGGCCCTTCGGGAAGGTGTGGGGTGCTCAGGGGGGCCTGTCCTGGGTCTTCATGGACTTCCTGGATGGAGGGAAGACGAGTATGTGCCCTTCACCGCGACAGAATGAAAACTGGTTTCTTAAAGGACTCTTCCCACCAGAACAGGACCGCCCATGCCTGACCGCCGATCCCTGCCACGAGTTCCTGACGTGGCGGGAGACCCCTCTAGCCAACTGCTCTCCTCCCCTGTCTCCGCGGTGACCTCTGCGCCATCCTACCTGCTCAGGCTCCCTCCTTCCATCTCTGTCACCAGCATGGACTGTCCCCGTGACACTGGCCACCGCACTTTGCTCCCCCATGGTACTTGTCACAGGTTTTCACGTAACAGAGTGCCACCCTGCAATCGACTCACCTGGTTCTCCTGCTGTGTATATACTCGGCCCTGTGTCCCCAGCGCCTGTTATGGGGTCTACAACTGTGGTGCTGGAGAAGACCCTTGAGAGGCCCTGGGACTGCAAGGAGTTCCAACCAGTCCATCCTAAAGGAGATCAGCCCTGGGTGTTCATGGCAAGGACTGATGCTGAAGCTAAAACTCCAATGCTTTGGCCACCTCATGCGAAGAGCTGACTCATTGGAAAAGACCCTGATGCTGGGAGGGATTGGGGGTAGGAGGAAAAGGGGACGACAGAGGATGAGATGGCATCACCAACTTGATGGACATGAGTCTGGGTAAACTCCAGGAGTTGGTGATGGACAGGGAGGCCTGGCGTGCTGTGAGTCATGGGGTCGCAAAGAGTCGGACACGACTGAGCGACTGACCTGAATAACATATATCAGTGCTAAATGTCTGTGTGATAAGATCTTCAAAACGCTCTGAAGTCAAGAAAAAAATACTTCACTTACTCCACTGGAATTCTATGATCATGACAGGAAAACTACAGCTTTGCGTCACTGAAAAACCAGACAATCTTCTTAAAGGCGTTGAAGAACTGGGAAGGGAAAGAATCTGCCACTTCAGCTTCCCAAGTTATATAGAAAATCAAAGAGGGAGACATCTACCAAACAACACAGCAGAGCTCCCTGGCTGCAGAGGACCACGTCGCTGGTTTAGTTCCCTGGTTTGCCATTTACTACCTTGATGCTGCTGCTGCTAAGTCGCTTCAGCGTGTCCGACTCTGTGCAACCCCAGAGATGGCAGCCCACTAGGCTCCTCTGTCCCTGGGATTCTCCAGGCAAAAATACTGGAGTGGGTTGCCATTTCCTTCTTCAATGCATGAGAGTGAAAAGTGAAAGTGAAGTCGCTCAGTCGTGTCTGACTCTTAGCGACCCCATGGACTGCAGCCTACCAGGCTCCTCTGCCCATGGGATTTTCCAGGCAAGAGTACTGGAGTGGGATGTCATTGCCTTCTCCGACTACCTGGATAATCTTGGGCAAATCATTTAACACTTGTAAGTCTCAGTTTGCTCATTTCCAAAACAGGAGCAGTAACCACACCTTCACAGTGTTGCTGTGAACATCATAAAGGGCAATCATGTAAAACCCTCAACGCAGTGCCTGCCAGAGGCACTCAACACTTGTCACTATTATTCCTTTTAAAGTAGTTAAGAAAGCAAGAAATGTTGGTTCCTGTTTCGGAGCCTGAAATTCAATAAATGGGAAAAATAAAAACGCAAAGAGAGAAGTCGGTGGTCTCTGACACAGTAAGCAGAGTCAGAGGAGATCTCGGGCACGTGTGCAGGGTCTGCCCTTTTCCGTTTCTGACAAGGATTTCTGGGCTGAGAACTTACTTAACCTCAGCTTAACCTACAGTTAACCTTACTGTAACCTCAGCAAAGCCTCAGTGACCCTCGGTGGCAGAAGCCGCGGCCCCCAGTTTACAGAGGTGTAGAGCAGAGCTCGATGATGAGCCCAAGGTCGCCCAGCAGGTCAAGCAGCAGCTGAGCCAGGACTGATGTTCAGGACCTCCTGACCCCCAAGTCCCTGCTCCTGGAAAGCCCGGTGCTGCTGCAGACCCAGCCCTACTGCTTCACTAGTTTGATCCCCAGGGGCTCCAAGACCCTGGAGGCTGGGCTGTTTCTCTGTGACATGGTGAGACCTCCTGGCTCATGTCTCCAGGATGCAGGCAGGTTAAAGGCCCTCAATGGACTAATCTATTTCTAGAAAAGACTGAGGACGACTGATGACAAGAGTTGTTTCAAGCCGGACAACTGAAATAGGGACTGCTGCTGCTGCTAAGTCGCTTCAGTCATGTCCGACTCTGTGTGACCCCATAGATGGCAGCCCACCAGGCTCCTCTGTCCCTGGGAATCTCCAGGCAAGAATACTGGAGTGGGTTGCCATTTCCTTCTCCAACAAAGATCCATAAATCAAAAATTGTTGTGTCTGAGGAAGAAGGGTCTGCTGCTCAGTGTACAGAGGTCAAATCTGTACTTCATGGCCTCAAATACCCACCAAGATGCCCGCCTGCAGGGTCTGCTCCTTCAGGAAGATGAGGTCCACCCCTCCGTCGACATGTTTCCGCCTTCCTCTCCGCCTCCTGGAGGCAGCGTCATCTCTCCTGAGGCTTCCGTTGACAATCTGTCCGGTCACTGGGTGGATCAGGCCAGCTTGCAGGATCCCCGACAAGTCCATGCCAAGGGCTCCTTGCAGTGAACCAATAGCGCTGATCTTGGGGGTGCTGGCGCTCACTGGGAAAGGGGAAGTGGCCCCTGGGGACCCCTCCGACGGGCAGGAGAGGTCTATGGCTGACTCTCCATGCCAGCCATTGAGGACGATGGGGGGGTGCCCGTGGGAGGCCGAGAACTGCTCCAGGCTCCGGGTCTTCGCGTCCCTCTCTACCTCGAACTCGTAAGGATGCCTGTGCTTCTGTTCATCCTTTGTGAAAACCGGAGCCAAGAAGCTCTCCTGCAAACACACAGATGTGGCAAGAGAGGTTTGAATGCCACCTCTGTGGCTCAATGCTGGCTCTGTCTTGGCCCTGATTTCCTGGGGGCTAGTAATCGCCTTCTTGGAACTTCTTTTAACTCAAGCCTTCTCAAACTTCAGTACCTACTCACCTGGATAGCTTGTTAAAATGCAGATTCCACTTCAGTGGGCCTGGGGTTCTGCATTTCTAACAAGTTCCCAGGTGTTGCGAAAGCTCCTAGTCCATGAACTATACTTGCAATTGCCAAGATCATAGTTTAGGGATCTCTACCTTAGCTGTACATCAGAATCAACTAGGAAGTTAAAGAAAAAAAAAAAAGCCAATACCAAGTTTACACCCTGGACCAATCCAACCAGAACCTGGAGCTTCTCAAGGTCCCCAGTGGAGTCCAATGAGCAGCTAAGAGCTAGTGTGCTAACTACCTACCTTAAACTTGAGCCCTTGAGTTTTCATTTGCATTTACAAACCTCAAATAAAACTCCTCTGTTGACTTCCCTCATTTCTTTTTAAAAAATATTTTAAAAACTTGTATATTTATTTGGCTGTGTTGGGTCTTAGCTATGGCTCTCAGGATCTTTTTTTGGGGCGCATGGGCTCTCCAGCATGGCACGTGGGCTTAGTACTATGGAGCACGTGCTCCATAGTACGTGGGATCTTAATGCCCCGGTGAGGGATCAAACCTGAATCCTCTGCTTTAGAAGGCAGATTCTTAACTGCTGGACCACTAGGGAAGTGTCTGACTTCCCTCATTTCTATTGGCTGCTACTGTTCCCAGTCCTTAAGTATTCACCCCTCCCTTTCCTCATATAGTCATCTGTCATCAAGCCATGCCCACCAACTCCTTCCATTTCTTTGGATCCACTCCTGCCACTAAGCTGGGTTGAGAACTTACCTCGTCTTCAAGTGCCCATCTGCCTCCCCACCTCAGACGTATGCCAGCTCCCCACCCCCATCTCCCACAAACTAGCACACCACTGCCATTGAGCTGCAAACCCACTTTCATCACACACTTTCCTGCTCCAAGACGCGAATGAATCACTCGATCAAGAAGTGCAAAATGTCCTCCTCCTTTGTTTCAAGGTCAGACACAGCATCCTAGGGCCTCACCTTCTGCATCTGGGCCACTAACGCTGCACCACTGCTGAAGCTGTGCTCCGATGCCTCTGGCTCTGAGATGCCGCTTCGGGGACCAGCACTGCTGGTTAACACGGGGGTGGGCAGCGCGCCCGAGGGCTCGCACTGCTGGCTGGAGGGCCACTTCCCCTTTAACACCACGTGACAGATGTTATCTAGGCGGCTGATAATCACGCGATCCTATAAAAAAGCATGCAAGCTCTGAGGAGGAAGTACTAAGTTATCCAAGTTTACAAAGTCCCTTGAAATCAAGCCTCACATTTTCTAACCAGAAGGAGTTGATTAGAAGAAGGCACACACAAAGGAACTCACTTTTCAAGTCTTAAACGGTGTAGTCTGGACAATGAAGATGAAAAGCCACAGTACCATAAATACAAAGATGCGCTGAACGCTTTGGTCTTATGGTCTAGTTATGGTCCTGATACCATTAAAGTCATGTAACTAACATCTTTTAAAGATATTAAACATTTGTCTGAGTTGGTGATTCAGAAAGATTCTAAAAGGTTTAATGTAAAGGATTCAAAAGCTGAGGATGCTCTGGGTGGAGCATGCAAGCTCTGGGAGGTACCTTCGGCCACTCGGAGAATGAATACAGCGTTTTCTCCTGGAGCAGCTGAGCAATGGTGGGAGCCCGCGCCTCTTGCAGGTCGTCCCCGAGGTCTCCCGTGATGCCCGAGGTCGAGCTCTTGCTCTCCTCCTCAGAGTACTTCCCTGGATAATCTGGGAAGAAAGGTTTAAAAAAAAAATGAGACAGGAAGTTGGAAGACTGGAGTGATCTGAAAGATGAGGACACCTGAGCTTTTTTTTTGGCCGCACTGGACAGGGCACCTAAGTTTCCCAACCAGGGATCGGACCCACGCCCACCCCCTGAACTGGAAGGATGGAGTCTTAACCACTGGACTGCTGGGGAAGTCCCTCAACTTCTTAAAACACTGGCCTATTGTGTGCTTATTTATTTTAAACTGATTAATTACCATGTCTTCTATTTCCAGAAGCGCTCTATCAGTTAAGCCATAAAACCACATCCTGCTCTAAGGCTATCCAAGCAAGTCATCTGATAAGAGTCTGCGTTGGTAACCAAACAACAGCACTGGATGACCGCAAAGGCTTCCCCACTTGGTGCAGCGGGCGAGAGGGACGTGAACACTGTGCTTTGATACAGAGGCAGTGACAGTGTGGGAAATAGAACATGGCAAGAGACTGAGATTAATGAGGAGGGAGGAAGAGTCCTGAAACTTACAACGAAGGTAAACAGACCTGATTTAAGCTAAAAAATGATGCAAAGACACCATCAGTCAACATCACTGACAGAAATGGAAACGCGACTCATTCCTTCAGTCTTCAGTGGTGAACGCTTATTATCAGCTGTGAAATGGATCTTCAACCATCATCCGCTTCACAGTGCTGACGGGGGGCGAACTGGGAAAAGCTGTGGGCCCTTTCCTCAGTGAGACGACAGGGAGCGTCCGCCCTCTGCAGCGTGGAGGTCTCACTGCTGACTGTGCGTCAAGTCCCCCAGGGGCCACAGGGACCCCCTCCCCAGGAGCAGGGCCTCACCAGGCCAGGGGATTCAAGGATAAAAACAGGACAGTGTGGCGGCTCTGGCCTTCTAGGCTCTTAAGAGCTCCCTGAGGGAAAGGCAGCCGGGAAAAACACACTAATGATAAACGAACAGTTTCAACTATAAACCATGGTGAGGACCATAAAGGGAAAGAAACAAGGTGCCCTGATAGGGAAGAAGAAGGAAAAAATCTGCTGGTAGAAGGGAGGGCTGGTAGAAGGGGCCTCTCAGAGGAGAGACCACCCAGGAAGAGGCAGCGGCAGGGAAGGGTGCGCTCGACTTGCTGAGGAACAAGGTAGGGGGTGGGCAAGTATATACAAAGATGGCGGGGTGGTGGTGGAGGTGGGGGCAGGACCATCACCATCATGCTGAGCTCTATGGGCTGGGCAGGACAGAAAATCCAAATTATTCTAGATCCAATGGGGGCGCATCCCTGCCAGGTTTTAAGCATAGACGGTGAATTTAAGTTTTGAGAAAACACAACGCCGTATGAGAAGGAGTTAGGAGAGAAGGGGCTGGTCCAGCTCAGCCGGAGACTGCTCCTTCGGCCCCAGAGTTCCAGTCTGAAATACAGGCAGGGCCCTCTTGGCCCTGCCGAGCCCACATCCCAGGTTCGGAGGAACTCTTCTGGGGTCTGCCAAAGCCCCTTTAAAAGCAGTGGTGCAAGGGACTCCCCACCGCTAAGCGTGTGAGTAGCTCACCAGAGCTTTTCAAGTTCACTGCTGCCTCCTAGCCCAGCACAGCCCAGCCCCACAGCCAGGAGAGGACCAAGCACCTCTTCTCTAACCCATCCTTGCTGGACTGCCTGCGTTCCCAGGACTGAGTAGGTGGTGATTTCCCCCACGACAGAGTTCAAAGAGCAAGGTGTACATATAACCCCGCGTGTGGCAGGGACCCTTTATGGCCTGTGGCAAGGAGGGTGGGCAGGTCAGGGCTGGCTCCTCCCAGGGTGGCTGAGGCCACATGGGGTGATGCCGCTCCTTTTGGTCCAGCATCTTTGGCCTCAGCCTGGCTGGTGGACGCGCTTTAACTTGGGTTCAGAACCCTTCCCAAGACAGTCAGCAATCACAAGGCAGAAGCCAAAGATGGGAGCTCAAAAATAAAAAGGAAGTCGGACAACCCAGGGAGCAGAGCAGGGTTCCTCTCTTTCCCACTTTAGAGCAGCGGTCCCCAACATTTTTGGCCCTGGGGACCAGTTTCATGGAAGCCAATTTCTTGGCGGTTGGGAGGGGTGGAGGATGTTAACATGAGCGAGGAGGAGCGGGGTGGGGGGGGGCCAGCATGTGCTTGTAAAACACAGATGAAGCTTTGCACGCCCACTGCTCACCTCTGGCTGTGTGGCCTGCGGAACCTCAGCTTTGGAAGTCACTGTCCTGCGTGGGAGGGGCCGGCCCACCTGAATCCCTGTGTAATACACGGGCCCTGGCACCAGACCAGCCACCAACAGGGTATTCTTTGTTACTTTTTTTTCTGACGAGGATAAATAAGAACTATTTTTTGTTCACCCTAATATGCCCTCTTGGGTTTGAAGACATAAAAACAACAGTGAAAAAGTTAAAAACCGTTTGTTGTTGCTCAGGATCTCTAATCACTGTATTCATATCCTCGTAAAACATATGCAAATCTCAGGTCACCTAGATTTTTAACATTTTCAAATCCTTTCCTTACCTAAGATTTCCCTATTTAAAAAGTTCAAACCTATTTGCATTTTTGTCGAGTTGTGTGTAATTTGGTTATTTTTTTTTTTTAATTAAAAAACTACTTATTTATGTGGCTGCATTGGGTCTTAGCTGTGATATGCAAGATCTTTGGTTGCAGCATGTGGGATCTAGTTCCCTCACCAGGGATTGAACCAGACTCCCCTGCATCTAGAGCATGGAGTCTCGGCCACTGGACCAGCCACTGGACCACCAGGGAAGTTCCCTAATTTGGTTATTCTTATTTCTGTTGAGTTACTCAAAGGACTCTCAATACAATGCACTGACATTACAACACAGGGTTTTGACAAATAAGGAAATAAATGGCAGGATCTCTGTTAACCTTACTAACTGTTAGTTACTCAGTTGTGTCTGACTCTTGGGATGGGCTGTAGCCTGCCAGGCTCCTCTGTCCATGGAATTCTCCAGGTAAGAATACTGGAGTGGGTTGCTTTTTCCTTCTCCAGGGGATCTTCCTGACCTAAGGATTGATCCCAGGTCTGCTGCACTGCAGGCAGATTCTTGACCTTCTGAGCCACCAGGGAAGCTGAACTATACAGTCCATGGAATTCTCCAGGCCAGAATACTGGAGTGGGTAGCCTGTCCCTTCTCCAGGGGATCTTCCCAGGGATGGAACCCAGGTCTCCCGCATTGCAGGCAGATTCTTTACTGAGCTGAGCCACCAGGGAAGCCCAAGAATACTGGAATGGGTAGCCTATCCCTTCTCCAGGGGATCTTCCTGACCCAGGAATCAAAATGGGGTCTCCTGCATTGCAGGCAGATTCTTTACCAGCTGAGCTATTGGGGAAACCCAACCTTCCTAAAGATCAGTTATTTTTGTGGAGTTCCTGAAAAATGACCTGCATTTCTGTTAAACTTCAGGCTCCTGGCGTTCCCCGGCTGTTCTCCTTTACCCAGTTTCAGCATCCTACCTGGTGGAAGAACAAATCCTTTCCCCTCAACTTCCTATATGGCATCTCATGGATACCGGCACACAGCCCCTGCCCAGACCATGCAGCTGCTGCAGCCAAGGTGCTACAGTCATCCTCATCTTTCTGGAATGATCAAACGTAAGCTACTCTGCCCATTTTCAGAATAAGCCCTGTAGCCTTCGCGTTTAAACACATGGTGGGTGTAAGAGGTCGGTTTGAGAAGTGGTAGAACTCTCACCAGCCCCCATGCACTTGCCCTCCCGGCCTGGGACAACTGGCTAATCCAGGACACAAGGTCCCACACACGGTACCTTGACTCTGGCAGTTCCCGTCTTTATTGAACTCCTCTTTACTCTCATAATCCATGTCTTCCGGCTTGAGCTCACTCCCTTCAGGATACGGAGGGAGACCTTGGTTCCCTTCTGTGCTCTCTTTCCAGGGTTCCTTCAGCAGTTCCTGCTTCACCTGGAACAGCTCGGGTGGGACAGAAGTGGGCTCGCCCCTCACTGTGACATTATTGGCTTTGCTTGTGAAGGGGTCTGGGGGGTAAGCCTGGGGTTTCTCCACTTCAAACTCATCTTTCTCGAAGCCACGTGCCCACCTCTCCACGTGTTTGCAGTGACACTGACAGGCTGCGGGAAGGAAGGGGCCCTGGGGCCCGGGAGGCTGGCTTCTGGCCTCCGCGCGTCCTTTCTTGGCTTCCTCTGTGAGGAAGCCGGCCAGGCTCTGCTCCCCTGCCATGCGGGTGGTGGGCTCGCTGAGAGGCGACACTGCCAGCCCTTCCCGCCTGCCTGCGGCCAGCTCGAGACTTTCCTCCTCGTTTTCGTCCTCGTCGTCCTCCTCGTCGCTGTGGTTTGGACCCAAAACCAATTTGCTTTCTAAGCTTTTGCTTTCTAGTAAGTCGATTAACTGCTGGTCTGATGACACGTTTCTTCTGGAGTCGCAGACACTCAGGTTGCACATGTCGACGAACCCGCTCTCGTTCCCTGGGTCCAAGGAAGGGGAGGCGAAGCAGTTGGAGTCCAGCTGCCCGATGCTCTCAGGTCTTGGCCCTGTCTCGCTGCAGCCGAGTTCCCCTTCCTTTGAAAGAGATATCAATAGGTGTTTCTCATTTTTAATGTTCATCTGAGCTACTCCTGCTTCTAAAGTTTCCATAAAAGAGGGGTCTGAGGCTATTTTTGCCTCGTGGCCCCGGGGCTGGCAGTTTCCATCTCTGCCTGCGGAGATGGCCACGGTGTCTTGCCTGGACTCAGTACTGGCACCCGTGCTGCCCTGAAAAGGGCCTGGCTCCTGGCTTAGTGCCTTCTTCCCGTACATCATGGCCTCCAAGGACCCAGGCAGCAGACTCTCGTCATGGGTAAGGGAAAGGACATCTTGAGTTTTAGAGATGAAGCTTTCACAGGTCATGTCAGATAAGCTGCCCCTGGGCGGACCAAGGTGATCGTCTCTACCTTCGATTTTCATGAGGTTCTCGGGTTCGTTTTCAAGGGACTCGGAAGTCCGGCTCGTGTGCGTATAGGCCAGAGACTCATACAGTTTGGAGTTGGTCTGATAGAGGCAACAGAGACTCTCTGGGCCCTGGGGGTCGGGTCTTTTGTGCTGGGCGTAGTTCCTGTAGGCGTCCAGGAAGGACAGCTGGGGGTCAGTCATGACATAGTAGTCAGTGCGGTTCAGGCCGTGCTTGGCGGTGCCGATCAGCAGGTCACGGTCGTGCTTCCCACACTCCCACCAGACGGGCAGGTACAGGCTGGGCCTGCAGAGCTGCAGGCGCTCGTGCAGCTGAGGACACGTGAGCACCTGCTCCCGCACCTTCCGCAACAGCTCAATGCGGTACAGCGTTCTTGCGGCCCGCTCTTCAGTGATGGGTTCCACGTAGATGCTGGGATCCGGGGGGCCTGCGAGGGAAAACACAGAGCCTGTCACTTAAGGGGAGGTCCTCGATACCCCTGTGCACCTGAGTCCCTGCATCCTTGACCTTATAGTTTGACCACCTGGCCCTCAGCAAGGCAGGACCTTAGTGGCCCCTCAAAGATGAAAGCTGAAACAGGAGGGAGAGATTTTATGAAACCTGGACAGACCCACTGAGGGTAAAAGGAGAGCATGAACACTTCAGTTCTGGAAATATTATTCCTGATCGGTAAGCGTGTACTAAGTGCCTCCTCACTAGATACTTTATGGACGCTGTTCAGATCTCACAGAACCTCTAGCTATACCATCATGCTTGTGTGAGGATGAGGAAAGAGGCAGACAGGCCGACTTGCTCAAGGTGCCTGAACCAGAACGCCAGTCTAAGTCTTGTCAGCGTGACTCTGAGATTCAGTCCATGCAGCTCCCTGGTTTTACTGAAGACTGCCCGAACATGCTGCTGTCAGCCCAGAACCCATGCTGATTAGGCTCGACGTTTGTTTCCGCTTTTTCTAGAATGTAGTACTATGGTCCAGAGTGAGTGAATCCATTATGACGAGACTGAAGAGAGGCCAGGGGGAAAGCTGGCGCAAATTCCCATCAGGAAGAAATTTCTCAGAAGGGGCCTCTACTGGAGCACAGAAAGTTTAAATGACAGTCCCATATTTTCCGTGGCTACAAGTCAACACATGAGAAAACATTTAAGATTTAGTCTAAGCAAAGTGCGGAGCTCACAGCAGGCTAAATCTCTATGAGGCTGAAAAAAGAAAACATTTCTGTGGCATTTTAATCTGAATTTCAATTTTTAGTGGAGTTACATCATTTTGGGAGAGAGATTTTATTTTATGAGGGTGGGCTCAACTAGAAGTTTGTGGGTTTGGGAAAACCCACTTTATCTGAATTCTCCACATAAGTCTTCATGTCTATAGCTATGACTAAAACAACTCTGTACCCTGAAAATAAGCTTTTACCCTCTGTGTCCCCCTGGGAATAGAGTGGCAGAGCACCCTCACCGCCGTCCTTCCAGGCTGGCAGGCGACAGACCCTGCGGCACATGGACACGAAGCTATAGAAGTAGTGCTCCAGGCTCTCGTCCGGCTTCTTGTCCAGACGGGAAATGACGCGAAACTGTGTCCAGTCAAAGGTTTTCTTCTCTTGATCATAAACGACACCAAAGGAAGACACTGTTCTGTAGAAGTCGGCTTGCTCCCTCCTTGTCCACCTAGAGACAGAATCAGAAAGGAGAGGGAGCAGTTTTCCCTTTTTGCTTTTTTTTGTTGTTGAAAAGAGCTTAAAACAACTACTTACTGAGGGCCTAGTTGGAGAGTCTGTAAGGTTCACAGAGCAGGCAGAGCGTGTCTATTTTATTGTTTAAGTTGGGAAGAGTCACTTATAACAAAAACAGCCCATCAGCCTACCACCACCTGCAAATTATGTGTGCGTGCTTGATATCTCTTGATATCAAGAGATATCAAGTTTCAGAAATCACCCAGTTCATTTCCTCTTGTGGGAGATAAAGATTTTAATAAAAAAATACTCTGTAGGCTTAAATATTCTGCCCATGACAACAGAGAATCATAGAATCCTGGAGGATTCTATTATAATCATATAATCCTGGAGGAATCTTTTGGACCATTAAATTCACTTCCTTCATTTTACAGATGGAGAAGCTGGTCTGGAGTGAGGTGGGGTCTCCCTTGGTCACACACCTCCCTGACTTTCATCTCACATGGGCTTTCCTCCTGGTCTTAATGAAAGTAGATGGGTGATCTTTTCTAGGACACAAAGGCTCTCTAGATTTTATACCCGGCAGGACTAAAATAATGACTTAAGGGAAATGGATTATTATTTTCCACCAGTCTTTACCAGGAACTCTTGGGCATGGTACTTGCCGCCCCCAGAGGGACTCAAGCTAGGAGTGGGGTGAGGGGTCAGTGGAGGAGTGAGAATAAGGGAGGAGGCGGCTCTGGTTCTCTCTTTGGAGCCAGATGAGAGAACTCTTCTCCCTGAATTACCAAATTTCGTAAAGCCAGGAGTATAGAGAAGTAACTGAACTCACTATGTGGTATTTCAATTCATTGGATGTTACAGTAAAAGGATGGAGATATAAAGACTCCATCCTAAAGGAAATCAGTCCTGAATATTCATTGGAAGGACATATGCTGAAGCTGAAACTTCAATACATTGTCCACATGATGCGAAGAGCCAACTCGTTAGAAAAGACTCGGACGCTAGAAAAGATTGAAGGCAGGAGAAGAAATGGACAACAGAGGATGAGATGGTTGGATGGCATCACTGACTCAATGGACATGCATTTGAGCAAGCTCCAGGAGTGGGTGATGGACAGGGAAGCCTGGCGTGCTGCAGTCCATGGGGTCACAAAGAGTCAGACACAACTGAGTACCTGGCCTGAACTGACTCAAAGAACGTGAGCTTCACTCATCCATTCTTGTGGCCTCATCCCCAGTCTGTGCTGACCTTCGGCTGCCATTTTTAGCTTAATTTTCAGATGGGCAAGTACTTCCTTCCTTCCTTCTGGGCCAGCATTTTATGGTAGTCAATGCTCTCAAAGGCTTGATAAGGACTGCTGGCTACAATAAGACCACTTCAATGCACGCTATTCATTTTTCTGATAAAAGAATATGACCTGATGGATATGTTCAAATCACATCCCCAGAGACTGGGGTCCTATTCAGGCAAGTCTGGGAATTGTGAAGAGAGGGTGTCCTAGATCTCACTGGACTCCTGGGCCAGCATGACACCACCACTGAGGTTGGATTTAACGGACTCTAGAGACAACTTAACTCCATACGAGAACATCAGACACATTTGCCCTCCAGCTATCAGTGTTTCCCTGGTCACCTTTACCCAGTGGGCAGCTCAGCATGCCCTCTTGACCACTGGCTTTTACCTCTTTTGGGCTTCCTTGTTGATGAGCTCCATCTCTGAGGATCTCCGGAACATCTCTTCCTGGACCCAGTAGCTCTGGTTTCCTAGACCCAGGACTTCAGGCCGGCAGAGCTCCTTGCGGTTACAGCGCTGGTAAATGGTGACCAGGCGTCGGAGACGAGCAGTGAGTGCGGATGAAACCGGCCAGGGTGATTTGTCTGGGTCGGAGCCATCCTGGGCTTCAAACATCAGTGAGGATATTAGTATTTATAGACAGAACTAAGACTATGGTGACTGGGTTTTTTGGTGGTGGCTGTTCCCCTTTGTTTAAAGAAAATTAAAGCAGACTTTGTAACTTAATGGAAATAGCTGATATCTAACAGCTTGGGAGCCAGGCACAGCTGGAAAGGCTGCAATAGTGCTTCAGAAACAGCTTTGGGTGTGGTGGGCTCTGTTCTCTCTGAGATACAAGTGTGCCTGTCTGTGGGGGCAGAATGGACTCGAGGGCCTTGCTCTAAGGTACCGGAGTGGGTGGACCCACTGAGGCCGTCTCTAGAACTACGGGTTTTTGTGTGGCTGGGCTTTCTAAGCACCAAAGCCTCCATTAAGTTCGTATTCAGAAAAATAATCAAAAGGACAAACCAAATACTTCTAACATTTCTCAAAAGAGGAAAAAAAGAAAAATCAATGAAACCAGGATTCCTTTTCATCCTCAGAATCTATCCTGACTTTCATTTCACTGCCAGGCAGAGGAACCTGGCCAGAGTCAAATTAAAGCTCCATGTGCGACTCCAGCAGAGTTTGGTGAAGGTCAACTTTATTGGCTTTTAAAAACAGCCTCCTCAAAAAAACAGCATTTTAAAAAAATTACGCATGAACTCCAGGATAACTACAAATGGAGATCTTATTTCTCTTTGCCTTCAGAAGGACAGTCTCACCTGCCCGGGTGTCATCCTTCTTTTCAGCAAAAAGGCCATCACCTCCGTCACTGGAACTCTCCTAGGGATAAATGAAGTCAAGTCATCAGCAAAACCGCGGCTCAGACACCCAGTCCCCATACAGGAGTGAAAGTGCACAGGCCGCACCTCCGGCCCGGGAACATCTCAAAGATCAAGGTGGTCCCTGATGAATGAAGCTTAACTCAGGCACAGTCTTCAAAGAGCCAGAAAGCAGTTTATTTAAATAAGTATTGTTTTCCCCCTGGAACTGTGTGGAATGATTCTGCCTGTAGAGAGAATGAGCTTGAAGAATGACAAACTGGCACGCTCCCCCTGGCAACTACGTTTTACACGCACTATTTTAATTGTGAACTTAAATATTTGCTTTACCGTCGTCGCTCTCAATCTAACACTGTCATTTTGTAAAGCATGTGCCTGTGTCGTTCGTTGGATTTGTGCTGTGGGAAAGTGTCACGCTCATGTTCATTATGCTGCGTGTACTTCACAGCAATCGACACTATTTTCCTAAAACACGACTGCTCCAGACGGGAGACCTGATGGCACAAAACTCCAGCAATTTAAAATTAAAATCACGATCTGAGGCTCAGAAGCTCAAGTGATATCACAGGCACAGAGCTTATCCAAGTCAGAGTATATGTCAAGCTGGCTTTAATGGATTCCTCTCCAAAGGCGTGCTTGGTCTCAGGAAACGAACTTCAAAGGCTCCTCACACACAAGGCACGTGGGAGTTTGGGGAAGGGCAAAGAGACAGCTCTAGTCTTCAACTAGACTCCATTTTTAACACGAAAATTTATTTATTTTTTTACTAAAGTAAAGTGGACTTAACAGTATTATATTAGTTTCAGGTATACAACATAGTGATTTGATATCTTCATACATTACGAAATGATCCTCACCGTGGGTGTATCTGTCACCACACAAAGTTATTCCAATATTCCTGACTACGTTCCCCATGTGGTAGGTTCCCCCTATTCACACCCCCACGACTTATTATTTTATAAACAGAAGTTTGCGCCACTTAATCTCCTTTACGTGGTTCACCCATTTTTTCCCACCTAACGTACTGTGCTTCTGACGAGCATCTAAAGACCTGACTGATAGGTGAGAATCACCCCAGGATTCATGACTGTGGCCCTGAGGGAGCACAGGGCCAGATCAGAAGAAGGTTTGGCAATCCACAGCCTGTTGATGGTTTCTGTGTGGCCCTCAAGCTAAGAACAGGGTTTACATTGGAGGAGGAGGAAGGCAGGGGGAAGGAGGAAAAGGAGAAGAAAGAGGCAAAGGAGATGTGACGAAGACTCTTTTGGCCCCAGGCCTAAGATATTCACTGTCTGGTCCTTTACAGAAAACTGGGACCCACAACCCAGGAGAGCCGTAACCTTGGGTCAGGAGGGATGGACAGATACCGACAACTGGTGATACTTAAAATTCAAACCTCTCTCCTGGGCCCTTAATACTGTGGAAGGACCTGAAAGAGAAAATCTTGAGAAGGCAGAGGAGCAGGCATAGTGATAATTGCTGACGTTAACGAGAACTACACATCACTATGCAAAACCCTTTACATGGCTTCTCTCCTTTAGTCATCAGACCTGCCTCCCCAGGTAGAAAGTATTAGTATCCTCATTTTACAGATGCAGAAAACTAGTTCTAGGAAGTTCTGTAAGTTGCCAAGGTCACATGGATACCGAAGGGCAGGGCTGGATTTTGAGCAAAGGAGTCTGGGACACTGCAACCACTGAGCTGTCCTAAAGAGTCCCGGCTGAAAATGTGATTCAGAGAGTGAAACATATTTAGGGCTGGAAAACACTGGTTTAAGCTCTCTCCTTTGGCCATATGACATCAGTGAAGGGAGGAAGCCTCAGGCTGATCGACTGCACCATTCTGAAGTGTCACTTAAATGTATCATCACAGCCTTTCCCACTGTTTTGGGAGTTATAAGCAAAACCCAATCAGCCATGCGCCTTACATCTTGGGCTGCCACTGAGAACATTTTTGAGTATCCTCACAGTATCTAAGCAAGGAGAGATAAGAAAGCCTTCCTCAGCAAGCAATGCAAAGAAATAGAGGAAAACAACAGAATGGGAAAGACTAGAGATCTCTTCAAGAAAATTAAAGATACCAAGGGAACATTTCTTGCAAAGATGGGCTCAATAAAGGACAGAAATAGTAGGGACCTAACAAGCAGAAGATATTAAGAAGAAATGGCAAGAATACACAGAAGAACTGTACAAAAAAGATCTTCACGACCCAGATAATCACGATGGTGTGATCACTCACCTAGAGCCAGACATCCTGGAATGTGAAATCAAGTGGGCCTTAGGAAGCATCACTACGAACAAAGCTAGTGGAGGTGATGGAATTCCAGTGGAGCTATTTCAAATCCTGAAAGATGACGCTATAAAAGTGCTGCACTCAATATGCCAGCAAATTTGGAAAACTCAGCAGTGGCCACAGGACTGGAAAAGGTCAGTTTTCATTCCAATCCCAAAGAAAGGCAATGCCAAAGAATGTTCAAACTACCGCACAATTGCACTCATCTCACACGCTAGTAAAGTAATGCTTAAAATTCTCCAAGCCAGGCTTCAGCAATATGTGAACCGTGAACTTCCAGATGTTCAAGCTGGTTTTAGAAAAGGCAGAGGAACCAGAGACCAAATTGCCAACATCCGCTGGATCATCGAAAAAGCAAGAGTTCCAGAAAAACATCTATTTCTGCTTTATTGACTATGCCAAAGCCTTTGACTGTGTGGATCACAAGCAACTGTGGAAAATTCTGAAAGAGATGGGAATATCAGACCACCTGACCTGCCTCTTGAGAAACCTATATGCAGGTCAGGAAGCAACAGTTAGAACCGGACATGGAACAACAGACTAGTTCCAAATAGGAAAAGGAGTACGTCAAGGCTGTATATTGTCACCCTGCTTATTTAACTTCTATGCAGATTACATCATGAGAAATGCTGGGCTGGAGGAAGCACAAGCTGGAATCAAGATTGCTGGGAGAAATATCAATAACCTCAGATATGCAGATGACACCACCCTTATGGCAGGAAGTGAAGAGGAACTAAAAAGCCTCTTGATAAAAGTGAAAAAGTTGGCTTAAAGCTCAACATTCAGAAAACGAAGATCATGGCATCCGGTCCCATCACTTCATGGGAAATAGATGGGGAAACAGTGGACACAGTGTCAGACTTTATTTTTTGGGGCTCCAAAATCACTGCAGATGGTGACTGCAGCCATGAAATTAAAAGTTGCTTGCTCCTTGGAAGGAAAGTTATGACCAAGCTAGACAGCATATGAAAAAGCAAAGACATTACTTTGCCAACAAAGGTCTGTCTAGTCAAGGCTATGGTTTTTCCAGTGGTCATGTATGGATGTGAGAGTTGGACTATAAAGAAGGCTGAGCGCCAAAGAATTGATGCTTTTGAACTGTGGTGTTGGAGAAGCCTCTTGAGAGTCCCTTGGACTGCAAGGAGATCCAACCAGTCCATCCTAAAGGAGATCAGTCCTGGGTGTTCATTGGAGGGACTGATGTTGAAGGTGAAACTCCAGTACTTTGGCCACCTTATGCAAAGAGCTGACTCATTTGAAAAGACCCTGATGCTGGGAAAGACTGAGGGCAGGAGGAGAAGGGGATGACAAAGGATGAGATGGTTGGATGGCATCACCGACTCGATGGACATGGGTTTGGGTGGACTCCGGGAGTTGGTGATGGACAGGGAGGCCTGGTGTGCTGTGGTTCATGGGGTTGCAAAGAGTTGGACACGACTGAGTGACTGAAATGAACTGACAGTAATCTATGAAGACCCTTTGAATGCTGAAAGTTGTAATTAGAGACACTTCTAGACTGAGAAATGTTCTAGCCGGGTTCTAGTCGGGTGTTCCTTATGCCATACAGGTGGCTGGTGTGAGCCCCACCACACCCCAAATCCACATGGGTAGCTCCAGGCAGCAGGTAGCAGACACACACGACATGGAGGCTTCCTTTCCAGTCTCCCTAATGCTTTCTGTTGGCCTCAGGCAAACCCTCTCAAGTCAGGAAAGCTTCTGTGATTGGTAAGTGCCTCTCTGTCTCCGGCCCTCTCCTGATGGTAGGTCCCCTCTCTGGCAATGACAGAAAGATCTGGATGAGCAGCAGCCAAAGTGACAAAGACGCCATAACATTCAACATCACCAGTTTATTACTGGGATTGAGGGAAGCACACGCGAAGTTCTGCCTCTGAAGTCTGAGGCTGAACATTTCCTGGTTTCTGCCTCTGTGAATCAACCTGAAAGAAATATTCATCTCGGAAGAAGTGTGAATCCATTATTTCAGAGTACAGGGTCCCCATAAGACCATCAAAGCGCAGGCAAATGGATTGATTCCAACCTGCAGTTTCTCCATCCTGAGCCCGCCTGTGTCTGGAGTCTGACTGTCTACTGCTCTCTGACTTTGGGTAAGCTGTTCCGAGCTCGCTCAAGCTTATTTCTTTGTTTGCAAAATGGAGGTGATAGTACTTTATGGGTTGATTGTGGTCAAGCTCATTTCTTCATTTGCAAAATAGAGATGATAGCACTTTATAGGGTGATTGTGGGGCACAGGTAAGCTGATGATGTGAACCATTTAACCAAATGCTGGCACAAGGCAAATGCCTGACACATGGCAGCTGGGACTGAGGAGCAACCCACACATGGACCCAACTGCTGGGGGACCATCCAGCATGTCTTTCATTCAACTAAAATGTGTCCTCTAAGGATGGCTTCATGACACAGTGGAAAACCAACAGCAGTAACAACTAAAGTCTATGGAGACCCAGGTAAATAAGTGGGTAAGATATCATACTGAGTACTTCATATGTGTTTTTCATTCATTCAAAATGACTAAATGACCCTTTTTAGACAGACAGAAATTGCAGAATAGGAGGTTGATAATCTTATTGAATACTATAAACAGTTATTAAGTGGTGAAGATGGAATTCAAACCTGGAAGGCCTGAACCCAGATGAGGAGCTCTAATCACTGCGAAGTATGGCCTCAGGTGTGTGGAGACACACCCGGCTGAATCAAATGCATTGTCACTCTCTAACAGCATCTTAGCTCCGCATGGGTGCAGGGCTGTTTCCAGATTTGAGAACAGTAGATCCCCGTGCTTGTGGCTGCTCCTCCAGACCTGGCTGCCTCCCCTCTTTGGTCTGGGTAGGGGTGCGGGTGGGGGTGGTGGCAGCCCAGACCTGCAAGCCCAGGGAACTTCCTCTAAGCACTCACAAAACCCCAGGGCCAATGCAAAGGCCACAAGTGGTCTTCCCACATTTGTTTGTCAGGAACTGTGCTCGGTTGAGGCATTCCAACAGTGCAAAAAGATGGAGTCCTTATCCCTCTAGAGCTCACGTTCTGGCAGTTATGAGAGACATAAATAAATATTGGCCATGCAGTGTGACAGGGCTTCTTCCCTGGTAGCACAGCCATAAAGAATCTGCCTGTCGATGCAGGAGACACGGGTTCGATCCCTGCGTCAGGAAGATCCCCTGGAGACGCATATGGCAACCCACTCTAGTATCCTTGCCTGGGAAATCCTATGGACAGAGGAGCCTGGCGGGCTATGGTCCACGGGATCACAGAGTTGGACACGACTTAGCGACTAAGCAAAAACAACATGCAGTATCAAAGTGCTCCTAAACACAGTGGGAAAATCAGGAAGAGTCACCACCCCTGCCAGACCCAAATCAGGCAGGAGGAAGACACCTAAGAGGTAACTTTTGAGCTTCAGATTGAAGGACACAGGAGTTTACGAGGAAGAGAACATAGGCGCTCTCTGTGTAGAGGTAACACGATGCAGAAAGGCAGTTAAAAAGACCCCACAGCAGTTTTCATCTGTGGAAAAATCAATCATCCTATGACCTTCATAAATTTCATGTACAAAGTAGATACACATCAAATGTCATTAACAGAAAATTCAAGGACTTTACAATGGAAAGACTGCAGGATTTAGAAAAAGACGTGAGCAGAGAGACATTGCTCTTGGCTAGTATGACTTTTCTTGCAGCTCATTAAAACTATTTGATCTTCCCCTCGTCTAGAATGGGGATAAGAGTAACACGCAACTGAAAGGGAAACGTGCTTGGTAAGCCTGGAAGTACTCCAGCTACAGTCAAACATCACTATTTGAGTTCAGAGACCCCCTCAAACTCTCAGCTAAGAATAGAGTCATTGTTCAGATCCTCACGGAACTTCTCTTACAGTAGGATCTGACCATGTTAGGCATTAAGTTTCCCTGCAGAAGTTTTTTCCTAGGTCACTTGGCACATAACATCACCCTCCTTTTACAGAGAGCACCTGCTGTAGGGAGCACTGCAGAGTGAGGACAAGCCCCAGGAGTTAGACACACGAACTTTACTGTGAGTGGCCTTCAGAGCTGGGCCTGGCATGCAGCTGGTCTGCCTCTTCACACTGGCTGTTGCTAGGAGAAGGGGTGCGTACCTTCAGCTAGAATAAAAAATCAACCTGGAACCAACTGGAAGAACTGTTGCTGAAATTGATGCTCCAATACTTTGGCCACCTGGTTCGAAGAGCTGACTCACTGGAAAAGACCCTGAGGCTGGGAAAGACTGAGGGCAGGAGGAGAAGGGGGAGACGGAAAACGAGATGGTTGGATGGCATCACTGAATCAATGGACACACGTTTGAGCAAACTCGGGGAGACAGTGAAAAACAGGGAAACCTGGAGTGCTGCAGTCCACGGGGTCACAAAGAGTTGGACATGACTGAGCAACAACAACAACTCTTTTGACTATGAAAAGAATATACTTGATCAGGGAAAAAAAAAAGCCATAACATCTAGTCTGTATTCTACTGTCTAGTCTGTCTAATGTAGTTATCTAGTCTGAACTCTTCTATCTGTGAGAATCTGGCAAAGTACTTTACGTTCCTGGGCGAGGGGCGGCGGTGAATCTCCTCAGCTTTCAAATGAGGGCAGTTAACATCTGAAGCTCTTACTTTACACGGCTGAGGTGAGGATCAACTGATACAAGTCTGAACAGTATTTTGGAGACAGTACTATTCAGAAGAATTTAAGGTACTATTTTCATCTCTTTGATACTCGAGTTACCGCCTAAAATGCAGGAGACTTTCAGGAGACATGAGTTCGATCCCTGGGTCAGGAAGATCTCCTGGAGGAGAAAATGGCAACCCACTTGCTATTCTTGCCTCAACAATCCCATGGACAGAGAAGCCTGGTGGGCTACAGTCTATGGAGTCTCAGAAGAGGCGGACGTGATGTAGTGACGAAACACCACTGTGGGAAAACACTTCCCACGTTCCAGACAAAAGAAATCACAGTATAAGCTAGGGAACTGAATGGCAGAGCTCGGATTCTAATTGTCAGGATCACAGCAGCTTCCTTCTGCCAGGGCCACGGTCTGAAGCTTGAGGGTGATATGCTTCAAGCCTCTACTTCTTAAATCTTGAGGAGATACGGAAACACATCTTCAAAAAATAAAATTTTTTTTTTTTACTTTGGGAAACTGATGTCTTTGTTACTGTTATAGGAATCAGAACTGATGGAAACCAAAGTAGATACCATTCTTCCAACTAGAACTAAGAGAAGAGAACTGAAATTTTTTGATTGGTGATCAGGAGAAGAAGAAAGATTATGCGGATAAGAGAGTCAGTTGAGGACAACATTACAGTAACCTCTGGTACCCAAAATCCACAAAATCCTAACAGATTTAGTTTCTCCACTCAAAGCCAGAGAAAATGTGGTCAAACAGTGCTAGGGTTCTAATAAAGCTTCAGTCTGCCTATGCAAAGTCCTAGATGCTCATTTGTAACATGCAATACAGATTTCTGCTTCTGGGAAGATGCATTATTTCCCTGTTGCTCATTTTAAGTACAACTAAAGCCCCTGGACACTATATATAAAACACACCTAAGAAAACACTGACAGGTGAAGCAAAGGTAGACCAACTAGGGACTTTGGGACCCGTGGAATGACACAGTAGTGAGTTCCTTGGGTTTTCTTTTTTGCCTTATATGCCTTAGATTTGGAGGTAAAGAAGCTGGCTACCTGGAAATGACAAAAGGGTGCAGACAAAAAAAGCCTGCCTTCTCTAGCCCAGGACAAGGAAAAGGGCAGGCTAGGACTGGACACAGTGTTGAGATGAGACGTGCTACACTCTAGCCCAATGACACAAGAGCAGACAGTGGCTTACCACATCCACGCCAGCAAAGGCTGGTGGGGACTCTAGACTTCTGCCTTCACCAGGCCGTACCAGGGCACCCGGTTCCCCTGCTGGGTGGTGTCAAAAAGTCAATTAGGGAGCTTGGATTTTTATCCCTGACAGCTGGCAATGAGGTCCCCAACCACCCATGGTATCAGCAAAGACCACATGGAGAGCTGAACTTCCATTCTCCCCTCAGGTCTCTTTGGGGGCTGACTAGGAACATTAACCTCTACTACAGCCAGGCAGTCAAAAGGCGGTACACGCTGTGCACTAGCCCGCTCCTCCCCCTGCCCCCTTCCTCTGCAGTAGAGGTGTTAGAGGCAGTCAGTCACAACAGAAGTTTTAAATAAAATCCCAAGTCTCATAGTATAATACCCCAAATGTCCAGGTTTCAGTCAAAAATCACTTATCATACCAAGAACCAGGAAGATCTCAAACTGAAGAAAGGTAGCAAACAGATGCTAATGCTGAAATGACAGAGATCTTAAGAATTACCTGACATAAAAATTTAAAGCAGTCATCAATGAGGAATTCTGAACACACTCCAGAAGATCTCAGCAAAGAAACAAAGCTTTAAAGAACCAAAGGGCAATTCTAGATTTGAAAAATACAATGATGTAACCAAACCGAACAAAAACACAATGGATAGGCTCAACTGCAGAGGGAGGAGAAAGGAAAGAATCAGCAAGCTCAAAGAGGGAAATATATGAAGTGCCCAGTGTGACCACCGGAGAGGAACAGATTAAAGACAATTAAAACAGGGCCTCAGGGACCAGTGCAGCTGTAACAGAAGACTTGACATGCATGTCATCCGAGTTCCGGAAGGAGAAAGGGTTCCAAGAAATAATGACTGAAAACTTCCCAAATTTGGCAAAGGACATGGATTTGGCAAATCTACAGATTTGAGAAGCTGAAAAAACACCAAATTGGATAAACTCAAAGAATCCACATATACAAAATTCAGAGTTAAACTTCTGAGAACTAAAGATAAGGAGAAAAGCCTTGAAAGCAGCAAAAGAGAAAAGAGACCTTACCTAATTGAAAAACAACTCAAGTGACAGAAGATTTCTCCTCAGAAACCACGGAAGCCAGAAGGAGGTGGCACAACATTTTCAAGAGCTGAAAGAAAACTGTCCACCCAGAATCCTATATCCAGTGAAAATATCCTTCAGGAATGAAGAGGATTTCAAGATATCCCCAGATGAAGGAAAACTAAGAGAACCATCACCAGCAGACCTATCCTAAAAGAATGGTTCAAGGAATTTCTCCCAATAGAAAGAAGAAATCTTGGAACATCAGGAAGAAGAAAGAACATAGTAAGTAAATGTATGGGTAAAAACAGTAGACGTTCCTTATCCTTTTGAATTTTCTCAATTATATTTCATAGTTGCAGCAAAAATTACATTATCATTATTCTCAGTGTATGTAGGAGAAATATTTAAGACCATTATAAAGAGAAAAAACTAGAAGTAAGGATAAATTCCAGTAAGGATTCTATACTTCATCTGAATGGGTTAAATGATACCAGTGGACTGTGATATATTATATACATGCAGTGAAATACCTAAAATAATCACTAAGAAGCTTAAAAATCTAATATAGATAAGTCAAAAAAGGATCAGAAAAAATTTTCCAGTAAGCCAGAGGAAAGAAGGAGAAAGAAACTAGAGAATCAAAATACAGAGAAAACAATAAAATGTCAGACTTAATCCTTAATGCATCAATAATAACATCACATGTAAATGGCTGACTATATCAACTATAAAACAGGGTGCCTTAAAATATATAACCTGACTAAACACTGTCTACAGGAAACTCATTTCAAAGGATGGAAAAAGTGACTATCATGCAAACATTAGTCAAAGGAAACCAGCAATAGCTATCTTAATATTAGATAAAGTATACTTCAGAGCGTCCCCCCCCCACACAAAAAAAACTATCAGACAAGGAAGGGCATTCTATATTGACAGCAGAGTCAACCCACCAAGAAGACATACCCTAAATGTGCATGCCCCAGACAACAGAGCAGCAAAACACGTGAGAGAAACTGACAGAAGCTGAAAGGAGAAATACATAAATCCGTAATTACAGTTGGAGCCAAACTAAAAATAAACAACAGAAAGATTATAGGAAAACCTCCAAATGCTTAGAAATTAAATAACACACATTTGATCATCTACGGGCCCAGGGAAAGTCTCAAGGGAAAAATTTTTAAAATACATTGTACTGAATGAAAATGAAAACACAATATAACAAATTTTACCACTTACAGTAAATGGTAAAAATTATGGAGCATAGCTAAAGTAACCCTGAGAGGGAAATTCACTGGAAGGACTGACATTGAAGCTGAAGCTCCAGTACTTTGGCTACCTTATTATGCAAAGACCCTGATGCTGGAAAAGATTATCCCCATGGTGGGAAACTGGACAGAAGGTACATGGGATCATCCTGCATTGTATCTTCTGATTCTATCTAAAATCTACAGTTATCTCAAAAGCAAAAGTTTCATTAAAGTAAGACTGCAAAGCAGTTTATGAGTTGGTAATTTTTACAATAAAATGTTGGGGAAAATGCAATGCAACTGTAGCAATGCAATCAAAGACCAATACACCGCGATAGGGGTTTCTCACATTTGACTCACCATTTGTTTCTGGAGGCCGTCTACCTTGTCTTCTGTATTGTCTTCTTTATCCGTGTGGCCTCTAAAAAAAAAAAAAATAGAAAAAGTAAAAAGCATCACACACCATCTAGGAGCTATTCTGCAACCAGGATGCTGGCACAAAACACCCCTAAATCACTGACCAAAGTGAGTCTGGTAGACACCTTTCTCCACAGGCCTCAGAATCTTTATTTTTCCAGTGTCATAACTTCTACAAGCAATGACCTCCACTCAAGTGAGACTTCAGCAGGAGCCTCAGGATCTATCTACTCAGGACAGTTCAGAGGCCTGCTTTTCAACAATGATGCTATCTTTGAAAAGGTAATTACTGCCCATCAAGAATAAGCTGAATACGTGGCTTTGATAAAAGAACAGACTCTAGACACTGACAGCCATACAAACCAAGAGTCCTCTTGGGCTGACCTTAGCTCCCACGGTAGGGCGAGTCTCGGTGCAGAGTCGCTCATGTTTGGCAGCGGTCCCTTCCAGGAAAGGACACTGCCCCATGGACCACTGGCAGCTTGCCTCTAAATCCACTGCCTGATGTCTTCTCTCGTGAGCTTAACTACTGCTGATGCCTATTTGTTTTTCATGATCCCTGGAAAAATCAACTTTGAAGGATTCCTGTCTCAAATATTCTGCTCTTCATTGCTCAGGTCCTGGAGGCAGGAGGGGTCTTCTACCTTCCTTGCCTGATCAGAGAAAAAACAGCCTCCCCACAGAGAAACCAGCTTTCAGCCACATTCGGGCACCTCCCCAAGGGGGTGTTTCTCCCAACCCCATGAACCCAATATTACCACCACTAGTCCTCTGGACATTTTGTTAACACTTCTCTGGATGGATCTTTATTATCTTTGGGGGCAGAGAACGTTATGATAGCTAGCTCGAGTGTTTGTCAGGGGCTAAGCATGAATGGAAAAATGCATTTCATCCTTTTCTCAGCCTTAGCAGACAGTTAGGGGGGCTGGCATTGTGTACCCTTGAGTCCAGCCTTGCCTGTGACCCTAGGAAATACAACTTTGGGGGAGAAGATCAGGCCAAAAGCTCACCAAATGCAAACCAAGAGATTCTATACTATGTGTTTCAAGTACCCACACACATATGAAAACCACAGCTTTGGCTGTTTATTTAGTTTTCCTATGAATTCATACACTTGGGGTTATGCCAAAAGTAAATAAAACTCAGACAAAGGGGACGCCTCCATACTTTTTTACACACAACCCACGGACAGGACCTGAACGCCATGGCCATCATGCAGTGGCTATTCATGGACCGTGCAGTCCTTAGAAAACGCCGGTATTTCATCTCAGGCATTTCAAGGTCAGGAAGTCTAAACTTGCTGTGCCTCTTAACTTTCTGCCAAGTATGAGAGGTTAAGAGAGGCCTGAACTCCTCCTTGAGAATCCTCTGACCAGACGAGGCTGGTTAAGGAACAGGGCAGGATGGTGGGCAGCTTGGGGAATCCAGGAAGGACAGAAATGGGTATTTGGATCAGAGCGTTCAGAGTTCAAGAGAAAGGCCCGAGGTGCTGTACGATGTAACTGAAGCAATTCTGGAAGGCAGTTCAGGCTGAAGGGAGACGCCAGGCTGTGAGGAAGAGACTGTGAGAGTGCTGGGTGCCTGTGTTCAGAGATTAGTGGCGCGACAAGTCACACTGTGTTTGGTCTGTGCAGATTCTCACCTTTCGGGGACGTCTGAGGCCCCGTCTGTGACACCCTGCTCTGCAGAAAGCAACTTCTCGTCTGGCATGCCCACTTTCTCCAGGAAGCAAAGTGCTGGGTCGGCTCGCATGGCGTTGTACCTCTCGTAACCTGATCGGGGGTGGCGAGAAACCACAAGGTCACGACTGGGGTCATGTCAGAACTCATTAAATCTGCCTTGCATCCTAGACACACATTTTGTTTCCCTTATTAAGTAAAAAAACAAAACAAGCCAAGAAAAAATACTTATTTAAGAATAATTGGATCCTGTACGACTTCCCGTCGGGGGAAGATCCTTGAGCTTAAACGGACTCCTTTGTGTACTGCTTGACCAAAAAATGAAAGCTGAGGTGTACCGTGTGTCCTTGAAGACACACAAGATACAGATTCCATTCCCACTTGTTGGCTTCTTTTGGAAAGCAAGAGGATCAGGCAAGCTGGTTTCACAATTTCTTCCCCTCACTGCAACACCCCGCCCCCTACTCTGGACACCCTGTTATCTTGTCATCTCCTGCCTGCATGCATGCCTGTTAAGTCACTTCAGTCGTCTCTGACTGTGCAACCCCATGGACTGCAGTCTGCTAGGCTCTGCTGTCCACGGGATTCTCCTGGCAAGAATACTGGAATCGGTTGCCATGCCCTCCTCCAGGAGGTCTTCTCAATCCAGGGATCAAACCCTGACCTCTTATGTCTAACCTGCATTGGCAGGCAGGTTCTTTACCACTACCACCACCTGAATGGGCTGAGATTTTCTTATGGTCCAAATTTATCCCATGTGTTAGAAAAGGAAACTGAGCAAAGTGATGATGCAAAGGATGAAACATAAAGAGGACAACTGGGATTGTTGACTGGATTAAAATGGACTCGTTGCCTCTGTGTTCAGACTCAGTATAAAATCCTAACCCACTGACCAGGGCTTTGGAACCGCCTCTCACTGTATCCCCAGAGTCAAAAACAGATGGAGGAGTTTTGACCCAGAAAGAGAGACCCCAGAAGGAAGGCAAAACAGTGGAACAATGTCACTTTTAATGTGATAGATAACACCATGTGTGAGAATGCTATTTTACTGACTCTAATGTAATCCTATAACGAGACCGGATATTTGGTCATAGCTATTGTCACATCAAAATATTTGGGGGGAACTCCTTTATGGTCCTCAGAATCCTTTTCTTGCTGCTCCTAACAAAGTCCACTTCTAGCTCAGTAGTAGTACAGAAAGCCCATCTCCAATGAGGGTAGATGCTGTGCTGAAAACGAGAACTGTCTTGATCAAAAACGATTTTACTCTGCTAGGTATTTCCCTTCTAGACTGGTTTCTGTTCTGCTATCACTGCTGATGCTGGTCTAGCCTTCACATGGAGGCAGCACCTGGTCCTTTTTCTCTAAGGGGTTTCAGGTACTTCATCTTTTAATCCAAAGTGACTCTTCTGCCTTCTCCACGACAGGTGCTGCCTGCCCGAGGCATATGGTGGGAGAAGTGGGTCCCTAATGTTCTTCTTCATTCATTCATTCCCCAGGGCAATAGTGTGATAACTTTAAATCTCCCTCGTGAGATTGAGGGCTTCCCAGGGACAGAATCTGTATCTGCTTTGGCATTATATATTCAGTTCCTCACACAGCGCCTGACACTTATAAACTCAAATTACAACTGCCTGGATGTGTCAGTTTGGCCCGGATCCCCTTCCAACAGTCACTGTAGGAAGAACCATTCTCACGCTCTCCCCGTTCTGCCTCAGCTCACATCAAGACAGGAATGTCCGTGACTCTCCTACTATTTTGAGGATGTGCCTGCTACCATCTCCGCCTGCCACTCCCCAGGAAAAGAGGCGCCTACTACCCAGGTAGGTTCCTCCTCTGCAGACTTCTTGTCGTGCGTAGGTAGGTATGAAGTTTGGACAGGTTCTCCACTTCTCTTTCTCAATCAGCTTTGGAGCTGGAGGTGGGAAAGAGTGATTGATCCAGTTCCCTAGAAAACCCTGACTACTGAAGAGCAGTAGGAGCTGTGTGCTAGCAACATAAAGACATAAACAGTAGAACAACAGGCTGCCTGCTCCTGTCCACTTAGTCTAAAAGTTTCTCTGTAAGAATGTGAACAGGGATACTGAAACCCACAGCGTGATGACTATTTCATAAGTCCAGGCTGCCCTAGAGGGGCGGCGTCCATCTCTTCCTGCGGTTAAGAGCTGTCAAGAGCATCGTTCAGAACAGATTTGCTGCCGAGTCCTTCTTGCTGTCAGTGAAAGCCCCAACAAAGATGCAGCCAATTCTTCCATGGTGGTCAGCTCAGAGATGGAACCGGGGCTTCAGTCTTCTCATCTAAGCAGGGTCGTAGGAGACTATGTCTGGGGTGGACTAAAAGAGCCACGAAACTTCACACAATGAACAGCTGCATGTTTCTTAAGAAAGAAAATGGCTGCAGCCCTACGGCTCATGCTTATATCTCCAGGGCATGGAGGTGAGGCAGAGAGAGCTCCTGATGGAGCCTTGAAAAATAAAACACCAGACAGCGTGGCTCTCTGAAAATGTCACATGTCCACCGGCTGCCGGGTATCTGAGAGTTTGTCACCTGGTGAGACACGTGGGTTGGATTATTCTGCGGAGAGGGCTGTTCCGTGGGGTGATGAGGTGTGTTACCCAGGTGAGGACAGGTCTAAGCCGAGGCCCATGGATTGTCTGCTGGGCGGCGGCCCACCAGGAGTGGAATCTGATTTGGACTCTGCAGGACACCAGAGGATGGGTCCATGGAGCCAACTACAGGCCTCTGTCCAGCCCAGCCTAGGTTTGCTTCCAACATCCCTGTCCAACTACCCGGGTCTGGTCCCATCCAAGAGTGAGCCGGTCAGCACCACGTGTGGCTTAACACCAGTCCCCCAGCACTGGGCACAGAGGCTAGGTCTTCCCCATCTTCACAGTATGTCTGCTAAGCTCATCACATACAAAGTCTTTAAAGCCAAAAGCACAATGTGGGATACAGAGGGTCATTACACAATGACAGGAGGTATTAATTCACCAGGGAAGTATGGCTGACGATCCTGACACTAACACCACCAGGTCTCCCAGAGCCTGCAAACACCAGAATCTATGTTTTGAAGGGATTCCTCATTAAAACAGGTATATGCATCGTTGTTATGTACATATTGCAGGTTGGCCTGCAAATGTTGAAGAATTCTACCGATAGGGCACGTGTGAGAAAGACAGTGAACCTTCCAAAGGCAGAGGAGTCAGTGACAGTGGATGGCACCCAGCACCTGTTATGTGCGAAGCACCGCTCAGGCCACCCACATGGCCCGTCTCAGTTAATCTTCCTACAACCCTCCAGGTGGGCTGTCTTGTCCTCTGCCTGGTGTCCAGGTGAGGAAATAGGTCAGAGAAGTTTCTGACTTGCCCAAGGTCACACATTTATAAGTGGCAGAGCTGGCAGTGAAGGCCAGGGACATCTACCTCTTCCCACTTTTAAGCCCTGCTCTCCAGCTCAAAATGTCGGCTCGTCCACCTGGTAGGGAAGGTGTGTATCAGGTACATCACAATGAATATTTTCCGGGACTTGCTTTATTCATTTTAACAGTCGGCTGAAAGCAAGGGCAGGTACTTAGAACAGGATCAGAGATGAAGAAAACACCATTTATGTCATTTTTTCCAAGCTATTAAAAAAACCACTCTCAATCCCCTTTGGCCTCTAGGTAACTATATTAAAAAAAGAAAAAAAAAAAAAGGATATGCTATTTTCTATTCTTAAAATTTTTATACCAAAGATATGTACTAGGAGTTAAGTAGATCAGCTGAAATGACCTTAGAATTCTGGATACATGTGAAATGGTAAAACCTAACATTTTCCCCATTTATTTATTGCTTCACTCCAGAAATCCTAGCGCTTGCCGTGTGACACCGGGCCAGATGCTGGGTCTGTGAGTGAACGAGAGCGGGGCAGTCACACTAGGTGAGGAAAACACGCCACCCTTTCAAGGGGCCTTGCTGATACTCACATTTGCTGTATTTGCATGACTCATACACTCATCTGGGCAAACTCCTCAGAGGACAGAGGGGAGGCTCTACTTTCTCAGAGAGACACGCGACAGGCCTGTGGGATTTTCCAGGAAAGAGAAAGCATGCACTGAAATACACACCGTGTTTGAACACACCAATCAGGAGGGACTTGTCGGCCTCAGCATCCCACCAGTCCACCGGGATCTCCACGTAGTCAATGTCAGGCAGGGGCACGTCCAGCTCCCTGTGGAAGGAAGGGCGTGAACTCAGAGTGCCTTCCACACGGACAGATACAACACAGGAGCTCCTGGCTGGAGCCCCGGGGCTAAGCCACATCCCCAGGTGCACGATTAGAGGCTGAAGGAACAAAACTGGGAGGATTCAGACAGCAGGGGGCTCAGGCGTCCTAACCAGGGCCCTGCACCTGGTTAAAATGGGGAGTGACTTCAGCAGGTGTATTTGATGTCCAGACTCAACTCAGATTGAATGATGCAGAATCTGAAAGCACCTTGTGGAGAACATGTCGCCAGTTGGTCTGCGGTGGGGCCCGGGGCTCTACATGTGTCAGGTGATTCTAATGTGCACCTTCAGTTGATGACCACGCCAAAAGCCATCAATATGTCCATTAGGTAAAGGCAGAACAACCCCCCAAGTGTGTGAATTTATACATGATCAAAAGCTGAAAAGTGCCCAAGCATCCTGGTCTGATATGTAGAGATCGTGAGCACTATTCCTGAATGAGCTAGTTTGCACTGCTGCACACAGGGTAGGAAATGAGCCTTTCAGGGGAGAGGGGCCACAGCAGGACGAACTTCCTGGCCAGGGTCTGCTAACAGTCTGCTGGGTCAAACTTCTGGCTGAAGGGATGAACGTGGCTCACCCCAGGGAGCAGACCTGCAGGGATTGGTCCCTGTTTGAGTTTCTGTGCGCGTTCTGAGAGCTCACACAGACGCTTAGCTAACTGGCTTCAATTGTCTGAACACCGTCCTCACTCTTGGAAGGCTTTGGGGTTTGAGGGAGAGCATTCACCTGGATGGCTCCTCCCTCCCACCTCCCAGGTGCCTGGAACGCCGCCTCTGGAACATCTCCAGCTGGTTCTTCCATCAGGTTCTTGGGACGCAGGGCTGCCTGCCCCTTGCCAGGCCCAGCTCTCCTTGCAGGGGTGGGACTCCCTGACTCCACCTCTCTCCACCTGGCCCACTGCTCTGCCTGTGTGGTGCCATGGCTGAACAACTCTTTCGGGGTGAGCAGTGTTTCATTCCTCATGATGATTTCTCCACCATAAGGTATTTAACCTGAATAGGACCAGTGAGAACTAAGACTGCAGAAAGCAAAGGAATGGGGGAAGGGGGAAGGAGGTGGGCAACGGACTTAGTCTCTTCACGGTCTACTCACTTCCCTCCATCTGCGTCTAAGAAAGCAAGTGACAGGGGAATAAGTAAACTCAGGTAGATTACTTCGGCCAGGTAAGACTGGAGATAAATAATCAGGTTGAATTCTGCTGCCTTTACATGACTCACAAGTTGGACCTTTTTACTAGAACACCCAACCTCCCGATTCTCACTAGAAATGCCCATGGTAACTATGAAATGCATAGCCAGTGGTAACAGTCAACAAGCTGACTGCTCTTGATTACAGAATGCTCAAGGGTAGGACTGTCACTGCCCTTCACCTCTCTCCTCCTTTCATGCTCCCGTGACCACTAAGGCCATGAGCACTGCCCAATGGGAAGAAAGAGAGGGAAGGAACCACTGCCCTGGGGAATCTCAAAGCAAAGTTCAAACGCCAACACTTGCGGTCCTCGGGGAAGACTAGCACTGTCTGGGGCCAGAGCCAACTGCAGGTCTGGGGGAAGGGATGGCGAAGGAGGTGCTGGTGATCCCACTCACTCACTGTGACTATCTGACAGCCTGATCAAGTGGTAGCCTGGGGCTTGGCAGTCTCTTCCCCCAAATCTTGGGATACTCCAGGATTCTACAGCTTCGGAAACCCTAGCTTACAAAACTAAGGCACAGGAGACAAAGCATCAGTAACACGACTAAGTATTATTACCTAGTAAACAAAGGAGAACCATTCCAAGGTGGAAGAGGACTGAGACCGAGTGTGTAAAGCTTTCAGTCTACATCTGCTACATCAAACATCAACGTCACTTGTATCCATCCATGAATGATGATTAGTTAAGGCAGAGAAATGACTGCTTTAAAAGCAATTTTACAACACTACTGGAGGGGGGAAAAACAACTAAGAACCTCACCAAGAACCATGTTATTTTTATTTTATTTTTTTAAAGAAAGAAGGTTTATTCAGGGTCTTCACAGACAGCGTGGGGCAGCTCAGAAGATGAGAGAGGCCCACGAGCTACGTTTTAAACAACCCCTTTTTCTTTTATTTCACTCACAGATGACCTGGCTGAATCCTCCTCACTCTTCCAGCCTGCTTTACTAGGGACTGGCCCTGGGAGGGGGTGAACACGGGCCTCGTGAAACACAGGCAGGTTTTTCCGTTTCCATCAATAGGTACTTTACAGCAATTCCTTCACACTGGGCATTAAGGATGACCTATTTTACCTGGCTGGAGTTCCTTCAAATGCTTTATCAGCTGCTTCTCCCAGTATTTCAGCTTTTAGGTAGTACAGCATCCGGACTCGCAGAAGTACCCTAGGAAAGGCAGACATGATAAAGAAACATGTCAGAGCCCATCAGCTGCCTGTACACTGCCATTCCCTCAGTGGCCCAGGGCAATTCTGGGTGCTCCCAAGTCGTGAGTACTAGGAAAAGAGAACATTAACGGCAGACGTTACTGTGGTCAGCCCCATTTCACACACGAAAAGGTTATCTTGTCAGATATTTGTTAAGGGCTGCCATCTACGGGGTCGCACAGAGTCAGACACGACTGAAGTGACTTAGCAGCAGCATTGCCTTTTCTTTTTTCTCTTTTTCTAAAAATGACTGTTTTCGTGATATGAAGTGTGTTTTGCATAAATGCACAGCTTGGTGAATCTTCCCATACTGACCACACATGTATATCCAGGATCCAGATCAGGAACCAGAACATCTCCCCACAAGGCCCCCGTGGTGTTTCCTTCCGGTCGCTTTACCCACCCTTGAATATATCATCACTGTCTTGACTTCCTGAGCTTAGATCTGAAGCAGCTGTTTTTTAGCTTTTTGGAGTTCTTCTGATAACAACTTCATGTACTCTCAGTACTATCATGCTACTAAGAACAGCAAACAGTAGTTTGAGTACCCACTATGTGCCAGCATGTCTGAGCTCACTTGATCCTCAAATCAATGCTAGGATGTAGGAACTATTATAAAGGAAATCAACCCTGAATATTCACTAGAAGGACTGATATTGAAGCTGAAGCTCCAGTACTTTGGCCACCTGATGTGAAGAGCTGACTCACTGGAAAAGACCCTGATGCTGGGAAAGATTGAAGGCAGGAAGAGAAGAGGGTGGCAGAGGTTGAGATGGTTGGATGGCATCATTCACTCAATGGACATGAGTTTGAGCAAACTCTAGTAGATAGTGAAGAACAGGGAAGCCTGGCGAGCTGTAGTTTATGGGGTCTCAAAGAGCTGGACATAACTTAGCGACCAAACAACAAGGAACTACTATCCTTATTTTTAAAATAATTCATCTGCAGTAATGTAATGGGGCTAGGATTCAAATCCAGGCAGTCCTGACTCCAGAGCCTGTCTTGACCCTCATCTGATATTTGTGGTGTGGTAGTTTAGCCGCTAAGTCGTGTCCGACTCTTACGACCCCATGGACTGTAGCCTGCCAGGCTTCTCTGTCCATGGGATTTCCCAGGTAGAAGTAGTGAACTGAGTTGCCATTTCCTTCTCCAGGGCATCTTCCCGACCCAGGAACTGAACATGGGTTTCCTGCATAGGCAGGACGATTCTTTACCACTGAGCCACCCAGGAAGCTGATCTAATATAGAGGTGGCAGTAAATTTACTAGTGAAAGAGCCCACAATTCTAGAAGCTCACAGGCCAGCTATGCTGAAGCAATCCTGCCTGGTCTCTGCAGAGACCAGGACCTCAGGAGAGAACCAGAATCCAAGAGCAAAGGGTGGACAGTTCAAGGAGGCAGGTTGTAGATTCTATACACAGAAGGACAATGAGTTAGAATCATCTGGTAATTCAGTGGTAAACTCCCATCACTAGGAAGACTGGAGCGGAGGCTGGAGGACTCCCTGTTGGGACACTGCCCACAAAACTCCCAGGCTGCAGGGAGGGCGCTGCAAGCACCCACCAGCTCTGAGTCTCTGGACCTCACTGAGCCAGAACCAAGAAGACAGTGGTCTCCACCAGATTCAGAAGAATAAACAGCAGTCAGCTTCTTCAAACCCAGAGAACTGCTTTACTATTTTATTCTTTGATTCCAGGGATAAGGCTTGCACTCAGGAGATAGTTGGGGCTCGTGGTAGAAATGTTGAGAATTTCTCTGAGGTTACAATTAGTTCTGCTCAGCATCTATGATGACCTGTGCAGGTGTGAGGGAAGTTCTATGTCAACCTCTCCAGCTTAGCCTGTTTCCAACACTCCAGATCCCCATCTGCAGCTGGGGACAGGGCAGCCAAGTGTTGCTGCTATAACTTAATAAGGCAAAACCGGAGTCGGTCCTTGGCTTTGGTCTTCATCATTTAACGAATGTAACGATTCTGTTGTGGAAACAGGCACCACTGTTCTCCCAGCCCACAACCGTGGAGTTACCAGCTTTTCATGTCCCTCATCACACATGGTGATGGTTTCTCCTTTAGTCACACCTCTCATAGTTGACACTTTCTCCCTGGTTCTACAGTCAGCATCCTAACCTAGGTCATCACGATCAACATTTACGATGACAAAACTCTGAGTTGGCCATTCAGCTCCAGGTAAGCACCTACTCCATCTTGCAAACTGTTACCAGATTACTTTTCTCCCCAAATACCATTTTTTCAATCATGTCTGACTTGTTCAAGAAACATGGCTGCTTAATATTAATACTGACAACAGACTCCTCAGGAGCCTGGGGCACCAGGTCTCCCCATCCATCAAGGAGTCCTTGTCCCTGCCAGCCTCCTTTTTGTGTATCCATGTGCAAACCTGTCACTGTTTGTGGCTGGTGGCCTCACTCCCCACAGCTAAACTTCACAAGGACGGGTTCATTTTCTATCACTTGTTTCCTTTATCTCTGCCTGCCCCACCCCAGCTGTTAGCCCTGGGATATAAAGAATGCTATCTCAGATGCGTGTCCATCACACACCAGGAGGCCATGGATGTCACGGCAGATGGGAAGAGGGAAAACCTGGCACAGCGAGGGGGCAGCCGAGCGTGGTGGCCGCCGAGGCCAGTCTCCGTTCTTGCTGACGTGCCCATGGGGACAGAGGGAGGGAAAGCAGTGCAATCATCAGGGTCCTCAGTGGATCTTGAGAGTCAGGTCAGAAGATTCTGTATGAACTCCGTTGGTGGGAGAGGCCAGGTTCCAGAGGAGAAGAGAGATGGTTAAAGGAGGTAGAGGGGGACCTTCCTGGTAGTTCAGTGGTTAAGACTCCTGTGGCCTGACTTTGATCCCTGGTTGGGAAACTAGATCCCACATGCCACAGCTAAGCAACTAAATATCCCACATGTCCACAATGAAGATCAAAGATCCTGGTACAGCTAAATAGATAAAATATTTTTTTCAAAAAAAAAAAAAAAAGGTAAAAAGAGAGGCTTCAGCGTGAATGAACCCTGATCCATCTTCCAGCATACAGCCTCCTGTCTTTCTGACCTTGCACGGTGGTCCAGGGGCACCAAGTGACCAGGGGTGAGGGGCACTCACTTGTTGCAGTGCTGTTTGAGGTGCTTCTTGTAGCCATCATCATGTAAGACCACCTCAGGGTTGCAGGTGGCCAGCCAGTCTGCGTTCTTTAACTCCGGGAGCAGCAGCTGGTTCTTCGTCTTCTTCCCCTTCCTCCCTCTAGGGACCGGAGCGGACAAGCCTGAGACAGAAAGGCAGGGAGGTGAGCCAGGGTGCCTTCAATGTGGTTGTTGGAACACAGCTGGGCTAGGGCGGCAGGGGGGGCAGCGGGGCTGCACATGGTGCCCTGGACGAAGGACCCTGCTCTGCAGTCCCGAGGCACGGATGGTGAGGGGGCAGCCAGTCCCCTACTCAGTGAACCCCTGGTCCATTCAGTCATTTAGGAAGAATCTACCAAGTACCCTGTAGGATCAAGAAAGGTACAGCAGAACCTGCGTCCTTGGGGATCCCACCACCCAGCTGGGGAAAAGGAACACTGAACCTGAAGATGAGAAGGTGAGTGAGCTGTGGGTCAGCACAGGGAAGGAGCAGTCCCAGGAAACACAGACAGAGGTGGAACTGGGGTGGGGCATGCATTCCGAGTCCTCGGGTCACAGGAGGAGATGCTGTGACCCCGAGGGCAGAGGGCAGGAGCAGAGAACTTCAAGAGGGCCCAGCCACACTTAAAACATCCCAGGTAACATGGATGAGTGGAAAGGAGAATGGAAATGAACAAAACCCAGCATCCTTCCCCACCAGTGGCATTCTGAAATACACCTGAGAAGACAGAGAAGTCCCCGAAGCGCAGCGATGTGGACCAGCACAGAAGAGGGAGGAAAGGACACGCTGCCACCCCGCACCTGAGTGGTTCTGGAGTGTCTGGGCCTGTCCATCTTTGGTGGGCGTGATCAGCTCCCAGATGAAGCTCTTGATCTTCTCGTCCCCTTTGTAGTGCTTGACGCAGTACACCAGCAGGGCCCGGCAGATCATCTCCATGTCCTTCTCGTTCAGATGCCACTTGAACCGCCCATGCGTCAGGATGTCCTTCCACCGGCCCCAGCTGAGAGTGGACCCCAGAAGGGCGTTAGGAGGAGGAAGGGCCAGTTGTGCCCTCGACACGGCGGGGCACACAGGAGCCAAGAGAGTGTCTTGACCCCTGCTGGGGCCTATTAACCTCCCTGCGGGCTTTGTCACCTGAAAAACCTCGGAGGCCTGCACACTGCAGCCCACCAAAAATGACTGAGGGGACCTGGACACTGGACACAGAGCTTCGTATGGCCGCTAGAATGTTAAGGAGGAATGCCAGTATCTGGAGTGAGGAATAAATCTGGAATTAAGACAGAGTCCAGCTGCAGTGCTGGAAAGCGATGGGGAGCTCCCAGAAGCTAAACCCTCAGCTTCTCCCAGCGCCAGAGCCCGGCATGCATCATGTGGTAACGCTAACATCTGCTGCACTGATTCCTGTACGTCCTTGGGGGAAAAAGGCCGGAAATCAGTACCAGGCAGTAAATGAGTCCCAGAGATGTGCTGTGGCAAACACACGCGAGAATCACTGTACGTCCGTCAAACGGCGGCAGAGCGTACTGACCGAGGGGCGCTCGGGCAGAAAGCTCAGCTCTCTCTTTCTCTAACAGACCCTCCCTCCACCCAGACCCCAGAGGGGAGGGGAGAGACACGCTGGACACATCTCGACTGAACAGAAGAGGGAAAAAAGACGAGGGCGAAGAGGCGAAGCCAACACCCACCCGAAGATGAGCAGGTTCTTCTCCACCCGGAAGCACTCGGCCCGGAGGTAGCGCCTGGTTTTGTCATTGAGGCGCCGGGACCTTGTGGGCCTCTCGTCAGAGTCGCTGTCCAGCTCCGAAAACTCCATGAGCTCGTCCTCCTCGAAAGAGTTGTAGTGTTTGGTCTGCTTCCGCACGCGCGGGCGGTCGAGCACCAGGCTCTCCTGGAGGCAGAGGGGACTGCTGCGGAGAAAGGCCTGTTCTCCCTCCGCCATCACGCCGGACCCTGCTGCCGCTGCTCAGGACCCGCGCGGGCAAGAACCACACCCCTGTCTTGTCCGCCAGCAGGAAAGGCCCTTTCCAGCACACCTGCTGGGTCCTCGGCAAGCAGAGGGGACGCTCGGGGACTTGTTGAGGCTGGCCTGTCCCCCCGCCTCCCTCCAGGGCTGGCCGCCACCATCTGCTGGTTCTGCGGTCTTTCTAACAAGGGCGAGGGCCCCCAGCGCTGGAGTGGCTGCCTGGGGCACCCCGGCTGTTCTGCCCAGCACGCGGAGGCGGCTCTGGAGACGGGTGTCGGAGAAGTCCATCTGCTAGGCAACTTTCTGAAGACGAACACGTATTAGTGCTGCCTCCTTTTGTGCCTTCCACTGGCGCCACTAACCTTTTGTCTTTCATGGAAAAGAGAAACGCACCCATTCGGTGGCTCCCTTGGCCACAACCATGACCACTTCTCTGGTCTCTATCATTTCATGCTTCTCACCCCCTCCGCCTAGGCCTCTTCCGGAAGCTCGGCTAAGCCCCTGCACACTCATCTATGCGGCCTGGACGTTGTCCCTGCTTCAATCATCTTCCCTCCTGCCTGGATGCTCCAACTGCTTCTGACTGTCTCAGGGCAAGGCATTTTCTTCCCCCTCTTGCCCACCGCCCTGTACATAAGTCACTTCCTGACCGTGACATTGGACAACACTAGAACGAGGTTACTAAGGGGACGGCAGAATCCTGTTAGGAGAAGAGGCTGGACTAAGTAACCTCTGGAGATCCTACAGAAGAACTGGCAAGGCTGGATGCTGGTTACTGAATCAAAAGGGTGTAAACAGGGACTATCTGCTGGGTCTGTGAGCCCAGGAGAGTTCAACACTCATCTGAGGACAAGGGCAGACAGTGACGTGTGCTCAATCCCAAGGGAGGTGATGGGGTCAGAGATGGAGGGTAGGGCAGCTAACACTTCTGGAAGCCTCACAACGGGGCTGGGGGCAGCTGCCTTCGCAATGTTACCTCCAACTCTGCAAACTGGGTGCCACCACCTCCTTTGTTCACATGTCTCTCTTTTTTTTCACTTTCTCAGTGAGGTCAAGTACCCTGCCCAAAGACATACAGCAAGTTGATGGCAGAGCCAGTATTCAAACCCTGGTTTTATTCCAAGGCCATTCTCTTCCTCATGTTCAGAAATAGAAAAATTCAAGATACTGAAAGGATGGAGGGGAACCTAATACACTTTTCCACGTCATGCTTTTTTCCACTAATGTCTGTCAGAGGTAAAATTCCTCGCACAGGAAGTGCTGAAATAGAGGAAAACAGCCACATGCTAAGGACAGGATATTGGCTTGGGTCACGGGGCTGATCTTGATCTGTTTGGTTAGTTCTAGTTCGAAGTGAATTTTTACTAAAATTGGAAATTCCAGTTTTAATAGAATTTCCAAGGTACCCATTAGGTCATTTTAAATACAGTTAACATTTCTCAAGCTCTGTCTATGTGGCAAGCATGTTTTAAGTAGATTACATGCAGCATCTCATTAAAGAACTAAGGCTCAGGAGTGAATCATGGTTTGAGCTGGTAGGAGTTTATGGCCCTATATCTGTGAAATGTTCAATGAAATAAAATATTCTTAATGTTGTACCTTCTCATTCTTTGCTTCAGTGTCCAGTTCAGCTATTTTAGCCCACTTCTGCCAAAAGTTTGGGTCATCTAAGGAAATATCCGTTCTGTTTCCTGAAGCCACAAAGCTAGCCTGTGAAGAAGAACGAACCAATAAACCATATCTGAACACAATAAAACACCCTGTGATCTCCAATGCACCAGAGACACAAGTATATGCTCCATCTGTATTCAAAATCAAAACCTCTAACAGAGTTGCCAAAATGTTAAGTGGAAATCTCAAAGCTATTCTTTTTAAATTTTATTTAAAACACTGGGTGAAGAAATTACAATTTCAACCTACAGGATCATTTTTTGTAACTTAAACTCAGAAGCAGGAGGACAAGCCCGTGGGAGACAATGGCAAGCATATGTCCAGCTGCCCGTGAAAGGGTTGATTCCTACAACTTCCCTGGACATGGTTTCTCTTTCAGTTCACCAGGTCCCAAGTGTCCATGCTGGGACAGGCCATGGCTGGGCAGAATGAGGTCTGCAGAGATGAGTTATGCCTCTTAAGTACAAAACGTCCCTGGAAAAGCCCTCCCTCTATAAGTCACCAGACTGGTGATTTACAGACAGGTCACGAAGCTCAGAGAGCCTGTGGCGAGGGAACCCCAGAGGGATCTGTAAGCGGTTTGGTTAAGTTGAATTCTAAACCCAGTGACCTGACGGGCAGAGCAAAGAGGCACCTAGGCTAGAAGCTGGGAATCTTGGATAAACACTCTCCCAAGTCTCATGAAATGAACAGAATACTTGCTTGAGTTTGACGAATGGAGTGTTCACTGGAATTTCAACTCTCTGACATTGACCAGGGAGTATCCTACAAGGGAACTGACAGGACCAATCGAGGATTTTGGAGCAATCTCTGTGCATAATGAGGAGTGCAAATTGCAAACCCAAGTGTCCTCCCTGCTCACTGAAGATCAGCCAAGGATTTGAAGGGGTGAGTTCTTTTATAGCTTCTGACCCATCATTCAAACCTCTTCTAAGAATCTGCATCTTCAGAGTGGCACACAGAATAGGCATATAGCCAGAAAATCTCAACAGTTTGCATTTAGAGAAGTAGGAGCCCAGCCGATGAGGGTCAAAGAATAAAGACTTTCCTTGTCATTGCCCCCCGCCCCGGCCCCGCCCCACGTGGACGCTGCAGAGAAGGCCCTATACCTTGGCGAAAGTGGATCCTTTCCCCTCAGACTGGATGGTGATGGTATGTGTCCTCCTCTGCAGGATCTGGTCTATGTCTTCTTCACAGAACTTGGAGCCTTCGTCCTCTTCATCCATCAAGGCGCCGTAGGCACCTTTCCGGAGCAAGTCCTCTACCTCCATCTTTGAGAGCTGCTGTACCTGGATGGGTCACCAAAGGCTACTCACAAAGTGGGAAATGCACAGGAGGAAAACAGCCTCAACTCTGACCTTCAGGACTCAGCACCCAGTTCCTCCACTCATTGCACATGTCAGAAGAATAAAGACATGGACAACGAGCTTTAGAAAATGAAAACCCAGATAGACATGCAGGAGAATGATGGGGAGGGCGGGCAGACGATCCTCTACGGGGAGCCCTGGAATAAAACCCAGCCCAGGACCCAACGGCCCTAACATTCCTCAGGATGTTGGTTATTATCAAATGTCACAAACTGTTAAAACTAGGCACCACCAGAGAGAATATGTTTAAGGTTTATTTTATGTTTTAGTTTGAGTCTGTATCTTTAAAAACCTCCAGATGGACCAAAGTGAGCTAAAGAATAATGATTTATTCATTATTAAATAAAAACAATAGTATTGGAAATGATGTCATTTCTTAACTAAAGAGAGGATCCCATGCCAAGTGTGATCTGCTCAATTGCTTGCTGAAAACAGGAAATGGGAGTTCAAAACACCCTTTCCTGGTTCTGATTAAGAATCTGGTTCTCTTTATATCAGTCACAGGAGGGAATTCCATGACTCCCAGCGCTGTACCATGAAGTATTATACTTAGCAGCATATGCATAGCTAAGAGGATACAGAACATCTGGACGAAAGGACAGCTCACTTAGAGGGCCAGAGATTAAGCAGAGATATTCTGCTTTGTTTGCATGGACTTAACTGCAATTCAAGAATCTTAGCAGCACTTTTTATCCCCTCCAGAGGTGGGAAAAAAGATTCTATTCACTGCCATGTTTCAAGCTGATTGATAATTTATTCATTCATTTCTTCATTGACCGTGATGCACTGAACGTCTTTAATATGCCAAGTATTCTTAGGGGTGCTGGGTATGGAATAGCTCACCTTCAGGGAGCTCCAAATCTGTAGTATCAGATAAAGCATGGTGACAGTAGATAATTTATAGAGCCGAGAGGGTTAAGATCGACTCATTTCCAAAGGGCAATGTTAAAAGTCTATTCATGGGGTGGGTGGGAGGGAGGCTCAATGGGGACGGCATATATGTATACATATAGTTGATTCACGTTGTTACACAGCAGAAACCAACACAGCATTGTAAAGCAATCATCCTCCAATTAAAAATAAATAAAAATATAAATTAAAAAAATAAAAGTTTATTTATTGAAATGTTATCTAATGTTGGGCAATCCTACCACCTAACTGCTCCTATGGATTCCCTTATCCATCTAGAGATGTAGAGATTCACCCTCAGTAATCCTCTATTCCAGGGGACTGACCATCAAAGATGTATGTGTGTGTGTGTGTGCTCAGTCATGTCCAACTCTCTGTGACCCCATCGACTGTAGCCCGCCAGGCTCCTCTATCCATGGAATTCTCCAGGCAAGAATACTGGAGTGGGTTGCCATTCCTTTCTCCAGGAGATCTTCCCGACCCAGGGATCGAACCTGTGTTACTTGAGTGTTCTGCATTGGCAGGCAGAGTCTTTACCACCATGCCACCTGGAAAGCTCCCGAAGATGTGTGGCCTGACTCAATTTAGTGAAAGGGAACCTTACAACAGCTGTAGGAGCGCAGGCTTCTAGCAGGTGGAGGTTGGGAGGTCTGGGCTGCATGACAACCCCCTCTCTGGGCCCAAGAGCAGCCCCGGCATACTCACGCCATTCGTGCTGCCCTTCCGGTTGATGTCCTGAAGGACGGCCTTGTCCAGGCCCAGCTTCAGGCTGGCCTTGTCGAACATTTCTCGCTCGTAGGAGTTCCGCGTGATGAGGCGATACACCTTGACGGCTTTACTCTGGCCTATCCGGTGACACCGGGCCTGAGCCTGGGGAGGAAGAAGGGGCACACGCGTCAGGGCACCAGACAGGACGGTGGCAGCCCACGGGATGGGGAAATGATGCTGTGTTCCACGGGGTGTGAGTGGCTGGCTCTCAGAGGTGGGAGTCATGGGACTGATTGTGGAGCAGAACTCACCCCGGTGCCAGCCATCCCTTCCAGAGTACTCCTTTCACCTCCCGTTATTTATGGGGTGACCCTCGTGTGCTGGGATACAGTGCCGAGAGGGACCTGGCTTCCTTCCTCCCCAGCCTGTGGTCTGCGTGCAGGCACTCGGTCCCAGGAGGTTGCCCTGCTCTCTGGGGAAATGTGCCATTCAGAGCCAGCAGCCCCGCTTGTTAAGTTGTTTTCATTTTACCATAGAAATTTTCACATATAAGACAAAGGCAGAGAAAAGTATAAGGACCTCTTGTGGTCATTCTTATTTCACGTCTCTGCTATGCCTGATCCTCTAAGATTATTATGGATTATCATTTCATCTTCACATATTCCAATATATTACCATGGCTAAACTTCAGAAAATCAACACTGAGTACTATCTAGCCAGTGTTCCTATTTCCCTGCTTATCTCATATATATGTTTTTAAGTTCACTTGTTTGGATCAAGATTCAAACGAAGCCCATGTATTATAATTGGTTGATATATTTCAAGTCTCTTTTAATCTACAGATACTCCCTGCCTGTATTCTCTCCTTTTTTAAAATGCAACTTCTTTGCTGAAGAGACCAAACATCTCTCCTGTAGTTTCCCACAGTCTGTATTCTGCCACCTGTGCTTTGGCTGCATTATTGAACAGTTTCCTCTGTTCCCTTTACTTCCTCTAAACTGGAGTTATACCTTGAGACTTGCTGAGGTTAAGATGTTACCTTTGGCAAGTGTATTTCACAGGTGGTGTATAAATTTCCATCAAAAGGTATATGATGTCTGGTTTGTCTTTCTTTCGAAGTTGATGATCACTGCCTAGACTCGTTATATCATTAGGGGTTACAATTCCCCTCTCTGATTTTTTGGTGACCCTGATGTACAGTTCATAAAGGAGAGACAAGCTAAATGTCTGGCTCTTTCTCTTTATATTTAATCAGTTTCCAAATGAACACCCTCCAGAAGTGACTAACAAAGATCTTTGTAATTAGTTTTTTAAGTAATACAATGAAAGTATGCATTTAAATAATACATGTGCTTTTTTTTTTTTTTTTTACTGCACTTACTGCTGTTATTATTCTTAATGCTGTTCAAATATGGCCTGTGGGAACCTCTTCGTTGGCTCCTGGCTTTCTGAGGAAGACTAGAAAAAATTCTGATATTGCATTTGGAGGCATCAGTATAAACTCACAGTTGGGGTATGCTGTGTGTAAAGAAAAAGATATGGATATGTCTACACTTATCTTCATATGTTACGTCAAAGACGAGTAGTCTCTGACAGCTCCCTTGCTTTCTGGTATGATAACGTGTTCCATGCTCCCACTGCATATTCCTTGCCTAAACCCAGATTCAGCCCTCTTTTTCAAGGAGTCCAAGAGCCTCTTTTGCTCTAGTGGCAGTGAGGGACAACAGTCTGGATGCTCGCTGCCACTCGCTTGCTTGGTCCTCGGTCTTGGGTCTGCTCAGTGGGCAAAAGTACAAGTGTTTGTGTGTGTATAGTGTGTATGATCGTGTGCACACATAAGACCAAACACATCATGAAATCATACTGATAACTTTTAATTCCAGTTTGGGACTATGGGATTTTATCTTCCTTAACCACACATCTGTATCTCTTTTTAACCATGCTGAAAAGCTCAGTTCTCAACCATGCCAATATCATTGCCTATTTGATCTATCCCACAATATATAAAATACCAGGAAAATAGCATCATTATGATCCCTTCTCCCAAAAACATAATTACTGAAAACAATGTAAGACTTATTGCCCTCCCACCCTAGGCCATGTCTCATTAAGCATGTACAGTCAAACTGCAGTGTTTTATACACATACTTGCAAATAGCTTTCGTTTTTATAGTGTCAAGATCGGCAATTCTAGAACACTTTCTGTGTAATCTATGGTTGAGCCAACTAGCGAATATACTGAGGGTAAGAGGAGTCAGGCTTTTCATTGTTGACAAAGGAAGTTACAAATATGGAAAGAAGAAAAACTAGAAAACCTCTCTGTGGTGTCAGACTGGATTTGGAGGTTATCAGTATTGTCATGGTTAGGTGTGCACGTGTGTACACAGCTACACATATACAGACATAGAAATAAACATGAATGTATATTTATGTTTATATGTTTAGGTAGACATATGCATGTATATACACACGTATACGTATGAAGGCATCGTATGTATATATGCGTATCTGGATTCCCTTTGTGTGTGTGTATTCTGGCTCTGTCCACTGAAAGGGCCTAGACGCAATGGCATTCTAGTAGCAAAGAACATAACTAACTCTCAGATCTTGGTATCCAAATTCCATTCTCCATAAGAAGCACAAGGCCTGTCAGAGAAGTGATTAATTCTAGGGCCAGGGCAGTCAGTCTGAAACAGATCACTATGCCAGAATGTGAGGAAGAACTCAAAGGATGATGGAGACACATCAAAATAATACCTGAAACTTGAAGAGGCTTCCACTGGCTGGGTCTAGCATACTGACATAAATAAGCTAATGGGAGAAAAGGGAAGACTTTTCCATAGCATAGAAAGTCACTAACAGATGTAGAATGACTGTTAGAAAATCAACACTTTGCAACCATCACAGTGATGACTGATCCAGGCAAAAAGGATCAATGGAAACTAAAGCCAATGGGCAAAACTTTGATGAGAAACAGTATATTACATACTCTCAAAGCATCTCTCCAAAATTCCTTTTTAATTTCAGAGGGAAATGAGCAACTTCATTGTGGAGAAATTCGGCAGACGCCACTACCTGAGCTCAAAGTGCTTATTATCGACAAATGAATGTCGTGTTCCTATAGACGTGACACCCTGAGAACAACCTATCACTGAAAGGTGTCACTGAACCCGAGCCCAGTCCTGAGGAAATGCAAACACAGAACAAGGGACCATCTAAAAAAACATACAGCCTGCACTCATCAAAGACATCAAGGGGGTGGGAGAACAAGAAATACCAAGCAACTGATCCACTAAAGGAGACTAAAGAGGTAAGAGAACTAACTCTAATGGGTGATCCTGGTTTGGATCCTGGGGAGGAACGCTGAGTTGGCCAAAACGCTCATGCAATTGTGCAAAAAAAAAAAAACAACAAAAAAAACCCTGAACAAACTTTTTGGCCAACCTAATAGCTAGAAAGGATGTTGAAAGAAATGATAAAATCTGAATATGGATGGTGGATCGGAGTTGTTGCTGTTTAGTCATTAAGTCGTGTCTAACTCTTTGCAACCTCATAGATTAATGTGGGGAAAAATGAAACCCTAAATATCACAAGCAAAATCAAACAGTTGATTCTAGCTGTATATGACGTGGACAGCATAACCCCAAGAGAGAGATGACTTCAAGTGTTTGTATTTAGTTTTTCAATACCTTCATTGTGATATAATTTCAGTTTACAACTCCAATATGCCCTTTATCCAGATTCACCATTTTGCCTCACTTCCTGTATCATTTCTGCCCTCTCTCCTGTCTCTGTGAGTAACACAAAGACATAAACACACATGTGCACACACACAGGCCACTTTTTGTCTGGAGCATTTGAGAGTAAGCTGTCCCGCGTGCTTTAGTCTTGCACACTGAAGTGTGCAAGGAAGTCTCTTATATAACCACAGTTTAGTTTTCAGGATCAAGAAATAAGGATCGTGTCTCTACATTAATTTAACCATGTGGGGAAGAAAAAAATTAAACCAAGTAACTTTGGAAAACGGTATTTTGATAACATACTTCAAGCCTAATGAACACTTTGGTCCGATGAAAAGGAAATCCAAACAAGAGGGGATATGTGTGTATGTACAGCTGATTTACTCTGCTGTACAGTAGAAACCAAAGCAACACTGTGAAGCACCTATACTCCAATAAGAAATAATGTAAAAAAACCAAAACACTTTAGTCCGATACTGCTGTTGTTCAGTCGCTAAGTCGTGTCTCTCTTGTGGACTGTAGTCCTCCCAGCTCCTCTGTCCATGGGATTTCCCCAGGGTAGGGTACTGGAGTGGGCTGTCATTTCCTTCTCCAGGGGATCTTCCTGATTCAGGGATTGAACTTGTGTCACCAGGGCATCTCCTGCATTGCAGGCGGACTCTTTACCACTGAGCCACTGCAGAAGCTTTCAGAGAATATGGGTTAGTAATTCTGAAACTACTTGATCTATGCGTATACTAAGACTGAACAAATGAGTAAAGGTATCGTATTATGATAATGAGACCAGGCTTCTCACAGCCAGAGAAAGCAGTTACAAATACGGAAGAGTGCAGAAGGCTACAAGGAGTCCTGTAGTGTTGGGACGGGGATCAGAAATCTCACAACAGATGAACAGATACAGAAGGAATACAGGTGTGTGGTACACGTGCTTGTGTAGGTACGCACACCTGTGTTTCCTAGCTGTCTGCCCGGGGAGTCTAGAAGCAGTAACACTCCAGTAGCCTGGTGTGTTCAGTCACTTCAGTCGTGTCTGACTCTCTGCGACCCCATGGACCATTGCCCGCCAGGTTCCTCTGTCCACGGGATTCTCCGGGCAAGAATACTGGAGTGGGTAGCCATTTCCTTCTCCAGTGATTAAAGTATGAAGTGAGTGAAGTCGCTAAATCGTGTCTGACTCTCTGCGACCCCATGGACTGTAGCCATCCAGTCCAGTAGCAGTGGGCACACTTAAAAGCAAGACCTTGATTTCTACAAGGTGTTCTCAACTAAACAGGAACCAGGGAGCCTCTGAGATAGTCAGTTCTGTGGATGTGGTGGGAAAAACATACCCTGAACCTGAACGTCTCGTGGTGCCAGGAAGTAGGGAAGTACTCACAAACTGGCGGTGCTGGCGGTGGTTTAGTCATTCAGCTGTGTCTAAATCGTGTCTGACTCTGGCGATCCCACGGACTGTAGCCCACCAGGCTCCTCTGTCCATGGGATTTTCCAGGCAAGAATACTGGAGTGGGTTCCCATTTCCTTCTCCAGTGGATGTTTCAGACCCAGGGATCGAACCCGAGTCTCCTGCATTACAGGCAGATTCTTTACCAACTGAGCTATGAGGGATGCCCCACAAACTGACGGAACTATGTCTAAAGGATAGGAGCCAACCTGAAGGGGCTCCCAAAAGACCAAATCCAAACAGCAAAATAATGAGAGTAATGGATTCTAACCTGTAAGATAAAATAAATATTCAGGAATCCATACCGATGTGGGGGACAAACAACAGCTGTTCTTTATAGTTAAGAGTCCAATTCCGACTGCGGAAGGAATGACTAAAATAGAAAATTACCATTAGCCAAACACACCATGGTATTAATTACTGAAGGCAAGAACCACTGTTGGATGCTAAAATTAATAGGCAAAAGTATGATAAGAAAACAGAATATTTATAGCATCTCAAAATATCTTTTCCCAAGAAACTGACTATGTTTCAAGGTAAAAATAGTAACTTTACTGTGGAGAAACCTGGCAGACACCACCTCAACCAAGTAACCAAGCTTAACAATCATGAGTAGTAAGACAGATCGACATCACATACCCCCTGAGAAGGACATAACATCACTTCTATGATATTCATGCCAAAAATGGATAACCTCAAATCTGATCATGAGAGAAACATCAGGCAAACCCAAAGTGAGAAACAATTCTACAAAACAGCTGATCAGTACCCTTCAAAAGTGTCAAGGTCATGAAAGATGAGGAAAGACAGGAGCTGTCGCAGATTACAGGCGGCTAAGGAGTTGTAATTTCTAAAGGAAACGTGAGATCCTGAACTGGATCCCAGACCAGAAAAAGGAACATTTGCAGAAAAATGAAGGAATCTGAATAGGGTCTATAGATCAGAGTACTGTACCGATGTTTATTTCCTGGTTTTAATAATTACACTATGGTTATGGGTGCTGCGTGCTTAGTCACTCAGTTGAGTCTGATTCTTTGCAACTCCATGACAGCAGACTGTCAGGCTCCTCTGTCCATGGGATTTCCCAGGTAAGAATGCTGGAGTGGGCTGCCATTTCCTTCTCCAGGGGATCTTCCCAACCCAGGGATCAAACCTGCATCTCCTGCTTGGCACGCGGATTCTTTACCACTGAGCCACCTGGGAAATGTGTATGGTTGTACAAAATGATAACATAAGGGAAACTGGGCAAAGGATCTTAGAATGTTCACTATCTTGCACTTTTTACTTAAAATGACTTCAGAATAAAAAGTTTTTAAGAGATTTTGTTTTATAATGGTATATTTAGGATGGTTCCAAAGTTGAATATACAAAAAGGCATTTTCAGAAAAACTGGTTTCTATACATCACTTCTCTGTTCTCTCACCCTGACCCCTTGCCCCAATAGGTAACCATTTAAAATGAAGGCTTTTGTTTACCTCTCCATGGCAGGGGAGACATGACAGATAGACAGACATCCAGCCTTTTTAGATAAAGGCTGGCATACTATATTTTTTTCTACCTTTTTTTTTTCAGCCAACAATATCTTTAGGAGATGACTCCAAAGCAGTGTGCAGAAATACTTCTCATTCTTTTATTAGAGCTGAGTATATTATCTTAGTCAATTTAAGTCTCCTACGGATGAACAACTAAGTTGTTTAGTTTTTGGCTATTACAATTAGTTTCCACATCTCTTACTGTCTTTAGTGGCAGTAAATCTTTATTATTAGGAGGGAATCTGATGGCCAGCCCTGGTAAATAAAGGACATGATCAAGGTAAGTAATATGCTTTTATGGATTATGGAGACTACAAAGCAGTAGTAATATGTGGTTCCTGCCAAAGCAGGAGATGTAGGTTCAATCCCTGGGTTGCGAAGATCCTTTGGAGGAGGAAATGGCAACCCACTCCAGTGTCTTGCCTGGAGAATTCCATGGACAGAGGAGCCTGGCAAGCTATAGCCCATAGGGTCACAAAGAGTTGGATGTGACTGAGAGACTAACAACAAAAATTGTGGTCATTAAGTACTGGCATTGATTTTCTTATTTTTTTGGTTCATCTGGTATTGAGGGAAAATTACAAGAGGGAGTTTCAGAAATGTTCTGAGCAAAAGTCTAACAGAGCTGCAGACATCACCAATTTACGACCTTCTTAGAATCGACATCCCTGTTGGTCCTTGCTACCAGCATCCTGACTCTTACACAAGGGCAGCCACGTCTTCGGCTGAAACCATTTCCAGCCTCCCAGAGTCAGCCAGGTCTTACGGTTCTGGACAAGGACATGTAACGGCAGTCAGCCCGGACTAGCTGGAAAAGTTCTGCTCTCCTGAAAAAAGCATCACGCCTTCCTTCCTTATTCTCCCTACCCGGGGTTTGAAAGGTCCATCCTGGAACCAAGACCTTGTAAACCATACTCATGGCGGCTGATGGAACAGCAAGACAGAGGAACCCGGGACTCTCCAGTCAGCATGAAGCCACCTCACTAGTCCTGGGATATCTATCTCTGGACTCCTTGCCAATTGAGAAAAACACACCTCTGCTGGGGGCACGGGGGTGGGGGTGGGCAGGGGGTGCTGTCATAAATAGCTGGGGGGTACCAGGAGACCAAGATGACTTACTGAAGGTAACAGGGTGAATTCTGTCCCATTTAAGAGCTTGTCATTTCACAATTCATACACTCCTTATTTTCCTTATCAGAACTCACACACACACACACACACACACATATATACACACACAACTTGGTAGAGAGAGGAACATTCAGAACTAAGGCAGCAACTGAGATGAAGTCCAAACGAAACACATTAGCAAAGGTATAAACACACAGAACCTCTGCTGGAGTCAGGCCCCCGTCCCAGGCAGTGGTGCTACCCCTTCACCCCACAACCTCGACCCAGGAGAAATCAGAGCTCCAGTGCTCCCGCATGATTTGAGAGCTCGTAGGTTGTTCTCTACTTTTTAATACCAAGAGCCTCCAAGAAACATACGAGATACAAGTAGTCATGTTCAGAAAAATTTTAAATGGGTACAGATCCCAATGACTGCAGTGGGAAGACAGAGGGAGTCTCAGATTTCCAAATGATTCCAGCCCTCAATTCACGGTGCTTAGGTGCAAGTCTAGAACCTTATATCACGTCTCTACAATCACATGAAAATTCAAAGGTCGATATGAAGAACCAGGCAAGCTGTTCATTCCTCTCTTGACCCTTATACTACTTCTTCAAATGATTAGCTCTATGACATTTTAAAGGCATGTTTTAAAAAATCCTTTAAAATACTACTTGTACCTTAAAGAAAATTTACATCATCAGAGAGGTTAAAAGAATTTCCCAGAGTGCCCTCTAACTCAAGCACTGTGAGCATGCTGGGATACTCTGCCAGTTCATGACACACAAGAGTGACTCCTGGTACTCTGTAGTCTGTGTCCGCGGGTCACCTACTCATCAGAGGAGGACTCAGGGGCCCTCAGTGCAGTATGAACCAGGGCCCCAGGAAGCTGCCTCCCTTCAGCCAACTCCTTTGCAGGCGTACTTTGGAATCTGAAATTTCCAGCTCCAGACTTATTTCTGGGGGAAAGGCACATTCCCTCTGACAATGGAAACATCTCCGGGGAAGAGCACGGGTGTCGGCCCACCACGCTGTTTCCACTATGTGGTTCCAAAGCCCTGCGCACTTCTGCTTCCCCAGGGCCTGGCCTTGTGTGGAGCACTCCTAAAAGTGTCCCTTGGTCAGGCAAGAGCTGGCTGAGGACAGGAAGGAAGGAGAGGTGAGCGAACAGCCTGGGAAAAGGGAGCTTTGGGGCAGCAGGAAAGAGGAGCAGGGGGTGAGATGGAAAGTACACTGAAGACAGGGGCAGGAGAAACCTCAGAGGAGCTTGGCTCACTTAATCGGGGACTCATGCTCTACCGTGAGCACCTCCATCTGTGTCAGGCGTGCCACCGGCTCTCCCCCCACTCTAAGAGGCCACACACCTTGTCCCCTCTGTCTGGAACATTCTTTCTACTGATTTTGTATCCTAAGATTCCCACTCCCACCATTCGGATCTCCCCCCAGATGTCACCTTCTTGAAGAAGGCTTCCTAGGCTACCCTCTGAATCAGGGCGCCCAACCCCCATCACTCGTGTCCTCTTACCCTGTGTGGTCTCTGTGTATCGCTGTTTGGGACTATATGACTTATTCTTCCCTGTTTATTGTCTGCTTCCCCCACTAAGACAAAGGCTCCAAGAGAGCACATGCCACGGGTCCTGCTCACTGCTGTGTCTTTGGCAATTTAAACATGCCCGGCACATTCTGGCACATCCTAGCATTCAATAAACAGTCACTGAGCACCTGGACCACATAACGGAGCAGTCACAAAGTCTTCCTTCTAGCAAAGAAAAGTAAACTCGATGGAGTTCAGTCCTCCAAGTCACGGGCACGCACACTATCAGTATCAAGAGGTGGTTCCAGCAGAGGCAACGGCCACCAGGGACGAGCCCCTCTTCTCACTCAGAGCAGAGTGTCAGGTCCCCGCTCTTCTGGCTGGGTTCCCTCCTCCCTTCCCAACCCTCTGCAGAGGCCACATCCCCTGTGGTTGTGCTCTCAACCAGGATGCCCGCACCCAGGCTTCCTGAATTCCCCCTTTTGGGGCTTATCCACAGGAAGGACGGGACCCGGGCCACCTTACCACTGTTTCCATGCAGCCTCTGCAAGGGTGGCATGTGCCCTCAGGGCTGGAGTGGCATTGGCTTTTTAAAACACATATATTTCTCCAGCAAGTCCTAAAACATATATATTTCTCTAGTTCAATCTCCAAAGCACAGAAAGCTCCAACAAAAAGATCAGAAGGCTGAATGAATGAACTTTCAATAATCATCAATGAAAAAGCACTGGAAGGGGCAACACTGCGCTCTGACTTGGGCTGAGTTTTCAGACAGTGCAGCTCTGTTTCACGGCCACGGACGCTGGCTTGTCTGCGGCCCTGCCCTGGGGCCTCGGGCTGACTTCAGCCGAGCCCAGTCGCCCCGCCACTCCCGCCCCATCCCAACCTGGTCAGCTTCCTTGTTGAGGCTCGGAGGGAGTCTGCCTAGGACCAGTCGAGAAGCAGTGTGCTGGCAATCCCTGCCTCCCCACACTGCCCCGGCTCCGGAGAAGCATGGACCGCACCAGACCTGCCCGGGCTGTTTGAGGTCACAGTGAACACTGAAGTTCACTATCTGAACTTGACCTCTGGAGCTACGCTAAAATTTCACTAGCATAGAAGGTAAGACCATGTTCATATGGGACTCTCTTTTTGTGGTCCTGATATTTTTATCAGGTAGAATGTGCTTCAATCCACTTGTAAAGGAATGTTCTATGCCACACCCGTTTTCCAAGAAGAATACGATCATCTTTAATCAGGGTAGGAATTGTGGCTCTTCAATAACCATGAAGAACTACAGATGACCGAAACCTTTCACTCATATACAGAAAATGTCAGAATACGGGCATATGTGTGAACGACTGTGTGTGTTGATGTGACCTAACTGGCTAGCAAGGGCAGTACCTGGGAACAGTCAGGTTGAGTTTTCTGCTCTGTTAGGGACAGGAATGCATTTCACCGATGTTCACAGCGGATTTAGCTGCAGTCCTGTGAACCACACGCTGGTCTCGGCACCCCAGTCTCCAGACTTTGTTTTCTATATCACATTCCCAGCACGTGGGTGAAGGGTAAATGCCAGGGAGACTGTGCTGAATGCTCATCGTTTTGGGGGGGCATAGTCTCAGCCCTTGTACTCTCCTTCCCATGCCAGGCAAGCCAAAAACACCCTGCTCCATCTCTGGGGGGGCAACTCAGAACAGCCCACCAATAACCACAGACCCAGTTCCCTACCCTAAAATTACTCTATGCATTCCAATTCTTTCATTTCTACCTAGTCTGATCAGATGTCTCAAAAACAAAGGAGAGTTCCCCCTTGGTTACAAAACTGTAAATAAAAATAATCCCAAAGGCAGCCAGTCTGGGAGACCACAAGTTGAGGAACTTTAACTCTAACATGGACCTGGGGCTGTCCATTGACACCGTCATTCATGATCTTCTGCACGTCTTGGACAAGGGCCTGCCTGAATCGCCCGAGCGCTCACGGTCCTTGTTTCTCCACCAAGGCTGAGGGTTAGAGGAAGTTCAGAAGCTGACTCAGCATACGAAACCCTCACACAACCCAACTTCAGTCTGGACATCCCCACTAATTCCTTGACTCATCTCTTGCGACTCCCCCAGCAGTGGACGCTAACAATGGCCATTCCAAAGCTGCTCCCTTGTCCCTGTGAGAGCCCTGCCCACCCCATCTGACCAGACAAACCCATCACCTGAGGGGTGACTGATCTACCGCCTTCAGGCCTAGACATTCTCACTCGTGCTCATTCCATTTTTTGGCACTGCACCAGCAGTGTCTAGATGCCTCTGGCTGTGACCCATCTCTAAATGCCAGCCCTATGCTTTTATTTTCCTTTTGCAAGTCCTTCAGGCATGCCCAGCTAACAGAGCCTCCAAATGGCCACCCACCACCGGCCCAGGCACCGAGCCTCATCGTCAGGTGAGCGCTGTGAAGGAGCACGGAACTTTACAGCTGTTGAGAACTTACGACTTAAGGAACCATCTGCTTCAGGGTTGGCAAACATCTTCTCTAAGAGTAAATATTTCAGATGCTTTGGGCTACGAGGGCCCTGTTGCAATACTCAACTCTGCCACTGTAACATGAAAGCAACCAGAGATAATACAGACAAAAATGGGTGGGGTTACAGTCCAATCAAACTGTCTTTAAAAACAGGCAGCTAGCCCACAGGCAGTAGTCCCCAGCCCCCATTAGGTTCCTGCTGCTGACCTTGTCAAATACTAGTTTCTACTGATTTTAGGCACCATGGTTTCGAGTATGTTAACTCCTTTAAAACTTGGTTACTCATTATATTTAGCAACGCTTTTTATTTTTTTTTGGTGGCCTTGCAGCTTGTGGGATCTTTGTTTCCCCAACAGGGATGGTACCTGCGCCCCTTGCATTGGAAGCACAAAGTTATTATCACTGGACCTGCCAGGGAAGTTCAGCAGCTCATCCTGGACCCAAATATCCCATCACCAGCAGAAAGGCCTGATGGTGAGCTGGTCGTTGGATGCTGAACAATGTGCCACAAAATTTGTTTTACGATGATTTTTTACCCCTGAGTTTTATCCAGTTATCACCAACACGATAATTCAGAGCACTGCTATTTTAACTAGGAGACTGTTTTCTTCCAATAAAACGTTTATTTGGAAACTTGTTAAATGAAAAGGATAGAGCACAGTGACTCTGTGTGACGTGGTGGGCAGGAAAGAAGCCAGATACTCATCACCTTAGCTCCCTTTCCCTGCATCCCTTCCCTGGCAGTACCCTCTAGGGCACCTCTTCAGTTTTCTGAAACAGCAGCCTTCAAACTTCTCCTATCAGTCACTCTTATCAGTATCATGAAACAGGCTCTGAGGTCCCACCGTTCTCCCCACCACATACTCATACTCTGAGGATCAGCAGATATTCCAGGAGCCAATACACATGTAGAATGAAGCGTGTCATTAATAGTAATGGATGTAACTCTGGGATCTAAAATGGTCTTCTTGACAAGTCAGAATCTTTTGGACTGACTTACTGTGCAATCGAGCTAAAATGTCATTTTTTTCTGAACCAGAAGGATCAGCTCTGTCGTTTTCTTATTTGTCTACATTTGCTTTTAAAATGCATTAACTCCAACCCTTGCAAGCCAGTCATTTTTTAAAACCAAACATTATTCAGTTTGGTTAAAAAGAACAAATTTAATCTGCAAATACAGTTAAGTCCCCTACAGGTGAACCTTCACCTGGTGAGCTTTCAAAGATGCGAACACGCATCTGGTTCCAGCAGGAACCAGAACCTGCGTGAAGCTCCGCCTCCTACTGTTGGCGGCCCTTCAGCTCTGCCATCTCCCTCCTCTGCCTCCTCCAGTCAGTAATTCTTCTTGCCCATTCGCTCGGTGCCAACCCCTGTAAGCCAGCTGCTGTACTATACTACTGTACTTTTCAAGGCACTGCAGTATAAGATTAAAAATATTTCCTCTATTTTCTGTGCTTGTTTTTATTAGCTATTATTTGTGTGAAAAGTTATTATAAACCTATTGCATCACAGTACTATACAGCTGAATGTGTTAGTTGGGTACCTGTGGTAACTCTGTTGGACTTAACAAACAAATCAGACTTACAAACGCGCTCTTGGAAATGAACTCATTCATATGTAGTAGGGGACCCATACTGGCCACACTGACTCTAATGTGCTACATTAAGTGGGGCGCAAAGGAACTAATGAGGATGCCTCAGTCACCCCAGCCACACCAGGGAACCTTCCCACACCTCTGGGTCATCTTCATGTGCTGTAAACGACATACAACTACCTCACAACCCAAGTGAGTGAAATGCCAGAATCAATCCATATGTCAAGAATTAGAAAATTATTCAAGCTTAGTATCTTTCTTTATATGTCTGATAATAACAACGAAGAGTAGCTCTACTCTACATTTTGGAGGCTACCACTGTGAAATACCATTTGATTTATCGTAAGGGAAAAAAAAACACTCTGATCAGTGGGAAGGCTCGACATTTACTTCTTCCTTAGTTGTACCCTCTGACTGAGGCCCTGAGCCTGCCATCCGGCCAATGATGCAGCAGTAGCATGGAGCACGGCAGACTCTCCTTGTAGCCAAGCCAGGCCCTGTCGTGAGGTTCTTAGATTCAGGGACAGCTAAGGCAAACAGCAATCATCCTATGGTTACCTGCAAGTCATTTTGTGGGTTCCAGTCTGAATCAAATATGATGCAGGTATCGGCAGCTGTGAGATTGATCCCCAGGCCTCCCGCTCGGGTGCACAGAAGAAAGACAAAGCGGTCTGAGTCTGGCTTACAGAACCGGTCGATGGCTGCCTGGCGCAGGTTTCCCCGTACTCGCCCATCAATTCGCTCATAGGTGTATCTGAGGGGACCCAAACGAACGAAAGCCCAGGCGTTAATCATGACTTCAGTGGAGAACAGGCAACAACGCAGGAAGCCGGTGACTATCGGCCTTACACCCCTCACGTCTACATATGGACCCAGTGTCAGCAGTCTAGAAAGAATCCCCCCTCTCTGTATGCAGCAGGGCAGACACCTGAAACCGCGCTGCAAAGTGTACCCCCTCTCAAAACAAACAGAAACCAAACCAAAACAAAAAACCAGCCACAGACTACCGAGGACTAGAGGAGCTGTAAACAAAATATCAATCCCCGCTGCCTGGGCAAATTTACTCTCGGTGTTTCCCAATTTTCTTGTACTGAATCTAATCAAGATCGGGAAAGAAAAATAAAAGCCTCAATCATCTTTTAGTTGAGCATGTAGCATGGAATCAGAGTTCGAATCAGGCTCTATCTGCTTTTGGATGGACTGAGAATGGGAGGAAGACAGTATGGACAGGCTGTCTTGTTACGTCTCCGTTGGTCATTTCTACCCTAACAGTTCCTAAAGGCTCTAGAAGCAGAAAGCAACGCCTCCAAGTTTATAGCTGAAACCAAGGTCTTCTGGGCAGTATGTTGCCAAGCACATAGGGAGAAATCACAAGAAAGGTTTCTGAGCTGAGTCAGGTTGGAAAGAAGCTAGAAGAATTTTTAGAGGAAAATAAAGTGAGGAAATAAAACTGAAAGTTAGTAAGAAGGCACATACCTGCGTGGAAAGTTAAGAAATAAAGGTGGACAGCATTGTGTAGGAGAAGGTAAGAGAGTAATTACTTTGGGAGCCTAGAACCACCTTCAAAAAATCAGAAGGTATGTTTAGGATGGAGATTGTGTAATTAGCACAGAATTAAAACAGTGCCAATCTGGGTAGCTGCTGAGTCTTATCTTTTCTTATCTACCCCTTGACAATGGACAAATTAATATGAGGATGCTACCCTGGGCCCAATTTTCACCAACAAGTAAGAACTGGTTGGTAAAGTATAAGTAATAGGAACCAAGTGAGAAAAGAATCAAGTTACCCTAGACTCCACCATAGCCAAGAACGTGAATCCTGATGAAAATCTCAGTAGCCCAGAATCTGGGAAACTGGATTGCTAAAAATGGAGATTAATGACTGGTAAGAGACTAAGGACAGATCCTCTGGGGTAGACAGCTCTGGGTGGGGGTGGCTCTAGATAACTAAATTTGGCGATATAACCCTGCCTTCTTTGAAAGTTAAAGTGTCAGTCACCCAGTCATGTCTGACTCTGTGACTCCATGGGCTGTAGCCTGCCAGGCTTCTCTGTCCACAGGATTCTCAAGGCAAGAATACTGGAGTGGGTAGCCATTTTTCCTTCTCCAGGGGATCTTCCCAACCCAGCGATGGGACCTGGGTCTCCTGCATTGTAGGTAGAATCTTTACCATCTGAGACACCAGGGAAGAGGAAAATCCACACAAGAAATCACCCAAGGAAATACAGGGAGAGACACCAGACCAACTCAGGCTCAGAAGGGAAATGTACAAGGCAAAGAGCCAAGTCCAGAAACCGCCTTCCCTTCACAAAGCTATAGTGCACCCCCATCTGGAATTACAGGTGCAGAGTTTTCCGTTCTTCTTCTTTTTAAATGCAATTAATTTAAGAATAATACATGAGGCGATAGAAGCAAATAAATAAATAAAACACAGTACAGGATTGTCATGAAGGTAGACTAAGGAGATTCTGTCTTACACTAAAAGCTAATGGTCATAAGTTGAATTCTACAAAACTATGAAGCAATTAGATATATTATCACTGTTATTTACAACAGCCACAGCAACAATATTCACAGCAAGCTCTGAAGTGTCAAGCTCGGTGCCAGGCGCTGTGATGCAGGCATTCTATGCATCTTTATATTCACTTCTTGTAATAATCCCATGAGGCAGTTTCCCATTTTACATTTCAGAAAACATCAAAAACAAACAAACAAACAACCCACAAAGACAAAATGACCCTCAAACAAAATAACCTGCTCAGTCACCTAGCTGGTGAGTGAGGTCCGTCGGACTGCGAGTCCACCCTTAGTCAGTTTGCTATGCGGCCTTTGTAACGTACCCTGCATGTCAATGCAGCAGGAAGACTTCCCTAACAACTTAGAAGGGAAAATTAAAGACAAAGAAGCACCTCTGGAAACCAGTTAATTCTAGTAGAAGGTGAGAAGAGACACTACAGACATGAAACTGACTGTGATGAACCGATGCCCTGAGCACCTGCCCTGAGTTACTCCTACGTTTGGCTGCGTGTGTGATGCACCGGGCAGTGGAAGAAGCGCAGTGCGTGGGGTCAGAAGGCAGGGCTGAGACTCCGTTGAACGCGGGCTGCCAGGGCCCCAGCGTCACACGTGCGCACAGTCAGTGCTGCAGGCACAGAGCACTCGATGTTCTTTGACAAGACGCCCCTCAAGCACCAGAGAGGAGCCAGATGCCCGAGGATCTGAGTGAGGCAGGGGACGAGCATCGTATCAAGGAGGCGGAGAAACCAATCAATAGTGATGATATGGTTCGGCAATCACTTAGGGAAAACATTCCCATAAAATTAGGTAGTGTTTTGGCCAGAGATGATAGAACATAGTTTTAGAAATTGTCCAGGATGAGTGGAACATTACTTCTCATTTCTATCACTTACTCGGTTTTGAGGGAGTGTGCTCAAAGAACACAAAACTGCAGTAAAAATCCAGTGATTTGAGAGTTCAATTAAATCGTTCCTCACTCCCCTGACTTCTAAGCCAGATCCTTTGGCTCTTGCCTGTACCCCTGTACGAGTATGGCACAGAATTAAATGGGAACAAAACCAAATTGACAGCTGGCGTGGCGACGAGGCTCAGGAACAAAGAAAATCTCGAGGGCTAGTAAGTCTGAATGAGGAAATTACAGACATCATAAAATTTTCCACACCAAACATCGGTATAGCAGTTAACCCTCTGTGTCAACTGCATTCTGAGCGAAATCCCTAGGAGTTGATGTGGTTCATCAAACGGTAATTCTGAGTCGCTGTCAAACATCAACAAGAAGCAGGTGGCACTCTGGAAAACCTCTGTGTGTTTGGGAGGGAGGGAGGGGGACAAAAACTCGCTTTTGGCACAACAGGAAATGCTGACCTCAGAAGACCCGAAGGGAAATGAACAATCTCGTCTCCCAGCAATAACCCAGCTGGAAAAAATAAAGACTGGGGAAAAAAAAAAAACCACAATACAACCATTCATGATTGCCATAAACATATAACATTCTTACAACTAATCTAAATAAGAAATACATGGGACTTGGCAACATGACACTAGGGGTCATGGTGGTTTGGTCACCAAGTCCCTACAGAGGTCCCAGCACAAGGCTGGTACCTTATAAATATTTACCGAATCAACGGTGTATACAAAAGACCTGAGGGACTGCAGTGAATATCAAGTTCTTCAATGATGCGAAGTTGTCAGTCCCACCCTACAACATGTGTAAGAGCTGATCAAAATCTCAACAAATGGATATAGCTATACATAGATAAATACAGATATGTAAATGTATAATCTTTTTTTGGTAGCGAGGACTGGAGTAGTAAATACATTAAAAAAGAATAAGTCTGAAGTTCATCTGCAATAATATTGAAAATATTAATTTGCAAATAATATTGCAAAGCAATAGAAATACTGATCAAAAGAATAGAAAGGTTACATATTACACCCAATATATATAATATCTCATTATGTTTTATGGATAGTGTCTTATATAAATGGGGAAAAGATGAACTACTTAATAAACAGAAAATCAGACATATTTGGAAATAAATTAAATTAGACCCCCCCATTAATGTCATTTACCAAAACTATAGAAGGACTGAAGACTGAAATGTAAAAAAAAAAATAAACCAAAGAAATCCAATTAAAGATTCTGAATTAACATACACATTTAACTCTTGTATCTCCTCAAATGTTTAAAATGATAAATAAAGGGATTTTTTTTAATGCATAATAATACTCTCCCCCAAATAAACCTACAAATAGAACACAAGAAGCTATAATAAAATTCTGGAAGTTGGAAAATAAATCATGTGACACCTGATTCAAAGAAATCCCAGGTGAGAAATAGCCTAATTCAACATGGCAGAATATCCAAAGGGATCAGGCACTGGTGGCACTAGGTGCCCCTCAAAGTGGGGATACAAAGAGTCTAAACATAAGAGAACTAACTAGTTGAATATCTGCTGAAGTATCTACTAGCCTATAGATCACCCACCTCAGCCTTGAGAGTGAAAAAAGACCTGTAGCTTTCTCTACCTAGGAAATACCACACAGTAAAAGGCAGAGGTGTTATACTAAAAAAGGGAAGAAGGAAAGAAAGAGATACTGAGACTTGCCTACCTCTCTCCACCCCTTCCCCACAAGTCAGCTCCAAGTCCAATTAAGTCCCCACCCTTTGGGCAGGAGAGAGGAAGAAAAGCAATCCAAAGCACTGACCCTGGAGGCTCCTCCATGAAATGGCCCAGCTAGATGGACAGTGTTCACAGATAGAGAGGAAGGGAGCCAACACGCTGGCCCACATGCCCCGAGCTTCTCATCTCCGGATGGTGCCTACCATCTGGCAGCCAAACCAGACATCTGAGGAAAGCCTCTGACCTGAAACTCGAAGGCTTTGCTTCTGGTGTGGAGGGGCAAGGTCCTAACACACTAACCCTCCAGTAAATAACCGCCAAGACCCTGGCCAAATACAGAAACAAACAAGTGAGCAGAAAAACCTACCTGAGAGTTAAGGAAAGCAAGCAGATTTGGGGAAACAACAGGAATCTGTGGTTTTGGCCATGGGGGGAAGCAGGAGTTATGGCAAACGTGCAGGACAGCTACACATCTTGATGAGAAGCCACTGTCTTTCTGGCCAGAGGCACCAAGGACAGCAGTCTGGGGCAGCTAGGACCACCAGAGAGTGAGAGGGGATCTCCAGAAGGGACGGAGATGGTGAACCCCAAACTCTGGGTATAATGGCACCCCACTCCAGTACTCTTGCCTGGAAAATCCCATGCGCAGAGGAGCTGCAGTCCTACCTACCAGGCTGCAGTCCATGGGGTCGCTAAGAGTCGGACCCAGCTGAGCGACTTCACTTTCACTTTTCACTTTCATGCACTGGAGAAGGAAATGGCAACCCACTCCAGTGTTCTTGCCCGAAGAATCCCAGGGATGGGGGAGCCTGGTGGGGTTGGACAGAGTTGGACACGACTGAAGCGACTTAGCAGCAATAGCAGCAAGGGTCTGGCTGACCTCTGAGGTACACACACTTGGGGCAAGCTAAAGCAGTCTGAGCTGAGACTAGACCTGCCAGATGCCAAAAGCCTTTGCACTTTGAGACTCACCTCCTTAACTGCCCCCAAATAGAAACCATCAACACCTCACAGCAATGTAACAAAATCCTATATCTCCATAACAAAAATGTTCACAATGTCCAGGGGAAATGTAACCCGTTCTCAAAGGAACAGACAACAGATGTCAAATCTGAGATGTTCTGATGCTCAGACAAGAACTTTAAAAGCAGCTCTTACAATCCTGTTCAGTGAAGTAAAGACATGTACATGATGAGTGGAAAGATAGGAAATAAGAGCAGAGGAACCACACATCACACTAAGAAACAAATGGAAATCTCAGAACTAAAATACAATCTCTAATATAACAAAACCAATGGCATAATAAGTGTGATGCAAAAGACAGACAAAAAGAGTCAGTGAACTTGAAGACAGATAATTCAAAACAAAAGGAGAGAGAAAAAGGACTAGAAAAAGAATAATAATAAAAAAGAAAGTACAGAGCCTAGGGACTCAAATATAGAGGTAATTGGAATCTCACAGAGAAACATAAAAGTAGGGCAAAAGTAAAAAAAAAAAAAAGAAATCAAAGAAATACTGACCAAAGTTTCCTAAATTTGGTGAAAGATCTGCTTATGGATTTAAGGAGGTCAGTGAACTCTGCACAGGATGAAATCCACATATTATAGTCAAGCTGCCACAAACTGAAAATTAAAAAGAAAATCTTAGTAGAGTAAAAAAACACATTATATACAGGGGAACAGCTACTTAAATGACTGCAAAACTTCTCATCAGAAACCATGGGGGTGAGAACATAGTGGAACAGTACTTCAAAGTGCTGAAAAGAGGGAGGCAAAAAAAAAAAAAGGCCAATCCAGAATTCTAATATGAAAGACAGAGACATCAACAAACAAAAAGAAAAAAATTTGACTTGAGGAAACAGACACTGTAGGAAGAATGAAAAAATAAAAATCTTTATCATCATTCATCTCAAAAGGACAAGACACTGAGCCTGTGCAATAACCAGCTGAGTGCTATAAAAACTGAAAAATTCCAGAAGAAAACTCAGAAATTAAAGGTGTTCTACCAGAGGGAGATGGTGAAGGACAGGCAAGTCTGGCGTGCTGCAGTCCATGGGGTCACAAAGAGTCAGATGCGCCTGAGTGACCAAACAACAAAACCAGAGGTACAGCAAAACAGAGGTAGAACAAGAAACAGAGGTACATAAAATGAGATGGAAAAGTAGAGAAAACAGAAAATTAGGTGATCAGAAGGTCTGACATATAAATAACAAAAGTTCCACAGATTGAAAGCAGGCCAGAAAGAAATAATGAAAGATAAAATACAAGAAAACACCCCCTAGAACTGACAGAGTATAATTTGCCATGGAAAGACCTACAATACATCCAGTTCAACAGATGCCATACAAAACCCAGTTCACTGTCAAATGTCATAGTACTGGGACAGAGGACAGATCAAAGCTTCTGAACAGAAAGATCATGTCACATACACAGACCAGGAACCAGAAAGGCTTTGAACTTCTAGACAATCCTGGAAACTAGAAGACGATGGACTAACAACACCTTCAAAACTCTGTGGGAAAATTATTTCTAATCTACTATCTCAAACTCAGCCCAACGATTGCTCAATGGTGGGAGTAAACATTCTGACCAAGTCTCAAAACCCACGTATCATTCACCCCTTCACAGAAACTCTCAGAAGAGGTACACAGGGTCCACCAGCAAGACTAGATTCAAGAGGAAAGGAAAAGAAAGCTGTCAGAGTGCTGAAGGAAGGGAGATCACAGATGGTGACTGAGCACCAGGCAGGAGGGGTCGCTGGGCAGAGAGGAAGAGACCAAAGGTCCCGGGAGAGATGGCTCAGACGTGAAGCTGATGTGGCTGCACATAACAAAGGGAGATTCAGATGGCCACAGTAAATTTTGGAGCTGAATTATAATGCGTATATTTAAAATTTCACACTGAATAAAAAAAAAATTTATAGCTTCAGGAAAGATAAAAATCATGCAGGAAAGAAACAGTAAACAGCATACTACGTGGCTGAGCTGTAACGCATTATTTACATAAGTTGCAACAAACACTAAATATTAATTCAACCCAAAGTATTGCATGGCAGGTTGGGAAGACAGGAGTACAGGAGGCACAGAGGTGGTAACTATGAGGGGCAGTGAAAGAAAGGAAATATTCATCTTCCATAATGAGAACAGATAATATTTAAAACTGAAAAAAAAAAAAAAGAAATTACAACTACTAACATTCTTTAAAGCTACAGTATATATACCAAAAGAAAGCGCATAAGGAGTTTAAAAGCTTCAGGTGGGGGGAAGCTGGGGTATGTGGTACTCTCAGGAAATGCTATTTTTCATAGGTCTAAAAGAATAATTTGCCTTGTCAAATTATGTGCATGTATAACTTTGATGAAAACAAAAAACTAAATTAAGAAGAGAAAAGTAATGGTGATATTAAGGCCAGAAGTCCCTGCTGGGTACAGAGCTGAGATGAAAAAACCACTTAAGAATGAAAAGAAAAAAGCCATAAAAAAATGAAAAGAAAAAAACTTCAGACTATTTATATGATACAGTTGAGCAGTGGGGGAAGTCTTTTTAAGCATGTTAATTTAAGCATAAATAAGCACTTAAGTTTATTTAAAGCAGTTTTAAGACTGGGAGATTTATTATGAAATTTAAAACTTCTAAGAATAAAATAAGTAAACAAAAACCCACAGCCATAAAGAAAAAGTCAAAAGCAACACTGGGGAAGCATTTGCACCATATTCTTAAAAGCAATTTTTATAAATTAATTAATAAACAAAAAGGCAAAGAGTAACAGAAAATGGGAGAGCATAAGCAATGCACAGAAAAGAAATATAAACAGCTAATAAACATAAAATATATTCACTCTCATTCATAATAATAAGTATAAATTAAAACAAGAGACCATAATTTTGGCTTATTGAATTAGCAGAGACTAAAAGGCAAAAACAGGATTGATCAGAGTATGAGGAAAAAAAGAGCATTCTCATACACCATGAAAAGGGAGATAAAAGTGTCTTTCCAGAGGGTGTTTTGGAAATATGTATTAAATGTTTTTAAAAATGTACATCAGAATGTATCCCAAGGAAATAACTGGCAACATTCACAGTGACCACTAAATGATATTTAGAGTTCCTAAAAATGTTGAAAAACTGGAAACAACCTAAATAAGAGACTATCATTCAAATCATCAAAACTATGTTGTAGAAAAATAAAGCAAAAAACTCCATAATATATCAAATAAAAAGGTGAGTTACAATGCAGAATGTAGCATATGACCCCAATTCAAGCAAATCAACAACAAAACTAAATATATGTAGGCACAAAGAAAAGAGACTAAGAAGATAAATGCCCAAGTATGAATGGAGTTTCGAGCTGGTGGTGGTATTAAAAAGTGTCGCTATTTTCAAGAGCAACTATAATACTTAGGTAGTTTTAAAACAAAATGAGCAATATGTGATAAAGGAGCTAAATAAAGACATTCGTACTTAGCAAAAGTCTGTTACTCATTTGGGTGGGGGGTGGATCTCCTTAAAAAATCTTCAAACTAGCAGTTGTATATATTTTGAAAAGATAACTATATAAGAAGCAAGTATTCTGGCAATTTATCTAGAGTGAATTATTAAATACAAAACTGCTTTCTAGTTTTGATATATTCCTCAAAGAAAAAAAAAATAATGCAAGTCTCAAGAATTCTTTACCTAAATTAGATCTCCACTACAGGAGTCTGAGAAATTCTTTTAGTGCCTAATCTGATTTCAGAGAATTATTTATGTAATGTTAAATGCGAGCATAACCCATAGTTAAGTTGGTCGTTTCCTTTAATACTTTTTCTATAAATTCTCCTATGTTATAAGGAGAAACAGAATCTTCCAAGATCAGAACATGTAATACAACTGGGATTTGCCATGATGACTATATAAAAACAAAGAGGTACTCTACACCTACCAATGCCTTGGCTAACAGTTTCTAAGATCTTGAGAAGTCTTTTAACATTAAGAATAAATTTTAAAAATGCATTTGTCATCTTCAGATCATTGGTGGATCCCAATGGCTGGAAATGGACTGATATGGTATAATGTAACAAATGTAGTACCCTCACAGAGCCCAAGCAGCCCACATGATACCCCAGGCTTTTCACCTGCATGAGTAATGGAACCTAGGTTCAAGGAATTAGAGGAATATAAACAAGAAAATAAACTGGGATGCCATAGTTAGTGTATCATAAAACCTTAGAGGGTTGGCTGAGGAAAAACATAAAGCATCCCCAAGTTCAACTGTCAGCTGGAGCTCTTTTAGCAACTTGATATAGTGATGCTTTCCAGGGTTTATTTTTCTCATCACGGGGCGGGAAGCGGGTTGGAGGGGGGAAGTAAATACATTATTTTCTTAACCTTCTGTAACGCTATTTAAACTCTGTTTCTTAAAAGAATATAAATAAATATGCAAAATTTATTTTTTAAGCAAAGCAAGGGCTCCTATCATAGGAAATTCTCTCTCAAGACACTTAAACCTGGCCATAAGATTCAACTCTGAATTTCAGCCAATCTTTTAAGAGAAGATTCCTTTTCTCTATTTTCTAATGCTTTTTTGTTGTTAAAACATAATTTTTGAATGAATCAAAAAGGCAACAAAGAAAAGGAACTGCCTGCAGCACCTGATGCCCAGCTTTGACACAAGGCTCACCTTCTCTGGATGAGATAATCTTCCAGGATGTCGAGACAGCGCACCATCTGCGAGAAGATGAGCACTTTGTGGCCGCCAGCGATCAGCTTAGGGAGCAGTTTATCAATCAGCACCAGCTTCCCTGCGGCCTGGATCATGGCCTGCAGCTGAAAGTCCGGGGCATCGGGGCTGTGGGTTTTCCGGAAGTCCTCCAGAATTTTCTCCTCTGCCCCTGGAAAAGGATGCAATGAAAGTATTCTTTGAACAATCTGTATGGGCAAGTGACTTTCTGTTTGACAGAGCCTAGAAGAAATGGAATGAACTCTTAGGTCCCAAACCACAGCCCGGTGCGGCAGTGCAGCGTGTGTACCCCTGATCCATGCCCTCAACCATGGGCTCTACAGTAGGGGCACGACTGTCCTGCAGAGGACACAGGTGACTTGCTCTCCTGGGAGTCTGACCAGGTAGAGAAAGGATCTGAAATACCAAGCTGACTCAAGCAAGTAAATAAACCTTCACAGAAAGTTGACAAAAAGGAACTTCCCCGGTGGTCCAGTGGTTGAGAATCCACCTTCCAGTGCAGGGGATGTGGGTTTGATCCCTGACCCTACATGTTGTTGGGCAACTAAGCTTGACCACCCCAACTAGACAGGCCCACGTGCTGCAACTACCAAGCCCATGCCCCACAGTAAGAGAAGCCCTCGAGTACCCCAACTAGACGGGCCCACGTGCTGCAACTACCGAGCCCACGCCCCACAGTAAGAGAAGCCCCCGAGTACACCAACTAGACGGGCCCATGTGCTGCAACTACCGAGCCCATGCCCCACAGTAAGAGAAACCCCCGAGTACCCCAACTAGATAAAGTATGTGTGCTGCAATGAAGACTCAGCACAGCCTAAATAAACAAAGAAAAATTTTAAAAGCAGACAAAAAGACATACCTCTTGGACATAAACACTAGCAAGCCATTTTGGATTTAAAATTTCATCAAAAAGATTTAAAAAAAAAAAGCTTCCAACATGTTCTCTATCCAGTACAGTTAATTGTTAATTTATCTGCAGAGAGTTTTAATCTCACTGTACCATGATCGCTTTTTCAACGAAGTAAGACATCTCCCTGCTCCCAAGTGAGAAGTGTGGGCCAGACTGCAGGCCCACAAAGGACAGCAGGCAAACTCATCATCTGTCTTCTGATGGGCAGAGAACTGGTTCACAACGGGGCTCTGTGTACTCACTGGCCAGATCACTGACACAGAACCACTGACCTCTTTGAACCTCAGTTTAATGCTTGGTAAGAAGGTCAGAATTCACACCCGAGTGTCTCATGGGGACTCGATACGTCAGATGGACAGGCCTCCCCGTGCCCGCTCACCGCTGATCAGGTAGGGATGGTTGCAGCACTTCCTCAGCTCCATCATGGTGTTGATGAGGTTGGGCATGTTGTGCTGGTTGGCCCCCTTGCTCAGGAAGGAAAAGTTCTTCTCCAGGATGGCACGGTAGTACTTTTTCTGGATATTGGTCAGCTCTACTTCGATGATTGTCTCTTGCTTGGGAGCGAGGTTCTTTTCCACGTCATCTTTTAGCCGCCGAAGCATCATCGGTTTGAGGATAGACTGCAGTTTCTTCACCTGGCCAGGGAAACGAGACCTGTTTACCCGCCCAGATCCCCATTCAGTAATGGTTACTGGGGTGATTCCAACCTTTGCTACAGTCTCTTGAGCATCTAATCACAGAACTGCGGCAGCTGACTAAATGTAAGGTCAAGCCTGATGCCTGAACAGGAGGAGCTTACAGGAGGACTGAAAGGAAAAAAGGGATCTGGTTTTGATTCACAAGCAATTACTGAGAACTCATGTGGGAACCTTATATAAAGGGAGAAAGATGCAAAAGACAGGACCTCTTCTCCAGGATGGAGAAAACAAACCTCTCTCTCTGACATGCACTTGTATGGAGCAATTGCCTGAGGAATGTTTTCAGCCATGTTAGGAGGCACAAGTGATATATTACAAGGGGAAGATGTATATGCTGAAAGAACAGAGTAAGCAGCAGAGGGAATCTGCGGGGTGGGCCAAATGGATGAAGGTGGTCAAAAGGTACACACTGCCAGTTATAAAATAAGTAAGTCCCGGGGATGTAATAGACAGCACAGTGACTACAGTTAGTAATACCATATTGTATATTTGAAAGTTGCTAAGAGTAAATCTTAAGACTTCTCATCACTAGAATAAAATTTACATATGTATGGGGAGGCAACTAGATTTACTGGTGTAATCACTTTACTATATACTACTATATCACTTTACTACACTACATATATTGAATTGTTACAAAACACATCCGAATACAGTGTTAACATAGTGCAGTACGTCATTTATATCTCAGTTAAAAAAAAAAGGCAGAGGCAATCTGGAAATGGATTCCTCTCACATTTAAATAAAAGCAGCCAACAAGTTTGGGGGTAGTGACATACACCGGGAAGGCGGTAAGGTGACGCCTCCCACTCCATCAGGCGAGCTGTCATCGCAGGGGCACTTTGAGCCCGACGGTCTTCTTTGCTATGATTTGTGTGTGCCTGCCGTAACAGGCCAGGCCTGGACAGCAGGTCTCCATGCACGTGACTGCGCTGGCAAGTGCCCTCTCCCAAGAAGAGGGCAGAGACGGGATTCAAAGTCAAGGTACCTGAGTTCACCCTGAGCCAAAACCTGAGACCAGTGAGATTAATGCTGGTGGGAAAGTAAGAGGCAAGTGCGAAAGATCAGGTTATAAAGAGCTGTTCAAAAATTTCAAAAGGGTAGATTCTGCACAAATAAGCTGTGGGTTGTGCCAATGCTTCCTGCTGAAATAAAGTGATTTCTAGAGAGTTTGATTTAAAGGAGTTACTTGAGCAGGTTTTAAACAACATGGAATAGGCTTTACTTTGTAACCAGATGCTTTCTAAAACTTCTATTTACTGGGATTTAAAATATATAGACATTTGGGGCCATTTTTGTGGCTTTTCCCTAACAAACCCCAATCTTCAATCTAATCCATTTAATGAACGCTTTATTTTAGCAACCACGGAACTTAGGTATGTAATCCCCCACAGGGATAAGGAATTACTACGTAAGAACCCAAAGGGGAAAGACACAGCTAGGGACTTGTTAAAAGACAGGGACAAATGCCAAGTCTGCCACATGCTGGGTTCAGCGTTCGCCCTTCACCTGGTTCGTACCTTGAATCATTTAGAGTATACTATATGCCAGACACTGTGCTGGTCAATACAACAAACACAACTTGGGAGATGTGGGCCTTGTCCTCAAGGAGGTCATTGTCTAGGAAGAAGAGAAAACGCATACCACAAAATAAGTGCAATGGGAGAAGAGGAAGCATTTCTAATGGTCCAAAAATGGAGAGAGGGCTGGAGTTGGCTTTGCAAAGATCAATAGATACTGCAAACGTCAAGAAGGGGAATGAAGTTTGATTACTCACTGCTCTCAAAGTCTGACTCGTCGCTGAAGTAGAAACAAACAGATTGGAACCACAGCATGTACTCTCGACATCTGTTAGTGAAATTCCCAAACTTTCTCCATTTCCAAATTCTCTGCCCCAACCCACTCTCACGCCACTGCTAGATTAATTTAGCAGAACTAATTGTGTCGTTGCCACGATCAAAGCCTTGTGTTGCTTCTCTAATGCCCACCAAATCCTTCAACCTGTCTTTCAAGATGTTCCCACAATACAGTGCTGAACTCCTCCGGCTTCATACTCCACAGTTCATCCCCAGCTCAGCCAGATGATCCCCTACCACTGAATAAATTCCATGGCTGCTGCTGATTGCTTTTTTTTTTCCCATGCAAAGTAGTCATTATCATCTCTATCTCTGCCTAATGAAAACTTACCCACCCTTTAAAGTTTATTCTCAAATTGTACTCTCTCCATGCAGTTGTTCCAAAGTCCTAAACAGATGTGACCTTTCTCGCCTTTTAAGTCCTCAGCTCTCTTCGTTGTTCCTCTTGTGACCCTTACACCTGTCTGCCTTATTTCTATAATGTTCAGTCGAGATTTCTACCCACCATAGATAGATATTTATTAATGTTGGTTTGTTTAGAAACAGCTTTGAGTCCAATAAGCTAGACTCAGGACCACATCTTTGAAAACAGGAAATTGAGTTGATCTGGACAAAACTGGACTGACCAACTACTCTAATGTACACCTGCCTTCTGTTCCTCACTATCTGTGTATTTGGTTGTACTCAAGAAAATGAGCCTGGAAACATGTTGCAGGTGGTGGAGGAGGAAGGGCGAAGGATGAAGGAAGCAGAGGAGGAGGGAAGCATGGCCCTGAGGGCAGACGATGAACAAAATCACTAAAGTTATTTATACATGAGATTAGTGAAAGCAAGAGGCTGGAGATTGGGTATTTTGGATGCTGATTCATTTGTTTGGATAGAAACTGCTAATGATCAGTTGATCTTCCTCCACATAAATTAAATAAAGGAGGTGGTGCTCATTTTACCAGGGGTGTGAGAACTGGCTAACTCCTGTCCCCATGGTGACTTTATTTTTCCCTTGATGGTGAAGGTAGCAATCACCTTGACTCCTCCAATCCTTCAGGCCCCTATTTACCTGCTCCTCTGTCTTCAGATCTCCAAACTCCTCCAAGAAAGCAGTCTCTGAAGGGAACTGTGATGGCTCCAGGAAGTTGAGCAGACTGAAGAGCTCCTCCACCGAGTTCTGCAAGGGCGTCCCCGTGAGCAGCACCTTATGCTCCTGCACAGATTCACAGCACGGGGAACAGGTCTGAGCCGCCAAGACAGCAGGTTTGGGTGGGAAAGTGACGCCAGGGCCTCTTGGGCTCAATTTGGGGGCAAGTTTGTTTTTGCTTTTATGACAACATCGAGTGATAACATCAACAAACAGATCAACCTTCCTTTCACATCCCTGAGTCCAGCAGCAATTCCATGTTAGTTAAAGCACCCATTCATTCATTCACATTCTGGAGGGCCTGCTAGCCACAGACTGGGCACTGCGCCAAGGCAGTAATGTTCAAGGCTATCATCTTTGGTACTAGATCATTCAGGGACCTGGAAACAAGCCAAAACAACACATTTCCTGGTCACAAATGTCATGGTACTTAAGATGCCCCTGGGTCCCTCTGGGAGTCAGTCTATGGAAAAGGTCAAATTGCTGACCCAGTTTATAACAACAACAACAAAAATTTGATTCCTGCACCATCGGAGGTACAAAGGGTAAGAAGAAAATCTAGGGTAAACAGATTGCGCACAAGCAAGCTGCATGCAGATGGCTAAAGAACGCTTCCTCCACCGTGAACAGGAGGGGCCTGTGTTTACAGAAAGAGCTCGCCAACTCTCACCAGGGCCATGAGCTTCAGGCCCTCCAGAAGCTTGCAGTTCCTGTTCTTCAACCTGTGGGCTTCATCGATGATCACACAGCTCCAGTGAATCTTCTTCAGCTCTGGGCAGTCTGCCAGGATCATCTCAAATGTTGTAATGACAACATGGAACTTGAAGACACCTGAGAGGGGGTTTCCCTGAGGATGACACAAGCAAAGGCAGAGCTTTACACGTGGCTGGAGAATGCAGCTACTGGGTTACAAGCTGGATTGGAGAAGGTGGCAAGATAGATGTTGGACCTAGGTGAGAGGCCAATAAGCACAATCTTCCTCTTTGAGAAGAGAAAGAATAGGAGAATCAAACCAGCTGTTTAGACAAGAGAGAGATCCTGTTAATTCAAAGAAACAAAAATCAAGATTGCATGTACCCCCACAAAAGCGAAATAAGAGTATGGAAGGCCAAGCAAGGAAGCTTTTTGTTCATTACTTGCCATGATAGGGAAAGCTGATGGGTGTTGATCCACATGTTCCTAGCCAGCTGGTGGTCTAAACCACGCAGAGCTTGAATGCCCAAAGAAAGCCCTCTTTGCTAGTTTTCAGGTAGAATGAGTTCCGCCTTGTACCTTGGGTTCTAGGACGGATTCAGCGTCATGGGCCTGATTCACCAGGGACAAGCGCCACCAGGCAGGACGTGCTTCTGTCTTTCCGTTTGTCTTACTGCTACCATCACACTTAAAAAGCAGAGCTGCGTCACATTAGAGCACATCTTAAATCTCTCCCGGGTGTCTCCTGCTGCCTGTGAAAACTATGGTCTGAGCCCTGCCTCTCCTGTGACTGCATTCATTTAATATTTACCTTCTTTATGAAAACCAATGCTCAGGACAAGCCTATAAGGATACTGAGCAAAGTGCTTATACTTAAAATCTTCTTACAAAATCCTGCTGTGCTTTAAACTATTTGTTTTCTCTTTATCCTTTAACCTCAAATCCGTTAACCTCCTCTCTCTCCAAACTCGTTGGCTGAGGATCCTTCCTTTGTTCACAAATCCCTCTGCTCACTTTCTTCACTGAGCACATCACAATTCAGATAAAATTTTCTGCATGTAAAAGCAACTTCCTAAGCCAACCAAGAAACTTTCGGGGTCCTAAAAAGAGCCTCTGGTGCATGTTGGAGTGGCAAGTGTGCCCTACAGTTCTGTGTTTTATCACGATGAAGTTACAGGGAGGAGTGAGATGTCTGCCTCAATAAGAACGTGACTCTACAGAGTAAGTCAACAGTAATTCCATGCAGGGCACTGAACTCTGGAAGACAAGGGGTAGAGAGGCTGTTGTGCACCACGATGGCAAGCTGTCCTGGATCCCTGCGACGGGTGGAGGGCTCACCTGTGCGTCTCTGTACACCATCTCGTACTGCTGGATCATCTGCCTGCTGATCTGGCTGCCGTGGTACACGATGGCATTCATCTCTGTCCACGTTCGGAACTCCCGCTCCCAGTTGGTGATGGTGGAGAGTGGGGCGATGATGAGGAAAGGGCCGTGGATGCCCCTGAGGAATATTTCTGAAAGGAACGTGATGGACTGGATGGTTTTCCCTAGGCCCATCTCATCGGCCAAAATGCAGTTTTTTCTGCAGAGTAAGAAACAGACCGTTCATCGTCAACATGGGAAAGAGGCGGAGGTTGGTTACAATGAAAAAGATACTACAGAAGCGTACCTTGACCTGTAAGGTCATCGGTGGAGGTTTTATCAGCATTTTCCAGAGATGCAACTGAGGCAAGTTTCCATTACCGTTATTTACACCCTGCCTACTTCCAGAAAGGAACTATTGCAACTTGTGAGAAAATACATGAGATGCATCCATTCAAAAGCGAACTACAGATACTAAAAATTAAAATAATAGTGCGGCAAGGAGAAAATAAAATGCCTCAAACCTACACCAGTTCTCTACCTGACAAACTTCATGGAAGCAAAGGCAAAAACAGAAAGACAAGTTACACGATTCTCATTGTCTATCACCTGTGTTATCAAAGGACAGACTTTCAACCCCTATCCTAACTTCTGTGTCAGAGTGAAAACGCTGGTCTCTTGCGGTGACCCAGAATCACGGACTGCACACAGTGGTCATCTCTGAAGGTGTGGCCCCTGTCCAGTCTCATCACTGTGCAGGTGGGCAACCCCAGACCTGCTGTGTTTCAGCGAGCTACACCCTGAGTCCCACTGTAAGTGACGGAGACAAGGCTGGAACACAGGTCTCCAGAGTGCCAGCTTGGTATGTGTTCCACGCCATGTGGTCTTTAAAATCAATGCTGGGGGGCACCCTAGAATGTTAATAACATCTTAAAAGATGTTAACCCATCTTTCTCAGATGTCATCTGCTTCATCTAGATTCTGACAGGGACTGAAGCACAGGGTTGAAAACGATAAGTCGAGGCCATCCACGGCTCACAAACAGATAGTGGAGTTGGGACTAGAATGCAGATTCATTCTCCTTTAGAGTCAATTTGTGTTAAAGACTCGGGAGATAAAAACACAGTTTTAAAGGATCTTTGGGGTTTTGTTTCACTTAGGTTGAACCCAACCTTCTGGTTAGACTGACAAAGGAAAAAAAAGAACAATGTTGATGACATCTAAAGATCATTACTCTCTGGTCAGAGAAACCAAACCAAACCAAATCTGACATGAAAAACAGAAGTCCTGGTACGCCTGATGCACAGAGATCAGCCACTAAACTGAGGGCTCCATTGCTCCCCCACCACTCTGCTGCTGCCCCTCCATGCAGGCTAAGCCCACCATCTCCCTCCTGGCACAAGCGTTTGGTAGAAAGATCAGCCCTGAAGACAGGACTGCTTCTGGTTCCACACCTGTTATACCAGTTAAAAAGAAGCCAGTTCATCCCCTCCAGCTGGTACTCCCGGAGCTGGTTACTGTTCTTATACTCTCGCGACTTCTCAAGTTTCTGCCAGGAGTCTGAAGCGGGTCGCTCCTAGGGGAGGGAGGGCAGAGAACACAGGACACACAGAGTGATGTTTCAGGAGCACGGTGTGGAGAGGGATGCAGGCGGGCGATGGGGAAGGTGGTGAACCTCACAACGCCATCCTAGAGCTACCTGCAAACTGCAACTGCTATCTTCTGACTGACGAGCAGGCCCTGTATTTTCTAGAAAGCAGATTACACTAAGCACACCTCTATAAAATTTGCAAGCAGTTAATGAAGAGGAGAAACAGATTCACCTAAAATCTTGGTTAAGTGTTATATTGCTTTACTGAGACTCTTAGAAATCATTCCCACTAACATTTTAATTTCCCTACAAGCCAGCACCAAGGTTTTTAGTTTTCTATAGGTAGAATTTTTTGTTATTTGTCCCTGTGGTATTAGCTCAGGAAAGTACAATGGGTCAAATATTTTGTTGATGAGTTTCTAAAGCTAAAAAGCCTGTATAATTGAAACTATAAATTCCTTAAATTCGCCATAAACGTAAGAGCAATCTTACTGCTTTACTTTTCAATATGAAACACCAATTTCTAAATGTAACTGATCTCTGTTTATATGAAATGCCATTTTTATCATATATTAAGTTCTAATATATCTAGGGAGCTATATCCAGAGTCTTACTGCAGTAAAATCACTTTTGAATTACTATAGCTCTACATCTGATGGGGAATTATTTTACAAAAATGTCTTGGCTATTTTTTAATTTAGTATTCTGTGCAACCGTAGAATCAATGTCAAATTCCCTTAAAATTCTATTGGAATTTCTAATCTGGGGAAATTTTTAATTTTTAGGTATTAAGTCTGCCCATCTAAAAATTTTATTTAGGTTTTTTTATTATTTGGACATATATTTGATTATTTTGCTTCTAGACAAATTGAGCCTCTAGACTGACACTTTTAAGGTCTCAAAAAATTTAAAAAAAAAAAAAAAAAAATCTTACCTATGTCCATAGTTACATAGAGAATTTTGAGACTGTAGCTTTTCTAACAGCAATTTTAGTTTGGGAGTTTTACTTTGGGGTATTACAGAAAGTTTACTCCTAAAATATGTTATTATCTAAAACTAAGCCATTTGCATGTAAGATTTAATAAAATATCCCCAATCATATTGTATCATTGATATTTGGAGATAAGTATAATGGTTCAATCTGTCTAGACTCCTGGAAGTGTGGAAACTTTCAGAAACTTACATACCACAACTTAACCTACAAAATTACGGTAGCTGTAGTTAGGCTACGCTCCTTGAAATACAACTTTGTTGAATATTACATCAGCACATAGGTACAAGGTGCTTTTAGAAATGTAAGGGGAAATAATTCATTACGTCAAAAAAATAATTTTAAAGAGAAAGCTTTTAAGCCAAGATATTCTCATATAAACTCTCTTGCTCTGTTCCCTTAAAGAAATTACACTGTTATCGCCTAGGAATCATTCAGCCTGGCTTCCTGAAGCTCACGTCACTCATTTTAATGGCACTCTACCCGACACTATGGGGAATATTCCAGAATGTTCCTCATCTCTAGAGACTGAAGGGGCTCACTTTTAGCATCACAGATACTGTAGAATAGACTTTCACTGCAGGTTTCTACTTTGCTGCCCTGGTAGCACTCCAGATACAGAGGCATCACACACTAATCCAGTCCCTCCTCTGGGTCTTCCTGCTTTCTCCAGGTTTTAGTTTTATGTCACCTACTGCCCAGAAACTTCAGTGATCTAAGGATGAGACTTGAAATCAGCTAGAAGTTTCCGATGCCTGGTCTGGCTGGCTCCTCAGTGGTATCACAGATGACAGGCAAGCACCTACCCCAGGGCTCCAAAACCTTCAGTGGCTATTATTAAATTCAAAAGAGAATTGATATTTGGAGTCTCCAAGGTGGGTCTTGACTATTAAATGACTGCTACTCTCTTTGCAAAGTCGTTACTGACACTCTGTCTTGCTCTCCCAAAAGTCTGTTATTTTACCTACAAGCAACCAATTTTTAACCAAATAGCTTTTAGGGACAGAATGTTCTAGTCATTAAGACAAGCGATATAAAAACAACAATAAGGAACTGGGTAACAGTTTTTCATATAAAAATGTGATTTTCTTGGGAGGGAGGGAGGTGGGATTTCCTGGTGGCCTAGTAGTTAGGACTCTGCACCCGCACTGTAGGGGGCACAGATTTGATCCCTAAGGGAGAAGGCAACAGCAACCCACTCTAGTACTCTTGCCTGGAAAATCCCATGGACAGAGGAGCCTGGTAGGCTGCAGTCCATGAGGTCGCTAAGAGTCAGACACAACTGAGCGACTTCACTTTCACTTTCATTCATTGCAGAAGGAAATGGCAACCCACTCCAGTGTTCTTGCCTGGAGAATCCCAGAGGTGGGGGAGCCTGGTGGACTACTGTCTATGGGGTCGCACAGAGTCGGACACGACTGAAGTGACTTAGCAGCAGCAGCAGTGGGGAACTAAGATCTTGCACGCCATACAGTGTGGCCAAAAAAAAAAAAAGTGACTTAGAAAAAAAAACAGAAACTGATCATTCCAGTCTTTAGCCATATTCTTTAACATCTCTGATTCTCTTCCCAAATTAGTTACACCTTAACTGAGCCCTATCCCAATTCTGCCTCTTTTTAATTACTAGGTACCCCATGACATTTCTGCAGCTTGGTGGTAATAAGCCAGAATCAGAAAAACTAACCAATTCAACACATATGGAAAACTTATGTTTTCTCTGCCAAGTCCTAGGGATCTTTTGATAAAGGACAGTTCTTCCCTTTAAGAATATTCTGAGTAAAAGCAAAGGATAAAACCAAAGAAAAGAGATCACTGACGGAGAAAGAGATAAGAAACAGGAAACAAAAAAGATACCAACAACCTATGGAGCTTCTTTCCCAAGCCAGGCATTTCTTACACCTTCTATCTTACTGACCCCACTTGACAGCCATACACCAAGAAAACAACTCATAAGCAAGCTTCTTAAATGTCACATCCATCAAACTAGAGCCCAGACCTAAAGCTGACCCAGTGCTAGCAAAGTATGATGTGGGCAGAAACATACTCTGAACCCCAGTTTCAATGGGCACAACCAACGGTAAGATGCCACAGAAACCACTCGGGGGAACCGCCTGGGGGACACCCCGGATCATCGCATTACAAGAGACACCCGAGATAGTGACATGGGTACGTTACCACGTGCTTGATTTCAGGGAGCACTTGCAGAGATTCAAATTCTTTAACTTTGGCAGGATCCACGTCCTCCTCCAGTTCCCAAGTGCTCTCTTCATAAGGCAGTGAGCACCACTTCACCAGGTAATGCGTCACCTCCTGGTGGCAAATGGGAGAGGCACTTATGTTCTTCCTACTACATTAGAGAAATCGATCCTGTACTGATGATCTAGGAAACCCTCCCTATGACACAGCACACAAAGGCCATTAAAACAGAGGCCACGTGTTGACAAAACAAGCAAAACACGAGACAAGCAAGGAAGACACTTTAGAAGAGTTAAAACAGAAATACCCACCTCTCCGGTTTCTGCATCCTTGGTATGGGCCACCTCTAAGATGCGATCAACCTCCACATAGTCTGGGTTGAACAAGTCTTCGTCAGGCTAAGGCAAACGGGAAAGAAGAGCTAAGAAGTGACTCCCTTCCTGCCAGCCCAGCATCCAGTGTTTTATCTTTAAGTGATCCCCCCCACCCTGGGCTCTATCAGGGAATGCAGAATGAAAAGGTCTGCTTGAGTTTAATTAGGTCCTATTTGTTTATTTTTATTTCCATGACTCTAGGAAGTGGGTCAAGAGGATCTAGGTGCAATTTATGTCCAAGACTGTTCTAAGTTGTTCTCTAAGAGTTTTGTAGTTTCTGGCCTTACACTGAGGTCTTTAATCCATTTTGAATTTATTTTTGAGTATGATATTAGAAAGTAATCTAACTTCATTCTTTTATATAAAGCTGCCCAGTTTCCCAAGCACTACTTATTGTAGAGGCTGTCTTAGTAACAGAACACTGTAATGCAATTACATTCCAATAAATTAAAAAAACAACAAAAAAAAGGAGGTTTGCTTAAATAAGTCAACTCACCAACTTTTCTCACTGTCCCCAAATCCTGCCCTTCAGGACTACATTTAAAGGCACAACCACACCTTCCAGGTTGCACCACGGGTAAGGATTTCCTATTGGTCATTTCAATGCATGCATGCTAAGTCACTCAGTCGTGTCTGACTCTTTGGACTATAGCCTGCCAGGTTCCTCTGTCCATGGAATTCTCCAGGCAAGAACACTGGAATGGGTTGTCATGCCCTCCTCCAGGGTTATTAAGTACTGAGCAAAAACCAGCACAAAGAGGATTTCCAGAGATAACTCACGGAAATCCGGAATGTCAGTTTCTTTTTCTTCTTCACACCAATAACAGTTACTAACTGGATGGATGCATGAGGGGAGCTTCTGGGGATACTGATAATGTTCTATTCCTTGATCTAGGTGGTGGTTACATAGGAGTGTTTATTTTGTAAAAGTTCATTGAGCTGTACTCTTAGGACTTGTTTACGGTTAAATAGACCATGCTTCCCGCCCCGGCCCCCCTCCCCAAAGTATACTTATAAGAACAGTAATAAGCAAGATTTAGAAATATTCAGTGTGTGTCCAGTGATTTCGTGTAAGCCTCTAAACTACTTTATGGTGCAGTAAGTGCTGTAAATACTTTAGAGATGAGAGAACTGACTCAGAGAGGTTAAATACGTCCTGTGGCCAGGGTCCCAAAGCCACGTGGACCGGAACGCTTACCCAGGTCTTTCTTGCCCAGAAGCCCTCCTCTGAACTGCAGGGGTGTTCTCACTGCCCCTTAAGCTAGAAGGCACTTTAGGAGCTATATAGTTTCACCTTCCAATCTATACAGGAACACTTCTTAGAGCAACCCTGGCAAATCCACCCTCGGATTCAATTATTCCTGTGTTCAGGAATTTATTGCCCTCTGAGACCTGACCCACTGCCAAGACAGCTTTACCTCTGCCTGTTCAGTAGTAGCATCACGATCTTTATCATTATCACTATCAAATTACTGCCTAATTTTCCTCCTGGAACTGTGACTCACTGGAGTGAACTGCTTCTTCTATAGAAGCAGTAGCCAAGTGATTCTCTCCTCTCTATCTGAATACCTCCCCACCCCAGGTGTTCAGTGTTCTTCAGATGCCATGTTTCCAGATCCCTCGATGATGCAGAGCTAACCTTTGTGGAGCAGTGACCGTGGGGCGGGCACCATGCCAAGCACTTTCATCAACACTGTGTCATTTAATCCTCCTGGGTATCGTGAGGGTTAGGAGGATTTCTGATTTACGAAAACAAAGGATGCTGAGTGCAGAGGAGCTATTCAGTTGGCCCAAGGGCGTTCAGCAGTGCGTGGACACCTGTGGGTGTGGGTGCTGGGGGGCGCCAGCACTGGGCATCCACTGTCCACCTTTGCTCTCGATCACTCAGACATGCTTCTGCCCACTGTTAACAGTCCTTCCCCAGCTGCCCTTAGGCTTTACAAAGTCTCTCACTGAATCCCAGTACCCACATCAGCACAATACTCAGGAGAGAACAGAGCATGGCAAGCAGGGTGCCATCTAGGATTACTGGCACCTTTTAAGCCCCACCCTACTCTTGCTGTTGTTGTTCAGTCGCTCAGTCTGAAGCAACTCTTTTGTGACCCCATGGAATGTAGCCCACCAGGCTTCTCTGTCCATGGAATTTCCCAGGCAAGAATACTGGACTGGGTTGCCATTTCCTTCTCCAAGGGATCCTCCCAACCCAGGGACCGAACTTGCGGTCTCCTGCATTGGCAGGCGGACTATTTACCACTGAGCCATCAGCTCTTGGTTCACAGTAAACTTTGTCCCTTGAGCTGCCATCCAGTCATCTTCCCCACTCCAAAGTTGTAAAGATGTTTACAATACCAATGTGAGCCATTACATTTACTTATTGCCATCTGCATGATTTAATTCATCCTTGCCTGTCCAGGTGAACCTGAACTTGGATTCCTTCATTCATTCTCCCAGTGCTGGGTCTGGTGCTGAGGAGTCAGGGGTTAACAGGCCTTCGGCCCCGTGGGGTGTGGGAAACGCTCAGCCTTCTAGCCTGACTCTCCTTCACACGTGTCCCTGGCTACCTCATAAAGCAGCTGAAGTAATGTGTATGAAGAAGCTCTATTCAGAACTAGGTTATTATTTACAAGAATATCATTTATGCAAGTTATGAGTAAAACTGTCGACCAGGTCAAGACCGAAGACAGCGTTATAGCAACTACTTCCCAATTTTCCTTCCTCTCATAGTGGCCTCCAATCTCCTCCCATAACTGTCCATTCTCACCAGGATCTCACCAGGGACTCCCACTATGGTATTTCTACACATCCTAACACAGTTTTCTCTTTCAATACCCAACCAAGGGAAGAAAAAAAAATCACTCCCTTGGGCATAAATCAGAAACTAGACTCATGGGGCTTCATAGACTGCATTGAGGAGTCTGGACTTTATTCCAGGGAGACAGGAAGTGCTACAGGGTCTAAGCAGGCAACCCTCCTCACCAGCCTGGGCACAGCCAAGTAGTGACTGAGCACAGAGCCTGCGTCTGGTGTCCTGGAGAGAAACACAAGGAAGGCGAGGCCCTGTCTGTCTCACAGGGCTCAGAATGGCAGACCCAGACCTGTAAACAAGTCACTACGCTGCAAATCCTTGCTAAAACAGAGGTGTGAGTGCGATGTTCTGGGAACCCAGGGAGAGCGTCCAACAGGGCTTCAGGACGGCTTTTCCAATTCCAGCCCTTCCTTTCCCTGATGCTCTATCAGAGGAATGATGCCATAAAAAACAGTTCTCACAGGCTTTACAACGAGCCCGGAGAGGCCTGGGGCCAAACGTTGAAGCTAAAGAGAAAGGACTCCATATTGGGACAAAAAGAACACTTACTGACACTGTCCTAAAATAGGTTTTTGGCATTTGCGGGAAAAGGAGCACCATGCGAACAATGAACTGGTAAGTTATGTGTGGCAGTTTGCTATGATTTGATGGCATTTGAGTGCACTCTTAAGGTCACGTATTTGTGACTACATTTAAAAAATAATTTATATTGTTTTTTCTTCGTAAGTTGTCTGTATAAGATTGAAAAATTACATGTTAAAGAAAATAGAAATCACCACGATCCTACTGAATAGAGAAAATTAGGTCAGTGTTTTTACATAAAATCAGACATTTTCTAAGCATTATTATGGTGATTCTTCGCCCCTGCACACCCACCTCCCACTCTCACCCCCAATGCTGGGAAAGATTGAAGGCAGGAGGAGAAGGGGATGACAGAGGATGAGATGGTTGGATGGCATCACTGATTTGATGGACATGAGTTTGAGCAAGCTCCAAGAGATGGTAAAGGACAGAGAGGCCTGGCGTGCTGCAGTCCATGGGTTCCCAAAGAGTTGGACACAACTAAGCGACTGAAGAACAACCATCCCCAAAATGGAACTCTCACATGCTGTAGGAGCCTAACGTTTTCAATTAACAATAGTTTACAACATTAAGCCCCTTCCTATTGACATTAATAATCGTCCTCCAGTATCACTTTCACTAGCTGCGCAGTACTACACTCTGTGAAATGTATCATAATTTAATAGTATTTGTTACCTAACGTTATGCTTGTTTTCAATTTTTCACCAACATAAACTGTTTATCATAGCTAAGTCTTTGCTCCAAGATCTGATAGTTTCCTTAAAAATAAATGATGGAATTAGAACTGCTGGGACAAGGGCTATGCAAATACCGAGGCATTTGACATATGTCAACCTGCTCTCCTGAGAGGGCATCCTAGGTTATGCTCCCAGCTGTGATGACAAGAGGGTCTTTTCCACACACCTTCACCAGCAATGGATGATGCTTATTTCTAAAACCTTCCAGTATTTGGTAAGTGAAAACTACAAGATTTGCATTTCTTTGGCTGCTAATGAAATTGATTACTTTTTTTTTTGGTATGATTAGTAAATAATTTCCCCCTCTTTCCTGAATTCCCCAATAATCTGTCCATTTTTTTCCATTTAGGATTTTGTACTTTTCTTTTTTTCTTAATTTTTATTGGAATATGGTTGCTTTACAATTTTTAGTTTCTACTGTAAAGTGAACCAGCTACACATATACATAAATCCCCTCTTTTTTTGGATTTCCTTCTCAGTTAGGTCACCATAGAGCACTGAATAGAGTTCCCTGTGCGATACCATAGGACCTCATTAGTTACCTATTTATATACAGCAGTGTATGTCTGTCGACCTCAATCTCCCAATCCATCCCACTTCCCTGTATCCATACATCTGTTTTTTATGCCTATGTCTCTATGTATTTTCCTTTTTGAATTATAAGAGCATTTTTTATCATTAAAGCTTTTGTCATATGTATATGAGTGTGTATCATGTCTGTGTCTATGCAAATATAAGTAAGGTTTCCATACTGGATAAGAATGCATGCCTTATACGTAGATGCATGGAAAGTTGCTTTAGTCGTGTCCGACTCTTCGTGACCCTATGGACTGCAGCCTGCCAGGCTCCTCTGTCCATGGAATTCTCCAGGGAAGAGTACTGGAGTGGGGTGCCATGCCCTCCTGCAGGGGATCTTCCCAACCTAGGGATTGAACCCGAATCTCTAATGGCTCCTGGCAGGGGAGTTCTTTACTACTAGTGCCACCTGGGAAGTCCAAAGTGAAAGCGTTAGTCACATCTGACTCCCCATGGACTATTGTAGCGCATCAGGCTTCTTTGTCTATGGGATTTCCCAGGGAAGAGTACTGGAGTGTGTTGCCAGCCCCTTCTCCAGGGGATCTTCCCGACCCAGGGATCAAACCCAGGTCTCCTGCATTGCAGGCAGATTCTTTACTGTCTGAACCACCACAGAAGCCCAGTTGTATGTAGGTATGCATGGATACAGTTAGGAAATACATATATGTACATATGTACTTACTTTAAGATTTGTGGTTATTTTCCAATTTATAGACACTAAAGATGTTTTGATATCCAAATCCATCAATCCTTCCTCTTACTACACTTAGAAATTCCCAAGTTGATATATTTATTTACTTATTTTCTAACATTTTGGCTTTGTTTCTATTTTACACCCAAGCATTAATTCTTGGAATTACCCTTTTGGGGAGGGGGAGGAAGGAAATGAAAAAACTGTGAACATATTCCTTTTGCCTAGAATGTAACCAAGATGCAGATCCTTAGGAGTTATCATTTGTAAAGTTTGAGCCTTATTCCATTTTCTTTGACTTAAATCTAGACAACTTGCATCTCAAATCAGGGCACGCCTGAGCAATAGATCTGCATGGGACTTCAACTTAAAGAAACTTAAACCTGGGATCTAATACTGCAGGAAAAGCAGTGATCAAATTAATAAGTAATGCTTCACCTCAGTAAAAATGTGCTTCATCTGGGCTTGCTTATTCCTAAATCGCTTGATCTTCTGTGCGATGCGAGGGTCCTTTTCGAGTTCTTCCATTGTGGCCCATTTACAGTGTAAGTAGGAACTATCCAAAGACATACAGATTGTGAGACGAGTGTAGAACCAGCAAATAATCAGACTTTAAAGTTTCATTAACCAGGGTGACCATCTACCATAGCAGCAGCTGAGTGGCTTGCTGTGGAACCGCTGGAGACTGGACTTAGAAGGGCCTTGCCCTTCAGGACAAAAACTGAACCAGGACAAGACAGCAATTCCAAGCAACTGGTCACTCTGTGGCTTCTAGAGAAACTGGCTCATGGTTGGAGGCAGGGCAGGTATAGGGAGGCTAGCATTCATGCACATTAGTGGAAGTGGGCACAAGCAGAGAAAAAAAGGAAAATGCAAGAGAGCAGAAAAGTATAGGCTATAGGACTGTGATTCTCCACATTGTGTGCAAACAGGAACTGCACAGGGAGTTTTTAAAACACGTCAACCCTTGGGAACTATACCCAGAGAAGGAGTCAACTGGCCTTGAGGGCAGCAAGGGCTTCAGTAGTTTTAAAAATTTCTCCAGGTGACTCTATACACAAAGTTGGGCACTGCCCCCTAAGGTGAACTTGAGCCAATTGAGGTCTGTGAGTCACACCTTAGGGGCCATTCTTGGAAAATATAGAAGATAATGATGGGATGAGGGAAAGACACTTTAGTCATATAACATCCAAATACAAAGAATACATTAAACAGACGTACAAATTTCTATACTTGACATAGAACAGCTCCAGGTCGAATGGGGGTTCTCCCGGGTGGACCTGTAACCCAAAGCAAGCCGTTATCAGCCTAGATCCCTGTGGACCACTCTTTAAGTACCAAACGAAAAAGGTAAATCAAGCGCTCCTTCTTCATTTAGAACATATTTCTCGAGGATATTTGTATTTTACCAGGTCGGTTTTTTTTTGGCAGCTCTGGAGCAGACTTTCTAAAGGCTGAACACACAGCTAAGCTACAACGTTAAAAAAAAAAAAAAAATCCTCCTGGTGTCACTCTGAGATCTGGGCTAGGAGGGCACTCAGCTGAAAAACCCCAACTGGCCCAGGGCTCTGAGAGCTGCTGTGAAAGTGAGAACATGCATTTCCAGTGTCCCTGCCAACTCGTCCTACCCTCCCCCGACCCCCTGCTTGTTCCCCACACACTCCAGAGGGGTTCACTCAAAGCGAGGAAGTCTCATAAATCCTCGAGGTAAAAATGAAACCATGCTCTCCCTGACATTATGTTCTTATGCTCTTTCACACCAGGGATTTTCTCTAGAAGTTCCCTATGACAGCCCTGAAGACATGGAAAGGAAAAGGTGTTTGCACTGGGAGTCTTTCCCCATCTCTTCTTCTTGGGTCTTTGATGACTTTCAGTGAGCTGTGGCAACTAAGAGGTCAATACCTATCAGTAGGATCACAGGGAAGAAAAACATCAATTTGGGGTCATACTCAAACATTTAAGAATTTCATGTCTTAAAATCTTCTACAGAGGTAAACCTAAGTGTCAACTAGCCCAAAAGCGCTTCTGCCTAGCTCTCGGTCCAGCTGAGAAGGACCATTCCAGAGACATCTTTTAACAGAGGGTATAATGTGCGCTAGAGACACACAAGCCAGAAACATCAGCCACCAACCTCCTGGACAGTCTTAGATGCCAGGATCTTCTCAATGATGTTTGCGTCATCTTCTGGAGGCTCCTGAAGACAGAGGTGAGAGAGAGAGAGAGTGGATTACTGGCACCACAGAAGCCATGAAATAATTCTACAAGAAATGCTACAATAGATACTACTTGGTCCAAAGGTTCACCTTTGAGTACAGAGGCCTCCATCCTGCCAGCTCAGAGTGATGCAAAGATGGTAGAGTCTAACCTCTGTGCACGACCCTCCCGCTTCCCCTCCTACGTGAGCAGGGAAGTTACTCTGCTTTGCAGATTCTTGACTTCAGAGCTGCCTTTAGCATTATTAAAATTGGTCCTGGGACCTCCCTTCTCTGCCCAAACTGCTCACATGTTACTGCATAAAATTTTCAGAAAGGCGTAATATGAAAGAGTCTGGGGGCTTCAGAAGCAGAAGGCCCCAATTCTGACACCTTCCAGCTGTTGACTTTGGGCAAGTCAATTAACATCTCTTAGTTTCAAATCTATTAAAATAAGAATTAAAAATACATATCTCACTAGGTTACTGGGAGGATAAGATGGCATGTGAAAACATTTTTTGGACAGTAAGCGTTAGGCAAATGTAAGGCATAACTATTCTCTACTAAGTGGTATCACTGTTCCCCTCTGTACCTGGAAATCACTTTCTGTTTTACTGATCATCCTTTGACTACAAATCCCAACTGGAAACAATTTAATTACTTCCTTTCTACCCTAGATACACATCAACATTTTCTAATCTCCATGAAATCTCTACAGAGGAGTACTTGATTTTAAAAAAATTTGCATTTAAAAAAACAACAAACTTGGGACTTCTCTGATAGTCCGATGGCTAACAGTCTGTACTCCCAAAGCAGGGGACCCAGGTTTGATCCCTGGTCTGGGAACTAGGGTTTCCCTGGTGGTTCAGATTGTAAAGAATATGCCTGCAATGTGGGAGACCCAGGTTCAATCCCTGAGTCAGGAAGATCCCCTGGAGATAGGAATGGGACCAACTCCAGTATTCTGGCCTGAAGAATTCTATGGACAGAGGAGCCTCGTGGGCTACAGTCCATGGGGTCGCAAAGAGTTGGACATGACTGAGTGACTTTCACTTTTTTTCCCTCTCACTGGGAACTAGATCCCACATGCTGCAAATAAGAATTCACATGCTACAACTAAAGATAAACAAATAAAATTAAACAGAAATTAAAAAATAAAAATAAAATAAACAATAAACTTACAAAAACACTCCTGTTAAACGTTCTTCCTAAGATTTCAGTTGAGCAGTTTTATTTCAGTGGTTTCAACTGCACTATATGACTTTTCCAGATCTAGCATTTATCACAATATGAGACTTAGAACAGTGCATGAAAAGAACACACACCCCAACCCTAACTCTCAGAATAACTAGTTGGGTTCCTTCTCAGAACTTTCCAAAAGGATGATTTGTGCTGCATTATCATTGCCTTCAGTCTACCCATTCTAGGGCTCAACTATCCCAAAGTCATACCGTTACAGAAAACATATTTTCTAAGAACTTAAATCAAGCTTTTCGCAGAAAACTGATAGTAAAAAAAAACGACGAGCAGGGCAGATGGTGGAAGAGAAGTATGGAAATCAGCAGGCGCTGACAGATGCTCCCAAAGGCTACGCATATTCATTATGTCCCCCTGGACACATGGCATTGTGAAGTTAATCTAAAATGACAAGTCTTTTCCCACTGCTCAACCGGAAGATCAGTGAACTGGGGCTGGATACAGACTCGGCTTTTGATTTCCTCTAAGTATATTTGCTCTGCTTGATTCTTATGCACAAGAAAAGGAGGCGGCGGCAGTTCACAGTGGGTTGCCGTCTTCTCCCATCACGCTAGGCTGTAATGGCAGGGATCCTTATTTGTTTTACTCACTGGTGTAGCTAGATACCTTGAGAAAGCCAGACAACAGTGGGTGATCAATGAATATTGGTTGAATGCTAAATAACACGGAAGACAGATGGATTACAAAGGAAAGATAAAGGGTTATTCTTGATCTATATCATATAAGTAAAGCCTCCCTCTTTTTCCATATACCTGGACTTAACTTCTCTTGTCCAGATGGCTACCAGTGAAGGGCCCAAACTAGATGTCCTTTCCTGAGCAGTAAAATCACAACCCCAATCTTGCAGCCAACAAACAGAGCTTGGACTATGACAAGTGGACAGCAAGCAAAGGAACAGGGTCCGGGTTAAAGGAAACTAGATTAATGACCCAGCTTCCTTCCTTACCACTTCATTTCCTTCCTAAACTTTCCCTGTTATTTACTGCATGTCTTTTGAGTTTACGTACTGGTCTTACAGAAATAAATGCGCTATAGTCTTCATCAGGGAACGGCCAGGCACACCCACACAATGCTGTAAGTGACTGAGGTATGGCACACATACAGCACGCCGAGATCTCAAGCATGCAATTATCGACATTTTACATGTACACATATACAGTGAAGTCCCCCCGAGATAAAGTTATATTAAATTTTCAACATTCTTGGAAGATCCTCATGCCCCCTTCTAGACATGACCACTCTTCAGACTTCTACCACCATTGATTAGTTTTGCCTGTTATTAAGTTTCATGCAAATGGAATCATATAGCATGTGCTTTGTTCTCCTTATCACTGTGCAGTATTTTATTGTATAAATTATTTATTTACCCACCACTTATTTATCCATGCTATTGCTAAGGAATATTTGGGTTGGTTTCAATGTTCATATAAATGCACTCACTTACCCTGGATATACACACAGGAAGGCAATCGCTAGGTTATGAGGTTGGTTATATGTTTAGTTTTGAGGGATACTGTCAGAACTTTTTCCAAAGTAGTTGCAACCATTTTTACATCCAGCAGCAGTGCATGGGAGTTCTAACTGACTTGATATCATGAGTACTGAAAACTTCAGCCATTCCAATGGATGTGTACTCAGTTCAGTTCAGTCACATCTGACTCTTTGCGACCCCATGGACTGCAACATGTTAGGCCTCCCTGTCCATCACCAACTCCTGGAATTTACCCTAACTCATGTCCTTTGAGTCAGTGACGCCATCCAACCATCTCATCCTGTGTTGTCCCCTTCTCCTCCTGCCCTCAATCTTTTCCAGCATCAGGGTCTTTTCAAATGATTCAGCTTTTTGCATCAGGTGGCCAAAGTATTAGAGTTTCAGCTTCAACATCAGTCCCTCCAATGAACACAGGACTGATCTCCTTTAGGATGGACTGGTTGGATCTCCTTGCAGTCCAAGGGACTCTCAAGAGTCTTCTCCAACACCATAGTTCAAAAGCATCAATTCTTCAGCACTCAGCTTTCTTTACAGTTCAACTCTCACATCCCCTCCTTAATTCACAATTCACAATCCTAATTTCCCTGATAAATAGAAGGTGCTGAGCATCTTTTCATATGCTTATTGGCCCTATGAGGCTTCTATTCAAGTCATTTGCCTATTTTAAAAATTGTTCTTTTTTTTTTTGTCAAGAATTCTTTATATTTGCAAGTTTATATCTTTTTGTATTTCTGAATAAGAGTCCTCTGTTATGATCTATACTTTTTCTATCAATCTATAGTTTGCCCTCTCAAACTGTAGATGTGTCTTTTGACGAAGAGAAGTTCTCTATGATTCACCTTTTTTTCCTCTTTTGTATTTTTATGTCCATTGGAACGAATCTTTGCTGCCACCAAAGCCACAAATAAGCCACATACATAGTTTTAAATTTTCTTATAGCCACATTTACGCTGGGAAAGGTTGAAGACAAGAGGAGAAAGGGGCAACAGAGGATAAGACAGTTGGAAGACATCATTGACTCAATGGACTTGAGCTTGAGCAAACTCCAGGAGAGAGAGAAAAACAGGGAAGCCTGGCGTGGTGCAGTTCATGGGTCGCAAAGAGTCGGACATGACTTAGTGACCGAATGACAACAACAGTAGCTGCATTTAAAAACAGATGGATTTGATTTTAACAATATTTTAATTAACATAGCCAAAATATCATTTCAACATGCAATCAATGTAAAATTGTTAATGAAATAGTTTACATTCTTCTTCTCATACTGAATCTTTAAAAATCTATTCTGTACTTTGTTGAGCATATCTCAGTTCGAACTAGGCTATTTCCAGGGCTCAGTAGCCACATACAGCTCTATTTTTGGCCCACTGGTCTATGCGTTCTTATGGCAACACTACCCTGTCTTCATTTTTGTAAACTGATTACAACGGATGGATTATAAGTCTTCCAACTGGGATCTTCCTTTTTAAGATCGCCTTGGATAGGGTAGATCTGTATTTCCATCGTCAATTTCCACCAAAAAAGCACCCTGCCTAGATTTGGACTGGGACTGAATTCCAGATAGCTTAATTTTGAATACATGCGTGTCACATATCACTCCATTTACTTAGGGCTTCTTTCATTTGTTTCAGCCATGTTTTTCATACAGAGGGTTTATGTATCTTTTGAGAGTTACTTCAGGGTATCTAATACCTTGATACTATCATAAGTGGCCTTTTATAATTTTCCATTCCTGATTTGATATTGCTAGTTTATAAAATAAGTATACTGTAAAAGGTATATTGTAATATTAGTATATTATAAATGGTGCCAATACATTTGTTTGATCCAAGGTTACCATAAACCTTCAAACTTCAAAAAAAAAAAAACAAAAAAACAGCATCTGTAAAATGCAACATGGCAAAGAACAATAAAATAAAGCATGCCTGTATTTCTGCCTTTTCCTTAGTGCAGGACCTCCAATGTATTTCTGTATATAAATGAGAATAGTGGAATCTTTTTCTTACTTGTTAATTCCGAGGGAAGGCATTCAATACTATACCATTTAATATAATATTAGCTGTCAGTCTTTATCTAGTGATTTATAAGATATTCTTTTAGTATCTGGTTTCTACAGTTTAAGATATGCCTAGGTATGGTTTTCTTTTGTGTGTTTTTCCTGCTTGGGGGTTACCTAACATTGAATCTACTGATTAATATCTTCCATCAGTTTTGGGGACTTTTTGGCTGTCCACTGACCCAGGTTTGATCCCAGGGTGGAGATCTCCTGGAGGAGGAAATGGCAACCTATTCCAGCATTCTGGAGAATCCCATGGACAGAGGAGACTGGCAGGCTACAGTCCATGGGGTCTCAAAGAGTTGGACATGACTAAGTGACTGACCTTTCCTTTTCTACATCTAGGATGCTAATCAGAGCATCAGACCTCTTCACTGCATCCCAATGGTCTCTATGCATTTATGCTTTGCTCTGTTCTTTCCATTCATTTTTCTGTGTGTCAGTTTAGAAATTTTCTACTGATCTGTCTTCAAAGTCACTAATCTTATCTTCTATTATATCTAATCTGCTTTTAAACTTACCTATTGTGCTTTGAATTTTACAAATTTTCAGTTTTACAGCATTGATCTAATTCTCTTTATAGCTTCAATTCTCTGTTGGAATTCTTTACTTTAAAACTTATTTTGTCCATCATTTCCTCTATTTTCTTTAAATAGAGGATTACATTAATCATAGTAATTCAATTTTTTTTTTCTACTAACTCCATTATCTGGATCATCTGGGCTTTGCTTCCATTAATATTCCTGATTGTTAGTCAATTTCCCAGCCTTTTCAATGTCTAATAATTTTTTATTGTACAGTGAATATTGTGAACAAAAGAATCACAGCAGCTCCAAATGCTTCCTATTTTCTCCTTGATGAACAGGGAGAAGGAATGGGTCCCACTGGTCCAGTCCAATCAGGCTCTGTTGGGTCAGGACTGGGTCACCATTCTGTTAAGACTCAGTCCATCTCTTGTTTGATCTACTCCTTGAGAACAAATGCCCACAGTCACTTGACTGTAAGCTCGGCAGGTCTTTTTACTCCTCAGCCTTGAGTTTTCCAATCCCAAGCAGGTTAACAATCTCTCTTAAGGGAGAGTCAGTTTTGTTTTGCAGTAGACCCATCCTTTCAGTGAGATTTTATCTCCTAAGTAATGCAAGACTGTGAGATTTCAATTTGCCTTCCGGTTCAGCCACCCACTTCTTGTACTACCCCAGAACTCAGCAAATGTCAACTGCAGAAGGCTCCGTGCTTTGGGGATTCCTCTAGTTCCCAATCATTTCATCAGCCCTGCATAATCAATCACCAGCAGGGTCAGATGTTTCTCGTCAACCCAGAGTAGGTCTCTGTTTGGGCCCAGCCTGGTACTCAGCCCCTGCCCGGAATTACAGAATGCTTCCAGAGAAGAAAACAGTCAGCAATGGTCAGCTCATCTAGGGAAGAGCTCTTCTCTGTCTGGAATTTTACTGCATCTCATTCTTACTGCTTCCACAGCTATCTGATGTCTTTAAAAATATGTTCTTTGCAAGTTAACTTTTTCTTCCCCCTTGCAGCGAGTGTTGGCCTGCCATGCCCGACTATTTCTTACCTGAAAATAGAATCCTCCAGCGCTAACTCTTATTTCTGCAGTTCCCTAGGGCCTAGTTGTGGGGCTTTCTTTTCTATCTATATTCATTCTCTAGGTGATCCCATTCAGTCTCATGGTTTTAAATACTGGCTATATGAGTCTTGCCTGCCATATTTATTTATCCTGGGCTTCCCAGGTGATGCTAGTGATAAAGAAGCTGCCTGTCGATGCAAGAGATGCAGGTTCTATCCCTGGGTCAGGAAGATCTCCTGGAGGAAGGCATGGCAATCCCCTCCAGTGTTCTTGCCTGGAGAATCCCATGGACAGAGGAGCCTGATGGACTACTGTCCATATGGTCACAACGAGTCAGACACGACTGAAGCAACGTAACTCGCATGTGCGCATGTTGTTGGGACTGCCATAGTTATTTAATCCAGCTCAGAACCCCATAATTATAGACTCCTTTATCCAACTGTTATTTGTCATCAGCACCTATTTCAGAAATATTTCACATTTCAGATGTCCACAAACCAAACTCTTAGTCTCTTAGCCAAGCCACCAACCCTACCCCTTCAAACTACAGTTTTCTTACAACTGAATTAAAAAGAACTCTATCCCTCTGGATGTTCAACTCCAAAATTCTGTAATTCCCAACTCCTCTCTTTTCGAGCCACACACCCTATCTCATCAGCCAAGAGATCCTGTTGAGTTTACCTTCGAAGTATGTTCAGAATCCAGACATTTCTCACCACCTCCACTGCTTCTACCCTGGTCTAAACCACCTTCATCTCTCACCCAGATTATTCCCAGTCATCTCTTAAGTAGTCACTTTGTTACCCAGCCTGTCCTACTGGTCTATTCTCAACGCAACTATCAGAATGGCCCCTTCATTTAAGTCATCCTTTTGCTTAAACTGCTTAAACTGCTTTTCTTTCAACTTAGAAGTAAAACCTAAAGTCTCCCAAAGGTCTTCAGAAGCCCACGGAATGCGTCCCCAGCCTCTCACCTCCTATGTCACCTTTCAGGTCTCCTTCTCTGTCCCTCATACACACCAGGCACGTTTCCACCTTCAGGACTCTGCTATTCCATCTGCCTGAAATGCTCTTCTCCCTACACGACTCCCTCACTCCTTTACTTCCTTTAGTTCTTGGGTCACGTATTACTTTTGTGAGGCCAACACTGATCACCCTATCTAAAATTGCAACCTTCATTCTTGAATTGCCTAACACTCCTATTCTGATGTTTTTTTTTCCATAGCACTTACCACCATGTACACACTACACAATTTTACTTTTTCCAGGTTGATAACCAGCCTCTCCCAAGTTATTTCTACACTTTGGAAGTTCTGAGCTTAGCCCTTTGGCCTGACACCCCACGTAGGCTGAAAACCTGGCAAACATCTGGAGGAGGAGATGGGCTGTGTGCATGCCACAGGCTCCCTCCACAAGGGCGGGGACTTCTGGCTCTTTTGTTCCCTGATGTTATCTCCAGCACTCAGAACAGTCCTTGGTGCCCAACAGTAAGTAGTAGGCGCTCAATAAATATTTCTGAATAAGTAATGTTAAGAGATTTTACAATGCAATATGGGAACAGCAGTATAGAGCAAGTGCTACGGGCACACAGAGCCAGAGCAGCTGGCCAAATCAGAAGAGGCTTCGGAAACAAGCTAGATGTCTATTAGCCTTAGACTTTCATCACTGCCAACTACCTTTCCTACCTACTTCCAAGTCTGTACGAACCAGACGAACAAGCAAGCCTTCACACGAGTGCACCCATGCTGAGAGAACCACTGTCTCTCCTCACCAGCAGGTGACTTCAAATAGGCTCTCTCTCTTTAAAAGAATTTTCTTTATTTGACTATATATTTGGGGAGGGGGGCTTCACTGGGTCTTAGTTGCAGTGCATGGGCTTTTTCTAGCTGCAGTGACCAGGGGCTACTCTCTGGTTGTAGTGAGAGCTTCTCGTTGCAGGGGCTTCTCTTGTTGCAGAGTATGTGCTCTAGATAGAGTGGGCTCAGAAATTGTGGCCCATGGGCTTAGTTGCCCAATGGCATGTGGGAGTTTAATTCCCGGACCAGGGATCAAATCCATGTCCCCTGCGTTGGCAGGTGGATTCTTAACCATTGGGCGTCCCTTCAAATAGTCTCTTTTTCTTACCTACCATGAACAGCAGAAAAAGATGGCTTCTGATGGGAAGATGTTGACTTCTCTTCAGTTTTTAACCAGGACCCAATCCACAGAAACGTTAACATGTGGATGAAGAAGGCTCAGAACTTTACTCTGAGGGTTAAAAGGATGGAGGGCTTAAAGCATTCTTTGTTATAGAAAAATTTTTAAGTAAAAATTAAGGAATTTGAAATAAAAGTTCAGTTTGCTTTTTGGCACTAAAGAACAGGGGATAACACTAGAATTAAAAAAAAAAATCAATAGTTATCAAAATCTGACAACAGATTTTTTTTTTTTACTCTATCCTAATAAAAGGGAAAAAAGAGGCTAGTGTTACCAAAAATACACATCAAAGTATGAAGAAGACTGGAAAATCAGGATTTCTTTTTCCTAAACAGAGACCGTGCATAAGCATGATCATGTGTGTATAAACACTCAGTGTATACAGATACACACAGATATAAACTAAATCTGCTTGCCGAACACACTTCCATAACAGCCATCTGTTCCCAACTTCTTGGAATTTTCTCAAATTATCCGTCAAAGAAGACCATTTTAATTCATTCAATTTCATGTCAGAAACTCATGAAATTAATTTTTTCCCTTAGGGAAAAAATTTTCAACTCACATCACTCCCAACCTCAACCAACCACCTGATTCACTCTATTCAGCTAGAATAAGGAGAGCCTCTAGTGAGACACAACTCACTTTTCAAAACATTAAGTATTTACCAAGTGCCATGGAAGGTCCAAAGTCGCATTAAACAAAGTGCCAAGTCTCAGGGGCTTAGCTCTCAGTGGAAGCAAAATAAAACATATTTTTCTGAGAAATGTGCCAGGGGTAAATCCTAATCAGTGCAACAGTAACCCTAAGTCCAGCAAGAGAGCAGAAAGCATGAACAGCTTGACTTTCAAATACTGTGTTTTCTTTCAGTTGGGCACTAAAGGATGCTGGCTCATAAGAGGACTGCAAACAGGAAGGAAAGCTGAAACGTGCCCATGGGATGAAAGGACCAGTACAGGGGAAGCAGGATGCCTATCTGGGATACCAAGGAACACAGTCTTAATAGCAAAAAACATTTCACAGAATGGTGAGTGGGGATAAATGAGAACAGAATGTGGCCACATTCCTTAGAAGAAAATCAGGCAGGAATTTTGATCTAAAACAGGAGTTAACAGGCAAAATCACCTTAGATTCTTGAGTGGGACACTGAGAAAAGCCAAAAACTGCCCTGGCAAAATGAGAAAATGGGGAAATGAGCCTAGGAATGGAGTGAGAAGGACAGAGGACTGGGGCAGGGAATGACAAAGGTGCAAATCGCAGCTGTCTGAACACGAAAAGCCTCAGCAGGACTGGTGGGCAGCAGCAGCCAAGAGGAAACAAAGACAGGAGACACTCGGAGGAAAGGCCCGGGGTGGGAAGTGGTGGTGTGGCCAACGAAGAAATGGAAAGAATGAAAACCATCCTCCCGGGTCGAGTGGGACGGCAGCCTAAGTCCTGAATCACCCGGGCTGGTGCAGGGCTGCAGTCACTCTGCCCCGGGCCTGCCCATGGCAGTCAGGGCTGGAGTGAGAAGGCAAATGCCAGCAGGAAAACAGGCCAGTACAAAGAAGTGGAGGAAACAAGAGCCTGAGAAAGAAAGAAAAATACCTCATTCTCATTTTTCTAATCCAGGAGTTAAGAATCGTACCTGTTTCTATAATGTTTTAAGCATATTTATTCATTCGGTTCAGTTCAGTCACTCAGTCGTGTCCGACTCTTTGCGACCCCATGAATTGCAGCACGCCAGTCCTCCCTGTCCATCACCAACTCCTGGAGTTCACCCAGACTCACGTCCATCGAGTCAGTGATGCCATCCAGCCATCTCATCCTCTGTCGTCCCCTTCTCCTCCTGCCCCCAATCCCTCCCAGCATCAGAGTCTTTTCCAATGAGTCAACTCTTCACATGAGGTGGCCAAAGTACTGGAGTTTCAGCTTTAGCATCATTCCTTCCAAAGGACACCCAGGGCTGATCTCCTTTAGAATGGACTGGTTGGATCTCCTTGCAGTCCAAGGGACTCTCAAGAGTCTTCTCCAACACCACAGGTCAAAAGCATCAATTCTTCGGCACTCAGCTTTCTTCACAGTCCAACTCTCGCATCCATACATGACTACTGGAAAAACCATAGCCTTGACTAGACTAGATGGACCTTTGCTGGCAAAGTAATGTCTCTGCTTTTCAATATAATATTTAGGTTGATCATAACTTTTCTTCCAAGGAGTAAGCATCTTTTAATTTCATGGCTGCAGTCACCATCTGCAGTGATTTTGGAGCCCAGAAAAATAAAGTCTGACACTGTTTCCACTGTTTCCCCATCTATTTGCCATGAAGTGATGGGACCAGATGCCATGATCTTCATTTTCTGAATGTTGAGCTTTAAGCCAACTTTTTCACTCTCCTCTTTCACTTTCATCAAGAGGCTTTTTAGTTCCTCTTCACTTTCTGCCATAAGGGTGGCGTCATCTGCATATCTGAGCTTATTGATATTTCTCCCGGCAATCTTGATTCCAGCTTGTGCTTCTTCCAGTCCAGCGTGTCTCATGATGTACTCTGCATAGAAGTTAAATAAGCAGGGTGACAATATACAGCCTTGACGTACTCCTTTTCCTATTTGGAACCAGTCTGTTGTTCCACGTCCAGTTCTAACTGTTGCTTCCTGACCTGCATATAGGTTTCTCAAGAGGCACGTCAGGTGGTCTGGTATTCCCATCTCTTTCAAAATTTTCCAGATGATAAGTACAACTGAATGCATGTCTTTATGTTACTTACTACCCAATGTCAAGTACTACCTATGTTAAGTGAAAATTATGATCAACTAAAAAGTGACACTTGTTTTTGCAAAAGTTTACAGTGTGATGGCAGGAACAATCAGGAGTGATATTCAAAGCAATATGGCAGGGGCGCTGACCCATCAGAGCAGTCACGGGCTGTGAACAAGTGGTGGGTGGGTTCCGGGGACATTAGGCATAATGAATACACCACAAAATAGAGGAGGGATGTGCCATACTTTTCTCTAAATAGTTCCTGGGGCTTAATGTACAGTTTACTTTATTGAAGCCTTTTCATGCTGGAGAGGTAAGTTAAAAAAAAAAGAAAAAGATTACAAGCCCTACCCTAACATGGTTCATGGCTTCGACAAAGGCAAACAAAAACTGGCAGCTGTTTAAAGGACAGTGACAGAGTTAACCATACTGGAGTGCCATGGGAGACAGAGGAGGGGCACTTACCTCCAGCTTGAGGGGAAGCAGGGAGTTTCCCGGGCGAGGGAACCACTGCGCTCACCTGCCAGGAGCAGGCAAAGACCAGACAAAGCAGAGGGTACTGTCTGCAAAGACGCAAGAGCGGACACAAGAGAGCACTGGGAGATGATGCCTTGTTCAAATTCAAGTCCTTCTGTCTCAGTGGCAAAAATCACACAAACCACACCAACTGCAGGAGGCAAAAACTGAGACCGCCTTGTAAGAATCTATATGCTGTAAATGGGCCATAACCGGGCAAGTCTGTCTGTGTTCCAAGCGCTGCCATCGGTTTGACAAAGAATAAGAAAGCAGGGAGTCACAGTGAGGATGGGAACATATTTCCCATCCCCCAGCCAGGGGACTGTCCTCTAGACTCCAAAGCAGGCGTCTATGCTGATCTGCCAGGCCCGAGCTAGAATGAATCATGCGTAAAGACGTTTGCAGCAACTCACCACGAGGCAAGCACTGCTGAGGTTGCGATTTGGGGTTGGGACAGCAGCCACACTAGTGGGCTGAGCATGCCGATAAGACACCACAAAGAAAGCAGGGAGGGAGCAGCGGGGCCTTTTTGGTGCTGACTGCACACCCTTCTCTGCCCCTTCTCTGCCCGTCTGCAAGCAGGCGGACACCCTTCCAAAGGGCCTTGGGAGAAGGATGGAAGAAAAGTCTAATCTTCTTCTACTGGTTTCTGGGCCCCTGGACACTCTGAGGAAGCCTGGAATCCTAGATGAGATCCCTGACTTTTGGGCTTTGTGTTAGTCTGGGAAATCTTTGTTCAGACCTCCCCAGAGAGCCCACTATGTAAAACAGACACGAATAGAGGGCTCCATGGAGCAATGACTCGGGTCAGTCGCTCAGTCCCTGGCAGGTGGTCGGGTCTGTCCTGTGGTGTGGAGGCCAGAGCCACATGGCTACCTTTTCTGAACATCAACACCAAAACCACATTTTGGGCCGCTTTCTTTTTTAAATTTAGTCACCATCTTTGAGGTGTAATTAATGCAGATTCAGATTCTAGCTTATGTTTCACCACATATAAACTCTTTCTTGAATGTACCCTTCATGAGGATAAAAAGAGCCTTGTGAAGATAAAAACTACTGCCCTTTAGGTACCAGGGTAGAAGTCAGAACAACAACCGAAATACAGTTAGTGACTTGGGCTGAATGGCTACTAGGAGTAAATAAAATCCCTTAGAGTGTTTTAACTACCAAAGCAACCATAAAATCACCAAGGAAAGGAAACCCACTGTAAATATTCATTTGGCCACACTGGGTCTTAGTTACAGCACACAGGATCTTCGATTTTCATTGTAAAATGTGGGCTTTCTAGTTGTGACATGTGGGATTTAGTTCCGTGACCAGGGATCGAACCTGCACCCCTGCATTGGGAGCGTCAAGTCTTAGCTACTGGACCACAGGGAAGTCCCAGGAAACCCACTGTAAAGCAATATAATCCTATCATGTCAAAGAAGTTTTGCAAGGACTACTTTTAACTATTTGCTTGTACTACTTCAAATTATTATTCCTATTAGGTGTTCTATTCATTAGCTGGATAACCCTGATCCACAGAGAGACATGAAATCAGTTCTTACACGCTCATCACTGATCCACTGCTGCTATGTAATGCTACGACCTGGATTGTTCTGTGCTTATTTCCTGATTCTTAACATAGGCACAAGGGCCCCTGCTCCTAGCTACTTTCTATGCAGACACAGAGCAAGAGGCTGTGAGAAATTACGTGAAAAAGCTTGATGCGGGAGTCAAGGTGGATGGCACGGATAAAAGCATCCTCAGCTCCAAGAGCCACACTGGAGTCCAGGAGGAAGGACAGGCATTTGTGCTGTTGCTGCACAGGCAGAACGTGAATCCTGCCAAGTCAGCAACAGGGACTCCATAACGACAGACAGCCTGTGTCCCAGAATGTGCTGCCGGCCGTCAGGCGCATCCCACATGCACAGCCTGCTGCTTCTTTTGCTTCTGCTTTCTGCTCTGCAAGCTCCTTGGCTCAGACCTCCTCCTTTTCAACATGTATTCCCACCCTCTCTTCCCTGGCAGCATCTGGGGGTACCACGACTAATGCTGTCCTCGTCTTCCCTGGCACTGCTGCCAGTGGAAATTCCTAAACTGCACAGATGGGCATCGTGCATCTCTGACTGCCCCAGGCCCCTTGTACAATCTGCAGGAGAAAGGCCAAATACTTTAGCTGAGAGCCAAGGCCTTGCATAATGTGGCTCTCCCTACCACCCCGGGATCATCTCCCATCACTCCTCAAATCACACCCCAACGTCTGACCAAACTCATTAAACTGTCATATTACAACCTCTGGTACTCAGCAGGCTATGGGGCTGTGGTTCAGGTCGGAAACGCCTTCCTTAAAACCCTGACCTCCCTTTCCTGTCCATTCCTCCTCCAGTCACCATATCCAGCACACACTTCCAACACCGCACTTAACTCACAATACCAGTGTAGCCATACGCTCCTTCTCCCAGATTAAACTCCCTGGAGGCAGGGACCAAGCTGTGATACTCATCCTGGTGTCCTAGGACCTGGCCCCGCTGTGGGCTCTCCATACACATTTGTAACCCCAGTTCCAACTGTAATGACTGCTTTACGCGATTCCGTTCATTGAGTAGCTATTTACTCCATATCAGACTTCTACATTCTAATGGGAGAGACAAATAAAATGAAATCAGAACACAATTATAAATTGTAATAAGTGCTATGAAAGAAACAAACAGGAGTGAAATAAAGAATCATCAGAGGATTTCCCTGGTGGTCCAGTAGTTAAGACCTTGTCTTCCAACACAGAAGGCCCAGGGTCCGATTCCTGGTCAGAGAACTAGCTCCCACAGGCTTCAACTAAAGATCCTGTGCCACAACTAAAGACCCAGTGCAATCAGATAAATAATAATTAATTGGAAAAAAAAAAAAAAAAGAATCATTAGGACAAGGGGGAAGAGTCTACTTTAAATAAGATTCAAGTGAAGCATGTGGCAAAGAGCATTCCAACCAAAAGGGACCACACAGGCCAAGGGCAGTAGGTGGGAAAGAATGGCTGATACATGGCTTTAAAAGAGCCAAGTCTTTTGGCTGGAGAATAATGAGAGAGATGGCACAAAGTCGTGCATCTGGAAAATGAACTTAGGTGAATTCAGGAGAGTATGATGACAGAGGGACCTGCGAGGCTCAAAGAGTCTGAACTTTCAGTTCAGCAGGAAGCCACCTGAAGGGCAGAACCTGCAGTTAAAGTGACCGAGCTTATGCTTTGAAAAAGAGCCACAGTACAACTCCATCAGGCAGTCGAAGTGACTGTCCGGCGGAGGCCAGCAGTCCAGCCTAAAGGCCGTACCTCCGCCTGCCAGGCCAGGGTCGAAGCTGAGAGGGCAGACGTCCGGCCGGCCCCAAGCACGGCAATGGTCTCCCCGTCATCGTCCACCACCTTGAAGTCCAGGTCTTCGTTGTATTTTCTGCGCTTCACTTGCCGTCCTGAGCGTCGTTTCTGCAGGACAAACACACCCGCCAGAGACGCTCAGTGAGTCGGAGGGAAAAGCACGCATAAGGACACCCTCGCCTTACTACACTCGCTCACACTCTCCAACTTTCCCAGAAGGATCTGCCCTAAGCACAACTCTTTTCAGAGCTAAATTCACTCAAAACGGGGCCCAGCTGAGGAGAGGGAGCCACCCTCCTGGACCCACAGAGTAGGAGGTGTAGTCTCAGGATCCAGGGAGATGTGTTTTATTATCTCTACCTGTGCTTTCCTCCTCCTTTCTGGAATTGGTTTCCATTCCAGTGAAACAGGGATGGGAAGTAACTTCATCATCTCCAAGCACAGCCTGAAGCTCCAGGTTTATGACAATGATTTAACAGGCTTTTTTTTTTTTCAATTTTCCAAGTTCACCAGATTTTTCATGTACTTCCAAACAATTAAATAATACCAATTTTATTTGGACTTACTTTGAGAATCTCCTAACACCACCCTTTGAAATTCAAGCTGACGTCTTGAGTGTGACAAAACGAGATTCGTGACTCACCATGTAAGGACTTGACTATAATTAAATAGCTTATGACCTTTAAGAGAGATAACATCCTACAGCAAAGCAACCCAGTGGCTTTCCTCAAGCAGAAAAACACACGGTTCATCTCTACCCATCACATCCAAGCAGCAGAAACACTTTCGGGAACTATCCACTCAGCCAGCTGAGTCTTCAACACTTAAACCCTACAAAACAAAACGAAAAGCCACACCTCACCCCCACCCTACCCCTGGCCCTTATCGTCTAAAAGATGCCTCCTGGGCCTCTCTCTGTGTTTGTTTCTTTACTGCGTCACCTCAATGACATTTAATTTTACAGGACAGATTTCACATAAAAAGCTCTCCCTCAATCCCACGTGTAGATTACCATCCTAGAAACACTGAACTACCTGCTGACCCTCATGGACCGGACGTACTTGCTCCTCTGCCAGTCAGGATACTTGGGAGTCACTAACCCAAGTATATAGGCAGTGAAAGGGGGTCTCGGATCTGACATCCCAGACACCACGACTTATTCATCACTGTGATGTCAGGAGCCGACACTTTCCTACAGTGAAGATCACAGGACTTAAGGTATAGTAAGTTGATCTTATCCTAAATGGCCCCTTGTGGGAGCAGAGCCCAGATAAACTGCTGCGGCTGTCAGAGGAAACAGCACTTTGAAATATCAGAATTCAAGTCCAAGAGAGGCTGCCTCAACTCAAGGGAGAAAACTCCTACCAATGTCTCACGCCCATTTTGGTGCGTCTTCATAAATCTCATTTGGGTGGGCCACTCATTTCCCCAAATTTTCCTTCCCATATTGGTATAAGGAATCCATCCCTGACTTTCCCAGCATCTGGGATTATGAACGTGTCCTCATGCAGACTGGCTTATTAGCACCCCGGGCCATCAATGCATCACCTACAAGGCGAGAGAGGCCCTCGGAGCCTCATCTACTTTGGATCACACTTCCCCTCTCCACGTTCCCTCTCACTGCAGCCTGATACCATGCGACTCTCCTGGAAGGAAGCCAACACTGCTAAACAGCTCGGAGATTGTTAGTCTAAGGACCAGGATGCTAGATGAAGAGCCTTGTGGTCACCCACTAACATAGGGGAAGCCCAGCCTAGGTCTGGGTGCGAGGGAAGCGGGCTGGAGACAGGGAGAGAGGAGTACCGGGATGAGCGTCAGCGAGACCCCACCCCGCAGCCGCAGTGCCCGCTCGGGCTCCCGGCACAGTGGTACCTGGCTGTCTGCAGACTCAGTGGACTCCTCGGGGCTCCGCAGGGATGGATTCGGCAGGCCCTGATCCAGCTCTAAACTCTCCACTGTGGTTTCACTTTTCCTTTTTCCTTTCTTCTTTTTCTCCACTGGGGTTGGTCCTTGCTCCTTGCTACAAGGAGAAATTCAGAATTAAAACTGTTGGGCAGTTCTTAAGCTAAGATTTCTCATGTGATTCAAGTTACGAGGGTACATCCTGTAATTCTGGGGCCAGGAGAGGCTTTAATGGGAAAGCAACAAGAGTTTCTTGTCAGAAATTTGCAGGAAAAAGGGAAGAAACATCTACATGGGTTGATGTAAAATTCACTTTTTTTTTACACCCCTATCATGACTACTATAGATAGGATTAATGTGATACGAAGTAAAATGATACAAACATCTCCCCACCCCCCAAAAAACCCCACTTTCAAATAAACGTTCAAAACTGAAGACAACACTGCCACAGCCCTTGAGGAGGTCACGGGGATAAAATTCCGACCACCCAGAGCCATCGCCCACAGCAGGAGATGGATGCTCCTTGAGAGAGGTGGAGATGGGCAAAATGCACTGTGCAGGGCCCTGCTAAGACGGCAGCATCTCCAATAAGCCTTTTTGGCCCCTCCTGGCTGATAAAATCCCTCTTCTACACTCCCAAGCACCACTACGGCCGCCTTTGTGGCGCAGCTGGTAAAGAATCCACCTGCAATGCAGGAGATCTGGTTCAATCCCTGGGCTGGGAAGATCCTCTAGAGAAGGGAAAGGCTACCCGCTCTAGTATTCCGGTCAGGAGAAGTCCATGGACTGTATAGTCCATGGGGTCCCAAGGAGTCGGACACGACTGAGCAACTTTTACTTTCCTTCAAGCACCGCAACTGTGCTTTGCCTAAGGCATTCAAACTTTGATCCTTCACCAGAGTGACACCAGGCTCAGAACTAAACAGGACCTCGGATCCTCTGCAGTGACTTGATCAACATGTGCTGAATGGATGAACAGTTTACACTTCTCTGTGCTTTCCCATCAGACACTAAGTTCCCAGAGGGCAGTATGCGCTTAAGTTCTGTATTCTTCACAGCGAGTAGTAGTGTTATGCCTAAAGCATACCAAGGATTCGATAAAATATTCATTGGATAGATGGATGCACTAATGGATGCATACAACTGGGGAGATTTGGGAAAAACAGACTTGAGCAAAGATACACACAGAATTTTGACAGAAGACAATAATAATAATAATTGCAGCTAATTTGTATGTAACACCTACTACATGCAGACACAGTTCTTTAAACTTTTACATGGATTATCTCCTTTATTCCTCAAAGCAACCATTTAAGGCAGATAGTATTATTATCCTAATTTTATCAAGAAAAACAGTGAGGTTAAGATTTCCAGGGTAACACGCTAGTAAATGGAAGAGAAAGTATTTAAACCAGACACACACATAGTCACCATGACATTTTTGGGGAATGGAAGAGTGCTAAAAGACAGTCTGTGTGGCTGGATGACAGGACAGGTGAAAAGAAGCACAAAGCTGATGCAGTTGGAAAGAACCCAGGGGTACGTGAGGCTGGAGAGCTTAGACTCATTCTGCATGAAAAGGGCACAATGGCAAGACTGGGCAAGGGAGAAAGAAGACTCAAGCGACATGTGATCAGAGAAAACGCAAGGGTATAAATGATGTGAAAGATCCGACAGAAGCAGAACCAGTAAGTCTTGGCAGAAGGTGGAGATGAGGAAAGAGCCACAATTACTGGTACTTCCCACCCGGTGAGTCACTGCAAGGTGTGGGGGAAGATAGGGACAGAGACGGAAGATCCAGTGGGATGCACCCCTGGGGTCAGGCTGCTTCTCCCAACACCCTTCACCCTTTCGCACGTGGATCACTCATCAGGTGGGCAAAAACCCAGTCTTACTCTTGATTCCGTAGGCTGAAGACTGGCTTGCCTACCTATCAGCAAAGTTCTTTACGAACTTGTTTTGACCCAAACTTAGGAAATGAAACTCGGGGGGTGGGGGTGGGGATCAGGGGAGAAAGACCACTTCCTACCAGTTTCAGGACAGAAGACCCCAGTGAAAAGAGTTTTTAAAAAGATGTCCGTCCAATTTTCACTGGAATATTTATCTCATGTAACGTGGCTCTCACTAAGAAAATTACATAGCAATTTATATTCTACAAAGCACTTAAGTGTTTCCTGTCTCGTTTAACTGTAGCAACAGCGATTCTGCGAGGGAGCCAGGGCAGGCGAGCCTCATGTTCCAGATGTACAAACAGGTTTAAGAAGCACAAAGGCCCCAAAGCCAGCAGCCAAGCAGAGGCCGATGCTCAGCTCAGCTGACTCACAATCCCCTCACTGTTTACACTATATCATGTTTCCTGCCTCCTTTTTTCTTTTTAAATCCCCAGTCTCCCTTTCAACAAATGCAAAAACTTCAAATTTCTCTTAATCTTCTTGGAATTTCAAAATAATCACCAAAAGAATTGGTTACAAAACACTCCAATAACTCAGATATACCAAAAAAAAAAAAGAAAAAGAAAAATTCCTAACTCCATAGTTGATTGTCTCAACAGAAGAAGGTATGTGCTTCATTTTTTGGACACACATTTAGAGACAGTAATATAAATATAGTCACCATAATAATCACATGCTTGGAATCCCATTTAATCTTCTGTAAAATCTTAAATCCTTCCAACATTTGAAATCAATTTTATCTTTCTACGAAATATAATTTCATTTTGGAAAACTTTATCTATATATGTTTAATCTCCATTTTAAATATTCATTATATGGATGGGCTAGAAACATGTGCTTCATTGTGAAAATATCCTGCTCAAAACTAAATTAAGCTTAAGACAGAATTAAGGAATAGAACGTCCTCAAAATACTAAACCTTACTATAAGACGTGTATATATTTGCCTTCCATGTTTTCAGAAGCACATTAAATGATGACATGGAGGAGCTGTAGTGAGGCCCCTCTGAAGTCAAGCCTGGGGCACCACAGGTTTCCTAGCCAGAGGCTGGGTGTGGGGTGGGGTGGAGGGAACAACTTCTTAAACATACATGAGTAAAACAGGAACAAGTCTAGTGATACTTGCTTACCTATCGGAGAAGGTAATGGCACCCCACTCCAGTACTCTTGCCTGGAATATCCCATGGATGGAGGAGCCTGGTAGGCTGCAGTCCATGGGGTCGCTAAGAGTCAGACACGACTGGGCAACTTCACTTTCACTTTTCACTTTCATGCACTGGAGAAGGAAATGGCAACCCACTCCAGTGTTCTTGCCTGGAGAATCCCAGGGATGGGGAAGCCTGGTGGGCTTCCGTCTCTGGGGTCGCACAGAGTCGCACACGACTGAAGCAACTTAGCAGCAGCAGCAAGAAGATACGCTATCGAGAAATCTTCATAGTGATATTCTGAATATTACCTTTGACAAAAGAATCAATTTTGATTTTCAAAACTTTTTGCTGGAGCTCTTCTGATAAAGACAAGTATCAGGAAGAAAAGATTCCTTGTGAGCTTATAAATGGGACTTTCAAATAGGATATCAAGAAAATACCACCTGAATTCATCCTCTAGGAAGACTAGGTAAAATGTGTTTTCCCCATCTTCGGAATGAGTTTTAAAAAACTTACACTTGAGAGTTTTATCAAATGAAGACATTTTAACCCCCACTTTGTTACAGATGGATTTGGACCATGAATGTACTGTTTTCTCCTTTGGGTTGTAGGTTCTTCAAACATAGTAGTCAAATAATATGTAACAAAATTACCTATGTATGTACCCTTTGATCTAACAATTCCATTTATAGGAATATATTCTAAAGATACACCTCCATCAATATGAAACACATATGCATGTGGTTATTCAACATTGTTTGATAATTTCAAAATAACAAAAAACAACCTAAATGTCCAAACATAAGTGATGAATAAATGAGGATACATAGAAAGGAGAACTACGCAGCTGTAAAAACAATTAAGAAAGAATTCTATAAACCACCATGGAATGATTTCTAAGATGTATTGTTAAGAGAAAAAAGCAAAGTGCAAGAGTATACTAACATGCTACTTTTTATGAAAGAATAAAGAGAAAATAAGAAACCTTGCATATATCTACTTATTTTACAAAAAGAGACACAAAGAGGATAAACCAAATAAAGCAAGGGGTAAGTATCTTTTTATACAGATTTGCGTTTTGGAAGCATGTTACATACACAAAAAAATTTTTTTAATGAAAGATGAAAACAAGTTGAAATAAATAAATCTAGGTGTTTTTCAAATGAAAAACACAACCACACTCAACAGATGGGAAAAAAAAAATCTCACTAATTTATAAACACAGTATCTGACTATATACTTTCAGTTTTGGGGAGAAGTGAGGAAAACAGCAAACAAAAGGTGAACTCTCTTTGGTAGGCGTTTAAGGGAAGCAGTTCTGAAGCCATTTTAGCTGTGGTAATAGGATTAAACAAATTAGTAAATGTGTTGATGTTAGGAGCTGTGGTTCTCATCCAGGAAGATGTAAATATGAAATGTTGTAAGGCAAGGAAGAGATTGTGGGAGGACTCTAAACTGGAGGCCTCCGTGTGACACATGCTTTCTAAGATAAGTATATGTATTAACACATGCATATAGACGTGTACATGTGCATTATGAGTATATTGTGTGTGCATGCAGATGTGTATCCATGTGCATGCACATATATGTACACGTGTTTGTCTTGTGTATTTCCCCCTAGCTTTGACAACTGAGAAAGCCAACAAGCAAAGACGCTCCAAGCTCAATCTGCACACACAGCTCTCAGATTTTGGTTTCGAATTCCAAAGTTCCGCACAAAAATGGCTGGTTCCAAGAGAAGGAAGTTGTAATATCAGCCTGAAACATTCTGTGTCGTAAAGTAAAGGGAATGCCCAAAAAAGTGAAGGCAGCACGTGAAAAGGGCACAGGAGTCAGCTGGAAGAACTCTCCTTGGTCAAAACTGGGGCCATGTGAGCACGAAAGCAATTAAGGTCAGTAATGAATTATAAGCCATTGAAAATGGTAAGAATCCACACCAATGATAGACAGACAGACAAATAATGAATAAATGAGGGGGAAAGGAAAGCTCCTGCTTATTATACAATCCAAACAGTAAATGTAGACAGAGTGGTGGAGTTGGAAAATCATTTTGTAACCACTGCAATCAAGATAAGTATAGTCCAGAGCCATCAAGGAATGCTAAATCTGGGGGAGAACAACCTGAAAAGACACAGGATATTAGCATGATTTTAAGCGTGTCTTTCCACAGACTGTACGGAAACAATAGCAATAACTAAACAAATGGTTATGAAAATGGCATTACTCTTAAAAAGATACACTGGAGCATTTAGGGATAAAAAGGCATGATATTTGCAACTCATTCTCACAATGGTTGAAGAAAAACCATATAAATTATACACACACACATAAACGTAAAAGGTATATATACCTGTACCATTGCTGAAGTGGACATTTACTGCCCAGCACCTTTTTGCTGATAAGCAGTACTGACTCTCAAACCACGAAAGTAAGCAGAGAGTCAGGCTGGGCTACGGTGTCCTAGTCCTTTCACTGCAGGAATTGGTCCAGATATGGACACATGACCTAGCAAGGCCAACGTGGGACTCAGTTCAGTTCAGTCGCTCAGTTGTGCCAGACTCTTTGCGACCCCATGAACAGCAGCACGCTAGGCCTCCCTGTCCATCAACAACTCCTGGAGTTTACTCAAACTCATGTCCATTGAGGCAGTGATGCCATCCAACCATCTCATCCTCTGTCGTCCCCTTCTCCTGCCCTCAATCTTTCTCAGCATCAGGGTCTTTTCCAATGAGTCAGCTCTTCGCATCAGGTGGCCAAAGTATTGGAGTTCCAGCTTCAACATCAGTCCTTCCAATGAACATCCAGGACTGATCTCCCTTAGGATGGACTGGTTGGATCTCCTCGCAGTCCAAGGGTCTCTCAAGAGTCTTTCTCCAACACCACAGTTCAAAATAATCAATTCTTCGGCGCTTAGCTTTTTTTATAGTCCAACTCTCACATCCATACATGACCACTGGACAAACCATAGCCTTGACTAGATGGATCTTTGTTGGCAAAGTAATGTCTCTGCTTTTTAATATGCTGACTAGGTTGGTCATAACTTTCCTTCCAAGGAATAAGCATCTTTCATTTTCATGGCTGCAATCACCATCTGCAGTGATTTTGGAGCCCCCAAAAATAAAGTCTGCCACTGTTTCCCCATCTATTTCCCATGAAGTGATGGGACCAGATGCCATGATCTTAGTTTTCTGAATGCTGAGCCAACTTTTTCACTCTCTTCTTTCACTTTCATCACTTTCACTTTCATCAAGAGGCTCTTTAGTTCTTCTTCACTTTCTGCCATAAGGATGGTGTCATCTGCATATCTGAGGTTATGGATATTTCTCCCGGCAATCTTGATTCCAGCTTGTGCTTCCTCCAGCCCAGTGTTTCTCTTTATACTCTGCATAAAGGCTCCTTCCTTTAAAAAAAGGACTAATTTCTGGCAGGAGTGGGCAGGAAAATGAATAATCTCTTTCCTCCTAGGTCCTAGGTCTGTTAAGCTATGAGCCCAGAGATATGGGCAGGCACAGTTCAATCTGGAGAAGGAAGGCAGTCGTCAAGGATGGAGCCAACACCCAAAGAGGCTCAGGAAGGCTGGGGGACAAAGATTTCCGTGGAGTTCCTGACTAGAGCCCTGGGTTCTGACTCCCTAAACCAGGGAACCACTTGTTCCCCTTTTTCTCACGTTCATTCACGTTGGGTTTATGTCACTCACAACCAGTGTGGTTCTCATAATACAAAGGCCTAATATTCTCATCGTTTAACGACACTTGAGGCCACATCAAAGCCATCTAATTTTTATAATCCTTGCTTTTCCAGCTTTCAGAGTTAGAACAGATTACATTACGGGACAGGAAAAAAAAAATGGCAAACAAGATTGTAGAGGCTCAAAGTACCTATTTTTAGTAGTAAAACTCAACTTGAGTTTTTAACATATATCCATACGTCCACTTTAAAGAAAGCATCTATCATATATTTATGACATGCAAGAAACTTCCAACGTATAAACTGTACCATCCATGCAGGACAAGGACCAGGCATGACCAACAGCAGTTCATTAGCAGCCCTCAGCCCCAAAACGCTCTCACATCCTGTCTACTACACAGTCTCATCAGCCAAGATTTTATACATCTTGACTCTCCACAGTTTGCATTAGAAAAATAAGTACGCTTTTTTGAGGGGAATGGATCGTTTAGGGAGTCTGGAAAGGACATGTGCACACTGCTATATTTAAAATGGATAACCAAAGTGTCACTCTGCTCAGTGTTATGTGGCAGCCTGGATGGGACGTGAGTCTGGGGAGAATGCATACATCTATTCGATATTCAAGTGAAACTATCACAACATTGTTAATCAGCTATCCTGCAATACAAAATGAACAGTTAAAAAAAAGAGAAGAAAAATAAGTACCCTTTTTGCCTTCCACGTAGAAAATTATAGTATTAATCACAAGACAGACTTCCTCAAATTCTCCCAGCTCCATCTCCAGTTCCCTACCTCTAGCTTTGTTTGCTTGAATTGAGAGTTAGAAATTGAGTGCTGGATCTGAGTACTAGAAGAAAAGTCTGGGTATGCATCAGAACACTGAGATTCATGGCTATGAGTCTTGTTATTAACTTTTCCCCATGGATTCCAGGTATTGAAAAATTTTTATCTACCGGACAAACTGCATTATTTCAAAATGACTCATCTCATTTTAACATTAAACTTGGCAAAATGCTCATGAAAGTTTTAGCAGGAAACAATCAGTTACTTCCACAGTGAGTTGCCATAATCCCCAAATTCAAGACAACTGAAAACAGCACATGAGGTCAATCATTGCTTCCACAAATGTGCATGCCCCTGGGAGCCCAGCCTGGGAGCCACTGCCCCACTTGGGGAATGACTCTCCAGAATAGCTTCTATCCAGGCCTCGCCACAGGCTCGGAGCCTGTTCCAGGAAGGACAGTACTGAAATCCTGGACGTTACTCCAGGGAGCTCATTTGCATACTTAATCCAACTTTTACTTGCTACCCATATTCGTCCCATCTATACATGCAGGGCTGACTTAAGCACGGATTTTTTTCAAGATATTGGTTCAAAGAAAAACACCCCCCCAAAACTATTGGTTTTGGTGTAGATGGAGTTATCTGCAGACATGATGTGAATCGTATCTCCCTGTTCTCGGAACCTCTAATCACATCATTAGCATCATCAAAACAAAGATTATGCAAGTTTGTGACATCCTAGCTTAAAAAAAAAAAAAAGAAACAGAAACATTACAGGGACTTCCCTGGTGGTTCAGTGGTTAAGAATCTGCCTTTCAATGCAGGGGACGTGAGTTCAATCCCTGGTCCAGGAACTAGGATCCCACATGCCGTGGAGCAGCTAAGCCTGCATGCCTCGAACTAACGGAGGCCAAGTGCTCTGGAGCGTGAAGACCACAAGTAAAGAGAAAATGGGCGCCACCTTGAAGAGCCCCGCGTGCCACAACTAAGACCTGATGCTGCCAAATAAATAATTTTTTTAAAAAATTACATACTTATAAGATGACAAGGCAGAGTTAACAAACTTATTAAAAGTGATCACAGCAAATGAAAATACTTTTTTTTTAAACATAGAAGGGCTTCAAATGAAACATACAAGCCATCCCTACTTGCACCAAATCCCACTTGCCAGAAAGATCTGCTCTTGACAGATACCTCTCTCACTCCAAATACATTCTTGCCTCTAGTTCTTTATTCATCAACATTAAGCAACTGCTACCCACATCCTAAAGCTGATCAGCTTAGATCTTATATATCTCCCCTATTCCTTTCTCTGCTCAAAATTTTTGATGAATGAGTATGAGCAACCATGTTTTAAATTTTCATTCATTCTTTTTGTTTTCTGACTATGTCTTTTTCCTGATTACACATTTCTTGTTTTGCAGACATGGTATTGATCATCTTGGATATGAGGACACTAATTTGAAATCTTTATGGCTTCTTTGCCTTGAACTGTTTTTTCTGAGGACAGCTGTCCTGGTCAGTCAGTCCTCTTCTTCCTGCTGCTCTACTGCTTCTCCTCATGGTCTGCGGATCCCTGGCGGCCGATTAATATTTAGTGTGAAGGAGGCTGATAACACAGGGGCTGGTGAGGCTCCCTGCTGCCAAGTTAAGTCACTTGCTCCAGCAAGCCTCACCCCGGAATGGGAGGCCTGACCTGGGACTCTGCATACACAAGGGGCTGCCCCTCTCTCCCCCTTTAAGGGTTTGGGCAGGGAAAGGCAAAGAAGCCTGTGCCCGCTTCTTGTGGATGTCAGCCTGCCCAACTGGAGCCTAGACCCTCTTCCAGAACAAGCTGCTCAGCATCTTTAGAATAACTGTCTGACTTCAGCCTGGAGCTGCCAGATCATGCAGCCGCTCTGCAGACGGTCCCCGACCTGCCACCTCCAGCCCCGGCCCCTCTCCAGGGCTGCCGGGGCCACCATCAGGGGGAAGTACTTCCGCCTCTGCTGCAGACACGGTTCCTGCATGTGCTCTGAGCGGGGACGTCCTCCACAGCATTCACCCATCAATACTTGACCAGGGGCCCCCCACATCTGGAACTTCGTAACACCTCCCATCTTTGAAGAATTTATTCCCTTCTGTTCTTCCTGTCATTTCATTAAGTGAAAATCTGGTGAAGAAGGGAAAATAACAGCATGCTTGATCTACCATTTTAAAACTAGAAACCCCCCAAACATCACATTGCTGTAAGTCTTTTCTATTAATTCCTTTAATAACTGGCTCAATTGCTTTAATAACACAGTACTCTTTCAAGGGACTCCCTAGATCAGAACTGAAACACTTTTTTTTTTGGGCTTGTGGGATCTCAGTTCCCTCACTGGGGACTGAACTGAGGCCATGGAAGTGAAAGCACAGAATTCTAACCACCATGCCACCAGGGAACTCCCTGAAATACTCTTAATTCTCTAAATCCTTTCAGCTATTCTGTATATTAGGTTCTTTCACTTGTTTATATTTTTGCCTGTTTTGGGAACACCTGCCAGGCTGTTTCTCTAACTTGTGAAAGTCCCTCGATGGCAAGGCTCAGAGATACCTCTGAGGCATCTTCCTTCCTCCACTGTCCCATTCCCAACAGAAGTGCTCATTAACTAAGCAAGGTACGCAGGAGGTAATACATACATACTGGATAAATAAAGGAGCAGGTATTCATCTAGCATTACTGTTTAGAAACTGTTTCCTTATGGACCGAGTAAAGGTTTCCTATACCCCAGACCCTAATTCAGAAAGCTCTGAGGGGACTTCTCTGGTGGTCCAGTGGTTAAGAATCCACCTGTCATTGCAGGGGCAACAGGTTCGATCCCTGGTCCAGGAACTAAGATGTCATGAGCTGTGGAGCCACGAAGCCCACGCCCCACAACATCTGAGCCCACGTGCTTCAACTAGTAGGCCCACACCCCCTGGAGCCCACGCTCTGCAGCAAGAGAAGCCACTGCAGTGAGAAGCCCATGCACTGCAGCTGGAGAGCAGGCCCTGCTTGTCACAACTAGAGAAAGCCCGTGCGCAGAAACGAAGACCCAGTGCAGCCCAATTAATTAATTTTAAAAATTATATATAAAAAGAAAATCCTAAGAATTACAGAATAAGAACTCCAGGAGCTCTTACAAATATAGGAACAGAGATTTAGTCCAAAGCTTCAGAGGTGGGTCTCTGACATTATCATTTAGTTTTCTTCCCTACTTAACAGAAAGCCCAGTAGCTTCTAAGCAGAGGTTCTCTACTCAGAACTCATTTATGTCTTTATATTTGCTTCTTTCTCCTAATAAAATGATCAGAATGTTAAAACAAGTCTCCCAACAGAAAGAATCCTGTCAATGGACTCTCATGAACCTAAGTTCAGCCTCCATAAAGATCTGCACTCTAAACAAAGACAGGTGATTCACCTTCGAGCAGTGAGGCAGAGCTGACCTGGTTGAATTTTATTACCCCTCCTGCTTCATAGTTCTTAGCTGACTCACAGCTCAAACAGTTACATAAGCAAAAGGTTTGGGGCTTACCTTTTTTGAAGCGAGCATCAAAGAAAAAAAATCAGAAAACATAACATCTTTCTCCTAGGATGTTATCAAATTTATTGGATTTGGGATAAAAATCTGCTGTGGGTTGACAGATCCAAACAAATGGGGGTAAAAAGCTGAGCACAGAAATTGGGGCTAATCAGAGTATTCATTTCTTTTCATTTTGGCTTTTTCATTCCTAGCAGATATCACATAACCCTTCACTTACGCCAGCACACGGATTCATTTCTTGACTTTTGAGAGACAATATAAACCAGCCCCAGCTCTGACATATGTGGAAATTCCAAAACGTATATGCTCTGCCCTCAACCAGCAACATGGACACCGACACTCAAGACCCTGGCTTACAAATGCAACCTCCCTCTCTGTCAAAGCGCTTGGCTCCTGGTTTGCAAGAGTAACTCAAAGAGCCATAAAGCTACCCCTCAGATTTTCCCTGGATATTGAGCAGGGCCCGATGGCTTCGTACACACTGGAACCGCTCGTCTTTCCTGCTCACCAAGCCGCGCTTTAATGCCATGAATCTGACTTTTACTCAAGGCCGTTTTCAAGAAAGAAAGACAAAATTCATAGGCACTCAGAAGCGTTTGGAGAAGGCAATGGCACCCCACTCCAGTACTCTTGCCTGGAAAATCCCATGGATGGAGGAGCCTGGTGGGCCGCAGTCCATGGGGTCACTAAGGGTCGGACAAGACTCAACAACTTCACTTTCACTTTTCACTTTCCTGCATTGGAGAAGGCAATGGCAACCCACTCCAGTGTTCTTGCCTGGAGAATCCCAGGGACGGGGGAACCTGGTGGGCTGCCGTCTATGGGGTCGCACAGAGTCGGACACGACTGAAGCAACTTAGCAGCAGCAGAAGCAGAAGTGTTTGACGCAAAAAAACCACTGAGGACAGTATCCATTACATCACGTGATGCTGCCCAGGGAGAAATTTCTTTCTCAACTGGTAAAAATCTGACCTGCCTGACGAGCTGGCCTGGTGCTTTTCTAATCTCAAAGCATTTTCCCAAAGCCCTTATCAACATTACCTGACCCCGCAAACCTGCCTACCCCTAGGTCCCACGCTGCAGCTGTCGGGGCCATGGTGTCCATGTATGCACAGGTTTGTGTGTGTGTTTCTAAGAGTATTAGTTATCTCTGGGTGTCTGTGTCTCTGGGTGTCTTCTGTGAGAATGCCAGTGGCCCCATTCTCCTTAGGAAAGGTACTATAATTTTAAGAAAAGCAAACTGTACTGGTGAAATTTAAATTTCAGAGTCAGGGAAATGACAGAGAACCTAAATCAGCTTCCTGGAGGAGCTTTCCTGCTTAAGTTTTATATAATAAAGGAGTGAACTGGGCTCACGCTCCAGGGTAACTTGCAGGTAAAGGGAGAGGGTAGTTTTTGTTTTTTAAAGGCTCCTGCTACCTGAGTTGTTTTTATCCCCTAAGTAATAAGTGAATATTAGTCACTATTAATTATCATCCTTGAAAAGGAAAATTCACTAGACCCTATCATCTGTTAAGGAGAGAAACTGTGTTCAATTAGCTGCTGCCTCAAATGCAAAGAGAAACAGAACAGGAAAAGGTTGGGGTCATCTTTGTCCCTGAGAGGATCCTATCGAGTGTGCGAACTGAAATTCTGTAGGAGAGGGGCTGTCTCCTACAGATATAAACCAGTTTCTCTGACACTAGGCTCTCCCCACTTTTATCCATTGCCATCTTCCCTAGCAAGGCGAAAAGAGGTGCAAAGCTACAGAGAACAAAGTGGATTTTGTGGTCAGGGGAGCCTGGTGCCAAATCCTGACAGTGCTGCCCATTAGTTTGGCATCTTGGACAAGTTACCTTGAAGTTTTCATTCCTAAAATAATAAAATTTATGGGATTAAAATATTTAATCACAACTACCTACTGTTATTTAACAATGGGAATGACTGTACAGTAACTTGTATGGCTCCTGTTTTTGGGAGAAGAGCTCTAACCATTTGTTCTAAGAACACAATTTTATTATATATATATTTAATACTTTAAAATAATACATAAACTACACAAACACACACATACCCCCTTCTACGTGTCCAACAACCTGACAAACCTCCCTGCTGACAACCTCGGCTGCACGTCAAGGCTGTGTACTGCACCCTGCTTATTTAACTTCTATGCAGAGCGCATCATGAGAAATGCTGGGCTGGGTGAAGCACAAGCTGGAATCTAGACTGGTGAGAGAGGTATCAATAACCTCAGATATGCAGATGACAACACCCTTACGGCAGAAAGCGAAGAGGAACTAAAGAGCCTCTTGATGGAAGTGAAAGAGGAGTGAAAAAGTTGGCTTAAAACTCAACATTCAGAAAACTAATTCATGGCATCTGGTCCCATCACTACATGGCAAATAGATGGGGAAACAGTGACAGACTTTATTTTTGGGAGCTCCAAAATCACTGCAGATGGTGACTGCAGCCATGAAATTAAAAGATGCTTATTCCTTGGAAGAAAAGTTATGACCAACATAGACAGCATATTAAAAAGCAGAGACATTACCTTGCCAACAAAGGTCCGTCTAGTCAAAGCTATGATTTTTCCAGTAGTCATGTATGGATGTGAGAATTGGACTATGAAGAAAGCTGAGAGCTGAAGAATTGATTATTTTGAACTGTGGTGTTGGAGAAGACTCTTGAGGGTCCCTTGGACTGCAAGGAGATCCAACCAGTCCATCCTAAAGGAAATCAGTCCTGAATATTCATTGGAAGGACTGACGCTGAAGCTGAAATTCCAATGCCTTGGCCATCTGATGCAAAGAACATTGGAAAAGACCCTCATGCTGGGAAAGATTGAGGGCAGGAGAAGAAGGGGATGACAGAGGATGAGATGGTTAGATGGCATCACTGCCTCAATGGACATGAGTTTGAGTAAACTCTGGGAGTTGGTGATGGACAGGGAGGCCTAGTGTGCTGAGGTATATGGGGTCACAAAGAGTCAGACAGGACTAAGCAACTGAACTGAACTGACAACCTCGGGGACACAGAAGACACAAAGCATGGTGGTCCTGACCTTGGGCACTTCACTTCTATTGAGGAGACAAATACATACATGAAAAGCCCGCGTTATGACTAAGAGACAGCCTACAGCAGAGGTTAGTGTACAGGACTGGGAGTCAGGACGTCTGAGTCTATGACACACCCTTGCAAACAAGTCACTTCTCTGTGGGTCTCTGTTTCCCTGGTCGCAATGCGGCAGGGCTGCACTAGATGTCTTTTATTCAAGGTCCAAAACTCTTGATTTGTGATGCCAGTGAGGCCCCGAGAGCTGTGGGATGGGATGCTCTAGCACCAGGTGTGGGTGTTCTGTGCAGGAACTGGGTGGGATGTGAGCTCAGAGCTGAAGAATGGGAAGGACTTTGGGATACTGAGAGGGGGACCAAGGGCATAATGTTGAAGAGTGATCCCGAGGCGGAAGGAACCAAGTACCTCATTTAAGGCCTGAGGAGGACTTCCCTGGTGGTCCCGTGGTTAAGAATCCACCCGCCAATGCAGGGGACACAGGTTCCATCCCTGGCCCGAGAAAACTCCACATGCCTCAGTGTCGAGGCCCGCGCACCACAACTACCGAGCTGGTGCGCTGCAGTCCTGCAGCCACTGAAGCCACTGCAATGAGAAGCCCCAAACGCAACAAAGGGTGGCCCACTCGCCAAAAGCCGAGAAAGCCCGCGCGCAGTGATGAAGATCCAGCGCAGTCAGAAATAAATAAAATTTAAAAAATTTCATAAAGGCCTAATGAAGTCAATCTAGCTGGAAAGGTCTGTTGTCAGAGACCAGCCGGCAAGGAGAGGTCAGACCTCAAAGGGTTTGTGGAACAGAAAAAGGAGCCTGATTCTGTGCTGGAGGCAGAGGGAACAATCAGAAGTGTCTGAGTAGGTGTAACTGTTAGAGGGAATCCCACTTCCCTGTCCCCATGTCTTCAGGCTTCCCTGTTCCCGAGGAGGGCACGATACTGGAAACATACTTTATCCCTTCTATAATTCCTCTCACTTGCCTGACCTTCTCTGATGGGGACCTACGGGACTGGAGAGACTGAGAGGAGGAATAAAGCATCCACGGCCCAGGGGCCTCCCTCTGCAGGGCCGTGCCTGCAGTGCTGGTGGGTGAACTCGACCGAGGGCGTAACAGGAAGCCCGATTCTGGCCGCAAGCCATGCAAGTGTTTCAAGTCGGCCCATCAGTCGTAGAGCTGCTAACTCCACCTCCATCTCTGTGGACCGGTTCCCAGATGATCTGGAATGGAGAGAGGGAAGAGGGGGCTTGACTGACCACCACCACCAGCTACAAACATAAAAAATGAGGTAACAGCGGGGCTTCAGAAAGATGAGCTAGGCGGCAGCTGGCAAGATGGACTGAAGGAAGAAAAGACCGGAAGCCCTTAAATCAGCTGCGAAGCTCCTCCAACAATCCAAACGTCCCTTGAATCATCTGTAACTGAGGAGTGCGATCCAGGGGCTAATCAATAAAGGCTCAAATCAAAACATGTACTTAAGCCAATCTGCCAGAGTAAATCAAAGAACACAAAACATATGACTTAATTATCCACATTTTTTTTTAATCAATTAATGTCCTTTCAGAACTAGAGCTGCCTCTGCTGACTAGTGGAGTCGTGAGTTAAAGGAGCCGAAGCAGCTTTATAAATATAAAAAAGACAGAAAGGCTCAACAGTCCCGAACCGGACCTGGGCTGCATGGAGGAGTTCCGTGATATCCGCTGGTCAATCTTCCACTGCTCCCGTACCAAGGGAGGTGGAAAGCCTTGTGGATCTTATGTACATTTCTAAAGGGATAACCAGCCCAACTTGTCAGCATTTTCTCAGAAGGTGTCTCCTGGATTTCTAAACCTCAAGAGCATCTGCTGTTTTCTCAGTTAGCAAACTCACAAGCACTTATCCAACTCATGTATATTTTATATAGCCTCATTAGATAAAAATCAATTCCCTTAACATTGCTATGCATACATCTGACACCCAACCTTGCTTTGTCTTCCCTGATGGTTCAGTGGTAAACAATCCTCCAGCAACGTAGGAGATGCAGGTTTGATCCCTGGGTCGGGAAGATTCCCCGGAGGAGGAAATGGCAACCCACTCCAGTATTCTGGCCTAGGAAATCCCACGGACAGAAGAGCCTGGCAGACTTATGGTTCAAAGAGTCCCAAAGAGTCGGACATGACTTAGCACACAACTTGCTTTGTGAAATGCCTCCCCCTCATTGCCCCAAATGGAATCTATGACAATGTCTATATACTTGTCACCTTGTCTCACAAAAAGTAAACATGAATTCCTTTAAGAAGAAGTTGATAAAATTACAAGCACCAGAGACCAGTGACTAAAGTGAGCCCGATACCTCTGACTTTCTATTACCTTCTAAACACAAACCAAACTCCTTATTAGAGCTCTCAGACCCTCCCCCTGATGGCCTTAATTCTAAAACATCACCCTGGAGGATTCTTTGCTGCTTCCTCTAATAACCAAACTCAGTCACACCACTAACTCATGTCTGAGTCTCCCTCTTCACAAGTAGCTACCCTGCAGAACCATTTCAGCTTCTCCAAAATAATTTGGAAGTTACTGGCAGAAGATAGAAACTCAACTTGGACACCCACCCCCACAAGCCACTCCACCCACATCAGAGATGAGCCTGTGTGCACTAGGTTCACTGAGAAAGTGGCTCAGTGGACTTCTGAGGTGGCTCAGTGGTAAAAAATCCACCTGCCGATGCAGGAGACTCGGGTTTGATCCCAGGATTGGGAAGATTCCTTGGAGGAGGAAATGGCAACCCATTCTAGTATTCTTGCCTGGGAAATCCCATGGACAGAGGAACATGACAGGCCGCAGTCCACGAGGTCGCAAAGGGTCAGACATAACTGTGCACACACACAAGTTGCTCGTTAGTCAGACTCCTGATTTTACTGACTTCTCTTGACCTTCTGAGGAGGTTAGTTTATGTCCATTTGCTGTGAACTACATTCCTGGGATCCCACCCAAGCCTCTGTGATAAACAAAAGGTAAAATCCCCTGCCAGGCAGAAGAGAGTGCATATTATAAGGCAGCTTTAACTTGGATTAGACAATTACCCATCTGGTCCCAACAGACTGTCCTTCTGAAAATGAACCGAACCATAAAATAAATTCTGAGTTGTGGTACAAGGCATTCTAAAATGCTTTCTCTCTTTAAAACTAATGTCCTCTCTGCCTGACCCTGTACAGGACTGATGCCCCCATTAGCTTACATCCTGTTAGCAACTGAATCAATTTCTGCACCTTTAATGGGTGCTCCCCATCTATACTCTGCCTCAGCATTTAGAACTTAAATTCCCCTTAAATATAGAGGAGTTTTGTATGACCTCAGAAAGTTTAAATATTTTCCACCAAGAATTTAGAAAGAGAACAAAAGACATCACATTTGCATGCACGTGTGCTCAGTCGCTCAATCGTGTCCGACTCTTTGTGACTCCAGGGACTGCAGCCCACCAGGCTCCTCTGTCCATGGGATTCTCCAGGCAAGAATGCTGGAATGGGTTGCCATGCCCTCCTCTAGGAGATCTTCCTGACCCAGGAATCAAAGTCATGTCTCCTGCACTGCAGGAGGATTCTTTACCCAGTGAGCCCCCTGGGAAGCACACTTTTGTACAGCGATGACAAATATTTAGCTCCCTGAATAAAGAGTATGTTTGGATCCTGACAGGATCTCTAGCCAGGGCCCCCTGCGGTCACCTCCAGCAGCCATTGTGTCCCCACGCCCTCTTTTCTCTAGACGGGTCTCTACATGGGTCACTGTGGTCTGTCTCCTCTGGTCTCCCTGACTCACCATTTTCGGAGCACCTGCTGACATGTCAGGCACAGCGTTAGATGCCAAATGAGAGACACGGACCAGGGAGGCGCCAGCACTAGACGGCTCGCAGCTAGGGGGTCTAGGCAGTCCTCTGTCTAGAGCTCTGCACACACCCCTGGCTCTCCCAGACCCCCAGCACCGACCCTGGGTCTGTGCACGCCTCACCCCTGACAGCTGCCCCTCTGCTGTCTACATGGCTGCTGCTCCCCGAATCACTGCCCACCCCATACACATCTGTGACGTCCCTTCCCCAACACCCTGCATGTGCTCACATACTTTAATTCTTCTTAATCCAAAAGGAATGGCAAGAAATGGCAGGCACAGTATTAATTAAGGCTATCTTTCTCTCCTCAGGAGGTGAGGAGGTGGGTTTACTTTGGTTCAAAGTGGGGAAGCTCTGTCCAGGGGCTAGAGCCTGGCCATGGCCAGCTGAGCCATGGACACAGAGCCCAGGGCCGGGGGCGGGAAGAAGGGGACGCACCTGGCCTTCCTGGACTTCGTCCTGGCTGCAGCGTCGGGGCCGCCCCTCTTCTCTTTGGCCTCCCTGGGGCCTGAGGCCTCGCGCGGCTTCCGCGTCTTCTTGGCACCGTCCTTCTGCTTGGGCTCCCTGGGCTCCTTGGCCTTCCTGGGCTCCTTGGCCTTCCTGGGCTCCTTCAGCTCTCTGGGCTCGCGCTTCCTCTTTGGCTTAGGCTCCCTGTCCTTGCTTCCCTTTGCTGCCCCTTCGTGCTCCCCTGGATCCTTTTTCTTGCGTTTCTTCTTCACGCCCGTGCCTCCTCCGCCACTGTCCTCCATACCGTTATGGGACGCCGTTTTCCTGGGGAAAAGGGGCCCGGCCTCCTCTTCAACGTCGTACAGCTCCTTCGGGGCTGGACAGTGACTGGCAACATCTTCGATTTTCTCCTCCTGGTCAGTGCTGTGGTCAAATGGGGAGGGGGATGTGTAGTCAAAATTGACAGAGGCATCAGACATTGGGGAGTGATTCGGAACTTTTAGACTTGACAACTGCAAGAGAGAGAGAGAGAGAGAGACAAGCATGTTATTCTTCCGATGCAAGCTTCACACAAACAGTGACGTCAACTGTGAATGCATGGATCTGTTCGGCATCTCCTGAGTGCCTAAAACGTGGCAGTTCCTCCTCTGCTTGGCCACGGGTGTAGAGCGGCAAACAGGATGCTTTATTGAAAACATTTGCCTCTGCTTGTGTGGAGCAAGGTCCTGGTGGACCAAGCTGGTGTTAGTATATTATGTAGGAAATGTGTATGCAAAGATCTGAAGGCTTTCCATGTTTTACAGAAATCTGAAACACCTTTTTCAGCTCCAAGTCTAGAACCGGCAACAATGGTCTCCAACAAAATACCTATAGATGCCACTGTGCTTATTCGCTCAGTTGTGTCTGACTCTTTGTGACCCTATGGACTGAAACCCGCCAGGCTCCTCTATCCATGGAGATTCTCCAGGCCAGAATACTGGAGTGGGTTGCCATGCCCTCCTCCAGGGGATCTTCCCAACCCAGGGATCAAACCCAGGTCTCCCACACTGCAGGCAGATTCTTTACCGTCTGAGCCACCAGGGAAGCCATAGAAGCCACTAGCGGACGCAAATCCTGGGCACACTGCTCCAACCCAGAGTGGCATTTATCATGCTAATACACAAAGTTACTGGCCACGTGTGCTCCTGCATAAAGCTGATGTCAGCAGGGTGATAAGGATATAGGGTCAAGCTCAATGTGTGAGATTTATTTCCCCCAGTCTTCGCTCTCACGTATCATCAAGCAGCATCAACATTCAGCTGGTCTGATTTTCGAACAAGAACATCTGGTCACTCAAAACTGCACCTTTTCTTTTTAACTAAAAACAGTGTTCTGTATGATCATCTAACCTTGTCACCAGACTCAGCACCAGATAACCTGTGAAAGTCGCACAGTCACGTCCAACTCTTTGTGACCCCATGGACTATACAGTCCATGTAATTCTCCAGGCCAGAATACTGGAGTTAGTAACCTTTCCCTTCTCCAGACAATCTTCCCAATGCAGGGATCGAACCCAGGTCTCCGGCACTGCAGGCGGATTCTTTACCAGCTGAGCCACAAGGGAGTAGCCTATCCCTTCTCCAGGGGATCTTCCAGACCCAGGAATCAAACCCAGGTCTCCCGCATTGCAGGCAGATTCTGACCCACCAGGGAAGCCCGCCAAAGATAACCTTTGGCCACTCACAAAAAAGCCAATAACTGTACAGGAGCATGCTTTACTGTAACAGATGCCTTTAGAAAGTAAGTGTCACAGGTGCTGAAGGCAGCCCTAAAAAGGACATTTCAAAGCTGATTTGCTGCTGCTGCTGCTAAGTTGCATCAGTCGTGTCCGACTCTGTGCGACCCCATAGATGGTAGCCCATCAGGCTCTGCCATCCCTGGGATTCTCCAGGCAAGAACACTGGAGTGGGTTGCCATTGCCTTCTCCATTGTGTGAAAGTGAAAGTGAAACTGAAGTCGTTCAGTTGCATCCGACTCGGAGCGACCCCATGGACTGCAGCCTACCAGGCTCCTCCATCCATAGGATTTTCCAGGCAAGAGTACTGGAGTGGCTTGCCATTGCCTTCTCCGAAAGCTGATTTGGAGCACTGCCAAATAAACGTGCAGCCTCCTAACACCTAACACCACTTTTAAGGAAACATCCCTTTGGAAGCAGAAGTTATGTCTCATATTTTCAGGTGTGGTGTCACAGAGAACATCTGTCATTTCATAACCACGCTAAGGTTGCCAGTAATCTGACAATAACATGGGTGCTAGTTTCAGGAAATAAAGAAGTAACTTACGGAGGACCTGGAAGAGACAAGCAGGCTTTCTAGGATGGTTACAGTCACCATTGGATGATGGCTTAGCATCGGCCGCATTTGTGAGCCGCCTGCTCTCTTAACAGGAGGCCTGGCCTGTGCTGAAGGGTGTAGACACTTGCCAGGTGGTGCGGTTTCCCTCTGGCCTTCTGGTCACCCCGTCTCTGCTCAGACTTCCTGGCCCACCCTGGGAGTGACGGGGTGCAAAGCCCAGCTGCTTATTTCCCTTTCGTTCTTCCCAGCTCCCTTTCTTAGCTTGATATTCCCAAACACAACACTGAGAATCCCAGGAGATGATGATGAAAGCAAAGGAGGATTCATCTGGATTTTTATCATAAACACAGTTCAGGGTCATAAACAAGCCTAAATCCAGAGGGAACTGGTCATTCTGGCAGGACTCACTACTTGGGGGGTGAGGCTGGGGGGACAATTCAGTGTGACTACCTCACTGCTGATTCAGTACTTAAGATGGTTTAGGAAAAAGAAGAGCTAAGTAAACTTCAAAGAAATTTAAATCAATCAACTGTAAGAAAGTGATTTAGATGGTAAATTTTATGTGTTTTCCACCACAATAAAAAGACAAAAAAAAAAGTAGGGAGGGAGGAAGAAAGAGAAGAAAAGGGAGAAAGAGAAAGAAAGAAAAGACAGCAAGAAACTCAACAGTAGGGTAACACACCCAGTTAAGGCTGGGATCCTGTGAGCACCTTACCATCCCTGGGATGTTACTATATTCTGTGCCTGGGACACTCAGCCTTCGGGGAACAAGCTTTTGCTTAGCACGCAAGGGTGGACACACTGAAAAAGGCAGAGACACACAGGTGTTTATTCAAAGAGACTTTAAAAGACAACACGCTGAAGACCTAATTCTACCAAGGCAGTTCTCTGAAGCTCAAAGTGAGACCCTCTCCTCAGTTCATACCTCATGTTAAGGTCTCTCTTTCGGGGGCTCTTCAGCAAGCTGAGCAGGTAGCTCAGGCAGGTGTGGTGGTACCTAGGTATTTAATCATTAGGCAGTAACAGTAACAGCAGCCAGAACTACTGAACACACATCAAATGGAGATACTCAGAACTACGCAAAGCATGTTTCATGACATCGCCAATCTTTTTCAACAACCCTGCAGGCTTATTAGCACAATGATGTCTATTTTGTATAAGGGGAAAGGGAGGATTACTAATTGATGCTAAGTATTGTGCCCAAGGCCATATAACTAATGACCAAATGAGCCTGGATTGGAACTCTCTAGCCAAAAGCTAATGTTAGTTTCATTGAGCATCTGATGACACCCCAGGGAAGCAGACCACCAGACAAGCATTAATTACACTTGGTCAGAAACCCTAAATGTGACGGTGTACTCAATTGCTTTGGGAGAAGATCAGGTTCTTTATAAAACTAAAACATACTTACCTGATGTCCTAGCAATCCCATTCCCAGGAATCCTACAGTTGTCTAGTCCACCTCTCACTTTACAGATAAAATAATCTGTCTTGAGATTTAGAGTTGTTGTTTAGTTGCTAAGTCTGTGTCCGACTCTTTTGTGACCCCATGGACTATAGCCCTCCAGACTCCTTTGTCCATGGGATTTCAAAGGCAAGAATACTGGAGTGGGTTGCCATTTCCTCCTCCAGGAGATCTTCCCAACCCAAGAACTGAACCTGTGTCTCCTGCACTGGCAGGCGAATTCTTACTAATTCTTTCCAAGCTACCAGAGAGAAAAGGCAGTTTGTCAAGATATATTCCTAGGAAGTGGCACAGCTGGGACATCCTGGAGGGAGAAGGGAAACCCAAGCAAGACATGAGCACAATCAACCAGTGTTTAAAAGGCGGAAGTATCCCAAAAGGCAGGTATTAGTAAGCAAAAATATAAAATTTTAATCTTGCAAGTCAATAATTCCTCAGAAAAAAAATTTTTTTTTTCAAGAGACCTTGTTGGGAGCTTGGAAAAGATATCTGCTGGGGATTAAAAATACAAGACAAAAAATATTTCTTCCATGTATCTCAAGGTCAGCTGGGGGGTGGGGAGGGGAGGGAGGCAAAAGAGTATAAATGGAAGTCTCTGTTTCAGCTTCCACCAAGAAGGGCACTAAATTACCCCTTTTGAAAATGGCCTTAAAAGGGACAGACGGCAGATGACCGACCACAGGAACAGTATCGTTTTATATTACACTGACAGCTTAACCAGATTCACGCACCCAGGGGCGCCAGGAGGAAGCTGAGAGATGGATAAAACACGTATCAGTGTTAATTCCTAAACCACACTGATAGTAATCAAACATATTTCTTGGGCTCAAAATGAACAATCTACAATATTCCTGGGAAAGACACTTAAAAGATGTGAATCTAGATAAACAGGTTCCCAGACAGACATCCAAGGACAAATCTGGGTTGTTCCCCTGAAGAATCACGCAAGTCCTTGAAAGTCAAAACAGACTCTAAGAAAATCATCCATGCTACACAATGGAGAGACCTTGAAAAAACTGTGCTAAGTGAAAGAAGTCAGGCACCTTGAAGACCATATATGGTCTCATTTCACTATGCCCAACACAGGCAAGTCCATAGAGACATAAAGGAAGGTATATGGAGTTGCCAGGGGTTGAGGAAAGAAAAAAGCAGTGTCTGCGATAGGCTTAAGGTTCTTTCGGGGGTGATGAAAATGTTCTAGAATCAGATAATGGTGATCTTTACACAATCCTGTGAATAGACTAAAACCACTGAATTACATGTTTTAAATATGGAATTTATAGAATGTGAATTATATCTCACTTAAAAAAAATTCAATATAAGAATATACTGACAAGGGTCCTCTCTCTTATGTTGCTAACAGGAGTATCAGTTTGTTTGTTTTTTTTTTGGCTGCAACACATAGCATGTGGGATCTTAGTTTCCTGACCAGGGACTGAACCCATGCTCCCTTACAGTGGAAGCATGGAGTCTTAACCACTGCATCACCAAGGAAGTCCCCAGTGTTAACTAGTGAAAGCCTTTTTGCAGGGGAGAGTAGCAAAAACACTAAAATTTTAATCATGGATATGCTTTTAAGTCAGCAATTGCTCTTTGAGAACATAAACTAAGGGAAACATTTAGAAACTCCAAAGTTTATATGTAAGAACACCTGATACAGAATTGTTTTTTAACAGAGTAAAAATAAATATCCTATTTAAAAGTAAACACAGGGAACTCCCTGGTAGTCCAGTGGTTGGAACTCAACACTTTCACTGCCGGACTGCTTGGGTTCAGTCCCTGGTATGGGATCAAGACCTCACACCATGCAGCATGGCCAAATAAATAAATAGAACATAAATATCTTATTTGTCAATCTTTAGGAAAATGCTTAAATTAATAGCACATCTACATAGAATAACACTACACAGCCATTATTAAACAAAGTTTTAGCTGACATTTAAAAATTTAAAGTTTTAAAGTTTAAAAGTTAAAGTTTTTTAGCTGACATTTAAAGTTTTAGCTGACGACATGTGGGAAAATAAAAACATGTATATATATATATATATAATCTAATTTTTTAAAATAAGACATCACCACTAGCTTTTTAAAATAAATTTTAGGATACATACCATCATTATGTTTGGGAGATAAGACTGTGGGGAAGTTTCACTTCTTTTCCCCAAAACTTTCTCAAAGTTATTACCTGTTTGTCTTTAATTGTTTCCCATGATTAGAAGCTTTATAAGACAGTGACTTTGTGGTGTTCCCCAACATTTTTGTGGCTTATAGTAAAACTCAGTCATGTGGTTATTGGGTGAAATGAGTATTTTCAATTTGAGAAAAAGAAAAAAGTCTACAAAATTGTACATGAAAGCAAAAATGACAATACCCGTGTACAGAAGAAAGAAGAAAATAAAATGTTAACAGTCATTTGAGGATGTGTAAATTTTTTTTCTTTTTTAATACACAGACATCTAGATTTTCAATAATGAGAATAATACTTTCATGATATTTGTCACAGATAAACTTATCACATGGATGTTTAGCAGAAAAATTTTAAAGACTTGAATGATAAACAGGAAAAACTGTTTGCCAGACAATTCATGGTCCTCCAAGTCATCAGGCTTCAGGAATCCAAGGGAGACTATGAGAGGTGCCAGCTCACAATGACATCTGACTGGGTGCAGAGCACGGTGCTCTCTTCACTGGGGCCAGGCAGGCCCCCGCACACCCTTCACCCAAAAGCGCTTCCTCCAGCTTCCGCCCGGCGGTGAGCGGCCCCATGGGGCCCTGCTGCCAGTCTGCTTCAGGGCTGCCCACACTCACCAGGGAGAGGAAAGTGTTCTGTGTGGTGCTGTTTAGCCGACTCTTTTGCAACCCCATGGACTGCAGTGTACCAGGCTCCTCCATCCACAGGATTTTCCAGGCAAGAATACTGGAGTGGGTTGCCATTTCCTTCTCCAGGAGATCTTCCCCACCCAGGGATGGAACCCACGTCCCCTGCACTGGCAGGTAGGAGTCTTTGCCACTGAGCCCCAGGGAAGCCCATGCTCTATGTGCAGACTTGCTTAATCTAAAGAAATCAGTTAAATATAAAATTAAGCAGAAAAGCTTAACTAAGTTTGAGACCTGTCTTTTTTAAGTCCAAATAACAAAAATTAAAATACAAAATAAGAAGCAATCGCTCTTATTAACAAGTTGGGTCTGTGGGCATTTCAGGTGGCAAACCTACTTCCCAATTAAAATTAGAATTGTCTTATATTTTTGCCTTCTCTTTCATCTGAAAGAGTATTTCTCATAGTCACCTGACTGTGGAATACAGTAAAGACAGAAAACCCCACATATCCTTGCCTTTTTATACTGCAGTTGCACTGGGACGCTCATCATTCAGCACAAAGATTTGTGCTGAGATGGCAAGACTCATCTGAGGAGGGAGAATGTCAGTGTATGTGTGTGTGAGTGTGTGTGTGTCCCCTCTGTGTTGAGTTTTTTCCCTGCATTCAGCATATTCATCTGAGACAGAGCATCAGAGAAACAGAGTGAGTGAGCAGGTGTGTGTGTGTCACAGAGAGAGACAGAGAGAGAGCAAGTGTGTGTGTATGTCCCCTCTGTGTTCCTTGAGTTTTACCCCTGCATTCAGCATGTTCAATCCTTCTGCACCTAAGAGTTCTGTGCTCTGGGCGGTAAAGCAGCCATTCCAGTCCTGTGTCTCTTCTCCCACAGTCACAGCTGGTTAGCGCCAGGGGAAGAGTTCAGTTTCAGGGATCTAAGGTGGAAAGCTTAGGTATGTAAGGTAGACGCAGGTGTCCAGGAGGCTCTTGGATATACTTTTCAAGGGATATGTCCAGAAGCGTACATTGGACTGCCCAGGAAGAATGCGTGAAGAGAGAAGAGGGAACAGGGCCTAACACGAACAACAGCAATGCTTACGGTTCCCAGAGGGGGAGGAACCTACGCACCGTGTGGGAAGGAGCGTCATCAGGCCAGTGACGTAGCGGGAAAAGGGCAAGAGAGTGCGGCGTCACAGATACCTGAGGATGAGCCTATTTTAGGACAGAATGCTCACAGGTGTCAAATGCTGCTGAGGAGCAGGGAAGCTAAGAACTGAAGAGTGATCAACACATCTGGTGATGTCATTTCTACAAAACACATCCACCCCAAAACCCTTGAACCTGGTCATTCCTGGTCCCCATCTCTATTTCCACATTAAAACAGGGTACAGGGTGGTATTGGGTTTTCATCTTACAATGTTCCAGGAATCTTAGAAAGTCAATATCTCTAAATATATCTTTAGGCGAAGTCAACCTAAACCTTGTCAATTCCAGGCAGTAACCAAAATGGGGCGGGGGAGCAGGCAGATTATCAAATTTAGATGCTAAGAAGAAAAGAGCAAGAGAGAGGGAAATTATTTGATAAGTGCCTGTTTGTTAACAAGTGTTGTTTCTAGAAACTACGAGTTTTATTTTCAAACAACTATGGCCCTAATGGAAAAACCAAAAGTTCAAAGTGATTCAATTCTCTAAATCTGTCAAAGAGGAATGATGTTTGCTTCATCCAAGGCTAGGGGAGGCCTCTTCTAGAATGTTTTTGTGGCATCTTCTAAACTAAGTAGGTCAACAAATACAGAAAAATAAGACTAATTTCCTTCCTTTTCCTTCCTGGCCCACCTGGAATTTCACTGTAGGCTTGGGCTACCAGGGCCTCTGAGCCCAGAACTTCAGCAAACCCTGGCCAACAGCACTGCCACATACCAAAGCCCAGAAAGACCAGGGCCTAGAGTCAGGAATACTGCATGTGTGGACGGGAATGGTGCTTTTCATATACCCTAGTCACAGCTACTGAGTATTCAGCACTGTTTTGATATCTGAAGGACAAAATAGACACCAGCAATGATCATAATACCTGATTTTACTAAGGACTGAGTATTCTTGAACAGATTATGTCTCTAAACAGCTCTACGAGGAAGTATATTATGGTTCCAACTACAACTTCATTTTCTAGAGAAGCTCAGAGAGGTTAATAACTCACCCAAAGTCACACAGCTCGTGAGCAGTAGACTTGCCATTTGAGATCAGATTTGATGCTTGATTTTAAGAGCCACTGCTCTTGACTCCTTCACGATGCTGCCTCAGGCTCTGGATACACCAAACTTAGAATCAGAATTAGCAAGACTGTCTAAGCACCTCAGCCTTCCCTGGTGGCTCAGATGGTAAAGCATCTGACTACAATGCGGAAGACCCAGGTTCAATCCCTGGGTTGGGAAGATCCTCTGGAGAAGGAAATGGCACCCCACTCCAGTACTCTTGCCTGGAAAATCCCATGGACAGAGGAGCATGGTAGGCTACAGTCCATGGGGTCACAAAGAGTCGGACACGACTGAGCGACTTCACTTTCACTTTCTCAGCTCCTCTACTTTATCTCCATCATCCACTGCCCAGCACCACTGTATCTCCCTAACCTTTCCCCAGAAAACCGTTAACTCTTTCCTCTTCTATCCATCTCTTTACAAATCCATTTGTTTCCCAGAATAGAATGGGAGAATACATGAAGAATCAATCAATCTAGCAGAACGTTGAAGATTAAATAAGTGACCTCAGACTTTTCAAAACTACCCAGAAGGACCCCAAGATAAGGGTTGGCGGCTACCAGAAGACCTGCAACCACCATCCTAAGGATGTATCTTGTTAGCACTGGGTACTGTATTTCCTTTTCCCTCTGCAAATGAGAACTTTTGATCTTTGGTCACTAAGTGTTATATAGTTTCTCCAAACTTCCAAAATTTCTCCAAAACTGTATCAGTGGTAAAAGGATGAGCTAATTAAGAAACCAGACAGTGAGTTAGTGAGAAGACTATAAACCGCACCAACAGTGGGAAGAAGTTCACTGCTGTTACTTCTGCTTCCCCTCATAATGCTCAGAATACCAGCTTTGGGCCAGTTTTTCCCGAGAGTGTATCCCAGTTAAACAGGGGAAGGCAATTCTCTGCAGCTATATCGACACTTGTCAAACGTCACAGATCCTAGATCTCTCGTCACCACTTTGATGTTGGCCCAAGGCCTCGTTACCAGAGCTCCCCAGACTCCTCTGGCCAGGAGGGGAGATGAGGCAATGCTATTTGCTGTTGAAACGTGGTAGTCTTTATTCCAGGGTTTCCTACATGTAAATAGATTCAGTGTCACTTATTCGTAGAATTTAAAACTCAGCAGCTTATTTCTGTTTTTAAAACATTCCTTTGTGTCTGTCTCAGCTAGTGACATACTGAGTGACATCAGTAACATGAGCTGAAAGAACCACTATGTAATATATAATTATATATTTTAATTAAAAATTGTATCTGTTTAAAATACTTTTTTTTTTGGTACCAACAGATAAATACCATACATGGTAAACCCTAGGATTCTAGTGAGGATGGACCTCGGAGGCTATCTAGCCCAGGCTCCCATCTCCTGGCCTCTGACACCCAAGCAAACGGCTCTCTAGCATCTCCAGGGGCAGGGAGCTTACTGCCCACAAGGCACAGGACACGGCTGAGCAGCTCAACTTCTCAGGATGGTCTTCTTCAGCTGGAGCTATCCCCTGCCCACCTGTAACTCTCCACATGTGTCCATACTCATCCTCAGATGAGACAGATAGATACAGTTAACCTCCTCTCCACAAGATCCTTCTCAATCTTCCCTTCTTCAGGCTCTATCATCTTAGTCTCACCTATCATACCTCACGCAGTCAGTGTTCCTGTATAGTCACTTTGCTCTGACCTCTCAAGTATATGTTTCAGAGCACAAAATGAATTAGGGCAGTAACAAAAGTGAAAATATGCTAAGGTATGTCAAAAGATCAGTTTGCAAGCCTGTGGATTGCTTTGGTGGGAAGGTTTTTTTTATTTTCATGCTTGGCAGCATCTTGCAGTTCAGGCATCCGTATGGCTTCTCACCAGTACCTAGAAGAGAAGCAGCAGCAACTGCTCCACTTAATTAACTTTCTTCTCTACCCCACCTAACTTTTAAGTAAGAACCCGCACTATCCATCAACACTGACTATGAGGTCTAAATGAAAACCCATCTCACTGAGGCTACATAATAGCCAGCTGACATATTAAAGGTCTTAATGTGACTTTGAAAATTCATGTTGGAATAATTTTGATAAAGAACGTTTTTTTGTTTTGTTTTGGCCACCTGATGTGAAGAACTGACTCACTGGAAAGACCCTGATGCTGGGGAAGATTGATGGCAGGAGGAGAAGGGGACGACAGAGGATGAGAAGGTTGGATGGCATCACAGACTTGACGGACATGAGACTGAGCAAGCTCCGGGAGCTGGTGACAGACAAGGAAACTTGGCATGCTGCAGTCCACAGGGTCTCAAAGACTGAGCGACTGAACTGAACTGTTTTTTACTGACATGAAAGCTTACTTTAAATAGTGTTTAAAAAATTAAATATGCAGATTGTTTTATAAAAGAATTATAAATCTGCCCATGTATCATAAATGACAATAGTTTTAAGGGTTTGGGGTTCTCTTCAAGTAATATGTTCTTTTGAACAGCAGCATAATATTCCACTGGCCCTGGCTATGATGTAAACACAGACCTACTTCACAGATACTGCAGGATCAGTTCCAGACCACCACATAAAACAAGTATCATAGTGAAGTGAATCACACAGAGTTTTTGGCTTCCTAGTGCATATAAAAGTTATGTTAACAGTATATTGAAGTCTATTAAAATAATATGCAATAGCATAATTTCTAAAAAAGAACAATCTACATACCTTAATTTAAAAACATTTTATTGCTAAAAAAAATGCTAACCATCATCTGAGCCTTCAGCAAGTCATATTCTTTTTGCTGATAAAGGGTCTTGCCTTGATGTTGATGCTGCTGACTGATCGGGGTGGCTGGGGCAGTTTACTAATATAAGGCAACAGTGAGGCTTACCACGTCGATGGAGTCTTCCTGTCACAGTCTTCTGTGCATGCAGTGCTGTCTGGCAGTGTTTTACCCACAGTTCAACTTTTAAAAATGGAATCAATTCTCTCAAGCCCTGCTGCTGTTTTATCAACTAAGTTCGTGCAATATTCTAAATCCTCTGTTGCCATTTCAACAATCGTCAAACCTTCTTCACCAGGACCAGTTTCCATCTCAAGAAATCACTTTCTTTGCTCATCATAAGAAGCAACTCCTCATTTATTCAGTTTTATTGTGAGATTGCAGCAATTCAGTCCCATCTTCAGGCTCCACTTCTAGTTCTCCACCAGTTATAGTTATTTCCTCCACTGAAGTCTTGAACCCCTCAAAGTCACCCATGAAGGTTGGAATCAACTTCTCCTAAATCCCTGTTAAGGTTGACATTTTGACCTCTTCCTGTGAATCACAAATGTTCGTCACAGCATCTAGAATGGTGAATCCTTTCCAGAAGGCTTTCAATTTGCTTTGTCCAGATCCATCAGAGGAATCACTATCAATGGCAGCTATGGCCTTACAAAATACATGTCCTAAATAGTAAGATTTGAAAGTCAAATTACTTCTTGAAGCAAAGGCTGCAGAATGGATGCTGTGTTAGCAGACATGAAAACACCATTAATCTCGCCGTACAACTCCATCAGAGCTCTTGAGTGACCATGGGTGTTGTCAACGAGCAGTCATTTTTTTCTGAGCAGCAGGACTCAACAATAAACGATGCTGTAAACACGTGCTATCACCCAGGCTACGTAATTTTCGTTTAGAGACTACAGGCAGAGGAGATTTAGCTCAATTTTTAAGGGCCCTTGTAGTTTCAGGATGGCACATGAGCACTGGTTCAACTTCAAGTCACCAGCTGAATTAGCCCCTAACAAGAGAGTTGGCCTGTCTTTTGAAGCTCTGAAGACAGGCGCTGACTTCTCCTCTCTAGCAACGAAAGTCCTAAATGGCATCTTCTTCCAATGAAGGCTGTTTTGTCTAAACTGAAAATCTGTTGTGTAGCGTAGTTACCTTCACGGATCACATGAGCTAGATCTTCTGCATAACTTGCTGTAACTTCTACATCTGCACTTGCTGCTTCACCTTGCATTCGTATTTATGGCGATGGCTTCTCTCCTTAAACCTCGTGAGCCAACCTCTGCTAGCTTTATACTTTTCTTGGGCACTTGCCTCACCTCTGTCAGCCTTCACAGAATTGAAGAGTTAGGGCTTTGCTGTGGATGAGGCTCTGACTCAGGGGAATGCTGTGGTTTGCTTGACCTTCCACCTAGACCACTAAAACTTCCTCCACATCAGCTATAAGCCTGCTGTGCACTCTCATCATTGATATGTTCACTGGAATGGCACCTTTAATTTCCTTCAAGAACTCTTCCTTTACATTCACAACTTGGCTAACTTAAGCACAAGAGGCCTTGATTTTAGCCTGTCTCTACTTCCCATGTGCCTTCTTCACTAAACTTAATCACCTTTAGCTTTTGATTGAAAATGAAAGCCAAGCAACTCTTCCTTTCACCCGAACACCTAGAGGCCATTGTAGGGTTATTACGTGGCCTAATTTCCATATTGCTGTGTCTTGAGGAACGGCTGTTTCTTGGGCTCAGAAGCCAGAGGAGAAGGTGAACGGCGGAGGAAGAGCCAGTCAGTGGAGCAGTGAGCACGCACACATTTATCCATGAAGTTCAGTCTCACAGGGGTGCAGTTCCTGGCACCCCAAAACCATTACAACAGTAACACCAAAGATCACGGATCTCAGATCACCGTAACAAATAAAATAGCAATGAAAAGGTCTGAAATATTGACAGAATTACCAAAAGGTGACACCAAGACGTGAAGTGAGCAAATGTTATTGGGAAAATGGCCCTGTTAGACTTGCTCAAGGCAGGGGTGCCACAAACCTTCCATTAAAAAAAAAAAAAAAAGTAGTATCTGTGACAGTAAAATGAAGCCTTCCTGTAGTCCCCTTTTTAATGAACACGTAAGTTCTTTTCCATTTTTGCTCTTATAAACAAAGCAGCCACGAAGCTGTACATGCAGTTTTGCACACTTGTCTGAGTATATCCATAGCACAGAAAATTCTGGCAGATGGAACTGCATGTTCTGCAGTGTTTGTCTGCTAACTTTTGACTCTAAAGAGCTAAGACAGGAAGAAATCAGGAGTGTAGACAGCCTTTAGACAGCAGATGAGTCAATTATTTCCTAGAACAGGCTGTTTTAGTTTGGTTTCACAAGGACCTATCTGCTGGAGACAGAATAGAGGGTCGTCCTTGGAACCATATCCCTAGACCACCCTGTATTCGACTACTGAGTGCTCTGTAGAAGCAGAGAGGGAAGTAGCTGGTCCCACTCAACCTCTGTGCACGGGTTCCAGCTGAAGAGCAGAGACTCAGACCTCCCCAGTTACCAGGTTGTCATCAATTCTGTACAAGGAAAACCAGCCCAATTCCAGGAGATCAAGGCTGGTCCCCTCATCTCACCTCCCTGGGCCTCACTGGTTTAGGTCTCTGGGTTGCTCTGAATAGGGAACCACCTGGAACACAGAACTATAATACCAACTGAGGAAAAAGATCTTAGCAGGATGGGTCACACGGGCCAAATGTTTTATCAACTCTCCTCCCCTCCAGGAAACCAAACTGTGCTGAATAGTTGAGAGGTTCACTATTTTCTGCAGGAGAAAACTTCCGCAGATCGTGATAAATAGGAGGTCTGTGAGAGAATGCTTTCAGTTTAATTGAACATCGAAAATAATAAATATGTAAACTATAAAGAAGTGAGCACTTCTCTCTTTATAAAAACTTGGTAAGCTATTCCTGGGGGCGGGAGAGGGGGGGAAACATTTCTTTTTCACATAACTAATTTTGAGTCATATTCTGATTTACAGTCTTCATTACACTTATTCCTATATGGAGCTGACCTGAGCACAGTACAAATCTATATATTAAGTCCTTCAGGACAGAGCTCTCAGTTAACCATGCGGAGAATGAAAAACACAGGAATCAGGGCAACCACCAGAGGCTGAGAGAGAAGCCACAACCACCAGCATCTCCTCTTGTTTAAAAAGAAAAGCAAAGCACCAATGTGAGCTGGATTCACTCACTTAAAAGATAGGTGATCTCTTACCTGCTTCTCTTTCTTCTGTATTTTCATTATCATCTATTAAAGGCAATTATTTTATTTCTGTAAAACATAAAAAAGGCAAGAATTATGTTAAAATCCACAATAAAACATTTCAGATTATCTCAAGATTAGCTGTGGCCCATGAAGAAAACAGAGAATGGAGGATTACTTCCCCAGAACATTTACGATTAGCAATCTTCCAGCCTGACACTCCTGAGAGCCCTGTGCACTGGCCTAAGCCTACCTACTCCTATCCTGAACCCTCATTTTTTGCTCTAGATGCAGCAGAGTCAAAAAAATACTGTCTTCGTAGATAAAACAAGCTATAAGAGATGCTGGCGCATTAAATCACAAAGGGAACTAAAAGAGGAACCGAAAGTGATGCCGTGAGTATATCTGGGGGGTGTGGAGGGGTGGAGAGGGGCTAGAACTAATAAGCAAAGCCCTCATTTTGCCGGGGAAGAAAATTAGTAAATAATATCTATAACTGATATATCAGGAAATAGAAATATGCACAATAAAAAAGAGTTAAAGGACTTCCCTGGCGGTCCAAAGGCTAAGACTCCATGCTTCCAGTGCAGGGGGCCTGGGTTCGACTCCTAGTCAGGGAACTAGACTCCATGTGCCACAATTAAAACCCAGTGCAGCCAAATAAATAAATAAATAAATATTTTTAAAAGAGAAAGAGCTGAAAGAGTTAAAACTGGTTTTTCTGAAGGAGAGAAGAGCTGGTATGAGACAAGACAGGGCACTCTTGCACTTTATCATATGCTGTCCTACATTACTTGATGTTTCAAACCATGTGCATTTTAAACTGACAAAATAAATTCTATTTCAATATCCTATAATTTTTTCCTAATGATTTTATCATACCTATTCCCATCATTTCCTAATGATTTTATTATACCCATTATTATTATACCCATTCCCAGGCTCCAAGCACAAAGCCCATGATGCCACTGAGCTTCTCATAGATGTCTTCTGAGCAGCACAGCCACTGGCTTGAGAGGTCTAGAAGTGCTCTGGGGCATCCAAGGGACAGAAGGACCTCTGTTCTAGGAAACCCAAATGGAGGGCTGCCTGAATCACCCACTCTCACCTCCCCCAAAGACAAACAATGGAAAGATCATAGTATATATATCTTGGCTTCCGGTTCTAGTCTGGATGTAGACACCAATTCATATTCATTGTTTACCTTGATTTCCTGGACATCCCACAGAGCTAGGAACCCATCCCAGAGGCGCACGATTATCCTTATGATACACTTATTTCTCACATGCAAGTGAATGCGGTATGTGCAGGCGTCAAAGAGAACTTTTAGATTAATCCAAGGCAGTCTCACCTAAGTGGGCTCATGGTGTGTTTGATGCAACTGAGGAAAATGAAGGCCTTGGGATTTCAATCATCCGTGGGAACCACAATTACAGTTTAAAGTCTGTCAATTTAGGGTTTTCTTTTCCTCCAAGAGTCAGAAGCATTTCCTATTCAAAGGAGCATAACATGTTACCAGGATACTGCTGCTTGCAAAGAGCACAGCATCCATGGAAGCAACAAGTGGCAAAGTGGGCACAGGCAGGCCCTAGACAAGGGGGAAAGAGAGGGCGGCAGAGAAGAACTGGCCAAGCCAGGAAAAGGGAAAACCAAGTCAGTAAATAGTGCTTTGAAGGGTCAGTGTGAGGACTAACATCTGATGAAACAACGAACTTTCCTCAAGAAAACCATAATTCCTGAGAAACGGCAAGGTAAGGGCTCTGAAATCAGGGCAGTTCAGAGAATCTTACCCTCTGGACTTCAATACAGTGGAGCTGACTCTAGGTCAACTATGTTAGCACAAAAGTCCACCTCCTTTATCTTTCAATTTTGAGTTATCAGATCCCAGAAAACTAACATTCTCAACCATCACAAACTGCCACAAATTCTGAAATGAAGAAGGAAGTTTGTGAAATAAACTCTAGCCAATAAAAAGGGATATTATAAATAACCAGACATGTAACTCAACTAAAATTCTACCCAACAAAATGAAATCAACTGCTTACAAAATGCAGAAAAAGTCTAGTGCCAAGAAAAATCACCTTCAGTTCAGTTCAGTCGCTCAGTCGTGTCCTACTCTTTGCGACCCCATGAATTACAGCACGCCAGGCCTCCCTGTCCATCACCAACTCCCGGAGTTCACTCAGACTCATGTCCATCAAGTCAGTGATGCCATCCAGCCATCTCATCTTCTGTCGTCCCCTTCTCCTCCTGCCCCCAATCCCTCCCAGCATCAGAGTCTTTTCCAATGAGTCAACTCTTCCCATGAGGTGGCCAAAGTACTGGAGTTTCAGCTTTAGCATCATTCCTTCCAAAGAAATCCCAGGGCTGATCTCCTTCAGAATGGCCTGGTTGGATCTCCTTGCAGTCCAGGGGACTCTCAAGAGTCTTCTCCAACACCACAGTTCAAAAGCATCAATTCTTCAGCGCTAAGCTTTCTTCACAGTCCAACTCTCACATTCATACATGACCACAGGAAAAACCATAGCCTTGACCAGACGGACCTTTGTTGGCAAAGTAATGTCTCTGCTTTTGAATATGCTATCTAGGTTGGTCATAACCTTCCTTCCAAGGAGTAAGCGTCTTTTAATTTCATGGCTGCAGTCACCATCTGCAGTGATTTGGGAGCCCCCAAAAATAAAGTCTGACACTGTGTCCACTGTTTCCCCATCTATTTCCCATGAAGTGATGGGACCAGACGCCATGATCTTCGTTTCCTGAATGTTGAGCTTTAAGCCAATTTTTTCACTCTCTACTTTCATTTTCATCAAGAGGCTTTTTAGTTCCTCTTTACTTTCTGCCATAAGGGTGGTGTCATCTGCATATCTGAGGTTATTGATATTTCTCCCGGCAATCTTGATTCTAGCTTGTATTTCTTCCAGTCCAGCATTTCTCATGATGTACTCTGCATATAAGTTAAACAAGCAGGGTGACAATATACAGCCTTGACATACTCCTTTTCCTATTTGAAACCAGTCTTTTAATATATAAAAAAAAATCAAGTATAATGCAGTAGAGACATCAAAAAACACAATTTCTAATTAAGGTCCACAAACCAGCATGCAAATGATCAGGGCCCCAGCACTGCCTGCAATGTGGGGAGAACAAGTCCAACTGATCGTCACTGTTGGCACGTCCATTGTCTCCAGCTTTCTGAGAGCACTCAGGCAACGTGCCACCAAGATCTATGGACTGCGGAGGTTCGCTTTCAGGAATCCACCCCGAGGCAATCAGCCAGTTGGAAGTCAAGCTGAGAGGAAGCTCAGGGATGGGGTGGGAGACAGTGTGGAAACGCTGTCACAGCAGAGCTCAGCCACTGCAGAGGGTCACTGTTCCCTGGGTCCCCGTCATCACAGGGCCTGGGAAGATCAGAGGCGGCCGATGAGCACAAGCTAGAAAGACTGGGAAGGTGTGGGGCTGACCCAAGTAAGGCTTGAATGTGGTTACTCAGCAGAGAGAAGGCTTGGAGGAAAACAGCTGGGTGAAAGATCCTAAACCAAATCTCACCACCATCCCTCACCAGGTTCACATGCGAGACACCCACACCCTCAGGGATTTTCACGCCGTGCAGATAAACCCACTCCATTCCCTGAAAGAGACAATGTGTGTGAAATCCAAGTGCGTCCCAGTGATGAGAGTAACTGCCTCAGGGACCTCCCTGGTGGTCCACGGGTTAAGACTTCACCTTCCAATGCAGGAGGTGCAGGCTGGATCCCTGGGATCCCTGGTCGGGGAACTAAGATCCCACATGCCAAGGAAAGAACTGCTCTCGTTCACCGAAAGCAGGTCTTCGGCCACCCCTGCGTTGTGACTGTGAGATCATTTCTAGTTCCTGGATGGATTGCCACGCGCCAGCACACGGGCACTTCACAAGGTAGCAGCTTCACCAACAGCCTCAGTATGGTGTTCAGTGAGCGTGTACCGCCGTTTACTTCTCCAAATACCGTCTAGTAGTTTACTAGGCATTCTCTCTGAGGTTTTCTCTACCTTTTTCCTCTTTGATGGCATGTATTTAAAAACCACAAAGCTACCTAATCTTTTTGTGCAGCTGAATTTTATGCAGCAGGAATAGCAAATGAGATATATGCTAAAGCAGGTACTTCTGCACAACACTGGGAACGGTTTCACAGCCTCTGCTGCTGTGCTGACATCACCCAAAAGTGGTGATTAGATAGATCCTTTAGGTTCAATAAAGTGCAAATTAAAACAGTAATTTCAGAGTCCCACAATTTAATTAGAAGCATAATACAAATATATTCTGAAACTCCTGTGTGGACAAACCAGGAAACTTGTTAAGAGAGTGTATTAAAAAAGTATATTAAAAAATAGTGTGTAACTGGGGCTTCCCTGGTGGCCCAGTGGTTGAGACTTCGCACTTCCACTGTTGGAGGGCATGGGTTCATTCTCTGGCTGGGGGCCTAGATTCCACATGCCTTGCAGCACAGCCAAAAAACAATAAAGATTAAAAAGTATGTAACTTTTGAATGACATGAAAACTGGGAGAACTCCTCAATACATCTCACTGCTCATTTATGAAAGCAGTATTTAATTACCTTCACAAGAAGGTTAGCTGTTAATAATATAAAAAGTAAACAATATAAATATTCCCATCCCTTCTTAACACTCACAGCAAAGCTTACATTAAGAAAAATGGGTGCAGGTTCATTAAGAACATTCTGAAATATATGACTTTTTTTTCTCTCTCCAGTTCAACACTTCTGCCCCAGCGCTATCTCCCAAGTTCCTCCGTGCGGTCAGCCTTTGTCTCCTCACCTACGGAAAGGCTGACAGCGCCAACCTCAGAGAGTATCAGGACACAGGACACACACAAGCCTTCTGGCAGCCTCTGGTGTCACCTGTCCTGGGCTTCCCTCCAGGGCAGGGGAAGGAAGGTGGCCCCCCTCTCCAGAGGACAACTAACCTTCCATCAGTACTTGGGGTCCATCCTCTCCTGCCTCTCAGCCACCTCAGCCTCTGGATCACTTTGTAGTTAGTCTCTCCTCATTTTGTTCTGGTCCCTTCAGATTGTCACCTGCCACCAAAGTCTTCCTTAACCCCCTACTCCCGCCAACCCCTGTCCCCCCACTCTCTTCTCTCACCCTAATTTAGCTTTTTTTTCCTGGCACTTGTTACTACCTGATGTTGTATTACATCTAGTTGATTACGAACTTATTACCTGTGAGATGCACACACATGAGTGTAAGCTCTGTTTTGTTCATGCTGTACTTCCTGAGTCTGAAAAAGCAATGGGCTCATAGCGGGGACTCAATAAACATGTGTTCCATGAAGAATCACTTCCTTCTCTCTGCAGACAAACAGGCTCAACTCTACCTCAGAACAGTAACCATACTAACAAATCCCACACCTGAATCATCACTTCCTTCCGTATTACTTCCCTAAAGCTCCTCTTGGCAACGACTCCCTAGTTAACAAGTCCAAGGCCTTATTCTGAGTTTCTTGCAGCACTGTAAGCTACAGACCATTTTCTCATCTTAAAATTCTCATCTCACTGGTCTCCTGGAGGCCATTCTCTCCAGCTTTCCCTCTGACTGCAGGTTTCCAAGGCTTAGCTTCCTCCATAGGTTCCTCGCATTATAAGGCCCAGCTCTTAAATGACAATGTCCCCATGGCTAAACACTCTTAAGTTCTAACAACTTCATGTGGCAATGTTAATCACATCACTCTAAAACAGGGCAGAGTCAATGATGTGTTAATAAATTCCACATGGGCTCTGAGCTCTCCACTCAACTCCCAGACTTCACCTCTACATCAGGTGTGTGCTCAACCACTCAGTCATGTCGGACTCTGCAACCCCGTGGCCTAGAGACCGCCAGGCTTCTCTGTTCATGGGATTCTCCGGGCAAGAATACTGGAGTGGGGTGACATTTCCAAATCCAAGTCCTCCTGACCTCTAAGTGGACTTATCCATCCATATCCTGGCCAGTTCCACAGATAACCCCCAAATCCCACAACTCTTCCAAAATCAAACTCAATGCTGCCTTCACACACACACACACACACACACACACACACACCCACCCACCCACACACCCACACACACACACACCCCGGCTCCTATGTCTCCCACTGGAGGTCAGAGTCCCACAACCTGCCACCCAGCCCCGAGTCCAGTTGTCCTTAACTCCTTCCCCTTCCCTAAACTCCTTCCTCTTTCCTGAATCCCGAGGATCCTCCCCAGTCCACTTTGGGTGGGGGGTGTTTTTCACCTGACCCAGCCTCCTAAGTGTCTCTATTCTTAAGTGCCTTCCACCCTCATACCATTACCCTCATTGCACCAAGCATGTGTTTTCCTAAAGTATCTGCCAAATCAGATCATTATCTCTGCAGTGTCTTCAGAAAAGAAAACATTCTTCCCAGCACAGAGCCTTGCATAAGGGATCCAGCCTCTAGTCCGTGTCTGCTGCTCTGACATTACCTTCCACCGTTCAGCCAACTGTTCTGAACACTTAAAGTTCAGGCTATGCCTCCTTCCACTTCATTCTCTTATCCTTCAAAATTCAACGCTGTGTGTCATGTTCTCCGGGATGTTTTACCTGACTTCCCTAAGCCCTGAAAACACCTCTGAGGAGCGCTAAGCCACAGCAGCTATGCCACCATGGTATCATCTTTTCCCCATATCTGCATGCCATCAGCTCCGTGCCTCTGTGCCCTCCAGGAAGGGACTGTATCCTGCAGCATCAGGCTCAGTGCCTGACATCTGGGCTCGTAAAGGATTACCTGTGGAGTGAGGGAGTGAATAAATGGGAAAGCGATGTTTACAGAAAAGGCTTTGAGCTCCAACCTTCTTTATCATAGCTGGTGGCCTTTCTTTTTCCTTTCCTGTTTACTGTTCTTTTATGTCCAATCAAATTTCTTAGCATTCATCATTCATGCTTTTTCAAAGTAAGACATGTACTTAGCTTAAGAATTCAATAATATGCAGCTTAAAATAAAAAATATTCCCCTGACTCTACTCCTCCCCATTCCTGACTCACTCTTCCCAGAGGCAGTCTTTTGATCTACAGCTCTTCCTTCTGCTACATTTCAAAATATTTCTTAAAAACAGTGATACAAAATTAAGGATAAAAATCATTAGGGTAATCTCAATAGATGCAGAGAAAGCCTTCAACAAAATTCAACATCCATTCATGATAAAAAAAACTCTCAACAAAGAGGGCCCAGAGGGAACATACCTCAACGTAATGAAGGTCATATATGACAGCCACGGGGCTTCCTCAATGGCTCGGCGGTAAAGAATCCGCCTGCAATGCAGGAGACACAGGAGATGCGGGTTCAATCCCTGAGTCGGGAAGATCCCTTGGAGGAGTAAATGGCAATCCACTCCAGTATTCTTGCCTGAAAAATCCCATGGACAGAGGAGTCTGGCAGGCTGCAGTCCAAAGGGTCACAAAGAGCCAGACAGGACTGATCAACTGAGTGCAACGACAAAGCCACAGCTGATACCATCCTCAACAGTGAAAAGCGTTTCTTCTATCATGAACAAGACAAGAATGCCCACTCTCACCACTTCAGTACTGGAAGTCCTAGCCAGGGCAATCAGACTAGAAAAGAAATAAAAGACATCTAAACTGGAAAGTAAACCCATCACTATCTGAAGACGACCTGATGCTTTATAAAGAAAACACTGTCGACTCCAACAAAAACCCATCGGAACTAGTAAATGAATTCAGTGAAGCTGCAGGATGTAAAATTAATAATAGAAATCTGTAGCATTTCTATACTCTAATAATGATCTCTCAGAAAAAGAAATTAAGAAAACATTTGCAACTCCCATCAAAAAGAGTAAAATACCTAGGAATAAACTGAACAAAGAAGCTGAAAGACCTGTAGCTTGAGGCTATCAGACACTGATAAAAGAAACTGAAAACAACACAAATGGATGGAAAGATACACTGTGTTCACACGCTGGAAGAATTAATACTGCTAAAATGATCATACTACCCAAAGCAACCTACAGAGTCAATGCAATCCCTATCAAAATACCAATGGCATTTTTCCCAGAGCTAGATAGAAGAAATAATCCTAAAATTTGTGTGGAACCAAAAAAGACCCCAAATATCCAAAGCTATTCTGAGAAAGAAGAAGAAAGATGAAAGCGTCAGGCTCCCTGATTTTGAAGCATACACTGGAAACTGACACAATATTGCCCGTCAACTGTACTTCAGTATCAGTAAATTTATACTCCAGCATCAGTGAACAAATGAGACTTCTAAAAAGTATACTAATACTGCTATCAGACCTTTTTAATGATTTTAAACATTATTCTATCAGTTTCTTCCCATAAAACAGGAGATGGCAACTATTTTTATAAAATACCAGATAATAAATATTTTAGGTTTTGCAGACCACACAGTCTCTGTTGCAACTATTCAATTTTGCCAATGCAGCATAAAAACAGCCACCGACAACATGCAAACGTATGGGTTTGTCTGTATTTCAAAGAAGCGACAAAAGCACGTAGCCCCCCTGCCACAGAAGATGAACTGTATCTTCCTGGTATAGTTATTATTAAATCAATATTCATTTCACAGCTAAGATATGAACCATACTGTGCTAGGGCTTCCCTTATAGCTCAGTCAGTAAAGAATCTGCCTGCAATGCAGGAGACCCGGGTTCGATTCCTAGGTCGGGAAGATCCCCTGGAGAAGGAAATGGCAACCCACTCCAGTATTCTTGCCTGGAGAATCCCATGGACAGAGGAGCCTGGCAGGCTACAGTCCATGGGGTCGCAAGAGTCGGACACGACTTAGCGACTTTACTACTACTACTTACTACTATACTGTGCTAAAGTTTTCTTTTTTGTGTATCTTTTCCCCTAAAGACAGCAAGTACCTTTAAATTTAAAAATGTGCTTTGTTCTCTGAGTCGCTAACTTACCTAAAAATGCTCCCCCAAAACCTTAGAAGCAGGATTCCTCTCAACCTAGGCTCATTTCTTCCCCCTGTACCATTCTATCTTTAGTCTCAGAGCACTCCTCAGTCTGCTTCAGAGCCACCTCACCTTACTGGGGCCTCTCACCTCCATCCTCCTGGGGACGCATTCTCTGTGTCGCTCTTAAGAGTGGACGCCCACGTTTCTTTCTTCTCTCTGAGGGTTTACTCTCTCATTCTGGTGAATCACAATGTCCACTAACTCACTAGGAAATATAAGTTCTGAGACCTTCGTGTCTGACTATGCTCGTAGTCCACCTTGACGGCTTGGAGGGCAGCAAATCAAAAGTTGGAGATGGAATTCTTCTCAGAATTTCAAGAACACTTCACACAGTCCTGTTCCTTCCAACGCCTGTTAAGGAATCTGAACCACTGAGATGGCTAGACCCTTATCTGAAACCTCTCTTCCTTCACAGAAAGCTTTTAGCCCACGGGAGCATCTTTTCATAATGATGCATCTCGGGGCTATTTTTATCCACCAGGTTGGGCACCTGGTGAATTCTTTCACATTCTAGAAACTCCTCTCTCAGTTCTGAGAAATACTCTTGAATTACTTCCTCATAATTTCCTCCCTATTGTTCTCTTGTAATAGAACTCCTATTATTGTATTTGAATGATAGACCTTCTAGGCTATACCTCTAATTTTCTCATTAAAAATTTTTTTTTGTCTCTTTGTGATCTGCTTTCTGGGAGGTTTCCCCATCTTTCTTCTTATTTATTTATTTTTAAATAGCTAACAAGTTTACCATTCAATAAATCTTTTTTTTTTTCTTCCAGTAACTCACAATGGAAGGCCATTCAACGACAAACAGTGGCGTTTCCTTTCAAAGACTCCAGATCTAGAAGACTTCCACACGACCAGAAACTCAACCCGGACTGAGAAAATGCTTCTGGACCAACTTTAAGTATTTTCTATATTTTCAAGGCTCTGAATGAGTTTTCCTCCATCAAAGATGTCACAGCACACACACAAAATTAGGGTTTTGATTCATATACACAAATTTTTTGATACCTGAAAGTTTTTTTTTTTTTTTAACATAGAGAATTTGTAAATTAGATCTTTTTTGGGGGGGAACACACAAAATTTACAAATTAGATTTATTTCTGTTACCTTTTGTATATAGTTTAGGGCTTTCCAGGTGGCTCAGTGGTAAAGAAATTCATCTGTCAATTCAGGAGACGTAGGAGATGTGTTTGATCCCTGGGTTGGGAAGATCTCCTGGAGGAGGAAATGGCAACCCACTCCAGTATCCTTGCTGGGAAAACCCATGGACAGAGGATCCTGGCAGGCTACAGTTGCAAAGAGTTGGATATGACTGAGCTCGCACATGCACATACAGTTTAGGCTAGAGCTAATCTCTAAGGGGTGATCTGTGATGCTCTCCACAACAGGCTGGAAAGAACATAGCATCTCATGCCTACAAGTCAGAAGCATTCACATCCCTCCAGGTTACAGGAAGACCGTGAGGATGGGGACCCTATCTAATGAATACTACTATATATCTAATTTCTAGTACAGTATTTTGTGAATGAGTGAATATGTGAATATTACACAGGATTTATCAATGGTGGGTCAAAAAAGAAGGATCATACCTATGTAAGGGAAATAAACCAGGCACAGACTAAAAAAAACCTTCTCTCCAAAAATGCAGATGCCTAACTTGAGATATCTGTCCACAATACTAGGGAGACGGCCTTAGCACTGCCACAATTTCCAAACTGAGGTGGCTCTTTGTTTTGCTGGTTTGAAAATACAATTACCGCCTCCAATACTAACTAAGACGCTTTGCCCCTCAAAAATTGTTTTAAACACTCAATGCATTATACTGAAAGCTTTGTCACCCTCCATGTGGGTGATGCAAGCCAAAAAGCAAATGAAGAGTACTGACTTTAATCTTTGTCTGTGAGAGAAGCCATAATCAGCAGTAAGAGCAATAATCTTCTAGAAAACTCTTGTTATTGGATCAAGAGTATTAGAAATGTCCATTTTGAGAGGCTTCCTGTTGGTCAACTACAAAATAACAAGGCTTTAAACTCATTACTATTGACTTCAACTGCCGTGAAAGTGAAGTCACTTCAGTCGTGTCTGACTCTTTACAACCCCATGGACTGTAGCCTACCAGGCTCCTCCCTCCATGTGATTTTCCAGGCAAGAATACTGGAGTGGGTTGCCATTTCCTTCTCTAGGAGATCTTCCTGACCCAGGGATTGAACCCGGGTTACCCGCATTATAGGCAGACGCTTTACCATCTGAGCCACCACCTGATCAACCACTGCCATAATTCCTTATTATAATCTGCTGTATCTAACGGATGGTTGCTGTTGTTTAGTCACTAAGTCGTGTCTGACTCTTTTGCGACCCCATGGACTGTAGCCCTCCAGGCTCCTGTCTGTGGGATTTCCCAGGTAAGAATACTAGAATGGATTGCCATTTCCTTCTCCAGGGGATCTTCCCCAACCCAGGGATCGAACCCGAGTTTCCTACGTTGCAAGCAGATTCTTAACCACTGAGCCACTAGGGAAGCCCCTCTAGATGGTATGTGCTAAGTGTGCTAAGTAATTTCAATTGTATCCAACTCGGTGGACCCTCTGAACTGTAACACACCAGGCTTCTCTGTCTGGGATTCTCCAGGCAGGAATAATGGAGGGGTTTGCCATGCCCTCCTCCAGGGATCAAACTCACGCCTCTTCCATCTCCTGCATTGGCAGTGGGTTCTTTACCACTAGAGCCACCTGGGAAGCCCCAATGGTACACAGGTGTAAGCACTGGGAAGCCCTAATGGTATAAAGGTGTGTAAAGGTATAAATAAGCCTTCTAGATAGTATAAAGGTGTAAACTAAGGAAGCTCTCTAGAAGTGACTAGCAACATTTCAACAATGCCACGTTCACCAAATCAGAACTGAATGGGACCTCTGAGATTACAAAGTCAAATACTCTGGTTTTCATGATGAATGAGACATATTTTCATAATACAAAAGGAGAAAAATCAACTCCAAATCCCAGTTCATCTCTTCAATCATGTCAACTCCTAATCTAGTGATAAAAATCAATTTGCTTGATGAGAATCACTATTAAGGGCAGCAGTAGAAGCAAGTGACCAGGCATTACCAGGGTTATCAAATAACACGTTGTAAAGTAAAACCTGACTGCCCTTCCTTTCTGTCATTAAACCCTACACTATAATGTCAACTGACCCAGGTGAGGAATGATCTCATCTGTGAACACAGAACTGAAGAAACCAACCTCTTAACAGCCAAGCCCATTCAAAGTTTAGAGCTCTAAAGATTCAAGCTATAACCTTATGTGAGAAGACAGGGTTTTTACAGATGACTTTCCATATTCAGTCTCAAGAGACTTCACCAGTAACACAAGACCTTTTTGATTCGTGGCACTTTTAATGCCATTTGTGGAGGAAGAATAATACCTGTAGGGGCTTCTCTTGAAGCTCAAATAGTAAAGAATCTGCCTGCAATGTGGGAGACCCAGGTTCGATCCCTGAGTCAGGAAGATCCCCTGGGAGAAGGGCATGGCAATCCACTCCAGTATTATTGCCTAGAGAATTCCATGGACAGAGGACCCTGGCAGGGGTTGCAAAGAGTTGGACACAACTGAGCGACTACACTTTCACATTTTGAGCGAAGATATCTAGGTTCTGGACACAACTGCAATATGAGTTGTACAATTTATTCAATCTTCCTAGGTCTTAGTCTCTCATTTATAGAATAGGGGCAAAAACTATCTTTTGCAAGAGGAGATGGATGAGTTCTCTTTTGGGCAGGCTAAATTTGAAGAAACAGTAAAGATATGCAAGGTGAAGGGAGAGAACTTTAAGGTCAGGCAATGCAATCTTTTTATCTTAAGATAATGAAACTTAAGGGTCAGAATAGCCTAACTGCCCAAGGGCCACAATTATGCAAAAGTACCAGGATTAGATTTCCGAGGTTCCAATTCAGACCTCTGAGCACTACACCAAACTGCCTTGTATGAAAATAGCAGGAGAGGTGAGGACTGTTGTCAGTTGTTAGAAGGGCTGAGGAGTGACTAAGGGAAACTGAGGCATGCAGACCTGAGATTTGAGATGCAGGAAGGCCATGCCCTCCCCAAAAGGAAAGGAAAACGAGGAAAGTGAGATCACTGTGTCTATTTGCAGCCCCATGGACTGTAGCCTGCCAGGCTCCTCCATCCATGGGACTTTCCACGCAAGGATACTAGAGTGGGAGCGGGTTGCCATTTCCTTCTTAAGGGGATGTTCCTGACCCAGGGATCAAACCTGGGTCTCCCACACTGCAGGCAGACTCTTTATCATCTGAGCCACCAGGAGGTGAGGCTTGGAGATGTTCTACTGGAGAGCCGACAGAGATTAGAAAGATATCCTATAGACAAATCACCACATTCACAAGGAAAAATAGAAAGAAAGCAGGCTATAGTGGATGGTTTTGATCCATCCTTGGGGTGAAGAGGAAGCAATTAAAACAGCTTGATACAACTATCATTCAAGAAGACCTTTTAAGCACATTTTAAGTAAGATGGACCCTTCAGATGATATTATATTACATATAAGGGAAAAAATAACTCATACAAATAACTCATAAGATAAACAGAGATTAAAAAAAATCTTTAGGTATATAACTGCCAAGTAATTGTTTAAATTCTTTATCTAGTTTCCTAAAACCTCCCATTTGAATCCTGAAATTGTTCAACAAAACTGTTTTGGAGCAATTTACAGTAAGGGACAAACTATCTGATGGCTATCCAAGACAGCAGGAAACACAGTAAACATACATTAACAAAACCATAACACAGACAGCACTCAGCAGAGCTTTGACTTTGGGGTAAATAATACAAGAAAAATCATGTACTTATGGCCATCCAGGCTCAGCACTCTTCATGCTACAGGAAACAGAACAGCCAGTCCAAGTGCAAACCAGTCTACAATCTGAGGACATCAAATAAATTTGTGGGATTCCTTGTACTAAAACGGAGAAGGCAATGGCACCCCACTCCAGTACTCTTGCCTGGAAAATCCCATGGACGGAGGAGCCTGGTGGGCTGCAGCCCATGGGGTCACTAAGAGTCAGACACGACTGAGCGACTTCACTTTCACTTTTCACTTTCATGCACTGGAGAAGGAAATGGCAACCCACTCCAGTGTTCTTGCCTGGAGAATCCCAGGGACGGGGGAGCCTGGTGGGCTGCCGTCTATGGGGTCACACAGAGTCGGACGCGACTGAAGCAACTTAGCAGTTGTACTAAAAAGACAGGCTCTTACCCTGACTTCTACAACTCTGCTGTGTTCAAATAAAATAAAAACCCAAGATTTTTCCAGGTGGACTTTCTTTTTCTATTGTTTAAAAACAAGACAAAACAAATGGATTCTGAATCTCACACAGATTTCCTTCTGTTCCAGTTTTAAGGTGAAACCCTGAAACTGAACCTCCACATCATATATTAAATCACCAGCCGCAAACCCAGAAGGATGCTGCGCCCTGATGCATCCCACAGTCGTTTCACCTCCTAAAAGCTGCTCAACTCTGACACCTCCTGCACTTTCTTTAGGGGCTAAATTTTTTTCTTTAACAGAATCTGAGGAGGGTTTTTTTTTTTTTTTTTTTAAAAAGCTCTGGAGTTTTAAAAGATTAAATTGTTCTTAATCCTCTTCCGCCCTCAATTCCCCCTTCCCTGAAATCTAAAAAGAAGAAAAGTATTGTGATAAATGCAGAACCAGGCTGTGGGGGACGCATGTAACAAGGCCCTGCCTGATGGGACTGATGGGACTGATGTGAGAGAAACCTGCCCTTGCAAAAGCAAGCTCTGACAAGCACTGGCTGAAGGGTGAGGCAGATGGCTGGCAACCAGAATCTCCTGCCAATAAAACGCCCTGGTGATCCAATTCTGGTTGTGCGACGACGCTAAGAGCAGAAACTGCAAGCAATAAGCAGAATCCTCAAGAGGCCACCCGTGGCAAATGTAAGCCAACTGACAAAAAGCTGTTAACACTGTCTATGTTATGTGTGGTCCATCTAATCTGCCTAATCACTGGTATAGATGTAGTCACCTACTTTAAATTAATGTATGAGCAAACAACATATAGTTACAAGCACTGACTTCTAATACCTAGATAATCGCTTAACCAGAAGTAAAACTCAGCAAGTTTTCAGATTGGCACGTGGTACTATTTAAGGAGGACTGGCCTGGGAGATGACAGAATTCATGCCCAGGTTGAGTTGAGAGAACCACAGACAGGGGCCTGTTAGTTTACCTGATAAATAGCATCCATTCGCAGATCAAAAGACAACCATTTTGAAATATAAATGTATCTCCTTAATACCCATAATCTCCCACTCATATTCCTACCCTGTATTTATACCACCCATTCCAATGCTCCCATCCATCATCAGCATGAGCACTGAAAACCAGACATAGGGATGTGATTCAGGACTGTTCTAGATGCAGACGAGCAGTTTTGGAGGACCGCAAATTTCCAAACTGCCGCTCTGGAGTACATGTGCAGAATGAGAATCATACCTTCCATCACCCGCACCCTTTCCTTAAGACGCTATATTTGCAAATGAAGCCCCTTTGTTGGTGGCACAGTATAAGCAATGGTAGAGAATCTGCCTGCCCATGCAGGAGATGCAAGTTCGATCCCTGATCAGGAGGATCCCCTGGTGAAGGAAATGGCAACCCACTCCAGTATTCCTGCCTGGGCGATCCCATGGACAGAGGAGCCTGGCGGGCTACAGTCCACGGGGGTTGCAACAGAGTCAGACATGACCTACGGACTAAACAACAACAGAGTATAAGCTCAGGCTAGTGATCAAATGAAATAAATACAAGTCGGGAAACTCTCATTAGCCTAGAGAAATCCAAGTAACAGTTTTTAAAGCCTCCCATAGATCCTAAAGGAGTTGGTGACAAAGCTGCATGTCACAGCCAAGTATACTAAAGGCCACCTTCAAACAGAAGAATACAAAACAGTACCTCTCCAGTGGGCCGAGGGACTGCATCTGTCCCCGATGCCTAAGACAGGGCCTGTGACATAGTCGGTACCCATACAATCGGTGTAGTATAAGCAACGGTAGAGAATCTGCCTGCCAGCGCAGGAGATGTGAGTTCAATCTCTCATCAGGATGATCCCCTAGAGAAGGAAATGGCAACCCACTCCAGTATTCTTGTCTGGGAGATCCCATGGACAGAGACGCCTGGTGGGCTACAGTCAATGGGGCTGCAAAAGAGTCGGACACAACCTAGGGACCAAACAGCAACGAAGTACAAGATCAGGCCAGTAAGAAAATGAGATAAATACAAGTCAGGAAACTCTCGATTTTCCGGATTGAATTTATAAATGAAAGGCTCACTGGCTAGTTTCACCACCCACACTATTTTCTTCCCTCTTCCCTCAAATGACTTAAGGGTTAAAAAATACAAGGAAACTATTTTTGCAAGGCAATTATTCTTGCTTTTCAGCCTGCTGTGTTGTATGTTTGTGGTAACTCTCTGCCTGGCCAAAGTGTTACCACCAGCAATTCAAAGCATGAACACAACCATAACCTAATGTGGAGATACCAAGCTCTGTACACAAAACCTATTATTGTTATTCACCTTGATTTAGTAACACCTGGGCTTTACACAGCCAACTCTTCTTTAAAATTCACCCTAAATCCTATCCACAGTATAAGGTCAGACCTTCCTAGCAACATATGCTTTCTGGGAAATATGACCCCCCTTGAGATTCCCTATCCATCTCTTGGATCCAAGGCCAACTTTCCAACCCGGTGAATTCCTTAGGATTTTGCACCCAGAGTTATCTAGCCCTAAACAAACCGTAGCACTGACCTGCTTCTGTTTGTAGCAAAGCCCACACTGAGCCTCTCCTGAACCATAAATCAAAGATCTGTAATTCCCACGCCCACTAACCCTTACATGAGAGTTGCACTGGGGGCCCCCAAATTTCTTAGTCAGGCCAAATGGTGATTTACCTGCTTTGAAAGAAAGGAATGTGATGAGAAAGATAAAAGCAAAGACAATGCTCACAGAGGAGAGCAGTGATATTTAGACTAAGAACAAAGAGGTACCTGAAAAGCCATTAAAAAAAAACAAACTTAGAAGCTGTTGTTCTAAGACTTGGTAAGAAGGTCAACAACATGAGAAGTATATTGCTTTACAGAAGACTTCAGTATTAACACTTTGGTCCCAAATTTAAAAAGAAAAAAAAGAAAAAAAAAAAAGGTGGTCTGGCAGTTAATATTTTTTGCTGACTGAATTAGATACTGTTGTTTGACATTAAGTTAAACAGCCCTCAAACAGGCTTTCAAAAATAAAAAAAGGTTGAGATAGCCTGGATTATTTTGTATTTCTCCCATTCGAGACTGGATCTTATTTTTAAGTTTATCCTTTTGAAATCAGACTGTACCACCCCTTAACTTTTATTGAAGTAAAATATACATTAAAAAAAGTATAGCTCTTCACATAGGAACACATTTCACATATGGAACACACATGTAACCAGCATCGACTAACAGAAACAGAACACTCTTAGCACTTACAAAAGCCTCAGCCAGGGACTTTCCTGGTGATCCGGTGGCTAAGACTCCACGCTCCCAATGCAGAGGGCCTGGGTTCAATTTCTGGTCAGGGAACTAGATTCTGCATACTGCAACTAATACATGGAACAGCCAAATAGACATTTTTTTTAAAAAGCTCCCTCCGCACTCCTTTTTGGTCATGACTACTTCTCTCCAAGGGTAACCACTAGCCTGACTTCCAACAGTACAGAGTAGTTTTGCTTGTTTCCATATCTTATAAAAGTGGAATCACAGAGTATGTACTCTTGGGTCTGGCTTCAGTGTCAGTTACCAATTTCAGTTCCGTTCAGTTCAGTCGCTCAGTTGTGTCCGACTCTTTGCGACCCCATGAATTGCAGCACACCAGGCCTCCCTGTCCATCACCAACTCCTGGAGTTCACTCAAACTCACGTCCATCGAGTCGGTGATATCACCCAGCCATCTCATCCTCTGTCGTCCCCTCCCCTCTCCTCCTGCCCCAAATCCCTCCCAGCATCAGGGTCTTTTCCAATGAGTCAACTCTTTGCATGAGGTGGCCAAAATATTGAAGTTTCAGCTTTAGCATCAGTCCTTCCAATGAACACCCAGGACTGATGTCCTTTAGGATGGACTGGTTGGATCTCCTTGCAGTCCAAGGGACTCTCAAGAGTCTTCTCCAACACCACAGTTCAAAAGCATCAATTCTTTGGTGCTCAGCTTTCTTTATAGTCCAACTCTCACATCCATACATGACCACTGGAAAAACCACAGCCTTGACTAGACGGATCTTTGCTGGCAAAGTAATGTCTATGCTTTTGAATATGCTATCTAGGTGAGTCATAACTTTCCTTCCAAGGAGTAAGCCTCTCAACTCCAAATTCACCCTTCAGTACCTGCTCTGTGATGATACTATGGACTCTGGAAGAATTTTCCCTTTACAGAAAGTGTGATGTTAAGCTTGGTCAGCAGAGGGCGCTCGAGGGGGCACTGCAGGAGGAAGGAAGCTTGTCTTTGGGTTCAAGGGTGTAGTGCCTTTACCCAGTGAAAGGTATGTAGGGACATCTGGTGGTACTCTGCCCCGACAGCATCCCCAGAGCATTAGGCTATTCTCCCATACTCAGACATCATCTAGAAGCTTTAATCTACCAACACAGGTCCTACCTACACTTAAGGATAATGAAATTATCCCACAGTTTTTTTCTTCTCTAGGATAAATATTCCCATGCATTTAACATTATATGGGCTTTCCTGGTGGCTCAGCTGGTGAAGAATCAGCCTCCAATGCAGGAGACCTGGGTTTGACCCCTGAATTGGAAAGATACCCGGAGAAGCGAATAGTTACCCGCTCCAGCATTCTGACCTGGAGAATTGCATGGACTGTATAGTCCACGGGGTTGCAAAGAGTCAGACACGACTGAGCGACTTTCACTTTCACTTTAATGTTATAATACTCCACATATTTTCAGCTTGCTCCTGAACTTTCTATGTTGCTTCTTCCTTAATTTGCAAAATCAAAGGCTGAATTAAGATACTTTATCTAGTTAGAGCAGTATTGAGCCTCATAAACATCCATCCGAAACCAAATCAAATCTCATGATGAAATGTTAAAGGCGAGACTCCTATTAAGTAGTCTGGAAAAAGACGATGACACCATCCATCAAGTATTGCACTGGACATTCTAGAGAATATATGGGAAAATTATGAGATGTATAAACTAGGAAGAAAGATTGTTGTTGAGTAGCTAAATTGTGCCTGACTGACCCCATGGATTGTACCCAGCCAGACTCCTCTGTGCATGGGATTTCCCAGACAAGAATACTGGAGTGGGTTGCCATTTCCTTCTCCAGGGGATCTTCCCGACCCAGGGCAGGCAGATCCTTTACTACCACGGAGTCACCAGGGAAGCCCCTAGGAAGAAAGATACAAAACTATTATTTATATATGATGTGACTGTTCTTATAAGCCATGAAGAAACAACTTCAAAACTATAATAATGAAGAAAGAGTTTATAAGATGGTCAGTAAAAAAAAAAAAAAAAAAAAAAAAAAAAAATCTGTACAAACATCACTGCTGCTGCTAAGTTGCTTCAGTTGTGTCCGACTCTATGTGACCCCATAGACAGCAGCCCACCAGGCTCCCCCGTCCCTGGGATTCTCCAGGCAAGAACACTGGAGTGGGTTGCCATTTCCTTCTCCAATGCATGAAAGTGAAAAGTCAAAGTGAAGTCGCTCAGTCATGTCCAACTCTTTGCGACCCCATGGACTGTAGCTTACCAGGCTCCTCCGTAAACATCACTAACTTTGTTGAAAGAAACCTCAAATTTTCCTCTAGAGCACAGGTGGTGCTGCTCACATCATGCGCACCAAGCGAGACCAACTCCACTGCTCTGCCTGTCATCACCTACTCAAGGGACCAGTGCCAAGGCCAAGGCCCCCCCTTCAAAGGCCAGATGTCAGAGGCCAACCTCCCACTGTAGAGTTTGGTACCATACTGGAACTGACTCAGTCACATGAGGGCAACTCACGTGTGGCTTGTCTTTATTAACTCAATTCTAGCCAAGAACTGTGTTAGCATGAGCTCCATACAATATTCATCTTGAGTTTATATTTCACGAGATTCAACCGTTTCTCATACTTCTCCCTTTCATTGTATGGTTTATAGTATCTCTGAGGAGCTAGCCAGCTCACTCAGCAACAAACAAGAGCAGATATACAGGAAAGTCACCAATGAAACAAAGGAATCGACTCTGCTTCTTCAACTTTAAAATGAGGGTGTTGACCTCAGATGTTGAAAAACCCTTTCCCAAGGATCCTATGTCTTAAAATTTTCTATGACCCAGTATATATAAAAACCACACATGAAGAGAGAAAGGGAAAGAGAGAGAGAGAGAGAAAAAAAAAAAAAAAAACTATGGGAAAAGAATCCTGCAAAAACAGTAAGATATCTGCTATTTTACCGAGTTCTCTGCTCTCCAGGTGAATAAGAAAGCTGGATTTTTTTAAATACAGAAGGGTAATAATAAATTCATTTTTTCCTTCAAGAGAAACTTACTAAAAAGGAAAGAATGACCTGAGGATGCTTCCTCATAGTTCTGTATTAACTCATCCCTATCAGTGATACCCAACTGTTTAAAACATCACACTGTTACAACAATGTTCAGATTCTTGAGAATCTAGTCATTTTATGATCCACACAGATTAACTTAACAGACTAAGACAAAACAAACAACCATTCAATGGAAGCAATGAGTCCTAACCACTGGACCGCCAGGGAATTCCTAAACATACAACTTTTAAACGTCCCTTTCTACACAACACTTCTTTCACTAAACATAATCAGACCAAAAAAAGAACTTTGCATGAACAAATTTTTCAGACACCTCATTTTACTGTTTTTTTTAAGTTCTTAATCAAAAATTTTCATTTCATCTTCTAAAAGTCTCTCAGTCTTCTTAAAGGGTTAACAATAGTGAAATAAATGATTCGGGCAACATTCATCAGTTAGGGATAAATTAGGACCATTAGATGAAAGGTGGACAGAACTGGAAATCTGCAGGCTGTCCGAAGTCACCCCATGGATTTCTACTGGCCAGATGGGGGAACACAACTTGACCACAAAGGGCTATGCCAACATGACCCCATCAATTACTCTGAGTATACACAGGAGGATGATCAAACAGTGCAGGAATACACAGTAGGAAAATCAAACATCTCTCCAAATGTGAACAGGAAGCACGATATACTACCTATGAATAATAAAAAAAAAATCTGAATGATTACCAGAATTGTTAAGCCTCCAAATCTAATTACCAGCTTACACATAATATGGAAAAAGAGTAACATGTTATATGATACAAAGATACAGTCAGCAAACTCCACAATGTGGAGAAGGGGAATCAACCTAGCTTCTTCCACAAAAAAAATGGCATAACAGTAACAACAACAACAAAAGAGATTTTAGATTAAAAGAAATTAAAGATATGCATCAATCAAATGTACTAGGTGAACCTTATCTGGACCTGACTCAAATAATTAATTGTAAAAAAGCCATTTTTGAGAAAAATCAAGGGAAGAGATTCAGAATCAGGTAAATTAAGGAATTAGGTTGTAGGGAAGGTGTTAATGTGTATGATAATGCCCTTTTCTATCCAACAGATACACACTACAATATTTATAGGTTAAAGGACAGGCTGTCAGGACTTTCTTCAAAATACTCTAGGTCAAAAAGAAAGTGAGAAGCGAGAGATAAAACAAGAACGGCATGAGGATTCACTGTACTGTTCTCTCCAGTTATGTGTATGTTTGAAATTTCCCGTAATAAAAACTTTTTTTTTAAGGTTAAGGGAAAGACGAGACAGGAATTCATAATCAAACCTAAGTTTGGCCACCATCCACAAGGCATGAAAAACTGCAGAAAGCCTTTATGTAAAATAAACACGAAAAAAGCTGACGGTAGTGGCCTCTGAAGACTGTATGTGAGAGACTCCGGGCAGCTTTCTTTTGTCAGCAGAAATTCTCTCTACAGCATTCCTCTGGAGGTGTGCTTTCCATCAGGCCATGTACTGTTACCAAGGTGCAGACAGGGTGTCCTGATACCAAGCTGAGCTCTTCACGCCTCTTTCCCCTGAGAAAAGTTATCTGAGGAAACTGACTATCAAAATATGTATTTTTTAATGGCATGTCTCTAAGTCTTCAGCAGTTTATCTGCACTTTTCAGTTTTTTCCAACACTCATATAAAATAAATATTTTTGTACAAGCTGAAGAAATACTCTTTAGTATAATAAAAAATCCCATTGTTGTTAAAAAAAAAAAAGTTAAATAAACTTCCCTCATTTCAATCCCTCATCCATTCCCACTGCTCCTAACATAGTGCATGCTGTGCTATTATCACCCCATCCGTGGTATCACAGCAGTTAAAACTTGATTATGCCACAGATTTGCAGGTCTAATATATCACCTATTTCCTTCCAAAACTTAGAAAAGTATATGAATAATTAGCATTATTCCACATATAATGGTAGTGTACTGCATTGAGAGGAGAGAGTACTGTTCAAATATCAAAACCACTAATTTAATAAAGGGGTTCAGTAATACAAGCACCAGTGCTGTGCACAGGAGAATCCTCTTTTATCTGTAACCATGTGCTCCATCCCCCTTTTTGTTCGGTAAATAAAACAGTGAATCTAGAAAACTGCACCGGACCAGTTTTCACAATATTTTCCTAACAGCTGTCTGCCAACAATTTTTAATAACTCTCATCAGGCTATCGCCCCTTTCCATAATTCTCTCTGGGCTTTATTTCTCTGTTGAACATGATTTGGTCAATACCAGTGGTAAAAAGGAAGAGACTGTAAAAATAAACAACAATAAATGATGCCTAAAGGTAGGCTGAATACAGTTTTAAAATATACAGTTAACCTTTGAACAATGTGGGGGTGAGGGGTGTTGCTGCTCCATGTGCGGACGAAAATTACATATAACTTTACAGTCGACCTTCCACAGCCAAAGTTCTGCACCCATGGACTGTATACTGTAGCACATATTCAGTCAAAGAAAAAGAATCCACATGTAAGTGGACCTGTGCTGTTGAAACCCATGTTGTTCAAGGGTCAACTGTAACTAACAATGATCTGTAAGATGAAGTACCTTTGGTCCTAGGGAAGGCTGATCTGGGAAATCTATTTCTGTATTGATCACTATGCCCCTGGGAACAGAGCAAGCATCCAACATTGCATTACTGCCAACAAGGTAGAAATTAATTAGCTCTGTTCCCATTCTGTTGTTAATATTCTGAGTAAAGGTTACTTCCTTATTTAATATAGAAGTATATTATAGATATAATAGAAGATAAATATAGAAATATATTTATCCATCCTCAGATAGATGGTTTTCAGATAGTAAACACCTTCCTACTGAAAGACCTTAGCATCTAAAACCTTACTGTTACAAACTTGCCCTTCTCACATTCACTGTTAATAATAACTGAGGAACTAGAATGCAGCAAGCAACATTTATTACATTATTTTTCTGAGTCATCATAATAATCTTATGAGTTAGGTACTGTTATTATTCCCATTGTATAGATAAAGAAACCAAAACACAGGATGTTAAGCAACTTGCCAAAGAAAACAGAGCCGGTAAGGAATGGAATAATTTCATCCTCGCCATAACTCAAAGTCTTTCGGGATAAACAGAAAAAGAAAAGCTACTGGCAACTCATTCCAAAATTCATTAGTATCATTAAGTCTCAGAAATTTTCAATAATTTGTGGAGCATCTACTGTGTGCTCAACATTGTGCTCCTTACTAACAAGACACCAGAGGAGAAGCAGAAGACAGTTATTTCCTCTCAAAATCATACTGCCAAGGTAGGGAGGCAAAATACACATATAAAACTAGTAACGAAAATATAAAGGAAGAACTACCTTTTCATAAATTCAACCATTCTAGACCTCACTTTCACCTCAGTGCATTTTTTAGATGCATCACAGGTGACTGTGGAAAATCAGAGACAATATTCCCATTAATTGGTGGTGCACACTAGTGGGAGCAGCAGTGTGGATTTTTGGCTAAGGAATAAAAATTATTTCACAATCTCAATTCAACTTAACACAGTGTGCCCATCTCTGTGTGTGTATACGTATATGTATGTGCTGTGCTTAGTTGCTCAGTTGAATCCAACTCTTTGTGATCCCATGGACTATAGCCCACCAGATTCCTCTGTGCACGCGGAGTCTCTGGGCAAGAATACTGGAGTGGGTGTGTGTGTGTGAGTGCAAGCACGAGAATACTGGATTGTGTGTGTGTTTATGTATTTCCCTCGTGGCTCAGAGGGTAAAGCGTCTGCCTGCAATGCAGGAGACCTGGGTTCGATCCCTGGGATGGGAAGATCCCCTGGAGAAGGAAATGGCAACCCACCCCAGTGTTCTTGCCTGGAAAATCCCATGGACGGAGAAGCCTGGTGGGCTACAGTCCATGGGGTCACAAAGAGTCGGACACAATTGAGAGACTTCACTTTCAAAATGCAACCAGAAGATTTTTTATATATATATATATATAAAAGATTACAGAGATCCAAATATATGAATAAGACATTACCTGCTTTAGTCCAGAGAGAGACGACAAATCTGCTAACAAACGCATTTGGTGTGCACGCCAACAGAAGTAAGGAAGAGATTTAGGTCCAGTGGGAGCAGAAAGAAAGGAAAAAGCAACTACAAGGGTCAAGTTCTGATAAGGTGGCTCTTAGGAATGCTATTAAAAAAAAGCAAGTTAGAGAAATGTAAAATTTTACAACTGAACAAAGAAAATTATGTCCCCAGTCGTATAACAGGTCCTGAATATTCTATATACACAAATGTGACATTTTTCCTCCTCCCAAAAACCTACCCCTAACGTAACACTAATTTCAATATCAATATTTAATGTCCAATTCAGTCTCAGTCCAGCAGTTGATCAAAAATTACAAGGTATACAAAAAAGCAAAGTGGGTATGAAATGGAGACAAAGCTCTAAAGATAATCAATCAGAGATGACCCAGATAGGGAATTAACAGTGCTTAAGACAGTTATAATGTGGTACAGTGGTTAAGAATTCACCTGCCAATGCAGGGAACACGGGTTTGATTCCCAGTGTGGGGAGATTCCACATGCCAAGGGGCAACTAAGCCCATGCACCAAACTACTGAAGCCCACTCACTCTAGAGCCCACGCTCCACACACGAGAAGCCACTGCAATGAGAAGCCCTCACACGGCAACTCAAGAGCAGCCCCTGCTCGCCACAACCAGAGAAAGCTCGTGTGCAGCAATGAAGACCCAGAGCAATAAAGACCCAATAAATAAAGAAAGAAATTTTAAAAACTATAAAAAAAAAACCCCAATGCTTAACACGTCAAACAATTAGTAGACCATATGCATGAATAGATGGCAAATTTCAACAGAAAGCTAGAATATGTAAGAAAGAGCCAAAGAGAAATGCTTTTTTGTAATGGTATCAGGGATGAAAAGTTCCTTTGACGAGCCCACCAAACACTCAATAAAATTAAGGAAGGAATCAACAAGCTTGAAGACAGATCACTGCAAAATCACCTAAACCAAAACACAAAAGGGGGAGAGGGGCAGGGAGGACACAACAGACAGAACGTCCAAGAGCTGTGAGATATGATCAAATACCACAAGCATGCCACTGGAGCGGGGGAGCAAGGCAGAAATAACTTTTGAAAGAAGGATGGCTTGAGATTTTCCAAAAATAAAGTCATCAAACCACAGATCTAAGAAAATCCTACAGAATGAATATAAACAAGTAAACAAACAAATAAATACAACAGAGAACACATACCTGGACACTTCACAGTTTAATCGCTAAAAACCAAGGTTAAAGAGAAAATCTGAAATACAGCTGGAAGAAAAGGCATTACCTTCTGAGGGGGAAAAAAAAATTCAGCACACTACTTGCAATCCAGAAGATAATGGTGTGGCACCTCTCAACCACTGAAAAGGGGAAGAAAGAAAGAAAAAAGACTTCATGACCCAGAATTCTAGTCAGCAAAAATATCTTTCAAAAATGGAGGCAAAATAATGGCTTTTCAGACAAACAAAAGATGAGGTAATTCAATGTCAGCACACCTGCCCTACAAGAAAAGGTAACGACGTCCTTCAAGTAAAAGGCATATGATAACCAGACAAAAAATAAGGATCCACACAAAATAGTTCCAGAAGTTATCAAAATGTAAATATAAAAAATCTTTTCCACAAATTATTACTTATTCCAAAAGAACAATCTAAAGCAAAAATAACAACAGTATATTGTAGAATTTATAAAATATCTAAAAGGAAAATGTATGACACCAATAATCATGTAGGATAGAAGGGAAGAACTAGAAGCTTACTGTATTGTTAGCATCTTACACTGCATGTGAAATGTGAAACGGTATAATAGTATGTGAAGGTAGAATGTGCCTCTAAATTTGGACAACTTAGATGAATGCATGAGTTCCTCAAAAGACACAAACTAGACAAGCTCACTTAAACAAAAGAACCTGAACAGCCCTTCATCTATTAAAGACGGTGAATTTGTAGATAATAACCTTTCAACAAAGAAAACTCCAGGCCCAGGTAGCTTCAGCGGAGAATCTCACCAAATAGTTATTGTACTTCATTTTATGTGCTTTACAGACACTACATTTTTTACAAATTGAAGGTCTGTGGCAACCCTGTTTTAACAGATGACAGTCAGCATGTTTTAGCAAAAAAACTTATTTTTAATTAAGTTATATAAATTGCTTTTTAGACATAATGCTAGTGGCTGCACACTTAACAGACTATAGTATCAGATCAGATCAGATCAGTCGCTCAGTCGTGTCCGACTCTTTGCGACCCCATGAATCGCAGCACGCCAGGCCTCCCTGTCCATCACCAACTCCCGGAGTTCACTCAGACTCATGTCCATCGAGTCAGTGATGCCATCCAGCCAGCTCATCCTCTGTCGTCCCCTTCTCCTCTTGCCCCCAATCCCTCCCAGCATCAGAGTCTTTTCCAATGAGTCAACTCTTCGCATGAGGTGGCCAAAGTACTGGAGTTTCAGCTTTAGCATCATTTCTTCCAAAGAAATCCCAGGGCTGATCTCCTTCAGAATGGACTGGTTGGATCTCCTTGCAGTCCAAGGGACTCTCAAGAGTCTTCTCCAACACCACAGTTCAAAAGCATCAATTCTTCGGCGCTCAGCCTTCTTCACAGTCCAACTCTCACATCCATACATGACCACAGGGAAAACCATAGCCTTGACTAGACGGACTATAGTATAAACATAATTTTTATATGCAGTAGCAAACCAAAAAATTCATGCAACTCACTTTATTACAATATTCACTTTATTGCAGTGGTCTGGAACTGAATCTGCAATATCTCCTGTATAGCAATATATCACATATACTCTTTCAGAAAATAGAAGAGGGAATACTTCCATCTAATGTCGGCCAACATTAAGCCCACAAGTCCTGCAATAGCAATATAAGAAGCCACACATTTAAGACAAAGATCAAAACAAAGACACTAAAATCTTAACAGAATACTATCATATGGAATATGGCAATAAATAAAAAGGGTAATGGTATGCAAGAGGCATTCAACATCAAAAATCAATTAATGTAATTCACTGTATCAACAGACTAAAGAAAAAACCCACATGATCATCTCAGCAGATACAAGTATCTAACAAACTCCAACATTTGTGATGAAAACTCTCCAGAAACCAGAAATAAAAGCAAACTTCCTCAATCTGATAAAAAGCAAGGACGAAAAACCTACCATTAATGGGACTGCATAATTTTTCCCTAAACTCAAGAACAAGGCAAGAGTGTCTAATCTTACCATCATATCACTTCAACATCATACTGGGGTCCTAGCCCGTGCAATAAGACAAGAAAAAGAAATAAAAAGCATACAGATTAAACAGGAAGAAATACAACTGTCTTTACTTGCACTCAAAATACCTATTAATATAGTAAATCCCAAAGAATCTAGAATAACATTTCTAAAATCAGTAAATTGGTTTGCTAAGATCATAGAATATCAGGTCGATATACAAAAGCCAACTGTATTTCTATATACTAGCAAGGAACAAATGTAAATTAACATTTTTAAAGTATCATTTATAAGAGTGTCCCAAAACATAAATACTTAAAGAGATAAATTGAAATTAAAAGCACAACCTTTTAAATGCTATAAACCAGCGCTATGGAACCGCCTAAATAGCCTAGAACTTTAGAATAGGCCAACTTATTTTCTTCTCAACTCGTTGGAAGGTTTTGCCAAGTAGCAATCCTTCCAGTAGATGGTCTCTTCTCGCACATTTTTCCTTGAAAGAGGTTCATCCTGAGAACTCACGCTGTAAGGTTAGTTATCTTAGAACTAGGAAACTTAAAACTGGAATGCAGCCCCAGAACATTTCAAACTTGCAAAAGCCAAGTTAAAAGCTTCCCCTCTGGGGCAGTGATGAGTCCAGAAACTGAAAAGCGTGAATACTCACTAAAACCCCAGATGACGTACAATCCTGTGTAGAAGACCTGTCTTATAACTGCGATTTCCACACAGTAACAGCCTCTCTTAAACAAGGCAGTATTAGGCACTCGTGTATTTCAAGGCATGTTCCCTTCCCAACACATCCCTACATATTTAACTGGACCAGAGGTGGGCCCCTAACCTAACACGAATCAATGACCAAGCAGGCCAACAACTGAGGACATGACATTTCTGGGCTGGGAGAAAACCTGCCGGGCAAAGTTGATTGTCTCTTAGAAATCTGAAATGGAAGGTACCAAGTAAGGCATAGGCAACAGGAGTGGGAGCTGAGAAGTCATGAGTTCAAGAGAAACTAGAGAGTCAGAAAGGGCTTTGGACGTGGAAAAGTTAGGAGAGAACATAACATACAAGTAAGTAGAAGCTATAAGGTAGAGGAGAACAATAAGGAAGAATGAGGAAAACATTGGGTGGAAAGAAAAGGGTGGAGTGGGCCAACTGAGAATCCTGTAAATGGCCAAGTAGGAAGAGAGACCACCCAAGAAAGCCTGCCCATCCTGGATGCAGCAGGATGACCGTATTAGTCATCTATTGCCACAATAATGCGTACAACAGCAAACCACAAAATCTTACCGGCATAGCATTTAATTTTCCCTCAGGTGTCTGAGCTGTGTTGGCTCTGCTTTAAGTTACAGATAATCTGCGGGGCCTTGCTCTATGGTCTCACTCTGAGGCCCAAGCTGAAGAGGCTGCAGCTACTCAGGGGTCTTCTCACGGTGATGACAAAGGCACAGAAGGACACGAGCCCACCCGCACAAGCACAGCGCAGACTTCTACTTCCATCATGTTTACTAACATCCCACTGACCTAAGGCAAGTCATACAGCCAAGCCCAAAATCAAGGGATAGGGACACAGTCCCATCCACCATGAGGTTATGGCGAGAGAATGAATGTAAAATACTACTACAAAGAACTGAAGAATTAGGGTCAAAGACTCAGGGATACAAACCACAGGGAGCATCCACTCCCCAGTGCAATGTTACCTACGGACCCTATCTCCTCCTCCTCTTAAGAGGGAGGATATCATCTGAATTATTTTGTTGAAATATTTCTAATTTTAAAAGGGTGAGGGGACTTTAAAAGTCAGGGGACGTATCTAGAAAATACAGCAACAAATGCTCAAGGATTTCTAAAGATGGAAGGTTCCAATAAAACACACCACTCTACCACGTTACTCTGAATCTCAAATCAGTCTGCTGTGGGTCGCAGGCTCCCAACAGCCAAAGTAAATGAGTACTGTTAGCACCTTTGTGGCTAAAAAACACTTTTCAAGAATAGTATTACCTACCTAGTTCGTAAAAGAGAAAAAAAATCACAGACCGAAAAAAAAAAAGTCAGTAGAGTCAAATCTAAGAGTACAGAAGAACAAACTGGTAGGAAACTATATAGACAAATGTGGAAAATGAAAACATTTGATTTGTTGAAGGTACAGGAAATACTGTTGACTAAACAGAGAAAGGTTTTTTGTTTTTTTTTAAAAGAAAGACACAACCAAACCAAAATGGAGTCACTTGGGCTAAGCCCGGGTCACCAAACAGCAACTTAATACATAATTTACAGTTTCAACTTCTCCCAGGAGGGGAATCTTAAACCAGTCAATCTGGAGTTACCTGGTCAGCACTAGTGAGGAAATCTGCTTGACAGACTTCTGCAGTCCCCTAAAGGAAGGTGACCTTTCTACAAATAATCCACACTTTGCAAGTAACTCCTTCATCCCATTCCCTTCTGCATATAGATCTTTCATCTGACACAGCTCTTTAGAGCTCCATCTGTGTGCTGGATGGGACGCTGCCCAATTCATGAATCATCTAATAAAGTTATTAAGATCTTTAAAATTCCTTCAGTTGAATTTTGTTTTCAACAGGTTTGAAAGAGTTTTGTTTCTTCAAAAAGTAAGTAAAATTCTGGGTATACTTTGGAACTGTGACCCATTTTAAACAATGAATTTACTCCCTGTAAAAGAATTAACAGTAACTCAGTAATGTCTGTTTAAAAAAAAAAGAAAAAAAAAAAAACCTCATTCATCAGTAAACAGCCAAGCAAGTCAAAGAGAACATGAGTATTATATTAATATAAGCAGAAATCAGAGTCACAATGCACAATACCTTTGAATGCTGTTCAAAGATCTTTAAATGCTCACTGTGACCCACACCATACTGGCAAAAATTAAACTGGTCAATCAGCCCACAGCTAAGCGAAAGAATAGAAAAGGTAACAGAACTATGTTGGCAGTAGCAGGGATGCACCATGAACACGCCTGGGCATGCCATGACTTTCTCAAATCCCCGGCTTCACATTAGGCTGGGTTAATATGATGTGATGGCTTCCCACGTGGCTCAGTGGTAAAGAGTCTGCCCGCCAATGCAGGAGAAGTGGGTTCGATCCCTGGGTCAGAAAGATCCCCTGGAGGAGAAAATGGCAACTCACCCCAGTATTCTTGCCTGGGAAATCCCCTGGACAGAGGCGCCTAGCAGGCTACAGTCCATGGGGTTGGGAAGAGTCAGACACGACTGAGCACATACACACAATATGATGTGAGCTAACACATCTCATTCAACTCTGCATGAGTTCTCTTCATGGCCTAGAAGTTTCAAAGTTCTAATTCTGAAAATGGGTCTTAGCATAGCAACTCTGGGACCCGCACCATAATAATACACACTATTTCCCTGAAAACCAGAGTTCTCGCTCCCAGGCATGTATGATAAGCTTCATATGCACCACAGAATCTGTGTGGACCGAAACACAAGCAGCCCCTACAAAATTCATCCCAACAAGATTTTTCTGTCTCCACTGAAACAAGCTTAGGAGATGACTAAAAGCACATCCTTAAAAGAAAAATCCCCTCAGTGGCCATCACAACAGAAAATTCAAAATAAAAATCCTTCTACAGAAAACAACTTTCTGCCCACAAGCAGGAGGAAGGTTAAGGTGATCTGACTTAGGAACAGCTCTTTGGTGTTCAAATGTTCGATAAGGAGAATGCCAAGGCTGTTTAACTTCAGCTAATCAAAAGGGTGAAACGGCAGGAGAGGGATATGGTCTGCTCAACACTGGAACAGATTATTAAGAGTTATGAAAGTTATGACCTCACTTTTCTCATGACATTCACCTGGCCTGTACAGTTTGGATTCTTTTCTTCCTAGTCCCTATTTTCAATCTCTATTAATTGACAGAATACCAGTCTTAAGTTCTAGACACATCACTCAAGACTCACAGGTTTGTGTGTGCACAGACAAATCATGAGGAAGTCAGAGGTGGTGCTTTAAGAGCAAGCCCAGCCCCCAGAGCGGTCTGAGCACTCGGCTACCTCACAGCTCCCTGCTTGTCTTGGAGCGGTCTGACCCCTGCGTTTCTCAGGGGACAGCCTTCACACAGCCCAACAATGTCAGGACAGGTTCTGGACATGGGTGTAAATGAGCTGAACCGTGTCCTCCCACACCCCAAAACTTGCAGGTTGAAGCCCTGATCCCCAGTACTTAAGAATGTGACTGTATGTGGAGAGCAAGTCTTTACAGAAGTAATGAAGTTAAAATACGGGTCTCTGGAGTGGGCCCTAATCCAACATGGCAGGTGTGCTTTTAAGAGGAGATCAGGAAACAGAACACAGAGAGAAGCCTAGGTGAGGACAGGGCGAGAAGGAGCCCTGCAGTCAAAGAGAAACCAAACCTGCCACCTTGACCTTGGACTTCTAGCCTCCAGAATCATAAGAAAATACATCTTTGGGTAAGCTACCCAGCTGGTGGTAGAGAACAGGGAACACATTTTGCTACAAAATCACATGATTAAGGGAGAGATGCTACAGCAAAATCCACCCTCCCTTAGGAAATTTTTGATGGCTTACAGGACATCTCAAGTCATCTCAATTATTAAAAAAAAAAAACAACACACATTCATAATAAGCATCTCCGTAGTTTTATCTAACCTGAAAAAAAATCTTCCATAACATCAACAGAAGAGCACTGCAGGGAGTTTTCCTTTGGCTACAGCAGTCACCAAATTTGACTTCTGTTCTCTGCCTTCTCCATAATGATGCATTTACAACTGGTCACTAGAGTGGTCATCTCCTACCCACAGCTCCAACTAAGAAGCCAAACTTGCACACTAAGGTTTTCCTCAAAATTTCTTCCCAAAGTAGTATTTTTGGCCTTCTTGCACATCTTAATCAATCTAAAAGCATTACTAACGCAAGTAGTAGGGGAAGCCCTACAAAGGAATATACACATGTAAAAACCCAGTGAGCAGTACCCTTGATATCTGTACACTTCACCAAATGCACGTTATACTTCAAAAACCCAATCTCTGGACTTCCTGGTGGTCCAGTGGTTAAGACTCCATGCTTCCAACACAGGGAGTGTGGGTTCGATCCCTGGTCAGGAAACTAAGATCCCACATGCCACATACTGTGGCCAAAAAAAAAGTCTTAGCTTGGAGCTAGGCTACAAGGAATACCCCCATCTCCTCACACAAGTAGGAAACTGCCAGAGTTGCAGTGTGCCTGCGGGTGTTACATGGGTAGCAATTTTTTCCCTCCTATAACTGGCCTACAGCAATATCCCTGGGAATCCAGTTGCCCTACTGCTGAGGCATAGGATCCGAATGGCATTTCAGGACACTAGGGGAAAAGGGGGAGATGTTACAACTGGAAGCTCTTTCTACTATATCATTAAGAATCTATAAACACACTGGCAATAACATCAGAAGGAGGCCTCTGTCCATCTCTCCAGCCATTTTCACTTAATTATTCTGCAACTATTTACCTACCAGGAGAAGGAAATGGCAACCCACTCCACGGTTCTTGCCTGGAGAATCCCATGGATGGGGGAGCCTGGTGGGCTACAGTACACGACTGAGCGACTTCACTTCACTTCTAACTTCTATTCATCCATCAAAACCTAACTCAAATGTTAACTCTTCTGAGAAGTTTTTCCTAACCTCCCATATGCCTTAATGTTCCTTTTATTGTTCTACTTATTTTGTTTCACTGCAATTTAAATATTGCTTGTGTCTATTTCCCCTACCAGACCTGTGGTAACATGTTATCCTGGCACCAGGTACGTCACAGGGAACTCAGAAGCATGCAAATGTCTGCAGAACTAATTTGAAATATGACTACCACCTAACAAGCCCTACCATTTAAATGCCCAACTCAAGAGCCCTAAAATAAGTGGTATTTCCCAGATAAGGCACAGTCTGTACTTGAGGGAGTGAAAAAACTATAAATATTCTCTAGGACAATGTTATTTTTAGTGTTGTGGTCACCAGCCTCTAACAGTGAACTTCAGGGTAGCAACCTGGAGACTAAGTGACTTAAATGATGATCACGGGATCTGCCAGGTAAGCTGTACTCCTCAGAAGGCTGGTGCAGCAGACGTGCTCCCAGAGGCAGCAGGTTCACGTAGTCCAGGCAGGGTCTCCAGTGTCCTACGTTACATGTAAGAACAAAAAACCAACTGTGTGACTCTGAACAAGTTTCTTTATCTTCCTGACCTCAGTTTTCCTCATCATAACATGCGGAGTTGGGGAGGCGGGCACTACCATAATGTACAACCTCATAGTTTTAAAAGATTAAATAAAAAATATAAAGTGAGAATATACAATGTTTAGTTCCTGGCATATAGTTAAGCACTCCACGAATATTTGCTCTAATTATTCTGCTGCTCTGGGATGGGATGTCTCAGTTTTCTTTGAAAGTGAAAGTTGCTGAGTCATGTCCGACTCTTTGCAAGCCCATGGACTATACAGTCCATGGAATTCTCTAGGCCAGAATACTGGAGTGGGTAGCCTTTCCCTTCTCTAGGGGATCTTCCCGACCCAGGAATTGAACTGGGGTCTCCTGCATTGCAGGTGGATTCTTCACCACCTGAGTTATCAGGAAACTCCTAACTATCTATGTCCATGGACTTCTCCAGGCCAGAATACTGAGTGGGCGGCCATTACCTTTTCCAGGGGATCTTCTCAACCCAGGGATCCAACCCAGGTCTCCCCCATTGCAGGCACATTCTTTACCACCTGAGCCACAAGGGAAGCCCAAGAATATTGGGGTAGGTAGCCTAGCCCTTCTCCAGAGGATCTTCCCAACCCAGGAATCAAACCGAAGTCTCCTGAGCTGCATTACAGATGGATTCTTTACCAGCTGAGCTATCAGGGAAGCCCTTTTTCTTTTTCTTTGCCAGTTTTCTTTGCTCCTATCATATTCCTGCCCTGCCTGGTTCTGGGGTCAAAAGCAAGCAGGGGCAGGGACTTCCTCGCTGGTCCAGAGACTCCAGCCTTCCAATGCAGGATGCATGGGTTCGATCCTTGGTGGGGGAACTAAGATTCCCACATGCTGCAGAGTACGACCAAAAAACAAAAAGGTAAGCATGGGAAAAATCTACTCTCCAGACCTTTTGACCACTCATTTCCCTGTCTGCACAGATGATTCCTCCTGGCTGCAGGCGTGGCCTCCCTCTGACCACACACACACCCCAACAGACCCCATTTTTTAGGCCTCTTCTGCTCTTCTAATGAAGACTCAGCAGCTTCCTATTTCATTTCCTCAGTGCTTTATCCCCTTTTAAGAGATTAACAACAGCAAATTAATCAAATATATAGATTGCTACAGTCAGTCTCTCCAATATTCTTATGGATAAATCCAATCTTCCCCTCTCCACATCCCATTCCACTTTTTTTTTGGTGGGGGGAGGGGCATGTGTGCGGGCACCACGAATCACAGAATGAAGATGCCTGTTTCAGCTTCCTGGCGAGGCAAATGCTTTGGCTGCCACCAAAGCAGTTTTCACCTGTGGGTTTGAAAAGCGCACGGCCCGTGCCATGAGCTCTCCAGCATTCATACCCTATGAAAGTGTTAGTCATTCAATCGTGTCTGACTCTCTGTGATCCCATGGACCATAGCCCATCAGGCTCCTCTGTCCGTGGAATTCTCCAGGCAAGAATACTGGAGTGGGTAGCCATTCCCTTCTCCAGGAGATCTGCCCAACCCAGGGACTGAATACTCGTCTCCTGCACTGTGGGAAATTCTTTACTGTCTGAGCCACCAGGAGCTCTCCAGCATTCATCTCTTACCAAGGAGTAAAATGACCAGTCTGTTCAAGTCCAAGGGTATTTATTAAAACAAAGTCCCATGACTACAGTGAGAACCAGGGGGTCAGGGTTAGGACCCTGTCACTACTTCCTTCTCACTTCTTTGGTGGACTACAGGTGGTCTCCAGACCAGTGAGGCCTTGGCACTGTTCTTCTGGCTGAGAGTCAGGCTGTTGCCAACCAGTGGGTCACAACCAGCATTTCTTTTAAAATAAAAAAATACATAGAAAACAGGTGAATTTTACAGTATGCAAATTACCTCAATAAAACTATCTTTAAAAGAATACAGACTAAAAATAGAGTACATGAGCAGCAGTAAGAATAAATACCAAGTATTAAAACATCTGAATAACATATTTGTGCGTACACTGGGCACAGCACAGTGTTACTTCCGTGAGCCACGGTCTCAACAAGGTGACCAAACTCTGCTTTCAGCCATCAGCTGTGAGCCTAAGGTAAATTCTCTGTGGGCAGGAGAGATGGCAAGCAGACACTCTGGCTTGTGCTGTTTCGAGACTTCACAGACTGCCTCCAGCTTAGCTTAAAGCATGCATTCTCAACGGGACAGCACCTCTCCAAGGGGGCAAAAATTGGTTCCTGGGGGTTAAAATACCTTATTCGTTATTAAGCAGACACAGTACATAAACAGATATGCTACATATTTGTGGTATTAAATCTTCATGGATGGGAGGATAATACTAAAGAAAATAGCCTGTCTAAAAAAGGCTTCTTAGGGGAGTGATAATGGAAAAAAAAAAAAAGATTGAGAACCATTTCATAAAGTCTAACTTTCAAGACTCCACATTCAGCCAGAAATGATGTTATGAGCAAAGCCCTGCCTTCGGCTGCCTCCTTCCCATTAAGTGTGTATGCTGGGGGGGGGGGGGGCTTGGTGCGGGGATGGGGCTTAGGGAAGGGAGGGGTGTTCGGGACGGCAGAAGCTGGTTAGGGACCTGAGTCTAGTGTTCTTAGCCCCCTGGTCAAATGCCATGTCACTCTCACCTGCACCCACCCAGTATTCAGATCGATGCTCAGGTTTACACAGAAAGACAGCAAGCTCAGTTTTGCATGCGGAACATGCAGGAGAAGCTGCAAAGAGTTACGTGGTTGGAAATGAGGGTCTGGAGCTCAGAAGAGAATGGGGATGGAAACAAAGATGTCAGGGTCATCAAGAGCTAAAACAAGAGAGAAGTCTGCCCAGGAAGGAGTGTAAAACAAGAAGGGCAAGGGAGCAAAAGGCCATGACGACTAGAATATTGAAAGTGGGGGTGAGGGTAGGGAGGTCCTTAACAGTTTTCTCAAAAAATTAAAACTATTAATTAATATGAACTATATTAAGACAAAGTCATCATAATCAGCGGTCCTCAAGAAATGTCCTCAGAAGACAACTCCTAACTCTTATTAATGTTCCAGGTGATTTAGAGACAACTATGCAAAGCTCTTCCCAAAGTCTCATTAACACTACCACATTCTCCACTTCTTTTATCATTTTTTAAAGTACAGTAAATTCACAATTTTGTGTTAGCTTCAGGTGTACAGCAAAATAACTCAATTTTATATATATATGTGTGTGTGTGTGTGTGTGTGTGTGTTTGTGTGTGTGTGTGTAAATATATATATATTCTTTTTTAGGTTCTTTCCGTTATAGGTTATTACAAGACACTGAATATAGTTCCCTGTGCTAACATTCTCTTAGGTACCTGGGCAACCTGAATGGCTTTAACCCTAAAATGGACAGTGACTCTGCATAGGACAAAGCATCTCTGAGCATCAGGATGATGCGCACAAGCCAGTCGGCACTGAGTGCTAGGTTCTACTTTAGGATGAACCAGTCATCCTTAGACTTCCTGCCATCAGTCTAAGAAGGTCCATTTCCAGCCTGTGACGGGGGCCGTGGAAGGGGGTAAACAGGTAAGCAGGGTGGGAAGCAGGGCCATGACGTCCTTTAAAGCGGGTATTCACTCCCATTCTGGAAACCCTGTGACTACCAGATCACACTAATCCACACTGAAAGGCAAGGACACACTTTTAATACAATGTATGATCCTTGACAGAATACTAGATCAGGAAAAATAAAAAAGCTAGAGAACAAGGAAATAGTAGAATTTAAATATGGACTACATACTGGTTTTATGTCAAGTATCCCAAGTGATATGACTGTATTATAGTTGGACACCCTTTCTCCAGGAGTGAAATGTCACCATGTCTGCAAGAAACTCCCAAAGGGGATGGCTTTAGAAAGAACTAGACATATAGCCTCCCTGGTGGCTCAGACAGTAAAGAATCTGCCTGCAATGCAGGAGACCCAGGTTTGATTCCTAGGTTGGGAAGATCCCCTGAAGAAGGGAATGGCAACGCACTCTAGTATTCTTGCCTGAAGAATCCCATGGACAGAGGAGCCTGGCGGGCTATAGAACATGAGGTTGCCAGGAGTCAGATATGACTGAGCGATTTACTTTCACACTTCACACATTCAGACATGGAGAAAGATATAAAGCAAATTTGGCAAAACATTAATCATTGATGAATCCAGGTAGAGGGGAGATGGGTGTTAAGGTATAATTCTCTTAACTTACTTTCTGTAGGTTTGCTATTTTTCAAAATACAAAGTGGCAAGGGGTATAAATGCTGTCAAATATTTTTAAAGTTTTTAATTTCCATATATTCCAACTCCCCTCCATTAGAACAGAGTATGAAAGGTTGACATGAAAATGCTTCACAACACTTTAAAATACTATCCCTACAGATAAATGTATTTGGCAAAGAGGAATTATTTCACATGCACAAACCATGTCTGTTTCTATACCATAGCGATAAAGTCCTGAGTCAATACACAGATTAACAGAATCTGGGTATTATTTTTGAGGTTTACCTTTCATGTGCTGTTGGGGAAGGTAAACCTTAGGAATACTTTAAGAATCTAGGTACTCTACGTAGAGTCTTTATTTTAAAGGGTATATTAATACTGGTTGATTTTATACAAATACCAAGAGTTAAAGGCAAATTTAATTATCTGGGCTAATGAGAGATAGTACAGATAAATCAACTCCATATGCAGACATTGTTTTAATCACTGGGTTTTAACTTCCTAAATCTTTCATCAGAATTATGAGGAAGTAAAACTGACCTAAAAGTTTCATCTCCATCCATTCTCATTCCTAAAGGAATTTCTGTTTAATAACAAAAAGGAGAGAAGCAATTGAAATAAAAATGCCCTAAGAACTCAACTATGGGTATCTGAACAAAAGAAAACTGACTTTAATCATGGCAAATATTTACTGAGAACCTGCTACCCACAGCTCTCCATGAGGAATTCAAAGTACAGCAACTGGACTTTGCACTCATGGGGCCACAACTTTATGGGAGAAGACAAACATACAGCAAACTGAAGAACAATAATAGTGGTTGACTCTTGTCTTCCCTTATCCCTGCTCCCAATGCCTCAATTCAGAGACTTATCTCCTAGCCAGGCCATCGCAATGGCCTCCCTCATTCATTAACCTGCTGGTCAAGCCTCTCCCAACCACTGGTGCTTACCTTGGATGCACACTGGAATCACCTGAGAAGTGACCAAAATTTCAGTGCCTGAGTCTCTTCCAGGGAAATCTGCTTTTCCGGCGTGCAGAATGGGCACTGGCTTTCTTAATGCTTTCCAGACAATTCTAATACGCAGTCAAGTTTGAGCGCCACTGTTTTATACCAATCGCTTCTACCAAGGATGGAATACAATTTACTCTCCTGCGTTTAGGTATCCGATGACTCCTCACTACCAATACAAATCTAAACTCCTTACTGCAATCTCCAAAGCCTTTCAATGTCTCCAACCTACTCCTCCAGCCCGACCTCCCACTCAGCTCCACAGCGCTCCACCAGCCTCCACCTGTTCCCTCAGAGGACACTTCCTATGCATAAAAGGCTTCTTCAAATCAGACACCAGTCCCAGTCTGATTATTCACTCCAAATCAATTTTCAGGAACTAATTTAAAAGTTCCTTCCTTTGAAAAGCCTTCACCAACTTCCCTGGGTACATGGGGAGTTCTAACAAAACTGGACACGGCTCTAGTTTGACATGTATCACGATGTTGGTAGTAGGAGTTTTTATTTTCCATCTCTAGTAGGACTGTGCATTCCTCAAGGGCAGAGGCCAAGTGCATTTATCTTCAAGTTCCTAAAGCCTGGTAAAGGCCGAAACAAAACGAAAGTTTCACAACTGTTTACTAAGTATTGAGGCATCATATGCTTGTGGAATAAAGGAGGAAAGTGAAAGCGAAAGTGAAGTTGCTCAGTCGTGTCCGACTCTCTGCGACCCCGTGGACTGTAGCCCTCCTCCGCCATGGGATTCTCCAGGCAAGAATACTGGAGTGGGTTGCCATTTTCTTCTCCAGGAATAAAGAAGTAACAGTATGAGAAAAGACAAGTCAGTTACAGAGGCAAACTCTGACTCCAGAAGAGAACTGGGTAAACAGAGTGCTTCTGGCAGATACAGAGGGGGAAGGCCCCATGAAGACACTGGGACTAGTCTCAATCTCACAGAAAGGGAAATATCTAGATATTTGTCAAGAGCAAGGGACAGAAAACTAGGAGCACAGAAAACAGCAGATACAGTCCATGGCACAGGAAAAGCCATTTAGCTGTCTCCTGGGCTTCCCTGGTGGCTCAGACAGTAACCAAGAATCCACCTGCAAGGCACGAGACCCAGGTTCTATCCCTGGGTTGGGAAGAACCCCTGGAGAAAGGAAGTGCAACCCACTCCAGTATTCTTTGTGCTTCCCTGGTGGCTCAGACAGTAAAGAATTTGCCCGCAAGGCAGGAAACCTGGGTTTGATCCCTGGCTTGGGAAGATCCCCTGGAGAAGGAAATGGCTACCCACTCCAGTATTCTTGCCTGGAGAACTCCAGGGACAGAGGAGCTTGGTGGGCTGCAGCCCAGGGGGTCGCACAGAGTGAGAAACAACTAAGCAACTAACACAGTGGGTTTCCTCAAGAGATTCCCAGCCCCCCCAAAAAACTGACCTTTAGAAATTAATCATGCTTTTCTTAGTTATGTAAATCTATTCTGTCTCCTTATCCTGCTTGATTTTTCTTCTTAGTCAGCCACCTGATACATCATGGTTCTGCATATTCAAATAAGACTGGAACATAAGCTCCATGAGAGTAGGAACTTGATTCTGTTTACCACTGCAGCCCCAGGGCTTATATCTGTGCTGAGCACAAAGTCAAGGTTCAACACATATTTGCTGAATGGATGAATATATTTATTATGCCCTCGGATCTGATCTTTCCTTTCATGCAGAGACTGGCTCCCTTCCTCATCCAGTCTCCACATATCCAAATCCTGCATCTTTCCTACCCAAAAAAATGCCCAGTCTGACTCAAAGCCCTCTCTGACTCCCCATCCCTCCCTTTTCTGAACTTCCAAAGCCCTTTATCTTTCTTGTCTTGGACACTTTTTATGGGCTACTTCATAATAGCACAAATATCTGTGTACAGGTATCTGCTGTTCAGGTAGACATATATCTTATCTCCCCTCTATACTGTAAATTCTTTAGGGGCAAGCTCTAGGTCATTTCCTCCCCAGAGCGTATAAAGTTACTCAGTAATTCCTACTGAACAAAAGGAAAAATTAAAGGTGGTATTAAATCTTTGATATCTTAATATTAACCTCAGAAAGATTAAAATCAGTAGTGATTTATCTCCATCTTAGTCCTTGGATACCTGATTCTTCATAAAATTATAATATCTAATGCTTAAATCATGCTTACAGTGTGCCAAGTATTGTTCCAAGGCATTACATAAATTAACTCATTTAATCCTCGAAAGAACCATGAGACACAGGTATTATCTCCTTACAGATGAGGCAACTGAGGCATGGAGAGTGAGTAGCACAGCAAGAAGTCAAACCCGGTGGCCGGCTGCAGAGGCCATGCATTTTAATCACCATATCGGGCAGTCTCCTATTCATAAGCTAAATGTGGCCTTCTGAGAAATTTGCTTCACAAATATTAGAAATGCGAGGATATTTACGGCAAGGAACTATCCTCATCACGTGGAAGATGGAATTTCAGAAGGCAGTAAGAGCAGAGAACAGATGACAGAGGAGTGGTGGGTGTGCAGCCCAACGCTGGGAAGGATACATGCTGGCTGGAACAGTCAGCCTTGGACCTGAAACGGCAGGAGCATCTATCTGTAAGAAGGGACGAAACAGAGAAGTAAGCAGAAGTTCTGACATGAAGTAATTACAGGCAGAGCCCACATTCTAGACGCATTCGGTACCGAGATGACACAGCCCACAGTAGGGCAGCACACCGCAACTGCTTAAGAATGTCGGGCTCAGGACCTTCCTGGTGGTCCCGCGGTTAAGAATCCGCCTGCCAGTGCAGGGGACACAGGTTTGATCCCTGCTCCAGGAAGGGCAGCTAAGTCCGAGTACCCTAGGGCCCGTGCTCACCAACAAGAGAAACCGTCACAACGAGAAGCCTGAGCACCACAACCAGAGAGTAGTCCCCACTCGCCGCCGCAACTAGAGAAAGCGCACACGCAGCAACGGAGACCCAGCACAGCCAAAAAGAAACAAGCAGATACGAATAAAACCAAAGGCGGCTGCCCTGGTGGCTCAGTGGTAAAGAATCCGCCAGCCAATGCGGGAGACAGGGGTTCAATCCCTGATCGGGGAAGATCCCCCATGCCACAGAGCAACTAGGCCCATTACTGGGCCTGTGCTCCAGAGCCCCAGAGCCCCAAGAACCGAGCCCACGTGCAGCAAGTACTGAAGCGCGCACGCTCCAGTGCCCATGCTCTGCGAGAAGAGGCCATCGCAAGGAGAAGCCAACGCACTGCAATGAGAGAGTAGCCCCCACTCACCGCAATGAGAGAAAAACCTGTGCAGCAACCAAGACCCAGCACGGCCCAAAAAAATTAATAAAATAAAATAAATAAAAAGAATGTCAGGCTCAAACTGCCTAGGTGACTAGCTCAGAAATTACAGACAAGTAACTTAACTCCTTTACCTCCACTGCCTCAACTGTAACATGGGCTATTATCAGCCCTTAGCCAGGAGGATGAAGGAGAAATCCATGTATATTCCTCAGGATGAGCTTGGTTATGCTGCAGTTAAAATTCCTGTTTAAAAAATGCAGTGGTCTAAAGTATGGGCTAACTGGCTTACACTGTGTAACCACTGCAGATTTCTTTCAGGGGAAAAAAAAGTATCTGCCTAGAAGTGTCTCACATGACTTTCAGTCAAATTTCAGTATCCAAAGCAAGTCATGTGGCCACACTCAACTTGAAGGTGATGGACTGCAACTCTACCGTGTACCCAAAAGAAACATGGAGAACAGCTCTAACAATCAGCAAACCATGAAAGGACCTCGCACCGTACCAGGTGTTTAGTAAGCAGCCAATGACCGAGTAGCTGCTATCACCATTATCATGATTATTGAGGGCTCTGGGAAAAACTTATTCTAAGAACCCTAAGGCATAAAGCTGAAGGAATAAGCAGATGTGAGAACCACCTCCAAACACATTAACTGCAATAAAGCAAAGGTGAACTTACAAGCATCTCACCAGGATATAATGGAAGGACACGCCAAAAAGTTTCTAGTAAGCAAAGAATAGTAAACATGTGTTACCAAAATAGTACCACAAGCCTTTTACCATGATATCAGGGAAGGACATGCCAGAATGTTTCTAGTAAACAAGACATAGTAAACAAGAGTTACCAAAATAGTACCAGTCATTCTGACTCCTTTAGGACATGTAAAATTTCATTGATGATATCCTTATTTTAGAGAACATAAGAAAAATTACGCAGCCTTTCATAAATTCACTTCTAATCTCCGAGCACTCCTTCCCCACCTTTCTCCATAAGTTCTTAAGGGAAATCCTCCTATGTACGTTTTTAGGACCCTAACCATCAGAGTTAGGGCAAGAGTCCTATTTAGTGAAATGAGAACTGAATCCTAGCTTGACTGTAACCTAGTGCTATGGCCTAACAAATCTTTTGACTAGGACATGACTGGGACTCTGTTCCTTCGTCCATGTGAGTGTCCAGTCGCTGGAAAGTGAAGTCGCTCAGTCGTATCCAACTCTTTGCGACCTCATGGATGGTAGCCTACCAAGCTCCGTGGTCCATGGGATTTTCCAGGCAAGGATACTGGAGTGGGCTGCCATTTCCTTCTCCAGGGGGTCTTCCCAACCAGGGATCGAACCCGGGTCTCCTGCATTGCAGACGGACGCTTTAGCGTCTGAGCCACTAGGGAAGCCTGTGGCCCCGTGGACTATAGTCTGCCAGGCTCCTCTGTCCATGGGATTTTCCAAGCAAGAATGCTGGAGCAAGTTGCCATTTCCTCCTCCGGGGGATCTTCCCTACTTGAGGATCGAACCTGCATCTCTTGGGTCTCCTGCATCGGCAGGTGGATTCCTTACCACTAGTGCCAGCTGGGAAGCCCCTTCATCATCCATAAGATAACAATATTGACTAGATGGCCTTGAAGTCCCTTTCAACTCTACTCTTCTGCAATCCTGAGAAACCAGAAAGAAGCTTTGGTTTAGAACAATCTAGTGAAGATGCTGAATTATGTAAGACTTGATAACACTTAAAACTTTAAACTAGAAATAACTGCCATAATCACAGCTATGATGGTAGGAACAAAGCTTAGTTCAAGAGTGAACAATGGAAGAAAAGTCAAGAGCACCCAGGGAGAGCCCTTCGAGCGAGAAATGTGGAAGGAAGAGCAGATAAGGATGGACAGAGTATGACTATCATGTGTAAATGAGGAGTCTGGTGTTTCAGCACAGCTTATGAAATCAGTTTTTTTAGTAACATCTCATACAACATTCCAGTCATAGCTCTGCAAATCAGCGATGGTGCCTCTGAAACTTCAGGGCTTGGGATCTGTCAGCTACCAGATCTCAATTCCAACAGACTGGGTTTTCCAATTCCTTAAGACCCCAAAGCAGTAATCCAAATATGTGCCTAGGGATCAAGAACTTGAAATCCTTTGGAGAAAGTCCAACAAAAGAGCTCAAAGCTGCATGTTACAAAACGTTAAGCTCCCCCAATCAGTGATAACTTGTGTCGCAGCTGAACAGAAGCCCCTGCCCAGACAACCTGCCATAAATCTCAAGTCACTCTGAGAGAATAAGACTGTCTCCTACAACAGAATTAAAGGGAAAACAGTGCTGCTTTTTAATGAAAACTCATGTTCATGCCATAAACAAAGCAAGGGCCACTGCTGCATCAGCAACTTTGCTCTGCCTGCAGTTCTACCTACGATCTTTAAGAAGCCTTCTGAGTCTAATATCTATGAGTGTAAAAAGTGTATGGAACATCATACTGTCTCTCATGCTTCAAGAGTCACTGCTGAATGAGTAACAATCTCCTGCTTGAAAACCTAAAACCTGGCAAATTAATTTAAGAAAATTACAATATCCCTAGAAAAATCCATTTTATTATGTCTAGACAACATCTTAAAAAGCTATAATTCTACCTGCGAATCTTCATTTACTTTTTTAAAAAATACTTAGTTATTTGGCTGCCCCTGTTCCAAGCTATGGAACTGGGGATTTTGGATTTTCACTGCAGCATGCAGGATCTTTAGTTGCAGCGCATGGGATCTAGGTCCCTGACCAGGGATCAAACCCAGGCCCCTTGAGATGGGAGCACAGAGTCTTAGCCACTGGACCACCAAGGAAGTCCCTTCACTTACCTCTATAGCCAAGTTTCCTTCCACCTTGTCAATCACAAAATACCTTCCAATTCTGCAATGGATGTTAACCAATAAACATATTTTGCCTCAATGTTATCCTTGATTTTAAGGAATTTAAAATTTGAAGTATAAATAGATGGGGCTGGAGGCAGGGAAGCATATACAAACCCTGAGTGAGTAAAAGAAATCCTTTCCTTTAACCAATCAACTTTTCAATATATTGGAAGAGGACAGAAGATAAGGCTCAATCCTTCAAGGGAAGTTTGGTGAATATTATTAAAGACAAAGATTATACCTTTATAAACTGAAAAACCATCCTCCAAGAAAGCTGGTAAACCAGAAATACTTTACATAGGAAAAATCTCCATTAACTAAAGTAATGAGAACCCTCAATATCAGTGTTTTATATTGAGAATTAAGCACTGCACTTAAAACCTGCCTGTAATAAATCTTTGTAAGAAAGAAAAAAGCTTCAGCAGTCATTCTGAAAGACACGAAAGGTCATAAGGCCTCGCATGAAAACCTACCTTGCTGTTTACAAAACCTTACAAGACACAGATCTAAATTTATTTTCTGATCCTACTATTTTCTTAACAGCAAATCAACTTTTAGATAAAAATAAATAGGTAAATATAAATGGAAAAAATAGTGTCAAACTTTATTATATGACTTGTTTAGTCTCATTTCAGGCTAAAGAACAGTCTTGCCCCATATTGTATTTTCCTTTCTAAATAAAGAGAGGAAAAAAAAATCCACTATTTCCCCCCAAAAGTTGGTGGGGGGTGGGGGGCGGGTAGGTTGTTAAAAGGTCTAGAGCTGTGCTGTCAAATGCCAGGGCCACCAGTCATATGTGGCTATTTAAACTCAAACTAACTAATATTTTAAACAAAAACTTTAATTCTGTTCCTCAGTCAAACCAGCCACCTTTTAGGAGCTTCAAAAGCCACATGTGACTAGCAGGTCCTGCACAGATAGAGGACATTTTCCATCACAGCACAAAGTTGTACTGGACAGTGCTGACCTAGAACAACATTTCTCAAGGTATACAAAATCATCAGGACAGCATGTTATAATACATTATAACACAGATTACTGGGTCCCTAACCCAGGAGTTTATCTCAGGGGTCTGAAAGTGAAGGTGTTAGACGCTCAGTTGAGTCCAACTCTATGTGACCCCATGGACTGTAGCCCTCCAGGCTCCTCTGTCCATGGCATTCTCCAGGCAAGAATACTGAAGTGGGATGTCATTTCCTTCTCCAGGGGATCTTCAAAACCCAGGCTGAAAGCCAGGTCTCCTGCGTTGCAGGCCAATTCTTTACCATCTGAGCCACCAGGGAAGCCCCAAGAATACTGGTGGGTAGCCATTTGCTTTCCCAGGGGATTTTTCCAACCCAAGGATCAAACCTGCATTGCAGGGGAGATGCTTTACAGTCTGAGCCACCAGGGATGGGGCCAAAAACCTGCATTTCTAACAATGCTCCAGCAGGACGTGATGTGCCTGTCATCTCAAGCAGTACAGTACTCTATAATAAAGGATCAGCTTGTGGTTCTTCTTAATCCACCTTTAACCAACACTTGGATAAAATGCTAGAAAAGCTAATTACCAGGAAAAAGTATTTTAAACAAGGTCTACACCATAAACTTGCATTTTCTATTATCAGATTCAACAGACAAATCATTTTTCTTAAAAATATTGTTGCTGTTTAGTCACTAAGTCGTGTCTGACTCTTACACGACCCCATGGTCTGTAGCCTGCCAGCCTCCTCTGTGCATGGGATTTCCCAAGCAAGAATACTGGATTGGGTTGCCATTTCCCTCTCTAGGGGATCTTCCCAACTCAGGAATAAAACCTGAGTCTCCTGCATTGCAGGCAGACTCTTTACCGCTGAACCACCAGGGAAGCCCAAAAAATGTTATAAAAGCAGTCAATTCTTACAAGTTTTGAACTTACCTCATCGCACATAGGTAACAAACAGTCCACAGATTTGCAAGGATCCAGACTACGTTTGAGTAGCCCTGATCTAGAAGAGCTGATTTTACGTTTTTATGATTATCTTTCTGGAGCTGGTCATTAACGATCTCTTTCATATCCTCTACCATTTCTTCAATGTATTTTTACAACCTGAGGCAAAAATGTTATTTCCATGAAGCAGAAACCACCCTCCACCAGCTCCTAAAAAGGGTAATGTAATTTGGTAATGGTAATGGGGTTTGCTCAAAGAAACAACCTGAGAGGTCTTCAATTATAATGTGATCCAAAACTGTCATGTGGTCAACAAAGATGAGGGCTTGACTTTTTCATGCTAACCCAAGGTTGAATTTAGACTGCTAACACTGCAAAAATGGATCAGCCAAGATACCCATTGAACATTACTAAGGTCTCTGCATTAAATTCCATAAAATTTCTTCACTAAATAAGATTGATGATTTGGGACCTTTTTTACCAGACACAATCCTTCATAGGACTTCTTAAGAATGCTGATGGTTTCCCCAAATCCAAAATGACCAGCCCAGGTACATCTCTTCACCCCTGTCCCTTAGGAAAGGAACACATCAAACAGAGTCCCTGGATGGGGCTCAATGCCCCTCCCCAACTACCTAAAGCTTAGGTGTTTTCCTCATTCCACATATCAAACCAAACAGATTTGCCTTCTACTCAACTTCTAGTCTGGCCCAACAAACAGACTCCTAGGAGAAAATCTCCAGGTTAACTTCAAGTTCGGCCACTTCCTAGAGACTACTCTGAGAATTTTCTGACTGCTCAATCATTTTGTTTTACCAATCTATTTGACTATTACTTAAATAAATTGTAAAATAAGGCTCTGAGAACTGTAATACGTGACCCTTTTTCCTATAATAACATCTGGCCCAACAGAACTTGACATATATGATGCTCTGATAAAATAAGGTTACATGCTCAACTAGTCCTTATTTTAAGAAAAGTTCCACTTAAAATTAACAATAATAACGGAAAAGTTACAAGGTATAGCTCATTAAAAAGTCTGGGGAATATAAAAATGAGAGGAATTATTTCTAATTGTTCTGCTTATAGCGTCAGAAAGAAAATCCTTTTCCTCTTAACATATTGAATGAAGCACTAACAGAATGAATAAGAAGTAAAATTTAAAGCAAGAAAACATCAGGAACTTTTGCCACGGCCACCCCCTCCAGTCCCATCTGCAGAGGCAGATGGCTAAGACCAAGAGGCCCTGGATTCTCAAGACTGTCTTGTCACCTGCTGCAAACTTCACTCTATCAGGCTGCACAGACGACGGGCAAAGGCATGGAACGGCTTCCCAACTATACGACAGGGAAGAACTCTGGGGGTAACCCTTGCCTAGAAGCCATCCTCAGATGGCTGATGCAGAAGGGCATCCCCAAGCCCAGGTCAACTGATCCAGACTGAGATTATGCAAAAAAATACCTGAAACTGAGATTACGCAAAAAAACACCCAAAGAAGTCAGCCTCTAGGCAAAAGATTTTGCTCAAACAAAATAACTCCTTTGTAATGACCTAGACCAATGATCCTTAATATTATTTTTGCACCTGGGTGGGAAGAGATGAGGGAGAGAAGGGAAGGGGGGAGTCACAGATCTCTTTGAGAATCATAAAAAGCAATGGATTTGCTTCCCATAAAAATGCACACACAAGCGATATTTCATATACTATTTTGGGGAGTTTACAGATGAGCTAAACACTCCCTCGATGTCCAAGAATCCAAGGATAGAAAACATCAACCTAAATAGGTAGGACCCAAAGGCCAATGCTACAGTAGCTGCTCAGTTGCTCAGTCATGTCCAAGTCTTGGCACCCCAAAGACTGTAGCCCGCCAGGCTCCTCTGTCCATCGACTCTCCAGGAAAGAATCTAGGAGTGGGTTGCCATTTCCTACTCCAGGGGATCTTCCCGACCCAGGGACTGAACCTTGTCTCTGGCATATCCCTCACTGACAGGCAGATTCTTTACTGCACCACCTGGGAAGGAAGACCTTCATTTAACCTGAAGCCTGACCTTTTATGGAAAGACAATCGTAGAATTTAAAAATGTAGATATTCCACAAATAAAGCGCTTTGGCCACATAGTGTACAAGAAAATCCAAAACATATATTAAAATTTTACCAATACTGTATTTGATCCATAAAATTAGATTAACAAAAAAAAACCCTAGAAGAATCTTTAATAAAGGAGTAGAAAAGTAGAAAAATAGAAATCTTCCTTTACTCTTTTACAAAATTCAAACATGCATCTGTCACTTTGTAAATGTCTGGATTCACGTCCTGAAGTTAACTTAAAATTCTACTTCCCAGTTTTCCTGAAATTTTCAAACACTATTCGGTATGTTAAGTTCTTCTGAAATTGTCAGTGGATAAAAGCACCATGGAAGTCTATTGAAAAGTCACTATTACAAACTAGAAAAACCAACTAATCCAGGTACCACAAGCAAAACTAAAAGCTTTTCTCCAGATTTTATGCAAATAATTTGGTTCAGAAGTTGGAAAAGGGGTAGATACTTTAAAACAACTCCAGTTTACTACCTTCAGGACTTTTATGGAAATAACAGAATTTCTCACAAGGGTATCAAAGGCCTCCATGAAATGAACCAAAGAGAAGAACATTTTGGCAAGGAAAAATCAGCTGCATTCCCCTTGTGCACTTCATGGTTATTACTGTACTGGGCTAACCCTGAACTCCCAAGTGCCCTAGAAAGACCTCTTTTGCACTATGGCGGGTGGGGTGGGGGAACAGCCCTCACTGTATTCCAACTTGCCTTTTCAATGACAAATTCTCGAAATGGAGAAGTGAAAAGGGATGGGTGTACAAAACGCAAGCAAAGTGTGCTAGTTAATCTAGCACCATACCACAAAAGCATGGCAGCACACTCCAGCTTTTTAAGAAATCTTTTTAGAGCCTACTGGTGGTAAAAAAGGATAGGTGTGCTTTGGATGGAGATGATGTGTGTTCAAATTCTGGCTCTAACCTGAACCAGCTTCATGGCCTTGAACAAGTTACTTCATTTCTCTGAGCTGTAGTCCATGGAGCTCCTGGATTGGCTAAGAAAACAAGGTTTTGTTTTGTTTTGTTTTCCCTCATCTCTTGTAGTCCCAGCACCCGGCTAAGTGCCGGACCCAGACCAGGTATTCGTTCATTCAATGCTAGTTCTTTTTGTTTCCCTCACACGGGTGTCGTAGTCTATGGCAAACAAAACTTTTCTCTAGGAAATAAGATCTCTAAGCTCTAGATGTTTTTTAGGTATTTCAGAGTTTTCAGTATAGTAATAATCTGGTACGGGGAAATGCAGGCAGTTGCATGGGATCCACTGTAGCTTTTCACCTAAATCTGACTAAAGCTTCTGTGAGGGCTGGAAGTATAAAGAGAACTACTATTTACTAAAAATAAAACAATTGTGGGGAGAGGGATAAATTAGGAGTTTGGGATTAACAAATACACATTACTATATATAAATAAACAACAAGGACCTACTGTATAGCACATGGAACTATGTTGAATATCTCATAACAACCTATAATAGAAAAGAATCTGGACAAAGTATATATATGTATGTATAACTGAATCTGTAAAAGTATATATACATATATATATATATAAAACTGAGTCACTTTGCTTGTACACCTGAAACTAACACATCACTGTAAATCAACTATACTTCAATTTAAAAAACAAATTTCAAACCTTGCTATACTGGGGAGGACGAGAGAAGAGGGTGAGAACACAGTCTTCTCAATTGATTTAGACACTGTCATTGTGTCATAGTACCAACGATATTTATGCAGGTAGAATCCTCAAATCCTAAAGCCTGTTCAAAAGGGTTCAGAACATGAATCCATGTGTGACTCCATGTGGTTATTACAAAGTCTACAAGTGAAAGTTGAAAAACATATGGCACCTACAGTCGCAAGCCTGTTCCCTCATGGCTTAACACAGGAAGACGTAACCGCAAACTCTGTTTGGGGCAAAGTCATACATTCAAGAAAACTTGAAAACTTCTTGGCAACTTCTCTAAATCGGAGAGCTCCAAGACACTAGCCCCAGGGCCTGCTGTTCCTGATAGGTTTTCTATAATATAATGGCAAAACAACTTACAAATGAGACAGTGGTTTCTAAAGAGATAAGATTCTGCTTCAGATTTTCTTTGGTACTTGTAATAGTTATAAGTAAATCAATAAATACAAAAAATGAACTGCCAAAGGATCTTCCAGAAATGCAGTAATGTTACATGCGGCCTCTCACTTCACTTTCAACTGGCCATTCAATGTTTCACTTGATTTGTCTGGAAGTTAATACACTGATGAGTTCAAAGAACTTCTGACTATACTGATAATAAATTATAAAAATAATGGGAAAGCCATAGAACATTAAAAAGTTGTGGGAAAGGTGATCCTAGTCCAAGACTTTACAGTGCAATAACAACTAAACGTAAAAAGCAAGAAAATAAGTGCAGTAGGAAAGATGTGACTTGGACTTCCCTAGTGGTCCAGAGGTTGAGAATCCGCCTGCCAGTGCAGGGGACATGGGTTCGATCCCTGGTCTGGGGAGATCCCACATGCCTAGGGGCCCCCACGCCACAACAGCAGCAGGAGAAGCCACTGCAACAGGAAGCCCACCAAACGCAGCGAGAGGAGCCCCCACTGGCTGCAACTGGAGAAAGCCCACACACAGCAATGAAGACCCAGTGGGCAGCCAAAGATAAATAAATTAAAAATTTTTTAAAAATGTGACTCCAGGCAGACTGTGGTAGCACAATGAGACACAACTAATTTCACAACAGATCTAGGTTTACTTTGCCCAAGGCCAGACTATAGCCGAGAACAGTATCCTAATCTGGTAAGGGAGATTTCTAAATTAGCAAAAAAAAAAAAAAAAAAAAAAAAAAGGGAGGGAGGAAGTTGTAAAGGTTAGTTTTTAATAGCCTATTAATCAAGAAAAAAAGCTTAAGTAATTTATCATAATTCATCTAGGAATTCTGCCCTGGGACAGAAAGAAGTCCAAAATTAATCATTTCACCACTCCACATTTTCCCAGGCCTTTGGTTACAGGCTTATACGAAACCACCTGTTCTGGTTGGCACACATCCTTTCACTTGATGGTTCACGCCTAATCATTTTTATCACACATGGATCTCAAACCTTCTCTCTATTCCCAGAGAGCCACAAAGTTTAGAAAAACTATCTCCCTGAGGTTGCCAGCCTGATCTTCCCATTTGGAATACCAGCAAATTCTCCTGTGCTATGCAGCTGATGGGGACGAATCCCCAGTAAGAAAGACAGTTCGTAATTAGTCTCGGGAACACAGCAGTAGTCCCTGTCTGGACTTTTCTAAGGGTCCCAAGCGTATCCCCTCAAAGTACATCTAAATTTGGAGCCTGCTGGGATGGTATTCCTATAAGCCATTTGAGAAACAAAAATCGAATTTCAGGCAATACTGCAGACACTCTAAAAACTGTAAAAAATGTTTAAATGGGTATCTTCTCTGTTCATGGATCTGCCACACCAGAAAGGAGCAGTGTAGAGGGGGTGGGAAATAAGGCGCATACACAGCTCCAAAGATGCCTGGAGATGTTAGGGATTCGCTAGAAACCCTGGCCAGACTACTAATGGTCCATAAACTCTCAATTGGAGAATACGGGCCTACAGGTTCAAAATCGAATTACAGTGCCTTATTAGATCACACACTACCGAAAGCAAAGTCACAGCAGTCATAACTGGAACTAGGAACACTTTCCGTACACAAATGTAAGTGTCTGCTTATGCATTTTTAATCGGATCAAATAAAACTGAAGCTGCAAACAAACTCAAATTTCAATTATCTCACTAGTGAGGGGATTTCCTAATAGCGTCTTTTTAAAAACCAAGTAGCTGCCAACCCTTTGCACATCTGACAGGCACGTCCCTGGAAATTTGGGAGCAACAGACTCCGTTACTTCTCAACAGCCAAGGAAAGAAATACCCTGAAAGGGAGAGATTCCTTTTTTTTTTTTTTTTCCTTTACGCTCCAACATGCAATCTAATAATGCACAAAACTTGGCTGCGGGGTTGCTGGACACCTCCAGGGTTCCAATTCTCGGGGCGAGTGCGCGCTAGTGCGTAAGAAGGGGGCGGAGGGGGTGCGCGCTCCGGGGACGCGCCGGGGGCCCCCGCCCCCTCCCGGAGCAGCAGCCTGGCACCAGCCCACCCTCCTCCACCCCTGCAAACGGACGCAGGACGCCAATAGAGCAACTTCTCCGCGGGGGCGGCGGGGGGGGAATAGCGGTCATCCCTGCCCCGCCGCGGCACGACCGGGGTCCCTCCTCGGCCGGGTTCCGAGGAGGCGGGGGGCGGGGGAAATGGGGGAGCCCTTCGCACGCCCCGCCTCCGCCCGCCTGGCCCGCGGCCGGGGGTCTGCCCGGACCCCCGCCCCTCCGCGCGGCCCGCAGCGGCGCACTCCCAAGGACGGCCACCCGGCCGGAGCGCGGCCTGAGCGCGAGCCCGGAGCGGAGCGCAGGCGGAGGCCGGCACCTAGCCTCAGGCCTCAGGCCGCCGCCTGCCCTCCGCCAGGCCGCCCGCCGCCGGCCCCAGCTCGGACCCGGGCCGGGCCTCGGCGGTGCCGCCGCAGCCCCTCATCCTGGCTTCATTCATAGGGGCACCCCAGCCCGGCCGGCGGGGCGGGGCCGGGAGCCCGCGGAAAAGGCTGGCCCGCCGAGGCCGGGGAGGAAAATAAAAAGTTTAAGAGAAGAACTTACCTAAAATGGCTCCTGCAGCAGCCAAAATACAAACAGCTATTATTTGGTGAAGTTTAGCTCAGACACCCTGCAAGGACACCCTAACCCGGATCGGGCCCGCCTTCCCTGCCATGCCATTGGGCTTCGCCGGCCCAAAATACAGCGTCATTGGTCAGCCCGGCTGCCGCTCAGGCAGAAGCCCATTTCAAGCTTGCTTGCAGGGGCGAGTGATGGGCTCGCTCCATTGTGCTCGTATTTGCATGGATGTGATAGCGGCGCTGATTGGCCGGCGCCGGGGGCCGCCCCGCCCCCTGCCTCGCGCCCCCCGCCTCGGAGACGCCGCGGCGCGCGGCCCCGCCCCCCGGGACGGAGCGGCGGGGCTACGGGGGCGGGGCGGGGCCGGGGTCCTGCGGGCCGAGAGGGCGGGGCGGGGTCCTGCCCGCCGCAGAAGGCAGGCAGGGGGCGGGGACCTGGAGCGCGCTCCGGCGGGGCGGGGAGGGGGTTCCTCCAGCAGGTGGAGGTCTCTTAGGTTATTGGGCTGGACAACTGGAACACCCGGGGCTGGCATCTCCGGGCCCGGGAGAAGATGTGACTGGGGTCCCGCGCGACAGATAGATTGCTCTGGGGCCGAGGTTCCGTAGGTCAGGAAAAGATGCCGAGGATCCAGGCGAAGAGTAGCTCTGTCTCCAGTCACATCCCTGCCAGTCCCTCTGGCTCCCTGGCACTCCTGGCACACGGGCTTCTTCCCAAGGACCACCCCCGCCCCGCCCCGCGCCCGCCCCGCACACCCCGGGAGGTTTCCGCTTTGGGGGAATCTTGCAACACCTTGGGTATATACCTCTCTAAAATCAGGGGTCGAGCTATGGTAGGTTTATGTTCAGCCCTGTCTCCCTCACTATCCTTGTAGCATCCTCAAGGACAGGGCCCAGCATATAGCAGGGATTCAACTAATTGTTTTAATATTCTTCCGTTCATTCGTTAGTAGTTAATTTTTGAATGCCCACTAAATGCCAGGCATTGATCTGAGACTGGAGATACAGGGGTTAGTAAGACAATGGCCTTGCTCTGGTGCGATGGACATGCTAAGGAGAAAGAAAGACAGTAAGTAAATACAAGGGGAGAGGTAGGGCTAAATGCTATGAACAAAATAGACGGAGGCAGAGAGGAATGCGGAGTTGGCCCTGTCAGGCTGATTACTCTGTATACCATCCCATTACTGCCACCTCCCAGATGCAAGTCACCTCACCACTTTACCCCCTGTTTGCTTCCCTCATAGGTGTTTCCTTAGCACCCACAAAAACAAAAACAAAAACAAAACCAAGGTTGGATTCTGATTGTAGAAGCTTATTTCACCTTATTTAAAGTAGGAATGATCTGAGTCCCAGTGATTCCAAGAGCCGTTTGTCTGATACATTCAAGATGAACACGGTTGACTTTGTCAGAGGTAGCTGTAATGATTTAGAAGAGCCTTACTGCACCCCCAGAGAGAGGATATTTTTAGTGTCTTTGAAACCCCAGCATTCCTATGGTTTTCAGCCTGTGGCCCCAACTCTCTTTTTTGGACCAATTCTTCAACTTCTTGGCAGACCCAGAGATTTCATCAATTTGAAAATACAGATAGCAGCCCCCATCCCACCTGTCGACCTCACCTGTGCACACTTCTCTCTTTGAACTCAAGACTGGCCACGATGTATCATGGTCCTTCCCTCCTCCCTTCTTTTTCTTCCTTCCTTAACTATTGAGCACCAGCTATGTTCCAGGTATTTTTCTAGACACAAAAGACAGCAGTAAATGAGGCAGATGATATCTGTGTCCTCAAGGAGCTTATTGTCTAGCTGAGTACAAGGGGGAGGTTGATGCGTGGATTCTGAAGAGCTCCAGTCCTGCCCAGCTGGACAGCGGACTTGCCCCCCTGTACCAGCTGCTGCAGGGGCTGAAGCAGGATCAAGCAGCTGGTAGCCACAGCTTCTCCAGTCTGACTCCAGGATCAAGGTTTTAAAATTGCTCATGGGATTTGGGTCTGTGAACTTTAACTTCTGGAAAGGGGCTGGGAGCAGAACTGTATTAGAGGCAGAGTTGGTGAGTCCAACATGGGAATCAAGCAGTCCTCATTTCACGCACTCAAATCTCTTGCCCACAAAAGATGAAAGCATAAATGAGGTAGGGGAGAGGGAAGAGAGTGTATATGCCTAAGCACAGAAGCACGGACAGTATTGGGAGGTGTGGTAGGGAGAGGGAGGGGGGAGGTAGATGTGTCAGTAATTCCTGTTCTTAAACTCAAGAAGAGTCAGTAGCACGTAAGAAATTAAACACACGCAAAGACACAAATGTTATATCACAAAACAAGAAATCAATAGGAGTGCATGATTGATTCACAAATGAATGATACAGGTACAAGCGAAGGAAAGATCTGGTCAGTGTACTCAGGAGAGGCAGCAGTCCTGACCTTCGAAGAATCTGGTCTGTAGAACTGAGCAAGGTGAGTGGAATCAGACCCTTAAAATGCTTCCACAGTATCCAGAGGCTGGCAAGGAAACCCAGACAGCTAAGTGTCTTCTGGTTGTATCCATCCATGGGGACGTCTTAGCCTGGGTTTTCCAGAACGCAGAGCCTGACTGCGTAGGGCAGGAATGAGAGGCAAAAGGAGGAAGGCAGGGAAGAGCCAGTGCCAGGATAATTGGACATCTCCTCCTCTAAGTGCTGCTGATGGCTCCCACTCAAGAGATCGTCCTCTCAGAATCCATATAAAATGAGACTCAGTACAGCCTGTGGGAGGTGGAATGGAAGGAAGCTTATCTACCAATTCATCTTGAATGATTTCTTATTCACTCCAGTTGTTTGTACTTAGGTGCCAGTTTGGGTTCTGGGGTGGCCCCAAAACTTGGTGTCAAGGAGTGTGCAGCAGGGCCACAGGGCAAAGAATTATTGGGGTACAGTTACGTGGAGTCATCCAGCCCTTGCAGAGCTGGATGCTACAGCAGCTGGCAGGGACGGACGTGGTTGCCACTAAGAGGTCCTGGAGTTCTGATGCCGGGTGACACCAGTGATGCATGACTTTCTGTACCATATAGTACATCCTTGTTTACAAAGAAAGCAATCCTTAGGAGCTCTGAAGGGGAGCCACATAAGGGCTTCCGACAGTTCTGGAACTTTGTGACGGCAGCTCCACGAACATGAGCTGCATCCTGCCTGACCGCATTCTCTCTTGTCTTTCCGCCTCTGTTCACTTGTCTGTTTTTAGACTGTGAGCTTCTTTTTAAAAAATTTTGTTTATTTATTTTTGGCTGCGCTGGGTCTTCGTTGCTGCACGCAGACTACTCTCTAGTTGCAGCACAAGGGCTTCTCGGTGTGTTGGCTTCTCTTGTTTCGGGGCACAGGCTCCAGGGGCAAGAGCTTCAGTAGTTGCAGCTCGTAGGCTCAGCAGTTGGGGCCTGTGGGCTCAGTTGCCTGCAGCATGTGAAATCTTGGCAAACCAGGGATTGAACCCATGTCCCCTGCATTGGCAGGCGGATTCTTAACCACTGGACCATCAGGGAAGTCCTCTAGACGGTGAGCTTCTCTATTGTTCTTGCTTATATATTTGTGAAATGGCTGCTTTCCCCAGCCCAGTTCATTTTCCTCCTAGGCTCAAAGCAAAACTACATTGCTTAGTAATCAGATAGGTCCTTGTGACTGAGCTCTAATGGAATCAGGATAGAAGTAATAAAAGTATATTTCATTTCTAAGCATCCTCTAAAACTTCCTAAGTGATCCTCCAAACCCTTCTCCTATCCTCCTCTCCTGGCCAGATGCAAAACTATCCAGTGGAGCGCACTTACCTGCCAGTCCAGGGGCTAAGACTCCAACTCCCAATGCAGGGGGCATGGGTTTGATCCCTGGTCAGGGAACCAGATCCCACATGCCTCAACCAAGAGTTCACATGCTGCAACTAAGATCCAGGGCACCCAAATAAATAATTTTTTTTTTTTTAAGATTGAAGTTTATTTTTGTCTTTCTCATAAGAAATCTAGGAAGCACCCATTTCAAGAGAGGCCTGGAGCTCTGTGGTATCGTCAGCAATCCAGGATTCAGTATTTTTGCTCCACCATCTTTAGCTTTCATTCCTCAGGTAACTTCATGGTCCATAGCTGCTGGAACACCAGTCCGTATTTTTTTTTTTGGATGGAAAAAGGAAAGACAAATTGGAAAAAATTAAAGCTGAGTCATGGCCCTTAAACAGCCTTCCTGGAAACACTACACATCACTTATGCTTACATTTCATTGGCCAGAACTCAGTCACATGGCCACACCACGCTGCAGAAGAGGCTGGGAAATATGGCATTTTTTTTTTTTTAATTCACTTGGCCATATGTCAAGTTAAAAATCAAAGTCTTTAAATGTCCATCAACAGACGAATGGATAAAAAAGATGTACACTATATATGTGGCAATATTACTCAGCTGTTAAAAAAAAAATTGTCATTTGTAACAACACTGATGGACCTAGAGATTATCATACTAAATGAAGTAAGTCAGAGAAAGACAAACATCATATAATATCACTTATGTGGAATCTAAAACATATCACAAGAGAACTTATTTACAAAACAGAAATAGACTCACAGACATAGAAAACAAACCAAAGAGGAAAGGGGGAGAGGGATACATTAGCAGTATGGAACTAACAGACACACTGCTATATACAAAGCAGACAACAAGGACCTGCTGTGCAGTACAGGGAACTATATTCAATGTATTGTAATAACCTATAATGGAAAAGAATCTGAAAAGTATATATATATATGCACATATATATATATATTGGAGAAGGCAATGGCACCCCACTCCAGTACTCTTGCCTAGAAAATCCATGGACGGAGGAGCCTGGTAGGATGCAGTCCATGGGGTCACTAAGAGTTGGACACGACTGAGCAACTTCACTTTCACTTTTTACTTTCATGCATTGGAGAAGGCAATGGCAACCCACTCCAGTTTTCTTGCCTGGAGAATCCCAGGGACGGGGAAGCCTGATGGGCTGCTGTCTATGGGGTTGCACAGAGTCGGACACGACTGAAGTGACTTAGCAATATATATATATGACTGAATCACTTTTCTGTACACCTGAAACAAACACAATATTGTAAATCAACTATAATTTAATAAAAAAAAATTGAGGTTCTGTCATTAAACAGTGGGCTCAATTAGCAGTCTCTGGCACAATGTCCCGCAGAAATAATATTCCCAGAATGTAAGTTAGGATAAAATGACTAAATAAGGAGACTGTTTCTGAACATTTTTAACAGCTTTATTCAGGATAATTCTCATACCATATAACTCACCTACTGTAGGTGTACAGTTTAATGATTTTTAGTAAATGTATACAGTTGTGCAACCTTTACCACAATCCAGTTTTAGAACAGCTCCATCACCCCCAGGAGTTCCCTTCTTCCTGTTTGCAGTCACTTCCCACTCCCAGTCCTAGGCCCAGGCAACCATTGACCTGCCTTCATCTCTACAGTCATGCCTTTTCTAGAATTTCATGTTTATGGAATAGTGCACTATACTGTCATTTGTGTCTGGCTTATTTCCTGTAAAACAGTATCTTTATGGTTCATCCCTGTTGTAGGATATATTGTCAGTTTCTTCCTTTTTACCGCTGCAGAGTCTTCCTTTGTATGGATATGCCATCTTTTACTTACTGACTCATGAACTAATGGATATCTGGATGGTTTCCATTTTGGAGCTATTATGAATAACACTGCTATGAACATTACCTACAAGTGTTTGTGTGGACATATGTTTTCATTTATCTTGGTAGATATCTAAGGAGATCGATGCTTATAATTGAATGCATACATTGAAAGGACACTCACTGACTGTCTGCAACTGACAAGCACTGTGAATAGGTGCTGGGGACACAGTGGTGAATAAAATGCAGCACAGGGACTTCCCTGATGGTCCAGTGTTTCAGAATCATCCTGCCAGTACAGGGACACAGGTTTGATTCCTGGTCCGGGAGGATCTCACATGCCTCAGAGCAACTAAGCCTCTGTACCACAATGACTGAGTCCACGCTCTAGAACTCACAAGCTGCAACAGGAGAAGCCACTGCAGTGAGAAGCCCGTGCACCCCAATGAAGAGTAGCCCCTGCTCGCTGCAACTAAGGAAAGCCCACGCAAAGAGACAAAGACCCAGCACTTCAACTACTGAGCCCGTGTGTGCTAGGGCCAGTGCTCTGCAACAGGAGAAGCCAATGAGAAGCCCATGCACCCCAATGAAGAGTAGCCCCCTTTTGCCACAGCTAGAGAAAACCCGCAGACTGCAACAAAGACCTAGCACAGCCAAACGTAAATAAATAATAAAATTAATTTTTTAAAATGCAGCAAAAACTCAGCCTTTGTGGAGTTTGCAGACAGTTGTTAGTCAACTAATTGTGCAAAAAAATGTAAAACACAGCAGCAGTAGTAAGTGCCATAAAGGAGGGGCACATGGTGCCATCAGAGCCCATGCTGGAAGGATACGCCTTGACTAAGGAAGTCAGTAAAGCTGCCCATTAGCTGAGATCTTAAGTATACCATCAAGCTTCCCTGGTAGCTTAGATGGTAAAGAATATGCCTGCAATGCAGGAGACCAAGGTTTGACCCTTGGCTCTGAAAGATCCCCTGGAGGAGGGCATGGCAACCCACTCCAATATTCTTGCCTGGAGAATCCCATGGACAGAGGAGCCTCGCAGACTATGGTCCATGGGGTCATGAAGAGTCAGACACCACTGAGTGACTAACACACAAAGTGTACCAGGATGATCACTCCCAGTGAGTTTTGTCCTTCAAAGTAATATCTTATGAGGCCATATACTTTTTTCCAATAGTGTTGTCCTTGCAAAAGTTCTAAGCCAATTTATAAGCAATGCTGGTCCCAGACCTCTTTGTCCTCTGAAGTCCTTGTGTGTTAACCTCTCAGAATGTTTTGTTTTCTGATTAGACCATGACGAATACAACAAACCACCTAAGAAAATCAACAGCATCTCTTTAGAGTCACTCTCACCAATTGCCAAAAATGGAATTCCCCTGCTAAACCATGGCTCTTATTCCCCAGAGCTGGTGGAGAGGGGTTTGTGGCGGTTTGCAAAAATAAACTCACAGATATCATCTATTAAGGGAGGAGAGTGGGCAGCATCAGCTCTGTTCTTCCTTACAGCTCAAAATCATGTGCCTATGATCTGCCACTGAGAAGATGCCAGTGACCCATGGTGTGTGGAGGTAATGCCCAAAGAAGAATTAAAAAACTATAAAGAGTCAACAACTGAGCAACTAACCATACACCACATGCACATATAGGAACTTCCCCGGTGGTCCAGTGGCTAAGACTCCACACTCCCCACGCAGGGGGCCCAGGTTTCATCTCTGGTTGGAGAACTAGATCCCACATGCTCCAACTATAGTTTCACATGCTGCAACTAAGACCCGGTGTAGCCAAGTAAATAAATAAAAGTAAATATTAAAAAAAAAAAGTATAGCTGGTGGCAGTGTCCTGGCCTGGCAAAAGCACTTTCCCCAGGATGAAACTGGATAAGAATAGTTAAGTCCACAGGATTTGGAGACCAAAAGATCTGATTCTAATTCCAGCTCTGCCACTGGTGACCTTAGGAAAGTTACTTAGAGTTTTTTGATTTTGATTATAGGGTTGTTGTATAAATAATAGGTTGTATAAATTAAACTGGGCTTCCCCAGTGGCTTAGTGGTGAAGAATCCACCTGCCAATACAGGAGACCTGGGTTTGATCCTTGGGTTGGGAAGATTCCCTGGAGGAGGGCATGGCAACCCACTCCAGTATACTTGCTTGGAAAATCCCATGGACAGAGAAGCCTAGTGGGGTACATACAGTCCATGGGGTCAAAAAGAGTCCCACACAACTGAAGCGACTGAGCACACATGCATGCATGAATTAAATTATTCATACAAACTACTCAGCACGTGGTAACTGCTCAACTAATTGTTAATTACATTCCTTCCTCTGACCCCTATTTTCCTAAGTTCTGTATAGACCTTCCCAGTTCTGTTGACTTGTTTTTTTGAAACATATTAGTTCTATTGATTTGACCCAAGTCAGTCTCTGTCCTTCTTGCTTTTGGCCTGAGGGACCCTCTGTCTTTTCGAGTGACTTCTGCTGATGTATATGGCCTCCATCTCTCATGGATTAATTGGGCTGATTTAACTCTTAAAGTGCTGTAGAGCTCTTTCACCCAGGTATGACACTGCTACTATTTTAATTTTTTTTAATCTGAGTTTATACATATAAATGACTGTGCCCACTTTCAGTAACCATGATTTATGGAAACTCACACCTCAAATGTTCTTGGGCAGGATTTTTGAAAACACTGATCACCCTACCCTGAAAGAGTTCCATAAATCCTTCATTCTCGCTCAGCAGTGTACTTTCCTGCAGCGACAGTTAGACCATTCGAGCCATAAAAACATGCTCAAGCTTAAGCTTTTTACCAAGCCTCAAGTTGCTTTGGAATCCTTTCTCTTATGTACGAAATTCTACCATAAGCAGTACTGACTAATTTAGAGACAGGACTATTTGCAAACTGGCAATAAACACATTGCTGTTTTCACCCTGGGAATTAAGCACTACAGTTCTTTAAAATTCATTAGTTTCCATGTTGCATGGTAGACACCCTCCAAGATGTCCTTTAACGACCCCCACATGCAAGGATTCAAACCCTTATACTGTCCCCACTACTTGGTAGGGTGAAGTAGGAAGGAGGATGGGCTTCCCAGGTGGCGCTAGTAGTAAAGAACTCACTTACCAATGCAGGAGACGTAAGAGTCAAGGGTTCGATCCTTGGATTGGGAAGATCCCCTGGAGAAGGACATGGCAACCCACTCCAGTATTCTTGCCTGGAGAATCCCATGGACAGAGGAGCCTGCCAGGCTATAGTCCGAAGGGTTGCAAAGACTCGAACGTGACTGAAGTGACTTGACAAGCACGAAAGTAGGAAGGATTTGCAGTGTGAAACCTGTTTGCCAACTCCAGACATCGACTTTGACAGTGACCACAATGAGGCAGTCATTTCATCTGTAAAATGGGGATGATGCCCTGTCTAGGCAATCTCTCAAGGTATCATCAGGGTCAAATGAGATGCAGCATCTTAAAGAGCTTTGGCGTAAAACAAAGAATCATTATTGAAGATTCCAGGTGTAGCATTTTCTACACGAGACATCAAGTATAAACCCACTATGTATAATTTGCATGTGTCTTAGCGATGACCAGAGCCCATATTTATAAACCAGTGTCCTCGTGTTGTTGAAATGTCAGTGCCTCCAAAGTCTTTTGAGTTAGGGCCATAGACTCTTGCAACTGCTGGGGTGTGACATCTTCCCAGACCAGACTGCCCATCGGTCATAGAGAATCGCCAGGACACTGCCTCTCTTCATGCATTTCTAAAATACTCTTTTGGATAGCAGCACATTTTTCATTAAATTTTTCTTTAACAGTTTTGAAGAAGTGTAAACAATTGCCCTCTAAAGAGCTACTGTTGAGTTCCATGAAGAAGTACCTGGTTTTCTGCCTTCTGATTACCCAATAAGTCAATAACATTTGCATGAGAAGAGCTGGGCTACCAAGATTTGCCCAAATAATTTCATTCCAGTTTAAATATGTACCCGTGATGGACTGTTGACCTTAAAACTATACAGGAATCTAGCTTTCATTTAGCCATGGTTCTCAGTGTCATGTCTTGACATGGCCAGTTATGCAGGATATGGCAAGTAATCTGTCACTGCTCATATATAAAGGAACACAGTCTAAATGATTTACCTTTTAAAAAATAAATAAATGGGAGCATATATTCTTATAATAATGTCATTCATATTCATTTGTATTCTGATGTGCTGTCCTGAGCAGCAGAGCAGGGGGTGGCATTTTAGCTGAGCACTGAGGTACCTTATCTATGGTTCCACTTGAGGTGCAAGACCATTACCAGTTCTGACAACTATAAATCATGATGGTGTTGGTGAAAGAGTGATGATTTATAGTTATCACCGCTATTAATACTTTTGCTTCAGTAGCATAAGCTTTCTCAACGTATTACTAGTATTTATAGGGCAAAAGTCTGGGGGGAAAGCAAAACATTAAAAATAAAGTTAGCCAGGACTTTCCTGATGGTTCAGTGGATAAGAATGGCCTGCCAGTGCAGGGGACATGGGTTCGATCCCTGGCCTGGGAAGATCCCACCTGCCTCCGAGCAACTAAACCCATGCACCACAACTATTGAACCCATGTTCTAGAGCCCATGAACTGTAACTACTGAGCCCCTGTGCCACAACTACTGAAGCCCGTGTGCCCTAGATCCAGCAAGTCACAACGACTGAGCCTTGCTGCAACTACTGAAGCCCATGTGCCTACAGTCTGTGCTCTGCAACAAGAGAAGACACTTGAATGAGAAGCCCACACACAGAAACTAGAGAGTAGCCCCAGCTCTCTGCAACTAGAGAAAATATGAATACAGCAATGAAGACCCAGGAGAGCCATAAATTAATTAAGTAAATTAAATATAAATAAATAAATAGGGCAGTGTGTACATGTCAAAAATTATTTTAAAAATAAATATTAAAACATAAAGTTAGCCAGATTTATTTAGTTTTTCCTTATATAATGGAAATTCTTGAAATTTTTAAATGGCCTTTTTTTTTTTTTCTCCAAAACACTTTTATAACCATTACACCATAAATATTTTCAATACTATTTGTCTTACTTCCCTAGGGGGAAAAAAATCAGCCTAGACCGTGAGGAGTATAGGTTTCATCCAAACTTCCTGATCGGGGTCACAGCGAAGTGCAGCAGAGAAAACACTGAGACACAGCTTTGATCCAATACCTTCCTTGCACAAATGCTCACGTATTGCAAGATCACTTATTTTCTTTACTGCTTCTGGGTGTAACAAGGACAAGGGCAGATCAGAGTCAACACAGGCAGGGCTGTGTAAATGAAGTAAGATTCCTGGAAGACCCATTGACGTTGAGCAAGTACAAAGGACAGGCAAAACTGAGTCAGGATTAGGAGCCGGGGGTCCAAGTCTTTGGGAGTTAGGATCAGAAAAAAATGAGTGGTTGAAAGCAAATGGCAAAGATTCAGGTAGGACAGTCTGTTTTGGTAAGTATGTTCAAATAGTGGTGTGTGTGTGTGTGTGTGTGTGTGTGAGAGACAGAGTATGTGGTCTTGGAAGGGTAGTGTTTAATTCATTTGAAAAGTCAAGGTAGATAGGGGTAGTTCATGAATGATTAGATGGGTGGTTGGATAGTTAAAATAATGCATGAAAAAATGAAATATCTGTGAAGCACAATAAAGCAGAGCATGATAAAATGAAAAAAATGATGCATGAATGATTGGTGGAGGAATGGATGGTTGAATGGATAAATGGATATAATGAAATTAGGATGGATGACTGATATGACAGATGAATGGGTGGTGGGCAAGTGAGTGATTTAGTTGGATAAATGGATAAATAAATGTACAATGGATGGATGAATAGATAGATAGATAGGCATGTGGGTGCATAGATATTAGATGATTGAATGGGTAACCAAACTGATGGATTGGTGGATGAACACAAAGATGGTCTAGCGAACAGATGGATAAATGAATGCATAAGTGAATACATTATGTGATAGGCAAAATGATGGCTCCCAAAGATATTTTAACATTCCTGAAATTTGTGAATATGTTAGATTACATGGCAAAGGGGAATTAAGCTTACTAATCAACTGACCTTGAGATGGAGAGATTATCCTGGATTATCTGGGTGGGCCCAATGTAATCACAAGTACCTTTAGAAGAAGGCAGAAGGGACAGAGTTAGAGATTTGAAGATGGTAGGCTTCTGGTTTTAAAGCTTAAGGAAGGAGACCAGGAATGCAGGTGGTCTTTAGGAGCTGGAAAAGGCAAGGAAACACATTCTTCTCTAGGGCCTCCAGAAGTACTGCCTTTTTACTCACATTTTTCTTTGGCTGGGCCATGAAACATGTGGGATCTTAGTGCCCTGACCAGGGTGGAACCTGTGCCCACTGCATCGGAAGCACAGAGTCTTAACCACTGGACTTCCAGGGAAGTTCCAACTACATTTTGATTTTAACACTTAAGACCTATTTTGGACTGCTGAACTCTAAAACTATAAAATAATCAATCTGTGTTGCTATTATTGTTTTAAATATTTATTTATTTGGCTGTACCAGGTCTTAGTTATGGCATGTGGAATCTTCATCGCAGCATATAAGGTTTAGTTCCCTGACTAGGGATCGAACCTAGGGCCCCCTGCATTGGGAGCACTGATTCTTAGCCACTGGACCAGCAGGGAAATCCTTCTATGTTGTTTCAAGTCACTAATTCTGTGGCGGTTTGTCACAGCACCAATAAAAATGGATGAGTATACAGATAGATGGGTGGATGAATGGAAGGACTGGTGAATGCATAGTGTTAGGTTCTTAGTCATGTCCGACTCTTTGCAACTCCATGGACTGTAGCCCACCAGGCTCCTCTGCCCATGGAATTCTCCAGGCAAGAATACTGGAGTGGATAGACACTCCCTTCTCCAAAGGATCTTCCTAACCCAGGGATCGAACCCGAGTCTCTTGCATTGCAAGCAGATTCTCTATAGTCTGAGCCATCAGTGAATATATACATGAATAAATGGTTGGTTGGTTTGTTGGAGAAGAGGATAAAAGGAAACTTGTCTCTAACAACACTTCTGACATCAAGCATGTGGATTTTCCCCTCACATTAAATAGTTCTGACACTAACTGCTTGGATCCCCCACAGGTTAAAGACTCATCCCCACAAGACTACTCCCTTCACCTTCAATGTTAATCACAAATAGAGGGGAACCAGGTTACTCACACTTTTACCCAATCTGGTTATAAATTATGGTTTCCCAGGACTCTCTCCTCAGGTTTGATAATTGGCTATAATGGATCACAGAACTCAGGGAAATACTTTAGTTCTGTTTACCAGTTTATTATAAGGATATTGTAACAGATAAAATGAACAACCAAATGAAGAGGTATATAGGGAAAGGTTTAGAAGGGTCCTTAGCACAAGATTTTCTGTCTAGGTGAAGTCTTGGGTGTGCCACCCTCCCAGAACACAGATACATTCATTCACCAACTTGGAACCTCTCTAAACCCCATACCTTAGGGATTTTTATGAAAATTTCATCACTGTAGGCATGATTGATTGGGCTTCCCACGTGACTCAGCAGTAAAGAATTCACCTGCCAATGCAGGAGATGCAGGAGACACGGATTCTATCCTTGAGTTGGGAAGATCCCCTGGAGGAGGGCACAGCAACCCACTCCAGTATTCTTGCCTGGACAATCCTGTTGATAGAGGAGCCTGGCAGGCTGCAGTCCACAGGACTGCAAAGAGTTGGACATGAATGAAGCGACTTAGCACACAGGCATGATTGATTAACTCAATCTCCAGGCCTTCTCTACTCCCCAGAGGATGGAGGATCAGGCTGAAAGTTCCAAGCTTCTAATCATGGCTTGATCTTCCTGGTAAGAAGCCCCATTCTGAAGCTATTCAGGATTGCCTTATGAGAACAAAAGATTTTTCAATCACCCAGGAAATTCCAAGGCATTTAGGAGCTCTGTGTCAGGAATCAAGGGTTGAGATCAAACATATTTATTATGTTACAGAGAGATAAATAAATATAGGCTACATGAATGGATAAACAAATTGATGGACATATGGGGAAATGAATGGAGAATAGATGGGTGGGTGAGTGAACAGATAGTGGATATACAAATAAATGGCAAGATAAAATGTGGGTGGGTGTGTAGATACTTGGATAGATGCATGGTTGTCTGGTGAATGGGTAGATGATGCATGGACTGATGATCGGTATGATGGGTGATTAAATGGATATACAAATGAATAGATACTTGGTTGGAGATCTGATTGGATGGGTGAGTACTTGTGTGTGTGATGCATGCATAAATTGAAAGCATCTTATGCTTAAAGATAGAAGCACTATCATTGACCTGAAATGTGGACTTTATGGCCATTAGGGAAGTTTCCAGTTGGAAGAGGAGCAATCTAGAGAGCCTATAAAAAAGTGTACAAAGTCCTGATCTTGCACTAACCCTCTATTCTGCAGAATGAACCGTTTAAAACAAGAGACTTTTGCACTTGATGGTTTCTCCATTTGGAATGTAATATTCTTAATATTCTTCCTTTGGGGGTTCCCAGGTAGGGCAGTGGTAAAGAACCTGCCTACCAATGCAGGAGATGTAAGAGACATGGTTTTGAGCCCTGGAGGAGGGCATGGCAACCCACTTCAGTATTCTTGCCTGGAGAATCCGCATGGACAGAGGAGGCTAGTGGGCTATGGTCTATAAAGTTGTAGGGTTGGACATGACTGAAGTGACTTAGCACAAGCACACACATTCTTTCTTCATGTAATTAACTTCTACTCATTCCCTGCATCAGAGCACAAGCATTGCTTTCTCGAGGATGCCTTATTGATTATAAGCTCTTATAGTATCATATATCTTTCCTTTGGAGTACTTTTAAAATTTTAATTTTACATTTATCTGTATGATCATGTGATTAGTTATCTGTCACCTCCACTAAACTGCAGTTCCAAAGGGCAAGGATCAAATGGTATTTGGACTTAACATTTTATCTCCATCTCTTAAGTCATGCCTGGCACACAGAAAATGTGGGGCTTTTTTTTAGTAAGTACCTTTCTGAATGGTCTGAAACCTTCTTGCATCATTCTTACTCTTATGACCAGAGAAGATCTTGCTGGTTTGCTGAAGCATTACTGATAACATGATGGCAAAGTCTTTTTGGCTGTGTTGGGTCTTCATTGCAATGCATGGGCTTTCTCTGGTTGCAGCATTCGGGGGCTTCTCTAGTTGTGGCGTGCAGGCTTCTCTTAATTGTGGCACACAGTCTCTAGAGCGTACGTGAGCTCAGTAGTTGTGGCATGGGCTTAGTTGCCTCGTGGCATGTAGGATTTTAGTTCCCTGACCAGGGATGAACTCAAGCCCCCTGTGCTGGAAGGCGGATTCTTAACCACTAGACCATCAGGGAAATCCCATGTCTGGCTTTCCTAATGGAAGATTTTGACAAAGAATGTTCCTCCAAAAGAGAGGAGCCACACGCTGAGTTCAAGTCTTCTGTCCTAGAGAGGAATAGGGCCCCTTTCTCTGTGCCAAGTCCAACACATCTTTGCCTGAACGCAGGTCCTCCTCACTCTGTTTTCCTGGAAACCGCAACCTCCCTGACTTGCTGAGGGCCTCTAGCCATCTTCCATCTCAACCTCCATCAGCAGCAGTTCCAGCCATTCTAGCCATCTTCCATCTCAACCTCCATCAGCAGCAGTTCCAGCCATTCTAGCCATCTTCCATCTCAACGTCCATCAGCAGCAGTTCCAGCCATCTGCCCCTGCCTGCTTCAGGCTGGCAGAGGCAGAAGCCGTACCTCTTCTAGCGACGAGAAGAACCTCTGTTCACCCTTTACTTCACCTCTAGTTAGTTGCACTTTGATCTTTTCAGGGATCTGCTGGGCTTCAGTTTGAGTTTTGTCATCTTTGCTTCCTTTCTGTGTCCAGGGCGCTCGAATCCCCGTGCTGCAAGGACTGGACAAGCTACTCAACCTTTCTGAGCCGATTTCCTAATCCACAAAATGGATGCAATGCATCTGTGTCCTGGGCTGGCTGTGGAGGTTAAATAAGATGATATAAATGGGGCATCCAGCACAATGACTGGCAACTGTAAGTGATGATCAATTATTAATTTCCCTTCTTTTTCCCCCAGCTGTTTCTCTCTTATTACTTCCCACAGCACAATGTGCTCTCCTTTTCTATTTTCCACTTTTCTGTCTACAAAATGTTTTCTAGCCTTCATAAAAATAGCACTACATAAAACAAAATTGCCAAGTATTTTTATATCCTCCAAATAACTCAATTCAATTATAGACTGGTCAATTTTAGTTGTTTGAGCATTCCTAAAAACCATCTGAAGCTGGTAAATAAAGGTCTGTATTCACATTCAGAAAATAAAGAGCTAAAGCAGTACTTTGGAAAACAGTAAGGGACAGACACTTTCCTTGAGGCCTAAGATCTCATATGCAATGTGTCAGCCTTTTGATGCGTCTTCTGGCTCAGAGGCAATGCACAAGAAACTCTGTATTTTAAATTTGACACAACAGCCACAAAGCTAGTGGAAGAATGGAAGTCCATGTTTTCTGGGAAGGATTTGGCAGGGACTTCCCTCGTGGTTCTTCTCTGGTGGCTCAGTGGTAAGAGTACACCTGCCGATGCAGGAGATGTAGGAGGTGGGGGTTCAATTCCCAGCTGGGGAAGATCCTCTGGAGTAGGAAATGGCAACCCACTCCAGTATTCTTGCCTGGAAAAAATCTACAGACCAAGGAACTTGGCAGGCTACAGTCCATGGGGTCACAACGAGTTGGGCACTACTGAGTGCACACTCTCTCCCATCTTCCTAGTGGTCCAGTGGCTAAGATGCCATACTCCCAGTGCAGGATGGTCTGGGTTTGATCCCTGGTCAGGGAACTAGATCCTACATGCCACAACTAAAGATACCGCCTGCCGCAACTAAGACCCGGTGCAGCCAAATAAATAAATATTTTTTTAAAAAAAGAGTATTTTGCTGATAGTCCCTTTGTGTTACTTCCAAGGTGCCCACCTATGTGATTTAGGGCTGGAGACTTGAAAATTCAGAAGGAAAGTAAGAAATTAGTGGGAAAGGGGTTATCAATTTGTTTTTGGAATATAGTAAAGATTATATTAAATATAGACTATAGATTATAGTAAAGATCCCTTCCCTGATAGCTCAGTTGGTAAAGAATCTGCCTGCAGTGCAGGAGACCCTGGTTCGATTCCTGGGTCGGGAAGATCCCCTGGAGAAGAGATAGGCTACACACCCTAGTATTCTTGGGCTTCCCCTGTGGCTCCCGCCTGCCATGTGGGAGACCTGGGTTCAATCCCTGGGTTGGGAAGATCTGCTGGAGAAGGGAAAGGCTACCCACTCCAGTATACTGGCCTGGAGAATTCCATGGACTGTATAGTCCATGAGGTCACAAAGAGTTGGACACGACTGAGCGACTTTCACTTTTCAGTTTCAAGCTAAAGGGAGAATTCAAGACAGGGTCATAATCAACTACAACCAACATAAGCACAGAGGAAAGCAGATGGTCCAGGGTTCAAATCCTGACAGCACCACTTTTTGACTTAGTAAACTTTGGTCAAGTTACTCCATTTCTCTAGGTCCCATTTTCTTCATCTGTAAATTAGAAACTAATATTGTTGACATGATAGAAATGTTCTGGCTATTAACTAGTCCATTAAATGTGCCAAGAACAGTGCCAGGCAGCTAGAAAGTGCTTAATAAGGGGGTAAGTGTGATTATTATTTATGGGGTTTCTGGCAGATTTGCCTTCTACGATTAAGAAAGGTACCTATTATTAAGAAAGGTATTTGCATAGCACTGGAAATGTTGGAGATTATCTCCAAGAGAACATGGTAAGACTGACTTTTCTCAAAAAGGTCTGGATGAATTAACTCAAACTGGACTCTGATTCTCAGATGTACAGCTCAAGAACCTGATTTGTCAGTATGGAAAACAGTTTCGCCTCTAGGGCAGACTCACAGTAACCAAACTCTTTAGACCAATGTATAAACCAGATCATAGACAATTAATTTTCAATGAAAAAAACAGCTTTTGATGGGACTAGGTCCCGGGCTCACACTTATATGGGAAGCCAAGTCTTTTTAAGATTACATCATAAGAAACATTTATAGTCAGAGACTAGGAGAGAGACTGCTACTGCTATTGCTAAGTCACTTCAGTCGTGTCTGACTCTGTGCGACCCCATAGATGGCAGCCCACCAGGCTCCCCCGTCCCTGGGATTCTCCAGGCAAGAACACTGGAGTGGGTTGCCATTTCCTTCTCCAATGCATGAAAGTGAAAAGTGAAAGTGAAGTCACTCAGTCGTGTCCAACTCCTAGCGACCCCTTGGACTGCAGCCTACCAGGCTCCTCCGTCCATGGGATTTTCCAGGCAAGAGTACTGGAGTGGATTGCCTTTGCCTTCTCCCAGGAGAGAGACTAGGAAGAGCTATACAAGTAATCCCAATCCATGCTACCCCAAGCCGGCAATCTCACGTTAGGGAGAGCCTTTCCTCTGCTGTGTACTGTGAAACTTTATCCTCTTGTCAAGCCAAAAAGGTAAACATTCACTAGTGATTTGGAGTGCATAAAAAATTTTAAACTTCTGTACAATGAAAATACCAGAAATGAAGTCAAAAGACAAATGATAAACTGGAAAAATATTTGTAACACATATGACTAACACATATGGTTACCTGGGTTGGGAAGATCCCCTGGAGAAGGGAAAGGCTAAAATGTAACCGATAAAAAGTGCCTATGAATCAATAAGGAAAAGAGCAACACTGTATCACTAAAAGGAAACACACTGTGCTTATGAGTAAATGTTTTGTAATTTTGTCAAGTTGATATTTTATTATTGTTATAACTTGCCTTTTTGTTATTGTTGTTCAGTTACTAAGTTTTGTCCAACTCTGTGCAAACCCATGAACTGCAGTATGCCAGGCTTTCGTGTCCTTCACTATTTCCTGGAGTTTACTCAAATTCACATCACTGAGTTGGTGAGCTATCTAAACATCTCATCTCCTGCTGCCCTTTTGTTAATGAAGTACATATGTATATGTAGATGTATATTTGTATGTCTCTGATATTATATTTATATATGATTAATAGCCATTAAAACATATTCTTCTACTAATTGCTTCTATCTTTTGCCTGTTTTTCTATTGAGGTGTTCTTTCTCTTATTGATTTAAAAAACTCTTTTATATATATATAAATATATATTTATTCAGGAATTAACCCTTTATACACGTGAGGAAAAAGCAGAAGAGAATCCCCTTTAACCAAACATCCATTGTGTGCCAGATTCTTTCACATAAAATTATCTCATTTATCCTCAAAACAATCCTAGGAAACAGGTGCTAGAATCTCCATTTCAAAGCTGGTGGCTCAGAGGGGCTGGGTAACTTGCTCAAGAACACCAGAGGGATGGTATGGGGAGGGAGGAGGGAGGAGGGTTCAGGATGGGGAACACATGTATACCTGTGGTGGATTCATTTTGATATTTGGCAAAACTAATACAATTATGTAAAATTTAAAAATAAAAAAAAAAAAAAAAAAAAAAAGAACACACGGCTAGCAAAGACTACCTGAATCCTGAACTGAAAGCTGTGGTCTTTCTTCTCAGTCATGCAAGTGCCCTCCCGGGAGGCTCCCAGCATTCCTGACCATCACCTAATCTCTACCCTGCTACAACACCCAGGGCCCCAGCGCATTTCTGCACCAACACCAGCCGGGCAGAAGTAGTGGGTAGGCTGACAATCAGAGCATCCTTGCTGCAGCACATTGTGAGTTTGGGTTTGAGTCTGGAACACCTGAGCGCCCACGGAGTTGCAATTCCTCCCCGCTTCTCGACTTGGTTTCCCTTTTGCCTTGAGGCCAGGCCAAGTCAGACTCCTACATTTAAAGGAAAAAAGGAACTCATACTAAAGAGGAGAAAGCTAACATCCATCTTCCCTCCTTAAGAGGAAGAGTTGTAATTTGATCGTGTCAGATGCTCGGGTTGCGGTGTGAAAATCCGTATTTATTAGTAGGTCTTCTTTTTGTTGTTGTTCAGTTGCTAAGTTGTGTCCGACTCCTTTGTGACCCATGGACTGTAGCCCACCAGGCTCCTCTGTCCATGGGATCTCCCAGGCAAGAATACTGGAGTGGGTAGCCATTTCCTTCTCCCGGGGATCTTCCCGACCCAGGGATCGAACCTGTGTGTCCTGCATTGGCAGGCAGATTCATTACTGCTGGGCCACCTGGGAAGCCCTTATTAGTAGGTAAGACCACCAAAATCATAAGCAGGACTACATCCCTTTCTTCTTCCTCCATCCACATCTGCAGCATTTGCTGCTAATTTTCATAGGCGCATTAGCCTCATCTCAGTGTTGGCAGGGCCCCAAGCAGGCTTTGCTGTAACATACCTCTATGCCAGAACCCAGGCTTCACTTTTCCACCTAGTAATTGCTCTTACATCCTTTAATTACCAACTCGCCTCTACTGTAAAGGACCCTCAGACCTTCCCCTCCACTATAAGGGACCCCCAAGTCCCCCTGAGAGGAAGGACCTCTAGTCGCTCTTTCCAAAAAGGCAGAGTCAGAGCCTCATCTTCTGTGTGCTACAACCCTGGTGCTACCTCTGCCCTAGCCCTGACCAAGTTTTACTGTGTCTGTGTTCACCACTAAACTCAAACAGGGATTCCCCCCAGGGCATCACTCATCTCTGCGCCCCTAGTGCCCAGCACAGAGTGATAAATGCAGGATGGTTCTTCTGACGTCTATCCTCCCCACCCAGCCTGTGCCTAGACTCATGGGGCTGGCTTCTGTTTTCAGAGGAGAGGCTTTTTTTTTTTTTTTGGCCATGCTGCCCAGCACGTGAACTCTTAGCTCTCTGACCAGGGATGAAACCTGGGCCCCCTGTGTTTGAAGCACAGAGTCTTGACCATTGAACTGCCAGGGACGTCCCACTGTTTCTGTACCTGATAATAGATCTCACTCTGATTTGTTGCTTTAAATAATTACTTCCTTCTCCAACTTTCAGGAAGACTGTTTTCTGTCTCAACCTTGATATACCTCTTGTTTGGTATCACCTATCAGCTGGACTCCCACCATTAAGTCTGGCGGCTCATTGGGAGAGACCTAGAGTCTGGGCTCTCCTGTGAACCCTGCAGCCCTTTAAATCCTTCCTGAGCTGGCAGAGTTCCCCCAGGCCCTGCTGTCCTCCCTGGGGTTAAATTCAGGAGCAGACCCTGACCCTTTTGGCCTTCTCCAGGGTCTTATGGGCATGAGACCAGGCCTCTTCATGATCATAAGACTCAAACTTTGGTTGCAACTTGATCCCCTACCATTCTTCCCCCCTCCTACTCCACTTGAAGCATGTCAGAAGGCAAATCAGCTGAGTCACTCCTGAGCCAGAAATCCTGCAACATCACAAGTGAAATCAACAGAGCGAGAGAAAATTCACTCATTCCACAGAGAGGTGCTTAGAGCAGCCAGACAGCCCCACAGCCCCAGGTAGGTCAGGCAAAGGACCACCTAGATTGTAACTGCGTCCTCTCGGCTGTTGCCCCTCTACGGAGAGAGGTGCTCTCGGGACTGAGCCTGCAAACCTGTTCACACCTGAGTCATCTCTGGCACAAGGGAAGGACCATGCCATCCCACTTGGCTATCTCCAGGACCCTCGTTTTTCCACACCTCTTCAAGACGAGCTGTTGAATCAGGGGATGGGGGCGGTGGTCAGGTATACTGAACCCTAAGGGAAGAATCTTTCAGGGTCACTGCAAAGTTGGCCTTTAGCAGCTGGCATCCCCTCTGGATCAGCTCCAAAGGTCACTAAATCATCATTCTTGCCCTGAAGGGTTTGTTGTTCAGCAGATGGAGATGTTTGAACACTCCAGACTGGGCTGTTGTGTAGAGAAAGGGAAATACAAGTTGAGATGGAGAAATCCAAACAAAGCCCTTGTGTGGTTAAAAGGAAAGCATTGGTTAGAGGGTGGCAAGAGCTGATTTTATATTAAAAATTATATATGAAAAGTTCAGGCTTCCCAGGTAGCTCAGCTGGTAAAGAGCCCGCCTGCAATGCAGGAGACACCAGTTCGATTCCTGGGTTGGGAAGGTCTCCTGGGGAAGGGCATGGCTAACCCTCTCCAGTATTCTTGCCCAGAGAATCCTATGGACAGAGGAGCCTGGTGAGCTACAGTCCACGGGGTCTCAAAGAGTTGGACACAACTGACCGGCTAAGGACAGCACAGCACATGAGAAGTTCTGATAGCTGTGGGACAGAGGGAGCAAAAAGACTCGATGCTGGAGAGGTAAGGTGTAGGCAAGGACTTCATTTTGAAGACCACATTTCTACAGAACATATACTGTGTTCAGGAGCACAGGAGGAAGAACAGATCTGGGAGTGAAGATGACAGGCTTAGGTTTGTACATGTATAAGCCAGAATGACTTCCCCATACCTCACATGGGAAAATGTTGAGTCTGAAATACTGGATTAGAATGAAATCCATTAACTCTGTGTGTTTGACATTTCTTTAGTCTTTATGAGCAAAGTGGCCATAAGCCATAGGACTTGTGCAGGACTCTCTGGATGAATAGGGATCACAGATCTAATCACACTCTCCTTGGGGAAGTTTGGATCTGAGGGATCAACTTAAGTAGCAGCATGGCCGGCAGAAGCCATGAGGCAGCAATGTTTCCAGGCAGAAGAGGCTGTGGTGTAGACAGAAGGAGCCTGGAGAGAAGCAATGACACAGTGAGAGCGAATAGTAGGGGTAAAAGAAATCAATACTCACCAGAGGGAGAAGGCAGGAGATGGAGATGGAGACAGAAAGGCAATAGGTCACGAGCATGGTGAAGTAACAAAGGCAGGGAGCAATGGTGCCCATTTATCACAGAACCATGGAATGTCTGGAAAGACAACAAACATTTTCTGTTCATCCACAACTACTGGACTCCAGGGAGAGGTCCAGCTCCCCTGTCTCTCCTTGGCTTTGCCTCCAAATAGGAGGTGTGCCAATGTGCATGGGCCACAGGCCAAGATACTAACTGGGCCACAGGGCCAAGGGTGAATCTCCCTCCCTTATAATTAGCTCTTTTGAAATACTACCTCTGATTCTCCGAGGTGGTTGAGAAGATAAATTTCCTGGATTTGTTTCCATTTAAGATTTGTGTTTCCAACCCATCAGTGAAAGCCTGGGGTGGGTGGGTAAGTCAAGACCTGCTAGGCAATTATCCTGCTCAGTATATTCATCCTTGGGGTTACCATTTCGTACCATTGGGGTGGGAAGTGGAGATTGGCTCCATGGTGGGGATAAGACAGAAAGGATATGAAACCATTCAGGGTTTCTGGTTTGCAACAATAGGAACCACATCCAGTTGATGGAAGACATTTTCCCAAGTGAGGTATGGGGAAGTCATTCTGGCTTATACATGATTTGGCTTGAACTTTACGCTGACTTGAACAGCCTGTCTTATGGCTTGTCAAATATGCACTGTACATCTGCTTTAACTATTAAACAAGGCATTTAAAAATAAAAATGGCCATGGTTCAGGCATCCAAAATGGAGCTGGGTGGCCACTGTGGATATGATCTCAGACACATTCGTGCATCACTGAGAACCTGAGTTTTCTGACCTGTATCAAGCTCAAGGACGCCACCCGCCATTCTCAGAACAACGTCTACCAGCAGCCGCCAGTGCCAACTTCAGGTCTCAAAGGCATCCCCCCTCGTAACTATGTAATCATTTTGGCTCCCAACCAATCCTTGCTTAACAAGCATCCTTTCTTCTTGCCGGTTCTAATCCTAATTCTTTAAAAAAATTTTTTATTTGTTTGTTTGTTTTTGGCTATGCTGGATCTTCACTGCTATGTTCGAGCTCTCTCTAGTTGCAGCTGCCGGGGGCTCCTCTTTGCTGTGGCGTGCACTCTTCTCATTTTGGTGGCTTCTCTGTGGAGCACGGGCTCAGCAGTTGTGGGCGCACCAGCTTAGCTACCTCATGGATCTTCCTGGACCAGGGATCGAACCTGTGTACCTTGCATTGGTGGGTAGATTCTTAACCACTGGACCATCAGGGAAGTCCCTCCCATCCTAATTCTTGACCGACAATTGTACGTGACTTTGCAGGTTTTGCCTGTGGCCGCTTTCATTGTGGAGTCTGGAGAAATACAACTGAAGCCCTTCTTGAGTCTGAGCCTCTCAGGCTCTAGTCTCCAGTTTGACTCAACTAAAACGTTTCCATCCCAATTTGTTTATAGATTATTTCTGTTGACATGGTGATCCAAAAGAGAGAAAGTGATTTATTGGAAGTAGATCATAGAACTGACAAAAAGGGCTTGAACACTGGCCTCAGAAAAGCAAGCTAGCATCCTACTTCAGAGGCAGTTCAGTTAGGTCATTTCTGCCAGAGCTGCTGCCCCCAACATGCTAGGCTCTGACTTCTTACAATGGGTGCTGCTCAGGTGCGCCAAAGGTGAATGTACTCTTCTGAGGTCAGTTAGGTCTCCCTCTAGCTCAGATCAAAGAAATCCTCCACATGGGTCAATCCAGCACAAGAGGCCAGAACCTCAGAAAAATGAACACAATATTGTACATTTACCTGGCTTTGTTCTCTGGGTGCATATTTCTTTCAAAGACTTAGGGAGAAGGAATGAGCAGAAGTGGTTGGGACAGAATGGGCATCAGGTCTCAAAGAATCCTTCATCTTCTCCAAATTCCATCGTCACCAACATAACTTAACACTGACCAAGAGAGGTCTAAGCTGAGGCCTGAGTGGTGAGTAGCTATTAGCAAGGCAAAGAGAAGCGGGGAGAGATTTTCCAAGATATGTAAAGGCTTGGTGTGATCTTTTTAAAGATTCTTTTTGATGCAGACCATTTTTAAGATCTTTATTGAATGTGTTACAATATTGCCTCTGTTCTATGCTTTGGTTTTTTGGCCAAGCTCCCTGATCAGGGATCCAACCTGCACCTCTTGCATTGGAAGGGACCCAGGTCTCCTGCATTGCAGGTGGATTCTTTACCAGCTGAGTTACAAGGGAAGCCCAAGAATACTGGAGTGGGTAGCCTATCCCTTCTCCAGAGGCTCTTCCCGACCCAGAAATCGAGCCAGGGTATCCTGCATTGCAGGCAGATTCTTTACCAACTGAGCTATCAGGGAAGCCCTGCATTGGAAGGGGAAATCTTAACCAATGGACCACCAGCAAGGTCCCTAGGTTTGGTGCATTTAAGTTACTGACTGAAAAGTCATCTTCCACATGACTGGGAAGATAAGCAAAGGGGATGGGGGATGTAGTGATTCATTTGGAGAGCAGGGCTAGCGTTTGTTCCCGCTGGGACACATGAGCCCAGGACTGAGACCCTGGGATGAGTTACAGGAGAAGAGCATAGTAGGGATTTGGATTTTACGCTGATGGCAATGGGACACCATTGATATATTTGAAATTGGGGGAGGGGCAGATGTGATGATATTCGTGCTTTAGGAATGGCAGCTGACTCCTATAAGGATGTTAGTTCCATAAGGACAAGGACTCTGTTTTGCTTACCACTGTATCACCAAAGGCTTCCCAAGTGGTTCAGTGGTAAAAAAAAAAATCCAGCTGCTAATGCAGGAGACGCAGGAGACATGGGTTTGATCCATGGGTCGGGAAGATCCCCTGAAGAAGGAAATGGCAACCCACTCTAGTATTCTTGCCTGGAACATCTTAAGGACAGAGGAGTTTGGTGGGCTACAGCCCATGGGGTTGCAAAGAGTCGGACACAACTGAGTGGCTGAGCACGCACACACGTATCAACAACTCCTAACATGCGGCAGGTGCTCGATAAACAATCGCGCAATGAATGAATGAGTAACTACGGTATGGACAAGGTAGCCAGATCATCAATTAAAAGGTGACATGGAGTATAAATATTAAATAACAGGTATTCTGAACTATAGTGATGGAGAGAAGTAGTCAGATTCAGGCAGTGTCTGGGAGATAGAGTACATTAGATGCTGGTAGCGGTGTAAAGATGCTGGTAGGGTGAACAAGTTATCCAGGATGGTATCCTAGTTTTTCAGTTAGATACAGGAATGGCAGGGCTACCACTCCCTAAGACATGAAAGACTGGGGTAGAGATGAAGAACTTCATGAGTTGGCATGTTGTTTTAGGTGTCTGTAGGACGTCTAGGTGGTGACCTCCCTTGGGAAGTTCATTACAACAGAAGGCCCTGGGAAAGCACCCCTACAGTCAGATAGACTACTGGTGGAGATGTAGCAATTCGTTTGGAGAGCAGTGCGAGGGTTTGTTCCAGCTGGGACACATGAGCCCAGGGCAGAGACCCTGGGAAGTTCTACGTCTCAGACCCCAGCATTGTCTCTGCCTTTGACTCTGCCATTAAACATCTATGTATGCTTAAATAAATATTGAGGGCTTACTATGTGCTTGATCCTGATGTCTTCTCTTCCTGCTCTCATTCCATGGCTCACCATTCTCTTACAGCTGTAGAGAGGATGGGCAGCTGGCTTTTATTGGGAGACTGAGCCCAAACCCTGCAGCACAACTTCTTTGTCAGAATTATGTAAGCTTGCACAGAATGCCGGAGCCTCGGTGTAACACAACACAGACTGATAAAGCTGCGGGCTCAGATCACACGCTTGTGCTGCTCTCAGAGTTAAAAATTGTTAAACGAAATAAATCGCTTAACCAAATGTTTACTCATACACATTTTAACAACTCCTGATGTAAGAAAAGAGAGCCCTGTTTTGTCACTGGGCTGTGGTCACTCCCATTTCTCTGTCCTCTGATGTGAGGCCAGCCCTGCCTTGTAGTTGGCAGCTGGGGAAATCAGGCAGGAGAAGGCAGGAGGGTGGGGGAGGAACTGAGTAATTTGTGTTACTGAGCTGCCAAATAGTAACTGCCCTGTTCCTTTGGGGTCTGGAGGTGTGCAGATGCAGCACCAGAAACCGCTCTTGGTGGCGGTGGTGGGTTTGCTCCTGTATTCCTTGACCCTACAAGTGTGTGAGTCAAAGAGAACAGGAAAGAAAGGAAGGGGTTTGTTAATTACGTTGAGCCCGTGATCAAGAGACAGAGCTGCTGCCAGTAGAGAACACTTTTCTACTTTTATTGGTGTGATAAGATCTGTACTTAAGAAGAATGAAAATAAGGCATGCATTTTGAACCTTGACAAACACTTATTAAGTGCTATTTAAATGCTAAATTCATTTCATTCGGAAATTAAATCATACTCTCAGAAAAGTCACTGAAATAACGAAACGTGTGCTGTCCAAGTTCGGCTTGCTCTCGGATCCCATCACTGTCTCCCCCTTGCTTTGCTCTGTCACAGCGGGGCTGACCCCGGAGTTTCCTTTCCCCAGCTACTCTGTCAGCTGGGTGACAGTTGGGAGGTGCTGGCAGAAGACTGGCGAACAGGAGGAAAGGAATAGCCAGGGTGTTTCTCCCCCAGCTCTGTCGTGGGAGGCATTCTCAGGAGTGGCTGTCGTCCTTGTCCCTCGGTCCTAGGCGTATCAGTGACTCCCTGTCATTGTTAAGCTCTGAGTTGCTTCACTGTCCTCAGGTTAGCTTGTCAGCGCCTCCATCACTTACATAACCAAATCTCTGCCTTGAATTTCCTCTCCTTTATTTTATACAATTTTGTTTATTATTTTTGATTATGCTGGGTCATCGTTGCTATGCTCGGGCTTTCTCTAGCTGTGATGCACAGGCTTCTCATTGCGGTGGCTTCTCTCGTTGCAGAGCGCGGGCTCTAGGGCACACGGGTTTCGTAGTAGTGGCACACAGGCTCGGTTTGCCTCAAGGCGTGGGGGACCAGAGATAAAACCTGTGTGCCCTGCACTGGCCAGCAGCATTCTTAACTACGGGACCACCAGGGAAGCCCCAAATTCCGTCTCCTTTAAATACTTAAAGTGGTTCTCTTTTCCTGGTTAAGCCCTGTCCGTTATAGGTAATATTAGTGGAGAGGGATCATAGATGAAAACTTTGTTTTTTAAACTGAAGACAGCCACTTTATGAAAAATGGTAACAAAGAATCAGAAGCTGCAGTTTGCCTGGGAATTGTGGGCATACAGCGAGTGATGAGCCTGAACTTTCCTGGCTCTGAAATGAACCCAGATGACAAGGGTGATGGAGAATAGACCATCCCTGTGAAATCAGGTAAGGCTCTTAGTGGCAAGCAACAGATACAGACTTGGGCTAATTTAGGGATAAAGGACACATAGTCGCAGACTATAGGAAAAGTCACAGGATTGTAAGGAAAGCCAAATAGTCAGCTTTTAGAAAGATCAGGAATAAGGTTAGCTCCAGGATCTAGGGAGCCAGAATTAGCAGTCTCTTTAGGAAGTTTGGTTTTAGTAGCTCTACTACATGGAAATCACTTGTGTTCTTGAATCATTCTGTTCCAAGCAGAGACATCACTTTGCTGACAAAGGTCTGTATAGTGAAAGCTATGGTTTTTCCAGTAGTCACGTACAGATATGAGAGCTGGACCATGAAGAAGACTGAGTGCCAAAGAACTGATGCTTTCAAATTGTGGGGCTGGAAAAGACTCCTGAGTGTCCCTTGGACTTCAGGGAGATCAAACCAGTCAATCCTAAAGGAAATCAACCCTGAATATTAATTGGAAGGACTGATACTAAAACTGAAGCTCCAATACTTTGTCCACCTGATGCGAAGAGCCGACTCCTTGGAAAAGACCCTGATACTGGGAAAGATTGAGGGCAGGAAGAGAAGGGAAAAATAGAGGATGAGATGACTGGATGGCATCACTGACTCAATGGACGAGTTTGAGCAAACTCAGGGACATCGTGAAGGATAGGGAAGCTTGGTGTTCTGCAGTCCATGGAGTTGCAAAGAGTCGGACACAACTGATTGACTGAACTGATATGTATATATGGGCTTCCCTGGTGGCTCAACAACAACATTATGCTCCAGATTCAAAATCCAGGAAGGAGGGGAAAGGGTCACCTTAGCATCAGGCAAGCGTTTTGATTGGGCTTCCCTAGTGGCTCAGCGGTAAAGAATCTGCCTGCCAATGCAGGAGACGTGAGTTTGATCCCTGGGTCGGAAAGATCCCTGGAGAAGGAAAGGGCAACCCATTCCAGTATTCTTTACTGGAAAATTCTGTGGACAGAGGAGCCTGGCGGGCTACAGTCCATGGGGTCTCAAAGAGTTGGACACAACTGAGTGACTAAATGACAACGGCTTATGATGGTCCAGGGAGAGCAGGACTTCAAGACCAAGTCCAGTGTAGGCAGGGAATTTTCCTTCCCCACCAAAGACAGCAGGTGAAGGGGCTTCCCTGGCGGTCCAGTGGTTAAGACTCCAATCTTCCACTGCAGAGGGAACAGGTTTGACCCCCTGATTGGGTAACTAAGATCCTAGATGCCTCACAGTGAGGCTTCCCCCAACCCCCAAAAAAAGACAGAGCGAGTGGAGAGCTGTGTTGTTTGCATCATGGCTCCACAGTAAAAATAGAGTAAGACAGGAAGAAGTAGCCCCAAAAGTAAACTGGAGTGTTCCCTTCTCCAGTCAAGAAACCACATGAGTCTGCTAAGTCACTTCAGTCATGTCCAACTCTTTGTGACCCTATGGGCTCTAGCCTGCCAGGTCCCTCTGTCCATGGGATTCTCCAGGCAAGAATACTGGAGTGGGTTGCCATGCCCTTCTCCAGGGGATCTTCCTGAGCCAGGGATCAAACCTGCGGGTTCTTTACCACTAGCGCCATGTGGGAAACCCTCAAGAAGCTGACCAAGAACCAAAATGAAGGCAAACCTGAGGAAGACCTGACTGCGGCTGGAGACACTGGCTCAGGGATCAGATGATCCATATGGACTTGCTTCCACCTTTGAGGTCAAAGACAGCTGCCTGCTTCCATGTAACTTGGGACCTGACTGGGGAATCCTCAAACCAATCAATTCGGCATGGCAGAGAAGGGTGAGATTGAGGGGCTGGGGGATAGATTCCTAGATCAGAGGTCAAAGCATAGAGCAGAAATAGGCTTACTTACTTTGTTCCTGGGGTATGTAAGAACAGCTTTTGTTTGTGCTGAGAGCTCCTTAGGACAGAATTATTCAGCATGTCAAATCCTTGTTCCTGGAAGCCAAGCTCTGAAAAGCATTAATGGAAGAATCATATATTCACTTTTTAAGGTAGAACCGTTGAGGGAAGGCAGAAGCTCATGAAAGAGACTGGGAAAGATTTCCAAGGGTCAAGAGGGTAGCAGGCTCGCCAGCCTAGTCTAAGCTGTGTCCACATATGGGGTATAACCTATCTGGTTATGTCTCTGTAGAACTGATGAGCTTGCCAACCAGATGTCTATTGGCATTGGGTTATCAGGGGCTTTGTGGCAGGAAATTCACCCTAAACAAAGAGGGAACCAGAGAACAAGACCTAGTGAACGAGGCCTTCATCGCGGGCAATTCTGAGCTCAGAGAAGGGGGTTCCACTTAGATTTGTGTCCAATAAGTATCATATCTGAATCTTAAGTTGGACTTGGGAGAGAGAGATAGAGACTTAACTGAAGACAGACTGTAAATGGGAAAACTAAAAGAGATGCTAACCTGAAGACTTATGTACAGCTCTGTCCCCAGTCACAGCCCAGCTGCTGGTCTTCTATTGGTCCCAAGGACAGAACCCTTTTCTCTCCCAGTGTATCTTGCCACGCGGCAACGTCTGGAGGAAGAGAGCATTGCCCAGTGATGTAGGTGACCCCACTGGAGGGTGGCTGGAACCAAAGAATACATCTGCAGATGTCTCAGGGTAACCGCCCGGACTTGTGAACATATGTGAGACACCCCTGGGCCCCTGAATGATCTGGTCTGAGATTCTTGCCTGGAAGTGGAGGTTTTGTGTTTGAAGCTAGGAGGAAGAGCCATCCAAATACAGGTTACTGGTTGAAGAACACTCCCAACAGGGCACGATGAAGCTGATAACATGAATAGCTGCATCTTCCAAGACTAACCCAGTTGCTGTCTTTTAAAAAATATGTCTAGTCATCTTCAGCTTAGTAGTGAATCTTCAGTGGAAAAAACTTGCCTGGCATTATGATAAAAGAAGCCTTGTTTCTAAAAGCAGGGTTCAGACTGGGAGCTGGGGGTGGGGGATAGCCTCCCTGTCTCTTTCCCCTCTTCTTGCTTTCCCGCCTACCTCTCTCCTTTCTCTCCCTCTCTCCATGCCTCTTTCCCTCTGTCTCTTTCTTTCTTTGCCTCTTCCATCTTTTCCTCATCAATTTCAAGACCTTGCAGCAGGGGCTTTCACAAAACCTGATGGCTTATGCCTTCCAGGAGGGGAAGTTCACAAATTGCAACAGAGTGGCTTTTTTTTTTTTTTAAAGCTGAGCAGCAGGATCACAGAACCTGCAGGTTTGCTGCCTGCTCAGCAGGATAAAGAGAGCAGAGCTTGAAAGATGAAAGCCAAGCCGACCAGAAGAAAGGAAAACATGAAGAATGCTCTTGAAAGGGGGAGGAGACTTTGCTTAAGCCACTGGGGTAAGAAGGGGACACTGCCCCCAAGCATATGCTGTTTCCCTTGTCCAGATGGTGTCATTTGCCCTGCGAAACAAGTACCAGACAACGAGACTTGGATGCTCTCTCAGAAATAAATGTGTGAGAAGTCATTTGGGAAATGATGCCCGTGGCCATTGTACTTAAACAGAAGAGATCCAACCGTATTGGAAAACAACTGCCCTGCAATGCTAGCCTCCAGTTCATTTGAATACTCTATTTACATTGTTACCAGTCACCAGTCATATTTGCACAAGGAGAACTTCCACCTGCTTGTAGTTTACCTAGGGCACATACTGTATTTACATGGTATAGATTAGAGTGGGAAAACTAGTCACACCAGTTTGGAACTGGAAAAAGTGAAATGAAATGTTCATCTTGGTTTCCTCACACCCACTGCCTTTGCCACAGGGGCTGCCACGTGGTAACCTGTATGGTCACGGCCACCATCCTCTGATCATCTGATAGAATGGCTGACTGTGTGCTAGGCACTGGTCTAAGAGCTCACAACATTCAAAGGAAGGATGTGCTGTTACCAGCCAGGCTTCCTGGCCTTCTCCAATCCATAGAAATTGACCAGAGGCCAGACAAAGCTTTCAGGCCAGGCTTCAGCAAAAACAAGTAACAGATTCCCTTGCTCCCTCCCTCAGTTCCTTATCTGAGGTGAGGGTAGGGGTGTGTCCAGGGATCCAGCCAGAGCGGGGGCTTAGGTGTTTTTCCCACCTTTATGGTAGTGTTGTGTGGAGAGGGCATTCAGAGCACCCTGCGTTTGTTCCTGACACTCTCTTTTGGCTCTTGGGTCTTCAGTGGCAGTTGGGCTTTTTGACTTTTGTGTATCTTTTTTGCTCATAACTTGCCCCAACTGCAGCATGCACATAATCCCTTAGTCCCTCACAGTTTGTATTTTGTAGCTTAGGAAGACATTTGTCCAGGTGCAAGTTTTGCAACACTGCAGCAAAGGGTCCCAGGTCCCAGGCCTATCTTAGTACCATTATCATCCCTATTTTACAGAAAAGACAAGCGAGACAGAGTTTCTGAAACTTGCCTATGGTTAAGTAGCCAGTACACACTACTGCAAGGATACTAAAGCCAACATTGGAATCCGGGCGATGCTCTTTAGTGCCAGTTGTTATTCAAGACTTTGGGTGCAAGATGGCAGACTGAACTAGTGCAACTGATAACGAACCTTCTTCCCCCGAATCCTTACATAACAGTGCAGGTGTTTTAAAAAGGTTTACATCTTCAAAGACGAATCTCCCCAAGCAGGGATAAAATTTTAGAAGTTGGAGAGCACATGAATAAATGGGGCTCACTTAGGAGACCCAGAAACCTGATCCTAAACTGACCGTGGGAAAAGCCAAGAAATGCAACCTGCTTTTATGGTAGAACTTCCCCTGCTTTTCCCCCCACTCCCCCCAAAAAGTTCAGGGATTGGTAGCACCATCAGATGGGGCTAAAACATGAAGATTGATTTAAGGACTTCCCTGAAGTCCAGTGGTTAAGACTCTGAGCTCCCAGTGCAGGGGGAGCAGGTTTGATTCTTGGTCAGGCAACTAGATCTCTAATGTCTCAACTATTAATAAAAAAGATCCTGCATGCTGCAATGAGGATCAAGATCTCACATGCCTCCCATGGAGACCCAGCACAGCCAAATAAATAAATATTAAAAGAAAAAAAAAAAGAACCAAACCCAGAAAGATTAAAGTCTAAAATTCCCAGTTCTCTTCCCCAGCAGATTATTTTCCAGAGAAGGTAAAGTTGGGCTTCTAAATTTGGGGGTGCCAGGTATAATTGAGGCCAGGGGTGTCCCCTGCTGAAAACACTATTTTCTGAATGTGGAAACTGAAGACTGAATGTGAAAACTCCCACCCATTTCTTCTCTCAAAGTTGCTAGAATGCCAGATCACATCCTCTAGGCAGGAGTGTGGCCAACTGGTCTCTCTGGAGAATCTGTCCAGCCTAAGAAGGATCTAACAAATGGATCCTGGGGAATCACCTCACCATGCAGTTCTCAAACCACATGTCCACGCCAAGTGCAAAAAGCTGCTGATTAGTTTTTTGGTGCTTTACTCTTATGTATGATCAGGCAACCTAAACTTCTAAGCTTAATCCAGTCATCCAAACAACCCACTAAACATCCCCAAACATTTGAGGAAAACTCCAGTGTGAAAGGTAGAGACTCAAATAGGTTCAATTTGAAGGAATTCAAGACAATAGACAGGAGATAAGATTAGACAGTGCATCCATGAAAAACGAACAGGGTGTTATAAAAGGGGGATCAAGTCTCCCCTGGTGGCTCAGAGGCAAAGAACCCGCCTGCCAACGCAGGAGATGCGGGTTTGATCCCTGATGCGGGAAGATCCCACGTGCCTCAGAGGAACTAGACCGTGGTCTGTGCGAGAGGCCACTGCGGAAGCCCACGCACCACAGCTAGAGAACAGCCTGCCCAGCAACGAAGGACCCGGCACAGCCATAAATAAATAAAGCTGTTTTTAAAAAGTTGGAGAAGAGAAGATATTCCTTTCTCTTAAAAAAAAAGGGGGGGGGGTATCAATCACATAAAGAAAGATGTCTTGGGAATTCCCTGGTGATCCAGTGGTTAAGATTTTGTGTTCCAAAGCAGGGAGGCTGAATTCGATCCTTGGTCGGGGAATTTGATCCCATATGCTGCAACTGAAAGATCCCACATGCCTCAACTGAGATCCAGCAAAGCCAAATAAATAAATATTTTTTTAAAAAAGAAGTCTTGGAAATGAAAGCAGCTCTCATGGAAAGGGTGAACTCATTTTCCTTGGACATTTAGAAGATCTGTGTGGTCTTCCGTCTTCTACTCATAAAGTCTGATGCTGTTATGATTTTGATATTTTCTATGAAAATCATTTTAATTCTCTATAAGCTCTTAGGATCTTCTGTCACCAGTGATTCCTCAAAGATGTGACTTGGAGATAGAAGTATTTGCAGTGTTTGGTTTGGATCTATTCCTTAGAATCTCGGTATCTTAAAACTCATATTTTCTGGGATTTTTCAATATTTTTCTACTATTGATTGAATAATCTCCTCCCATTTGTTCTCTCTGTTCTTTACTTTTCTAATTTCTATATGTTATTCAATTGTTGCAACTCCTCATTGATACCCCAATTCTCTTATATTTCTTTTTTTTCTTTTTACATTTTTTAGAAAAAAAAATTTAATGGATGAATTGTATTTATTTATTTTTAATGTTTATTTACTTATTTTCTTGGCTGTGCCTCTCAGCATGTTGGAATCTTAGTTTCCCTGGCCAAGGCTCGAACTCATGCCCCCTGCATTAGAAGTGTAAAGTTTTCTTCACTGGACTGCCAGGGAAGTCCCTCATATTTCCTTTCTTATTGTCCATCTCTATATCATTTTGTCTTTTAGAGAGATTTCCTCATGAGAATCCAGGGAGCAAGCCCTCGGGGAGACTGTGACGTCCTCAATGTGGCATCCATCTTCCTGCTGTTTGAGCTGTGGGTGTGGGGGGTGGTACTGGGAGCAGACCCCTGTCCAGCTCTCTTGCTGCTGTATTACTGAGACCCCGCTATAACTCTCTTGTCCATAGCCTCTCCTCAGTTTTCCCACTCTCCAATCCAAGTCGTTTTCATTCTGACCCTACAACAGAATCTATTGATAGAAGTGGGGGAACTGGGACTGCAAGATTGTCTTCTGAACCCTGGCATATTAGTACATCTCTTGAAAGCCATTCTTGCTACTGACCATCCCAAAGAACTGGATGCTATGAGTGCCCAGTGAGTGCCCAAGACTCCAGTTTAGGTACTCCCTCTGAAAAGTCAATGCCTGAGGAAGACAGGATCAATCTGATGGTCCCTTAGAGCAGTTTAGGGACTCACAACTCATCACAAGCCAGGGACAGGAAGGTTTTTGTTAGACCTCAGGTAACACACCACTGCTTAAGCCTTGCTGTGTCCCGGGATGCCAGAGGACTTGTTTCCTTAGCAACAATAGTCATGTGACAGGAAAACACAGAGCTCCAAAGATGTTGCTTAGCAACTAGGCTGCACCTGCTGGGGCTCTGGGCCGACAGCTTGGGCCGGGGAGCTTGGCTTTGAACTTGGAAACTCCCATCAGGGCTGGCAAAAGGTGGAAGACCTAATTTGGGCAGATCCAGTTTTGGCCCTGGGCTTTTGCAGGGATGGCAGAGGTAAAAATGGAGAAGCTGAGACAGAGGGGCTTGGCTTTCCCATAGTAATGGGATATGGTAAGTAGTGGCAGATGTGGAAAGAGCAGGGCTGGACAGGGGAAGTGACTGTTGGGTTGATGTGGAGAGCAATTCTGTGTCTGCTCACCCTGGAAAAAACTGACATCTCAGAGGATGGGTTTCCAGAACCCAGAGGATGAATGCGTCTGGCTCAGGACTCCACTCCACAGGGCTTTTCAGGAAGTTGAATCAAGTCAGAGCATCTGGGCTCTCAGCGTTGGCCCAAGGAGAATTTCCCTCTGCAAGAAATCAGAGCTCTCCACAAAGGGAAGACACTGGTGGTGGTCAGGAGTCACAAAGAACCAGCCTCAGGAACCTGGCTCTTCAAGCTTAGGGCCTCAGGGAGCTCTCCATGATTTGGGTGGTCTTCCCACCTGCTCTCCTTCCAACCCTCTAGTGTTAGTTGCTCAGTCCTGTCCAACTCTCTGCAACCCCATGCCCTGTAGCCTGCAGGCTTCTCTGTTCATGGAGTTCTCCAGGCAAGAATACTGGAGTGGATTGTCATTTCCTTCTCCAGGGGATCTTTCTGACCCAGGGATGGAACCCAGGTCACCTGCATTGCAGAAGGATTTTTTTTACCATCTGAGCCACCAGGGAAGCCCTCTGACCCTCTGCCAGGGCCCAGCTGGCTGGAGGGAGGCTGTGGAGTAAAACTGCTCAGATTTTGAATTCAGCTTCCTCTCCCAAGGGCTAGTGAGGAACTGTGTTTGGTGTTTCAGTTTCTCTATCTACAATGGCGATGATACAGCCAGGGAGCATTGTGAGGATTAAATGAGTTAAACCTTGAAAAAAGTGATGATCATACTTGTTGGCATAGAATAAGTGCTCAGTAGAACTATCGTCAGTATACTCCCACCCCAACCCTGGCCCCCAGCAACTGGCCCAGCAGACAGACTCACCAGGTTGTTTTCTGATCTCTCTTGATGATCCCCAAGCACATGGGAATAGATAGTGGCAAAAATTCTAGACCCTTTTTTTTTGCAGACAGAAGGAATGTGCCCCTTTCCTCTAAGGAGTTTGCTGAGGGTTTGAATATCCTTGATCAGTTGACTTTATTTACTGAACCGAGTGCCCCTCCAAACCTTGCTGCCCAAACACCCCCATTCTTTCTTTTTTTTTCCTTAAAAAAACTATGTATTTATTTATTTGACTGCATCGGGTCTTAGTTGCGGCATGCGGGATCTTTCGTTACAACGCTTGGACTCTCTATTTGCAGCACATGGGCTCCAGAGTATGTGGGCTCCAGCAATTTTGGGATAGAGAATTCTAGCTGTGGCATGTGGGCTCTGGAGTGCACAGGCTCAGGAATTGCAGCACATGATCTTAGATGCTCTGAGGCATGTGGGATCTTATTTTCCTGACCAGGGATTGATTCCAAGTGCCCCGCCCTTCAAGGCGGATACTTAACCGCTGGATCACCAGAGATGTCCCAACACGCCCTTTCTTTATCCTGCTGCTTCTAGAAATTGCATGCATAGCATGTGGCTTTAAGTGCTAATTATTAGAGAAATGTGAATCAAATCTACAATGAGGTATCACCTCACACTGGTCAGAATGGCCATCATCAAACCGTCTACAAATAACAAATGCTGGAGAGGAGAGGGTGTGGAGAGAAGGTTATTCTTCCCCACTATACATGAGTATGTAAATTGCTTCAGCCAGAACAGAAAATAGTATGGAGGTTCCTCAAAAAAAAAACTACAATAGAACTACCATCAGTCAGTTCAGTTCAATCACTCAGTCCTATCCGACTCTTTGTTACCCCATGGACTGCAGCACGCCAGGCTTCCTTGTCCATTGCCAACTCCTGGAGCTTGCCCAAACTCATGCCCATCAAGTCGGTGATACCATCCAACCATCTCATCCTCTGTCGTTTCCTTCTCCTCCCTTCAATCTTTCCCAGCATCAGGGTCTTTTCCAATGAGTCAGTTCTTCGCATTAGGTGGCCAAGTATTGCAGTTTCAGCTTCAGCATCAGTCCTTCCAATGAATATTCAGGACTGATTTCCTTTAGAATTGAATGGTTTGATCTCCTTGTAGTCCAAGGGACTCTCAGGAGTCTTCTTCAACACCACAGTTCAAAAGCATCAATTCTTCAGTGCTCAGCTTACTTTATAGTCCAACTCTCGCATCCATACATGACCACCAGAAAAACCATAGCTTTGATTACATGGACCTTTGTTGGCAAAGTAATATCTCTGCTTTTTAATATGCTGTCTATGCTGGTCATAGCTTTTCTTTCAAGGAGCAAGTCTTTTAATTTCCTGGCTGCACTCACCATCTGCAGTGATTTTGGAGCCCAAGAAAATAAAGTCTGTCACTGTTTCCATTGTTTCCCCATTTATTTGCCAAGAAGTGATGGGACTGAATGCCATGATCTTAGTTTTCTGAGTGTTGAGCTTTAAGCCAGCTTTTTTACTCTCCTCTTTCACTTTCATCAAGAAGCTCTTCAGTTCCTTTTCGATTTCTGCCCTAAGGGTGGTGTCATCTGCATATCTGAGGTTATTAGTATTTCTCCCCGTAATCCTGATTTCAGCCTGTGCTTCATCCAGCCCAGCATTTTGCATGATATACTCTGCATGTAAGTCAAATAAACAGGGTGACAATATACAGCTTTGATGTACTCCTTTCCCAATTTGGAACCAGCCGTAGTTTCACGTCCACTTCTTATTGTTGCTTCTTGACCCGCATACAGGTTTCTCAGGAGAAAGGTAAGGTGGCCTGGTATTCCCATTTCTTGAAGAATTTTCTACAGTTTTTTGTGATCCACACCGTCAAAGGCTTTGGCATAGTCAATACAGCAAAGTAGATGTTTTTCTGGTACTCTCTTGCTTTTTCTATGATCCAGCAGATGTTGGCAATTTGATCTCTGGTTCCTCTGCCTTTTCTAAATCTAGCTTGAACATCTGAAAGCTCTCAGTTCACATACTACTGAAGCCTTGCTTGGAGAATTTTGAGCATCACTTTGCTAGCCTGTGAGATGAGTGCAGTTGTGCAGTAGTTTGAACATTCTTTCAAATGTTTGAACATTGCTTCCCTTGTGGCTCAGCTGGTAAAGAATCTGCCTACATTGAGGGAGACCTCAGTTTGATTCCTGGGTAGGGAAGATCCCATGGAGAAGGGAAAGGCTACCCACTCCAGTATTCTGGCCTAGAGAATTCCATGGACTGTATAGTCCATGGGGTTGCAAGGAGTTAGACATGATTGAGTGACTTTCACTTCACTTTGAACATTCTTCGGCATTGCCTTTCTTTGGGATTGGAATGAAAACTGACAAAACCATAATTTGAAAATAGACATGCACCCTTATGTTCATAGCAGCGCTATTTACAACAGCCAAGACTGGAAGCCACCTAAATGTCCATCAACATAAAATGGATAAAGAAGATGTGGTACATATACAAAATGGAATACTACTCAGCCATAAAAAAGAATGGAATGATTCCATTGCAGCAACATGGGTGGACATAGAGAGGTTATCATGCTAAGTGAAGTAAGCCAGACAGACAATGACAAATATCATGATACAGCTTATATGTGGAATCTAAGAAAAAAAAAGATACAAATGAACTTATATACCAATACAAAGCAGAAATACACCCAGGGACATGGAAAATAAACTTAACAGTTGCTGTGCTGTGCTCAGGCACTCAGGCATGTCCGATTTTTTGCGACCCCATGGACTGTGGCCCTCCAGGCTCCTCTTCCCATGGGGTTTTACAGGCAAGAATAATGGAGTGGGTTGCCATTTCCTTCTCCAGGGGATCTTCCTGACACAGGGATCAAACCCTAGTCTCCTGCGTCTCCTTCATTAGCAGGCGAACATTTAACACTGAGCCACCTGAGAAGCCCAAACTTATGGTTACCAAAGGGGAAAGGTAGGGAGAGAGAACTTAGGAATTTGAGGTTAACATTTACACAGTATTACATATAAAATAGATAACCAATAAGGACCTACTATATAGCGCAGGGAACCATACTCAATATTTTGTAATAACCTATGAGGGGAAAGAATCTGATGAAAAAAACGATAACTTGTGTGCAAGAAAAAGAAAAAAAGGACAATGAGAGCATGAATTTGGGAGTTAAGCTCAAATCCCAACTTCTGCCATAAATCTAATTATGAGATTTTGAGCAGGTGACATTACCTCTCCGAGCCTCAGTGTTCCCATCTATAGTACAGGAAATGACAGCTCGTAACCTCCTTGGTATGAGACAGGACCGACTTTTGATAAATGTTAGCCCTTGTCGATAGTCAGAGGCAGGACCTAAGGTCTCTCTCTTCCTGTGGCCTGACACTTTTATGAGCTGACTCCCAGTGAAACCGTAAGGATGAAGGGATGACTGATTCCCGTGGATCCCCAAAAGGGAGGGAGGAGGCAGTTAAAGCAGCTAGTGGTTGAAGTGCCCCATCTCTACGTGAGTGGGTGCTGGCAGCCGCGATTGCAGCTTTGCGGTCCTGGGGCTCCAGACCCTCCCTGACTTCCCTGCTTTCTGGTGCTGGGGGAATCCCAGCCCACTCACCGCAGCCTTTGCTCTACTCCTGCCGGCCGTGGGGCCCTTCAGGTCTCCCCCTCTCCCTTCAAAGTGGAGGCTGGTGCCTGCTTTTCCTTCTTTCTCAGCTGGGCTTGTTCCCCAGCTGACCCTACAGCTGCATGTTTCTAAAATTAGCTGGATCCTGCATTTGACTCTGATAATGAATTATCCAAATGGAGAAAATTGAATAGTTAACTGGTTCACAGGAAGATAATTAGCTTTGCCAAGCCCCTGTTACAGGCAAATAAAGAGGAGCCTTGTTTCTCAATTGCCTTCATTAAAGGGAGTCCCTTTCACACAGGGGCCCTGCCCCCCTGAGGCCCTGTCGGGTTCCTGGTTTTTCATCCCCCAAATAGGCAGATGGTACCATGTAGCAAATGTAGGCTTCTGACTCTAACAGGCTGGGGTTGAAGCCCCAGCTCTGCCACTCTCTACCTGTGTGACCTTGGACAAGGGATACAACCTCTCTGAGCCTCACTTTGCTCATCTGAAAATGGGAAGAGCAGTGTGTACCTCACAGTGGTATTATAAGCATCAAATGATAAAATGTAAGAAAAATTCTTGGTTCTTCATTTACTTGTTTCGTCACTAAGTTGTGTCCAACTCTTTGTGACCCCGTGGACTGTAGCCTGCCAGACTCCTCTGTCCGTGGGATTTCCCAGGCAAGAATACTGGAGTGGGTTGCCATTCCCTCTCCAGGGGATCTTCCCAATCCAGGGATCAAACCCAGGTCTCCTGCACTGGCAGGTGGATTCTTTACCACTGAGCTACTTGGGAAGCCTCTTCACTCACGGATGAATTTATTTATTTTTATTGAAGTATAGTTGCTTTACAATGTTATGTTTCTGCTGTACAGGAAAGTGAGTCATCTGCATGCATGCACATATCCCCTTTTCCCTGGATTGATGAATCTTTCATTGATAAAGTTCTTCACGAAGTTCATCGTTGTTATCAAGTTTTCATTGACTGGAAGCTGTTTTTACCATCGTATCGTCATTACGGTTACCACCACAGCACCCTGGAAACAGAACAGAGTCTCAGCCAGTGATATACACATGGAAACCATGGGAATGTTGTTGTTGTTGTTTAGTCGCTAAGTCGTGTATGACTCTTTGCAACCCCACAGACTGCAGCGTGCCAGGCCTCCCTGTCAAGCGTAACATGCTGATAGATGCAGAGCCGACGCAAGCTGAGGATGGTGGGAGGGTCTCTTTGAATCTACTCACTCGTCCCTGTCCTCCTGATATTGGCTCTGCCTTCTGGTCCTAGGCTTTCTGAGTCACCACTTGGTCAATCATCTCTCACAGCAAGCCCCCAGAAACTCCCTCCTACGAAGAGCATCTCATCCTCACCTACAAGCGTCAGCCCCTTGACCGTTTAAAGTTTCATTTACTCCTCTCGGGATTTCCCTGGTGGTCCAATGGAATCCAAAGATTCTGTGTTCCCCATGCAGGGGTCCTGGGTTCCATCCCTGGTTGGGGAACTAGATCCTATATGTTGTAACTAAGAGTCAGCGCAGCCAAATTTATAACAACAACAACAAAAAATTGTAAAATTTCATTTATTCCTCTCAAGCCCAGCCACCTCTGGTGTTTATCACTCTCTGACATGGCCAGTATGTATAGATCCACATGTTGAAGTCAAGGGCAAGGGATCTGAAGGCAGACGGCCTGAGACTGAATTCAATTTAGGTATCTGTTGGTTGGGAAGATCCCCTGGAGAAGGGAATGGCTACCCACTCCAGTATTCTTGCCTGGGAAATCCCATGGACAGAGGAGCCTGGCAGGCTGCAGTCCATGGGGTGGCTAAGAGTCGGACATGACTGACTTCACTTTCACTTTTCACTTTCATGCATTGGAGAAGGAAATAGCAACCCACTCCAGTGTTCTTGCCTAGAGAATCCCAGGGACGGGGGAGCCTGGTGGGCTGCCGTCTATGGGGTCGCGCAGAGTCGGACACGACTGAAGCGACTTAGCAGCAGCAGCAGCAGCAGTGGCATGTAGAATCTTTAGTCACGGCACGTGGGATCTAGTTCCCTAACCAGGGAAGGAACCTGGGTGCCCTGCATTGGGAGCAAAGTCTTAGCCACTGGACCACCAGGGATGTGCCCTAATTTTGCTTTTTATTTCCTTGAGATCATACAAGTGATTGGAAAAAGAACTTCAATAAGCACACTTTTACTCCCTACCTGGACTTTGTCCATATATCACTGTCACTAGAGATGAACTGCTTGTGTTCTTTCCAAGGCCAACCTTTGCTTTATCGCTAGCCCCCATCCTTGCTTGCTTACTCAAGGACATCACTTCAGCCATTTAGCCTCTGCTTCCTACAACATATATATATTTTTTTTCTCTACTGGAAAACTCGTATTAGCATAAAAATAAGCTTTTGGTTCTTCATTGTAAAAAACAAAGCAAGGGAGTTCCCTGGCAGTCTAGTGGTTAGAGGGCTTCCCCAGGGGCTCAGCAGTAAAGAAGTGAAGTGAAGTCGCTCAGTCGTGTCCGACTCTTTGCGACTCCATGGACTGTAGCCCACCAGGCTACTCCGTCCATGGGATTTGCCAGGCAAGAGTACTGGAGTGGGTTGCCATTTCCTTCTCCACAGCAGTAAAGAAATCACCTGCAATGCAGGAGACGTAGGTTCGATCCCTGGGTCAGGAAGATCCCCTGAAGAAGGAAATGGAATCTTATTGCTTTGCTGTACATCAGAACTTATTGAAAGAAGTTGTTGTTGCCAATAACTGCTGTGCTTTCTCCTCCAACTCTCTCTTGAATACATTCCACTTAGGCTCCCACACGCACCACTCTACCAAGACCAGACTATTGTAATCACCAATGGCCTCCATGTTGTTAAATCTAATGGTCAGTGGATGGTTATCATCTTGCTTGACCTTCAGTTGGAGACAGGCTATCTGGTCACTAAATCTCTCTTTCTTCTTCCTAGGCACCAGCTGGACCATATTTCCTAAACTTCTTGGTGGTTAGGTGGGGCCATAGTCATATGGGTTCCATTGGATTCCAGCCAATGGAAGGTAAGTGGAAGGAAGTTCTGTGACTTCCAAGCCTGACTTATAGAAACATCTTGTGTGGGATATTTACTCCTCCAGATCCACTCCTCTCACCATCCTCCATGCTGTTGTGTACCTTGGGAGCATAACCACTAGGGACTTTATCAATGAGCCTTCTGGTTTCTGGTTGGGTGGAGTCAATGGAAGATACCTGGAGGAGACTGGAGGGCAGGAGGAGAGTGAGGTCAGAGTATTTGTTCCCCAGGCTCCCTCCTGTGGGATTGGGTTGGCTGTTTTCCTCTACCAAAGCTTCAGTCCAGCATCTCTCCCCACATAGTTCTTTCTCTCCCCCATTTCCTCTGACCATTACTTTCTCCTGTCTCGTCAGACCTGGGGTGGTAATAGCTCCCATGATCAACCATATCAGAGTTACAGGAATCCTGTAACAGTGTTCCTGCCCTTGCTCACATCTTTATGCATCGTCTCTTTGTTACACTTTTCTCCAGTTACCCAACTTGAACGTGCCCTCTGTCTCTCACCAGACTCTTACCAATTCACTTCCCGTGTGCCAGCCTCATCTCCCGCCCCCATTTCCTGGCTGACATCACACGCTAACTGACCTTGAAAACCACACGTTGACGATGACTCAGACTCCATCAGCATGGGACCCTGGTTATCATCGTGGAGTGGAGAACCACTTCTCTTTCCCTTTTATCCTTCCCCTCTGCTGCTGAAAATACTATATGTGAACGAGAAATAAACATATTGCCTATACCACTGAGATATGGGGAATACCTCTGTCACAGCAGCTGGTTCCTCAGGGACTAATACAACCGACCTGCAGTGTTTGGCACAGGTGACGATTCTCTGCTCCTGGAAACACTTCCTGTGCTTACCTTCCATGACGTTGCATTCTTCTATTAATAGTTCCCCTTCTACTTCAATAACCGTTCTTAGTCTTCTCCATTGCTTCTTCCTCCTCTCCCCAATCTAAATGTTGGATTTTTCCAGACTCAGTCCTGGATCCTTTTCTTTATCTCCATTTACTTTCTGGTGACCTCATCCACTCTCATGGCTCTCTTGTTGTTTAGTCACTAAGTTGTGTCCAATTCTTCTGTGATCCCATGGACTGTAGCCCGCCAAGCTCCTCTGTCCATGGATTAACCAGGCAAGGTAAGAGTACTGGAGTGGGTTGCCATTTCCTACTCCTGGAGATCTTCCCGACCCAGGGATTGAACCCAAATCTCCTGCAATGGCAGGTGGATTCTTGACAATGGAGACACCTGGGCATCCCTCTCATGGCTCTGCTGCTGCTGCTGCTAAGTCGCCGCTTCAGTCCTGTCCGACTCTGTGCGACCCCATAGACAGCAGCCCACCAGGCTCCTCTGTCCCTGGGATTCTCCAGGCAAGAATACTGGAGTCTAACACCCCCAAATTGATATTTCCAACCCTGGATTCTCCCAGGAACTCTTGGCTTACATATCTAACTACCTGCTTGATATCCTCTTTTAGTTATCCAGTAGCATCTCAGACATAACATGTCCAAAATCAAATTTCAGACCTCTTCGAATCTTGCTCATCCTATAGTTTCTGCCATGTTAGGAAACAGCAACTCCATGCTTCCAACGGCTCAGGCCAAAAATCTTGGAGTCATCTTGGATCCATCTCTTTTTCTCTCACCCTATGTTCAATTTGTCAGCAAATCCTATCAACTATATCTTCAAAATATATTCAGAATCTGTTTCGCCACCTGTGCTATCTTGGCCTCAGGAGGTGCCAAGCTTTGATGAGAAGGGAAATCGTCTTCCCACATCACTGTCAACATCATCTATTACTGAATCATAGCCTTGAACTGCTTTGATTGTGGATTCTTCCAAGAACACTTTACCAAACCCTGTCCAAATCTTCTTGGTTCTCTCGTCAGACACAGATCTATAGACCAGAGTGTTTCCAGAAAACTCATTCTCCCATCCTGGCAGACATAAGAGCATCAAGACCTCTTACAAGAAACAGTCAGTAGAGGAAAGGGGTAAGCACAATTAACAGTTTTTGGCACAAACTGAACTAGCTCTGGGATGGAAAAATAAATCGTTTTTGAGAAAATCTTCATGCTCAAAACCTCAAAAAATGGTCACTGGATCCTTATAAAGTAATTCAGTGAAAGCTAGTATCTTTTTTTATAATGAAATGTGGTATCTCAAACCTTTTTAGTTTTTTTTCTTTAGAAATATTTTATCATTTTTCTCATGTAAACCATATACTTTTGGTCATAGTCCTATGTACAGGTATTCTACAGTTATTATGGCAATTATGAATGGATTTTTTTCATTCCATTTACTCACTGGTTATTGGTAGTATAGAAGAAAGTCATAAATTTCTCCATGTATTTCTTTTTTGTGTGTGTTTCTTATACTGAAGCACTTTATTGACTTCTCTTATTAGTTTCAATAATATTTTCAGTTGGTTTCATGGATTTCCTAAAAAGAAAAGAGTATAGTCTGGATATAAAGATAATTTACTATTATTTTAATATTGATCTCTTTATTTCTTTTTCTTTTTTAAAATTTAAATTTCTTTTTTAAAATTAAATTTCTTTAAATTAATTTCTTAAAAAATTTATTAAAAAATTTTTTTTCATGAAATTAAAAGGCACTTGTTCCTTGGGAAAAAAGCTATGACCAACCTAGACAGTATATTAAAAAGCAGACACACTACTTGGCCAACAAAGGTCCCCCTAGTCAAAGCTATGGTTTTTCCAGTAGTCATGTATGGATGTGAGAATTGGACTGTAAAGAAAGCTGAGCACTGAAGAATTGATGCTTTTGAACTGTGGTGTTGGAGAAGACTCTTCAGAGTCTCTTTGACTGCAAGGAGATCAAACCAGTCAATCCTAAAGGAAATTAGTCTTGAATATTCATTGGAAGGACTGATGCTGAAGCTGAAATTGCAATACTTTGGCCCCCTGATGCGAAGAACTGACTAATTTGAAAAGACCCCTATGCTGGGAAAGATTGAAGGCAGGAGAAGGGGACAACAGAGGATGAGATAGTTGGATGGCATCACCGACTCAATGGACATGAGTTTGAGGAAGCTCTGGGAGTTGGAGATAGACAGTGAAGCCTGGGGTGCTGCAGTGCATGTGGTCACAAAGAGTTGGACACCACTGAGCGACTGGACTGAACTGATTTCTTTTTCTTAAGTAATGGCATTGTTCTGAGACTTCAAAAACATTTTGACTAGTAGCAATAGTAGCGAGCATCTCATTTAATGGAAATGTGTTTAATGTTTTACTATTAAGATTGCTGCTGTGCCTTCTGATTTTAAGAGAGTATCCTTGGCCCGCCTTTTCTTTCTTCCTAAGGTATTTGCCATCATTACTGTCTTTTTCATCATTATCTGGAATAGATGTCACATTTTAATTAATGCATTTTTGGCATATATTGAGATGATCATATGCTCTTTTCCTTTCACCATCTGATGTATTGCAGAATGCTTGATTCAACACACATTACTTAATGCTGAACAAATTACCCTTCCTGGAATAAACACTACATGATCCTGGTGCACAATTCTTTTCATATACTGCTGGGTATAACTTACAAATATTTTATTTAACACTTCCAAGTCTATAAATGCCTCATTAGACTTTTGTATTATAAAACACACTGTATTTTTGTATTACAAATTATATCTTTTCCTATGCTAGTTTAAAGATGTAGTTAAAATAACATAGAAATGATATTTCAAAATAAGATTTTCTAGAACTCATTCATAAAACCATCTGGGATGCTGTTGCTGGTGGGTGTAGATTATTTACAACTGTTTCCATTTTATCAATGGGTTTTGCTTCTTTAGAATCAATTTCAGGAACTTAACATTTTCAAGGAAAATCACTTCAGATAAATTTTTAGGTATATCAACATAGAATTTTCTAATAATTTTTAGTTCTTTATATGTGGAGATAAAAACCCTATTCCTTATACTTCGCATTGTGTTTTACCTCTTATTTTTTTCTCTTGCTTGATACTTTAAATTTTTCCTCTTCTGTTTAACCTCCTCCTTTTTTAAAGAATCAGCTCTTCATTTTATTTATTGTCTACATTTTTTGCTTTCTAATTTATTAATTTCTATTTCTATCTTTAATAATTCATCCTCCTAAAATATCTGTGTCTACTTTAACATTTGCTGGTGGCTCTGCTAGGAGAATTTTGGTTCAAAATGTATTTTTTTCAGGGACTTTCAGGGTGGATCAGAGGCTAAGACTCCATGCTCCCAATGCAGGGGCCTGAGTCCAATCCCTGGGAACTAGATCCCACATGCTGCAACTAAGACCTGGAGCAGTCAAATAAAATAAATTAATTAATTAAAAAAAATTCACAAAGTCACAAAAAAAGCCACTGTTTCGTTACAATAACAATTAGATAAAACTGTTCACACTAGCAATGTGTATAATACCCAATGACATCAAGTGTGTGGGGAAAAGCCACTTTCAGACATCACTGATAGAAATGCATATTGATACAACCATTCTGGCAGGCAACTTGGCAATATGTATGAAAAGTTTAAGTCAGTATGTATTTGAACAAACTATTCCACTTCTGGCAATTTATGCTTCAACAAATAATTAGACCAGTAGGTAGATAAATATTTAAAAAGATATTCTTCAGAGTATTGTTTCTAGCAGTAAAAATTAAAGAGATTGGATAAATGATGATATAGTCATACAATAAAATACACTGCAGCCATTAAAAAGGTTGTGATAGGTTATGTTTTGAGTTGATTTATAAGAAAGTTCAGTAGGGACTTTCTTGGTGGTCCAGTGCCTGACTCTGCACTCCCAGTGCAGGGGGTCTGGCTTCGATTCTCGGTCTGGGAACTAGATTGCATATACCGCAGCTAAGAGTTGGAATGCCACAACTAAAGATCCCGCATGCTGTAACTAAAGATTTCGTAAGCAGCAACAAAGATTGAAGATCCCGTGTACTGCAACTAAGACCTGGCACAGCCATTTAAATAAATAAATACTAAAAAAATTTTAATAAAGAAGCTGGTTAAAGATAGCAGGACATATGATGGTATCTATGTAATTGCTTTGCATATAATCTGGAAGGCCATTGGTCAAAATATGAAGGGTGGATATTTCTGCTGGCAGGCTGTATATCTTTCCTGTTCATCATTTTGTGCCATTCTCTCAATAATTATGCCTTATCAGAAAAAAAAATTTTTTTTTTTTAAAGAATTCCCAGTTGTTTCCACATTGTGGAGTATATACAATAAACATTCACTAGATGCTATGCTGAACATGGGGAGAAGGCAATGGCACCCTACTCCAGTACTCTTGCCTGGAAAATCCCATGGACGGAGCAGCCTGGTGGGCTGAAGTCCATGGGGTCACTAAGAGTCAGACACGACTGAGTGACTTCACTTCCACCGTTCACTTTGATGCATTGGAGAAGGCAATGGTAACCCACTCTGGTACTCTTGCCTGGAAAATCCCATGGACGGAGGAGCCTGGTGGGCTGCAGTCCATGGGGTCGCTAAGAGTCGGATACGACTGAGCAACTTCATTTTCACTTTTCACTTTCATGCATTGGAGAAGGAAATGGCACCCCACTCCAGTGTTCTTGCCTGGAGAATCCCAGGGATGGGGGAGCCTGGTGGGCTGCCGTTTATGGGGCCGCGCAGAGTCGGACACGACTGAAGCAACTTAGCAGCAGCAGCAGCATGCTGAACATGGAGGTGATCGAGAAAAGAATTAGTGCAGTTCTTCACTTGGATGGTGACGAGGAGGTAATATTGGTTGCTTAGAGAGCACAGGGGACTGATGGACGGTTCCCCCCGCCATAGGAAACAGAGAGTTCAGGAGGCAGAGCAGGAGCCCCTGAAAATCTAAAATGGAGGGTTGGCCTCAATACTTGGCCCCAATTTATCCAGATCTTTTAGGTTTCCTCCAACCCTGAAACACTGGCTCCTGTCTGCCTCTCCTGACTCAGCTTCCTACACATACTCAGCATCTCACACAAGTGTCTTGGGCTTCTGTCTGTAAAAACAGCCACAATTCCCAACTGTCTCACACATCCTTGTGTCTTCCTGCCTTTCCGGATGCTGCTCTCTTTGGAACACTTTTTCCTGCTGCTTTTCCTTAGAAAAACATCCTTTGGTTCTATAAGATCCCACTTGTGGTGGATGATTATTCAGCAAATATTCATTGCTTCTCACCGCATCACCATGGGAGGAATGTATTTCCTTGCACTTTGATTGTCAGCTTTGTCGTACAACCTACTTTGGCCAATGGGAAATTAGTGGTGTGAGCAGAGGCTTAAAATGTGCTTTCATGTTCATCTTAGTCTCTTGAAAGCCTCTATTTTGCCATGATAACTGGGTAGCCACTAGTGAAGGAGGGCCAAAATGCATGGAAAAGACAAGTCAAATCCGTAGCTTGGAGTGAAGCCCATGTAAGCCCAGACAAAATCAAGATCAGTGCCCAGCAAGCTTCCAGTCATCTGCATGAGAAATTTACAAATGCTCTATGTATTGTTGTTTGACCCTGAGATTATTGCAGTGTTTGTTATGCAGCAGTGGTTGACTGCTACACAGCTAATAAGGTCTTTTGCCCTTGCTTGTTGTATTTTGGACTTATCCTCTAACTATGCCCTCAAATCCTGTGTCCTCTATAGTACAACTTTGGAAAAGCCTTTATTATGCTGTATTGTGATTATTGGAGCTTTCCAGATGGTGCAGTGGTAAAGAATCTGCCTGCCAAGGCAGGAGACGCAAGAGACTTGGGTTCGACCCCTGGGTCGGGAAGATCCCCTTGGATCAGGAAATGGCAACCCACTCCAGTATTCTTGCCTGGAAAATACCATGGACAGAGGAACCTAATGGGCTACAGTCCAAGGGGTCACAAAAGAGTCAGACACAACTGAGCAATTGAACAGACACACACATGTTGTGATTATCGGCTTAACATGCACTGCTGTTCTTCTAAATGCATGGTAAGTGCATTGGTAAGCTTCTCAGTTCAGTTTAGTTCAGTCGCTCAGTCGTGTCCGACTCTTTGCGACCCCATGAATTGCAGCACGCCAGGCCTCCCTGTCCATCACCAACTCACGGAGTTCACCCAAACTCAGGTCCATCAAGTCGGTGATGCCATCCAGCCATCTCATCCTCTGTCGTCCCCTTCTCCTCCTGCCCCCAATCCCTCCCAGCATCAGAGTGTTTTTCAATGAGTCAACTCTTCGCCTGAGGTGGCCAAAGTATTGGAGTTTCAGCTTTAGCATCAGTCCTTTAAGCTTCTGCTGCTGCTGCTAAGTCACTTCAGTCATGTCCAACTCTGTGCAACCCCATAGACGGCAGCCCACCAGGCTCCCCCCGTCCCTGGGATTCTCCAGGCAAGAACACTGGAGTGGGTTGCCATTTCCTTCTGCAATGCATGAAAGTGAAAAGTGAAAGTGAAGTTGCTCAGTCGTATCCGACTCTTAGCAACCCCATGGACTGCAGCCTACCAGGCTCCTCCATCCATGGGATTTTCTTTAAGCTTCTAAATGCATCTAAATGTTCTGGGAGACCTTCAGTCAAACTTGCATTTGAGAACCTGAAAACACCCCTTGTCACTCAACTAATAGCTAAAAATTGTGAACAAGTTGTACCAAGATCTGTGAATCTGTGAGCATATACTGCAACAAGTTGAATATGGAGTGTTTGGTATTTTCACATACCCATTGGATAACGGAGAGAGGCCAACCATTAGACCTGCTTTGAATAAAAGAAAAGAATAAGCCTATGAATTCATGGCCCATGCATTCTGCCCCAAGAGAGGAAATAAAAGGGATGGAAACACCTTCCTTCTTCTTTTTTTAAAAAGTGTATTTATGTATTCTTTTTGGCTGTGCTGGGTCTCTGTTGCTGTGAGGACTCTTCTCTAGCTGCAGCTGTTGGGGGCTACTGCCCAGTTGCAGTGCTCGGGCTTCCCACTGCAGCGGCTTCTTCTGTTGGGGAGCCCTGTAGGGCATGAGGGCTTCAGTAGCTGCAGCACTAGGGCTCAGTAGTTAATGGCTCCTGGGCTCTCGAGCAATGGCTCAGTAGTTGTGGTGCACAGGCTTAGTTGCTCCAAGGCATGCGGTATCTTGCTGGATTAGGGATTGAACTTATGTCTCCTGCATTGGAAGGTGGATTCTTTACCACCAAGTCACCAGGGAAGCCCCACCTCCCTTCTTTGAAGCCTTGCCTTACTCTGTTCAGGCTGCCAAAAGAAATTGCCATAGAGGACATGGCTTACAAACAACATAAATTTATTTCTCACAGTCCAGAAGGCTGGGAAGTCCAAGATCAAGGCACTTTGCAGATTTGGTGTTCAGTGAGGGCCTGTTTCCAGGTTCACAGATGACTTTCTTTTCATTGTGTCCTCACAGGGAGGAATGGCTGAGGGAACTCTCTGGGGTCTCTTTTATATTTATTTAGTTATTCACTTATTATTTATTTATTTTGGCCATGCTGCACAGCTTGTGGGACCTAAGTTCCCCGACCAGGGATTGAACCCAGGCCCTTTGCAGAGGGAGTGCGGAGTCCTCACCGGGGATTACCCTGGGATCTCTTTCATAAGGGCACTAATCGCATTGATAAGGGCTCCACCTTCCTGACTTAGTCACCCCCCCAAAAGCTCCCACCTCCTCATACCATTGTATTAGGGATTGGGTTTCAACAAATGAATCTGGGGAGGGACACATTCAGTCTTTAGCAAGCAGTGATCAAAATATAGGATATCCAAAGCTGTTTGAAAAAAGAAGTCTCAGCCAATAGAGTCTGAAGGCAATATGGGTGAGAGTCTGGATAGAGAAATAATGGGTGGTCAAATGATCTTAGATCACTCTCTGTCTCATATTGTGAGAAAATTCCCATTGCTGATTTTTGAAATACCAAATGCCAGAATTAAGTCTAGTCTGAAATAAGGAGTCACCTATAATTTTGGCAAAGCTTTAAACCACCGAAATCTAGTTCAAGGTCATTGCTAGCACTTGGCACATGCTTGATATAAATGTGTGTTGAACAAATCAACAAATATTTATGTGTGCGGAAAGGGAAATATTTACGTTGTCCTTTACAAACCAACCAATCTACAGAGATATTCCAGAATATGAGAGTCTTCAGGGACCCTGGATAAACATGTGTGATCTTATCTTAAATCGAGGTTGGTATAAGGTTAAGGAAGTCCAGTTACATGTGCAATATTGCTGAAAAAGCAAGTTTCCAATCATATCACAAATCTTAAAAATGACCATACCCTTTGACCTGAAAATACTCTAGAGAGCACTTTTGAAGAAATTATTTAGAGACACAGATAAAAATCTAAAATCACACTCAGTACACGGTTATTTCTAATAGAAAATGAAAGACTTGCTAGCACAAACTGCTTTGCGACTTGTCAGTTATCTGTGAAAGTGAAAGTGTTAGTCGCTTAGTTGTATCCAACTCTTTGTGACCCCATGGACTGCAACCCGCCAGGCTCCTCTGTCCAAGTAATTCTCCAGGCAAGAATATTGGAGTGGGTTGTCATTCCCATTTCCAGGGGATCTTCCTGACCCAGGGATTGAACCTGGGTCTCCCACATTGCAGGCAGATTCTTTACTGTGGGCACTGTCAAATTTGCTATATCATCTGTCTTCAGAGATACAGGCCAGTTTAATTCAAACAGACCAGAACAGGGAGAAGGGGGAGAGAAAGGGAAAGGGAGAAAAGTGGAGAGAGAAAGAGGGGAAGGAACTGAAAAAGAGGTAGAAATGGAGTCTGAGAGAGAGAGAGAGAGAGAGAGAGAGAGAGAGAAAAGAAACAGGAACAGGGTGGAGACAGAATAAAGACAGAAGTTCCTGGTGAGTGGCACGTGGTGAATAAATGTTTGTGGAATAAAGACTTTAAAGGGGTTTAAGAGTCAGAGATGGGAGTGGATTGAAAGGCGGGTCCCCAGCTCCCTGACCACAGTAGATCTTGTTCACTCTAGAACACCCACAGCTGAGACCCTGGCACAAAGGGAGGGAAGCTGGCAGCAGGGTGGAGGAGAGGGAGGCAGGGGAGAGGCAGGGCTGCAGCTGAGCCCCTGGGCGCGCAGGGCAGAGGAAGGAGGAGGGCTGCCTGGCTCTGTCTTGGGTTGGGGTTGTAGGGAAGGAGCTCGGGTCATAAGAGGCAAGGATGCCGTGTTGTAAGACCCTCACTGTGGGCTTGGATGGCATTACCTCCTCCACCTTCCATGAGCTCCTGTTTGTTGTGGGGGTCAACTTATTGATTTTAATTGGCAGATGCTGTTGCAATGCTCTAGCTGCCTTTGTATATTTGGGATGATTTTAGAACTTATCCTTCATTTATTTCAAGTTTGTCCTTTCATGTATAACTCAGATCTCAAGAGGAGAATCTTATTTCCCTCCATCTCTTGGTGGACTGGTGTTTGTGTGTGTGTGTGTGTGGTGCAAGTGTGGGGGATTATGTTTTCTCTAGTCTTCTCTGGCTCAGAATTCCTGCTTCCACTGAACAAACTCATTTTCAGGACTGTCCTGCCTTCTCATCCTGACCTTCTGGTCCGTACTGAAGCATCGCATTCCAAGCAGCCTTACCCAAACACCCTGTGCCTACTCAGTGTCTGTGTGAGTAGCAGTCCTTATCGAAGGTTTTGTGCAATAGAGACATTTCTTACTGCTCAACACCTTCTCTGCCTCAAACTTCCAGCTTCTGCCTCTTCTTAGCCCCCTCCAGGTTCCCTTCAGAAGCCCAATTCTTCTCCCTTTGATCTGAACAAACAATTTAAGTCTCCACCCTTTCCTCATCTCAGGGTCTAGCTTTCACGCCTGCAGCATCTTTATTGAGCTTTATAAACAAAAGGCTGCCTGCTCTTTCCAGTTTGTAGTAGCAAAGAACAAGCAAGGACTCTGAAAGACAAAGCTGTCTTAGATTGAGTTTCCAGAAACAGAGACTAGAAGAAGAGGATTCATGTAAAAATTATTTATTTAAGAAGTGTTCCCAGAAAAACAAACAAACTGGTTGGTGGGTGGTGAGTAGGGAAGTGAGAGTTGGAAAGAAAGGAGGCTAAGGAAACACACGGGAGCCAGCGGTGTCCTAAGATGGGCAGCTCTGGTGTAGTCTCTCATGGAAACACTGGAGACACCTTAAAATTGCCCCCACAACGGAGCAAGAGAGCTGGAGGGCTATACCCCCTGTTTTCAGTCGTGTGTTAAGGGCTGGTCCTGAAACTCAGCAGGACTCTGTGGGGTTCCTGGGCACAAAAGCCTTTATATGTCTCCTTTCAGAGAAGGCAATGGCACTCCACTCCAGTACTCTTGCCTGGAAAATCCCATGGACGGGGGAGCCTGGTGGGCTACAGTCCACGGGGTCACTAAGAGTCAGACACGACTGAGCGACTTCACTTTCACTTTCATGCATTGGGGAAGGAAATGGCAACCCACTCCAGTGTTCTTGCCTGGAGAATCCCAGGGACGGGGAAGCCTGGTGGGCTGCTGTCTCTGGGGTCGCACAGAGTGGGACACGACTGAATCGACTTAGCAGCAGCAGCAGCAGCAGCTTTTCCCCTTTGCTGAGTTCCAAAGTGCAGGTTCAAACCATTGCTAATCAGGGAAAGGAGGGGATGCAGAGACAAGGGAGGCGCAGTCAAGAAACAATAGTGCAGGACCTCCCTGGTGGTCCTGTGGTTAAGAATCCTCCTGACAATGCAGGGACACGGGTTCGATCCCTGGTCCCGGAAGAGCCCACACTTTGTGGGGCAACCTACGCATCTCAAGTACTGAGATGCTCTAGAGCTGCACTGCAATGAAGAGTAGCCGCAGCTCAACTAGGGAAAGCGCGCATGCAGCAAGGAAGATCCAGCACAGCCAAAAATAAATAAATAAAAATTTCAAAACGAAACAATAGTGCTGTCTTGGGCAGGGTCCTGGTCCCCTCTTAAGGTTTAGACATATCTTTGAACTCTTCTGCCAAACTAAAACCCCTACCAAATGAAAGATGTTCCAGAGAGAGGGTCACAGATCAGTAACCTTGAGAACCACAGATCTCGAGACCTCCTGATGCTGGAAGGTCTCTAGATTGAAGGAATGTAGGTCCTGCACACACCCTAATCTTCATCAGCAACCCCACCCCCTGACTATAAAACTCCTCACCATGCCCGCCCCACACCCTGGGTTGGGACACGCAGGTATGAGGGCATTAGCTCCCTTTGCCTGGCAAAGCAATAAAGTTGTTCTTTTCTGCTGCTGCTGCTGCTAAGTCACTTCTGTCGTGTCCGACACTGTGTGACCCCATAGACGGCAGCCCACCAGGCTTCCCCGTCCCTGGGATTCTCCAGGCAAGAACAGTGGAGTGGGTTGCCATTTCCTTCTCCAATGCATTAAAGTGAAAAGGGAAAGTGAAGTCGCTCAGTCGTGTCTGACTCTTAGCGACCCCATGGACTGCAGCCTACCAGGCTCCTCTGTCCATGGGATTTTCCAGGCAAGAGTACTGGAGTGGGGTGCCATCACCTTCTTTTCTACCTTACCTAAAACTGTGTCTCTGAGATTTAAGTTGGTGTCAGGGTACAGAGGCCAGATTTGGCATCAGTCCTAGGGGGACATGGGTTTCCCTGGTGGTTCAGACAGTAAAGAATCTGCCTGCAATGCAGGAGACCCCAGTTCAGTCCCAGAGTTAGGAAGATCCCCTGGAGAAAGAAATGGCTACTCACTCCAGTATTCTTGCCTGGAGAACTCTGTGGACAGAGGAGGCTGGTGGGCTAGAGTCCATGGGACTGTAAAGTGTCGGACACTACTGAGCAACTAACACACACACCTTAGAGGGACATGTGTTCCTAGGCTCTCTATCAAGAGATGCAGGGGCAGACTGCTGAGAGTGATGTCTCAGGGAGACCTAATGTGCACACAAGCAGTTCAGGGGTCCTGGGGGCTCTGGGCACAGCACCAACAGTATCTGCTCTGAGCCTTCCCTTCTCCGCCCTTCCCCATCACTTCAAGGGAAAGGCTGCCTCGTGGAGGACAGTATCCTCGCTGGTGGGAGCCACGCCACTCCTTAGAAAGCAGAAGCAGCTGTCACTGAGGATGTGATGTCAGCATGTGTGACATGAGAAACGTATTTGGTTTCCATCCCTGGTTCCTGGCGTTGCGCTCCTAAAACCCCTACACTTTGCTGGGTGATGGGAGTATCTTTTGTTATTCACAAGGCCTTTTTATTACATCTGAGTTTACTTTAATGAGATGACTTAGAGAGGGGCCCCTGTACAGCCTCAGGAGGGGGCTGGTCACTAGAAAGACCAAGTGGGGACTGCCCTGGTGGTCCAGCGGTTGAGAGTCCATCCTCTCATGCACAGGATGCAGTCGTGACCCCTTGTTGGGCGACTAGGGTCTCACATGTCGCTGAGCAGCTAAGCTGGTGCACTGCAACCAGAGAGAAGTGCCTGCCACAAAGAAGATCCTGCATGACACAACTAAGACCCAATGCAGCCAAAGGAATAAATATTGAAAAGAAGAAGACCAGGTGATTTATAGGATTGGAGCTTTTATCTCCATTTGAGGGAAGGGATTTGGGGGCTGCAGAATAAATTTCATAAAAACTCTCAAACAAGATTTGATGAACTGGTGAGCATTCCACTTGCCGGGAGGGCAGTGCGCCCTAGACCCACGGGAATAGAAGCTCTTGAGCTCAGAACTCTTCCTGACGTCATCCCATGGGACTCTTCATTGGGCTGCTCATCTGTATCCTTTGTCATATCCTTTTTATTTTTATTTATTTATTTTTGGAAGTCCCTAGAGGCCTGTGGGATATTAGTTCTCTGACCAGGGATGGAACCAGTGCCCTCTGTATTGGAAGTAAGGAGTCCTAACCACTGGACCACCAGGGGGGGTCCCTATGATATTCTTTTTAATAAACTGGTAAATGTAAATTATGTTTCGCTGAGCTTTGAGAGATGTTCTACAACTGGTCGGTCAGAAGCAGACACCACAACCTGAACTTACTTCTGAACTGGGGGCAGTCTTGAGGGACTGAGCCCTTAGTCCATGAGATCTGTTGCTATGTCTAGGTAGACAGTGTGAGAATTCAGCTGTAGGACACCCTGACAGTGTCTGCTGAGAGCTGGAGACTTGCTTGGTGGTGTTGAAAATACCCTGGAGCGTACTTCCTTTTCCCATTTTCTGGCCCCTCTCAGTTACATGGTAGCTTCTCAGGAGGTCTTCAGGGCGCTCATGGTCAGAAAGGAAGGATGAGCATTCATACCAAGTCCTGGGATCAGCCGCTCAGAACCCTCACATGAAACTACTCTGTTCCCTTTCTAGATGAGGGAATAAAGTTCCCACCCAGGTCATGGAGCCCTGGCTGCAGAGGTGGCTAGGGCTCCGTTCTCTTTCAAATATGCAACACCTGACTTTGGTTTGCTAGAAGTCAAGGGCAGGCTAGCCTTGTGTTTGAGACACAACTCTTCTGTCTGTGGCTATCTTCCCAAGGATGCAAGCAAGATACTTGGTATTGTTGTTATCCAAGTCCTGGCATGCGGTGATGGCCCTCTGACAGAGGATGAGAAATCTCCTATTTTCCCCACTTCATGAAGTCACCTTCAGGGGTTGGAATCAGCCACATTAACCTCCCCTCACCGGGCCCCCTGAGTCTGAGAGGCAACTGGTGACCTCTGCAACTCTGAATGGCTTCTCAAGAACATCCAATGTTCCAATGTTGCCGCCCCTGGGATTAACCCTCTTAACAAGGGGAGGACAGTGTGGGGTGAGTGAGATGCAGCTGGATCTTGGCCGTCGATGATTTTCCGGTAGACTTTTGCTTGCTCCAGCAGACCCTGAGTCTCTTTCTTCATTAACAGCACCTTCCTCTGTTGCTCTTTTCACAAGCATCACTGGTCTGAACACACACGCAGAGAACTCCGCTCTGCTCATCACAGAACTGGATATCATGTCAGGCATCTGGCCAGCCTCAGGGAGGCTCTGAAACCCATGCCTGCTGCAGACGTCCAAGCAAGGTCCTGCAGACTTCCTGCAGTTTCCTCTGCTCCTCCCCTTGGGTACCTTCCACACTCCAACACCCCTGTGTCAAGGGGGTGGGGATACTGAAAACACGTGCATTTATTTCCACCTTGTCCCCAAAGTCTCAAAATGATAGTAGAGACATTACAACAAAAAACACAAACATCCACAAGGACAAAGAGAACTGGAGAGGAGGCAGGAACAGAGGTCAGATGCCAAGAAAATTTTGGAACCTGTAAAAAAGCTAGTGGTAACTGATTTAGAAGAGTTGAGAAGGCTGAAATTTAAACTGAGAAGGGAGGTCAGCAGAATAAGAAGCAGCAGGTGGATTCTTTGTTGCAGGACCCCAACTGGAGTATCCCTGAAGATGGAGAAGAGGGATGGGACTGAAAATAGGAGGTGGTCTTGGCTGTGCCTTTGTTTGAGGGGCGGTGAGACACCCCCCCCGCCTGCTCTGCCGAGACCTCCACTCCCAGATGACTGCCTCCCCTGCAGTGGAAGATGGTGGGGAGGTCAAACCAAGAGGCTCTGGATTCAGAGACACCAAGTGCAGCTGAGAACAGGGGACTGTACTGAAAATGGGCATTAAGTGAATGTCTACCTGGAAGTGGCAAATGCCTCACTCACGTTTCTGGGCCAGCAGCCAGAACGATGGTGGGCCAGCAGCCAGAATGATGGTAGACCAGCTTATATCCTCTGGGAGGAAGAATGGAAGATTCCTCTCTAGGAAAATTGACTAGGCCAAGAGAAATGACCTGCTAGTATTTGGTGTTTCCCTCCATGAAGCAGCTGCATCCCCACATGATCACCCTGCAGACACTGTGAAGCCCCCCTGCAGACAAGCCCCATCCATGCACCTAGGACTCAAAATTAGCATTTTGGTGCCTTTACTGTTATGTCAGAGCCTACAGCTAAGCACTCCTTGACATGAGAGGAGAGAGTGTGTGTGTATATATATATATAATTTATGTCTGTACATGTATTTGGCTGCTCTGGGTCTTAGTTACAGCACATAGGATCTAATTCCCTGACCAGGGATTGAACCCAGGCCCCCTGCATTGAGAGTGCAAAGTCTTAGCCACTGGACTGCCAGGAAAGTCCTGAAAGGGGAGTTTCTAATACAGAATATAGAGATATAAATCCATCAATTACCCAACTAAGTATCCTAGGGGGAAAGAGGGAATGAAGCAAGCAAAAGAGAATTGCAAGAACATCCTAAACCTTGTTTCTGCTGGGGCCCAGGGAAGGCTGCCCCCAAATATGCCATCATGGCATATTTATTATTTTGAATTAAGGTTCCTTGAGAAACACCTGGTAAAAAAGTTATATATATATATATAATCTACTCTGACTCCCTCTTTCCTTGTGAATGCAGGAAATAAATTTCCCATGTGAAAGTACCCTTTCTATACAAGAAGGAGAGAAAGCATCCTTACCATCAGAATTAGGGTATTAAGCTGCTGTTGCTAAGTCGCTTCAGTCGTGTCCGACTGTGCGACCCCATAGACGGCAGCCCACCAGGCTCCCCCGTCTCTGGGATTCTCCAGGCAAGAACACTGGAGTGGGGTGCCATTTCCTTCTCCAATGCATGAAAGTGAAAAGTGGAAGTGAAGTCACGCGGTCGTGTACAACTCTTCGCAACCCCATGGACTGCAGCCTACCAGGCTCCTCTGTCCATGGGATTTTCCAAGCAAGAGTACTGGAGTGGGGTGCCATTGCCTTCTCCGGTATTAAGGCTAAGAAAGCTATAAACACACTTTGTTACTTATTCTTTAGCCTGTTACCTTAAAAAGCACAAGCCCCTCTAATTTGTGAGGTCTTCACAGTTTTCTTTGGTTCCTTGCTGGGACCAAAGGTCCATGAGAGGGACTAAAGGTCAACCAGAGGTCTATGAGACCTCTGTTCTCAAGAATTAACTTTTTTTCCTCCTGTTAATCTGTCTCATGTCAATTTAACTATTAGAGGAGCCAAAAGAACTCAAGGGGGAAAGGGGGAAATTTCCCCTTCCCTGTCTGTCTCTATGAAAATTATGAAAATAGAACAGTGAAAGAAGAAAAGGCTCATCCCGAGAATAAGAGCTTTGAGAAATTCAAAACATGATAGCAGAAATAAAAAAAAGTCAATAGATGATTTAGAGTATAATTTGAGACATTCTCAGAGAGGAAGGAAACTACAAAGAAACAGCAAACAGGAGAGAAGAGGTAAGAAAATGCAAGGCTCAGCCAAGAAGATTCAACAATTGACTGATGGAAGTTTCAGAGAAGAGAGGAAATAAGGTAAAGAAATGAGGAAAGAAATGACCACGTTAGGACTTAATGCCAGTCCTTGGCAGAATAGATAAATAAATTTTGGTATCTCCATACAACAGAATGCTACACTATGATGCAACGTTAATAAACTCTAGCCACATGCATAGATGACTTCTAGGAACAATGTGGAATGAGGCTCGAGCCACAGAGGAACGCCATTTCCATGTGTGACGACATTCACTTCTCACTTTTGGCTGTGCTGCATCCTCGTTGTGGCACGCGGGCTTTCTCTAGTTGCTTCAAGGGGCTTAGTTTCCTGATCAGGGATCGAACGCACATCCCCTGCACTGGAAGGCAGATTCTTTACCACCGGACCATCCCGGAAGTCCCTGTGATGCATTTCTATGGTGTTCAGAAGCAAGCAAGAGTAAACAAAGTATAGTTCAGCCACACGTAATGAATGGTAATGATGGTGAAGGACAGGGAGGCCCACGGGGCCGCAAAGTCAGACACGACTGAGCGACTGAACAACGACAATGATAGTAAAACCATAAAGAGAAGCAAGGGAATTAGGAGAAAAGTTATGAGGATGGTTATGTGATCGGTAGACGGAGAGTGCATGTGGCATGGCCCCAGAAGGGTATGGGATCAGAAAAGAGTGCATAGGGAAGTTCTAGGTATTGACAATATCCTATTTTCTAAATTGGGTGGTGGGTTCATGGGTTTATTTTACTATGATACTTCATAACTTGCATTACTTATATTCATATATATATATATATACACACACATATATATATATATGAAAATATAAGAAAATTTCCCTGAACTAGGGATATGAGATTAGAGTTCAGGGCAATGGGGGTGGGGGGTAGAGGGGGGAAGAAAAACCCTATATCAAAGTACATCTTTATGAAATTTCAGAACATCAGTGATAAAGAGAATATCATAAAAGCAATAAGAGAGGAGAAACAACTCATATTCAAAAACTGAGAATCAGAAAGGTGTTGGTCCTTTCATTGGCAAGAGTGAAATTAGAGGACAAGAAACCTTCTAGATTCTAAAGGAGCAAGATTCCTATCTAGAATTCGAGGCCGAATAAAGTAGGAAATGAGAGAGCAGAATTAAGACAAACTCAAACAAGCCAGGCCTCACAAAATTTATCTTCTCTGCATCCCTTCTCAAAATGAGAGAATCGTGCTCCACCAAAGATGAGCCAGTAAATCAAGAAAAAGGGAACCATGGAAACCAGGATTCCAAAACATAAAAGAGACAAAAGGAATAAAAATGATGCTAGTTGAAGGAAATTCCCCCAAACAGCAGGAAGCAGGCACCGCACAATCCAGTTTGGAGCAGGAGAACAAGAAAGCTCCAGGAGAGAGTTCTCCATGAAAAACATAAAACTAAGCATTGCCTAATATTTAAGTGAATGGAGATGAGATTTAAAGTGCTGTGCAACAGTTTCAAGAAGAGTTACCGATTGGCACACAGAAAACTAAGCTCAAACCAGCCAATCAACCAACCAACCAACCAACCAAGATTCCATTTATTTACCCCAGGGAAAACCAAAGGCTGTACAGGAAAGGATACATAAATATAATATACAATGTAGCTCATGAGTATATAAAATTTATATAATCCTAACATGCTGAATATTGATGGAACCAAAAATTACAGCACAACTGTATAAGAAGAAGGAAGGCAGTGAAAGTATGGTTGTGGGTAAGAGTGTGTGGAATTTAAGAGGATCAAATCTGTACCTGCAGTAAGTGGTAAGTAAATGCTTATTTTCGAAAAGAATCAATCGAAAGAGCAAGGGAGAGAACACTTCCCAACTCATTTTGTGAGGCTTGTCAAACCCTGAACCTGAACCAGACTAGGACAGAGGAACACAGGAATTTACAGCCAGTTGATCGTGAACATAAATGGAAGCTTCATTAATATTTAGCAACGTGAAAGCAGGAGAAGCAAGCTGGTTTTTACCTCATTAATGCAAAGCTTGTCCAACTTGTAAAAAATATCATTATAAATCATCACAACAATAGCTTAAAGGAGAAAAATCTACATGATTATTTTGATAGGCACAGAAAAGATTTTTTATAAAATTCAGCACCCATTTATGCTAAAAATAATCTTAATCAACTAGCAAAAGTGAAAGTCATTCAGTCGGGTCTGACTCTTTGTGACCATGCTCCTGGCCAGAATACCGGAGTGGGTAGCCGTTCCCTTCCCCAGGGGATTTTCCTGACCCAGGAATTGAACTGGGGTCTCCACTCCAGTACTCTTGCCTGGAAAATCCCATAGACGGAGGAGACTGGTAGGCTGCAGTCCATGGGGTCGCTAGAGTCGGACACGACTGAGCGACTTCGCTTTCACTTTTCACTTTCATGCATTGGAGAAGGAAATGGCAACCCACTCCAGTGTTCTTGCCTGGAGAATCCCAGGGACGGGGGAGCCTGGTGGGCTGCCGTCTATGGGGTTGCACAGAGTCGGACACGACTGAAGTGACTTAGCAGCAGCAGCAGCAGCATCTCCTGTATTGCAGGCAAGTTCTTTACCAGCTGAGCTACCAGGGAAGCTCCCCGGTAGGAGAAGTAAAAAATGTCTTAACTTGATGAAAACTTTCTACCGATAATTAATAGCCTATAGAATACTTAAGTGGTGAAGTATCAGACACATTCCCTTGAAAATCAGGAAAGTGACAGATCATCAAACCAACATGGTATACATCTTAAACTTACATAATGCTATACGTCAAATCCATTTCCATTGGAAAAAATCAGCATATAATCTGAAAAAAACATCAGGAAGATAACAAGCATATCCTCTAAAATCTTTCTATTCAACATCATATTTGGACAGTCTGGTTAGTACAGTAAGATAGTTGAAAGAAATTATATAAAGATTTATATCATTTATATCCTAGGGAAAAAACCTTGTTCTGAGGGAACAAGATTTCAGTCTAGAATTTTAGAGCCAAACTCTCAACTTTGGGAGAAGAATTAAGGCAAGTTCAGACAAGACAGGTCTCCAAAAGGTATACCTTCCATGCATTCTGGGTTAGTTTCTTATTGCTGCTAGAACGAATTATCACAAATTTAGTGGTTTAAAACAACACAAATTTGGGAATTCCCTGGCAGTCCAGTGGATAGGACTCCATGCCTTCACTGCTGAGGGCAAGGGTTCAGTTGCTGTCTGGGGAACTAAAATCCCATGAGCAGTGCAGTATGGCCCCCCAAACAAAACAGTACACATTTATTCTCTTACATTTCTGGAGGTATGAAATTAGTGTGATGGGATTAAGGTGTTCTAGAGGCTCTGCTGCTGCTGCTGCTGCTGTGTCGCATTAATCGTGTCTGACTCTGTGTGACCCCATAGACAGCAGCCCTACAGGGTCCTCTGTCCCTGGGATTTTCCAGGCAAGAATACTGGAGTGAGTTGCCATTGCCTTCTCCGTCTAGAGGCTCTGCTGCTGCTGCTGCTAAGTCGCATCAGTCGTGTCCGACTCTGTGCAACCCATAGACGACAGCCAACCAGGCTTCCCGTCCCTGGGATTCTCCAGGCAAGAACAGTGGAGTGGGTTGCCATTTCCTTCCCCAATGCATGAAAGTGAAAAGTGAAAGTGAAGTGGTGTCTGACTCTTAGCGACCCCATGGATTGCAGCCCACCAGGCTCCTCTGTCCATGGGATTTTCCAGGCAAGAGTACTGGAGTGGGGTGCCATTGCCTTCTCCTAATCAAATCCTAAAAGATGATGCTGTTAAAGTGCTGCACTCAATATGCCAGCCAATTTGGAAAACTCAGCAGTGGCCACAGGACTGGAAAAGGTCAGTTTTCCTTCCAATCCCAAAGAAAGGCAATGCCAAAGAATGTTCAAACTACTGCACAATTGCACTCATCCCACATGCTAGAAAAGTAATGCTCAAAATTCTCCAAGCAAGACTTAAACAGTACGTGAACTGAGAACTTCCAGGTATTCAAGCTGGATTTAGAAAAGGCAGAGGAACCAGAGATCAAATTGCCAACATCTGTTGGATCATCGAAAAAGCAAGAGAGTTCCAGAAAAACATCTATTTCTGCTTTATTGACTATGCCAAAGCCTTTGACAGTGTGGATCACAACAAACTGGAAAATTCTTCAAGAGATAGAATACCAGACCACCTTACCTGTCTCCTGAGAAATCTGTATGCAGGTCAAGAAGCAACAGTTAGAACTGGATATGAAGCAGAGGACTGGTTGCAAACTGGGAAAGGAGTATGTCGAGGCTGTTTATTGTCACCCTGCCTATTTAACTTACATGCAGAGTACATCATGCGAAATGCCAGGCTGGATGAAGCACAAGCTGGAATCAAGATTTCTAGGAGAAATATCAATAACCTCTGCATATCTGTCATCTGCAGATATGCAGATGACACCACCCTTATGGCAGAAAGTGAAGAGGAATTGAAGAGCCTCTTGATGAAAGTGAAAGAGGAGAGTGAAAAAGTTGGCTTAAAGCTCAACATTCAGAAAACTAAGATCATGGCATCCAGTTCCATTACTTCATGGCAAATAGATGGGGAAACAATGAAAACAGTGACAGACTTTATTTTTGGGGGCTCCAAAATCACTGCAGATGGTGATTGCAGCCATGAAATTTAAAGATGCTTGCTCCTTGGAAGAAAAGCTATGACCAATCTAGACAGCATATTAAAAAGCGGAGACATTACTTTGCCAACAAAGGTCCATCTAGTCAAAGCTCTGGTTTTTCCAGTAGTCATGTATGGATGTGAGAATTGGCCTCTAAAGAAGGCTGAGCGCTGAGGAATTGATGCTTTTGAACTGTGGTGTTGGAGAAGACTCTTGAGAGGCCCTTGGACTGAAAGGAGATCAAACCAGTCTAAAGGAAATCAGTCCTAAATATTCATTGAAAGGACTGATGTTGAAGCTGAAACTCCAATACTTTGGCTACCTGATACGAAGAACTGACTCACTGGAAAAGACCCTGGTGCTAGGTTTTATTTTCTTTTTCCATGGGACATGACTGAGTGACTGAACTAAACTCAACTGAAAAGGCTCTAGGGAAGGATCTATGTTCTTGTCTTTTCCAGCTTCTAAAGAGGCCCACATTCCTTGGCTTGTGGCCCCTTCTGCCATCAACAAAGCATATCACTCCAACCTTTGCTTCCATGGTCACACCATCTCCTTCTGCCTCTGTCATCATATAGCCTTCACTGTGTATGACACTTCCATCTGCCTCTTAAAAGGACCCTTGTGATTCCATTGGGCCCATCCTAGATAGTCCAGAGAAACCTCTCCATCTCAAGACCCTTAATTTTATCACATCTACAAAGCCCATTTTGTCATGTAAGTTAACACATTCACAGGTTTAGGGGACTGGGATGTGGATATTCAGTCTGCTGCACATCATTTCATGCAATCATTCACAGGTTATATGACTGTCTACATAGAGAAAGACAAGACAATTTACAAACATTATTAGAAATAACATCATCTTGGCAAAGTGATTCAACTGTTTTCCTATAGTTCAGATACAAAGAGGTGGAATATATAATTTTAAAAAAGATGTTATTTATGGCATCAAGAAATGGTAAGGTACTTTTCAATAAATCTAACCAAAGTTTTTTAAAGCCTTTATGAAGATTTTTTAAAAAGAAAGATGACCTAAATAAAGAGAAAGGTTATGTGATTGTCTACACTGTGTGTGTGTATGAGTCACTCAGTTGTGTCCGGCTCTTTGCAACCCCATAGACTGTAGCCAGCCAGGCTCCTCTGTCCAAGGAATTCTCCAGGCAAGAATACTGATTGTCTACATAGAAAAAGACAAGATAATTTACAAACAGATTATTAGAAATAATATGAGAGCTTGGCAAAGTGATTCAATTGTTTTCCTATACTATAGTTCAGACACAATGAGTTAGAAAATATGATTTTTTAAAAGATGTTATTTGTGGCATTAAGAAGTGGTAAGGTACTTTTCAATAAATCTAAAAAAAGATGTTTAGTCTTTATGAATAATTATTTTAAAAAAGAAAAATCTTAAAGATGACCTAAATAAAGAGAAGAACATTATGAACATGTACAGAAAAACTTAAGTGTCATAAAGATGTCAGTTCCCCAATTTTATCGCAGTTACGATAAAAATCCTGACATGGTTCTTTGGCAACTCAACAAGCCAATTCTAAAATGAAAATGTTAATGTACAAGAACATGAAAGGCATGCATGAGAAAGAAGAAGAGGATGGAGGACTCATCCTAGCTCACAACAAAACTTATTATAAAGTATGGTAATTAAGACATTGTTAACATTGGAACAAGTTAGATAGCTACACCACTGGAACAGAATACAGAGCCTAGAAACACAGCCATAGATGAACGTCTGATATCTTCGACAAAGTGGCACTGCAGATCAGTGGAGAAAGGACAGATTTTTCCAAAACTGATGATGAGTAATTCATTATTCATACAGGCAGAATATAATAAAATAAAACTGAAACTCTGTCTTGGACCAAATACAAAAATCCAAGAGGAATTCAAGAATGCTGGAAGAAAACTTTTAGAGGAAACTACGAGAGCATGTCTTACGATCTCTGAGCAAAGATTTAATAAATGACAAAAAGCACAATCCATAAAGAAAAAAGCTGATAAAGTCAACATCATTAAAATTAAGAATGTCCAAATATCAATAGACATCACTAAAAAATGAAAGGACAAACTGCAACCTGGGTAAAAATATTTGTAACATACATCATTGACCAAATCCAGACTATATTGATATAAATAACTTATAAATCAAAAATTAAAAGCACTCAATAGAAAAATGAGCAAAAGATAAAGAGGTAAATCACAGAATAAGAAGCCAAAATGGCTAATAAATGTATGAGAAGATGTTCAATCTCATTATCAACTAGGGAAATGCAAACTAGACCATAATGAAGTACCATTTCATATCCAGCAGTTTGAGAAAATTAAAGTCTGACACTTTCAAATGTTTGTGATCAAATGGAGAATTGAAAACTCTTCCACGCTGCTGAAGTTAAGTGTAAATTGGTACAGGCACTTTGGAGACCAAGCAGGCAATATCTAAAAGTGAAAACACATACATTCTTCAACACAGCAGTTTCACTCATGGGTAAATGAATCACACAGAATGGCATGAGTACATACCCTAGGTTCTTGGACTTGAGCACGAGGAAACATTTACAAGAATGTTCATTGCAGCATTGTTGTGTACTAATAAAAAGTAGGAAACAATCCAAATGTCTGTCAACAGGACAGTGGGTAAATAAATTGTGGTATATTCATATATTGACAATAAAAGTCAGTACTATAAAAACAATGAGATTTTGAGCCAGGGAGTGATTTACTTTTAAAAGATCTCCATTTTAGATGCTTCATCTCCGTGCTATATAAAAATATACTCCTTGGACAAGGTGGGTTGATTATCTGGTATTCCATGAATGAAATATAGAATTGAGTCTGAGTGTTTGGAGACTTTTATAGCAATTTGAAGGTGATTTTGTGTATGTTGACTCTAACCATTTAAAAAGTAGGACTAGTGTTTTGTATTTTATAATTCATTATAATTTTTTTTTCTAGAAATAAACTCTTACTTACAAAAGTATTGGTATATAATGAATTGAAAACAACCAACCAACCAACCAACCAACCAAACTGCTCCTGAACAGATAGTCTGAGATGCATTGCTTTACCTTTAAGAAAATTGATACCTATGTGATTTCTTACTCTACAATGTGTAGGTTTCCTTGTTCATTGGAGAGCTTGTGCTTTACTCCTAAAATATTAATGTCCAGCCTGGGATTCTAGAATTGTTTTGTTTGGTTCCGGATATTTGCCTTGCATATAAATATGTGGTTATTTTCTGCAGGCATTTCTCCCAGAGACACATGTAAATGTACTTGCAATACCCTGCTGGTAAACAGCAAGTCTTTAAATTTAGAATCAGGTGGCAAGGTTGATATATAGATGTGTAATACATTGTGTTGCTTTCAAAGCAATATCCTTTCCAGTTAACTGACAAGTTTGCTGCTGTTCTTAATCAAATTATCACGTAGTATGTGAAAACGCTAGATAGGGTTTAAAGTATTTCACAGATTTTTTTAATATAACAAGTGGACCATATGCTATAGAGGAATGGAAAGATACAAACTAATAAAACATAATCATTGTAAGAGAACAAAACCAAACCAAATCTCCTCTCCAGGGCTTTGGTAGCACACTTCCTGAGAAGTTTCAGGCTGTGTGTGGTCTTCGCCTGGGGCTTCAAAGCCTGCTTAATGGCCTTTCTGACAGCAGGGACCCAGGCTACTTGGGATTCTGCTTCTGAGAAGCAACAGGGTAGGGGCTTCTGATAAGCCCAAACGCACCTGCTTGGCAGCTCCCTTCCCCCCAGGAAAAAACTCCTGTTTAGAATGTGTATTCTTGAAGCCCAATTACTGATTTTGAGGATCCTCTTACACCTGCCACTTCTCAAGGGAATATTTTTGGGTATAATCTTTTAATCTTTCTGGAAGGCTGGCAAAAACAGGGCCAATGCCTGCTTTTCCATCAGAAACATGCAATCTCTTTCCATCATGCTGCTGCTGCTGCTAAGTCGCTTCAGTCGTGTCCGACTCTGTGCGACCCCAGAGACAGCAGCCATCATAATGGTTTCTAAAGAACTTTGTCTTACTCTCTGGGTTCTTTTAAAATTTCTGATTTATACCAACTTAGCGTCTTGGCTATGCTTTCCCGCTATTTCTCATTTCATTCCTTATGTTACTTAACATTTGCTGGAGACTTTTAGTATCTTCTACTTTTTCACCAACGCACTATTCTAGAATATTCTCATCACTAATATGTTGCTTTGCTCTACACTTCATTCTCAGGTTGTAATACAACAAACACGAGGTGGATGCAACAAAGCTAGCCGTTCTAAAACCTTGTACTCCCACCAGAGGTTTCAGCAGCAAATTATCGCCCTGTTTTTTCTGGCCTCCCAGCGCGGTCCCAATGAACTAGGTTCAGGCCTTAGATGACGTCTGAGATCTTGATTCCAGTGGCGTCAACCTGTGAAGTTAGTGATGTATCTTTTCCCCACTCCAGGAGCACCTAGCAAACCCAAAGCGGGCGACTGCATTAACTGACGATCTGATGTTACAGAAAAACGCAACAGCGGGGCAGGATCTAGGCTGGGTAGGGAAAAAAATGAAATGGGAGAGGGCCCGATAATGAGAAACAGACGGGTCCCGGGACTTAAGTTTCCGAGAAGACAAGGTCATCGGTGAAGACAAAAGTGGCCAGATGAGAACAGCGCGTAGAAAAGATGAGGCGATAACTGATTCATCATCCAATCACTGATGAATGATTTATTCAGGAAAGCTTTGAAGCAGCAACTCCAGTGTCTCAGTTTGGCAGCTGCAGAGGCCAAGATAGGAGATGAACACTGCAAGGTCCCCTAAAGCCAAGTTCAAATATATGCAAATGAACCGTCAGCGCTGTCACTGGCCAGTGGGGACGGTTCGGGGAGTGCTGAGGACGCCAGTCCCGAAGTCCAGACGGCCGCAGCAGCGCTGCCCACAGCTCGAGACGCCCCCTCCCGCAGCCCAGCCCAGACTCCAGAGCAGCTGACCACACGGGCCACGTGACAAGCCCCAAGCCCGGCGCTAACTGGCTGCCAAAGCTTCGCGGCCTCCCTCCGACTGTTGCCCAGAAATATTTTGGAAACTACGTTTCCCAGAGGGTCTTGCGACGCGGATTTCTTTCTGCTTTATTCCTACGGGGGGCGGGTGGTGGTGGTGAAGTACCGAGCTCGCTCTGTCTTTGGGGGACCTCGGCAGGCGCAGCCCCGGGAGGGCGAGACCTCCGGGTATGAAAATATCCTGCACTGTGAAGGCGGGGGACAGCGAGCCGCCGCCGGGCCGCCCTCTTTGCACAGAGGCCCCTGGGAAGTGCAGTAACTTGAAGTCGAGCCCCTCCACGTTCAAGAGGCGGGAGCTCGAGCCTCCCCGCCCTTGGGAGTCGCGGCTGCGGTGGAAACTCCGGAGGGAAGCGGAGGGACCGGGTGGGCTTTCCACACCAGCCTCGCCCCACCTCCAGGCGGCGCCGCGCCCAAGCGTCAGTGCGTCTACCTCCGGGTTATCACCAGCGGGAATGTCCCTTCTACAGCGTAGTCCTGAGAGTTTTCCAAGCTTAGGTTTCGATCAAGCAAAACTGAGAAGTTGGGGGCGCTATTTCAAAAGAAACATGATGACGGCCCTACATTATTTCCCCACCTCTTGCTTCTCATCGGACACTTTTAAGTGGTGCAAAGAGTCATGGCGTCCGGCGTGTGGGGGATCTGTTTTATGTTGGGACTTGCCGCGAGCACTGACTTTTCGCCCTCAGGGGGCGCCCGCGGGGCTTCCCACTTTCCTCAGCGGATAGCTGCCCCTGTTCTGGGCGATGACCCTGCTGCCCAGCTTGCTGGGGGCACTGTTCTCATCTTATTGGAAGGGAAAACTGAGGGTGTGGTGGATAAAGGTTGTTGACTTGACCAGACTACACAGCTGAGTTCTGTAGTGTAGTAAGAACGCAGTACGGTTGTAATTAATTCTGATTCTTGTCTTAAACCTGAGAGGAATGGAACCTACATGTTTCTGACCTTAATAGTTGAGGCCGGGGGACTTCCCTGGTGGTCCATTGGTTAAGACGTCACCTTCTCATGTTGGGGGTGTGGGTTCAATCCCCCGTCTGGGGAGCTGAGATGTCTCACGGCCAAAACAAAACAAGCAATTCCCCACCCCGACCTCCCCCGCTCCCCAAAAAAGAAAAAAACCCAAACAAAAAAACACCCAAAATATAAAGCAGAGGCACTATTGTAACAAATTCAATAAAGACTTAAAAAGTGGTTCACATTAAAAGAAAAAGTTGAGGGCCCCTAATACCCCCTTCATGCCCCTATTCTGGCATCTTTTACTGGTATAGACTTCTGAAAAGTTTAAGGAGCTGACCTCTTAAGTGTCGTCTATCTCAGGTGGTCCATTTGTACCTCTGCAATATCAGGTATGGCACAGCCAGTGGGGTTCTGCCCCTTCCAGAAACCAGTGACTCATATCACTCTCTGCTTATGTCAGTATCTGAAGGGCTGGGAAGAACTGGCAAGATGCAGAAAATCCAGGAAAGGGCTGGTACTGTCTAGTAGAACTCTGCAATGATTACATTCTTCTATAAAGGCCCTGTCTGATAAAATAATGTCTCAAATTCTGCTCAGACAGTAGTTCCAGTTTTCCCGGGTGGGCCTTGACTCGAGGCTGTTTGAAAAACAGTTCAGCCTCAGACTACTGACCCTTGGGCTAAGTCTTCATGGTGCTCTCCAGATCCTTAGCGGTAACTATGCTATTCCTTAGTCGGCAGCTCGAGCCATGTGCAGGAACACACGTAGGGTACAGACAGATGGAAAGTGTATGGCATCAGATATGGCCAGTGCCTTGCGACCTTGCCACTTCAGCATCCTGCCCAGAGCAGATGCTGGTCAACACTATGAGTGGATGAGCTTATCTTCTCTTCCCCAGGCTGGAGCTCTCTCAGCTACTGTAGTTGGCTTTTAGGATCCCTCCCAATCATCGTGGACTAATGGCCTGTGCCATCCAGTGGAGGTTAGTACACCAGTGTTTCATAAACCACCTCTTCCATCCTGACCCTTTGTGGGTGTGTCAAGGGACAACTGAAAAACCAGCGAATAATAATTCCTTGGAAACATGCTGGATCCAGCAATTTGAGGTGAGAATCTGATTTTCTATTTTGAGACCCTGTGTGCAAAATAAAACCGGAGAAGGCAATGGCACCCCACTCCAGTACTCTTGCCTGGAAAATCCCATGGATGGAGGAGCCTGGTAGGCTGCAGTCCATGGGGTCGCTAAGAGTCAAACATGACTGAGTGACTTCACTTTCTCTTTTCACTTTCATGCATTGGAGAAGGAAATGGCAACCCACTCCAGTGTTCTTGCATGGAGAATCCCAGGGACGGGGGAGCCTGGTGGGTTGCTGTCTCTGGGGTCGCACAGAGTCGGACACAACTGAAGCGACTTAGCAGCAGCAGCAGTGCAAAATGAAAGCACCTGCTACATATGATTAAGGGCAGTGTCATTCTGGAGAAAGAGGACTAGATTCGGAGTCATCCTGGAGCTGCGAGTGAAAAGCTGTATGACTTTGGACAAGGTGTTCAGCGTCTCTGGGCCCCAGTTTCCTCCTGAGTAAAATGAAAACATTGTAGACTCTAAGCTGCTTCCTGTGGTTAATGTGAATGCTTAAAAAATGGCTGGTCACGTTTGCGGTCAACTCACATTAAGTACCTTCCAAGTGATCTTCTGCCTGAATCAGGTATTTTTTTCATGATTTAGTTTTTCTAACACCTTTCACTTAACCCTTCCACTTCCAGTGCCTTCCTCATTTGCCAGATCTTCGCAATTTTTTGGCTTCTTCATATTCAAGTAAATCGTGTCGGATACCAGCCAATGAATCACCTGCTTCTTTACGCTGCCTGGAGTCTCTTTAATCCCCAGCAGTCTCACTTCCCTGACAAAGTACAGAGAATGGTTCTAGTCTCTATCTTCTCCCATCCCTCCTGCCAGCCCTTCTTACTTCCCGAAAAAAACAGGGAGGTTTCTAGTCTGGCAGTTATCACTCTCGCCACTAGATGGCGCATGTGTGCAAGTAATCAGCCTTTAGATGCAAACTTTTACTTTTATGTATTTATACTCCAATTCACAAAAGCTTTGAGAGGAATTATAAAAGCACAAAATACACAAAAGAATAAAATGAAAATCTGAGGGGATATAGAATAAGTAGAAGCTATAACTTCAGGGTGACATTAGCTCAAGGAGATGGACGCCCGCTGTGGCTTAAGCGGCTGACTCTGAGCTTCCCCGAAGCCAAAGTAAAGAGGGAAACATGAGTGGTAATAAAATCCCGAATTTTACATGAGAAAAATGAAGCAGTTATAGATGAGAAGACACTGACTGACTAAAGTACAGAGGACACGACTAACAGTGGAACGAACACTGATGACTTAATTGGAGCTGCGTCTGTTGTAGGGAAGGGGACCCCCTTCCAGGGCCCAAGAGCAGGCTCTTGTCTAACACTTGGAAATAAATCGTCCAAGGAGACGCACGTGATGACCAAGCAAGAGACTTTATTGGGAAGGGACGCCCGAGTGGAGAGCAGCAGGTAAGGGAGCCCAGAACTGCTCTGCCACGTAACTCGAAGTTTCAGGTTTTATGGTGACGGGGTTAGTTTTGGGTTGTCTCTGGCCAATCATCTGACTCGTGGTCCTTCCTGATGGTGCTCGCGTCGCTTAGCCAAGGTGGATTCCAGTGAGAAGGATTCTGGGAGGTTGGTGGGACATTAGGACTAAGCTCCTCTCTCCTTTTGCCCTTTCCTGAATTCTTCTGGCTGGTGGTAGCTTGTTCTGCATTCCTTACGAGGACCTCCTGTTGTAACGTATTGTAACTCATGCAAGTTACAGTGGTTGCCTAGCCAGGGCAGGTGGTTTTGGTCAGTGGTCCCCCTAACACTTCTGTGATGTCCTTCTTTGCAGGCCTATGGTGTGATGCTAAAGTAGTATTGAGGACAGGCAGTTAGTTCTCTGGGGTTCAAACGCTGGGTTTCCAGGACAGAGTGAATTTATTTCTGTGTGCCTTTGTATTTTCAAACTGTGGAATTTGCATGTACTCCCTCTCCCCCACTGGGATTTGGGTGGAGTTTGGGGAGAGTCAGACCAGCAAGCTTAGTCAGTCCTTAGCTCTGTGAGAAAATGAATATTATTTTAAGCTGCTATTTGGGAGGTTAACTGGTTACACAGCAGTAGATAACTAATACAGAGTTATTTAATGGACACCCAGGGTGGCATCATGGATCATTTTACATGGGTGGTTCAGCTTGGTTTCAGAGACAAAGAAAATATTTTAGGAGAAATGAATAGGCTTTAAATCTGATAGACATGGGCACCAATTCAGGCTGTGTTTGTGGAAAGACAGAGGTAGAAGAACTCGCATAAAATGTCTACAAAGGAGATGTCTCTGCAAGAGGATGGTAAAGACAAGGACCTCAACTGTCCTGTTCACTGTGGCATCCTCAGGGCCTAGCACAGGGCCTGGCACATCGTAGGCTTTCTACACATCTTTCTTCCATGTATGAATGAATGCTGAACTATAACCTTGGGAGAGCCATTCAGTTATCTGGGCAACCATCATGAACTGAGGTTCTACCATATGCCGAGTATACAATGTCTCTGGAACTTTTGTGTCCTATACAGGTTACATCCACCTTTCTCCCTCATTGTGCTTTCCCTGTCTTTTTTTTTTTTCCACCTCTTTTTAATTAATTTTATTTTTGGCTGCGTAGGGTCTTCACTGCTGTTCGAGGGCTTTTCTCAAGTTGTGGCGGGGGCTGCGCTCTAGTTCTGGTGCACAGGCTTCTCATTGTTGCAGCTCCAGGCCTCTAGAACTCAGACTCAGGAGTAGTGGTGTACAGCCATAGTTTGCTCTGCGGCATGTGGAATCTTGCCGGCCCAGGAATCGAACCTGTGTCCCCTGCATTGGCAGGCAGATTCTTAACTGCTGGACCTCGGGGGAAGTCCCTCCTCACTATCTTATTGCCTTGAAATTCTTTATTATTTTTGTAGAGACTTGCACGGAGAAGGCAATGGCACCCCACTCCAGTACTCTTGCCTGGAAAATCCCATGGATGGAGGAGCCTGGTGGGCTACAGTCCATGGGGTCGCTAAGAGACACGACTGAGCGACTTCACTTTCACTTTTCACTTTCATGCATTGGAGAAGGAATTGGCAACCCACTCCAGTGTTCTTGCCTTGAGAATCCCAGGGATGGGGGAGCCTGGTGGGCTTCTGTCTATGGGGTCGCACAGAGTCGGACACAACTGAAGTGACTTAGCAGCAGTAGCAGCAGCAAAGACTTGCATGTGCTTTAACTTTTATGCTGAAAACTTTCTCATGGAAATAGTGTTCCTAGGTCCTTGTGCTCTGCTGTGCTAAGTTGCTTCAGTTGTGTCCGACTCTTTGCGACTTTATGGACTGTAGCCCGCCAGGCTCCTCTGTCCATAAGATTCTCCAGGTAAAAATACTGGAGTAGGTTGCCATGCCCTCTTCCAAGGGGTCTCTCCAACCCAGGGACTGAACCCTTGTCTCTTGTCTACTGCATTGGCAAGTGGTTCTTTACCACTAGCGCCACCTGGGAAGCCCTCTTAGGTCATTACAAGAAGTAATTTCTGGTCACAGTTTCTCCATGAGAACCAGAATTGCTCAGGGCATTGGGTTTATTTTGTGCAATTTTGTCTTAGGGCCTGCCCTATTTCTCCCCCCACCTTTTTTTTTTTTGGTATAAAAAATGTCTCGAATTGGCTGATGCTCAGTAAAAAACAGTTCAGTCCCCCTAAGATGACTACTATCTAGGGTCTATTTTGTCCCTTTCATACTGACTTTGGCGCTGATCGTTTTTTGGCTGTGCTGGGTCTTTGTTGCTGCTCAAGGTCTTTCGCTAGTTTTGGTGAGCCAAGGCTACTCTCCGGTTTTGATGCACAGGCTTCTCATTGTGATGGCTTCTCTTTTGTGGAGCATGGGCTCTAGAGCTTGTGGGCTCAGTAGCTGTGATGGACGGGCTTAGTTGTCCCATGACCTGTGGGATCTTCCCGGACCAGGGATTGAACCTGTGTCCCCACCATTGTAAGGCGGACCCTTAACCACTGAGCCACCAGGGAAGTCTGTTTGGTGCTGATTCTAACCAGATTGTACTATAATAGAAATTTTCTGGGGGTGGAGAAGATTGAAACAGAGTGATTTGCTTCAGATTCTTGTCCCACCAATTTGTAAACACTCCTTTCTCCATAATTAGCTCTGGGCTGCCGTCTATGGGGTTGCACAGAGTCAGACACGACTGAAGCGACTTAGCAGCAGCAGCAGTTCTCCTCTTTCTCCTCCCCCACTTCTTCCCCCTTCTCCACCTACACCAGCATTATCACCACATAGCCATTATTTATTGAGTGCCTACTACATACTCTTCCCCAAGTTATGTAGCTGCTACATGCATTATTTAAATCTATGCGACAGCCTGAGAATTGCCTTGCTAATTTTGTTAGTCCAGGTCCATCAAGAAGCAGACACCAAGCTGGAGTTAACTGTGCAAGGGTTTTACTGGGGGAAGCTCCTGGGCGGGAGCTAGAGAAGGCCAGAAGGGCCATCAGACCCCAGGTGAAGAAGAGAAGGTGGGGCAAGTGTTCCAGACGGCCCTGCAGTTTCAGGAAGATTCAGTCTAACAAAGGTTTGGCAAAGCTGTAGGGCCTCCTTGACCCAAAGTTAGCCAATAAAGGAGTCCCTTGTCTCAGGACTGGGTCTGACTTTGCACACCATTGAACTCAGCCATGGGTTGGGGCAGCCCCTGGGAGGCATGGCCAATGGATTTCAGAGCACAGGGGCTGGTGTCTTCAGCTCCCTGCAACAGAAAGAACATTTTTTGTGGCAGCCAGTTTTTGTTAATCTTCTTTCTTTTCATGTAGCCGAAGCCTGATTTATTTGGGGGTGGCAAAGACCTGGTTCTGAATGAAAGAATTTTAGTTCTTAGCCTTCCTTGCAACTAGGTGTGGCTCTGTGACTATATTGCAAGACTCCTGGTCATGCAGTATAAACAGGAATATTATGAAGATCTGCCAGAAATGCTTCTTAAGGGGCTCTGACTTGACTAAGAGGTGCATCCCTTTTTCCCTTCCTTCTTGCAGGGACTATAGACAAAATGGCTGTAGCCTTAACAGCTATTTTGTGCCAAGAGGCAATATGTTAATAATGACATGGCATACCAAAAGACAGACAGCAAGAGTCTGTGTCCCTAATGATTAGAGACCTCATACCAGTTCTGGGTTTCTTAGCTCCAACTTCAACCTGAGAGGAAAATAAACCCATTTTGTATAAGCCATTATTACCTTGTTTGTGTTATAAACAGGTAAATCTAATCTTAATTGGTACAGTTTCTCATCGTTACCACAGCTCTACCAGGTGGGCCTACTTCTGCCTATTTTACAGTCAAGGAAGAGGAATCGTAGCATGATTAAGTGTCAGAACCTAAATTAGAGTCCGGGGTGGTGCTTACGATACTTTCAGCTTCAAATAACAGAACAAACGAATTGCTTGGGAAACTTGCTCAATACACAGATGGCCACAGTCCTCTCCCCTGGAAATCCTCATTCAATAGGCTCATGTTAAGGCCTGAGAAGTTATTTTATCTCAAATAAGCAGTCCAGGGTGTCTTTATCCTTGAGGAAGATTGTAAATCCCAATGTGGATGATGCCCAATGATAGGCACCTCAACCAGGAAGGAGATGAAATTCTTCATATAACATTTCTGGACTTCCTTGGTGGTCCAGTGGTTAAAGAACCAGCCAGTCAATGCAGAAGACATGGGTTGGATCCCTGGTCCAGGAAGACTCCACATGCCTCGAGGCAGCTAAGCCTGTGTGCCGCAACTACTGAAGCCCACACACCCTAGAGTCTGTGTTCCAAAACAGGAGTGTGTTCCTGCTCGCTGCAACTAGAGAAAGCCTAAGTGCAGCGATGAAAACCCAGTGCAACCAAAAATAAAATAAACAAATAAATCTTTTTTTTTTTTTTTTTAAAGAAGTCTTATGTGAGCATGAGAGTCATGCGGGGAGCTGGATAGAAGCGCAGATTCTAGCCTCCACTTTCATAGATTTGGAGTCAATAGATCTTCTGTGGAACCTGGGGGTTTGCATGTTTCAAATGGTCCCAGGTGACCCTGATGCCTGTGATTCACAGAGTCCAGCATGAGGGACCCCGGCTTCATGGTTCGGAGCACTGCCGGGAGAGGGCAGACCTGGGTTCGGATCCTGACGCTGCCATTTACTGGCTGGATGCCCTGTAGCAGGTTGATGAAGCTCTGTGCATCTCAGGTTTCATCATTTTCAAACTGGAGAACATAATAAGGCCTACCTCACAGAGTCGTTGTGAGGATTAAACGAGGTAATTTATGTAAAGCTCTTAGCTCTGCATAAATAAGCTCTCGGTAAATGGTGACTGTTGTTATTATCATACTTCATGCATAGGTCTTGCAAACAGGATGAGCACAGAGTTCTGTCACTATGGATAATTTATACAAATCCCTAGGGAACTGTGATTCTGCTGAGGCTGGTATAGGAAGCTGGACTCCCGCTTTCTCTCTCTTCTGGCCTTGAGCATGAGTAAGCTGCCTGTGCAGAGGCAGAAGTGGAGCGAAGGTCCTCTGAGCCCTGCTCCTAGGTTCCCCCAGAGGCCACCTCCCCACCTTCCCCTTTCCACCCAGTCTGCCAGCCATCGACACGTCTACACTCAATGGCCCTATTTTCTCACTTCCCGTTCCCTTTGGAATCACTGCAATCCGGATTCTGCTGTCACTGCTTTACTGAAGTGACTCTCAGGCAGGTCACCAGTGGCTTCTAGACTGTTACATTCAACAGTTCTTTTGATTTATTTATTTGACTGCCCCAGGTCTTCGTTGCAGCACACACGATCTTCGATTTTTGTTGCAGCATGTAGGATCTAGGGCTTCTCTGTGGCTCAGACAATAAAGAGTCTGCCTGCAGTGCAGGAGACATGGGTTTGATCCCTGGGTCAGGAAGATCCTCTGGAGGAGGGAATGGCAACCCACTCCAATATTCTTGCCTGGAGAATTCCATGGACAGAGGAGCCTGGTGGCTACAGGCCATGGGGTTGCAAAAAGTTGGACACTACTGAGAGACTGAGCGCGTGCACATGTGCGTGCACGCACACACACACGCACACACACACATGCACACACGTAGGATCTAGTTCTCTGACTAGGGATCGAACCTAGCTCCCCTGCATTGGGAATGTAGAGTTTTAGTCACTGAACCACCAGGGATGTCCCCTCTGTAAGGTGAGTGTGGAGAAAAAGAGGGCAATCTGGGCATTCAGGCAGAGAAAAGATTTATTATAGGAAGAAAGAAACAAAGAAAGTGACTGGCTTCAGAGAAAAACCAGTGCCCTCCCTTTACAGCCAACCCTTCTTATACTCTATCGATGGGAAATTGTGCCTTGAAGGGAGGGGGCATTAGTTTATCTTTAACCCTTAGCTGAGGTTTTGTGGTCACATAGTCGAAGGGGTCTCATGGTCAGGTGGTCACGTAGTCTTGAGAAATTGGCACCAGCAGGGGAAAAACAGGATATTGCCTTCAGGAAAAAAAAACAGGATGCCCACTAGGGCAAGGTGGCCACTATAGACTTCATCCCTTGTTTGTCATGTCACCACAATGGACCATATTTTAACTATACGCTATGAGCCCCTTGTGAACCGTAACTCCCTCCACCAGTTATTTTAAAGTCTTCTCCTGCCTTGAACCCCTGCAGTAATTGTTATTCCTTCCAAGAACTTGGCTCTCTTGGCTTCCTGAACTCCATGGCTCTTTTCCTTTTTCTAAATCTGTGATCACGTCCTCTAGCCTTTGCTGAAACTCTCCTTGCATCCTTGTCTTACACAGCTTTGTTCTCTGCCCTTTGAATCCTTCATTTGCCTCGAATTCCTTTTCACGGTTCCTTTCCTTCCCCTGACCAGAACCCACCATCATAGGTGAACGATCTGGCTTCTTAGGGAATCCTAAATGTCTTCCTTCATCCTTCCATGAGATGACTTCAATCAGGCCCAAGCAGCGTGCTCCAAAGTCTTCTTCCCTGGTGTTCCTAAGGGGCCTAGCAACACCCATGAAAACAGGACCTGGGTTTCCTGTCAGTCAGGCCCCAGCGGGACCCTGAGACACCCTTCACTGTCCCACATTACACAGGTATTAGAGACAGTCACTCCTCAGGGTATGTTTCCCGTCCATCCTCTTAGCTCAGATACTAAGGCCTCATGTCCAGTTTATTGCTCCACTGATACCCAGGGCCTTTCAGAGGAGTTGGGCCATTCTTCCTTCTGCCACTGGCCTGTCTGACTTTGGAGCTCACTTTTTCCTTTCCAGTTTTGATTTTCTCCCCAATGAAATGCAAGAGTTGGACTAGTCATCTCTGGATTCACCTCTAACCATGGCCACCATCCCAGTCAGCTTTCTCATCCATTGAATGACTTGACTCAATGGACATGAATTTGAACAAACTCTGGGACATAGTGACAGACAGGGAAGCCTGGCGTGCTGCAGTCCATTGGGTCGCAGAGTCGGACACAACTTAGCAACTTGAACATCAACAAGGCACACAGATATGCTCATAGAGGCACAAAACATTTCTGGAACAAGTCCTAAGAAATGGGCAGGGGTTTCCTGTGGGGAATGCATGTGGGATTCTGGGGTGCTGGATGTCCAGACTCTTCTTTTGTACATCCAGCCTGCTCTTCAGTGAGTCCTACTCTGTACAGTGGCTGGAATCTGTTCTGATGGGTCTGCACCCTTCTTGCAGTTGTAAAATGTTTTGAATGCAATTCCTGTTATATCCTTTTGATGAACTTTAAAAAATAACAACTATGGGCATGTATCACTTTCATATTTAGGCACTGGAATCAAAGAGATGTTTCCAACTTTGTTTTTTTTTTTTAACTGTGTGACTTTCAGAGTCTTAGTTCCGCAACCAAAGATCAAACTCAGGCCCTCGGTGGTGAGAGCATGGAGTCCTAACTTCTGGACTGCCAGGGTATTTCCTCATTTCCACATTTTAAAACAAACTAGTTAGAGAATACTAATGCTTCTAGAACCTTTACTGCTGGATAACAAGCCTCCTCCTTTTCCATTAACATTGCTTCCCTCTATTCTCTGTGAATGAGTCTGTTCCCTTTGTCCTATGGCTGGCAGCTTGCCTCCTGCAGATCCATTCACCCTGAAGCCTTTTGGTTCACAGCCTAGCGATGAAGATGGCCCAGGGGCCACAGGGTTGATTATAGTTCTAATCTACAATTATACAATGCTTTTTCACATTGCTCATGAAATTCTAACTTCCTGATTGAGTTGGCGAGTTACAGTGTTCTGATTTGGCTGAAGTAGTATAGGCTGTGCTTACCATAAGAACTTGGCATATGAAACTGAATTCGGAAGTATTGGACAACAAATGTAAATGATTTTCTTCCGTCCCTTTACTCCTACACAACTACGCATATACCGTTTGCAGCTCACCCTGTGCGGAAAAGTGAAATGACTTATCCTGATGCCTTTAAATTAAGAACTGTTGTGACATCTAAGTTGCCTCTTTAAACAAGATGCAGACAGACTCTGCTGTTGGAGGCTGCATGAACCTAAGACAGTGTTGCTGGAATCTGGTAGTTTTTGGTTCAAATGCTCTAGGTCCATTCTGTGTGTATGTGTGTTCAACATGAGTAAGTATAGTTCATTTACAAAGTTGTCTTATGTTCAGGTGTACAGCACACTGATATATATGTGTATATATATGTATATATATACTTATAAATAAGTGTATATATATAACTATATATACACGTATACACTCATAATAAGTATATATATACACATATATATACTAATATATATTATGAGTGTATAAGTGTATATATATACACATATATATAACTATACATATATATATACACATATATATACTATACTTATATATATTATGAGTGTATAAGTGTATATATATATACACATATATATAATTATACATATATATATACACATATATATACTATACTTATATATATTATGAGTGTGTAAGTGTGTGTGTGTGTATATATATATATATACACACACACACACTCATAAATTAGTGTATATATATATAACTACCTGGGGAAATCTCAGGTAGTTCAGTGGTAAAATGGTAAAAAATCTGCCTACAATGCAGAAGGCATGGGTTCAGTCCCTGGGTTGGAAAGATCCCCAGGAGATAGACATGGCAACCCACTCTAATATACTTGCCTGGGAAATCCCATGAACAGAGGAGCCTGAGAGGCTACATGAAATCCATGGGGCCTCACATAGTCAGACACAACTTAGTGACTCAACAACAACAACAACACGTATATATATGTGTATACACACACACACATTCTTTTTCAGATTCTTCTTCCTTATAGGTTATTATAAAATACTAAGTATAGCTCCTTGTGCTATATAGTAGGTCCTTGTTGGTTATTTATTTTATATATAATAATAGTGTGTATATGTTAACCCCAACCTCCTAATTTATCCCTTCCCCCACTCCCCATTCCCCTTTGGTAACCATAAGTTTCTTTTCTATGTTTGCAGGTCTATTTCTGTTTTGTAAAGAAATTCATTTTTTTTTTCAAGATTCTATATAAGAATCTTGTGGGGCATTCTCCTACATGACCCCATTATATGAATTGGTCTCTGTTTGACTTATTTCACTTAGTATGATACTCTCTAGGCTCATCCATGTTGCTGCAAATGGTATTATTTCATTCCTTTTCATGGCTGAGTATAATTCCACTGTATATATGTGCCACATCTTCTTTATCCATTCATCTGTTGATAGACATTTAGGTTGCTTCCACATCTTGGTTATTGTAAACAGTGTTGCAGTGAACATTGGGGTGCATGTATGTTTTCAAATTATAGTTTAGTTTTCTCTGGCTATATGCCCAGGAGTAGAGTTGCAGGATCATGTGGTGACTCCGTTTTTAGTTTTTAAGGAACCTCTCTACTATTCTCCGTAGTGGCTATACCAATTTACATTTCCACCAATAGTGTAGGAGGGTTCCCTTTTCTCCATGCCCTCTCCAGCATTTATTATTTGGAGACTCTTGATGATGGCCATTCTGACCAGAGTGAGGTGATACCCCATTGTGGTTTTGATTTTCATTTCTCTAATAATCAGAGATATTGAGCACTTTTTCACGTGCTTTTTGGTCATCTGTGGGTCTTCTATGGAGAAATGTCTATTTAGGTCATCTGTCTACTACTTGTGCATTGATGCCGTTTTTTTTTTTTTTCTTTAATTTTTGTTGTGAAGTATATTTTGTTTTATTTCTGTGTAATAAAGAAGTTGGCTGGCCCTCGTCCTTCATTCCTAGATATAACTTCTAAATCCTTGGAATTTCCTGAGTGACAAGAATGTCTTTGTTATCATGGTGAGCCAAGAAGAGTTTACATAATGAGATGACTCAGGATGGAGAAGCGCCGTATCAGAAAGACCAATGGTGTGTTTAGAGGGTTGGAGCTTTGAGCTGTGTGCTATTGGCTTGAGCTCTTGGGAAGGGAGGGGGGGCATTGCCAAGGATTCAGTTGATCATGGTCATGTAATGAAACCCCAATAAAATTCTTGACGCCAAGAATTTTGAATTGTGAATTTTCCTGGTTGGCCATACTCTGTGTTTTTTTTTTTTACAATTATGAGAGGGTAACACGTCCTGATTCCAGAGGTAGAGAACAATGAAAATTCTGCATTTAGGACACTCCCAGACCTTGCACTATTGGCTAGTTCTGTTTATTGTTTTGCTATATAAAACTTATATATATAAAAAAACTATTCAGAGGCTTCCCTGGTGGTCCAGTGGCTAAGACTCCATGCTCTCAAAGCAGGGGGCCCGGTTTCCATCCCTGGGCAGACTAGATCCCACGTGCCGCAGCTAGATATCCTGCATGCCATAGCGAAAATTAAAGATCCTGTGTGCCGCAACTAACACCCAGAGCAGCCAAATGAATTAAAAAAAAATATATATTTATAAAGACTGATCACATAAGTCTAGCACTTTCCTGACTCTGTCAGTTGTTCTGGAGAATGACTGAATCTGAGGGCGTTGTGATTTGCAGCCAGCTGATCATACATGAGAGTGGCCTGAGGATGCCCAGACTTGCAGCTGGTGTCTGAAGTGAAGGCAGTCTTCTGGAGAGCTGGACCTTTAACTTGTGAAGTTTGATCCTAACTCTGGATAGTTGGTCTCAGAAGTCATTGCAGTTTCCCTATTTAAGAAATTTAAAACTTAAAAAATTCCCAAGAGGAATACAATATTCACATATCCTTCACGTCTAGTCTTCAGTTAACGTATTCCAGTATTTGGTTTATTTCTCTGTCTTTCTATATATTAAATTTTCTTTCTTGAACTAGTTGAAAGTTGCCAACATAGTACCCTTAAACACTTCAGCGTATACTTCCTGAGAACCAGGGCATTCTCCTACATGACCCCAATATCCTGATCACACCCAAGGCGTGTAGCATTGATACAATACATTTTCTCTAACATACCATATTTAAGTTTACCATGTTGTCCCTATAGGGGAGCAAGTTTTGTCACCCCAAAGTGTGCCTCTTTGGTATAAGAATTAATTCAGGCTAGTTGTTTATTTATTTTTTGGCCATGCAACATGTAGGATCTTAGTTGCCCGACCAGGGTTCAAACTTGTGTCCCCTGCATTGGCAGCTTGGAGTCTTAACCACTGGACAGCCAAGGAAGTCCCTAGGATAGTCATTTTTAAAAAATATAAAACTCAGGAGATTTTTCTTTTTATCTGCCTCTTAGCTGCCCAGAGAGTTTAGGTAAAAGTTCTCTTCCCCACTAGAGCCATCACCAGAGGTACTTGCAAAGAATATGGTCTACGTCATGCGGTGGGAAACTGGGCAGGGCTTAGAGATCAGAGTCCGTTCTGTGCCCCTTCATCTCTGCAGAGCCCCAAGACACTAACTTTTATATCTCCAAGTGAGTTGTCTTCCACTCTTTTGAAGTTCCAAACCACGCCCCCAATATCCTCTTTTGTCTTTAGCTGAAGATGATATTTATGGTGAGGGCTTTGGCCATTTTGGTGAATTACTCTGTTTCCCTGGGTCTCTTCCATGTCTACATGTTATTAAACTTGGTTTGATTTTCTCCTGTTAATCTGGCTCATGTCAATTTAATTCTTAGGCCAACCAGAAGAACCTAGAAAAGTAGAGGAAAATTTCTTCCTTCTTAACTTCCCCAAAATATCCTTTATAATTTTTTACCTTTTGACTTGTGATCCAATCAAGGAGCACGCATTGCATTTGATTGTCATGTTGTTCTCATCATCTTTAATCTAAATTCTAGAACTGCCCCCTGATTTATTTTATCTGATTGTTTTTCTGGTCTTTCATGACACTGACAATTTTGAAGGGGCCAGGCTACTTGTTGTGTCTTGTATCTGGATTTGTCTAATTGTTTCTTCATGATTAAATTTGGGTCAGACATCCTTGGCAAGAATGCAAACTTTGGAGATGGTGTTTTGATGATAGGTTTGGATTGGAAAAGGGAAATAGTACACTAGCAATGAGATATGAAGATGCTACACACGGCACACAGAAGAACTTCCTGGGCCAATGGCCGAAGGACATGATGGAGACAGTTTTACAGAGCAGGATTGTTGGAGTTGCCCAAAGATTCTCTTGTCTTCTCATTCTTCTGACATCATCTCATCTGAGCCCAAGTCAAGGCTTAGAGGGCTCTCCCTTGTCCACCTCCAGTGCAGACTCCTTCCCCAGACAGTCTTTATTTCATCTCAAAGGTGTCTCTAGAGTCCCACATATTCAACATGTTCAACAATGACCTTTTGAGTCTCCACACCAGCCCCCTCACCAAGTGTGGTCCTCCTCTGGTGTCCCTTGTTGCCATGAGTGGTGCCACCACCCATTCACTTATATGAGCCAGGAACTTGGACATCGTCCTTCATACAGGCTTTTCTTTCCCCTCCTCCTGTAGCCAGCCCATCATCACCTCCTTTTGCTTTGACCTCCTAAGTAGCTGTCAAACCCATCTTTTTTCTCCATGTTCTCTACCACCAGCTCAGTCCACTCTTGCCTCACAGCTGGTCTTTAAACTTCCACACAAGCTCCCTTTTGAATCTGCTCTCCACGAAGTGTTAAGGCAAGTTTGTGTGACTGACACACAGTGAGGCCGAACAAACGGAAACGTTGGGATTTGGCAAAGCATTTTTAAACCGCAGGTGGCAGGGGAGGGTGGAAGGGTACCACGATCAGCTTGTGCACAGTTCCCTTTGGCTCATGGTGAGGCAGCAGCATAGTGCCACGTGGGTTAACGTGGTCAGTGCTTAGGCGTCCGGAGGCCCAGCGTTGTGTGCTCATGGTTGAAAGGTTGTTGTTGAATCACGCGAATACACCGGGATTCTTGGCCCCCGGAGGAGAAGAATTCAATCTGGGGCCAGAGACGAGGCTTGATCGCTCAGAGCTTTTGTGTAATAAAGTTTTATTAAAGTATAAAGGAGATAGAGAAAACTTCTGACATAGGCATCAGAAGGGGGCAGAAAGAGTACCCGCTTGCTAGTGTTAACGGTGAAGTTATATAATCCAAAGAATATATGGAGGTTGTAAAGACCTCATCAGACCTACTCCCATAATTTACATTTTAAGATAACACTGTCCTCAGGCAAGATACATCCTTGTAAAGACCAGGTCTACTCCCGTAATTAACATTTTAAGATAACAGAAGGTTGAATCCAAAGACTGTCCTTAGGCAGGATACATTATTGTTATATAATCCTAAGGAATGTGGAGAAAGAAAAAAGTTTGTCCTTTCTTCCTCCTTGAGAATTCCAGACCCCTCTCTCCTTGGGGACCCCTAGACTCCCTATCAACCTGCCTAGGAACTGACTCTCTCATGGTCATCAAGTAGTTCTTCCATTTGGTGGGGGGCTTTCACATCTGCAAAACAACTCAGGAAATGTGCATCAAATACTATATCTAGGTACTTGAGAGAGGAGCTAAAGAAGAAGATATGGGGGGAGGCCTGTCCAGGGAAGACCCCATAGGGTCTTGGTCTGTTACAGGAGCAGCCAAAATATTTTTTAAATATGTAAATTTTATCATGCCATTCTCCCACTCAGAATCTTTTAATGGATATTCATTGCTCTTTCAAAAAAGGCCAAAATCTTTACAAAGGACCCTGGCCTCAATCCACCTCATTTTTGTGCACCATTCTTCCCCTTACTCTCAGCTCTGCAGCTGCACTGTTCCCCTTTCAATGTCTTAAACTCCAAACAACTCCTATCCTCTCCTGCTCCCTAAGATGCATGATCATGTGTTTTCCTTATGTATGTTTTTCCTTTACATCTTTGCTCCTTAGTCCCTTCCCTTAGGGAAGCCTCCACCCCACCCCATTACACAGTCTTGTGTGTGTCATATGTGTTAGTCGCTCAGTTGTGTCCGACTCTTTGCGACCTCATGGACTGTAGCTTGCCAGTCTCCTCTGTCCATGGAATTCTCCCGGTAAGAATACTGGTGTAGGTTGCCATTCCCTTCTCCAGGGGGTCTTCCCAACCCAGGAATCGAACCTGAGTCTCCAGCATTGTAGGCAGACTCTTTACTGTCTGAACCACTAGGGAAGCCCTGACAATCTTAGAGCAGTCTATTTTATCCTCTTATCTCTCATTACATGTTATGTTTCTATAGTTGTTCAATGTTTCCTTAAGGTTTATTTCTTAGATTGCCAAGCTCTGAAGGACAATGCCAGTATCTGTTTTCTTGTTGGTAATGCATGTAGCACAGTTCCTGGTGTAGGGGAGGAAGAAATGTTCCTAGCATTCTAGCTTCTTCTGGCTGGTCTAAAAATTAAATTGGCATGAGACAGGAGAGAATCCAATGAATTTTAATAACATGTATACATGGGAATGGAGCCTCGTGGGCTATAGTCCATGGGGTAGCAAAGAGTCGGACATGACTGAGCACCTGAGCATACATGGGAGAGACCCAGGAAAACAGTAACTCACCAAAGTGACCAAAGCCCTTGCCTTAAATACCATCTCATACTTCTTAGTAAACTTATGTAAATAACTATATTGCCATAAAAATAAGAATTTTCTTTTCATTCACTAAGAGTTTCTGAATTCTGGAGGGATTAGGTGGGGAGAAAAAAGATAAATGTTTCAATTCTACTTACAAAGGCATAATTTATCAAATTGCTGTAAGTAATAGTTAGCATAAGAGAAAAGGTTTCCTTACAACTGAAAAACAAAGATAAAAAAGCCAGTAATATTTCACACAAAGTCATAAAAATTATAATCATATTCATCAGTTCATTCAGTCCCATGTAATTAATTCTCATTGATCTTGATCTTTTGTTAGCAGTGTTATGAAGCCATCAGATTTTACATTAAAGTTCTATAATTTCTCACCCAGTTCAGTGGTATAAGATGAAAGTTATCAGAAACATGTATTTGTCAAAAAGTTCTTTCTATGAATCTTCCTGAATATGAAGCAGTTTTGTAAAAGCATCAGAGTAAAACAATAATTGTCTAAAAATGACAAGGCAAATTGGCATGGTTAAAGATTGGATTCATTATAATGCAGTTGACAGGGGAACTTGGTTATTTCTGTGATGCATAACATTTTAGGATAATAACTAGAATTATGACTGATAACATTATACCAAGACATCAAGTTTTAATAATTTCATATAATTTTTAGAACAAATTTTAATAACATTCTTCTATGCAATAACCTAAAAAGATTTATCAACACTTATTTAACAATGCTTCCCATTTAACTTATCATGTTAAATAAGCCTAATTAGTTTAATTTCTCTCTTAGAGATATTTGAGGGACCCTCTGAATAATCTCCAAGTTAGCTAGAGGTCAAAAGGACTTCATTTATAATTTGACTTGGGAAGTTTGTCAAAGATATTAAAAGGCTTTTAAACACTTGGTCAAGTAGGATCATAGGTCGCTGTGAAGTAATACTTAGCTATCCATTTAACCAAAGTCACAATAAAATATTTCAAAGGCAAATATAGATTACAACAGATTACTTAAAGAAACTTTTACAGTTTATCAAAAGCAGATCCATAGTCCATGAAAACTTTGTCCTGTTAGCAAAATTTTTATTTTTTAAAATTTATTTTTTAATTGGAGTATAATTGCTTTACAATGTCCACTAGACCATTCAGGTGTGACCTAAATCAAATCTCTTATGATTATAAAGTGGAAGTGAGAAATAGATTTAAGGGACTAGATCTGATAGACAGAGTGCCTGATGAACTATGGACAGAGGTTTGTGACATTGTACAGGAGACTGGGATCAAGACCATCCTCAAGAAAAAGAAATGCAAAAAAGCAAAATGGCTGTCTGAGGAGGCCTTACAAATAGCTGTGTAAAGAAAAGAAGTGAAAAGCAAAGAAGGAAAGGAAAGATATACCCATTTGAATGAAGAGTTCCAAAGAATAGCAAGGAGAGATAAGAAAGCCTTCCTCAGTGACCAATGCAAAGAAATAGAGGAAAACAATAGAATGGGAAAGACTAGGGATCTCTTCAAGATGATTAGAGATACCAAGGGAACATTTCATGCAAAGATGGGCACAATAAAGGACAGAAATGGTATGGACCTAACAGAAGCAGAAGATATTAAGAAGAGGTGGCAAGAATACACAGAAGAACTGTACAAAAAGATCTTCATGACCCAGATAATCACAATGGTGTAATCAGTCACCTAGAGCTAGACATCCTGGAATGCAAAGTTAAGTGGGCCTTAGGAGGCATCACTACGAACAAAGCTAGTGAAAGTGATGGAATTGCAGTTGAGTTATTTCAAATCCTGAAAGATAATGTTGTGAAAGTGCTGCACTCAATAAGCCAGCCAATTTGGAAAACTCAGCAGTGGCCACAGGACTGGAAAAGGTCAATTTTCATTCCAATCCCAAAGAAAGGCAATGCCAAAGAATGCTCCAACTACCACACAATTGCACTCATCTCACACACTAGCAAAGTAATGCTCAAAATTCTCCAAGCCAGGCTTCAGCAATACGTGAACTGTGAACTTCCAGATGTTCAAGCTGGTTTTAGAAAAGGCAGAGGAACCAGAGATCAAATTGCCAACATCCACTGGATCATCGAAAAAGCAAGAGAGTTCCAGAAAAACATCTATTTCTGCTTTTGACTATGTCAAAAGCCTTTGACTGTGTGGATCACAAGAAACTGTGGAAAATTCTTCAAGAGATGGGACTACCAGACCACCTGACCTGCCTCTTGAGAAACCTGTATGCAGGTCAGGAAGCAACAGTTAGAACTGGACATAGAACAACAGACTGGTTCCAAATAGGAAAAAGAGTATGTCAAGGCTGTATATAGTCACCCTGCTTATTTAACTTATATGCGGAGTACATCATGAGAAACCCTGGGCTGGATGAAGCACAAGCTGGAATCAAGATTGCTGGGAGAAATATCAATAACCTCAGATATGCAGATGACACCACCTTTATGTCAGAAAGTGAAGAGGAACTAAAAAGCCTCTTGATGAAAGTGAAAGAGGAGAGTGAAAAATTTGGCTTAAAGCCTAACATTCAGAAAACTAAGATCATGGCATCTGGTCCCATCACTTCATGGGAAATCGATGTGGAAACAGTGGCTGACTTTATTTTTTGGGGCTCCAAAATGACTGCAGATGGTGACTGCAGCCATGAAATTAAAAGACGCTTAATACTTGGAAGGAAAGTTATGACCAACCTAGACAGCTTATTAAAAAGCAGAGACATTACTTTGCCAACAAAGGTCCATCTAGTCTAGGCTATGGTTTTTCCAGTAGTCATGTGTGGATGTGAGAGTTGGACAATAAAGAAAGCTGAGTGCCGAAGAATTGATGCTTGTGAACTGTGGTGTTGGAGAAGACTCTTGAGAGTCCCTTAGACTGCAAGGAGGTCTGACCAGTCCATCCTAAAGGAGATCAGTCCTGGGTGTTCATTGGAGGGACTGATGTTGAAGCTGGAACTCCAATGCTTTGGCCACCTGATGCAAAGAGCTGACTCATTTGAAAAGACCCTCATGCTGGGAAAGATTAAAGGCAGGAAGAAAAGGGGATGACAGAGGATGAGATGGTTGGATGGCATCACTGACTCGGACATGAGTTGGGTAAACTCCAGGAGTTGGTGATGGACAGGGAGGCCTGGTGTGCTGTGGTCCATGGGGTCACAAGGAGTCAGACAGACTAAGTGACTGAACTGAATTGAACTGTTGTACTAGTTTCAAGAGCTTAGTTTTGATATTAAAATTAATCTACTCAATTAAATTCATTCTAATCTTACCCTGTCTTGATCAGGCGCAATACTCTTTTCTCAGGATTCCTTCCCATAAACCTTTATAACTCCCTCTTTTGCATTCAGATTTTGTCCTATGTTTTTCATTTTGTAGAGCCCCTTTTTAGGGCAAAATTACTTTCTTTTTCCTTAACAAAATGGTTTTCCATTTTTAATATATATTTAAAATTTTTCCTTGTCTATGAAGATGTTTTCTTTATTAATTTTAGTTGTTTTAATTACATGTAGTAATTAGAATTTGATTAATTATGAATTTGAGTTTGAGCATGCTCCAGGAGTTGTTGATGGACAGGGAAGCCTGGCATGCTGCAGTCCATGGGGTCACAAAGAGTTGTATATGACTGAGCTACTGAATTGAACTGATTAATTAAAATTCTTAACCCTCAGAAACCTTAATTTCTAGCAAAAACTAAGAAGTTGTGAGCTATTTGTTCTGCCAGTGCTTTTTAAATTGAAAAAAAAAAAAACTATTTATTTTTGGCTGTGCTGGGTCTTTGTTGCTGCACAGACTTTTCTCCAGTTGCCGCGAGCAGGGGCTACTCTCTAGTTGGAGCGTGGACTTGCCACTGCAGTGGCTTCTTTTGTTGCAGAGCATGGGCTCTAGGGTGTGCAGGCTTCAAGAGTTGAGGCACTTGCTCAGGAGCTGCAGCTCCTGGGCTCTAGAGCACAGCCTTGATAGTTGTGGCTCAGGAGCTTAGTTGCCCTGCTCTTCCTGGACCAGGGATTGAACCAGTGTCTCCGGCATTGGCAGGCAGGTTCTTTACCACTGAGCCACTGGGGAAGCCCTCTATCAGTACTTTTTGATTGGCAAACTTATGGATACATTTTATAATTTCTAGAAATACATTTCCTCATAGCATAATTTTTTTCCAATGTGGTACAAGTAATGTTTACTGATAAATCCAGCATCCTTCTGTAATAAGACCAGAGTAGGTAAATTTAGACTTTTTAAGTAATTAATGTCTTGGTATTTTATCTTATTTAGAAATGATCTAGACATCCAATGGATTCCTATCACTGACCTTAACTTAGCAAAACTCTACAGTTTCAAGTTACCAAAAAGATTTGCAGAAGCTCTTTTCAAGTCCGTGTACCATAATTATTGCTATAGAGTTCACCTATAAACTTTTATCCTATTTATATTATTTAAATCATTTGTCATCAACAATTATGTTTAGATTACCCATGAAACCTTCATGAGACTGAAGTCAGCCATCCAGGCTATTTTTCTTGCTGATAAGTTTTATAACACCAGTAATATAAACCTATTTGAAGTTTGGTATAGCCAAGTAGAATTAAAGTTTTATTTTTAATACTGATAACTCTATAGACATGTCTATTTTAAGTAAACAAATAAGTTAAATTTTGCTTTTATTTACTGAAGATTAATCCTAAGTGATGTGAACATGAAAAATATTTGAATTAGTTTCTACTATATTTTTGAGAATTTTTCATAAGCACTTGTTTGTTTTAAAACCAATTAAATAGAGCTCATTTTTATAAATTGATTTTTACAATAGCATCCAGAGGTAGAAAAATACTCGACCTATAATGTACATACATCGACATCAATACATGTAGATACAGACAGAGATCTCATAGTTTTCATTTAAAAACTAGTCATGAATTAGGTACAATATAAAACTCTAACTTATAACTAGCTTTTAATTTATAAATAATTGGAATAAATTAAGTTTATCTGCTCAGAGGACCAAGGCTTTTTGTTATTTTTTAAAAGACGTTTAAGATTTGTGTGACTGACCCTTGAGCAACATAGGTTTGAACTTTGTGTGTCCACTTATATACGGATATTTTTCAACAAGTTTATTGGAAAATATTTTGTATGTTTGTGGCATTTTGAGCAAACTCATAGATGAACTGCATAGTCTAGAAATATTTTAAAAACCTAGGAAAAAGTTAGGTATGTTATCAATGCTTAAAATATACGTAGATGCTATTTTATTATTTACTATTGTAAATATACTCGTCTAGAATTTGTCAAAACTTACACACACAAGCACTTACAGGTTGTGCATGGTGTCATTCACAGTCAAGAGAAATGTAAACAAAGATAAAGATGCAGTATTAGAACTTCCCTGGTGGTCCCTTGGTCAAGAATCTGCCTGCCTGTGTAGGGGACATGGGTTCGGTGCCTGGTCCAGGAAGATTCCAACGCTGTGGATCCCAGCTAAGCCTGTGTGCCACAACTATTGAGCCTGTGCTCTAGAGCCAGTGAGCCACAACTGCTGAAGCCCTTGCCCTAACTACTGAAGTCCCCATACCCTAGAGCTTGTGGTCTGAAACAAGAGAAGCCCCTTCAGTGAGAAGCCTGTGCGCTGCAGCTAGAGAAAGCCCCTGCATAGCAGTGAAGACCCAGCACAACCAAAAATAAATAAATAAATTTTAAAAGATGCACTATTAAACCATAACTGCATAAAAGTAACTCTAGTATGGACTGTACTGTGGTAATAATTTTGTAGTCACCTCCTGTTGCTATTGCAGTGAGCCTAAGCGTTGTGTGTATCTGCTTAAAACACTGTGTGATGATAATCATCTCCATGTGAGCAGTTTGTTTCTCCAGTAAGTGGTAGATCCCAGGAAAAAGTGGTTTCTCATGGTGTTCACATATTTTTCATTGTGTTTAGTGTAATACCATAAACCTTGAATAACACCATGGGACCTATAGGAAGTGCCACTAGTGATGCTAAAATTGCCTTCAAGATGCAGAGAAAAATCATGACCTTACAAGACAAAGTTGAATTTTTGTTATGTGTGATGGATTGAGGTCTGTAGCTATAAGTTGCCTGCCATCTCAAGATAAATGAATCCAGTGTAAGGACCATTGTAAAAACAGTAAGGGAAATTGGTGAACCTATCACTACAGCTACTCCATCGGAGACAAAACCCTTGCACTTTCTGCAAAATACCCTTCCATCTGGTGTCAAAAATGCAGCTTTTACGTGGATGCAGGATTGCTATAGGAAAGGAATGCCTATACATTTTAATGAATCAAGAGAAAGGAAAGTCATTGTATGACAACTTAAAGCAAAAAGAAGGTGAGGGATCTAAACCTGGAGAATTTAATGCCAGCAAAGGATGGTTTGATAATTTTAGAAAGAGGTTTGGCTTTAAAAAAATGTCAAGATAACTAGAGACAGCAGATGAGTTCCCGAAGCCATTAAGAAAATCTTTGAGGAGAAAGACTCTCTGCCTGAACATTATTTTTTTTAAGTTGAAGGATAATTGCTTTACAATATTGTGTTGGTTTTAGCTGTACAACAATGTGAATCAGTCTTTGTTGTTTAGTTGCTAAGTTATGTCTCTTTGCAACCCATGAACTGTAGCATGCCAGGCTTCCCTCTCTTTTACTATCTCCCTGAGTTTGCTCAAACTCATGTCCATTGAGTCAGTGATGCCATCCCACCATCTCATCCTCTGTCATTCCCTTCTCTTCTTGCCCTCAAACTTTCCCAGCATCAGGGTCTTTTCCAATGAGTCAGCTCTTTGCATCAGGCGGCCAAAGTACTGGAGCTTCAGCTTCAGCACCAGTCCTTCCAATGAATATTCAGGGTTGATTTCCTTTAGGATTGACTGGTTTGAGTCAGTCATAACTATATATATATATATATATATATATATATCCCTTCCCTCTTGAGCCTTCCTTCCCTCTCCCCCAATCCCACCCCTCTAGTCATTACAGAGCACCAGGCTGGGCTCCCCATGTTATACAGCAGCTTCACACAGCTATCTGTTTTACACCTGGTAGTGTATATATGGGCTTCCTTGGTGGCTCAGTGGTAAAGAATCTGCCTGCAAGGCAGGAGACCTGAGTTCGATCCCTGGGTTGGGAAGATCCCCTGGAGGAAGGCATGGCAACCCACTCCAGTATTCTTGCCTGGAGAATTCCATGGACAGAGGAGCCTGGTGGGCTGCAGTCCATGGGGCTGCACAGAGTTGGACACAACTTAGTGACTAAGCAGCAGCAGTGTATATATGTCAATGCTACTCTCTCAATTTGTCCCACTCTCTTCTTACTCTACTGTGTCCGCAAGTCCACTGAGCAGGTTTTTAATCACAGAAAAAAGTGCCTAATTTTGGGGAAAATGCCTGGGGACAAAAAGGACATTTGTTAGTAAGGGAGAAGTGAGTACAGGATTTAAGGCAGGAAGGGATAGGCTGACTCTGCTGGTTTGTACAAAAGCTGTTGAGTTTATGATCAGGATTGCTGTCAACTATAAAACTGTTAACTCCTGGGCCTTGAAGGGGAAAGATAAACACCAGCTGCCAGTCTTTTGGTCATACAACAAGAAGGCCTGGATAACAAGAATCGTTTTTCTGGATTTCTTTGTCCCTGAAGTGAGGAAGTACCTTGCCAGTAAGAAACTGTCTTTTTAAAGTTCTTTTGATATTAGACAATGCCCTGGTCATTCAGAACCCCATGAATTAGATATGGATGAATTCAATGTATATGGGGTCAAAGTAGTTTAACTGTTCTCAAACACAAGGCTTCTAATTCAGTCTCTTGATCAGGGGATCACAAGACCCCTTCAGACTCATTACACATAGTACTCTATGGAAAGGGTCATCAGTGCTGTGGATGAGAGTCCCAATAGAACGTGATGAGAGTCTGGAAGGATTATACCAGCAAAGATGCCATCATTATTTTAGAAAAGGCCAGGAAAGCCATCCAACCAGGAATAAGAAAATCTTGCTGAAGAAAGCTGAGTTCAAATGTTGTGCATGACTTCACAGGATCTGTGCTAGAGCCAATCAAGGAAAACATGAATGAGATTGTGGATATGACCTAAAAGGTAGGGACTGAGTTTTTCAAGATATGAATTTAAAAGCTAATAGATCCTCTGGAGAAGGAAATGGCAACCTACTCCAGTATTCTTGCCTGGGAAATCCCATGGACAGAGCCTGGCAGGTTACAGTCCATGGGGTCATAAAGAGTCGGACACGACTTAGTGACTAAACAACAGCAACAATAGACACCACACCAGAGGAATTAATAGAAGACAACTTGATGGAGATGAATGCTTCTGTACTAGTGCCATACAATGAGGAAGAAGCTGAAGAAGCAGTGCCAGGGGGACTTCCTTGGTGGCCCAGTGGTTAAGAATCTGCCTTGCAATGCAGGGGATGTGGGTTCGATCCCTGGTTGGGGAACTAGGATCCCACATGTCGTGGAGCAACTAAGCTTGCATGCTGCAACTAGAGAATTCGATTGCTGCAACGAAAGATCCCTCATGATGCAACAAAAATTCCACATGCTGCAACTAAGGCAAATCAATCAATCAAACAAACAAACAAACAAAAAGAATCAGTGCCAGAAAACAAATTGGTATTAGGCAATCAGGCAGAAGTGTTCCAACAGTTCAGGACTGCTTTTGACTTCTTTCATGACGTGGCCCATTCTGTGATATGGTCCTTGAAGTGAAAGCACATGGTGGCAGATGGCTTGGCACCCTGCAGAAGCGTTCATCACACCCAGAGTGCCTGTTTCTCCTGCCTGCCCTTCCACATCCTCCATTTCTTCCTCCTGTGTCTCCCGAGGCAGTAAGACCAAGCCCTCTTCCTCAGTCTGCTCAACGTGAAGACGACGAGGATGAAGATCTTCATGATGATACACTTCCACTTAATGAATAGTAAACAATCATCATGCTGCCCAGTTAATAAACTTCACTGTTGTGTATGTGTATATCTTTGTGTGAAGATCTAATAATCGTATATTGAAAACGGTATGAGACTTTTTTGTATTATCATCATTTTCATCAACATCTGAGTGTCCCCTGGAGGAGGGCATGGCAGCCCACTCTATTTTTCTTTCCTGGAGAGTCCCATGGACAGAGGAGCCTGGCGGGCTACAATCCATAGTGTCGCAAAGAGTCGGACACAACTGAAGCGACTTAGTGCACGTGCGCTCATAATGTAGAACATCATGTGCAAAACCTGTATTAAAGTGGGCAGTCCGTTCTTACATAGGCATAGGTGAATTATATTTAATAAGGTTAATGATGTGTTTAGTTCTTTGTTTACTGCCTTATAACTTTGCTTTCCGAGCTTCCCTGGTGGCGCAGTCAGTAAAGAATCTGCCTGCAATGCAGGAGGCCTGGGTTCAATTCCTGGGTGGGGAACATCCCCTGAAGAAGGAAGTGGCATTCTACTCCAGTATTCTTGCCTGAGAAATCCCATAGACAGAGGAGCTTGGCAGGTTACAGTCCATGGGATCGAAAAGAGTTGGACAGGACTTAGTGAATAAACCACCAACTTTGCTTTCAAAGAATCACATTACCATACAGTATCTCTCTCTCTCTGTCTCATAATTGGAGAAACATATCAACCTATCATCACAGGTAAGTGGTTTCTTAAAAAAAGATGTAACAATGTTTCCCATGCCGTATTGTGAATATGACTGTAATATTGTATGCCATTAAATTTTTATAACAATTCACTTATTAATGTATAGGCTAAGCTACTCTGAAGCAATCATACACCATGCTGCTGTAAACCAATCACACTGCTGCTTCATCATTATCAATGTGTGAATCGTTATACCTGTAAATAAATGTGAATTGCTTTTCACATTATCTTTTCATTTTTTTTAATGTTTAGTGTTAGTAATACATATAACTTTATGGTGTTTTGTATCATATAAGGCAATATTGATGCAAGTAGTGACAATTCATCTTATAAACATAAACGTACAGTATTGATAGGTGTATTTTCTCTTCCTTGTAATTTTCTCAAAAAATTTTTTTTAAACAATATTTGTTTATTTTGGGATGTGCTGGGTCTTCATTGCTGTGCTCAGGCTTTCTCTAGTTGCAGCGAGCTGGGGCAACTCTTCATTGTGGTGGCTTCTCTTGTGAGGAGCCTGGGCTCTAGGGTAAGCAGGCTTCAGAAGCTCTCAGACTCTAGAACATGGGCTCAGTAGTTGTGGCACATGGGCCTAGTTGCCCCCAGGCATGTGAGATCTTCCCAGACCAGGGATTGAACCCGTGTCCCTTGCATTAGCAGGCAGACTCTCAACCACTGGATCACTAAGGCAGCCCCCCTTATGATTTTCCTAATAACATTTTCTTTTCTCTAGCTTGCCTTATTGTATTCTTACAAAAGCATATACAAAATATATGTTAACTGACTATTTTTGTTATCGGTAAGGCTTCTGGTCAACAGTGGACTGTTAGTAGTTAAGTTTTGGAGGGGAGTCAGAAGTTACATGTGGATTTTTTTTTTTTTTTTGGTTGTGCCACATGGGGTGCAGGGTCTTTAGTTCCTTGACCAAGGATTGAATCCAAGACCCCTACAATGGAAGGGCAGAGTCTTAGCCACTGGACTGCCAAGGAAGTCCCCTACATGCTGATTTTTAACTGTGAGGGGGCCTCAGTCCTCTAATCCCTGTGATGTTCAATGGTATCTGTATTTGTCTTTGATAAATAACCTTAATTAAAGTGGTTGTGATTTCGTAAAGATTTGTAAGACAAAGACAGTTGTTTTCAACTCCTTAAATAACCGCTGCTGTCTAAATGATATCAAAAAGCTGATCTACCCATCAAACTACATTTTCTTCAGTTTGCTTCTTTATACAGAGAGAAGATTTCCAACTAAAATGGAAATCCAAAGATTTCTCTGTTCTAGAACTTCAGGGTTCAATGCATCATACCTTCAAAAAGGTGTTTAACAAGGGTCCTCTTTCAGGGCACATAATTCAACCCCACATCAATTCACCTTAGGATTAAAAAGCTCCACTATTACTCCTGTCACCCCAGAATATCAATCCCCAGCTTCCAGCGCACACTGTGTGGGCTCAGGCAACCCTCCTGACTCCCTTTAGTATGTTCGATTAACATTTCTGAGGGGCAGATGTATATGCCATGGTTTACAATACCACGCAGGGGACCATTCACCAGTGAGACACAATGTTCATCTCTACAATACAATCAAAGACATAACCACCATTCAGATACACCAATTTTCCTACCATACTTTTAGCTTGATTTCATCAAATCTTAATGTCTAACCATAGCCTCCATTAGGACTCCATCAACAAGTCTCCATCTTACAGTATTGGATCGGGGAAGAGTTACTGGGCAGAAATAACATTTCTATAAAACACACAGGCAATGTTGTAGAACCTGTTCACACGTAACATATGTTCAAACATTCCAACCTTTATAATCCTATCAACCCTTGCACTTCTATGTTTCTCAATCTAGTTGTAGCTCAAGTCAGGGTTCTGCCATGGGTTTTGATACCACAGTTCATGAGATTCCTGCATCAACGAATCCCAGAAACTTCTTTCCATTTCCCTGGCCATTTTACTATCAATGAAAAATTGATCAGTGGATCTAACAAAGGATTGGAAAATTTTCAGTTCAGTTCAGTCGCTCAGTCATGTCTGACTCTTTTCGACCCCATGGACTGTGGCACGCCAGGCTTCCCTGTCCATCACCAACTCCCGGAGCTTGCTCAAACTCATGTCCATTGAGTCAGTAATGCTGTCCAACCATTTCATCCTCTGTCATCTCCTTCTCCTCCTGCCTTCAATCTTTCCTAGCATCAGGGTCTTTTCCAATGAGTCAGTTCTTCTCATCAGGTGGCCAAAGTATTGGAGTTTCAGCTTCAGCATTTTAATTTTATTTGAGCCAAATTTGAGGATTATAACTAGGAACCAGAGATCAAATTGCTAACATCTGCCGGATCATCAAAAAAGCAAGAGAGTTCCAGAAAAACATGTACTTCTGCTTTACTGACTATGGCAAAGCCTTTGACTGTATGGATCACAAGAAACTATGGAAAATTCTTCAGGAGATGGGAATACCAGACCACCTGACCTGCCTCCTGAGAAATCTGTATGCAGGTCAAGAAACAAGTTAGAACTGGACACGGAACAACAGACTGGCTCCAGATCAGGAAAGGAATACATAAAAGCTGTGTATTGTCACCCTGCTTATGTAACTTACATGCAAAGTAAATCATGTAAAATGCCGGGCTGGATGAAGCACAAGCAGGAATCAAGATTGCCAGGAGACATATCATAACCACAGATATGCAGATGACACCACAGAAGGCGAAGAAGAACTAAAGAGCCTCTTGATGAAAGTGAAAGAGGAGAGTGAAAAAGCTGGCTTAAAGCTCAACATTCGGAAAACTAAGATCATGGCATCCGGTCCCATCACTTCATGGCAAATAGATGGGGAAACAATGGAAACAGTGAGAGACTATTTTTTGGGCTCCAAAATGACTGCAGATGGTGACTGCAACCATGAAATTAAAAGACGCTTGCTCCTTGGAAGAAAAGCTATGACCAACCTAGATAGCATATTAAAAGCAGAAATATTACTTTACCAACAAAGGTCCATCTAGTCAAAGCTATGGTTTTTCCAGTAGTCATGTATGAATATGAGAGTTGGACTATAAAGAAAGCTGAGCACTGAAGAATTGATGCTTTTGAACTGTGATGTTGAAGAAGACTCTTGAAAGTCCCTTGGACTGCAAGGAGATCCAACCAGTCAATCCTAAAGGAAATCTGTCCTGAATATTCTTTGGAGGACTGTTGCTCAAGCTGAAACTGCAATACTTTGGCCACCCGATGCGAAGAACTGACTCATTGGAAAAGACCCTGATGCTGGGAAAGATTGAAGGCCAGAGGAGAAGGAGATGACAGAGGATGAGATGGTTGGATGGCATGACCGACTTGATGGACATGAGTTTGAGTAGGCTCCAGGAGTCGGTGACAGACAAGGAAGCCTGGCGTGCTGTGGTCCATGGGGTCATAGAGTCAGACACAACTGAGTGACTGAATTGACTAACTGAAGAGCATCTTAGAAAGCTTTGAGAACTTTTCTATCCATTAAAAATCAAGATACAGTTTGTGTAGGTTTTTTGAGACAGAGGGCTGTCCATTAAACGATGTATTGACAGTTTGCATAATCCAGATTTAAGCACCATCATGGTGGGTCATGTCAACCCTCACAAAGTTCAGAAGTAATGTTATCTTTTAAAGAAATGTCTTATTGATGCTGGGAGAATGATGCTGTTTATGGTTAAGCAGGTATTCCTGGTGATGAAAGTTTGGTCAATGCATAATGTGGATACACAACACAAATGAGGGGAGAGGGGAGGCCAAAGGGCAGAAAAGAACTTTTATGTTTAAGTGTTTCTTGTCTTGCCATACCTGTTCCTATGTGTGTGTGTGCATGTGTGCTAAGTTGCTTCAGTCACGTCTGACCTTTTGTGACCCCATGGACTGTAGCCCACCAGGCACCTTGGTCCATGGGATACTCCCAGGAGACCCTTCTGTCAATCTTTAACTTGGTTAACCAGCTTAACTTTTGCCTTCCAGAAATTGCTGGTAAAGTTTCTCATTGTAAATTTTGCCTCTTGGCTTTTAAAATTTCTCCAAACTGGGGCAAATGGGCTTGTTTGGGGTCCTTTAATATTGGGGGACCAACTGGGAGTTTCTTTGGGCCACCCAGCCTTAGGTAGTACTGTATTAAGACCTTTGTTTAAAAAAAAAGCAAAAAAAAAAGAAGGAAAAAAAAGAAAAGACTTTTGTCTAACCCCATTAATGCCCATTTTATTCATTCCATTTCTTAAAAAAAATTTTTTTTAATGGGTAATATATTGTAAATATGTCTTATTTTATTTTTTGGCCACACCATACAGCATTCGGGATCTCAGATCCCCAACCAAGGATCAAACCCAGGTCTCCTGCACTGGAAGCACGGAGTCTTAACCACTGGAAGGGAAGACCCTATTTCATTCCATTTCTTAATAGCAATCTAAAGATTTCCAGCCTGCTGGGATGAGTTGTGACTTTTTTCTTTCTGATTCTTCTTTGTTCTTCCTATTTTGATAGTTTCTTTATTTACCTCATTTCTTAATATCCCTTTAAAAGTTCCACCTTGTTAGGAAGAGTTGCTTGACTTTCCCCGTTGCTTCTTCCCATTCTCCTGTTAATTAACAAAATGTTTTTTTTCTTTTTAAATATTTATTTATTAACTAATTTATTGAGCAGCGCTGGGTCTTAGTTGCTGCATGTAGGAACTTTAATTGTGGCATGTAGGATTTTTCTGTTGTTTTTGTTGCAGCATGTGGGATCTTTTAGTTACAACATGTGGAATATCTCCCAGGTGGTGCAGTGGTAAAGAATCTGCCTGCAGTGCAGGAGACCTGGGTTCAATCCCTGGGTTGGGAAGATCCCCTGGAGGAGAGCGTGGCAACCTATGCCAGTATTATTGCCTGGAGAATCCCCATGGACAGAGAAGCCTGGTGGGCTACAGTCCATTGGGTCACAAAGAGTAGGACATGACCGAGCAACTAAGCACAGCACAGTGGAACATTTATCTTTATTTTAAAGAAGATTTATTTATTTGCCTATGCTGGGTCTTAGTTGTGGCGTGGGGTCTTTGATCATTTGTTGTGCTATTCAAACTCTTCATTGCATCAGGCATGCAGGATCTTTTGTTGTAGCATGCGGGATCTAGTTCCTGGACCCGGGATTGAAGCAGGGCCCCCTGCATGGGGAGCATGGAGTCTTAGCCACTGGACCACCAGGGAAGTCTCAGCATAAGTTTTTATTAGCATCAGTAAGATCCATGAGGGGAAGATGAGACCAAAATTTCACTAGGTCTTCCCAAACTTTTTTTAGAAATTAAGGGAGTTTTTAACGTTAACTGTTTTATCTCTTTGTTGTCTTTGCTGTTCAGTTGCTAAGTCATGTCCGGCTGTTTGCAACCCCAAGGACTGCAGCTGCCAGGCTTTCCTGTCCTTCCCTGAGAGTTTGCTCACACTCACAACCACTGAGTCGTTGATGCTGTCCAACCATCTCATCTTCTGTTGTCCCCTTCTCCTCCTACCCTCAATCTTTCCTAGCATCAAGGTCTTTTCCAATGAGTTGGCTCTTTGCATAAGGTGGCCAAAGTATTGGAGCTTCAGTTTCATCATCAGTCCTTCCAATGAATAGTCAGGGTTGATTTCCTTCTGGGTTGACTGATTTGATATCCTTGCTGTCCTAGGGACTCTCAAGAGTCTTCACCAGCACCACGATTTGAAAGCACCAATATCTCTTTGTATTCACCTTTTAAAAGCACTCCCTACCATTGTAAATAGGCTTCCCTGGTGGCTCAGCAGTAAAGAATCCACCTGCCAGTGCAGGAGACATGGATTTGATCCCTGGGTCAGGAAGATCCCCTGGAGAAGGAAATGGCAACCCACTTTAGTATTCTTGCTTGGGAAATCCCATGGACAGAAGGAGACTGGTGGGCTACAGTCCATGGGGTGGAAAAGAGTCAAGACACGACTTATTGACTCAACAACAGCGACGGTCCACCTTTTAGTCTATTGTTTTCACAGGCACCACTTAAACAGCTGTTTATGATGAGAGCTCTCTAAAAACTTAACAATTTCGAAGTTTTTTCAATTCAAGGATTCAAAATGTGATCATTGATGAGTAGCCTCTTGAAAGCAACTCAGGCCCATAAGCCTTTTTATAACTTAGCCATAGGTGAAAGGGGAGCCCCACAAGAGAGTACAAATGATGCTGCCCTCACAAGATCCAGAAACTTCTAAGGCACCAAAGTTCTTTGTTGCACAGGTGCTAAGGATGTTGTGAGGACAGCGCTAACAAAGGAGCAAAGGTTGAGACGACAGAGACCTCTCTGGACTGGAACCTGTCTTTGAAACCCTGTAACTCTTATTGGGGCTTGAACCCTTGTGGCTAGAACTTGAACCTGGCCAAAACCCATTGTTTTTTTTTAACTGGGATCACATACCAGGTTTCAGGACTTAAGCTCTGATTCTTGATGTCTCATCCCAGAAAGAAATCAGTGATAGACAAAGTGATAAGTAAGAAATGGATTTAGAGAGAAACATGGGTCTTCCTTTTCATACTGTTCATGGGGTTCTCAAGGCAAGAATACTGAAGTGGTTTGCCATTCCCTTCTCCAGTGGACCACATTCTGTCAAATCTCTCCACCATGACCCGCCCGTCTTGGGTTGCCCCATGGGCATGGCTTAGTTTCATTGAGTTAGACAAGGCTGTGGTCCTAGTGTGATTAGATTGACTAGTTTTCTGTGAGTATGGTTTCAGTGTGTTTGCCCTCTGATGCCCTCTTGCAACACCTACCATCTTACTTGGGTTTCTCTTACCTTGGGGGTGGGGTATCTCTTCACGGCTGCTCCAGCTAAGCACAGCCATTGCTCCTTACCACCCCTAAGCATTGCTCCCCTAAGGAGCAATGGCTGCGCTTTGCTGGAGCAGCCATGAAGAGATACCCCACGCCCAAGGTAAGAGAAACCCAAGTAAGATGGTAGGTGTTGCAAGAGAGCATCAGAGGGCAAACACACTGAAACCAAACTCACAGAAAACTAGTCAATCTAATCACACTAGGACCACAGCCTTGTCTAACTCAATGAAACTAAGCCATGCCCGTGCGGCAACCCAAGACGGGCGGGTCATGGTGGAGAGATTTGACAGAATGTGGTCCACTGGAGAAGGGAATGGCAAACCACTTCAGTATTCTTGCCTTGAGAACCCCATGAACAGTATGAAAAGGCAAAATGATAGGATACTGAAAGAGAAACTCCCCAGGTCAGTAGGTGCCCAATATGCTACTGGAGATCAGTGGAGAAATAACTCCAGAGAGAATGAAAGGATGGAGCCAAAGCAAAAACAATACCCAGCTGTGGATGTGACTGGTGATAGAAGCAAGGTCTGATGCTGTAAAGAGCAATATTGCATAGGAACCTGGAATGTCAGGTCCATGAATCAAGGCAAATTGGAAGTGGTCAAACAAGAGATGGCAAGAGTGAATGTCGACATTCTAGGAATCAGCGACCTAAAATGGACTGGAATGGGTGAATTTAACTCAGATGACCATTATATCTACTACTGCGGGCAGGAATCCCTCAGAAGAAATGGAGTGGCCATCATGGTCAACAAAAGAGTCCGAAATGCAGTACTTGGATGAAATCTCAAAAATGACAGAATGATCTCTGTTTGTTTTCAAGGCAAACCATTCAATATCACAGTAATCCAAGTCTATTCCCCAACCAGTAATGCTGAAGAAGATGAAGTTGAACGGTTCTATGAAGACCTACAAGACCTTTTAGAACTAACACCCAAAAAAGATGTCCTTTTCATTATAGGGGACTGGAATGCAAAAGTAGGAAGTCAAGAAAGACCTGGAGTAACAGGCAAATTTGGCCTTGGAATATGGAAAGAAGCAAGGCAAAGACTAATAGAGTTTTGCCAAGAAAATGCGCTGGTCATAACAAACACCCTCTTCCAACAACACAAGAGAAGACTCTATACATGGACATCACCAGATGGTCAACACTGAAATCAGATTGATTATATTCTTTGCAGCCAAAGATGGAGAAGCTCGATACAGTCAGCAAAAACAAGACCAGGAGCTGACTGTGGCTCAGACCATGAACTCCTTATTGCCAAATTCAGACTTAAATTGAAGAAAGTAGGGAAAACCACTAGACCATTCAGGTATGACCTAAATCAAATCCCTTATGATTATACAGTGGAAGTGAGAAATAGATTTAAGGGCCTAGATCTGATAGATAGAGTGCCTGATGAACTATGGAATGAGGTTCATGACATTGTACAGGAGACAGGGATCAAGACCATTCCCATAGGAAAGAAATGCAAAAAAGCAAAATGGCTGTCTGGAGAGGCCTTACAAATAGCTGTGAAAAGAAGAGAAGCGAAAAGCCAAGGAGAAAAGGAAAGATATAAACATCTGAAAGCGGAGTTCCAAAGAATAGCAAGAAGCGATAAGAAAGCCTTCTTCAGCGATTATTGCAAAGAAATAGAGGAAAACAACAGAATGGAAAAGACTAGGGATCTCTTCAAGAAAATCAGAGATACCAAAGGAACATTTCATGCAAAGATGAGCTCAATAAAGGACAGAAATGGTATGGACCTAACAGAAGCAGAAGATATTAAGAAGAGATGGCAAGAATACACAGAAAAACTGTATAAAAAGATCTTCATGACCCAGATAATCACAATGGTGTGATCACTGACCTAGAGCCAGGCATCCTTGAATGTGAAGTCAAGTGGGCCTTAGAAAGCATCACTACGAACAAAGCTAGTGGAGGGGATGGAATTCCAGTTGAGCTATTCCAAATCCTGAAAGATGATGCTGTGAAAGTGCTGCACTCAATATGCAAGCAAATTTGGAAAACTCAGCAGTGGCCACAGGACTGGAAAAGGTCAGTTTTCATTCCAATCCCAAAGAAAGGCAATGCCAAAGAATGTTCAAACTACTGCACAATTGCACTCATCTCACACGCTAGTAAAGTAATGCTCAAAATTCTCCAAGCCAGGCTTCAGCGATACGTGAACCGTGAACTTCCTAATGTTCAAGCTTGTTTTAGAAAAGGCAGAGGAACCAGAGATCAAATTGCCAACATCCTCTGGATCATGGAAAAAGCAAGAGAGTTCCAGATATGCATCTATTTCTGCTTTATTGACTATGCCAAAGCCTTTGACTGTGTGGATCACAAGAAACTGTGGAAAATTCTGAAAGAGATGGGAATACCAGACCACCTGATCTGCCTCTTGAGAAATTTGTATGCAAGTCAGGAAGCAACAGTTAGAACTGGACATGGAACAACAGACTGGTTCCAAATAGGAAAAGGAGTTCATCAAGGCTGTATATCGTTACCCTGTTTATTTAACTTATATACAGAGTACATCATGAGAAACGCTGGACTGGAAGAAACACAAGCTGGAATCAAGATTGCCAGGAGAAATATCAATAACCTCAGATATGCAGATGACACCACCCTTATGGCAGAAAGTGAAGAGGAACTCAAAAGCCTCTTGATGAAAGTGAAAGTGGAGAGTGAAAAAGTTGGCTTAAGGCTCAACATTCAGAAAACGAAGATCATGGCATCCGGTCCCACCACTTCATGGGAAATAGATGGGGAAACAGTGGAAACAGTGTCAGACTTTATTTTTCTGGGCTCCAAAATCACTACAGATGGTGACTGCAGCCATGAAATTAAAAAACGCTTACTCCTTGGAAGGAAAGTTATGACCAACCTAGATAGCATATTCAAAAGCAGAGACATTACTTTGCCAACAAAAGTTCGTCTAGTCAAGGCTATGGTTTTTCCTGTGGTCATGTATGGATGTGAGAGTTGGACTGTGAAGAAAGAATTGATGCTTTTGAACTGTGGTGTTGGAGAAGACTGTTGAGAGTCCCTTGGACTGCAAGGAGATCCAACCAGTCCATTCTGAAGGAGATCAGCCCTGGGATTTCTTTGGAAGGAATGATGCTAGAGCTGAAACTCCAGTACTTTGGCCACCTCATGCGAAGAGTTGAGTCATTGGAAAAGACTCTGATGCTGGGAGGGATTGGGGGCAGGAGGAGAGGGGACGACAGAGGATGAGATGGCTGGATGACATCACTGAGTCGATGGATGTGAGTCTGAGTGAACTCTGGGAGTTGGTGATGGACAGGGAGGCCTGGCGTTCTGCGATTCATGGGGTCGCAAAGAGTTGGACACGACTGAGCGACTGATCTGATCTGATCTGATCTTATGGGTCTTCCTGGGATTTCCCAGGTGGCACTAGCGGTAAAGAGCCTGCCTGCCAATGCAGGAGATATAAGAGACGCAGGTTCGATCCCTGGGTTGGGAAGATCCCCTGAGGAGGAAATGTCAACCCACTCCAGTATTCTTGCCTGGAGAATCCCATGGGCAGGGGAGCCTGGCAAGCGATAGTCCATAGGGTTGCAAAGAGTCGGACACGACTGAAGCGACTTAACACAGAGACACACACACGAGCCTTCCCTGGTAGCTTAGCTGGTAAAGAATCTGCATGTAATGCAGGAGACCCCAGTTCAATTCCTGGGTCAGGAAGATCCCCTGGAGGAGGGCATGGCAACCCACTCCAGTATTCTTCCTGGAGAATCCCCGTGGACAGAGGCTACATACAGCCCATGGGGTTGCAAAGAGTTGGACATGACTGAATACAGCGCAGGGCACTCCTACTTAGTTTTCAGAGTTTCTCCTCTATCTGCTATTTCTTAGAAAATAACCAGCTTGAAATAGTTAATATGCCAAGGAGACATATTTTGGGGAGACACATTCTGCTCCCCTACCCTGGCACTAAGCTCTCAATAAATATCTGGGGATGCATGATTGGCCTCTGTGGAGCCCAGTGAGAATTCCAAAGAGTCTGTGTGCCCATGCAAATGTAAAAGGATTCATTCCACACTCTCCTCCAGTCTTGGCAAATTTGATAAAATATTATCTATTTTATCTGCTCAGTCTGACTTCAAAAGTCCATAGGGAAATTTTTATTTCAAAGTGGTTCCTATATTTAAACTTTTTGAAGAGGAAAAGGGACCAGTATTTCTCCCATCTTTCCATTCTGTCTTGAGCCATCTAAGCTCAGGGGGTGGCCAAGGCAGTAAATGAAGTGAGAGGCCATTGATATGCAAATATGGTCATTAAGATGAGAGGCCCCACCCCAGAACTCTGTCTCAGTTCTTTCCAAGTCAGAGTCAATTTGCATTAAAAAAATGAATCTCCCAAACTTGAATTTATTCTCCAAAGCTAAAATGCATAGAAATTAAACTATTCAGAAACTGAAGCTTTCAGTACAACACATTGCCATTTCTTGGAGAGAGAGCAATCAGATCTTCAACAATTAGATTCAGTTTGGCCTGTGAAAGGGTTACTGAGTTGTTAAGGACAGACACTCTTGACCTTGCTTGGACAGCGGGTAGTGAGAAATTTTATAATAATGGTTCAAAGAGGGCGTGATCAGCTTATGGACATTCTTCTGATTGGTTGGTGGTGAGGTAAGTGGAAGTCAGTATCATCAACCTTCTGGTTCCAAGTGATCTGGAATCTTTGTGCTTGTATACCATTAATTTCTCCCACCTAGTTGGGTCTGCAAAACAGCTCAAAGGTATGGTTATGCATATTCCTTGATGGGAAACCAAGACCTTGGCCCAAGCCTGCATTATTGTTTCTCTTGACTGTTCCTTCCCTTGTCTCCACAACCCTTCCCTTCCCTAATGAGCTTCTGTTTGAACCTGCCCCTTGGAACTGAGTGTCCTGGAGGCTGAATGAATCTTGTTTCCTGTAATCAAGAAATGAGGGGCACAGGAAGGCTTTTGTGCCCAGGAGCCTCACAGGGCCAGGCTTGGTATCATTTCCATGGGGCAGTCAAGGCAGGTACTGCTAGAGATGCTGCTACCATTTTCAAGTTATGGAAACTGAAGCCCAGAGGGATCATGTGATATATTCAAGACTTAAACCTGAGCCTCTGGATTTCAAGGACAGAGCTCCATTCTCAACACTGTTTTTAAACAGTCAGATCATCCAAAGGGCTGTGATTCTATTTAGAGCAGAGACCAGACTCACCAACGTTTGTTCATGCCCACTCTTGGCCCAGTAGATTTCACAGGAGTTTTGGAATGTATTTCTAATCTCACAGAAAAGAGGCAAAGCAAATTTCCTCTAGATAACAGCAAGAGGGTAGAAGCCCCTCATCCCGCTGCCTAAACTTGGTTTCACACAAAGCCCTAAGGTGCCATAAAATCACATTAGTGGCTGGATGCCAGGGTCAGAATTGATGACTTGAGAAGCAGAGGAGCAGAGCTTCTGTGATGATCTCAGGAAAATGGGATGTGACTGCTGAAGTCCAGAGCCTGGCTCCCTGCAGACCTCAGTCTGGTGGCCAGTGCTGTGCCCTATGGCTGATGGATGATGGGCCAGCAACTCAGGCACCTGTGGACAGGTCCAGCTTCTGCTTGGAACTAGTAATCATGTCACCTTTGGGATTAGAATGTCGTTTTCTGATTCAAATGATTTCTTTCTTCTCTGCAACATGGTAGGAAGTATGCAGTGGGTGGGACTATGCTGCATACCTGCTCTGTGGTCTTCAGCAGATGACTTCCCTGACCCTCAGTATCCCTATCTGTAAACAGAGACGTCATCTCATAGGTTTCTCATGAGAATCAAATGAGAGGCTGTAATGGAGAAGTCTTAGCTTGGTGCCTGGTGTCAGAGATAAACAAATCTGGGCACTGGTTAAAGGTGGTAAGGACAGATTTTAATCAGTAACATAGAAAGGGTCTAGCATGTACTGAACTCAAGTCTGATTTGTTGGGGTGTTTACACAAGTGACTGGGCATTTTACAGGGAGAATGAGGGGATAGGGTGGGGATGAGTGGAGCTCAGTAGAGTCAGGAAAGTGGAAATTTACAAAACATGGGGAAGTGGAGGGAGTTGGCCCATGTGAAGCCTGTCTGGGTTTGCTCCCAACCTCCCACATAGGCTGCTTTATGATAGAGGGTGACTGTTTTAGTTGGGTAATCAAGGAAGGCTTCTCTGAGGAGATGACACCCGAACATATAAATGACCAGAAGGAGCCAGTCATGAGAAGATGTTGGGCTTGGGGGTTGCTGTTCCAGGCAGAGAGAGTTACCAGGCAGTACTGAACTTGGAGAACCTGAGGACAGAAGGCCAATGAGAGGGAGAAGGGTCTTAGAGTGGATCAGAGAATCAGAGGTCAGACACTGCACAACCTTGGGGCTGGGGAAGAAAAATTATTTGTTTTCTTATTTGTTATTTGTTCAGTGTGCTGACTTAGTGTAGCCCTTGGCTAGGGATTCTCTAATGTCAGACCAGGATCCAAGTATCCTATCTCTCATGGTAACAATGCTCACACCTCCATGCCTCTGTATTAATACAAGCTGTTCTCTCTGGCTGCGATGCCCTCTTCACCTTCTCTATCCAAAGATTGCTCAGGTATCCTTTTTAAATTTTTTATTTTTTTTCATCCAATTAAGCAGCCTAAGCCCTCCCACCCCACCCCATCATCTAATACCCAGCACACATAGCCCGCTCTCCAAAGCCTTTCTGGATAAAGTGGTCAGCGAGCCAGCCCCTCCTCTGTGCTGTCTCAAACCTTTGTAAATACGCTTATGTTTTCAGTGTATCATCACTTTATATTTCTGGGTCTGTCTTCCATCACTCTCTGCTCCTTCAAGCAGGGCCAGTGTATGACTCCATGTTCTGCATCCAGCACCCAGTCAACATCAGCAGTATGAATGTGCAGTGGAGGCTCTAATTGAGAGACTGTCTCCAAAATCAGTCTTCCTTACTACCTCCTCCTCCTTCCTCTATCCACCTGCTTTCCCCCATGTTTCTTGCAGCCATGCTGGGCCAGGAGCTCTAACTCTTCATTGCACTGTTAGTACCAAGCTTTGAGTCTTGGAAAGTGAGCTTTGGAAATAGACAAATACACATTGTCCTGCCTAGAATCTCTGCCCCCATGGTAGATAGTCATCAATTTTTGGCCATTCAGCATCTAGTCCCTCTTCATCAGAACACCTCTGGGAAGATCATAATAAAATCCTTTTATAGCTCCTTCTATGCCACAGGTCATGTTCTAAGTGCTTTATGTTTTTTAAAAATTTATTTTTAATTGGAGGATAATTGCTTTACAATGTTGTGTTGGTTTTGTGCTTTTTGTTTATTAACTTGTTTAAACCTAGGAACAACCCTAGAGCTGAGTGTTATCATTATCCCTATTTTAAAGTGTAGCAACAGGGGCACAGGGAGGTAAAATAACCTTTTCAGGGTCTTGCAGCAATAACAGGCAGACTGGCTTCTGAGTTCATGCTCCTTACCGTTACTTTACTGCCATGGTATATAGACATGTGCTGTTCTCCCCACCCCAAAGTCAAGGGTCCCTACCTCTCACATCTCAGTAGAGCCAGAGAGTGGTAGGTGGTGTCAATTAGCCAATTTTCCGTGGGATCGAAGCTGAGAGGCTGTGAGGTCCGGAGCTGCAGTAGCCATCTTGGAGTGATGTGGGGTAGGTTTGCCTGGGAAGGCAGTTGGAAGGGGACAGTGAAGAGAGCTGAGCAGAGAGATAATGAGAAGAGTTGATAATGACTGTATTGGTTTCCTATGGCTGCTATCACCAATTTCCATTCCGGGCTTTAAACAACACGTATTTATTACCTGATAGTTGTGGAGGTCAGAAGTCTGAACAGGATTTCACTGGGCTGAAAGCAAGGTGCTACCAGGATTATATTTTATTAGGAGGCTCTGGGGAGAATGCATTTCTTTACTTTTTTCAGCTTCTAGAGTTCCATTCCTTGGCTCAGGGCTCCTTCATTGTTAAAGCAGGTGGCATAGCATTTAAATCTCTGCTTCCATTCTCACGTAGCTTTCTCCTCTGACTCTGAGCCTCCTATGTTCCTCTTATAAGGACTCTTGTGATTACATCATACCCACCCAGATAACCCAGCATAATCTCCCCATCTCGAGTCTTCCTTTAATTAAACATGAAAAGTCCCATTTGCCCTATAAGTTAACAGGCATAGGTTCCAGAGATTAGGATATGGACATATTTGGGGAAACATTATTCAGCCTACCATACTGACAGCCTCCCCTCTGGGTCCTGCCAGGTTGGCAGGGTGGCCACACTGGGGAGGAGATGTTCTCAGCCAGTTTCCCCACTTTTGCCAGTCCCAGGCGGCAGAACGTAGAGCAGCATCAATGATAATCACCTTCGACTGCAAACTCTGGAGTCATGGCTACGGTTCAAGGACAAGCATTTCTTCGGGAACCATCTCCTGGGCTGCAGCAGCAGGATTCCATCTACTGGAGCAATCTTGCCACATTCTCAGCACCTCTAGCTGAACCTCATATCTTAGCTGAGAGGCAGCTGGGATGTGTTGGCATGCACACATGTCCAGGTGGAATTGTTCCTTCCAGAGAAGACTGAAAATAGGCATTTAGTCTCCATAGTTTCCTGTTTCTCATCCTTCTTGGAGAAAAGGGAGGAAGGCAAGGAGGTAGGAGCCAGACCTTTCTCGGGAGCCAGAGGCAGGAGGCCCTCAAATGCTGTGTTAGCCAAAAGAAATAAGTAGGCATCCATTACAATAATATCATCAACAGCAACAATATTTAATACTCACTGGCACAGAGTTCTAAGCACTTTACATGATCACTTATTAAAAATCATGAATGCAAAATTAAAATGTTAATAGTGTGATATGAAGTAATATATAAGCCCCCCTCCCGCTCCAGGCTCTCAGTTTCCCTCCTTAAGAAGCACATATTGTTTCTTGGGTGTCATTTCAGAATGTTTAAAATTCATGAACCACTATATATGGGCATGTCCTTTAGATAAGAACAAACGATTGCATTTCATGTATTTTGTATGGCTCCTTGATTTTTACATGTAACAATATATCTCAGCAATTTTTTTCATTTTAGCCCAAAGAGATCTATTTTATTTATTTTTAAAGCTGCATGGTATTCCATTTTGTGGATGTGTCATAACTTATTAACTTATTTTCCTTTGGAGAGGTATTTAGGTTGTTCACAGGCCTTTCCTCTTACAGAAGATAAGGCAGTGGAAAACTTCCTATGTATTCCTATGCATACAGGTGTGAGTTTATCTGTAGAATAATTTCCTAAAAATAAAATTGAAGTGAAAGTGAAGTCACTTCACTCGTGTCCGACTCTTTGCGACCCCATGGACTGTAGCCTGCCAGGCTCCTCTGTCCATGGGATTTTCCAGGAAGAATACTGGAGTGGGTTGCCATTTCCTTCTCTGAAATAAAAATAAAATTGCTAGGTCTTATCTCTTTAGTCCTCACAGCAATCTCATGAAGCAGGCACTGTTATAATTTCCAGTATATAGGGAAACAGAAATACAGGGAGGCTAAAATTTGTGCAATTACTGGTGGAAATAGAATTAAAATGAACTCTGCTGAGCACTGTGGAGATGGCAAAGCATATCAAAACCTGAATCTTCTAGGGTCTTTAGACTTATTGATATTAGAAAGGGTTCCAGTTTCTTTGCTCAAGATCCTGTGAGAATCTGCATCTGCATCTGTATTAATCACAATAGGCTAGGTTATGCTGCTGTAACAAATCAGTCCTCAAATCTGAGCGTTTCAACAGGACCAAAGGCTGGAGGATGTCAGATGGGAGGATTCCAAGAGCTTAGGTTCTTGTCAAGACTGTTGAGTTGTCTCTCCCTCAATCTACTTGTGAAATTCTTAAGTGCAACGACTGTTCTTTTCTTTTAAAAAGTACTTATATGTTTGGCTGTGTTGGGTCTTAGCTGCCATACGTGAGCTCTTCATTGCACCACGCTGTATCTTTTGCTGCAGCGCTTCGGCTCTCTAGTGTGACCCGAGGGCTCCAGAGCACAGGCACTCAGTAGTTGCAATGTGGTCTTAAACTGCTCCACAGCGTGTGAGATCTTAGTTTCCAAATTAGGGATTGAATCCATGTCCCCTGCATTGCAAGGTGGATTCTTAACCACCAGTGAAGTTCTAACAACAAATGTTCTTATGGTTTAAGCCGTTGTTAGTTGAGATTTCTGTTACTGCAGCTGCAAACATTCCCAACTGGTACAGTGCTGTGCCCTGTACTGGATGCTGGGGTGTGGCACTGAATCGGACACATCTTCAGCCCTTTATGAGCTCACAGTCAGGTGGAGGAACTCCTTTTTGGAGTCGAATCTGGGCTTGAACCAAATGAGCCGAGAGCCGGTGGTGGTATGGAAGGGTCAGATGCCTGGCCCCTGGGACACCCAAAGTGTCACATGTCCCTTGTCCCCTCATTCTTAGTCCCATCACACTCTCTGGAGGTAAGATGTGATTGCCAGGAACTAGGTAACTCTCTCTCTTGTTATAGGTAGACGTTTGTTTTTCTGAGAAGCATTCGGATCACACTGGGGCTACAAATTAACACATTATTTTAGGCCATTTCTGAGCCATCATTTCATCCTCCCCTTAGCTATTTACTGCATGCAAATTTTCCACTCCATGCAAATCGCTCACTTTATGCAAATCATCTACCGTATGTTCCTAAGCCCCAGCACCTGCGCTGTGCAGAATCGGATGATTCAGGCCTTGGAGCATTAAAGCACAAACACTTAACTCAAGACATAGCTGAGCGGTGGGTGAGGGGAAAAGCAACCCCTGCAAGCGGGCCCGCTTCCCTTACAGCATGCCGAATCCCGCTGCTTCCCCCACCCCCTCCTCCCTCGCTACCTGCAAGCCCCTTCCAGGTGGTAATGACTATTTGGAGTAAATATTTTGATGTGAGTGGAATGATTAAGCCCCGGCTGGCTTTGCACAGAACCTTAAGGCAATTAGGTTTCCCAATCAGTGCAGACGAGTGCATCGCTGAGCCTGGCTGGGCTCAGCTGGATGTGCTCAGGAGCCTGCTTCTCTCAGGTAGGCCTCCTGGGGGAGGGTGTTCAGGGGGCAGCTTAACTTTGGACGCATGTGGCAATTACCTGGGGAGCTTTAAAAAATTACTAACGCCTGGGTCCTACCCTCAGAAATGCTGATTTAATTGATCTAAGTTGTTATTATATCTTTACAAGTTTAAAAAAAAAATTTTTATCTGACTGTGCCAGGCCTTAGTGGTGGCACTTGAACTCTTAGCTGTGGCATGTGGGATCTAGTTCCCCAACCAGGGATCGAACCTGGGCCACCTGCTTTGGGAGTGGGGAATCTTAGTCACTGGACCACCAGGGAGGTGCCTGTTATTGTATCTTAATTTTGAGTATCCACGGCCACACAACTGAACTATGATTCGAGGATACGTTGTCGTATAGGACGCAGGAAAACCTCTCCCAGGACACTGACCACTGTGTTGTGCATCCTCATGCCTACCAGTGGCCTCAGCATAGAGCATGGCAACCGTGGCCCTTCTGTGGACACTATGTAGGAATCCCGCTCAGAAACTCTCTTGTGCAACCTATGATTTAATCATTCCAACCCTCATGGAAGGTAGCACTGGTCTCATTTCACTGACAAAATTCTGGCTCAGAAAAGTAGCTTCCTCAAAGTCTCCCAGCTAGGGAGGAGCAAAGTTTCCCTAGAAGCCGAGACTGTTGCCTCCAACTGCCTGGCTAGCCACTCAGTCCTAGGACACACTTGTTTCTTTCTAGGATTGAAACCCTGTCGTAGTCACCACACTCTTGATCCCAAATCGAGGACCCTGAACTTTAAAATTCTGCTTCTCAAGTGAATTCCCTGACCCTCTGTAGACAGGCAATCTGGGCTTCCCCTTCCCGTCCCAGGGACTATTCAGGAGATCTGGCGTCACCTCCTGGGGGCTTCCCTGGTAGATCAGCTGGTAAAGAATCTGCCTGCAAGCAGGAGACCCCGGTTTGTTTCCTGGGTCAGGAAGATGCCCTGGGGGAGGGCATTGCAACCCACTCCAGTATTCTTGCCTGGAGAATCCCTGTGGACAGAGGAACCTGGTGGGCTGCTGTCCATGGGGTTGCACAGAGTCGGACACGACCGAGTGACTCAGCGACTCACCTGAGGGGCCCAGCCAGGTAGACAGGAAGATCTTTCACATTAGCTCTGTGAACTGGGCCTGAAGTCAGGGGAGCCTCATGCCAGAGGAAGGTCCTTGGCATCAAGTGGTTCTATTACTGGATGGGAGTGCCGAGTGGAGGAAATTAGCAAAGAACACCATGGAGGAGGATGCGTTTGGAATCCAACACACCAGAGAGTTCCAATCCAGGCTCTGCTCTTTGGAGAGACTGGAGAAGTCTCTTTTCCTCTCTGAGTTTCAGATTGCTAATTTATCAAATGAGGATTATAGCCACATGTTGCTTTAGGGGTTTCGAGGAGGCTGACCTAAGTCAATGGATGTAATACCACTGGAACAGTGGCTGGCGCGTAGTAGGTATTCATCCAAGGGTAATTCCTTTCTTGTCCTCTTTCCCTCTTCTCTTGATTTTCTTTGACAAATGACATAGATTGTGATTTTTAGAAAGCTTGTGACTAAATAGCAAACAGGACACAAAGGACATAATCACAGAGAAGCTGAAATGGGGACATTATTGATTTAATTCTTTAATGTTAAAAACATTAAGCTTCTGAAAGAGTCTTTCAATCAAACATATTGTGTGGTTCCAAAAGCCGCAGCAGGGCGAGCACGGCGCCTGCTGTTTCATGTCACACTGCGAACCTGCATGGCCGGGTTGTTCCCAGGAGAGTAGTGAGTGCAGAGCCACAGCTGGGCCTCGCCGCACCCGCTGCGGGCCCGTGTTCTTTCCTCCTTGCCTTCCTTGGAGCGTGGCATCTGAACTCTTGAAGACCATTCTAATGCCTCGACGCCCAACAAAAGGCTTCTGTGCTGGCTGACCTAAAAACAGCCGGACCAAGGAATGAATGAAGGTAGGAACGCGAGCTTCCCAGGTCTTGGAGCCCAAGGGGAGTTTCCTCCCTTTCCAGCATGACTAGGGTCCCATGGCCGTGGTGCGCGGGACTGGCTGGGTTTGCTGAGGGGCCCTGTGTCCTGTGTGGGGTAGAGCGGCCTGCTCCCCTCTGCCAGCCTGTGCGCTGGGGCTGTGTAAGTAGCTGCTCTCAATTCACGTCGCCTCCAGGTTCCTCCAGGCTGCAGCCCTTTGCCCGATCCTCTGGTCCTCGGTTTCAGGTGCTCTCAGGCCCCTACATTCACATTTTGGCTCCACACCTAGTTCCCACCCTTAACTGCAGCCGGTCTCCTGGAGCTGGGCTTGATCTCACCCAGCTTTTCTTCAGGACATGACTTCTAGCCTCTGTGCCGGCTACATACCCCGCTTCCACCTGGGGTTCCCTATCCCCCACCTCCTCCCCAACCAGAGCATTCAGGAGTCAGATCTTCTGCAGTTGGCTGATCTGGAGTTGGGTCCTGATTCCAGCACTTACTGTGTGCATGCACTGAGGTATGTTTGTCTCTTTGAATTTCAGGGAAAGAACTGAGCCTCAGAGGGCAACAGCCATCACTCATGGTCACACACTGGATCCTTTTTTTTTTTTTGCATGTCAGAAATGCATTTTTTATTTGAAAGCAAGTTAGGTTTTTAAGCCAATGAGTTTAGTATATAAATTTGATTTTGTTTTTATGCAGAATAATAAGATTTCCCCCATTGATCTTCCATGCGAAGGGTGTTACGGGCCTGAAGGAAGAGTCTTTTGCACACATTGCGTGTATCTTATGTGTAGGGTGTGAAGTGAAAGCTGCTCAGTCATATCCGAGTCTTTTTCAACCCCATGGACTGCAGCCCAGCAGGCTCCTCTGCCCGTGGGATTTCCCAGGCAAGAACACTGGAGGGGGCTGCCGTCTCCTTCTCCAGACGTGTGGGGTTTGGAAACCAGTGTAGTGCTTCCACACATCAATTAGGTCAAGTGACACCACGTGTTAAAAAAGGGATAAGAGGAATGTTCTGTTAATCAGATTTAAGAAGCAAGCATGACACAAAAACTGCAGTTAAGACCTAGTGAGTAACTTCAGTTAGGGCACCGCAAACTATATGGAATAACAGGTTTGTGAAACTAGTGTGGACCACACATTGTATTCCATTTAAAAAAATATTTATTTATTAGGCTGTGCTAGGTCTTAGTTGCAGCATTCGAACTCTTAGTCGAGGCATGTGTGATCTAGTTCCCTGACCAGGGATTGAACCTGGGCCTCCTGCATTGGGAATGCAGAGTCTTAGCCACTGGACCACCAGGGAAGTCCCCCACACATGGGATTCTGTGAGACCCGGAATCCCAGACCCCCGACACTAAAGCCAACACATTCCCTAAACAAGAATGTTCTTTCCATCTTAAATCCTAATGGGCCTCTTCTCCCCTCCTCCCTCCCCTTCCTCCTTTTTTTTTTTTCCAGATGAGAATGAGCCATTTCCAGGGCTACTCTCAGCAAATGAAGTTTCTAGCTATATGATCTTGGGCAAGCCAGTTACTCTGTGTTTCAGTTTCATCTTCTATTACATGAGGAAGACAGTGGTATTCAGTGTGGTAGGATCTATCTACTGCAGGGTCTTGTCTGGGCACCTGACTGGTCTGTTGTGTGGGTCATTGAGGCCAAGGGTCCTGCCTCACTCTCCAGGTCCTGTTACTCTTTCCCATCAGCTGGCTGTCTGGTAGTTGACTTGTCTCACCAACACTTACTTGTATCTGCTTGAGTGGATGGAGGTCTTCTGGGGTCCTGCTTCTTCCCAAATGGCCCTCATTTGAGGAGGGCAGCTCACTAAGTGACATTCTCCAGGGGCCTGGGAAATATACGTCCCATTCTGCCCTAGCTTGTGAGGCTGACCCTGTCCCCTTCGGAGCTAAGATTTTCCTCATAGAGCTGGCTGCCACCTTCGCTAATTCTTTCTTTCTTCTGTCCTTTTTCTTTCTTTCTTTTTTTCCTTCCTTCCTTCCACTGTGCTGGGTCTTAGTTTCGGCACACCCCATCTTCATTGCCACGTGTGGGATGTTCTTGGTTGCAGTATTCCGGATCTTTAGTTGAAGCATCTGAACTCTTAGTTGAGTTTTGTGGGATCTAGTTCCCTGACTGGGGCCCCCTGCATTGGGAATGCAGTCGTAACCACTGGGCCACCAGGGCAGTCCCCACTTTGGCTGCTTCTTTGAGGCTTTGGCACTATTGTATGACTGGGTATCATCCTTTGGATACATGGTGTGGGTGTGTAGTTAGGAATCACTACACCCACCTCTCCCACTCCCCTGCCCCCCGCCCCCTCCCCGCTGAGAGCAGCAGCCCCACGGGATTCGGGAGACTGGAGCTGCAGTACTACTGTAAATCAAGCTGACTCTGGAGCCCATCTTGATTTTGGACACAAGCAGTAGCGAGTGGTAGCTGGAAGTTCAATTCACTGGCTCAGTTGTGTCAGACTCTGAGACCCCATGGACTGCAGCACGCCAGGCTTCCCTGTCCATCACCAACTCCTGAAGCTTGCTCAAACTCATATCCATTGAGTTGCTGATGCCATCCAACCATCTCATCCTCTGTCCTCCCCTTCTCCTCCTGCCTCCAATCTTTCCCAGCATCAGGGTCTTTTCCAATGAGTCAGTTCTTCACATCAGGTGGCCAAAGTATTGGCGTTTCAGTTTCAGATCACAGAAAAAGCAAGAGAGTTCCAGAAAAACATCTACTTCTGCTTTATTGATTACACCAAAGCCTCTGAGTGTGTAGATCACAACAAACTGTGGAAAATTCTTTAAGAGATGGGAATACCAGACTGACCACCTGCCTCCTGAGAAATCTGTATGCAGGTCAAGAAGAAACAGAACTGGACATAGAACAACAGACTGGTTCTAAATCAGGAGAGTACGTCAAGGCTGTATATTGTCACCCTGCTTATTTAACTTGTATGCAGGGTACATCATGAGAAACGCTGGGCTGGCTGAACCACAAGCAGGAGTCAGGATTGCCGGGAGAAATATCAATAACCTCAGATACACAGATGACACCAGCCTTATGGCAGAAAGTGAAGAGGAACTGAAGAGCCTCTTGATGAAGGTGAAAGAGGAGAGTGAAAAACTGGCTTAAAGCTCAACATTCAGAAAACTAAGATCATGGCATTCAGTCCCATTACTTCATGGCAAATAGATGGGGAAACAATGGAAACAGTGAGAGACTTTATTTTCTTGGGCTCTAAAATCACTGCAGATGGTGACTGCAGCCATGAAATTAAAAGATGCTTATTCCTTGGAAGAAAAGCTATGACCAATCTAGATAGCATATTAAAAAGCAGAGACATTACTTTGCTGACAAAGGTCCATGTAGTGAAAGCCATGGTTTTTCCAGTGGTCATGTATGGATGTGGGAGTTGGCCTATAAAGAAAGCTGAGCATTGAAGAATTGATGCTTTTGAACTGTGGTGTTGGAGAAGACTCTTGAGAGTCCCTTGGACTGCAAGGAGATCCAGCCAGTCAATCCTAAAGGAAATCAATCCTGAGTGTTCATTGGAAGTTACAGCCTAGGTGGAACTTGACCTCTGGCGGGAAACAGAAGGTGCTTGGGCTTCCAAGGATGCTCCAGTGAGGCCCCAGCTGGCCTGGCTTGGTGGAGTGTGGGCTGCTCTAAGGGAGAAGGGCACTCAGTGTTCTTATGTCCCTATCAGTCCACTGGGCTGAATGCTTGGTGACCAGCATCCTTGGGGTTTTCGTGGCTCCTGGCTTCCCTCTGCCCACCTCCACTACCAATGGGCTCAGTCTGTTCGCTGGGAACACTGTCAGATGAAAAAGACGAGCAAGTCATCTTTTGTACGTGTGTCCACGTTGCTTCGGAGAAGACAATGGCATCCCACTCCAGTACTCTCGCCTGGCAAATCCCATGGGCCAAGGAACCTGGTGGGCTGCAGTCCAGGGGGTCGCTAAGAGTTGGACATGACTGAGCAAATTTACTTTCACTTTTCACTTTCATGCATTGGAGAAGGAAATGGCAACCCACTCCATTGTTCTTGCCTGGAGAATCCCAGGGACGGGGAAGCCTGGGGAGCTGCCATCTATGGGGTCGCACAGAGTCGGACACGACTGAAGTGACTTAGCAGCAGCAGCCACATTGCTTGGGAACTAAGGTGTATATCCTGTACTGGCATCTACGCTTTAGCCAGGCTCCCCCCTCCCCAGCCCTCCACCCCAGCTCATCACTGGCCAGGGTCCCCAGCAGCCACTCTCTGATCACTCAGAAAGGAGTTTGGCAGCTCTTGGAAGACCAGAGCAACTAGACCATTTGCTTTTGTAATTTCATCAAATAAAAGGGCAGGGACTACATTGCAACAAAGTTCATTCCCTGCTTCATTCTCAGAATAATGTGTCTGGAAATGAATTAGAAGCTGATTTGACACGGATTTTAAATGAAAAGGTCAAAGGCATTGCAACTCAAAACATTCCTCCCTCTTTAGTCAGGCCTGACAGCCTGTGACAAGAGCCTCCCAATGAGGGAGGTGAAGAGACACTAGTGCTCCTGGGCCAGGCAGGTGGCAGGTGCTTCCAGCTGCTTCCTCTCTGTGAAGTGGGCGTTGCTCTGATGAGCGATCCTAGCTTACAGATGAGGAAAGCGAGGCCCAGAGAGTGTATGTTATCTATTGCCGCATAACGAATTCCCCCAGAACTTAGAGGCTTAAAATAACAACTATTTATCATCCCATGTGGTTTCTGCACCCTGGAATCTGGGGGTGGTGGTTTAGTTGCATAGTTCCAATTTAGGGTTTTTCATGAGGTTGCAATCAGGATGTCGCCTAGGCTGTGATCATCTGAACACGTAACTGTGGCTGGGTGAACTGCTTTCAGGATGGCGTTCTCACATGGCTGTTGGCAGGAGGCCTCAGTTTCTCACTGTGCGGTACTGGTGAGGCCTCCTCCACAGGGGCCCTGAGGGTCAGTTGATTTCCACCAGGGCTGTGATCCAAGGGAGAACAAGGGGAAGCCACATGCCTTTCCATGAACTAGCCTCAGAAACCATATACCATCCTGGGTGCGTGCTCAGTTGCTGCAGTCATGTCCGACTCTTTGTGACCCCATGGACCGTAGCCCACCAGGCTCCTCTGTCCGTGGGATTCTCCAGGCAAGGATACTGGACTGGGTTGCCATGCCCTCCTCCGGGATCTTCCCAACCCGGAGACTGAACTTTATCTGCCTGCGTCTCCTGCATTGCAGGCCGATTCTTTACCCAGTGAGCCACCTGGGAAGCCCCATGAACCATCACTTATGCCTTATTCTGTTGGGCACACAGACTCGCCATGATGCAGTGAGGGAGGGGAATGCACATGTCCATCAGGAGACAGGGACCACTGGGGGTTTTCCTGGAGACTGGCTACTGCAGAGACTAGTAACTGGGCTATCAAGCGGAGAGACGGAACTTCAGTCAGGAACCCACGGCTCCCCTGCAGCATGGGCAGAGGCCTTGGAGGGACATTCAGATAGGCGACACATTCAGTCATTTGTCTTTTGCCCGTTCTATCGAAAAACTGGAAACATACTGATGGTTATTATTTGTCAGGGTATGGCAAAATTGTCACTTTCATCCACTGTAGGTGGAAGTATGATCAAAGTTTAAACTTTTCTTACATCTCGAATCAAGTGTCCTCATTATAAGACTATTATTTATATATATAATACAAATGATATATAATATATAGTATTTTTATATAATTATATTCTATATATATTCACACACACTGAAACACTTACAATACATACACAAGGTTTTGTAGCAGTATCCTTTATAATAGGGAAAAATTGGAGACAAATCTGAGATTGGTTAAGTATGTGTTTATTATAATAGAGTAGTATACAGTCATGAAATAGACAAACATATAAGCCAGGATATATTGTTGAATGGCCATAGCATGTCATAAGACCATATATATAATGTGCACATATGTATATATGTATATATACTAGAATTCCATTTATGTATTGTACATAAAACATAGATATCTGTATTTTTTATTATATTATCTTTGTTTTTTTAGATTTTTATTTTATATTGGAGTATAGTTGATTTACAATGTTGTAAATATACATATATATGTATATATACATGTATATATATATATTTTTTCAGATTATTTTCCGTTATAGATTATTACAAGACGTTGAATATAGTTCCCTGTGCTATACAGTAAATCCTTGCTGCTTATCTATCTTATGTGTAGCAGTTTTTATCTGTTAATCCCACACCCCTAATTTGTTTCTTCCTCCCCACTTTCCCCTTTGGGAAACCTAAGTTTATTTTCTATGTCTGTGAGTCTGTCTCTGTTTTGTATATAGATTCATTTGTAATATTTTTTAGATTCCACATATAAGTGATACCATATTTGTCTTTCTTTGACTTACTTCACTTAGTATGATAATCTCGAGGTTCCTCCATGTTGCTGCACAGGGCAATATTTCATTTTCCATGGTGGAGTCATATCTCACTGTACAGATATATCACGTCTTCTTTATCCGTTCATCTGTTAATGGGCACTTGGGTTGTTTCCATGTCTTGGCTATTGTAAATCATGCTGCTATGAATGTTGGGGTACATGTATCTTTTTGAATTAGAGTTTTCATCTTTTTGGGATATGTGCCCAGAGTGGGATTGCCGGGTCGTATAGTAACTCTGTTTTTGATTTTTTAAGGAATCTCCATATTGTTCTTCATGGAGGCTCTACCAGCTTACATTCCCACTAACAGTGTAGGAGGGTTTCCTTTCCCCACACCCTCTCCAGCATTTATTATTTATTGACTTTTCAGTGGTGACCATTCTGACTGGTGTGAGGCGATTCCTCATTGTAGTTTTGATTTGCATTTCTCTAATAATTAGCAGTGTTGAGCAATCAATACAATATTATTAACGACGCTACAGACATTATTCAAATTTCATCAGTTTTCCCACTAGTGTCCTTTTTTGGGTGCAGGATCCGATCTAGGACTCTACATTGCATTTAGTTGTAGTGTTTTCTGTATTTTCTCTAATCTATGAGAGCTTCTCAGGGTTTTTTTTTTGGCGGAGCGGGGGTAGGGCGGGGAGGGAGGAGTCTTCATAACCTTGATTGCTTTTGAAGAGTACCGGCCAGTTCTTTTGTAAATGACTCTCAGTTTGGGTTTGTCTGGTATTTTCTCATGATTCAATTGAGTTTGCATTTTTGGCAAGATATCACAGAGGTCACAGAGGTCAGGTGCTTCCCAGGTGGGAAGAACTAGTAAAGAACCTGCCTGCCAATGCAGGAGATATAAGAGATGCAGGTTTGATCTCTGGGTTGGGAAGATACCTTGGTATAAGGCATGGAAACCCAGTCTAGTATTCTTGCCTGGAGAATGCCATGGACTGAGGAGCCTGGTGGGCTACAGTCCATAGGGTCACAGTCTTGGACAAGACTTAAGTGACTTAGTATGCACACCCAAAGGTCATCTGTGACCCTCTCAGGACATCGTATCACAGATGTTGAAATGTCTTTCAAACCAGTGTCTCTGCTAGGTTTCTTCACCATGAAGTTACTATTTTCCTGTTTATATTTAATAAATATCTTAGGGGAGATACTTTGAATTTATGCAAATATCTTCTTTGTACTTTCAGTGGTATTTAACTTGTGACAGTTATTACCTTGGAGTTTGCCTGCTGGTGATTTTCTATTTCCAGCATTCTTTCTACATTTATTAAATGATATTCTTCTGCAAGGGAAAGCTGTATCTTTCCCCTAGTTTATTCAATGATTTATTTATATCAATGTGGAAAACATGTTTTAAAAATCTGCTTTTTATGACACTCATACAAATGAAAAATCTTGAATTCTGAGGGTTTCTTCTTTCCAGAAAAAAAAGAACCAGTAATATTTGGTGAAACAATTCCCTATCATGCAGGGCAAGAGAAAGCAGGGGCTTTGAGGGGAGAGAGCCTAGCCTTGGGGACCAGAACAGAGCAAGGGCCTCCTTGCAGCATAGGGATTCTTAATCTCATTTTTCAAATGATGAAATGCCTCAGATAAGTTAATTTTTGAAATGATGCTGAAGCCAAAGCATTAGAACCCACATCTGTCTAAGACTCACATGCATTCCACTATCAGTCAGATAATGGAAGGAGCTAAATTTGAAAGTCCCTGGAGTTGTGCACCTATGAGGTCCCCAACTATACTGAGCCATAACCCCATTTTCCCTTCCTTGGGAGACTCACGCTGGAGACTCATGGCTCAGGGGCAGTCTCAGCTGCTGTTCTACAGACTCGCCCTGTCTGAGTCTCAGAGATAAGGTTTCCTTTTATAGAGCCTTTCAGCTCTTCCCCACCTGAGCAGGACTCCATTTGACTGCAGTTCTCATCTGCCCATAATTTAATTCTTCAGCACAAAGAAATGACAAATTAATTGTGTGTGTGTATGTGTGTGTTTCTGATGGTGGTGGGGTTGTGAGAAGGAACCAGACAAAACACCCTCCAAATTGGTGACCAATTCAAATCCCATTGTTCTTAGGACTTCCCTGGTGATCCAATGGTTAAGACTGCCTGCTTCCAATGCAGGGGACCTGGGTTCGATCCACGTGCCACACTGTGGCTAACTCAAACAAAGAAAAAAAATAGCCCCCCCCAAACAAAAACAAAGAACAAATGCCATTGTTCCCAGCTGTCATGTCCCTCAGGCTTGTAGATGAAATGCACTGAAAGCTCTTGTCCTCTCTGAGTTTCCTGGAAGACAATTTGGAGTTTTAGGTTTGGTCAAGCATCCCAGGGGAAGCCTTCTATAAGCCCCTGGCCTACATCACACTTGCTGGCCCATCACGCTGGTTCAGGCACTATGTCCTCCTTCATAGCACTTGCTCTGGGGCACTATTATTTCAGGAATCTTTTAATTTACGCCTGACATCCTAACTGGACTATATGCTGCATGACGGACAATTACCATGTTTCCTTTTAAGACTGAGAAAGGAATGCCTTCATAGGGAGAGAATGAAGACTTGGGAAGTGTAGTCTTCCTCTAGTTTGCCCTTGGGTATTGCGGCCCAGTTAGCTCAGCAAAGGCAGATTTACTGTGGAAAGGTCTGAGTTTTCTGAAAACACAAAGGTCATTGGATCCACACTGAATTTGGAGATGGATTTTATGTTTTTTTGATCTTTATAAAGGATGAGCAGTGGACTAGATTGTTAAATAGCAGGACAGATGGCCTTATTCAGTTATCGGAAATTGTGAATTCTCAGTGTGTGCGGTACACACCCAGACGGATGAAGGGGCTGAAACAACCCTGTGATGTTCTCAGAAGAACCACCAGATGGCGCTGCTGCCGCTTTCCAGGCCAGGCAAATTGCGGCTGCTGTAATGACTGTTGAAAGAACTTGACAACCTAGAAACGATCGCATAACGAAAACCCTGGTTGTCTGGCAGTAGAAGCAGAATCAACGGCGGGCCAGGTTAGTATGAGGTGTTCTGGCGTAGAACCAATCCATGACTGACCTCTGAGAGTAGCTCAGGGATGAACGGGGGTGGAGGGGTCCTAGCAGTATTTCGCCAACAGGACCATTCCCGGGGCAGCCAGAAACGTCAATTTTAGAATTAAGCAGAATTGGGAACCAGAGAGGTTGCTGGTTGTCAAAGGGTGAGAGTTAGTGACTAGTTAAAAGTGACACTAGAGGGGATTCCCTGGTGGTTCAGTGGTTACGAATCCACCTGCCAGTGCAGGAGACACGGGTTCAATCCCTGATCCTGGAAGATCCCACAAGCGGAGGAGCACCAAAGCCCATGTGCTACAACTACTGAGCCTGTGCTCTAGAACCCGGGAAGTGCAACTACTGAGCCCCTGGGCTGTGGTCATTGAAGCCTGCACCATTAGAGCCCGTGCTCCGAAACAAGGGAAGCCACCGCAGTGGGAAGCTCGAGAGCAGCTGTGCATGGCAGCTAGAGAGTAGCCCCTGCTTGCTGCAACTAGAGAGAAGCCCTCACAGCAGTGAAGACCCAGCACAGAGAAAAATAAACAAACAAATGAAATTATTTTTAAAAAGGGATGCTAAGGAATTTTGTCAAATGTTTTATTAGTTCAACATGGCATCTGTTTCCCTTTGAGATGTTGGAGGGGTGAGTTGGGTCAACCCCAAAGTCCTACTTAAACCACTTGCAAGGGATTAACAATGCAGTCCCCTTGTTTTGGAAGGACTGATGCTGAAGCTTAAACTCGGGTACTTTGGCCACCTGATGTGAAGAGCCAACTCATTGGAAAAGACCCTGGTGTTGGGAAAGATTGAGGGCAGGAGGAGAAGGGGGTGACAGAGGATGAGATGGGTTGGATGACATCACTGACTCAACGAACATGAGTTTGAGCAAACTCTGGGAGATAGTGAAGGACAGGGAAGCCTGGCTGCTGCAGTCCATGGGGTCGCAATGAGTCAGACACAATGCAGTGACTGAACAACGACAGCCCCTTGTTTTGCAAGCCTAGTGAGAGGGCCCTAGCCTCAGCAGAGAGAGGTCCCCCTGCAAGCACAGACCTGAGCTCTGACCTGCATCTGAGCGAGGCCCCTGGGAGGGACAGTGGGGTCAGCATCACTGAGAGATGATGCCAGGGGTGACCCCTGAGGAGAGCACGAGAGTGATCAGCAGGGTCCTGCCAGGGGAAGACAGGCATCCAGGGGCCACTTGTTGCTGGAAGAAAGAGAATGAATAACCACCAAGAGAGGAGACGGGGCTTACTCTTCCCCCAGAAGCACTGCCTGCTAGTCAGGCCCTCCCCCACCAGGCAGCCCTCCGCCCCTGCGTGGGCTGCGGAGCTGCTGCGGTCATGTTTCTGCAGAACCACAGCCCTGCCCTTGCCTACGCAGAGTGTTACACATTGTTGGAAGAGGACCGGGAAGTCAGCGTGAGTCCCTCGGATTCCCACGGAGGAGGCTAATTAACCTCTGAAAGCCTCACATTTTCTCATCTTGAAAGACTTTTTTTTAAAAAAAAAAAAACCAATTTTCTGGCAAGTTTGCTCCCAGGATTAAATGAGGTAAACAGGTACGATAGGTCTGGCGTAGAGTCTAGCTCACAATGTGTGCCTGGATTCCAGAGCCACTGAACTCGAGACTCCCCAGGCTTGTTTTCCTAAACCTTGCTTGGCCTTTCTTCTGGGCCACAAGGTCACACTTGTCATCACCTGCTGGGTCATGTCAACCCCTCTGCCTGCCCTGTACAGCACTGCAAACTTGGTCACCAAACAGCCAGATATTCAAGAAGGTGTCAATACTAGCAATCAATAGAGTTCACATTTGTGAGGGCCTTTTGCAGTGTTTCCACAACTGTGACATTGATTTAAATGGCATTAAATCTTTTCTGAAACAAAGGTGGGGTGTAGGTTAAGTTTATTTTTTTTTTTTAATATTTATTTAGCTGCGTCGGGTCTTAGTTGCAGCATGTGGAATCGTTCATTGCGGCACATGGGCTCTCGAGTTTCAGCACTCAGGCTTAGTTACCCTTCGGCATGTGGGATCTTAGTTCCTTGACCAGGGATCGAGCCCAGGTCCCCTGCATTGCAAGGTGGATTCTTAACCACTGGACCTCCAGGGACGTCCCACTGGTTAACTTTAAAGCAAACCCAATGTATACAATCCTAACATTAACCTGATTTGATTTTTTTATCCTCGTTTTATAGAAGAAGCATTTACCCAGCCGTAAACCTGGGTGTGATCTTGTACTTCCCCCCTCTCTGTTTCTTTCACTGAGAAGCAGGCTCTTCACTTCTGCTGCTGCTGCCTGGGCCAGTCCTCCTTACTTCTCATTTGGAACATGGCTCTCAAATTTCATGGCTTTCTCAAATTTCCCTCCCTCCATCCTAAAGCTGTAGCAGTCACTCAGAGTAAAAAAAAAATCATACTCCCCTCTGTTTAGAAAGATGCAAATTAGTCCCAACCACCACCCACCCCTCCCTGAGAGAAGCCACATTTGTTACTGAAGCCCAGGACTCTCCCTGATCCAGCATCTGCCTTCCATTCCCCGCATTCTCTCTCCTCACACCTTGCCTTGCACCCCACGAGTATTCCTTTTTCCAAGCCAGTGTAGACTTCTCTCAGTCTGATAGTATACTGGTTTATCTATTTTATTATTAACATTTTGAGGAGAAATATGAGCTCTGGGAGTTTTTAAAAACAAATAGCTCAGTGTTTTCTGTTTTCAGGTGAATTCATGCCTGTTGACCCCTCCCCTGAGGATTTCTCTGCTCCCCATTCCAGGTGGGCTCGGTCTCCCTTGGCAACAGTGTGGGGGTAGGGGGGAGCCACATCCCAGCAGGAGTCTGCCTTGCTTGCTTTCACCTTAGAATTTGCCTCTCCAGGGCATGGTTACTTCTGTGCGGCCGCATTGACTGGTAGAACGGTCAGAGTGGCGGGCTTGTGAATTGTTACCTGCACCAACTGCCGAGAGTCCGGAGGGAGAAGTCAGTCCGTGGCGCCCTCAATGTTTTGAAACACACAACTTTGGTTTCACACATTTGTGAAACTGGAATCTGCCTACTTTTTCCTTTGTTCAGGTCTCCATTTGTAGCTCCCTTGGGTAGGTCTTCTTATTGGCACTTAATCTGACACCATTTTAGGCCGGCGCTTGTTTCTTTTATCATGTTATTTTAAAATGGGTTTTGTGGTTCTGGACAGCATTGTTTGTGGTTCTCTTCAACCTTGTTTGGTATCTGTGGAATAATGAGAAAACCGTACCTTGTAGTAGCAGTACCTGTACAACTGTGCAAAGATGTGTGAGTAAGAATGTTCATCGCAGCTGAACTTTAATATCCAAAAATTGGAAACAACCAGAACATCAGTCAACAGTAGACCTATTAAATACATATGATTCATCCTACATCATCACTGAGAGATGCTTATATGTGCTAATATGGAAAATTGCCATTTATATTGTTAAGTGAAAATAATTTTATGTCAAGTGTGATTCCATTTCAGTTAAAGAAAGATTACTATTATATGCATTTATTTTCTAATTAGTAGTCTAGAACAAATTTGAAGGAATATTCAGATTGTAACATTAGTTAGGGGAGTGGGTGGTGTAATAGGTGATGAAATTATAGAGTACTTTCTCATCTAAGCCATACATTACTGAATGTTTACTTTTTTATTTATAAAAATATTACTCTTATAATCAAGAAAAAAGTTTTAAATATTTCTTCAGGGAAGCAACCAAAGCTACCATGGGTGGACAATTCATTGCATTTAGTACTAGAATTACTAAACAGAAAGAATGAAAATAAACTCTGAAATAAATATTTATAAAACTAAGTTTCATGGTGATTTAAAAATAACTGAACTTAAGTAAGAAAGTAATTTAAAAAGCACAATTAGACGTACAAGGATGAGTGAAAAAACACAGGTTAGTTTTAACATCAATTGAAGCCAACAACATATAGTGGGGGAGAAATTTGCATCTATCTAGTTACACTTCTTTTCAAAAGTATGGTTTGCGAAACACTGGAAAGGAGTAATTTGAATTCGTAGCACATACAGTCAAATGCAATTTCAGTTTTGATTTCTGTTTGAAACAACTTTTTCAAGAGGCAGTTTATTTCTTAGAGATTTGGGTTTCTTTCTTTTTGTGTGTATGTGTCAACTTTTGGGCTGTGTTTTTCTTGTTCAGTTTTATGTTTTATATCTGCAATGTACTCTTTCCATCTTGGTGAATTTACTAAGGTTTTCTTTAGAATTAACTTCTCCAAGTACTCCATGGGTCCTTGAAAAGAATTTGCCTCTTTTGAGGGTATTGAGTTTGAAATTTATCTACTGGTTCTATCTTATCAATTTGATTGAGTCCTGTATAGAGCTGCTTATCTTTAGTGTCTTTGATCTGTCATTGGATAAGAACTGAGTCTTTTCTTTTAAAGTTCTTATATTTACAACAGTTTTTGTATTATGTATTTTGATGACATGCTATTTGGGACTTAATATATCAAGATGTCTGTATTTTCATTGTGGAATAAAAACATTCACTATAAGTGTTCCCATTCTTCCAGGTTAATATCTTTTTACTAGGAATCAAAATTTGATCCTATTATCAAGAACACTGATTTTTTAAAAATACAATAGCTTCGGGACTTCCCTGGCAGTCCATGGTTAAGACTTCACCTTCTAATACAGGGGTATAGGTTTGATCCCTGGTCAGGGAACTAAGAGCCCACATGCCTCCTGGCCAAAAAATCAAAACATAAAACAGAAGCAATATTGTCACAGGTTCAATAAAGTCATTATATATATTTTTATGAACAGCTTTATAGAGATGTACACTGTCCACCCATTTAAAAAATACAACTTGATGGGTTTTAGTATATTCAGAGAATTATGTAACCATCACCACAATCAATTTTAGAATACATTTCTCATCTCATAAAGAAATCCTGGACTGCCATGAGCAGTCACTCTCCATTTCCCCCAGTCTTCTAAAGCTCATGCAATCACTAATCTACTTTCTGTCCCTTTTGATTGACCTATTCTGGGTACTTCATGTAAATGGCATGATATAAGATGTGGTTTTTTGTGATTGGCTTTTTTTTTTTTTTTACTTAGGATGTTTTCAAGGTTCATCCATGTTGTCGCCATGAAGAAACAGTACTTCATTTCGTTTTGTTGTTGAACAATATCCATCGCATGCATAGATCACATTTTATTTACAGACATTTGGGTTGTTTCCACTTTTGGCTATTATAAATAATCCTGCTATGAGCATTCATGTACAGGTTTTTCTCTGGGCATATGTTTTTATTTCTTTTGGATATATACTCATGAATGGCATTTCTAGGTCATATGCTAACTCATTTTTCTTTTGGTGATGTTCATTTTTTTCCCTTACTTTTTCTGGTAAAGTTCTGTGTCTCTATGAGTAACGGTAACCTTTTGTCTGTAACATATGTTGAATATATTTTTCCAAGTTTATTTATTGGTCAAACAGAAGGTTTATATTTTTATGTAGTACAATCTGTCAGTCTTTCCTGTTTGGTTTCTATTCTTGACTTGATGTTTAAAAAATTGCCCTCGTCATTCTGGAACTATAAAACTATTTACCTAAATGTCCTTATGGTATTCTCCTGCACATCCTTTTTATGTTTACATCTTTGATGTGTCTGGATTCTATTTTGGTGTTTGGAGTGAGAGAGGCATCCAGTTTATTTTTTCCCCTGGAGGACTAGTCAGTTGGGAGAGATCTAGCAGGGCTGTTTTCCTTCATCTTTCCCTGCATCTTGGTCCTATGATAGATAGTAGCAGCTTCAGCCCATTTCTGGGTCCTCCTCCTTGCATCCTGCGACCTGAGGACCCATGCCATACATACACAGATGTGCACCAGAAGCCCACGCCCCCCAGCTCTATGCTTGGGTGTATGCATGTGTGTGTGCTAAGTCGCTTCAGTTGTGTCCAACTCTGTGTGACCCTAAGGACTATAGCCTGCAGGGCTCCTTTGTCCATGGGATTCTCCAAGGCAAAAATACTGGAGTGGGTTACCACGCCCTCCTCCAGGGGATCTTCCCAACCCAGGGATCAAACCCATGTCTCCTGCACTGCAGGCAGATTCTTTACCCTCTGAGCCACCAGGGAAGCCCCTTCATAGCATATTACAGGCATCTTACAGGGTAACTCCAAGGCAGTAACTGGCTCTCCCCAGGTTGGGGAGTGACAGGTGTCATGCAATAGAGGCCAGCCTGGGACTCGAGGTGCCTGTTGTAGATGAGTGGGGTCTGGTGTCCTCTTGCCAGCGTGTATTGTGATTGTGTAAGTGTGATATATACTTTATACCATCGAAGATGCCATAAAGAGGGGCGATGTCAGTTGGAGGCTGGAAAGAACTGTGGGGTGTGATTTTGTACAAATGAAAAGTTAGTAAGAAGGGACATGATAAAAGAAAGAATAAAGCTAATGTTAGGCAGAAAGTCGTGGCTCCAGGAAATAGCCAAGGTGGACAAGTGATACTGAGATGATGAGTCTCAGCGATCCCATGTGAGTGAAGGCAGGTACGGACCAGCCTGGCTCAAGGGTGCTGACTTAGGAAAATCTTTTTTCCTTCCTTTTCCAAGAAGATGATTCAACCTGGGAGTAGAGCAGGGCTTCTTTTCTTGCTTTTATTTATTTATTTGGCTGCATTGGGTCTTACTTAGTTGAAGCATGTGGGGTCTTTAGCTGCAGCATGCAGAATCTTTAGTTACGCCATGTGGGATCTAGTTTCCTGACCAAGGATGGAACCTGGGCCCCCTGCATTGGGAGTCTGGAGTCCCAGCTGCTGGACCACCAGGGAACTCCCAGAGCAGGGATTCTTAATGTGGGGTCCATTGAAGGGTCTTAGAATTCTGGAAGTCTGTGAACTTAGATGGGAAAAATTATATTTCTGTTTTCACAAACATCTAATTGAAATTTACTACTTCCTTCAATTATTAAATATAGGCAACAAACTATATTAGTATTAGCAATACCTGTGACTTTGTTACTGATGAAAATCACTGATATTTTTATTTTATTTCACATTGTAGTTATTGCAGAGATCTCAAACATCTTTCGTGTTCATCACTACTTGGAAGTTATGAAAGTTATTAGAGCGTCTGATAGATCTTCTGTTTAAAGCATTAATATATCCCCGCATCACATTTTAAAAACATATTGATAAAAAACATTTGAAAATATTCTGAGAAGCAATTCATAGATTTCAACAGATTTCTAAAGCCGTCCCTGGACAATAAAGGTCAAGAAACTCTGGGTTGTGGGAATTCCCTGGTGACCCAGTGGCTGGGAATCCACCTGCCAGGGCAAGGGACACAAGTTCGATCCCTGATCTGGGAACTAAGATCCCACATGTTACAGGGCAACTGATCCATGAGCCACAACTACTGAGGCCTGGAGCCTGTCCTCCGCAGCAACAGGAGCCACTGCAGTGAGAAGGCTGCATGCTGCAACTGGAGAGTAGCCCCCACTTGGCACAGCTAAAGGAAGCCCTCTCGCAGCAGTGAAGACCCTGTGCAGCCAAAAAACAAACAAACAAACAGAAAAACTGCAAAGAACAACTATACCTCTGGGTTAGATGGTATGGAAGGGGGCAGATGGCTGGAGAAACTCTAAACCCTCTGAGCCTAGAGGGACGAGGGTTTTTTTTTTTAATTTATTTTTTTATTGAAGGATAATTGCTTTACATAATTTTGTTGTTTTCTGTCAAACCTCAACATAAATCAGCCATAGGTATACATATATCCCCTCCCTCTTGAACCTCTGTCCCATCTCCTGCCCCATCCCGCCCCTCTAGATTGATACAGAGCCCCTGTTTGAGTTTTGGTCAAAGAGAAAAGTGAGAAGAAGCTCTGGGATGCGCTAGGACCTGCGTCTGACCTCTGACCACCATTTGCTGCTGCAGTCTGTTCCTGGGTGGCCCTCAGGTTTACCCCGCTCCCAGGGAGGAAGATGGAGCCAGAAGAACCTGGGTACCAGGAGCTGTTGTTCAAGGTCAGTGCATGTAGGTCTGGAAGGATGAAGTGGGGTAGTGATGCTGGCTGCCTCATTGGTCCCAGGTTGATAATTGAGTAGGCACATCTGAGATCAAGAGCCAAGCTTTGCCCTAGACTGACTGTGTCACCTTGGACTAGCTTCTGAGCCTCAGTTTCCTCATCTATGAAGCACTGTTTATTCAATAATATTGATTATGCTTCAAGCACCGAGTAGGAAGATGATACTCCTGCAGTCACTGAGTGGATTGAGATGATGTGTCTGAAAGTACTTGGAAAATGGATGCTCTCTTTGAAGATTAAAAAAAAAAGTATCCATCTCTTTTTGCTTTTAGTCAAATTGCCCTTTAAAGAGAAGCAACTCGAGTCTTCCCAGAAAGGGTCCAGGCTTGGCGATTAGTAGTTCCACCAGGTGAACCCTTCCGATCATCCTGACAATGCAGTGTAAAGTGTCAGGACCAGATTCCAGTTGTTCCTACTCAGACTGCTGGATTCAATTAGAGCTGTCAGCCTGACTAACAGTGGATGCATGGTTATTTACGTACTGAAGTATCCTGATAATTAAACCCATTCAAAGTCACGATGATTGGTTACTTAAGAGGAGCGAATAATCATAAGTGAGGACTGTAATTTGAATGTACGTCACACTGTTTGGTTTAGAAGTATAGCGGAGTTTGTGGCAAGCAGGGCAAAGAAAAAACGCTCCTTTGAAAGAGGCAAGACAAGAATGTTAGAGCAAGCAGAGCAAGCCCTGCTATGATCCAGAAGGCATCCCAAGCTTAAAGATGCCTCTTTCTTTAGGTAGAACAAAGAAGCCACCCTGACTCCTCAGAGCCAGTAGAGTTCCACCTACATCAGATACCTTCTGGAGACAAGATACTAGGCCATCACTGAGGATGATGGCCGTTGCTGGACCACACCTCTTCCATGGTCTACCTTCCAGCCTTGGCCACCAGCCCGGCTAACTGCAGAGGCCGCTGGAGATGCTGGCATTTAGGCTCTGGCACCAAACTCCTCAAATCCCACCTCCTATCTTGACTGGCTGGGTCAGCTGTGGCTAGTTGCTTAGCCTCTCTGAGCTTCCGTTTCTTTCTTTTTTTTGACCGTGCCATGCAGCATGTGGGATCCTAGTTCCCTAACCAGGGATCGAACTTGCACCTCCTGCAGTGAAAACGAGGAGTCATAACTACTGAACTACAAGAGAAGTCCCTGGGCCTTGGTTTCTTTATCCGCAAAAAAAAAAAAAAAAAAGGGAATGACAATAGCTATCATATTAGGTTTTCCAAAGATTAAATGAAAGAACGATTATAAATCACTTGGCTCAGAGCCTGGCCTACAGAAAATGCTAAATCAGTGTCAGTTGTCATTGTTATTATTATTAGAGGGTTGCGATGGATGGAAGCAAACTCCCTCTTCTCCTCTGGCATCCTGTTTTCTGTACCTGCCTGCTTCTCTCCATTCTTGGCAAAATTCTAGCATATTGGTTTCTTAGCCCTTTAGCTCAAAAACTTGGCCTGTATTTGCCCCAGGAACGGGACATGAACGCTTGCTTACAGGGGCTACAGGATTCTGATAGGAAGTTTCTTTAGCATCTTAGGACGAGGTCAAGAAATGTTCCCTTTTGATCTCAGTGTTTGGAATATTAGCATAAGTGAGAGCAGAGGAGGGGAGGGGAGGGGAGGGATTTGGCTACTTAAACTGAGGGACAATCACATCATTTGTGAGTGGCTTGCTCTTGGATAAATGACTGCCTTTCTGAGCCCAAGGCTGTTGGGGCCAACACCACTGTGTGTCCACCCCCGGCTCATTCTCCACCCCGCCCCCTACCCCAGTGTGGCACGGTCACTGAGAGAGGTCTGTCCAGCCAGAGCGTCCTCAGCCCAGCTGCCCTGGCGCCCAAGTGGGGCCCGAGGACTCATTCTTCCCCAAGGGATGTACCTGATAGCGATGTGTGTCACTTCTGAGCAGAGGTGCTCTGTCTGCTTCCACTGGCCTGAAACAAAGGACTTCGAGTCCCTGGGAGATGGCAAGGCCACGAAATGGAAGGCACCTGGGTCCCTGCTAAGCAGGTGGAAGAAGGCCACCTGCAGCTGGAAACACTTTTCTGTTGGGTAAAGATAGTGACAAATGCTGAGTTTATTGTTATAGCACCTAGTGTCACTGTAACTAACATTGATAAAGTGAGTCTACTGGTTTGAAGTGTTCCACAAACTCAGGTTGCAAATCCCGTATCTGTTGATTTAGTCATCTCTTTATTTATTTAAGATTTTTCCTGGATAAGGATTGTTTTAAAGTTGTTATTGAATCTGTTACAATATTACTTGCATTTTGCACTCTGGTTTTTTGGCCATGAGGCATGTGGAATCTACTTAGCTCCCCAACCAGGGATTGAACCCATACCCCCTGCATTGGAAGGTGAAGCCTTATCCAGTGGACCACCAGGGAAGTCCCCATCTGGTCATTTTAAAACTTTTATTTCTTGAGCACCTACTCGGCTCTAAATGTTGGAGACACGATGATGAAGACAAAGGCCTGGCTCTTATAAGGGATTTACGTTCTGGCTGGGGAGAATGCAAACAAAAAACCCAGTAATTGAGGTTTAACTTTAGAGAATGTCAAATGTCTCAGAAAAAAAAGCAAAACAGGGTGAGGCCATAGGAAATGACAGTAGTTTTAGTCGGAATGGTCAGGCAAGACCTCTTGGAGGTGGCGTTCAAGCTGGGGTCTGGCCGGTGATAATTTCCTTCCCCACTTACCACTTGGGTGAGGCTTCAGCCATGTCAGGTTACTCACCCTTCTAGACCGGGCACCTTCTGGCCTCCTGCTGTTGGAGCCCATTTCTCTCCTGTGAGCCGCTTCTCCTTGTAGACCCAGTGCCCTGTCAGCAGCCCCAGGAGATGGACTGCATGGCAGAGACAACAGCTCCGCCTGCGTGGGCCTGCCTCTGCAACAGCAGCCGTGTTGTGTTCTATGTGCTTTTTTACATGTCAGTTTCCCCCAGCAGCCTGTGACCTCTTACTCATCTTTGTATTCTAGACTCTTGCACGGTGCTGGGCACACGGTGGGGGCTTGATGAATATTTGTGGAATTGACTGGAATATAAAACCACCCAGAAATAATTATTTAATCATCATATTTAAATTACTGTGTTGGGAGCCTGCATAATGCATCGTGTTTTGCAGGAGGCTTTTGTTTAGTCTTGGTGTCTAGACCAGACTCTTTTAACTGTGTGCATATGGCGACTGAGCCAATTTCAATTAAAATGTACACAAATACTCATATTTCTCAAGCACAAGGCAGAATCTTTGTTTTCTTGTTTCTTTCCTTTCCTCCCCCCTGGTTGCAAAACACATCTTTTCTAGCTCCTGGTGAACTTGACAACCCTTCCTCAGGTTGACGAAATGGCTCACTAAATGCTCTATAAGGAGGGGTGTGAGGTTTGGGATAAGGGTCAGATGAGACCAGTTTCTACCTGTGAAAGCCTAGACATGCTCATAGCTTTCAAGATCTCAGTTCCCCAACCAGGGACTGAACCCAGGTTACATCAGTGAAAGCCTGAAATCCTAACTACTAGACCATCAGGGGACTCCCGAAAGCCTAAACTTTGATCTCCCTTCTTCAGACCCTCATTGGACTGGCAACCAGTGATGCATGGGCGAAGATAAAACCATATTTGAGAAATCTTCAGTTTATGAGAAAGGTCATTCTGTCATCATTCCCTGGGGAATCTGCTACAGGAAGGTGGGGAGGAAGAGAAGAGGGTGCTTATTTAGTGAGAACTTCTGTCTGTAAAAGGTCCCAGGTTTCCAAAATGTCCGCCCCATGTCCCAGGCAGCGTCAACACTGCATGTAATTTATGCTCCAGAGGCCCCCGTGATTCAGGTCAAGGCTAAGGCTAGACTTTATCGCATCCTTCCTGGGCCCCACACCTTCCCTCCCTCACTTGCTGGTTTCTCCTGAGAGCTTTCCTTCAAGGCATCGTAAATCTGCATCCCTGTCTCAGGCTCCATTTTCGAGGCGCTATGGTTCAGTCCCTGGTTGGGGAACTGAGATCTTGAAAGCTATGAGCATGTCTAGGCTTTCACAGGTAGAAACTGGTCTCATCTGACCCTTATCCCAAACCTCACGCCCCTCCTTATAGAGCATTTAGTGAGCCATTTCATCAACCTGAGGAAGGGTTGTCAAGTTCACCCAGAAAAGATGTGTTTTGCAACCAGGGGGGAGGAAAGGAAAGAAACAAGAAAACAAAGGTGCCATCTCTGTGCCAGATGCCCCATAGCCATGCCCTGAGGAGGGACTGCCCTGCACTGCTCCCCTGGCCCGTGAGGGCACTTTCAGACTCCTGTGCACCCTGTCTATGGTTGGCAACCTGGTTGGCCAGAGCTTAATGTACCTTGGTCCACATCTTGCCAATAAGTGATGTCACGGCCTTTTTGTGAGCCAGATCTCTGCTCCTCCTGCCACTGAGAAGGCCATCTCGGTTCACAGGGCGGGTGCGATCCCTGGGCTCTGGGTCTGCTCTGATGACCTTGCCACATGGCTTTCTTCCTGTAGGAGAGCGTGCCCATCCCAAGATTTAGATTTAGGGGTGAGCAGTAGGAGGCCTCACTCAGACCTTGGGGCTTGCCTGTGCTTTGCTAGAGACCCTTGATTTTGTTCATTGTGCACATGCCTGGCCATTAATAAAGTTGGGTTGTTGTTGTTTAGTCACTGAGTCATGTCTGAATCTTTTGCAACCCCATGGACTATAGCCCACCAGACTCCTCTCTCCATGAGATTTCCCAGGCAAGAATACTGGAGTGGGTTGCCATTTCCTTCTCCAGGGGATCTTTCCAACCTGGGGATCAAACCTGTGTTTCCTGCTTGGCAAGCAGATTCTTTACCACTGAGCCACCATGCAAGTCCTAACAAAGCCGAGTCTCTGTTCCTTTTCTGTCCTTGGATCCTTAAGTGACTGGTTCCTCAGGACAAACCCAGAGGGGAAGAGGAATGAGTGGGAGAGGTTAAGCACCAAGCCCTGCAAACTAAATATCATGATTGCCCTTTGACTAATGACTAGAAAGCCCAACTAAGCAAAGCTTAGGATGTTTAGATAGCCCAAGGATGCATTAGTGTTTTCTGAGCTGGCATTTGAACCTTGGATTGTCTGGCTTCAAAGCTCACTCTTTTTCATCCACACCAGAGGTTGACAAGCTGCAGATGATTTCCTGCCCACAGCCAGTTTTTGTAAATAAAGTTTTATTAGAACACAGTTATGCTCATCTGCTTAGGTTGTGCTCTGACTGGTCATGTGGTACAGTGACAGAGCTGAGTAGGGACAGTAGAGACCGAATGGCTCCACAGCCTGAAGTATTTGCTACCTGGACCATTGCCGAAGACGTTTTCTGACTTCTGGTATACACTCTATGCCACTAAGGAGTGTTCTCTTTATAGTTCAGGGACCCCAAGACATTGAGGGGTGGAAAAATACCTGGCCTTAACATCAGAAGATCTGGGTACAAATTCTGGCCAAGTGACTCTAAACAAGTTCATGGACCCTCCCTTTGTCTTGGTTTATTCATCTACATAAGGACTTCCCCAGTGGTCCAGTGGTTAAGAATTTGCCTTCCAATTCAAGGGACGCGGGTTCGGTCCCTGGTCAGCGAACTTAGATCCCTCATGCTGTGGGGCAGCTAAGCCTATGAGCCACACCTACTGAGCACAAGCGCTTCCTATGTGCTAAGTTTGTGTGTATGTACATAACCTCTTTTTACATACATAACCTACAAATGTCTGGCTCATGGTAGACATTCAGTAAGCTGTTGAATGAATGAGATAGGTAGTGTTACTCTCACTTCTTGCATGAGGAAACTGAGGCTCAGAAAAGGAAAACAAATTACTCAGGGCTCGGCTGCCTGTCACGGTAGAAGCTGTTGGGTTTGGGACAGGCAGAAGGCAGGAAGGATTATGACAGGTCGTGTCTTCCTGCTGAGAACAGAGCTTTTCTCCTTCTGGGAAGACCTGCAGTGTTTGGGACTGGTTTCTTCTGGAGGTAGCAAAGATTGCTTCCTCTCGGCTTCTTCTCCTTGGAAATCCCGCAGGTGAATCAGGCTCTGTTCTATCCCCTTCAGTCTCCCCTGCGTGGTCTAGTGACTGGGATTGTCAGCAAACCTGTCATCTTCTTGTTGATGTGCGTCCGTAAAACGAAGATGAGCTGCTTCAGAAAAGGGAACACTTGGGAGTCATCATTATGGGAATCACTTGTAGCTTGGGTTCATTTGAATGAGATTCGGCCATACAGGAGCCAGACAGCATGTTTGAAAACATTTCTAACTGTGGCACAGGTGATTTTAGTGATGCAAGAAGATGTGGCGTGGTCACTTTGCCTGCACGGGGCAGATGAAACTACCTGTAACCACCAGCTGCCCCTTCACTACGTGGACAAGTAGGGATGGAATGGCAGAATTCCTGAAAACTGCATAGGAATTTTATAGCTTCCATGAGGAAAGAATTTCACTTTTATGAAAAGGGAGATGAATGAATGGAGTTGATTTGGGGGAAAATCACTGGCTTAGTTTGGGTTTCCCTGGAAGCTTACTCTGAGACACAGATTGGAAAGCAAGTGCTCTGTTTGGGATGGGATTCCAGGAGACACTGGGAGGAAACACTGGGAATTGTCGAGTCAGGAAAGGGAAGGAAAACTATACAGGATGCATTTTCAAGCCGATAATCACTGTGGGCAAATGAAGATTAATTCCACTGGGGAACCCTGGGAACCGGAACACAAAGACTTGCAGAGTCCTGCCCCTCAATAGGAAGAGGGAGCTAAATATTTAAACACCAGACCCCACCAGGTGGCGCTAGTGGTAAAGATTCCACCTGCCAATGCAGGTGATGTAAGAGATGTGGGTTCCATCCCTGGATCAGGAAGATCCCCTGGAATAGGAAATGGCAACCTGCTCCAGTATTCTTGCCTGAAAAATCCTACAAACAGAGGAAGCTGTTGGGCTTTGCTACAGTCCATGGGGTGGCAAAGACTTGGACATGACTTATCATACACCCTGCATCACAGCACCCACTTGTCACTAGGGGTATCCAGCACTCTTTAGTTTGCTTTGCCTGTGTTAGCCAGAGACAGAAGTTGACTGATGTGTCCTGAAATGGTGAGGTTCAAGAAAATATGGGTGGGGCACCTACAAAATCTGCTACAAGCTCCCACTCTGAAATGAGACTTCCAGGATTCAGGCCTCAGATTTGAGATTCTTCTATTTGCTGTGTGACCTTGGGCAAATTACATAACTGCTCTAGTCTTATCAGTTGGATAAGAAATATGATGGTACAGACCCTACTAGGGGATCATGAAGATGAAAAGAGAGAGGTGGGACTTTCCTTGTGGGCCAGTGGTTAAGAATTCGCCTGCCAATGCAGGGGACACCAGTTCTGTCCCTAGTCTGAGAAGATCCTACATGCCGTGGAGCAACTGAGCCTGTGTGCCACAACTGCTGAGCCCAAGCTCTAGAGCCTGTGCTCCACAACAAGAGAAACCACCGCCATGAGAAGCCAGAGCACCGCAACTAGAGAGTAACCCCCAGCTCACCACGACCAGAGAATGCTCGTGCACAGCAATGAAGACCCAGTGCAGCCAATAAATAAATCAATATATAGTAAAAAGAGAGGCATGCAAGACACCTCTAGGGTGCCTGGCACTAGGCAAACATTCAATCGATTTTAGCTATTCTTGTTAATAACTAGTATATATTTATTCTACTGAAATTGAATGGGGAACATTCAGACATAGAAGACATTATGGGGGAAAAGGGACACGAAGTAGTGACCCAAGGTTATGACCAATAGCTGCGTGACGTGGAATGAAATAATTCATAAATAAAGCCCTAGGGGGCCAGTCCTTGTGGCGGTGGGATGTTTTGAGAATGGCAGACAAGAAATAGCCATGGAAGAAAAGACACTGGAGTCAGGCCATATTCAATTCAAATAGGTTCTTTTTCCTGATTAAAATGTGGAGCTCTATAAAGCCCCTTCTGGTGACAGGGAGTGTGGAGTCCCACTGCATGGAGCCATGGAGAAATTAGGGACAGAATTTGTAGTAGCCATTGGAACACAGAAACCATTCTACTCAAGAACTTCAAAGATAACGAGGCTAAACTTCAAAGCTACAGTTTGTCAGCCACAGACAGCATTGTGGATATAGTGTCCCTTTGGTATAAACACGGGGACTCTGAAGCTGTCTCTCAGATCCTAACCTGTCTGTTAGGAGGATCTTCTGTACAGTTGATGATGCCCATGTACCTAGAATCAAAAGCTTCTGCATCCACAAGCTGAAGTTGCAGTAGCAGCAAATGACCAGTGTACCATAGAGCCTGATGCCCAAGGTGATGGGAACCAGCTGGGATGCAGGTTGTAACCATGACAACAACAGGTAACACTTGTGGAGAGTTTTCTATGTGTCAAGCCACATGCAAAACCCATCACAAGATGATGTCATTTTCCTATGACAGTAGTCAAAGAGGTGTCTGTGCCATGGCACCTGCAAACCCTCTTTCCATCGTGCTTATTAAAATAGCTTCTCTGCAACCCAACTTCTCTGCTGCTTTCCCAGCAGCCTTTTCTAGGCTGGCCTTTCATCATCCACCCCCCAGGTGTGTTCTGAGTTGCTGCGCTGGCGATGGAGGAGGAGTTCTCTTCCCTGAAGAGCAAACGTGCCACACGGGGGGAGAACCACTGGCTCACCGTCACTAGCAAAGCGGAGGCAGGGGGAGGACCCTTTTGTCTCTGGGTTCAGCGGCCCTCCTAGTGGGTAGCAGACAGCAGCATAATGGCCAGCCGGTGTGACACTGTGCAGATTGCCTTGTAAATAAGTTGTAATGCACAGGCAACAGGGAGAGGCCATAGCTCATGGATAAATGACTCCCTGCCATTTTGGAGTAATAAACCATGGCTAATCTGGACCTCTCTGTGGGGATTCATTAAGTGCTATGAGTTTCCTGCGTGCAGGCCTGCTGGGATGTGGGCACTTCACTTGGCACTTCTTTCTGCATTGTGGTGGGAGCACCACTCTGAGCAGGGCCTTGGAGGGGAAAGTAAATACCTCTTACAAACAAGCCGGGATGAGCCCTGCAGGAACAATATATTTCCTCTGGAGAACTTGCTTTTTGAGGAAGTCTCTCTTTGGGGTAGAGAAAAAAATATAATAATAATAATGATAATGATAATAATAATAGCTAACATTTGGTGGGTGCTTGCTCTGTGCCAGACACCATACTTTTAGTCTTTTCATGCATTATCTTGTGTAATTCCCACAAAAATCCCATTAAGAAGATACTGTTATTATTAGTCTTATTTATTTATTTATTGGGCTGCTCTGGGTTTTAGTTGCAGCATATATAGGATCTAGTTCCCTGACCAGGGATCATACCTGGGCCCTCTGCATTGGGAGTATAGAATCTTAACCACTGGACCACCAGGGAAGTCATTATTAGTCTTATTTTTAATAGAGGAAGAAACTAAGGCTCAAAGAGATTTTGTTACTTGCTTTGGGTTAACGTAGCCAATATGTGGTGAGTGTATTTGTCAGCTTTTGTTACATTGCAGTAACAAATGAGCCTGAAATCTCTGGTTTAAAATAATTGCTGCTGCTGCTGCTAAGTCGCTTCAGTCGTGTCCAACTCTCTGCGACTCCATAGACGGCAGCCCACCAGGCTCCCCCGTCCCTGGGATTCTCCAGGTAAGAACACTGGAGCAGGTTGCCATTTCCTTCTCCAATGCATGAAAGTGGAAAGTGAAAGTGAAGTCACTCAGTCGTGTCCGACTCCTAGCGACCCCATGGACTGCAGCCCACCAGGCTCCTCCATCCATGGGATTTTCCAGGCAAGAGTACTGGAGTGGGGTGCCATTGCCTTCTCCTAAGGTTTTCTTATTCACTCCTGTCTCATCCCTGTTTTCTTATTCACTTATGGACCAGCTGCCCTACTCTAGCTTTATTCCAGGATCCAGGAGTAGTCCTGAGACATGCTATTATCACGGGAGAAGAAGAAAAAAGCAAGAAGGCTGGTGTAGCCTGCCATGTCTGTTAAGGTTTCTGTTCAGCATTGGGATATGTCACTTCTGCTCAGATTTTATTGGCCAGGGAGGTCCATGGTCAAGCCTTCTTTCAGTGAGACAGGGAATTTTACTTCTCCTACAGAGAAGTACTGCAGTTGGTGACAATGGGGAGAGAGATTTAATTCTCTTACAGGCAAGGTAGAGAAAGGACAGTAATATAATCTACACAGGTGATTGAACCCAGACCTTTGTGAGTCTATACTTCGTGCTTGTAACCTCTGCCTTTGGGCTTCCCTGGTGGTCCAGGTGCTAACAATCCACCTGCCAATGCAGGGGGCATGGGTTTAATCCCTGGTCTGGGGAGATCCCATATGCCACAGAGCAACTAATCCCGTGTGCCACAGCTTCTGAAGCCCAGTGCCTAGAGCCCGTGCTCTGCAACAAGAGAAGCCGCTGCAACGAAAAGGCTGTGCACACAACTAAAGAGTGGCTCCCGCTCGCCGCAACTGGAGAGAAGCAATGAAGGCCCAGTGCAGCGCCCCCACCCCCACCCCTCCACCCCTAGGTTTGGGTCGTGGCTCTACACTGAGAAGCTGTGTGACCCAGGGCAAATCTCTTCCCCTCTCTGGGCCCTAGCATCTCCATCTTAATTAGGTATACCTTGAAGCAGACCCAGAGACAAAGATCTGAGTGCGGATAATTTATTTGGGAGGTGATCCCCGGAAGCCCTAATAAGGATTGGGAAAGTAAACTGGGAAAATGTAGGAATTTAGTAAAGTGTGTAATATCAAGTGGGTTATCCTCAGAGCAACTGGGGAACAACATTGCTGAAAAACACGGGGGGAGACACATCTGTTTATCTCCCTCGAGGGGATGAGGCAGCTGGGATATTTATTCCCAACTTCCAGGCCTTCATTGGTGGAGGGCTCTTTCTGGGGGCACTGACTTTTCTGCAGCCAGAAAAAAGCCTTTGGGCAGAGTTTTGTGTTTGTGATAGGCATCCCTTGGCCAGCAGAGGTGAGCTAAAGACCCCCTCTCTACGGTGAGCAGTGTTGACTAGAGAAGATTTAAGGCCCTTCTACTTTTTGTCACCCATGCCTACAGTCCTGCCTGGCACTGGGCCTGCATGTTTGTTGTCTCGTTGAGTCTGTTCAGTTCAATTCAGTCACTTAGTCATGTCTGACTCTTTGCGACCCCATGAATTGCAGCACACCAGGCTTCCCTGTCCATCACCAACTCCCGGAGTTCACTCAGACTCACGTCCATCGAGTCAGTGATGCCAACCAGCCATCTCATCCTCTGTTGTCCCCTTCTCCTCCTGCCCCCAGTCCCTCCCAGCATCAGGTTCTTTTCCAATGAGTCAACTCTTCGCATGAGGTGGCCAAAGTACTGGAGCTTCAGCCTTAGTATCATTCCTTCCAAAGAAATCCCAGGGCTGATCTCCTTCAGAATGGACTGGTTGGATCTCCTTGCAATCCAAGGGACTCTCAAGAGTCTTCTCCAACACCACAGTTCAAAAGCATCAATTCTTTGGTGCTCAGCCTTCTTCACAGTTCAGCTCTCACATCCATACATGACCACTAGAAAAACCATACCCTTGACTAGACGGACCTTTGTTGGCAAAGTAATGTCTCTGCTTTTGAATATGCTATCTAGGTTGGTCATAACTTTCCTTCCAAGGAGTAAGGGCCTTTTAATTTCATGGCTGCATTCACCATCTGCAGTCATTTTGGAGCCCAGAAAAATAAAGTCTGACACTGTTTCCACTGTTTCCCCATCTATTTCCCATGAAGTGATGGGACCAGATGCCATGATCTTCGTTTTCTGAATGTTGAGCCTTAAGCCAACTTTTTCACTCTCCCCTTTCACTTTCATCAAGAGGCTTTTGAGTTCCTCTTCACTTTCTGCCATAAGGGTGGTGTCATCTGCATATCTGAGGTTATTGATATTTCTCCCGGCAATCTTGATTCCAGCTTGTGTTTCTTCCAGTCCAGCGTTTCTCATGATGTACTCTGCATATAAGTTAAATAAGCAGGGTGACAATATACAGCCTTGATGTACTCCTTTTCCTATTTGGAACCAGTCTGTTGTTCCATGTCCAGTTCTAACCGTTGCTTCCTGACCTGCATACAGGTTTCTCAAGAGGCAGGTCAGGTGGTCTGGTAGTCCCATCTCTTTCAGAATTTTCCACAGTTTCTTGTGATCCACACAGTCAAAGGCTTTGGCATAGTCAATAAAGCAGAAATAGATGTTTTTCTGGAACTCTCTTGCTTTTTCGATGATCCAGCAGATGTTGGCAATTTGATCTCTGGTTCCTCTGCCTTTTCTAAAACCAGCTTGAACATCTGGAAGTTCATGGTTCATGTATTGCTGAAGCCTGGCTTGGAGAATTTTGAGCATTACTTTACTAGCGTGTGAGATGAGTGCAATTGTGCGGTAGTTTGAGCATTCTTTGGCATTGCCTTTCTTTGGGATTGGAATGAAAACTGACCTTTTCCAGTCCTGTGGCCACTGCTGAGTTTTCCAAATTGGCTGGCATACTGAGTGCAGCACTTTCACAGCATCATCTTTCAGGATTTGAAATAGCTCTGGGGGGTGGCTAAAGGGCATTTGCATTTCCCCTGCACCCCGCTGTGGAGCCTGATGAGGCTTCTCTGGTGGCTCAGACGGTAAAGCGTCTGCCCGCAATGTGGGAGACCCAGGTTCGAGTCCTGGATCAGGAAGATCCCCTGGAGAAGGAAATGGCAATCCACTCCAGTACTCTTGCCTGGAAAAATCTCATGGACGGAGGAGCCTGGTAGGCTACAGTCCATGGGGTCACAAAGAGTCGGACATGACTGAGCGACTTCACTTTCACTTTCTGCTGTGGAGCCTGATGACCCATTACTAGCTCCTCCTCTTTCGCTTTCCACAGCAAACCCTCTTTGTTGTGCAGGCTGGTCTGTTGTCTCCTGACCTTCATAACCCCGGCTCTTCCCCAGGGCACAGCAACTCCTGTTGCCTGCTTGAGTGGGCGGCATGGAGGGAGGATCTCTTTTCCCCATAGACCATGCTTTCCTTGGCCGCAGGAGGCAGCATCAGTAGTATCCTGGTTTCACACTGTCGCTTGCAAACCAGGCTCTTCCTTTCGACACAAAATGCCCCTTTGCTTTGAAGCCCTTGCCGTGGCCATCTGGCACCCCCTTTGCTGAGATGACACTATTTCATGCACCATTCACCATCCTCACCCAAACTCCATCCTCTGAAGGCTGGCTCCCAGTCTGCCCTCCACTCTGAGCATCACCCTGGGGCCTCTTCTTGTCTGTGAGGTTGATGCACCCAGAGTTCTTGCACTGATGTTTCTGCCTTGTTCAGGTCCCTTATATCTTCCTCCAGGACAACAGAAGCAGCTTCTTCACCAGTCTCCTCCTGCATTTCTTCCGTCAACCCCCTCAATTTCTGTCTTCCTGTTCATCCATACCTTGGCCAAAGCACCATCTCTAAAATAGGAGTGGGTAGAGAAATAGTGAAGTGTAGTGGTAAAGAATGGGGACTCCAGAGACAGGCTGTCTGGGTTGAAATCCTGTTGTTGTTGTTACTGTTGTTTAATTGCTAAGTCATGTCTGATTCTTTGCAACCCCATGAACTGCAGCATGCCAGGCTTCTGTGTCCTTCACTATCTCCCAGAGTTTGCTCATACTTATGTCCAATGTGTTGATGATGCCATCCAACTGTGTCACCCCTTCTCCTCCTGCTCTCAATCTTTCCCAGCATCAGGGTCTTTTCCAATGAGTTGGCTCTTCAAATCAGGTGGCCAAAGTATCGGAGCTTCAGCATCAGTCCTTTCAATGAATATTCAGGGGATTGATTTCCTTTAGGATTGACTGGTTGATCTCCTGGCAGTCCAAGGGACTCTCAAGAGTCTTCTCTGGCACCACAGTTCAGAGGCATCAGTTGTTCGGTGCTCAGCCTTCTTTATGGTCCAACTTGCACATTAATACATGACTACTAGAAAAATCCTGTATCTTGCTTATTAACGGTGACAACTTGAACAAGCGACTTACCCACTCTGTGCCTCCATTTGCTCATCTGCTAGATGCACCCACCTCATAGGGTCATTGCTGTGATTAAATGAGTTAACATCTATGAGGTGCTCAGGACACCACCCGACACACAGTGCTGACTGCATGACTGTTTGTTAAGTAAGTTGAGTCCAGTGATGATATCTTCTCCCTGCCCAGTCACACAGGGCAGAATTTGAGCTGATCTGTCTGGCACATGAGACCCTGGGTCACTGGCTAAGATGATGAAAACTTCAAACCTCCAAGCCATGCCACCTGGGTTCAAGTCCCAGCACTGCCTATTCTTAGTAATATACCTTTGAGCAAGTAATTAAACCTTTCTGTGCTTCATTTTCCTGCCTGTAAAATGGGCTTGTCCTACATCACAGGTTGTTATGAGGATCCAACCAAGCTGGAGTGTGTTCAAGTATAAGAGCAGTGCTACTTGATAAGTATGGTTTTTCCAGTAGTCATGTGCAGATGTGAGAGTTGGACTATAAAGAAGGCTGAGTGCTGAAGAATTGATACTTTTGAACCCTGGTGCTGGAGAAGACTCTTGAGAGTCCCTTGGACTGCAAGGAGATCAAACCAGTCAATCCTAAAGGAAATCAGTCCTGAATATCCATTGGAGGGACTGATGATGAAGCTGAAGCTCCAATACTTTGGCCCCCTGAAGCGAAGAACTGACTCATTAGAAAAGTCCCTGATGCTGGGAAAGACTGAAAGTGGGAGGAGAAGGGGATGACAGAGGATGAAATGGTTGGATGGCATCACTGACTCGATGGACATGAGTTTGAGCAAGCTCCAGGAGATAGTGAAGGACAGGGAAGCCTGGTGTGCTACAGTCCATAGGGTTGCAAAGAGTCAGACGCAACTTAGCAACTTGAACAACAACAACTCGGTAAGTATGACATGTGTTTTTCTTCTTCCTCTGGAGTGTGGCTGGCCTGGAGCCCTGGTGCGAGGCTGGCAGTCTCAGAACATCTAACCAGGCTGGGTGTCTTGCTCCTTGTTGGGGAGTGCCATGCAGTTCTAGGCTAGTCTCAGTGAGCTCCTGTCTCTGTTCTTTGAAGGGCTTGCTCTGCAGGAGAAATGTCCTTGGGCAAGAAGCAGGCCTGTTAACTCCATCCCCCAGACACACACACACACACACACACACACACAGGCCTGCCCACCCTCTTCAAGGCTCTCTCCAAGCCCTTCACTCCTTGTTCAGCCTCATCAGTGCTTCATTATAAAATCCTCTCCCAGTTCTTTGTCCAAAGGTCAGCATAATTATAATCACTGCAGCAATCAGGTCCAATTTCTCACCCCCCACCGACGAGAGTACCGTCACGGCCTAAGAGGTCTGGTTCTTCGGGGCCTGCCTGTCCTTGCTCTCCACTCTGGGCACAGCAAGGCCACTCCCTGACCACCCCCCACTCCACACACACACACAGATGGTGGTGGTCAGGGACCTGGCCCTGCACCCCCTGAAACACCCTTTTTATTCAAACCACATCTGTCCGAAGCCCACTGTCCCTAGGGTGCTCTCTGCCCCTGGGTGGGCCTGGCAGAGGAATGTCGACCAGTGTCACACCAGGCAGGGATGACAGTTCTCGCGTCCTCCTGTGAGGCCCGTCTCCCGCTGTCCTGCCGAGAGTTTGGATGGAGTAAGGGAGGGAACTCCACACGGGGCCACTGACAGCCAGGGGGTCCCTGGTGGCAGGGTGGAGGTGAGATTCTCATGGCAGGTGAACAAGTTCTGCCTTCATGCCACAGAGTTGGGCAGGCCAACCCTGCACAGGATTCTGCAGCCGGGCTCTGATCTCCAGGGGCTTCACACCTTGAAATGCTTTGCCTGTTGAACCATGTCCCCACCATTCCAAATTCATATGTTGACGTCTTGATTGCTAGTACCTCCGAATGTGGTTATGTTTGGAGATGAGGGCCTTTTAAGAGGTGAGGGTGTTAAAGTGTGGTTCACGAGGGTGGGTCCTAATGCAAAGACTGTTGCCTTTATAAGAGGAGATCATGACACAGATATAAGGGAAGCACAGGTGAAGACACAGCTGCAAGGCAAGCAGTGAGACCTCAGAAGGGATCAAACGCGCCAGCACCTTGACCTCAGAGTTCTAATGTCCAGAAATAGTCGAAAATAAATTTCTACAGTTGAAGCAACCCAGTCTGTGGTACTTTGTTATGGCAGCCCAGATCCCGATCCGTTATTTCCCTGAGGGCAGGTGGGGAACCTGTGAGGTATAGTTTGGGCCGAGGCAGAAAGAGGAAAGACGACCTCAACAGAAGTAGGTTACCTTTATTCAGGTAAGGAGGGGCGACAGTCGGCCTAACGACCAGGCTGAGTGCGGAGCGGGATCAGGGAGGCTCCATATTTATAGGGAGGTTTGTGGAAGTGATAAGGGAAACGTTAATCAGGCAGGATGTTTTGGGTATTCTTTAGTTGAGATGGCATTTGTAGTTGGGCAGGGGGTGATAAGTCTTCTGGGCAGGTGTAGGGGGTGGGAGGTTTCTGGACAGAGGGTGATAAGTCCCAGATAGATGCAACCGGCCTGGAGCATCAGGGCGGGACCTAAAGTTCTGTTTTGTTTTCTCTGAAGTTATATGATTCAGCAAGGGCCTTTGAAACTGTTGTGTTCTTTTCTAGGCCCAAAAGACTCCTTCAGAACCCATATGAGTCAGCCCCTCAAGATGCTCATTTCGGAGCCAAGGGGCCGCGAGATTTAAGTTTTGCTTGAGGAGAGAGTTTTCCAGTGGCTGCAATACCCCAGCCCTACTAGGTGCCCTCTTGTGATGGAGGGTATCTGGGAGGCAAAATGAGCCATTTCTTGCTTGTGCTGCTGGTTAGTGATTATTACATACTACGTATTTTCTTGGACATGAATCTGAACAATTTCTGGGAGATAGTGAAGGACACGGGACCCTGGCTTATTGCAGTCCATAGGGTCGTAAACAGCTGGACACAACTTAGTGACCGAACAACATGAGCAACTTATTTTTTTCTGTGCAGGGCACTGTGTCCATTTTTTCATGATCATTGTCTGTTTTGTCTTAACAGCAATCCAGTGAGGCAGATTTTATTCCGAGTCCCATTTCTTGAGCATTTCAAAGATATTTATTTATTTTATTTTTGTCTGTGTCAGGCTGTAGTTGCGGCACGTGGAATCTTCATTGCAGTGCTCTCGCTTAGTTGCCCTGTGACACATAGGATCTTAGTTCCCCGCCCAGGGATCGAACCTGAGTCCCCTGCATTGGAAGGGGAATGAATTCTTAACCACCGGACCACCAGCGAAGTCCCTCGAGTCTTGTTCTTTTTTTGAGGAGGAAATTAAAGCGCCTCAAAGGAGGAAAAGAGGTTAAGATGCTGGAGAGCTCATAACTAGAGAGTACAGGGCTGGGATTTGAACCCAGGTTTGTCTGAGGCCAGAGTCCTGGCTTATCAGGGACTATGTTACTGGGACTTTGAGAAGTCTTAGACTCACTCCTGCTCTCCACACACAAAACTCCCTTCAGGTGTCCTGTCTGTGTTAATTTTGCTTTTATTTCCTGGGACCACCAAGAGAAAGGGCCACTTATTGGCTCTGATGCTCTGGTCTCTTTGTAGACCATCCTTATGGGAAGTGAAAGTGATAGTCACTGAGCTGTGTCCGACTTTTTGAGACCGACCACACGGATTGTAGCTGCCTACCCCTCTGTCCATGGGGTTCTCCAGGCAAGAATACTGACGTGGGTTGCCATTTCTTTCTCCGGGGGATCTTCCCGATTCAGGGACTGAAGCCAGGTCTCCTGCATTGCAGGCAGTCTCTTTACCGACTGAGCCGCCAGGGAAGACCCGTCCTTACGGAAGGCATCCTTTAAGATGCTGCCCGAGGATCTCTGCCTCCAGGTGTTCACGCCCGCCTGCTGAGTGTGGGCCAGACTGATACCCTACTGACTCAAGTCATGTAACAAACAGCATGTAGCAAAAGAGATGGCCTGTCACTTCTGAGATCACGATATAAAATGACTGTGCCAGGGACTTCCCTGTAGGACTCCAAGTTCCAATTCACAGGAGAATGGGTTTGATCCCTGGCCAGGGAACTAAGATCCCACATGCAGTATGGAGTGGTCAAAAAATAAAAATAAAAGAAAAAGAGTGAGGTAACTGTTGCTGAGCACCTATGATGTACTAAACTTTTCACTTAGGTTACCTTGTTTATTTCTCATGCACAACTCTGTGCGGTATTACCACCTATTACAGGTGTGAAGGATAAAGGGAGAAATCGCAGTGATACGTGCTTCTTTTTTTTTTTTTAAAAAGGCTGTGACTTTTGGGTGCTTGCTTTCTCTTGCTTGCTCTGAGGGAAGCCAGCTACCACATCCTGTCCCAAGGAGAGACCCACATTCAAGGAGTTGAGGGAGGCCTGCAGCCAGCGGGCAGGCGAGGGAGCGTGGAAATGGTTCCTCCTGCACTGGAGCCCTCAGGTGAGGCGACGACCGGGGGAGGCATTTTGATCGCAGCCTTGTGAGAGGACCTGAAAAGACCCAGCTATGCCACATTTGACTGCAAGGAGATCCAACCAGTCCATTCTGAAGGAGATCAGCCCTGGGATTTCTTTGGAAGAAATGATGCTAAAGCTGAAACTCCAGTACTTTGGCCACCTCATGCGAAGTGTTGACTCATTGGAAAAGACTCTGATGCTGGGAGGGATTGGGGACAGGAGGAGAAGGGGACGACAGAGGATGAGATGGCTGGATGGCATCACTGACTCGATGGATATGAGTTTGAGTGAACTCTGGGAGACGGTGATGGACAGGGAGGCCTGGTGTGCTGCAATTCATGGGGTCGCAAAGAGTCGGACACGACTGAGCGACTGATCTGATCTGATCTGATGCCACATCCCGACTCCTGCCCCACAGTGATTGTAACATAGTAGGTTTTTGTTATTTTGAGCTGCTGCCTGTTGCAGCAATAGTTAAGAAATATATACCCCTTCCTTCAGCTCTCCTAATGGGACTGAAGAAGGTGCAGTTCTTTGTTTTTTTCTTTCTTTTAAGAGGTTTTTTGTTTTTGTCTTTATTGCATTTGTTACTGTATTGCTTTTGTTTTATGTTTTGGTTCTCTGGCCATGAGACATGTAGACTCTTAGCTCCCTGACCAGGGATCGAACCTGCACTCCCTGCATTGGAAGGTGAAGTCTTAACTACTGGACTGTCAGGGAAGTCCATCTGTGTGTGTGTGTGTGTGTGTGTGTGTGTGTGTGTGTGTGTTTTAAACACCCGCTAAGTTTGGGCTTTCTTATCATGGGGGTGGCCTGGAGCTGTGCAGGGTGTCTGCTGCCTAGCCCACCAAGGCTGGCCAGGGTGGCTGAGGGGTATGGCAAAGGGACTCAACGCCTGTCTTTCTGTGGTGATCCACCTAGTCCTGGTCTCAAGTCCTTGCCCTCCGCATTCTCCACTGCCTCACCCTGGCAGTCTGTCCTGCTCATACGGATACCCACTTTGTTGTTGTTGTTGGGGGTGAGGTACATTAGCAGGGAGTTAGCAAAACCCAATAGAGGTAGCGGTGAAGGAGTAAACAGCACGGGTGAGCTCCCCTAAAGGGGCAGCCTCATTGAAACCCTGGGAGATGCTGGGGGCCTCCGCTGGGTCTCTCAGGAGCCTGTGTATTTGCATGTGGCCTGGTGGTCACGGCACAGGTGGCCCCTGTGCCACGTGAGGAAAGCGCTATACTGGTGACTTCCGCCTTGTAGAGTAGCTTCCATACCCCCGGCTCTGCTGCTCTGTGGCTTCTAAGCCAAGGGCAGAGGTCAGTGTCAGTGGCTCTGCCAGGCGTGAACATCTCTATAGCAGACCCTGCTTGGCAGCTAGAGACAGAGCTAAGCCAGGAGGTAGCTGCGATGACGGTATATATTTCTCAGGGACACCCTCAACACAGAGGAGACCTTGAGGGCTTAAATGTCCTTTGGTAGTGTATACAGTCAAAGCAAGAGAAATACCCCAGGTGGTGAGACTGTGACCCACTATTACAACCAGACTGGTGTGGCCTAGAGTTTTGGCAAGTATTAAGCGTTTGTAAAGACAGCTCACAGCTCACTGAGCCTTTGCTATGAATGCAGTGCGATCCGGCGATGTGTTACTACTTGGCACTAAGACATTTAATCCTCATAACAAACTGCACAGGAGGGCTATTCTTAATCTCCTTTTATACAGGTTTAGAGAGTTAAAGTAACTTGTACAAGGTCACTGACCCAGGAAGTGAGAACATGTAGCAATAAACCCAATGTCTGGCTTGAAAGTCCGTGTGCACAACGGCTTGGCCGCCATCTGTCCATCCCCAGGAAGACTGACAGCTGGAAGCAGTGTGTGCGTAGACTCATGGTTTGAATGGTGGTAATACACCTACTATGTGCCAGCATTGTGCAGTTCACATAGTTCATTTAATCATTAACAAGGCTCGAGGTCGTTAGCAATAGCTGCCTTTTGCAGATAAAAAAACTAACACTCAGAAAGTTCAGGTCATTTGGTCATAGCAGCCCACTAATGTACAGCTGGGGTTCATATTCAGGCTGTTTGGCATAAAACCCCTCTCTCTTTCCAGCCTCATGTTAGAGGAAACAGCAGGGAATCTATGGAGATGTTGGTTGTGAGCCTCAAATCACCTGACTGATTGCATTTGGCTTTCCAGAAGCACCTGGGGGTGCACCAAGGCAGGGTCCAGGCATCATCCCCATGGCGTGGATAGAAGGCTTCCCTGAGCAGGAACACCCTGCCCACTTGCGGGAGGGCTGAGCTGGTTCCGTTTCCTCTTTACTGATGCGGAGTGAATTGAAGGTTATTGCAATGAATAATAAATGAGCTATCATAGCGGAGCCGATTATTCCAAAGTGTTACCGATGTTTGTGTTGATAAAAATGAATAAATGGCTGAGCGTTTGCAGGGAATGGAAGAGAAAAGACATAAAGAGGAAATTCATGTGTGTGCCTCTGCTAGTTAGAAACAATGAGTCTTGAAACAGAGGCAGTCAGAGAATGGGATGAAGCAGCTCTGTGATTTGTTACGTAGGGAAAACAGTGACAGAATCTTTCATCTCTGACCATGTTGGCTGCAAAGAGGTAATAGACATTGGCTTTGAGCAGAGGAGATAAGAGACCAAGAGAAAAATAAAGTTCAGAACAGTGAATATGAGAGCCAAATCGTTGCTTGGTTTTTCTTAGTGGGAGACAAGATGCAGAGGAAGGTGCAGCCATTTCAGGTTTCTCTGCAGATGGAGGAGAGGACCTTACTGGTCTCAGATGTAAGGGAGGGTTACTCCCTGGATCAGAGCCAAGGTCAGATGCAGGAGGATTATGCAAAGCCAGATTCAATGGAGGGGATCATAGAGTTGCTCCTTTATACTCATGGTTCTAATCCAGCTATTTGCAACCTCTTCCTTTTTTTTTTTTTTTCCTCTTGCTGAGATAGATTCCCAGATTCAGTTCCTGAAAAACTGGCCACAACTATTCCTCTTTCTTTCCTACTCAAAAGGCAAGCCATAATCCAGAAGAGTGAGAATGATGCAGTGTCCATGGTGCCCAAACTGTGTGCTAGGGTCTAAGGAACAACAAACTTGGGAGAGGGCGTGCCTTGGGATGTTTTAAATGTTTTGAGGGAAACTTGACATTCTCTGGACATCATGCTAGCGACCAGCTCAAGGAGATCCACAGTTTCAATGTTAGTCCGTGCTACATTCCTTTTCATGACATCATATCTTTGCAAAGCTGGGTTTTCAGCTGCTGTGATTAAAAATCAAATATGGTGTGTAGCGAGAAGTGAGGATTGTGGTCTCCAGTCAGATTCAAAAATGTGAGAAGTTGTGCAGTGCTCAACAGCTACATGTGTTCCGTTACTAAGTGAAGTTACTTGAGAATGAAGTACAAAAAAATGTATTTTTTCTATCAATTTATGTACAATAAAAAATTAGTTACTAACTTAGGACATAAAAATCTTATTAAGTTTGGCCCTAACAATTAAATAAATAATTGTTAGGCATTTCTATTAGCCTAGTGCTCCCATGAAAAAATGACAGAATTAAGGATTCAAAATTGTCAACAAAAATTTTGGGAAATTCTGTGTTATCAATCAAGTCTTAGCGGGAAGCCAATGGCACATTCTAACTTGGTAATTTGAAGAGAATGTAAGAAAAGAGTTCATTCCAGAGGTGTGGGCAAAGTGTAGAGAAATCAGAAGGAATAGGCAGTATCCTGAGGTTACAAAGGGAGAGGAGGGTCATTCCCTGGCGGTCCAGTTGTTAGGACTCTGTGCTTCCACTGCTGTGGGCATGGGTCAATCCCTAGTCTGGGAACGAATATCTCACACGCTGTGCAGTGTGGCCAAAATTAAAAAAAAAAAAAAGAAAGAAAGGGAGAGGAGGATGGGGAAATTGAGAGGAAGGAGGGAGGGACTGGTTACCACAGCTGTAGACAGAGAGCGTTGTTGGGAGAGGCACGCCTGCAAATGACATGATCAGTTTCAGCTCTCTGCATGGAGGGACCTGGGAAAAGAAATGTCCTTTCCTCACTGATACCCCTCCCTCCCAATTCCCGCAGGTGCTCCCCACTGGCCACATGCAACCAGTAGCCAGAGGACAAGGGCACCTCTTAATAGCACCATAGAAATCACAGAAGGAGGTGGCAGAAGGTGGAGACTAGCCATGAGGGGCACATAGGAGCTGTCTGATATGTAGTATTATGGGGCAAAATTGGAAACTGCTCTTTAAAAAAATTAAAAAAAATTTTATTTGGCTGTACCAGGTCTTAGTTGCAGCACGCGGAATCTTTGATCTTTGTTATATCATGCAGGATCTTTAGTTGAGGCATGTGAACTCTTTCTTATTTGCAGCACGTTGGATCTAGTTTCCTGACCAGGGATAGAACATGGGCCCTCTGCATTGACAGCATGGAGTCTTAGCCACTGGATCATCAGGGAAGTCCCAAGTTGCTCTTGTTTATACAAATATAAAAAGTCCTTCTCAAAATTGTGGAATCCATTAGAACTACAATGAGCATTTATCAAGAACTTTGCTGTGTGCGCTGCTGAGTTAAGCACCTGACATGCATTCTTTCATCTAATCTGTCATCAGCCTTCCCAAGTAGGTTGTATTATTCTCTTTCTTCAACATGGACCCTATAGCCAACACGTGGTACAGTTATCATGAAGAAGTGAGAAAATACATTAAAGCCACTTTGTATATTGTATGCACAGTGGGGCTCAGTTTTCATGTAAAATCTTTCCAACAGAGAAGAGAAATATGGGCCAACTAACCCAAAGGTGTTCTTTTCTTTGGAAGCTGCATTTCCCAGTGAAAATTAATAAAAGAGCATCTGGCCTCTGTGAATTACACACACATGGTTGAATCCTCCAGAATCCAGTCTCTTTTGCATTTCTCATCCTGCAGGGCTGTGGATTGAGCTGACACCATAGTGGCCTTATCAAGGTGCCGTGTCACAGAGCTCAACCTGCAGTACTGGCCTGGCATAGTTGCACTATCCTGGTGGTTCTCAAACTGTGCCCAGGTTCCTAAAATCCTGATCAAATGTTTCCCGAAATAGGTGGCCCTTAGTTAGGTCTGGAAGGACAAAGGGCATATGTGTGAGTGGAGGAGGAAAGGGAGGCATTCAAAGATTGATTAACAAATAGGCAAGAAGGGAGTGGGTTTCAAATCATAAAGTCAGGCAAAAATTAACTCAAAATAAATTAAAGACTTAAACATAAGACTTAAAACTGTAAAATTCCTGGAAGAAAACACAGGAGAAAAGCTCCCTGACATTGGTCTTGGTAATGATTTTTTTTTTTTGGATGACACCAAAAGTACAAGAAACAAGCAAAAATTAATAAGTGGTGCTACATCAAACGGAAAGCTTCTGCACAGCCAAAGTAATGATCAACAAAAGGAAAAGGTGACGTTGCAAAATGGGAGAAAATAGTTGCAAAAATATATATCTGATAAGGGAATGAATAATACCCAAGTTATATAAATAACTCATACAAATCAATACCAAAAAAAAAAAAAAATCAAATGGTAAAGTCAGGTAAAAGCTGAAAGGTAGCAGTCCATAAATCCTTGACTGAAAAGTGAATGTTATTGCATCTCTCACTGCAAAAATAAGTAGAGTGGATGGCATCTCCACTTGTTAGCTGGGAAACTGATTTCATTCCACAGTGAGGAGGTAGCCATGGTTCTCTCATGTCTTCTCCCACTTGCCACTAGACCAGGGGTCAGCAAATGTTTTCCACAAAGGGCCAGGCAGTAGATATTTTAGTCTCTGCCATCCATATAAACTCTGTTGTAATTCTTCAACTCTGCCACTGTGTGAAATCAGCCAAGGCAATATGTAAATGAACAGGTATGGCTGTGTTCCAATAAAACTTTATTTATAGACCCTGAAATTTGAATTTCATATAATTTTGATGTGTTATGAAATATTCTTCTTTTAATGTTTTCAATGATTTAAAAGTTTGAATAGCACTCTTAGCTTGCAGGCTGTACAGAATCAGGTGGTGGGTCAGACTTGGGCTATAGGCTATTGTTTGCTGACCCCTGTACTATATCATAGATGTCATGAGGGCAGAGGAAATTTGTTTCGCTCATTATCATTACAAAAGAGTCTGAGATGCAGTACTTGGATGCAATCTCAAAAACGACAGAATGATCTCTGTTCGTTTCCAAGGCAAACCATTCAATATCACAGCAATCCAAGTTTATGCCTTGACCAGTAATGCTGAAAAAGCTGAACAGTTCTATGAAGACCTACAAGACCTTCTAGAACTAACACCCAAAAAAGATGTCCTTTTCATTATAGGGGACTGGAATGCAAAAGTAGGAAGTCAAGAAACACCTGGAGTAACAGGCAAATTTGGCCTTGGAGTATGGAATGAAGCAGGGCAAAGGCTAATAGAGTTCTGCCAAGAGAACGTACTGGTCATAGAAAACACCCTCTTCCAACAACACAAGAGAAGACTCTACACATGGACATCACCAGATGGTCAGTATTGAAATCAGATTGATTATATTCTTTGCAGCCAAAGATGGAGAAGCTCTATACAGTCAGCAAAAACAAGACCGGGAGCTGACTGTGGCTCCAATCATGAACTCCTTATTGCCAAATTCAGACTTAAATTGAAGAAAGTGGAGAAAGCCACTAGACCATTCAGGTATGACCTAAATCAAATCCCCTTATGACTATACAGTGGAAGTGAGAAATAGATTTAAGGGACTGGATCTGATAGACAGAGTGCCTGATGAACTATGGACAGAGGTTTGTGATATTGTACAGGAGACAGGGATCAAGACCATCCCTAAGAAAAAGAAATGCAAAATGGCTGTCTGGGGAGGCCTTACAAATAGCTGTGAAAAAAGGGAATCGAAAAGCAAAGGAGAAAAGGAAAGATATACCCATTTGAATGCAGAGTTCCAAAGAATAGCAAGGAGAGATAAGAAAGCCTTCCTCAGTGATCAATGCAAAGAAATAGAGGAAAACAACAGAATGGGAAAGACTAGAGATCTCTTCAAGAAAATTAGAGATACAAAGGGAACATTTCATGCAAAGATGGGCTCAATAAAGGACAGAAATGGTATGGACCTAACAGAAGCATAAGATATTAAGAAAAGGTGGCAAGAATACACAGAAGAACTGTACAAAAAGGTCTTAACGACCCAGATAATCCCGATGGTGTGATCACTCACCTAGAGCCAAACATCCTGGAATGTGAGGTCAAGTGGGCCTTAGGAAGCATCACTACAAGCAAAGCTAATGGAGGTGATGGAATTGCAGTTGAGCTATTTCAAATCCTAAAAGATGATGCTGTGATAGTGCTGTATTCAATATGCCAGCCAATTTGGAAAACTCAGCAGTGGCCACAGGACTGGAAAAGGTCAGTTTTCATTTCAATCCCAAAGAAAGGCAGTGCCAAAGAATGCTCAGACTACCGCACAATTGCACTCATCTCACATGCTAGTAAAGTAATGCTTAAAATTCTCCAAGCCAGGCTTCAGCCATACGTGAACTGTGAACCATACTTGAACTGTGTTCAAGCTGGTTTTAGAAAAGGCAGAGGAACCAGAGATCAAATTGCCAACATCTGCTAGATCATTGAAAAAGCAAGAGAGTTCCAGAAAAACATCTATTTCTGCTTTATTGACTATGCCAAAGCCTTTAACTGTGTGGATCACAATAAACTGTGGAAAATTCTTCAAGAGATGGGACTACCAGACCACCTGACCTGCCTCTTGAGAAACCTGTATGCAGGTCAGGAAGCAACAGTTAGAACTGGACATGGAACAACAGACTGGTTCCAATAGGAAAAGGAGTAGGTCAAGGCTGTATATTGTCACCCTGATTATTTAACTTATATGCAGAGTACATCACAAGAAATGCTGGGCTGGGAGAAGCACAGCTGGAATCAAGATTTCCAGGAGAAATATCAATAACCTCAGGTATGCAGATGACACCACCCTTATGGCAGAAAGTGAAGAACTAAAGAGCCTCTTGATGAAGGTGAAAGAGGAGAGTGAAAAAGTTGGCTTAAAGCTCAACATTCAGAAAACGAAGATCATGGCATCTGGTCCCATCACTTCATGGGAAATAGATGGGGAAACAGTGGAAACAGTGTCAGACTTTATTTTTCTGGGCTCCAAAATCACTGCAGATGATGATTGCAGCCATGAAATTAAAAGACGCTTACTACTTGGAAGGAAGGTTATGACCAACCTAGAGAGCATATTAAGAAGCAGAGACATTCCTTTGCCAACAAAGGTCCGTCTAGTCAAGGCTATGGTTTTTCCAGTGGTCATGTATGGATGTTAGAGTTGGACTATAAAGAAAGCTGAGCACCGAAGAATTGATGTTTTTGAACTGTGGTGTTGGAGAAGACTCTTGAGAGTCCCTTGGACTGCCAGAGATCCAACCAGTAAATCCTAAAGAAAATCAGTCCTGAATATTCATTGGAAGGACTGATATTGAAGCTGCCACTCCAATATTTTGGCCACCTGATGCGAAGAGCTGACTCATATGAAAAGACCCTGATGCTGGGGAAGATTGAGGGAAGGAGGAGAAGGTGATGACAGAGGATGAGATGGTTGGATGACATCACTGACTCGATGGACATGTGTTTGGGTGAACTCCAAGAGTTGGTGATGGACAGGGAGGCCTGGCGTGCTGTGGTTCATGGAGTCTCAAAGAATTGGACACAACTGAGCAACTGAACTGAACTGAACATTATCGTTCACTCAGAACCCAGCAATGTGCTTGGTACAGAGTGGCCACTCCAAAAAGAAAAAGAAAATCTGTTGAATGAATGAATATGATACATTCTCCTTAGTTTCTTCTTGTCTGCATTTGTGCAAGAAAATTTTTGGTAAAGGAGATGAAAGGGAGTCATAAGGAATTCAGTGCCTTCTCTTGTCTACATTTTAAGCAGGAGTTAAAAAGTTTCTGATTTTAGTGAAAGGAAATATTAAATAAGAGTCTGCTATAGAGCTTTAGTTGTCAATCTGTTATGATGCTCTGAAATGAGACCCAGAGCAAAAACATGCCAAGAATGTTTTTTTTTTTTTTTTTTTTTTTAAAATCTCAGAATGAATCCAGAATCAGAATGCTGTTTCCTATTTAAGTGCAGAGGGAGTTTTAAGATTAGATTAAACATGATCATCATTGGAAGTGAGTAAAAATGTGTTCATAATACTAAGAACTGTGTGGTTTTAAATGTTCTAAGTCATGAATTACTTTTGAAATATATGGTAACTAGATAGGAGTAATTGGTGTTGGGTCGGGACTGGCAGTTTCTGTAATATGTATTCTAGGCTGTGCATTCAAGCTGGAAACATGCATGACAGACAGCTCCTGCCCCCATGAAATACTGACTGGGCTGGAGGCCATAGCTGAGCCAGTGTTGAGCATCCTGGAAACAAGTGAATGAACTTTGACTAAGGAAGCATCTTGGAAATATTTGAGATATTAAAAAAAAAAAAGTGACTTTCAAAGAGTGATTATGTGCATGGGAAGAATAAATGGGAAAGAGCCATAAAGACTGACCTTCCTCCTGGCAGAGGTATGCCCCAACTCACCTACGTGAAGGGAGCAAGCAGCCAGGGCTGTGGGTGCTGCCTACATTTGTGCTGGTTGGAATGTCCCACTGCTCAAGGCCTTCCTTTTCTGGCTTCTTCTTCTTCTTCTTTTTTTTTTAACATGTATTTATTTGGTTGCATTGGGTCTTGGTTGTGGCATGAGAACCCTTGTTTGTGGCATGTGGGATCTCGTTCCCTGACCAGGGATCGAAGTTCCAACTCGGGCCCCCTGCATTGGGAGCACAGAGTCTTAGCCACTGGACCACCACGTAAGTCCCTCTGGTGCCTTTTTAACCATTATCATTACACTTTAATAATGCAGGGTAGAATGCTTATACATACGTATGACTTCTTGAACAGAATGAGCTTCACCAGGTAGACGAAGGAGACATTCACTGTGTTTACAGGACTCCCTTCTGTTCCCAAGGGTAGTGGAAATCTTTTATCTTTTTCTGTTTCTCCAGTGTTCCTTCCCTCCCCCACTGCTAGCAGCACCCCTCTTCCCTCATTTAACTGAGGCAGCTCCCATCCCCCTGGACCAGCAAGGGTGCGTGATCCTGGCCTCGTCTATCAATGTGTTACACTCACCTGGCCATAGTGACCGGTTCAGGCATGAGCATGTGACCTAAGCTGAGCATGTGACCTAAGCTGAGCGTATGACCTAGGCATGTGATCAATGAGGACCCTTCCCAGGTGTTTGGTGAACAGACCCATTACCTGGTGTTCTCCTTCAGTGGGCGGTTAAATGAGGAGGCTGCTAAATGGGAAATAGCTGCTGGTGGTCTTGCTGAGGAGGAACTCCTGAGAGGGTAGGCAACATGGAGGATGACTTCTGTCAATTTACTTTACCTTGGGAAACGTTCGTGCCCTTAGTCTGTAAAGTGATGGAGAATAATATTAATACCTATCTCACTGTATTGTTTTGTGGATTAAATGCCAAATACAAAGTATTTGAAAAGCATTTCCATCTTCCTTTACCTCCTGCCTTCCTTCCTTTTTTTTAAAAAAATATAGCTTCTTCATTATTTATTTTTAAAAGATTTATTTATTTAATATGTTGGCTGTGCTGGATCTTGGCTGCTCTGCACGAGCAAGGAGGGCCTATCCTTGGTTGAGGTGTGTGGGCTTTTCATTGCAGTGGCTTCTCTTGTTGCAGAGCTTGGGCTCTAGCATGCAGGCTCAGTATAGTTGTGCATGGGGCTTAGTTGCTCCTTGGCCTGTGGGATCTTCCTGGACCAGGGGTCCAACCAGTGTCCTTTGCAGAGCAAGGCAGATTCTTAACCACTGAACCACCAGGGAAGCCCTATTTACTTACAGACACGTGTAGACTTCCTCTAGCTGCCAAGAGTGTGGGCTACCCTTCCTTGGAGCGTGTGAGCTTCTCATTGTGGTGGCTTCTCTTGTGGACCACCAGCACGTGGGATCTTCCTGGACCAGGGATGTAACTCATGTCCCCTGCATTGGCAGGCAGATTCTTAACCACTGGGCCAGCCCGGAAATCCCCTTCCTTCCCTTTTTCTTTCTTCCTTTCCTCCCTCTCTTTTTCCTTCTACTTGCTCTCTTTCCTTTGAGACCCTCCCCCATCCCAAAAGAGATGAAAATTATTTGGGCATGGACTCAACAACCTTTACCAGTGACTGCTCACTCTCCTATGGGGCTGGGAAGCCATGGAACAATCATCTTGGAGGCTTCAGGGAAAGCGGGGCTGGCGTGGCCACCCAGAAGGTGCAGTTCTGACATAGGTGGTAGGCAGAGGTTATGGGAGCAGATCTTTGAAAGATCTTTTCCATATGGAAGAAACTTCTACCCAAGAGCTTTACGCTAAGATAAGGGTGTTTTTATTTTTTAATGGCCACACCATGTGGCATGTGGAATCTGAATTCCCTGATCAGGGATTGAGGCTCTACTGTTGAAGCATGGGGTCCTGACCACTGGATCACCAGGGAATTCCAAGGGCATTATTTATTACTTAAAAAAAAAATAAAATTGGAATATAATTTATTTGCAATGTGTTAATTCCTGCTGTACAGTAACATGAGTCAGTCGTATATGTATACATATATCCCCTCCTTCTTGAGCCTCCCTTCCGTCCCCACCCTCACCCCACCCCCCCGGGTCATCACAGAGCGCCAAGCTGAGCTTCCTGTGCTATACTGCAGCTCCCACTAGCTAACGAGTTTATACATGGCAGTGTGAATGCTGCCCTCCCAACTCATCCCACCCTCTCCTTCCCCAGCTGTGTCCACAAGTCTGTTCTTTATGTCTGTGCCTCTATCTCTGCCCTGCACGTAGGTTCATAAGTACTGTTTTTCTAGATTCCATATATATGTGTCAATATCTGATTCTTATTTTTCTCTTTCTGACTTCACTCTGTAGAACAGGCTCTAAATTCATCTATATCACTACAACTGACTCAATTTTGCTCTTTTTCATAGTTGAGTAACATTCCATTGTATATATGTACCACATCTTTTTTATCCATTTATTTATTTTTTTTTTTTAAAGTTTAAAATATTTATTTGGCTATGCTGGGTCTTAGTTTCAGCAGGATGGATCTTTAGTTGTGGCATGTGGGATCTAGTTCTCTGGAAGTGTGAGCCACTGGACCATCAGGGAAGTCCCCCAAGGGCATTTTTAAAGGGTTGACAAGTTTCTAGTCCTGGGGGGCATCTGGCCAAAGATGGATAGCCATCTATCAGCAAGGCAATAGAGGGGACTTGTGTGCAGGGGGAAGTTTGCTTGAAAGTAAGCTTCCAAGATGGCTTCAGGCTATGGTCTATGATCTCTCCATCTAACACTGAGATAAGGCATTCCCTTCAAGCTAAACTGAGGAAAAACAACAGGGGATAAAAGTATCATTTCCTTATGACGGTGGTTCTCAAACTCTTCAGCGCATCAGAATTGCCTGAAGGACTTGATAAAAATACACATTGTTGGGTCACATCCCCAGAATTTCTTAAAAAATTTTTTTTGATTGGAAGATAATTGCTTTACAATGTTGTATTGCTTTCTATTGTTAAAAATCAAGGATCAGTCATAATTGTATATATAAATCCCCTCCTTCCTGAGCCTCTCTCTCCTCACCCCAGAATTTCTGATTCAGCAAGTCTGGGATGAGTCCCCAAATCTGTTTCTAACAGGTTCCTAGGGAATGCTGATGCTGTTGGCCCGAGGACAGTATTTTGAAAACTGCTCTCCTGTGGGCTTACCAGGCTAGGAGGTAGAGACCTGAGTTCTTGCTACTTGCTACTCTGTGTAGCTATGAACATCAGGTGTGAACTCTATCTGAGACTCACTATCCTCATTGCTAAAAGGAGACAAGTCAAACTAGATCATTGCTGATCATCATTTCAATGCAATGGGTCTCCTTCAACTTTCCTTTCTCTTTGGTGGACATCCTATTTAGAGAGACATTTCCACTAGATATATAATGTGTCATTAAATAACAGCCGGTTTAGCCTTGGCTTACCTGGTGGCTCAAACAGTAAAGAATCTGCCCACAATTTAGGAGACTTGGGTTCGATCCCTGGTTTGGGAAGACCCCCTGGAGAAGGGAATGGCTACTCACTCCAGTATTCTTTCCTGGAGAACTCCATGGACAGAGGAGCCTCATGGGCTATAGTCCAGGGGGTTGCAAAGAGTTGGACACAACTGAGACTGACATTTTCATTGCTTAGCCTTATTGTTGGCAAATATCTGATTTTCCTTTTTCTTCTTTGTTGGACAGTTGCTCAGGGATCTCTGGATCTATAACCACTGAGTCAAGTGATATTTAAGATATCACCTTAAATATCTTAAAGATGTGAACTTCTAGGATATTCAAGATCCAATGCCAAACCTTGAGTTACTTTTTGGAGGCTGGTGAGCCTCAGCTCTCATAGCTTATTAAGGATGTAGTCAGGGAGCCCTTGGCATCAACGGGAAGTTCAGGTGGGTGGCTTTGAAAGCTTCTTCCTCAGTTCTCAGACAGGTGTTAAGTCCCCATGGCTTCCCTGGTGTCATTTCTTAGGGTACCATGTTTTGAGAGTTTGGGGCTGGTACTGATTCAAAGATTTTGGGGCTCATGACCCAGATATGTTCTTCAGGAGAGCCATTAGTTTTTAAAAGAGATGAAAGGATAAACGTCTCTAGATGTTTCCACTTAGAGATGATTTTGGTTCTCATTAGGCTGAATCAGTGCAGATGCGTCTTTCATTGATGAGTATATTGCCCGCACTTCACACACCTAGAAGAGGTGGCTGCTGAACATTGGAGCCTCTGCCAGCTGCTGAAAATCCTGCCTGAACTGCTTGGTAACACCTTTGTACCCACATCTTTTTGAGCTAAGTGAACTGTTAGCTTGTGCTAAAAACACCTTGTTAGCTGGATCATTTATATGCAATGCTTGGAGCTGAACTGCTGCCCTTCCGTTGGAGGGGAGAGGGGGCTTGCTGTTTTGAATATCTTTGTCTCTCTGGGAGCCGGTAGAACCAAGGCTGTCTGTGAACTGGAGTGATTTTGAGAGGCTTCCTCTGCAGGCTCAAGTTGATAAGATTCTTTTGCATGCAAGTGTTTTCTAAGCACTAAACTTCCTCCAGGTTCCATGCAAGTTATGAGATCCTGTCCGCCGCCCCCCGCCACCCCCAACCAGTTCCTCACAGTTGAGCAGGGCAGCCAAGTCTCCAGACAGGTGTTCAGGAAAGAGAAGGCTCAGTGGGGACTGATGAAAATGACCCCCTCGGTTTCTCAGGAGAGGCTGCTTTTCCGACCAGCTGAACAGCTGACTTGGAGAATGATGCAAGCAAAGTAGAAGGTCGGCCCTTCACATGGGGGAACTAAATGGACACTTTTCTAAATTTTTTTTTAATTGAGGGGGAATTGCTTTACAATGTTGTGTTGGTTTCTGCCGCAGAAGATGTGGTACATATATACAATGGAATAAACGGACATTTTAACGCTGGATCTTTGAAGGATTGTGGAAACCTTGTTGGAGTGGTCAGTCAAGATAAGTTAGATGGTGGCTGAAGTAGTTGAAGCAACAGATGATGGGCAAGGCCTGAACCTGCTGGGCTTAAGCGGGTGGACGAGTGGTGCTGGGCTTTCAGCCTAGAATATGGTTCCTGTGTCCTCAGCCCCTCGCTGGCCCTCAGTTTAGTGGGCCTTGGCCTGTGAGTCATTCTGCAGGTGGGATCACTGGGGCTCTGACTTGCCCACCCAGTCCATCCAGGGCTGCACAACGGGCATGGCACTGCCTCTCCATGACAGGAAAGAGAGATTATTTTTTAGCCAAATTCTGCAGGATGATCTATTGCAGTTTTCATTTTCTCAGCACATTTTATTGAATTTTATTAGGTCATTTAGCAAATAATTTTAATTTTCTGCTTAGATCAGAATTTCAGAAAGTAATGTACTGTTGTACTGTTAATGAGTCCCTTAATAAGCTCCAGGAGGATGCGATTTGCAAATCACTCCCGAACATAACTGTCACTCAGCCTGGTTGCCAATTAGCTCACTCCTCAGCTGTTCTCCCTGAGAGGGTCCAGAGATTTCTGGAAGATTCCTGTACCTGGCTGTGCCTTCTGTGCAGGGGAGCAGGTGAGGAAGCCAGAGGTCATTTTAGCGTCAAGCTGTGGCACCTGCCGTTTTCTTGTTTCCTCCCTGGAGATCTAGTTCATAATCTCAAAACTGAAAGGCACTGTGGGTTGCATGGATCAAGTAATCATGACAACTTGGCAGCTTAACCACGCAGGCATCCTGGGATTTCGGCTGCAGGATGGTGATGAGCACAGAAGGGGATAGGATGCAAAATTGATTGAAGACGTGTCTATGCTGGGCACTGGACCAGGACACTCTGTTTATTAATATTATCTTTTCTACAAATAAGACATTAATGCTTTTCTTGTAAACTATTTTGTGCTGTGCTGTGCTTAGTTGCTCAGTTGTGTCTGACTCTTTTTGACCCCATGGATGTAGCCTGCCAGGCTCCTCTGTCCATGGGGATTCTCCAGGCAAGAATACTGGAGTGGGTAGCCTAAAAATCCAGGGGATCTTCCTGACCCAGAAATTGAACCGGGGTCTCCTGCATTGCAGGAGAATTCTTTACCAGGTGAGCTACCAGGGAAGCCCCAGTACTAACACAATCACTCCTTACTCTGCTAACAGTTTTAGGACAAGGGTTGGTAAAACTTTGGCCCACAGGCCAAATCTATTCTACAGATTGTTTATGTGAATAAAATTTTATTGGAAATTGAGGGAACTGAGGCCAAATTCTCTCAGCCACATATTGTCTAAGGCTGCTTTCATGCTACAGCGACGGAGCTAAATAGCTGTGACAAAGACAGGGTGGCCTGCAAAGCCGAAGATATTTGCTCTCTGGCCCTTACTGCAGTTTGCCGACCCATGGCTTAGAATATGGACTCTCATGCCTTTTTCTACTCATTTGTATGCCAGGTGGGTTCACAGATTCTATTGAATTTTGCACATAACTGAGATTGTACCATATGCCTTGTTCTGAGGTCTGACCTTTTTTTCCTCTTGATTATATGTCTTGAGGATCATTCCATGGCAGAATATTATTTTATTGATTTATATTTTATGACTACGTAGTAATCTATAATACAAATACCTTGTAATTTATTTATGCTTTCTCTGTCTTTTTTGTATTTCAGCCAATTATCTTCATGAGTTTTTCTAAATAAACTTTTCATTTTGGCATAATTTTCGATTTACAGAAAAGTTGCAAAGATAATACAGAGAATTCCTGTAGAGGGTCATCCAATTTCTCCTAATATTAACAGCTTATGTGACTGTGGGGTATTTGTCTACTGAGAAATCGACAGTAATACTATTTGTTAATTTTTAATTATAGCAGTAATTCTTATCAACTCACTCCTTGTAAAGATAAAAGAGTGTTGCTGTTGTTCAGTCACCAAGTCAAGTCCTATGTGTTGTGGCCCAGTGGGCTGCAGCTCGCCAGGCCTCTGTGTCCCTCGCCATCTCCCGGAATTTGCCCAAGTTCATGTTCATTGCATCAGTGATGCCATCCAACCTTCCAGAACAGTATAGATTAGGCTAAAGTTCTCTTTGATTTTCCATCCTAATCTCAGGACCCTTACCCCTGGGGTTCCTGCCTCACTTTGCTGTTTATTTTTCAAGACTTTTCTATATTAGCCACTATCACACACACACACACACACACACACACACGATATTGAAAGTATAATACAGTTTTATAGTTTAAAAATGTACCATGCTTATCATTCTTCAACTCGCGCTTTCCTCTCCAGTGGCCCTGGGTGTCTACTCATGGTCACGTACAGAGATCGGCTCCATTCTTGTACTCGCGGCTTTGCTTTTCTGCAATATGACATAACATAGTCAACTGAGCGGTTTCCTTATTGATGGCAGTTTAGGTTGTTTCTGTTTTTCACATTGTGAACAATGCTGCAATCAGCGTCCTTGCACATTCAGCTTGTTTTTTTGCACGTGTGTAATTATTTTGTTTTTTTGAGGGATAGATTCCTGTAATTAAAATCACTGGGTCAATGGGCACGTATGTACATTTTTCAGTAGATAGCACACAAAATTGTCATCTAAAAAGCCTTGTCATCATACAATTCCACCATGATGTGTGAGAGTGCCTTTTCCTAATAACTGTCACCCATGAAAATTACATTTTGGGGGGCCAGATTGAGAAATGCTTTGTTAATATAGGAAAAAGTAGACTTTAGAATAAAGAAAATTACCTGAGATAGAGAGGGACATTATAGAATGATTAAAGGGTCAATTCACTGGGAACATAGAACAGAGGACATGATCCTGTTGGGTAGACATGGTTATAAAGAGGCAAAGTACAATAGCAAAACTGTGTCTGCTAAATCGAAACATGCTACCCCTCAAGCCAACAATTCCAGCCCTGGCTACACACCCAAGAGAAAGGAGTATATATGTCCACCATCAGTGGCAAAGACAAATGTGCAGACGTTCAAAGCAGCATGATTCATAATAGCCAGAAACTAGAGAACAACCCAAACATCTAGCAACATAGAATGGATATATAGACTGTAAAGTATTCATGGGTTGGAATATCACACAGTAAAGACAAAGAATGAGTACCATTACATGCAGTGAGTTGGATGAACATCAGATATTATGTTGAATGAAAAAAGCAAGTACCAACAAGCAGATAATGTGTGATGTCATTTAAAAGAAGTTCAAACACAAGTAGGGAAAATTAATCTGTGGTGTAGAAGTCAGTATGGTGGTTCCTTTGTGATTGGGAATGGACATGAGAAACTTTCTGGGGCAGCCTACTATATCTGGAAATGTATGTATCTTTTTTTTTTTTTTTTCCGGCTGTGCAGCGTGGCTTGCGGGATCTTATTTCCCCAGTCAAGGGACTGAACCCAGGCCATGGCAGTGAAAGCCCAGAGTCCTAACCACTGGACCACCAGGGAACTTCCAAGAAATGTATATGTCTTGATCCGAGTGGTGGTTACATGGATGTACACATAGATAAAAATTCACTGGCCCTCAAGACTTGTGCCCCTATTCTATATCTTTGTAACAAAGTATACATGATCGATTCCGATTGAGCAACACTGTTAACTACTTACTTTGGTGCCAGACTCTGCTGTCATCTCCTGAGCTGCAGTCTTCCCTCATCTCTTGTCACGGGTTACCTGCCTCAGTTTCCCTGATGCATCCTGGTTCCTTGCTGGATCTGAGTGCAGCCCTGCTAGTGCCCCTTCCTGGGGGAGGGCCTTGGATTTTGTGCCTCCAGCCACTGGCTGGGCTCCGTTCATGGATATCCCGTTTGCTCCTTTTTTTCCCCTCCTGTAACTGACATTTATTGTAATTATCTAAAGCCCTGAAAGAGAAATTCAACAGTAAATGTGGGAAAGTAGCTTCGTAGCATATTCTGAGGTCCTGGCCCTGTTCATTCCTTTCTTTTTTAAAAAATTTATTTGTCTGCATCTTAGTTGTGTCTCGGTTAGTTGCATCATGTGAGATCTTTCCTTGCGGTGCGTGGACTCTCTAGTTGTGGCTCGAGAGTTCTGGAGCACAGGGCTCAGTAGCTGTGGCATGTAGCTTAGTTCCCTTCCCCTGTGGCATGTGGGATCTTAGTTCCCCATCGAGGGATTGAACCCATGTTTCCTGCATTGCAAGGAGGATTCTTAACCACTGGACCACCAGGGAAGTCCCACTATTTGCTCCTTTTTTGACCATGAAGATTTTTCCTGTTTGAGAGGTTGACTGCCAGTTCCAGTCCCAGAGGTGGGCTCCTCAGCAACTTGCACAGACCACCTTTGGTCTCTTTGCTAAGGACTCCCTAACCCACCTAAAGTTTCCCACCATCTCCACTTTTCATCTTCTCTGCTTCTGCACGTCCCCAGCCTAGTCCCCCTCCAACACCATTGCAGTTGCCTGTCTAGATGATTGTAAACATCCCTCGATGACACGGCAGAGCTGTCTCTGTCACAGGCATCAGCTGGAACACAGCTGAGCACTGAGGCATCCCCTCTCCAGTCCCCTCTAACTTCCCCTCTAATGGGCCTCCCTGATTTTAAAGGTGCTATTTCTTGGGTGGTTAAAGGGAGATGAGATGTTTATCAGGGGATGTGCCTGAGCATCATCTTTGCCAGTGAATCCCCCCGGGCATCTTTGCTACAAATGTGCCTGTTTGTCATTTCTTGCCTTGCTTGGAGCACTGACTTTATTGCCAGGAATGATCAAATCTCTTCTTGCAAAAACACCACCGGAACTGATAGCTGGAAAGATGACCCCAGTGACAGCCCATTACTAGAGAAATTAAAAAATGACTCAGCAGTTAGGGGACAAGAGCTCCGTGTGGGCGCACAGACTTCTCAGGCTTGCTTATGGGGTAGGATGGGAGCTGGGCTGTTGGTGGGTGATGGCAGGTGCTTTATTCCCGAAACAAAGGTGTCCACGTGCAATTGTGTCTACCAGAGCACTAGCTGGACTCATCTATGGGCTAGCTCCACAGTCTCTGGGCTGGTGGGTCCAGGTTCCTTATTTTAATTGCTTTTTATTTTCATATGGAACGAGAGTAAGGAGCAGCTTATTAACCAGTTCACTTTGACCAGTTTCCATTCCTTAACCAACTTGCAATAATTTGAAGTATTTCTGGAACAAAAGCAGCAGAGGGCTTCTCTAAAGTTAGTACTGTTGAGTCAAACGTTCAAGACAGAGTGGTCATCGGTTTTGTAGGGTGAGAAGTAAGCCTTAGGGGCTGTAGGGTGCTGCTGTGCATAGCTGCTCCTTCCTTGGGTGGCTGGGTGGGTGGGTGAGGGCCATCACTGAATGCCTATCTTCTAGCAGTAATCTGTTCCCTGTCACCAAGACACCAGGGATCTGGGCCTGGCTGAAGTAGACCTGGCTTCCAGTCCCAGGTCTGCCATTTTCTAGCCTCTCTGCCTTGGACAAATCGCAGGAGGACATATTTCTAGAGTTGGAACAGCTCCTCTATGGCTTGACCTCTCTGCATCAGCTCTGCGTGCTCAGCCTCTCTCTGCTTGGTTGCTTCCAAGACTGGAGTACTCACTACCTCTTGAGAGGAACCTGCTTCAATAGCCCCAAAGTCTGAATATCAAACATAAAACGGAGCTCATGCATTCCTTTATTCATTGGATGTTGGCTGTATCTGTAACCACATCTCTAGGTTCTTCAACCTATGGGTACATAAATAGTCACATCTTGTCTATTACAGGAAGGAGGTCCATGTGGAAACCTCCTAGGACTGTGACATGTCACCAGATTAGACCTGGCCAGTGTAGGTGTCAGGGCCAGCCAGGCTGGAACCTTGTCCTGGTCTGTTGGAGCAAGTACAGCATGACCTCTCCCCTCCCTTCCCCTTCCTTCCCCACCCCTCCCCTCCGTGAAACATCCAAGTACAGGGTTGTATTTAGGAAATGGGGGGAGTGACCTCTTCCCATCTCTGTGCTGCACTTGGTTGTTTGGGTCACAAAGATACACTGACCGTGCGCAATTGTACAACCTCCTCAGTGTTCAGTTCAGTTCAGTTGCTCAGTCGTGTCTGACTCTTTGTGACCCCATGAACCACAGCACGCCAGGCCTCCCTGTCCATCACCGCTCCTGGAGTTTACCCAAACTCATGTCCATCGAGTTGGTGATACCATCCAACCATCTCATCTTCTGTTGTCCCCTTCTCCTCCTGCCTTCAATCTTTCCCAACATCAGGGTCTTTTCAAATGAGTCAGCTCTTCACATCAGGTGGCCAAAATATTGGAGTTGCAGCTTCAAAATCAGTCCTTCCAGTGAATACCCAGGACTGATTTCCTTTAGGAGGGACTGGTTGGATCTCCTTGCAGTCCAAGCGACTGTCAAGAATCTTCTCTAAGACCACAGTTCAAAAGATCAATTCTTTGGCACTCAGCTTTCTTTATAGTCCAACTCTCACATCCATACATGACTACTGGAAAAACCATAGCCTTGACTATATGGACCTCTGTTGACAAAGAATGTCTTTGCTTTTGAATATGCTGTCTAGGTTGGTCATAACTTTCCTTCCAAGGAGTAAGTGTCTTTTAATTTCATGGCTGCAATCAACATCTGCAGTGATTTTGGAGCCCAGAAAAATAAAGTCTGATACTGTTTCCCCATCTATTTGCCATGAAGTAATGGGACCGGATCTCATAATCTTAGTTTTCTGAATGTTGAGCTTTAAGCCAACTTTTTCACTCTCCTCTTTCACTTTCATCAAGAGGCTTTTGAGTTCCTCTTCACTTTCTGCCATAAGGGTGGTGTCACCTGCATATCTGAGGTTATTGATATTTCTCCCAGCAATCTTGATTCCAGCTTGTGCTTCATCCAGCCCAGCGTTTCTCATGATGTACTCTGCATATAAGTTAAATAAGCAGGGTGACAATATACAGCCTTGACGTTCTCCTTTTCCTATTTGGGACCAGTCTGTTGTTCCATGTTCAGTTCTAACTGTTGCTTCCTGACCTGCATACAGATTTCTCAAGAGGCCGGTCAGGTGGTCTGGTAGTCCCATCTCTTTCAGAATTTTCCACAGTTTATTGTGATCCACACAGTCAAAGGCTTTGGCATAGTCAATAAAGCAGAAATAGATCTTTTTCTGGCACCCTCTTGCTTTTTCGATGATCTAGCGGATGTTGGCAATTTGATCTCTGGTTCCTCTGCCTTTTCTAAAACCAGCTTGAACATCTGGAAGTTCACGATTCATGTATTGCTGAAGCCTGGCTTGGAGAATTTGAGCATTACTTTACTAATACTTTACCTCCTCAGTGGGAGCATCTCATTTATCTTCTGTGTGATCCTTCTCTCCACAGGGCCTCTGACTTGTACCTAACCCACGTTTCCCTATCTCTTCTCTCCAACTGAACAAAATTTTCCCCTTCTGTGCTAACAAAGCGGGTATGCAAGAGGCATGGGCAACTCTTAGAGGGGAAGGAATTTCGTCTAAGTCCCACTCATAGGAAGCAATCAATTGCCAGCACTGGCTTGGCCGTGACACTGTGGTGCTAAATAGAGCACCTAGATGGTGCTTGGCACAGTGAATCCTCAGTACAGTTATAGCCAGTACAGTGGCCTTAGTGCCACATGCCAGGTCCGGTGTGAGACAATGTGGATCCTGGGATGTGGGCAGGATGGAAGGTGGGCATTGGAATAGCGAGGAGGATGGGGAGGCTCACCTGATTCCCAGCACAGGCAGCAGATGGGGCCATCAGCAAAGATCAGTTCACTTTCTCCCTCTGCCCCTCTTTCCTCTAGAAACCATTACAATTCTGAAATCTAGGTCCAGCAAGAATGATGCTCAAGCTTGGGCCAAGATTATCCCAAGAGACTGAAGAGATTGGCTTCATGGAAGATGTACGCTAGACACACTATGGGCATGGGTGGGCTATCTGGGGGTTTACTACCTCCAGGTAAAACTCTGATGGCCTCATGCCCCACTATACTTCATGTTACTCCATTCCTCTTCATGCTTCTGTGGAAATACCAGGTTAAGACTCTTGGATGCACTGATCGTTGGAGGTTGGTCCTGGGTGGGAAGGTTGTGGGGCTTTCTCAGGTGGGTCCTGAGGTGAGGAGACCAGAGAGAGAATCTGAAGGTTAGAAAGAAAGGAAGCAAAGCCCGTGGCTGAGACGTGGGGACCCAGATCAAGTGACCAGAATTTGTCAAAATTAAAAGCAGAATTCAACACTGCATGCAGAGTGGGTCAGGGAGAGCCATCCAGACTAAAGCAATGAAGGCGACAAGGATGTGTTGGAGGCTTCCTTTCATGCTCTGTGGGCAGGAGTCTGGGTCTCTTTGAATGGCATCAGAGCCACATAATGATGGGCATTTTCATTGTATTCCCTGCAAATGGTTGGGTTTGATTCTGTTTCCAAAGATCCGTTGGGCACCCACGTGCACATCTCACAACCACTTCAGTCTTACATCCCTAAAGAATCCGTATTCCTTTCTTCACACTTGCTTTCCTGGGAGTGGCTCTACCATTCACCTGCTCTCCCAGGTAGGAATTTGTCACCTCCTTGCCGTTTGCCATCTCTTGCTAAGTCTATGTTCCCTCCTCAATATTCTTTGAAAACCATCTCCCTCCCTCTCTGCTCTATGGCTGCCAGTTCTAGTGTGTCTCCCCTGGGGCACAAGGTCCTTCTGGCTCGGCTTTCTCTCTTGGAGATCTACTTTTCACGTGGTCACCTTTCTGTGCCCAAACCTTAAGCATGTCTCTTCCTCCTCCAGAATGAATCCTTGCTGCCTTCTGGGTGATGTCCAGACCTTGCATGAGACCCTCCTGAGTTGCAGAAGTGTCTGGTTCTGTCTCTCTGCAGTTACCCATAAGCACTTCCCCTACACAGCACCACTGAAATGTACTGAGTACTTGCTGTGTGTTGGGTCCTGTGCTGGGAGACATTCATGTGTGATTTCACTGACTCCAAGAACCATCTGATCTATATGTCTGCCTGTTCTCTGACTTCTGCCTGGAGCTATTTCCCTCCTCTCCAGCTATGAGTTTCCCCCTACAATCCATGTCTTTTGGAAAAGAATACATTTACACAAACTGTGTATTGGACTTACTGGATTTGAAGCCTGACTTTTTCACTTAGAAGCTGGGTTACCTTGTGCATATTATGTAGCCTTTCAATGCCTCAGTTTCCTCATCTATATGAATAGTGATAGCCCCTACCTTGTAATAGAACCCAATACATACTACCAGTAATGTGCTTAGCACAATGTCTAGAATGCCAGAATTGCCCCCAGAATGCTGGGTGTAACTCCACATACTGTTTTTAAATTGAAGTATAGTTGATTTGGGCTCCCCAGGTGGTGCCAGTGGTAAAGAACCCATCTGCCAATGCAGGAGACTTTAGAGAAGTGGGTTCAATCCCTGGGTCAGGAAGATCCCCTGGAGGAGGGCACAGCAACCCACTCCAGTATTCTTGCCTGGAGAATCCCATGGACAGAGGAGCCTGGTGGGCTACAGTCACCAAGGGTGACTGTAGGGTAACCAAGAGTCAGACACACAACTGAAGCGACTTAGCATGGCATGGCATGCATAGTTGATTTACAATATCATGTTAGTTTCAGGTGTACAATATAGCTATTCAGTGATACAGATATTTCTACTCTGATGCTGGGAAAGATTGAGGGTCGGAGGAGAAGGGGGGAACAGATGGTTGGATAACATCACTGACTCAATGGACATGAGTTTGAGCAAACTGCAGGAGATAGTGAAGGACAGGGAAGCCTGGTCCACTGCAGTCCATGGGGTTGAAGAGTCAGATACGCCTTAGTGACTGAACAATGAACAAAATCTATCTATCTTTCTTCAGATTCTCTTTTATAGGTTATTACAAAATATTGAGTATGGTTCCCTGTGCTATAAAGTAGGTCCTTATTGGTTATCAATTATATATATAGTAGTCTACATGCTCTTTATACCTGTTCTTCCTTCTGGAAGGATTCTATGCCAGCTGGACAATCTGGCTCACTTCTCATTCTTCAGGAACATTATTCCCTTCCTCTAGAGGCCTTTTGTGACCCCCTCAAGCTGGAAGATGTACCCTCCTTAGTTATCTTAGAGTATCCTGTGCTTACCTCCAACATAGCATAAAACAATTGTCTCTGGGGCAGTTGTGGTTTTCTTGTTTCTCTGATGTTTGAGCCCCTCAAGATCCAGTCTGTCCATGGTCATCTGTGTGCCAAGGGGTGAGCACAGTAGAGCAAGCCCTCAGTGGTGGGTGCTCACCAATGGACAAAATGAACAAGTAAGCGTGTGCCAGATCCTGGAAAGAGGCAGGGTGCCTTCCAGGTCAGCTGTTTCATTGAGCGCCCTGTCCTACAACCTGATGTGTCAAAGAACTTGGGTGGCCTGTCGCACCTCTGACCTCCTGACAAATTTAATGTAGGTTTGGGGCTCTCTTTATCCTGCACTCCCCACTTCTCAGTCCCTCAGCTGTAGAGTCACATTTGCATACTGCAGCCATGATCAAGCTGAAAGCATAGTGGAGATGAAAGGAGCCAAAAGCCAGGTCTCTTGGGCAATTTCCCTGGTAATGTAGGAACAGAATTATCCAAGGAGTGATTGACAAATTAGAAGCACTTTGCACCTAATTTTAATGCATTTGGCTCCTTGAGAAAAGGAATATGTTAAACTTAAAATTATTCACCTTGCAGAAGCTTCTGTCTTTCAAATCAGAATCAATCTTCACGTGGGGTACTAAATCTTAAGGAAACAAATTGCTTTCTATGGTACATTGCACTCTTTAAATGGCTTTATTTGGAGGGCCAGCTGAGCAAGTTAATTTCAGCGGCACAGCTGGTTGGCGATTGTGGAGTAGGCGCTATCCAACTTGCCTGTCGTTGGAGAGGGCCTGGCCTGGCGCTCATTAACCACCCTTGGATTAAGAAACAGTGAGAGTAAGCGGAACATGCACTGGACCATGGGGTGAAAATTAAAACAGAGTTTCAAGACTCAAGTCAGTTTGTTGATATACAAGACTGTGAACTTGGTTCTTGGAGCATCTTTTTTTCTTTTCTTCCCAGTGGTTCCCAAATATGAATGCTTTCATAGTTCAGGACCATGTTATGAAAGGACCACACAGACTTTTTCACATGGAGGTGATCATAATGGGATAACAATTTATAGTTTTTAATCTCATATGACATTTTAATGTCAAAAGAAGATAAAGCCAAAGGAACGCATCTCTAATTAGGGAATTTGAAGCATGAACTGGTGAGTAGAGACTTGCTGCCATTCCCCAGGAGACTGCCTACTTAAGAATTTTAACATTTTTTGAGCTGGGAAGAAACATAGAGATTTTTCTAGTCTAGTCTGCATTTTCACAGAATGAAGAAATTCCATTACAAAATACTTTAATAGTTGCCCATGCTTGGCTTGAATGTTATCAGTGATGGAAAACTCACCACATTATAAGGCAGCCCATCCCATTGTTGAGTAGTTTTAATTTAAAACAATTCCATCTTATTTTCCACTAAAATTGGTCTTCCTGAAACTTTCACCCGTGAGATATAGCTCTGCATTCTAGATCAAGTGTCTTTTGAATGACAGTCCTTCAGATGTTTGAGGGTGACTCCCAAGTCCCCTATTTCATCCCTCATTTGTCATCTGTTTTCTGGGTTAAACAGCCATCATTCCTTCTGTTGTCTCTCAGTATGAGTCTTCCAGCTGTCTCTGGGTCCTGCCATTTTTTTCTTTGGACATGTTCCAGTTTATTCACATCTTTCCTTTTTTTTTTTTGTTTTTTTTTGGGTGCATTGTATGGCATGTGGGATCTTAGTTCTTTGACCAGGGCTCAAATACATGCCTCCCTGGACTGGAAGTGAAGTGCAGAGCTTCAACCACTGGACTACCAGGGCAGACCCCATGTCCTTCTTAAAATGCAGTTAATGTAAGTTTTCTAAATGTAGTCTGGTTTTGGAGGGAGATTATCACTCATTCACGAAGCTTTGAAGCTGAGCCTGCCCATCCTGGAGCTGTGTGGATAGGCTTTGACAGTCTCCCAGGCAGGAGTGTGTCCTTCGACCTGTTACATTTGGTTTGGTCTGTTCTGGTCATCATTCTCTGCCATCCCATGCGTTTGCTACTCCTTTTAGCCACTTGCCATCCTCACATTTGATGAGCTGTCTTCCTGCCAGTCTTTCTGATGAGATAAGAAAGGCCATTAAGGATAATTTACTTGGTAACAAGAGGTGGCAACAACAGCAGCAGTTTTAAAAAAAACAAAACCCATCTTCTAAAAGTCATATATATATTTATTTAAAACATAAACACAAAGGAGATAACAATGATCTAAACCATTTTTGTGCGTGTCTGTTCATAAACATTTATCCGAGGGGTTCATATGTTTTTGCTGTTTTACTTACTATGAACATTTTCCATGTTAAGTAATCTTCTACAAGACCATTTTTAATGCTTCCCATTATATGGGCATACTATATATAATTTAATTAATCCCCTATTGCTGGGCATCTGGGTTTCTAATTTTTCTGTCTTGTGAACTGTGCTGCTAGGTTCTTACACTCATCCATGATAAATTCCTAGAAACACATTTGCTGAGGGCAGTGGGTAGACAAAACTTTGGATATTTGTTGCACTTCAGAAAGATTGTGAGATTTTAAACATACAGTTTTATATCCCAAAAAGTAGGAGCAGAACTAGATGCCCAATTTAAAATCCTTGCTTTAAATATGTGTTTCTTTTTTTTAAAAACTTTGTTATAGAATACCCTTATTATTTTAGGCTTCCCTGTTAAGAAAGTTTATTTCTTTAAAATAAAATAAAATAAAAAAAAGATTGTGGGACCTTCGGAAACTGAACTTGGTATCATTTCTCATTCAGACCATGGGATAATAGTTGGTAATGATGAATGTTTCAGACTTCAGATCCCCCAGATCTCAGGGGCTTTGAGGAAGTAACCTGGAAGATTCACCTTGTCTAAAACCCTGACTGAACTATCCAGTCAGTCTTACTCAAAACATGCCCTAATTTCTGGTTGTATTGTAGTGGAATCAGTTTGGATTGCAGAAATTTCGAAACTGTAGTAGAATTAGTTTCTGGATTTTTGAGATGTGGCATAGTTAAATGGATCCTTCAAACTGGAATCTGATTATTTTATTGTTTTTTTCAAAAGATACGGAATACACGGATACCAAGTAAATATAGTAGGTCCAGTCTCTCTAGGAACGGATGAATATAAGGCAATCACACAGCTGCTGACTATCAAAGGAACTGATGCTTCTAAGATTCTAAATTGTTAAGATGTAAATCACTTTCTTATACATATACAAAACTACAGAATTCCACACAGAAGCAAATCTTTATTTTAGCCATAAAACTCAGAAGATGTTTCTAATCTGTTGTCCATCTGACCACAGGGAGGTTGTAGAGCAGCTGGGATTGCAGTTGGTTACAACTAACAGAAACCTGACTACAGAGCTTTAACCAAGCTAGGGTTCATTTCTTTCACATAACAAGAAGTCCAGAGCTGGTACAGAGGTTGCCAGGAATCTAAATACCATCTAACTTCTTGGTCTACCATCTTTGTGACAAGATTTTTATCCTCTGGGTGGCAGGATGCCCAGAAGATGCTATGCTATGCTAAGTCACTTCAGTTGTGTTCGACTCTGTGTGACCCCATAGATGGCAGCCACCAGGCTCCCCCGTCCCTGAGGTTCTCCAGGCAAGAACACTGGAGTGGGTTGCCATTTCCTTCTCCAATGCATGAAAATGAAAAGTGAAAGCAAGGTTGCTTAGTTGTGTCTGACTCCTAGCGACCCCATGGACTGCAGCCCACCAGGCTCCTCCATCCATGGGACTCTCCAGGCAAGAGTACTGGAGTGGGGTGCCATTGCCTTCTCCGGCCCAGAAGATGGGGAAGGGCTAAAGCTGTACACAAGCTAGTTATGTTCTTTTTATTAGAAAAATACAGATTTGTTTCTAGTTTATCGCTTCAGAGTCTACATGGCCACCCCCTTGCTGCAAGGGAGACTGAAAGTGTGAATATGTCTTTTTCAAATCAAGGTTATTAATAAAAATGAAGGAGGAGAATGTGTTGGAAAAGCATTAGCCTGAAGACTAGAACTTTTAATTTCCAGGATTATAATTTCAGCTGTACTACTTGTAGACTCTGCAAATGCGGACAGGCCTATTTCCTTTTTGGCTTTAGTTGCATCATCTCTGAAGTGAAGAGGTTGGATAAAATGATGCCTGAGGGCATCAGTGTCCGGGGCTGGTTCATACTGACTCATGAGAGTGGAGTGTGTCTTCTCAATCTGTAATCACTGATGTTGTGGTCTGAATTTGGCCCTGGGGGTGATGGTGATATTTACACTATGGAAATTGGCCAATGCTGGTGATAGAAGCAAGGTCCGATGCTGTAAAGAGCGATATTGCATAGGACCTGCAATGTCAGGTCCATGAATCAAGGCAAATCGGAAGTGGTCAAACAAGAGATGGCAAGAGTGAATGTCGACATTCTAGGAATCAGCGACCTAAAATGGACCGGAATGGGTGAATTTAACTCAGATGACCATTATATCTACTACTGCGGGCAGGAATCCCTCAGAAGAAATGGAGTGGCCATCATGGTCAACAAAAGAGTCCGAAATGCAGTACTTGGATGCAATCTCAAAAACGACAGAATAATCTCTGTTCGTTTCCAAGGCAAACCATTCAATATCACAGTAATCCAAGTCTATGCCCCAACCAGTAATGCTGAAGAAGATGAAGTTGAACGGTTCTATGAAGACCTACAAGACCTTTTAGAACTAACACCCAAAAAAGATGTCCTTTTCATTATAGGGGACTGGAATGCAAAAGTAGGAAGTCAAGAAACACCTGGAGTAACAGGCAAATTTGGCCTTGGACTACGGAATGAAGCAGGGCAAAGACTAATAGAGTTTTGCCAAGAAAATGCATTGGTCATAGCAAACACCTTCTTCCAACAACACAAGAGAAGACTGTACACATGGACATCACCGGATGGTCAGACTGATTATATTCTTTGCAGCTAAAGATGGAGAAGCTCTATACAGTCAACAAAAACAAGACCAGGAGCTGACTGTGGCTCAGATCATGAACTCCTTATTACCAAATTCAGACTTAAATTGAAGAAAGTAGGGAAAACCACTAGACCATTCAGGTATGATCTAAATCAAATCCCTTATGATTATACAGTGGAAGTGAGAAATAGATTTAAGGGCCTAGATCTGATAGATAGAGTGCCTGATGAACTATGGACTGAGGTTCGTGACATTGTACAGGAGACAGGGATCAAGACCATTCCCATGGAAAAGAAATGCAAAAAAGCAAAATGGCTGTCTGAGGAGGCCTTACAAATAGCTGTGAAAAGAAGAGAAACAAAAAGCAAAGGAGAAAAGGAAAGATATAAGCATCTGAATGCGGAGTTCCAAAGACTAGCAAGAAGAGATAAGAAAGCCTTCCTCAGCAATCAATGCAAAGAAATAGAGGAAAACAACAGAATGGGAAAGACTAGAGATCTCTTCCAGAAAATTAGAGATACCAAGGGAACATCTCATGCAAAAATGGGCTCGATAAAGGACAGAAATGATATGGACCCAACAGAAGCAGAAGATATTAAGAAGAGGTGGCAAGAATACACAGAACTGTACAAAAAAGATCTTCACGACCCAGATAATCACGATGGTGTGATCACTGACCTAGAGCCAGACATCCTGGAATGTGAAGTCAAGTGGGCCTTAGAAAGCATCACTACGAACAAAGCTAGTGGAGGTGATGGAATTCCAGTTGAGCTATTTCAAATCCTGAAAGATGATGCTGTGAAAGTGCTGCACTCAATATGCAAGCCAATTTGGAAAACTCAGCAGTGGCCACAGGACTGGAAAAGGTCAGTTTCATTCCAATCCCAAAGAAAGGCAGTGCCAAAGAATGCTCAAACTACTGCACAGTTGCACTCATCTCACATGCTAGTAAAGTAATGCTCAAAATCCTCCAAGCCAGGCTTCAGCACTACGTGAACCGTGAACTTCCAGATGTTCAAGCTGGTTTTAGACAAGGCAGAGGAACCAGAGATCAAATTGCCAACATCCACTGGATCATGGAAAAAGCAAGAGAGTTCCAGAAAAACATCTATTTCTGCTTTATTGACTATGCCAAAGCTTTTGACTTTGTGGATCACAATAAACTGTGGAAAATTCTGAAAGAGATGGGAATACCAGACCACCTGACCTGCCTCTTGAGAAACCTGTATGTAGGTCAGGAAGCAACAGTTAGAACTGGACATGGAACAACAGACTGGTTCCAAATAGGAAAAGGAGTACATCAAGGCTGTATATTGTCATCCTGCTTATTTAACTTCCATGCAGAGTACATCATGAGAAGCGCTGGACTGGAAGAAACACAAGCTGGAATCAAGATTGTCAGGAGAAATATCAATAACTTCAGATATGCAGATGACACCACCTTTATGTCAGAAAGTGAAGAGGAACTAAAAAGCCTCTTGATGAAAGTGAAAGAGGAGAGTGAAAAAGTTGGCTTAAAGCTCAACATTCAGAAAATGAAGATTATGGCATCTGGTCCCATCACTTCATGGGAAATAATGGGGAAACAGTGCAAACAGTGTCAGACTTTGTTTTTTTGGGCTCCAAAATCACTGCAGATGGTGACTGCAGCCATGAAATTAAAGACGCTTATTCCTTGGAAGGAAAGTTATGACTAACCTAGATAGCATATTGAAAAGCAGAGACATTACTTTGCCAACAAAGGTCCATCTAGTCAAGGCTATGGTTTTTCCAGTGGTCATGTATGGATGTGAGAGTTGGACTGTGAAGAAGGCTGAGTGCCGAAGAATTGATGCTTTTGAACTGTGGTGTTGGAGAAGACTCTTGATCCCTTGGACTGCAAGGAGATCCAGCCAGTCTATCCTAAAGGAGATCAGTCCTGGGTGTTCATTGAAGGGACTGATACTGAGGCTGAAACTCCAATACTTTGGCCACCTCATGTGAAGAGTTGACTCGTTGGAAAAGACTCTGATGCTGGGAGGGATTGGGGGCAGGAGGAAAAGGGGATGACAGAGGATGAGATGGCTGGATGGCATCACTGACTCGATGGACGTGAGTTTGAGTGAACTCTGGGAGTTGGTGATGGACAGGGAGGCCTGGTGTGCTGTGATTCATGGGGTCGCAAAGAGTCGGACATGACTGAGTGACTGAACTGAACTGAGTATGTTAAAAAATTTTCAATCAAATATTTAAGATTCCATGGCATGGTTTGGGATATGAAGGGGAGGGGTATGCCTTCCACTATTATTGGGCCCAGAGCAGATACCAGAACTCTGGCCAGCTTCCTGCTTCTCTTTAAGACTTGTTGCAATCTGTGACTTCACTTTCACTTTTACTTTTCCCTTCCTAGCACTTCCACAGCTAAGTCTTGTTTGAGCAGAATGAAAAAAGCAAGGAGTGTTTAATATCTTGTTCCTCAAAAATGTGGTTTTGAACCAGTGACATGGGCATCCCCAGAAAGCTTGTCTAAAAAGCAGAATCTTGAGTTCTGCCCAGACCTACTGAGTCAGAATGTGCGTTGTAACAAGCTTCCTGGGTGATCTGTATGCCCTCTAAAGCTTGAGAAGTTCTGGTGCAAAAGGTTACTGGACAGTCTCTAGGCCAGATACGGCTGTCCCCTGGGCCTCACTAAGGAGATCTACCTGTAATTCTAAGCATTTCCATGGACTTCCCTGGCAGTCCAGTGGTTAAGACTCCATGCTTCCAATGCAAGGGGCACAGGTTGCATCCCTGATCGGGGAGCTAAGGTCCTGCATGCCACATAGTACAGCCAAAAATAAATAAGCCTGATGTCTATACCTACACTAAACACCTCCTTGCTGCAAGGAGCTGTGACCAGTCTTAGGAAGTAAGGCATAGGGTCAGTAGACCTAGATTACCGTCTGAGCTCTCTCTTCCCTCTAAAGGATTCCCCCTTTGGGACCCATCCTTGTGCCACTAACCCCAGAGTTAGTCTTTGAATGGATAATTGAAGGCATGGATCCCAATAGCCTGGGACAGTTTTCCCTTTCATATGACTTTAGAGTCTGGAGAAACTGTCCTCAATTTGCTTTGTCATTCATGACTTGATCAAGTTGTCATGTTTGAACCTTCCCTTTTCTAAGGCTTAAGCCTTTTCTTAAGAAAAGGATAGACCTTTGATGGTTACCTGTTTTGTGTTAAGTACCAGATGCTTAGTTTATGTGATCTCATTTAAGCTTTACCTCCCACTATGTAAAGTACACCTCATCACACTCCTTTTGCATACTTGAAAAAAAACCCAAGGCTCAAAAATTAAGTAACTAGGGACTTCCCTGGTGGTCCAGTGGTTAAGAATCGTCCTTCCAATGTAGAAAATGTGGGGTTGATCCTTGGTTGAGGAACTAAAATCCCACAAGTTGGGGGGCAACTAAGCTTATATGCTATGACTACTGAGCCCATGTGCTGCAAATAGATAGAAACCCTCAGCTACCACTAGAGAAGTCCACAGGAAAGCTCCTGCATGCTTCAACTAAGATCCAATGCAGCTAAATAAACAAATAAATATTAAAAAATTAAGTGGCCAAAGATCGTTCTTAAATGAGAAGATAGTAATTGTTTGAATGGTAGACCTTGAAAAATTCTCCTCCACTAGATAGAAATAAATGACTCAAATAGCATTTCCTTCCTCTGGTCTTGGCTTTTTTTATTTTCATTTTTTTTAGACTTCCCACCTGATTATAGCTACTGGAATTTCATGAGTGATCTGGTCCATGCCCACAATGCTTGGGCATATTTCTAAATACTGTTTACAGTTTGAGACTCCCCTGGCAGTCCGGAGGTTAAGACTTGGCCTTCTACTGCTGGGTTGGAGGTTTGATCAGGAAGCTAAGATCTCACAAGCTTCATGCACAAAAAGCCAAAGCATAAAAACAGGAGCAATATCGTATCAACTTAAATAAAGACTTTAAAAAAATGGTTCACATAAAACAATCTTAAAAATAGAAATACTTTCTACGTTTCATTTAATCTTCACGGGAACCCTGCACCACTGCTTTTATAACTCCATTTTACAGATGGGGAGTAGTGAGTGTCAGAAATGGAAAACAGTATAATTTCCTAAAATGGTTACACGTCGAGTTACCATGTTGTTGTTCAGTTGCCAAGTCGTGTCCGACTCTTCATGGCCCCATAGACTGCAGCATGCCAGGCCTCCCTGTCTCCCCCACAACCTCCTGGAATTTGCCCAAGTTCACATCCATTGCCAGCAATTCCAATCCTAGGTATATACCCCAGGAAATTAAAACATACATCCACACAAACACTTGTATACAAGTGCTCACAGTAGGATTATTCATGATAGCCAAAAAGAGGGAAACAATTGAAATATCTATCAACAGAAGACTAGGTAAATAGTGGTATATCCATATAAAGGAATGTTACTCAGCCATAAAAGGAATAAGCTACAGATTCATGCTACAACCTAGATGAAACTTGCAAGCATTATGTGAGAGAAGTGAAAGAAGCCAACCACCAAGGACCACGTATTATATGATTCCATTTATGGGAAGTTCCCAGAACAGGCGAGTGCATTGACACAGAAAGTAGATTAGTAGATGTTTAGAGCTTGAGGAGTGATGGGGAGAGTGAAGAGGGTGAAAGCTAATGGAATGAAGGGTTTTTTTGGACACTGCAATGTTCTGAAATTGATTGTGGTGATGGTTGCAGGATTCCATGAATATATTAAAAGCTATTGAATTATATATATTTAAAAATTATTATATTTTATATATTTTTAATTGGAGGATAATTGCTTTGCATTATTGTCTTGGTTACGCCATGTATCAACATGAATCAGCCATAGATATACATATGTCCCCTCCCTCTTGAACCTCCCTCTCACTTCCTATACTTTGAATGAGTGAGTTTATGGCAAGTGGATATCTTAATAAAACTGTAAAAAAAAAAAACCCCCGAAAAATCCAAACTGAAATCAAAACAACTATGCAGCAGAGTCAACAGTGGAAGCAAGGGGTTCTCTGTCCAGTCCTGTATCCATTCTACCCACTGCACCCTGTTCAGTCATGGCTCCCACCCCAGGCTGTTCCCCGACATCCCGCTGCCCAGCATTCCCAATCAGTTACGTTAGAAGGTCTGGAGTGGGGTCTGGGAAACAGTAGATTCTAAAGCTCCCAGGTAATTCCCAATGTGCACCATGATCTGTACAGAGAAACTTTTCTCGAGCCTGGCTGCATGGGCTCTGGTACCATGCGTCTTTGTTCAGAGGCTGTGATCTACATGGAATCTAAAAGATCTGGCATGAAATTTTGATCAAAGCAATTATCTCTATGCTTTTTCAGTGGAGGTTGTTTATGGCATAGCAGTCAGAGAAATTGAACTGTCAGAAACTAATATAAGAATAATAAGGGAATATTTCTTCTTCATTGAACACCCAAGATGAATAGCAGGCAAAATAAAAATTTAAATTTAATTGAATATGTATACAATGTTACTCTTTTGTTAAAAGACTATATTAGAAGGAAACAACCAGACCCTCAATTTTTTCCAATAATGTTAGTGTTATATATCCTGGCTTGAATAAAACACATTTCATAAAACACCTACACAGTTCTGCAGTGCATTATGAATCGCCTCTCTGGAGAAATCTTACATGCCTTTCAACTTTGACATAGTGAGACAGTAATAATAGAAGTCTTTGGCATATCATTTTGCAGACATTGTAAGCATTTTTAGCTTTACTGATGGAAAGCCAGGGCTGACCTTACTGGTACTGACCTGCAGTGGTTTGGGAGAGGTAAACAGGGCAGGAAGGGCCCTCCCTCTTTGTTCCCTGCACAGGTGGGGCTATGTACACAAAAGCCAAATGGGAATGTATTAGAAATTGTGTGAGTTGAGATAGAAGGTAGCTGCTCTTGGAGAAGCTCAAAATGCGTGTGGCTTAATAAATGAGAAGCTGGCTTCTGTCTCATTAATACATGAGAAGCTGGTTTCTGTCTCAGGTAAAAGTCCAGGATGATGCAGCCACTCTGCCCTTCACTAGTGCTCGAGGATCGAGCTTGCTCGATACTTGATGCTCTTCCATTCCTAGGCTATTTCCTTTCTCCTTGTTGTCAGATGTGGCCCACCATGACCTTCAGCAGTGTATCTGCTGGGGTCGGGGTAGGGGTAGGGGTGAGGAAAGCAGAGACCGCCTCTTCCTTCTACGGGCAGGAACTGGGAGTTGCGTGCATCACTTCAGCTCACATCCTATTAGCCAGAACTTAACCATCCTAACCATAGGACAACATCTAGCTACAAGGGAGGTTAGGAAATGTAATGTTTATTTTGATTAGTAAAATGCCCAACTGAGTCCAGGGTTTCCATTACTACAGAAAAAGGAGAAAAATGGATATTGGGGGCTTAACTAACAGTTTCTGATAAAGGGAGACCAAAGGGCTTGAAATCATGGATATTATGAAGGAAAATGAGTTTTCTCCTTGGAGTTGTCTAGTTTTACCTCTCAACCATGTAATAAGGAAGCAGGCCCAACTAACTCCTTCCTTTCTCCAGAATCCTGATTGTCTCGGGGTCAGACAGAAATTCAGGTTCAGGGAGAACTTAGTGAGGTGTTGAGTGCCTAATGAAGCTTCAGTTATTCATGCCAATCCCTTGAAATAGGTCTTATATTCATTTACTAATGGGAGACTAGTGGATCAGAGAGGCTAAGTGACTGTCTCAAAGCCACACAGCTGACTGAGTTCTAGAAGAGGTGCTGCTGCTGCTGCTAAGTTGCTTCAGTCGTGTCCGACTCTGTGCGACCCCAGAGACGGCAGCCCACCAGGCTTCCCCGTCCCTGGGATTCTCCAGGCAAGAACACTGGAGTGGGTTGCCATTTCCTTCTCCAATGCATGAAAGTGAAAAGTGAAAGTGAAGTTGCTCAGTCGTGTCCGACTCCTAGCGACCCCATGGACTGCAGCTTACCAGGCTCCTCCGTCCATGGGATTTTCCAGGCAAGAGTACTGGAGTGGGTTGCCATTGCCTTCTCCTAGATGCTAATGAGTTAGATTTTTAAGGAGATCGCACCTAGGACATGTGGGGAGGGTAATGGGGCTTAGAAAGAGGGGGCAGCAGGTACTTAAAGGAAATGCAGCTATAAGAACTTCCATCAAGTGGAGATGTAGAGTGTGTGTGGGAGCGGTGGGAGATGCAGTGGAAGGAACAAGCAGGGGCCAGTTATGTGGGACACAAAAATAGGCTTTTGCAGGGTAAGGGGAGCCCTGATGGGTTTAAGCGTGAGAGTGTCACGGTCGGGTTTGCCTTTTGAGAAATCTGCTCTGGGGGCAGGAGATCAGCTGGGACCTGGAGAAAAGATCTAAGGGGGTGATAAACTAACACCTTTGTGGTGCAAATGGCAGCTTGGGGACAGAGTCAACAGGTGTCAAGGAGGTAAACCTTTAGTTCTGATTGAATGTGGGGATGAGAGAGGGACAGAATTACAGGACAATTCCTAGAAGGACCCCGGTTTATGGTGTGGATGATTGGTTTGGTGATGGTTCCATTTGTGAAGAAAGGTTTAACTAGTTTGTCTCCAACTGCAAAAAATCATGGTTCCAAACATCTTCATCATAGGAGACTATACAACTGAGAAATATGTGGGAGGAGCTTCCCTGGTGGTCCAGTGGCTGAGCCTCTGTGCTCCCAACACAGGGGCCCTGGGTTTGGTTCCTGATCAGGGAGCTAGATCCCACGTGCTGCAACTAAGAGTTCACAAGCCATAACTAAAGTTCTCACCTGCTGCAACTGAGAATATCCCATGTGACACAGCTAAAGATTCTGCAACGAAGATCGAAGATTCCTCGTGCTTCAACTAAGACTCAGTGCAGCCAAATAGATATTAAAAAAAAAAGAGATAAATATGTGGGAAAAATAGAATCTGATGACCAGGGTAGTTACAAACTTATGAAAGTCCCTATTAACACAATTTTCAGATCAGATCGGATCAGATCAGTTGCTCAGTCGTGTCCGACTCTTTGCGACCCCATGAATCGCAGCATGCCAGGCCTCCCTGTCCATCACCAACTCCCGGAGTTCACCCAGACTCATGTCCATTGAGTCAGTGATGCCATCCAGCCATCTCATCCTCTGTCGTCCCCTTCTCCTCCTGCCCCCAATCCCTCCCAGCATCAGAGTCTTTTCCAATGACTCAACTCTTTGCATGAGGTGGCCAAAGTACTGGAGTTTCAGCTTTAGCATCATTCCTTCCAAAGAAATCCCAGGGCTGATCTCCTTCAGAATGGACTGGTTGGATCTCCTTGCAGTCCAAGGGACCCTCAAGAGTCTTCTCCAACACCACAGTTCAAAAGCATCAATTATTTGGCGCTCAGCCTTCTTCACAGTCCAACTCTCACATCCATACATGACCACAGGAAAAACCATAGCCTTGACTAGACGAACCTTTGTTGGCAAAGTAATGTCTCTGCTTTTGAATATGCTATCTAGGTTGCTCATAACTTTCCTTCCAAGGAGTAAGCGTCTTTTAATTTCATGGCTGCAGTCACCATCTGTAGTGATTTTGGAGCCCCCCAAAATAAAGTCTGATACTGTTTCCATTGTTTCCCCATCTATTTCCCATGAAGTGGTGGGACTGGATGCCATGATCTTCGTTTTCTGAATGTTGAGCTTTAAGCCAACTTTTTCACTCTCCACTTTCACTTTCATCAAGAGGCTTTTGAGTTCCTCTTCACTTTTTGCCATAAGGGTGGTGTCATCTGCATATCTGAGGTTATTGATATTTCTCCCGGCAATTTTGATTCCAGTTTGTGTTTCTTTCAGTCCAACGTTTCTCATGATGTACTCTGCATAGAAGTTAAATAGTCAGGGTGACAATATACAGCCTTGACGTTCTCCTTTTCCTATTTGGAACTAGTCTGTTGTTCCATGTCCAGTTCTAACTGTTGCTTCCTGACCTGCATACAAATTTCTCAAGAGGCAGATCAGGTGGTCTGGTATTCCCATCTGTTTCAGAATTTTCCACAGTTTATTGTGATCCACACAGTCAAAGGCTTTGGCATAGTCAATAAAGCAGAAATAGATGTTTTTCTGGAACTCTCTTGCTTTTTCCATGATCCAGCGGATGTTGGCAATTTGATCTCTGGTTCCTCTGCCTTTTCTAAAACCAGCTTGAACATCAGGAAGTTCACGGTTCACGTAGTGCTGAAGCCTGGCTTGGAGGATTTTGAGCATTACTTTACTAGCGTGTGAGATGAGTGCAATTGTGCGGTAGTTTGAGCATTCTTTGGCATTGCCTTTCTTTGGGATTGGAATGAAACTGACCTTCTCCAGTCTTGTGGCAACTGCTGAGTTTTCCAAATTGGCTGGCATATTCAGTGCAGCACTTTCACAGCATCATCTTTCAGGATTTGCAATAGCTCAACTGGAATTCCATCACCTCCACTAGCTTTGTTCGTAGTGATGCTTTCTAAGGCCCACTTGACTTCACATTCCAGGATGTCTGGCTCTAGGTCAGTGATCACACCATCGTGATTATCTGGGTCGTGAAGATCTTTTTTGTACAGTTCTTCTGTGTATTCTTGCCATCTCTTCTTAATATCTTCTGCTTCTGTTAGGTCCATACCATTTCTGTCCTTTATCAAGCTCATCTTTGCCTGAAATGTTCCTTTGGTATCTCTGATTTTCTTGAAGAGATCCCTAGTCTTTCCCATTCTGTTGTTTTCCTCTATTTCTTTGCATTGATCGCTGAAGAAGGCTTTCTTATCTCTTCTTGCTATTCTTTGGAACTCTGCATTCAGATGTTTATATCTTTCCTTTTCTCCTTTGCTTTTCCCTTCTCTTCTTTTCACAGCTATTTGTAAGGCCTCCCCAGACAGCCATTTTGCTTTTTTGCATTTTTTTTCTATGGGGATGGTCTTGATCCCTGTCTCCTGTACAATTTACCCCTACAAAATTAAGGCAATAACAGAGTCCTGAATAAAGATGACATCAATGACTTTTTTTCCCTACATCTTTAATTAGTAAAACAGCAAAAATAGGTACCGTATCATTTAACTCCCACTGACTGTAGCTGTCTTGAAATTTTCTATACTATCTTTCCCAATGGTTTTGATGGACTGCATGTAGATATGTTTCGCTCTATTGAAAATGATAAGCATATTCAGAGGCATTTTCTTTTAGTGTCTAAAGCTCCATCCCAATGCTTAAGGCCTTTCGAATTTTCTGATCTGGACTGTCAAAGTCATCATATCTAGGTCCTGACTCAAAATTAACTATCACCAATTTATGCGTAAACTTGATCCCAAGTTCTCACAGCTATAATGCAAAGGCACAGAGAATGAAGTCCATCTAAGTACAACAGAGTAAGGGGAGATTACTGCTGGGGAGAGACTGCCACATTTTAAAGCCAGTTAAGGGTATGTACTGTAGACCATAAAGGCGTGAGTCAGCTTTCAGTTTCCCCTTGGTTTCTGACACTTCATGCACCCGCTACTGTTCACTTGACTCCAGCAGGGGGCTCAGCTTCAGTGCAGTCCTTCAACAAGGTTTCCCTGAGACCAACAAGGATGGAAGAAGACAGAGGTGGCTTCAGTCTCCCTTGTAGGTCTTAGCTCCACATCCTCTCATGGCTGAGCTGGTCTTGACCTTACGTTCGAGCTCTGAAAATGGCTTGTCTTGTTCCTGAGAAGTTGAGCTATACAACTCATTGACATGTCAATAACCTCAGATACGCAGGTGACACCACCCTTATAGCAGAAAGTGAAGAGGAACTGAAGAGCCTCTTGATGAAGGTGGAAGAGGAGAGTGAAAAAGCTGGCTTAAAACTCAACGCTCAAAAAACCAAGATCATGGCATCCAGTCCCATCACTTCATGGCCAATAGATGGGAAAACAATGGAAACAGTGACAGACTTTATTTTCTTGGGCTCCAAAATCACTGCAGATGGTGACTGCAGCCATGAAATTAAAAGATTCTTGCTCCTTGGAAGAAAAGCTATGACAAACCTAGATAGCATATTAAAAAGCAGAGACATCACTTTGCAAACAAAGGCCTGTATGGTCAAAGCTATGGTTTTTCCAGTAATCATGTATAGATGTGAGAGTTGAACCATAAAGAAGGCTGATCACTGAAGAATTGATGCTTTTGAACCGTGGTGTTGGAGAAGACTCTTGAGAGTCCCTTGGACAGCAAGGAAATCAAACCAGTCAATCCTAAAGGAAATCAGTCCTGAATGTTCATTGGAAGGACTGATGCTGAAGCTGAAGATACAATACTTTGGCCACATGATGCGAAGAGCAGATTCATTGGAAAAGACCCTGATGCTGGGAAAGACTGAAGGCAGGAGGAGAAGGGGATGACAGAGGATGAGATGGTTGGATGGCATCAGCAACTGGATGGACATGAGTTTGAGCAAGCTCTGGGAGTTGGTGATGGACAGGAAATCCTGGTGGGCTGCAGTTCATGGGGTCGCAAAGAATTGGATATGATTGAGCGACTGACCTGAACTGAAATAGGGTTTTGAAGGATAAATGAGCTCTTCCAAGGGAAACAAGCAGAGAAAGATAGCATATTTCTATAATTTTGTTAGAATTTCTCTCTACTCACCTCTCATAAGAGGAGCCTGGCCTTAGAGGATAGTAAATGTGTGTGTATGTGTGTTTCTAGTCTTTTTCTTACATTGGGCGGCAGGTTCTTTACCACCGGCACCACCTGGGAAACCCTGTAGTCTTTTTCAAGATAAACAAAATTCTGAGGATTTCCCCTTTCTTTCCACCTATTTTTGGACAAACTTGGAGGCATAAGTGCTTTGCAAGAGCTACGTCGTGTTATAGCATGATGATGGATGAGAGAAATTTATCAGTGTTGGCTGAGAAATTCATCTATGAGGTTAAAGTTTTAAAACTTTAATAAATCACATCTTTTAAACCTGGGATTGAAAACCCATCTAAAGAGACAGTAGTAGAGTATTGGATTATATACCATTCCACTTCATTTGCTGGGGGCTCGGGGGGGCCTTTACCCTGGGGCCTGCTTTGCTGTGACTCCTGCCACGTTGCAGTCCAAAGTTCCCTTCCCTTGATTAATGTGATTTTTCTGTGTTTTCCTGGTAACTCAGAACCAATGAGAAACAATGATCCTGGTAACCACCTCCTGCAGTTCTTTTGATAGGGCCCTCAGCAGAGCAGAACGGTTAATTATGGGAGGCACCCGGGGAGGGTGCTTTTAAACGCCCACAGCAGTGGCAGTCACAGCAGCTCAATATCACTTCCACCAGCACCTTTCCTTTTTTAAATTAATTTTTTTTTTTTTTACTGGAGTATCACTGACTGACAATGTTGTGTTAGTTTCTCCTGTGCAGCAAAGTGAGTCGGTTATACATACACATACATCCACTCTTTTTCAGATTCTTTTCCCATATAGAATTTCCCACATTACAGAATATCGAAAACAGTTTTCTGCACTATTCAGTAGGTCCTATTATCTATTTTATATATAGTAGTGTGTGTCGGAGAAGGCAATGGCACCCCACTCCAGTACTCTTGCCTGGAAAATCCCATGGACGGAGGAGCCTGGTAAGCTGCGGTCCATGGGGTCACTAGGAGTCGGACACGACTGAGCGACTTCACTTTCACTTTTCACTTTCATGCATTGGAGAAGGAAATGGCAACCCACTCCAGTGTTCTTGCCTGGAGAATCCCAGGGATGGGGGAGTCTGGTGGGCTGCCGTCTATGGGGTCGCACAGAGTTGGACACGACTGAAGCGACTTAGCAGCAGCAGCAGCAGCAGCAGCAGTGTGTATATGTTAATCCCAGTCTCCCAGTTTATCCCTCCCTCCCCACTCTAACCACATGGTTGTCTTCTACATCTATGACTCAACTTCTGTTTGGTAGGTTCATTTGTACCACTTTTTAGATTCTATATGTAAACAATATAGTATGATATTTGTCTTTGTCTGATTTTACCCTCAGCATGACGATCTCTAGGTCCATCTACGTTGCTGTGAATGGCATTATTTCATTATTTTTATGGCCAAGTAATATCCCATTGTATGTACGTACCACATCTTCTTTATCCATTCTTCCACCAGTGGACATTTAGGCTGCTTCCATGTCCTCACTATTGTAAATAGTGCTGTAATGAACATTGGGGTGCATGTATTCTTTCAAATTGTTGTTTACTCTGGGTATGTGCCCAGGAGTGGGATTGCTGGATCATGTGATAATTCTATTTTCAGTTGAGGAAACTCCATATTGTTCTCCACCGTGGCTGTATCAATTTACCTTTGTAAACAATGTAGGAGGTTTCCCTTTTCTCCGCACTCTCTCCAGCATTTGTTTGTAGATTTTTTGATGATGGCCATTCTGACTGGTGCGAGGTGATGCCTCACTCTAGTTTTGATGTGCATTTCTCTAACAGTTAATCAGTGATGTTGAGCATCTTTTCATGTGCCTCTCGGCCATCTGCTCCACCAGCCCCTTTCTACACCCTGGGAGGCTGTGTGCTGTCAGGGTTGTAGACCAGAGAGACCAAGACTTTTCTGGGCCAAACTGGTGGTGATTTTATAAGCATGTGTGTAAAGGGTCCTATTTTAATGATGCCTCTTGGGGTGAAATCAGAAGGTCAGGGCAATGAGAAAGCAATCAGTGCATCAGGGGACTCTTAAAGGGTGATGTGTACAATCTCCAGTGGCTCATGGATATTTCTTTTTCTCCTTCCAAAAGGGGCCAGGAGGATGGGTCACAGGAGGCCTCCAGGTACCAGGAGCACCAGCTATGCTTTGTTTCTCTGTGGGTGGAAAATATTCTGTGACTCAGGGAGGCAGCTGGAGACCAAAGCAGCACTTAAAGCCGGGCAGCAGCTCAGGAAGAATGAATGGCCTGTAATTAAAGCTCTCTCTGCTTCGTTGCGGCAGCTAAGAGGTCAGCTTCAAGAATTCTGTCCTCTAGCTTGTTAGGACTCTCAGTCTTGGCCAGGTTTCAGAAATGTTTCCTTCTTAGCATATCTTCCTTTAAACTTTAAAAGGGAGATCTACTAGGACTTCTCCAGTGGTCCAGTGGTTAAGAATACACCTGCCAATGCAGGGGACATGGGTTTGAACCCTGCTCTGGGAAGATCCCAAATGCCTTGGAGCAGCTAAGCCCATGCAGCACCAATAATTACTGAGCCTGTGCCCTGGAACCTGGGAGCCACACCTACTGAAGCCCATGTGTCTAGAGCCCGTGCTCCACAGCAAGAGAAGCCACTGCATTGAGAAGCCCGTGCAGTTTTAGTTGGAGAGTAGCCCCTGCTCTCTACAGCTAGAGAAAGCCCATGTACAGCAACAGAGTTCCAGCACAGTCAAATACAGAAGTGAATAATTTTAAAAGGGAGAGGGATCTATTGGCTTTTGAGGGAACTAGGTAATATTTGATTGGAGAAGGCAATGGCACCCCACTCCAGTACTCTTGCCTGGAAAATCCCATGGATGGAGGAGCCTGGTGGGCTACGTCCATGGGGTCGCTAAGAGTCAGACACGACTGAGCGACTTCACTTTCACTTTTCACTTTCATGCATTGGAGAAGGAAATGGCAACCCACTCCAGTGTTCTTGCCTGGAGAATCCCAGGGACGGGGGAGCCTGGTGGGCTGCTGTCTATGGAGTCGCACAGAGTCGGACACGACTGAAGCGACTTAGCAGCAGCAGCAGCTAAAATTTGGCTAGACTGTCCCAGCCCCATCAGTCGGTCTGGGTGCACTGATTATTCTGTTTTGCTCACCGTGTACCCTCCCCCAATTCAATCTGCACCTTACCCTTCTGCTCTGTGCCAGGTGAGGCTGTGGAACCTGTGGATTGCGCTACCTGGGCTCCCTCATCTTCTGGCTTCTGCTTGAGTCTGGCCAGTGAGAGGACATCATGGTGAAGGTGGGAGAGAAGCAATGAGGGTCTTGATTCGCACCCATTCTGTGGAGATACAATGTCTCCGACTTTAGCCCCCTTCCACATCTCCTGATTATGGGGTCATTCCTCTTCCATGGTTCTATTTCTTTCTCTTTCTTTCTAAATAGTTTTAACTTAAAAAACGTACTTATTGTATTTTTGGCTGTGCCGGGTCTTCATTGCTGTGTGTGGGCTTTCTCTAGTTGCAGTGTGTGGACTTACTGCAGAGGTTGCTTCTCTTGTTGCAGAGCAGGGTCTCTAGACATGTGGGCTGCTTAGGTATGGTGCACGGGCTTAGTTGCCTGGCATCATGTGGAATCTTCCTAGACCGGGGATCAACCCCCCCACACTGGCAGGCAGACTCTCAACCACTGGACCACCAGGGAATTCCAGTTCCATTTCTTACTGGGCTTTAACTAAACTACTTGCTCTGGAATCCTTATCGGAGGGCCCGCTTCTGGGGGACCCCAACCAAGACACCACCTAATTGGCCATCTTAAAAGAATGGTCAGCGTAAACGTGCCTAAGAGATGTTAGGATTTAAACAGCACTTGTGCCATTACAGCCCTGAACCAATCAAAGAAGACTGTCTTTGGAGTTCAGTGGGTTATCAGTGGGATTTAATCCTGTTAAATAACTGCTTCCAGCTACTTGGGGAAGGAAAGCAAGCACATGGCCCTGTTTAGGATTCACCTTGAATGTATGTCTAATGTTGCTTCTTCTGGGTTGTTGCCATAGTAACGAGAGTAATTAATTTTAGTTACTACATCTCTTTCTCTCTCTCTTTTTTTTTTTCTCACCACCTCCCTCCACTCCAGTTCCTTCTGAACTGGCTTTGAAGTATTTTAGTGAAGCAGCCGGAAGTCCCGCCTACCTTCATTTGAACGTTGATAGTATCCTCTTTCTGATTTTATGAGGCTACCTATTCTTGTTGTATGTACCTCCATTTCTTTGGTGATAAAGCACATATATGTTATAGCTCAGGCCCTTAAACAGGATTCAGCAATTAGAAAACACAGATGCTATAGCAACTGGGGCAGCGTTTGGGCCCCTTGTCAACTCAGAACATCTGCTTGGCCAGCGGGGGCACCTTGCTTTATTGCTGCCATTAGGAGCTGTCAGTCAGAGGAGCTGAGACTGGCGTTGCCCTCCGAGGTGTTCAATACTAAAAATCTGCATTTCCAACCAAGAGCTGAGTCCTACTTCAGTTGTTTTTTTTTTTTTTTTTAAGGTCCTGAGTTTTTTTTCATCAGTGTGATTTCTAGGAGTTGTTCAAAAGACACACGATGGTCCTTTTCAGTTGACACCTCTGCCCCCAAAGTCATAGACATGATAAATGTAGCCGCTGCTTGTGATGTTCTGTGCTAGTCCCCCCAGCCAGCCTATTTGATTTCAGAACCTGTGGGGTAGACGGTTCCATGTTGATACACCTGGACAGTGGAATACTAGGCAGCTTAAAAAGTCATGGGTAGGTCTACTCATCCACTCAGTAGCACCTGGCCATGGGATGGGTTCTTGGAAATAAAAATGTCAGACGTGACCCCTGATCCAGTACAGTTTATGAGACTACCTCCACGAGGCCCATGGGAGCTGATGAAGAGGGAAAAAGGTAATTAAAATATACTCTGGAAACTTCATGGAAATATAGGAATTAAGGAAGGTTGGAGTGACGGGTATATTTTGGGCAGAGACCCCATATCCCAGGTTGTAAATTGTGGCAAATATCATCAGCCGTTGTTGTTGTTCAGTTGCTAAGTCATGTCTGATTCTTTGTGACCCCACGAACTGCAGCACGCCAGGCTTCCCTGTCCTTCACTGTCTCCCAGAGTTTTCTCAAACTCATGTCCATTTTGACCAGACTTAAAGACTTAGCCTCAGAGGAGACAAATAAACTGCCCATTGTTCACAAGGCTTTTTGCATTTTAAGATGTCAGCCAGTCTAACCTTCAATTGGCTCCTCTACAGAATCCCTGCAAGGGATTCATCCAGCCTCACTTGGCAGCTCCTGGCCCTTCATCTGGTGATGATCTGCAGCCTGACTGGACAGCACAGACACGAGGAGGCCATTCTTTGTGACTCTGCTCGTCGAGTCTGGTTTTACCCAAGTATTTCTGCTGCTTCCACACAGCAACCCTTCCTACTGGGCCAGCGCTTTGCATACTCCCTTGCAGAAAGGACAAACTCTGTGTTTTTTTTTTTTTTTTTTTTTTTTTTGCTGTTTGCTATTCTCCAAAAGACATCTGGTAGTACTGTTCATTCTTCCTTCTAAATATCTCGTGACTCTGGCTCCTTTTTTTCACCTCCATAGTCAGTCAGCACAGAAAAATAGGACAAAAATCCCATATGGCCATTACTGTCAGTTATTCTATTTCAGATGCCCCCCTTTTCTGCTTAAACAAATGCAGCAGTCTCCTAGCTGGCTTCCATTTTGCCTTTTCAGCTCCCTTTTATGGTAGGCAGAGATTCGTTCAAAAATAAAAACACCACTGTGCCATTTCCCTATTGAAAACCATTCAGTGGATGCCCCATGCTCTTCACTCAAAGACCAAAATCCTTAATATTCCCCTCAAGTTTTGCAACATCTGGCCCTTTCCAATCAAGGCTCTCAGCACTTCCCTTGGCAGCTGACTTGCTGGCCTTTTTCAAAAGTGTTTTAGCATCTTGATTGTGCCACGACTTTTCCAATGCTCCAGGTCTTACATAGATGCATCCCTCTGCCTGCAGCAAGTTCCTCTGAGCCACCTGATAACTTCTGCTCATCTTTTTGGTCTGAGTTTTTTTTTTTTATTTGTTCATTTATTTTGCTTGTGCCATGCAGCATATGAGATCTTAGTTCCCTTACCAGGGATCAAACCTGTGCCCCCTGCAGTGGTAGTCTTAACCACTGGACCACCAGGGAAGTCCCAGGTTTGAGTTTATAAGTAACTTCCTCTAACAAGCCTTCCCTGAGAGGTCCCATCTCTTCAGGTTAGGGGTCTATGGTACAGATTCTTTTTTCTTTTTCTTTAAAAAAAAATTTATTTATTTGGTGGTGCCAGGTCTTCATTGCTGGATGTGGAATCTTCAGTATTTGTTGAGGCATGCGGGATCTTTTTTAGTTGTGGCATGTGAACTCTTAGTTTTGGCATGTGGGAACTAGTTCCCGGACCAGGGATCAAACCTGGGCCCCCTGTGCTGGGAGCTCAGAGTCTAAGCTACTGGACTGCTAGGGAAGTCCTTTTTTTCCTCTTCTTTAATAATTAAGATAACTTATGTACACTTAAGTGAACCCATTTTCGGTATACAGAAGCTCAAATCAAGATATAAAACAGCTTCAACATTCCTAAGACTCCCTCATATTTCCTTTAGCAGATACTTTTCAAAAGTAACTGCTGTTCAGACCTCTATCCCCATATATCCATGTTGCCTCCTTTTCAACTTGATGTAAATGGAATCACACTGTGTTCACTTTTTGCATCTGCCTCTTTACATTCATCTATGTTGTGGCACAGGGCAGCAGCTCACTCTCTCCTTCCTGTGTGTTACCTGTTGTATGAATGTACCATAATTTTTTGATCCATTCTATTCTTGGTGGGCATTTCAGTTATTTTCCATTTTGTCTACTATGAATATTGTTGACATGAACATTAGTGTTTTTTTCTGGACATATGCATTCATTTTTTTCTTAGCCATGAAATTAAAAGACGCTTACTCCTTGGAAGGAAAGTTATGACCAACCTAGGTAGCATATTCAAAAGCAGAGACATTACTTTGCCAACAAAGGGTCGTCTAGTCAAGGCTATGGTTTTCCCTGTGGTCATGTATGGATGTGAGAGTTGGACTGTGAAGAAGGCTGAGCGCCGAAGAATTGATGCTTTTGAATTGTGGTGTTGGAGAAGACTCTTAAGTGTCCCTTGGACTGCAAGGAGAGCCAACCAGTCCATTCTAAAGCAGATCAGTCCTGGGTGTTCTTTGGAAGGAATGATGCTAAAGCTGAAACTCCAATACTTTGGCCACCTCAAGTGAAGAGTTGACTCATTGGAAAAGTCTCTGATGCTGGGAGGGATTGAGGGCAGGAGGAGAAGGGGACAACAGAGGATGAGATGGCTGGATGGCATCACTGACTCAATGGACATGAGTTTGAGTGAACTCCGGGAGTTGGTGATGGACAGGAAGGTCTGGCGTGCTGCGATTCATGGGGTCGCAAAGAGTCGGACATGACTGAGCAACTGAACTGAACTGAACTGAACTATATGTAAAATAGATAACTAATAAGAACCTACTGTATGACATAGGGAACTCTATTCAATACTCTGTAATGATCTATATGGGAAAAGAATCTAGGAAAGAGTGGATATATGTATAACTGACTTACTTTCCTGTACAGCAGAAACTTAACACAACATTGTAAATCAACCATATTTTTCTACTGATAGATTTTATTTTTTCAAAATATTTGCTCACTTTTTCATTCAAACTCTTCCCCATTGGACCCATCCTTGCAAGAGGATTTTATTTCCACCAAACTGCCACAAGGGCTGTCCTTGTAACTAACATTTTATCCACTAGAATATGATAGAAAAAAGTATAAAATTTCTGATCAGAAGCTTTAAGAACAAGTGCCACTGCCATTGTGCTTTTCTGTCTGATATGAGATTGACATAGAGCTTGGTTCTCCATTCTGGATCCTAGCATGAAGAGCAGGAAAGAAGAGAGCCACAATCGACTCACAAGTGATATCATTAGACTGAGAATTCAACATTTATGGTTACAAACAGTTGAAGCCTAGGCATTGCTTGTTACGACGGCAAAACCTAATCTAAGTTGACTGATGCAATGCCTCTCCTCGGCTCCCTTTGTGCCTTATATGAGTGTGCTCGGTTGCTTAGTTGTGTTCAACTCTTGGTGACCCCATGGACTGTAGCCTGCCAGGCTCCTCTGTCCATGGGATTTTCCAGGCGAGAATACTAGAGAGAGTTGCCATTTCCTACTCTAGGGGATCCTCCTGACCAATGGATCGAACCCGTTTCCTGGGTCTCCTGCATTGGCAGGTGGATTCTTTACCACCGCACTGCCTGTGAAGCCCCTTGTGCCTTGTATATTGGCACCATAAAATGGTACACATTCCAACGAAGCATTGTTGAACTTTCTCCATTGGCCCCTTCCTGCCACGGCCCAGTCTCTAAAGGTGGAGACTATGCATGTCTTGACCATCACTGTGAACCCAGCAGTACCTAGTACTTGGATGAACCAACAGTAGGTTTATAATACATACTCACTCAATAGGAATGGCTTTCAACCTTTTGTTGATGGGAAAGTCAATTTTCCTAGGTGCCTTTCCCATAGTGGGAGGCCTAGAATGAATCACCATTTCCAAGTGTTTGTCTGATTAGTGAAGGGAAGAGAGTAGCTCTCACCTGCTTTCCTGTGAACACCTGTTTCTGATGTGTAGCTCAAGGTGGCCTTAGTCTATTAATAGTCCCACGTCCCATGGTTGGTTCTTGTTGACCTCACTATTGACTCAAACTCTGGAATTTCTCTTTATGGCACTACTGCTAAGCCAATCTTCCATCCCAGATTTGGACAGAGATGTCTCTGATGAACTTATTGATCCTCATGTGCCTCTGTCAATAAGCCCACTCTCATCTCTCCTTGGAGTCCGAGTTTACTTGTTTATCTGAGCCATGCTTTCCTCCCCACTTTCTCATTTCTCATATCTGCTTTTTCTATCTCACCCTGTCCTCCAGCAACACCAAATTACTCCATTTCAAATCTTATCGCAAACTTCTGCCTGCTTCTGATTGATGCAGGCATTTATCGCTTCTAGCAAATTGAGCTTCATTGTGCTGGAGTCTAAAGGTGCCGGAGTAAGAAATAGCTTGGTCAAAAATTAGCACCTGCAATTTCGGGCATCTGCTATTGTAACTTTTGATTTCAGTATTTGAAGACTCTGTATTTTCTTATTGATTTGTAGATGTCCTTTACATACTCTGGGAATTAATTTGTGAGTTGATGCTGTATATCTCAAACAGCTTAAATCACTTGGTTTACTCTTATCACTTTGTTTATAGTATCTTTTTTTCTTTTTTTTTTTTTTGCAGTCTTTACATTTTATTAACCATAGAAGATACTTTTTAAACGAGTCTAATAGAGACATTAACTGTGCAAAAGCTGATGAGATTTACAGTCTTAAATACAAGCACCAACACAGAAAGGATATTGTGTCAGTTCAGTTCAGTTCAGTCGCTCAGTCGTGTTCGACTCTTTGTGACCCCATGAATCGCAGCATGCCAGGACCCCCTGTCCATCACCAACTCCTGGCGTTCACCCAAACTCATGTCCATTGAGTTGGCGATGCCATCCAGCCATCTCATCCTCTGTCGTCCCCTTCTCCTCCTGCCCCCAATTCCTCCCAGCATCAGAGTCTTTTCCAATAAGTCAACTCTTCACTTGAGGTGGCCAAAGTGCTGGAGTTTCAGCTTTAGCATCGGTCCTTCCAATCAACATCCAGGACTGATCTCCTTTAGAATGGACTGGTTGCATCTCCTTGCAGTCCAAGGGACTCACTCTCAAGAGTCTTCTCCAACACCACAGCTCAAAAGCATCAATTCTTTGATGCTCAGCTTTCTTCACAGTCCAACTTTCATACCCATACATGACAACTGGAAGAACCATAGCCTTGACTAGATGGACCTTTGTTGGCAAAGTAATGTCTCTGCTTTTGAATACGCTATCTACGTTGGTCATAACTTTGCTTCCAAGGAGTAAGCGCCTTTTAATTTCATGGCTGCAGTCACCATCTGCAGTGATTTTGGAGCCCCCCAAAATAAAGTCTGACACTGTTTCCCCATCTATTTCCCATGAAGTGATGGGACCAGATACCATGATCTTAGTTTTCTGAATGGTGAGCTTTCAGCCAACTTTTTCACTCTCCTCTTTCACTTTCATCAAGAGGCTTTCTAGTTCCTCTCCCTTTCTGCCTTAAGGGTGATGTCATCTGCACATCTAAAACTCTACTAATTCTACACTTAAGAGGATCATTTCTTTATGTAAGCACAATCTCATTTATGAATTATACATGATATGTAGTTTAGGATCCATCTACATACATTATGCTTATAACTGCGTGCTGCTGCTGCTAAGTCGCTTCAGTCGTGTCCGACTCTGTGCGACCGCATGGACTGCAGCCTACCAGGTTCCTCCGTCCATGGGATTTTCCAGGCAAGAGTACTGGAGTGGGTTGCCATTGCCTTCTCCTATAGTATCTTTTTTTCAAAGAGAAGGTTTTCATTTTAGTTTGTCAATCTTTCCTTTATGATTTTTTTTATCTCTTAAGAAATTCTTTCCGGTTATGAGGTCAGAAAGAAAGTGTAAATTATTTTTCACATTTAGATCTTAATCCCCCACAATTTTAAAAATTATGTGTGGCCTGAAACAAAACTACAATTTTTTTTTTCATACAGAAGGCAAATTGTTCCTAAACAGTTGAAAGGTGGTATAGATGCACAATGCTGTCATTACTTCATTCATCTACATAGATGAATCTGCTTTTATCGTCTCTATTCTGTCCTAGGGGAACACGGGTTTTTAATCCTGCATCAATACCATGTGCTCCAGTTACTACAGTTTAGCCATATCTTTCCTATCTTTTTTTTTTTTTTTAAAGAAAGTACATGTTTATATGGTTCCATTTTTAATTAATTGCTTAATTTAGTTGGTCGTTCTGGGTCTTCACTGCTGTGCACAGTCCTCCTCTAGTTATGGCGAGCTGGGGTGACTCTTGCTGTACACGGGCTTCTCACTGTGGTGCTTTCTCTTGCTGCAGAGCACAGGCTTTTGGTGCACAGTCTTCAGTAGTTGTGGTGCTCAGGCTCAGTAGTTGTGGTGCTTGAGCTTGGTTGCTCCAAGGCCTGTGGAGTCTTTCTGGACCAGGGAGAGAACGCGTGTCCCCTACATGTGGCAGGCAGGTTCTTATCCACTGTGCCACCAGGGAAGTCCTCTTCTCTATCTTTTAACCACATCTTTTCTTGTTATTTTTTCAGAATTGCCTTGGCTATTCTTAGATTTTTTGCTCTTATGTGGAAATTTGGAATGAGCACAAGTTCCATGAAAAACCTCATTTGGATTTGGATTAGAATCCTATGGAGTTTACAAATTAATTTATGTAGAATTGGCACCCTCATGATATGTCTCCCTTCTCATCCATAATATAGCTTGCCATTTATTCAAGTCTCCCAAAAATGTTTCAATATGCTTTGTAATTTTTTTCATAAAATCTCACTTTTTTGGGTTACATTTATTCCCAGGTACCTTGATTTTTGACTATGTGAATACCATTAAAAAAAATCTTCATACATTTTCTGGTTGGGTTATATTTGGTATATAAAAATTACTGATGGAATTTAAAAAAATTCACGCTTCAGTAAACCAACTGAACTAAAATATTTCATTTGTTCTAGTAATTTTTAGATTCTCTGAGATTTTTTGGTGGCAATCAAATTGTAGGCAGATAATGACATTTTTACCTTTTATTTTTCCAATCCTTATAGCAAATATTTCTTCTTCTTTTGCCTATGAAATTGACCAGGATTGGCAGAAAAACAGGAGGGGAAATAACAGACATTTGTGTGTTATTTCTAATTTTAATGGAAATTCCCTTGACATTTAGCCATGAATAAAAATGTTTAATATAGCTTTTATTACTATTATATATATATGTACATATATATTTAGGTTAAAAAACCTATTTCTCATTTGCTAAAATTGTAGGAATGCCTGTTGAATTTTATTGGATAGTTTTCTGCAAGTGTTGAGATAATATATAGGTTTTTATCTCTCAGCATGCCAGTGTGATGCATCACATTGTCCAATTTTCTAACTTTTACCCATTCTTGTATAAATTCCTGGCCTAAACTGTATTTGACCAGATATTAGGATATTTAAAAAGTTGGATTCAATGGATTGTTTTGTTTAGGGTATTCATATTAATATTTATAAGTGAAATTGGTCTGTAACTTTTTCCTTATACTATCTGTGGAGGATTGCATCATTGTTAACAATGATTTAATGCTACATTTCCCTTTTGTCAAGTTTGACCTTGAACCTGTGTGTGGAAGTGACTGTCAGTCCCCAACTTAAACTAAGAGATTTTAAGAGGCGTTACAATTCTTTACTAGCTTCGTGACTTTTTCTCTGCCCCACAAATGAGCATGTTCCACAAAGGGATTGCTCCTTTAGCCTGGATCCCTGAATGCAAGAACAGATGGAACACAGATGCAGCCTGGGCTGTGACCTCAGCTGACCTGTAGTCCACATGTAATATGAATGAGGAATAATCTTTGTATATGTAAGCCATGGAGATTTTGGGGTTTTCACTGCAGTAGAGCTAATTAATTATCCATATCTGGTTTTAGAATCAAGGTTAATATAGTCTCATAAAATGGTCCAGTACCTTTCTTTTCTCTGAAAGAATTTATATAATGCAGAAATAGTCTGTTCCTTGAACGTGTGGTAAAATTTGATTATAAAGCTGTCTGGGGGACTTCCCTGGTTATCCAGTGATTAAGAATCTGTCTTGCCACTCAGGGGATGTAGGTTCGATCCCTTCAGGGAACTAAGATCCCACATGCCATGGGGCAACTAAACCGGAGCCCCCGCTGCAACCACTGAGCCCGTGCGCCACAATGAAGATCCAGCATGTTGCAGCTGAGACCCAAGGAAGCCAAATAAAGATTTAAGAAAACTGTCTGGGCCTCGTATATTTTTGAGGGGGAGAAGAATTTTGAAAAATGACGCAATTAAAAAATAATTATTGACGTAGTCAGATTTTCTGTTTTCTTCTCTGTCAATTTTTGTATGCTATACTTTTACAGAAAAATTCTCCTTGTATCCATTTTATGTCAACCTAAAGCCATGAAATTAAAAGACGCTTACTCCTTGGAAGGAAAGTTATGAGCAACCTAGATAGCATATTCAAAAGCAGAGACATTACTTTGCCAACAAAGGTTCACCTAGCCAAGGCTATGGTTTTTCCTGTGGTCATGTATGGATGTGAGAGTTGGACTGTGAAGAAGGCTGAGCACCGAAGAATTGATGCTTTTGAACTGTGGTGTTGGAGAAGACTCATGAGAGTCCCCTGGACTGCAAGGAGATCCAACCAGTCCATTCTGAAGGAGATCAGCCCTGGGATTTCTTTGGAAGGAATGATGCTAAAGCTGAAACTCCAGTACTTTGGCCACCTCATGCGAAGAGTTGACTCATTGGAAAAGACTCTGATGCTGGGAGGGATTGGGGGTAGGAGGAGAAAGGGGCAACAGAGGATGAGATGGCTGGATGGCATCACTGACTTGATGGACGTGAGTCTGGGTGAACTCCGGGAGTTGGTGATGGACAGGGAGGCCTGGCGTGCTGTGATTCATGGGGTCGCAAAGAGTCGGACATGACTGAGTGACTGAACTGAACTGAACTGAAAGTGATTTGTAAGAATCTATTATCATTAAACTTTTCTTGTATATTAATCCTGATCTAACAAGAATATTATTTGTACGTTTTTTTTGTGTGATCAATTTTGTAAAAAGTTTATCTCTGTAATTATTATTGTCAGAGAACATGCTTGTTCTTGGTTAAAACTTCTTGTCAAGTTTTTTCAGAAAATTCTTGTCAAAACTATTTTTTCGTATTTCATTAATCCTGCTCTTATTTTTACTTGCTTATTTCTACTTTTTTGAGTTTTCTTTCTAGGTTTGAAAGTGAATGCATAATTCATTTATTCTCAATATTTCTTACACTAGTTAGCATTAGAGAGTTGACTGCATATAGCAGAGACCCAAAATAACTACAGCTTAAATAAGGCAAAAGTTTATTTTTCTCACATGTGAAAATTTAGGAGGTAGGAGATCCGGGGCTGGCATAGTCACTGTGCTTCACAAAAGCCTTAAGGACTCAGGATCCTTCTGTTTCCTTGTTTGTAGGGTTTTGCTCTTGTCAGTGTGTGGCAAGATAATTCATCTCTATGACTGTTCCCGCAAGCATAAAGGAGGGGAAGAAAGGATTCCCTCCCATGAAGATATGACCTAGAAGTTATATGCATCCTGTCTGCTCATATCTCATTGGCAAGAATTCTTCTTATGACCACATAAGAGATGCTGGTGAATTTGGCTTTTGTTCTGAGAAGCCCTATGTCCAGCTAAAAATTAAGGGATCTGTTACTGTGGGAAGAAAGGACGATGGGTACTGAGAACAACTAGCAGTCCTGGCCACAGTCTATCCCTTTGTTACCCAAGCATCCATGTGTACTCATCTTCCCAACTGTCCCTACACCAAAGGACGCAACTCCAAGGTCCCCTGCAGTTATTGAACCTAACTCAAAATCTAGGATCTCTGGATTTTCGTCTCCTCCATTAGGTCCATGTGTGGCTGTTTATGGTGCAGTGACTTAAAAAGTACAGGACAGGGACTTCCCTGGTGGTTCAGTGGCTGACTCCATGCTCCCAATGCAGGGGGCTTGGTTCAATCCTTGGTTAGGAAACTGATCTCGCATGCTGCAACTAAAGATCCTGCATGATTCAGTGAAGATTGAAGATCCTGCCTGCAACAACTAAGACCCTGTGCGGCCTAATAAATAAATAAAAATAGTTAAAAAAGATAAATTATCTGCCTCTCACATAGTCAATATACAGGGATGAAGGAGGATCAGAAGAACAATAATAAAAAGTCCCATTGGACAGAAGGGAAGGTAAAGCACAGAACAGCAAACGCTCTCTAACAATTGATCAAACCCCATTGCCCATCCAGCAGGATTCCCTGTCTTGGAGGAACTCTTTAATTCATCATCTTTGATGTCTTCTGGCATTACCACTTTGGATGTTCTTTCTTGCCCATGATCTTCCCTGGACACATGTGAGGTGGGCCATTCAGAACAGGTTCTCCTTGTGGATAAGAAAGTTTTGGAACCCACTTGTTGGTACATGCCAAGATCAATTCTTTATCAAACACCCACAGCTAGCTCTTTCTCTTAGAAATAAACTTTTAAACCTGTTTTGAATTTACTTCTGGGCTTTGCTCATTACTCTGTCTTTCAACTTAGTGACAGCTAGCTAGTTATACTTAAAAAGAAAGACTTCATTCATCTAATCGTTTCCTTGAAGCTGGCTCCAATTTTCTGGCAAAAACATCTTTTAAAAGAAGGTGTTGAATAAATTTGAGGGCCATGGTTTTATCTGCTAAGTCTGACATTACACAGCTATCACTCCTAATAGCTGTATTTTGGTGGTATGGAAGCAATTTTCAACCCTGGAAAACCCCAAGCAAATAAGCTCCTGGTCAACTCAGACTGTAAACCATAGGCAGAGTATGCTTCAATGCCAGCCGGCTAGCTTTATTTTGGATTTATATCTCTTCTCTAGGATTTTGTTGAAAGACACAAGAAGTGATAATTCAGACCAACATACTATATATATTATATATGTATTCCTCTAGCACCACCGCCTCACTGAATCTGTGCTCTATCTTCTGAAGCAGTGCAAGGCTGTTTTGCCAAATATTTAGTCTCTATGTAACAAGGATTACTAACTTTCCAACATGCAATATCTGAGTCAACACTGATATCACCCAAGCAGTAGTCTCTGGGTATTTGTTGTGCTCAGCACTCTACTTTAAGGTACCAAAATTAGGTAAGTCTGTGTTTAACAGAAATAGTGGCTTCAACAGGACAAATATTTATTTCTCACATAAAATGCTAGAAGTAGCCAGTCCAGGTCTAAAAGGAGGAGGAGGTTCTTCTCCATGAAATCCTTAGGGACTCAGGATCTTTTGTCTTTTTGCTCTAGCAGTCTTCAAGGTGTTGCCCTTGTCCTTAGGCCTTTATTTTAAAATTTTATTTATTAGTATTTTGGCTGCACTGGGTCTTCATTGCTGTTCACGGGCTTTCTCTGGTTTTGGCGAGCAGGGGCTACTCTCTAGTTGGCGTGCATGGGCTGGTCTCTGCTGTGGCTTCTCCTGCTGTGGAGCATGGGCCCTAGGGCACACGGGCTTCAGTGGTTCTGGCACACAGCCTCAGTTGCTCCGCGGCACGTGGGATCTTCTTGGACCAGGGAGTGAAGCCATGTCCTCTGCCTTGGAAGACAGGCTCCTAACCACTAGACCACCAGGGAAGCCCTCCTTATTCCTTTAGGAGAGCCACAGCATAGAGTAATGGTTTGTCTGGGACTTCTTTGGTTTTAGCACCGAAAGTCCTATGTTCTAGGAAACCCCTCCATGCTGGGAAAATGTGTACAGCTGTTCACTACTCTGTATCCACCCCAATTAGAAGGATTGTGATAACAATTCTGATGCAAACCATCCAGAGTTAGCATCAAATCCCATAAGTTAAGGGCTTATCCTTTCACAAGACTGCCCTTCCTTTAGATAGCAGCTGCAAGGGGGTCCAGGCCACCCAAACTTCTGACCAATTAGCTACTAGTCTTGGAAGTTCCCACAACTCCACACAGGGGTGATAACTTGTTAGAATGATCCATAGCATTCCCTGAAAGTATGATATTTATAGGTTCAAAAGGATACACATAGGAAGGGGTCTAGGAGCATCCCGATCCAGAGCTTCCATGGCCATGCCCGTGGGGTCAGCGTGCAGCACTCTCCCAGCACATCAGCGTTTGCACCAGTCTGGAAGCTCCTCTGAGCTTTGGTGTCCAGAGTTTTTATTAAATGGGCACGATTGATTGAATCATTGACCACTTGATAAAATTTAATATTGAGCCCCCTCCCCCTCTCCAGAGGTTGAGCACGTGCAAGTCTCAGCCTTCTAATCATGTTTCTAATTCTATATTAGAATTAGAAATATTCTATAGAATATAGAAAAATATTCTAAAAAATATAGAATAATATAGAAAAATTCTATATTCTCTATATTCTATATATTCTATATTCTAATTCTATATTTCTAATCATGTACTTGGTCTATCTAGTGGCCAGCCCCTATCCTGGTACACTCTAGGGTCCCATCCTCAGTCATTTCATTAGCATAATAGAGATGCTCTCACCACTTAGGAAATCTCCAGGGTTTTTGAAGCTTCCGGCCAGGAACCTGGGACAAAGACCAGACAAATTACTTACTGTACCATCACCACCATGTTTACATTTCTACCAGCAGGAAGGTGAAAAGTGTCAAGAAATCTTTTTGAGAACATGATCAGAAAACTGTACATATTACTTTGGTTTACAGTCCACTGGCCAGAATGTCAACACTGGCCATTCAGACTATGAGAAAGGCTGGGAAACATGGTCTTCATTCTGAGCAGCTGTGTGCCTAAAACCCAGAGGTCTTATTATTATAAGAAAGAGAGATGATGGACACTGAGGTACAGTTGCCAGTCTAAGCCACATTTATTTCTTTGGTAATTCATGAAGCCTACACATTTTCTTTGATGTCCTGTTTTAGCTTGTAGCACACTATGAGATTGGTATGTAGTATTTTCATTGCTTCTCAGTTCTAAATATTTTGTAATTCTCTTGTGATTTCCTGGAGAAGGCAATGGCACCCCACTCCAGTACTCTTGCCTGGAAAATCCCATGGACGGAGGAGCCTGGTAGGTTGCAGTCCATGGGGTCGCTAAGAGTCGGACACGACTGAGCGATTTCACTTTGACTTTTCACTTTCATGCATTGGAGAAGGAAATGGCAACCCACTCCAGTATTCTTGCCTAGAGAATCCCAGGGATGGGGGAGCCTGGTGGGCTTCTGTCTATGGGGTCGCACAGAGTCAAACACAACTGAAGCGACTTAGCAGCAGCAGCAGCAGCTTATGATTTCCTCTATATCCCACTTAAAGTGTTTCTTAATTCTCAAAACAATATTTTCCTTTTTAGTAGGCAGTTTGAAAATTGAATTCCATTGCTATCATAGAATATGAGCTAATGATATCAAGTCTTTGAAATTTATTGACTGTCTTTTGAAAGGTTGCTGCTGCGAGCTGTGTGTTATGCCAGGATGTGTGACCTCCAGAGGAGAGGATTTCGATCTGGAGTCAGAGATGGGGCTTGACTGCTTGAAGATTTTTGTGTAGCAAAGTTTTATTAAAGTATAATTGAGATAGGAAAAGCTTCTGACATAGACATTAGAAGGGGACAGAAAGAGTGCCCCCTTGCTAGTTTTTAGTAAGGTGTTTTAAGTCTGTTCAGTTCAGTCACTCAGTCGTGTTCAACTCTTTGCAACCCCATGGACTGCAGCATGCTAGGCCTCCCTGTTCATCACCAACTCCCAGAGTTTGCTCAAACTCATGTCCATTGAGTCAGTGATGCCATCCAACTATCTCATCCTTTGTTGTCCCCTTCTCCTCCTGCCTTCAATCTTTCCCAGCATCAGGGTCTTTTCCAATGAGTCCATTCTTTGCATAAGGTGGCCAAAGTATTGTAGTTTCAGCTTCAACATCAGTCCAATGAATATTCAGCACTGATTTTCTTTAGGATTGACTGGTTGGATCTCCTTGCAGTCCAAGGGATTCTCAAGAGTCTTCTCCAACACCACAGTTCGAAAGCATCAATTCTTTGGTGCTCAGCTTTCTTTATAGTCCAACTCTCACATCCATACATGACTACTGGAAAAACCATAGCTTTGACTAGGTGGATCTTTGTTGGCAAAGTAATGTCTCTGCTTTTTAATATGCTGTCTAAGTTGGTCATAACTTTTCTTTCAAGGAGCAAGCATCTTTTAATTTCATTGCTGCAGTCACCATCTGCAGTGATTTTGGAGTCCCCCAAAATAAAGTCTGATACTGTTTCCATTGTTTCCCCATCTATTTGCCATGAAGTGATGGGACTGGATGCCATGATTTTAGTTTTCTGAATGTTGAGCTTTAGGCCAACTTTTTCACTCTCCTCTTTCACTTTCATCAAGAGGCTTTTTAGTTCCTCTTAGCTTTCTGCCATAAGGGTGGTGTCATCTGCATATCTGAGGTTATTGGTATTTCTCCTGGCAATCTTGAGTCCAGCTTGTGCCTCATCCAGCCCAGCATTTCACATAATGTACTCTGCATATAAGTTAAACAAGCAGGGTGACAATATACAGCTTTGACTATTCTTCTCCCAGTTTGGAACCAGTCTGTTGTTCCAAGTCCAGTTCTAACTTTTGCTTCTTGACCTGCATACAGGTTTCTCGACAAGACTATGTTTGTTAGTGAGCTGCTAATCAGATAAGAGAGACACCTTAAGGCTGAGGGAGTTTTACCAGGCCCCTCTCCCACAATATGCATTTTTGAGATAAGATGGCACGAGGTTTGTCATCCCTGGCTATAAAACAATTGACGTGAATACTGGTTTGTTGAGCCATTATCAGCCCAAGGTTTGAGAAAGGGAAAAAAAATGGTTAGTCTTAGGCAGAACTGGTTTCATCAACAGAGAAGGGACAAAAAAAAAAAAGTCTGCCACTTGCAGTTTATTTCCTCCTGCTGCTTGGGGACCTCTGGCCTTCCTACCTGTTACCCTCTCACTTTGACAAAGACTTACTATATGATCAATTTTTGTAAATTTTTGATATGAGCTAAAAAATGGTCTCTATTGTCTGATGCAAGATTAAAATATGAACTTTCATCACTTGTGTTGATCAAGTGTATATCTTTTCCCAAAAATGTAGGATCATATTATACATATTATTATGCAAAGTTCTTTTAAAGATGTAATATTATAGAAATATTTCCATGTAGATAGTTTAGGACCTGGTGTGTGTGTACTAAGTCACTTGGTTGTGTGTGTCTCTTTGCGTCCCTATGAACAATAGCCCTCCAGGCTCCTCTGTCCATGGGATTCTCCGGGCAAGAATACTGGAGTGGGTCACCATGCCCTCCTGCAGGGGATCTTCCCAACCCAGGAATTGAACCCACATCTCTTAAGTCTCCTGCATGGGTAGGCAAGTTCTTTATCACTAGCACCATGTAGGAAACCCTAAGACTTGGTACATAGCCTTAATTATTTCAATAGGATAAATTCCATGTGTGGAATTGCTCCTTCAAAGGGTATGCTTAAAAAAAATTTTTTTTATTGTGATAAAAGTCACATAAAACTTTATTTTAACTATATTTGACTGTATACTGGAGTGGCACTAAGTACATTCACATTGTTGTGCAACTCTCACCATTATCCATCTCCTGAATTGTTCACCTTCCTAAACTGATACTCTGTGCCCTCTAAACACCAGGTCCCCCTTGCCACCAGCACCCCTCCCATCCCCTGGCATCTACCACTGTACTTTCTGACTCTATGAATTTGACTCTTCTGGTACCTCATATAGTAACACACATATATAGAATCTAAAAAAGATAGTACAGGTGAACCTATCTTCAAAGTGGAAATAGAGACACAGATGTAGAGAACAAACATATGGATACCAACAGGGGAATGGGGTGGAGATAAATTGGGAGATTGGGATCGACACCTATAATTCCCTGGTGGCTCAGATGGTAAAGAATCTGCCTGCAAGGTAGGAGACCCAGGTTCAACCCCAGGTTCGGGAAGATACCCTGGAGAAGGGAATGAACAACCCACTCCAGTATTCTTACCTGAAGAATTCCATGGACAGAGGAGCCTGGCTGGCTACAGTCCATAGGGTCACAAAGAGTTGGACATGACTGAGCAGCTAACACTTTCACTTTGGCTTCCCTAGTGGCTCAGATGGTAAAGAATCCACCTGCCATGCTAGAGACCTGGGTTTGATCCCTGGGTCAGGAAGATCCCCTGGAGAAAGGAATGGCTACCCACTCCAGTATTCTTGCCTGGATACCACTCTGTGAAATGCTAAAAATCTATATACTACTATGTATAAAATACATAACTAATGAGACCTTACTGTCTGGCACAGGGGTCGGGGGGTGGGAAGGGAGGAACAATCTATGTGTAGGACATATATTAAGTTAATCCAGGTAGCACTGAAGAATATATATTACCATATGTAAAATAGATAGATAGTGGAAAGTTGCTGTATAACACAAGGAGCTCAAACTGGTGCTCTGTGACAACCTAGAGGGATGGGATAGGGGCTGGGGTGGGAGGGAGGTTCAAGAGGGAGGGGCTATATGTATACTTAGGGCTGGTTCATGTTATTATATGGAGAAAAGAACACAACATTGTAAAGCAATTATCCTCCAATTAAAAATAAATTAAAAAAAGAAAAAAATGTGTTCCAATATATAGTAGGTGCAGACAAATACTGTTTGATTCAAAAGGTATGCTTTTTAAAAAGGCTTCTTCTAAATTACTGCCGTGGTTGTCAGTTTGCCTGCAAGAGGGGTCAAACCAGTTTTCACTTCCTTCCGCCTTGGAGAACACGGTCCATTTCTTATACCATCTCGAGCATTGTGTATTAAATATCATCATAATTTTATCTTTGCTGGTGGTCAAAGTACCTCCTTTGGCTAAAGAGGAGAGAGAAGCTTGAGCATGTACAGCAGCTGGCAAAATAAAGCTGAGGGAGCTCCAGGAATGGATCCTGCCTCTCATTTCCTGCCCGGGACAGGGGGTGGAAAAATGACAAAATCCAGCTGTGCCTGTCTTTTCATCCAGAATTGTGAATTCTAGAGTTTGTTTATTCCATCCAGCACCGACTGAGCTGAAATTCTGTGAAAGAGGTGTCCTTCTCCGGAGGGATGAACCAAACCTGCCAGGCTCTATGCCTCATCCCAGGACAGCAGAGCTTGACAAATATGTTTCAGTCAAATGCCTTTTCTTAGCTGGAAGCCAGAGAACAATCAAGTTTCTCTTTTGCTGGCTGTGTAGCTCAGCTGGGTCCTAGGAGCTCTGGTCTCTGCCCAAATGTTTTTAAGACTTCCTTTCAGAAGCTGGCAGCAAGGGGACCACCCACCTCTCCCAGTTAAGGTTATTGGTGCTTTGGAAGCAGAGATGTAACCACTTAAGTGCAGAAACTAAAATAACAATTGAACATTCATGCTTCTGGTCCCATTTGAGCCTCACATCACTCTGTGAGCTAAGAGTGATTATTGTTCCTCTTTCATAAATGAGTATGCTGAGGGTTAAAAAAGGCTAGGGAAATTTTGCTGGTTTACACAGCTAGAAAGAGGCGCCTCTCCTGATTACCTGCCTTGTGTAGCCTGCTGTCCTTTATCAGTCGCCATCAACATTACTCTATTTTCTTAAATCACTGATCACAATGTGCAATTTTTTGCTTTGTCTACTTGTTGTGTTAGACAGTCTCCAGTGTGGCACCTCATGATCCTCACCTCCTAGTATTCATGTCATTGTACAGTCTCCCCCCACTTTGAATCATGCTGGTGTGACTGATAGAGTCTAGAAGAAATGATGACATATGACTTTCAAGGTCACATCATAAAGGGTAGAGTTCTGCTCTGCTTCAGGAATCCAGCAGCCCTTGCCATGCGGATGCTCAAGCATCCCAGGGAGAGACCCATATATGAAGAGTAATCGGGGCCTCCTGCCAAAAACCAGGACGAACTTGCCAGCCACGTGAGTGACGCACCTTGGAGGTGATCCATCAACCCAGTGAAGCCTTTGGATGACTGCAGCCGAGATGACTTTAACTGCAGACAATCTCACAAGAGACCTGCAGCCAGAACCTCCCAGTCAAGCTGCTTCTAAGTATCTGACCCACATGTGATCACATTTGAGCTACTAGAAGTGAAAGCGTGATATATAATAAATGTTTATTGTTGTTGGAAGCGATTTGTTATATAGCAATAGATAGCTTAAGACACTCTGTCTGTTCCCCCTGGCAGACTGTAAACGCTGTGAGGGCAGGGCCCATGTCTCTCTGATTCACCACTCTCACACCTAGAATGATGCCCAGCACACAATAGCAACTTAATACATATTTAGTGAATAATGAATCACTGAAAGATGAAATAGAGGTCGAAAATCTTCACGCTCTCTCCTCACTTCTAGAGACTTCCCACAGACTCTATTGCTTCTCTTTCTTCATGGAGTTGAGTCCCACACAGCCACCTGGGGAGTGGGCTTTTTCCTGCTGCCTACACAGCAATTCATAGTTAATTAAACCTTCACATAAACAGAACAAGGGAGGATGTAAAAGTAATGAGCTGACAGCCCAGTGTGTATTACGTGGGGCTGAGAAGAGAATTTAATTTAGAGAAGAATTATGCGCAGGCAGAAGAGCGGTCCATTAAAACAAACCAACTGTCTGGAAAGAGATAAAACAAAAATGGATTCTGCATCCTGCAAAATAAATAGCAAAACTTCTCATTCTGGGCACTTTGGGATCCTCAGAGATGAGCCCGAGGATGAGTGCGAAAGGGAAACACTGGATTAGGGAGACGGAGGTGCAAAAGGGGGCCCCTCCAGTTCTCCCATGTGGGTTGCAAGATGTCTTGCTGGAGCTTAGCCCTTATACTAGAATTGCTTTGCTCACACACTCTCTGTCTTGGTGTGGGTTTCCCCCAGAGTGGACACTAAGCTGTGGATTCAGGTGCAAGCACTTTATTGGGATTTGCCAGGAATACAAGTAGATGGGGAATTAATCTAAGGAAGGAAAGGCAGTACATAAAGAATGGGTTATTATTCCAGCTACTCTGCGGTGGTAAAGAATTGGACACGACTGAGCGACTGAACACCACCACCACCACACTAAGCCACTGGAGGTTAACTCCATGGGGGAAAACTTTGAGAGACCTCAAAAAACACACGCATTAGATTTATCTCAAAAGGTGAGGGAGCTGGGATAGTTGTACCCCCATGCCCACAGGGGGATGTTAACTCTCAAGCACTAGGTAGATGCTTACCATGGCAAAGAGTCTGAAGGCAGGCCGTAGGTGTCACTGCTGGAAGTGAGGCTGGTGTGCATAGAAAGAGCAAGGGGACTTGGGGATTATGGCTGGGGCATTGAAGAGAATTGGCTACATCATTCCTGACTCCTAAAGAACTCTGCAAGTTTGACTCGTGGGCCCCTAGATTCCAAAGATCCAGAGGTCCTCACTGACTTTGTTGGCCACCTCTCTATCCCAAATCAAGTCAGTTCTACTCTTCCATCATTTAAAAAAAAAAAAAAAAATATATATATATATATATATATATATATATATATATATAGCTGTGCCAGGTCTTTCTTATTTGCGGCACTCAGGATCTTTGATTTTTGTTGTGGCATGAGGGATCTAGTTCCCTGACCAGGGATTGAACCTAGCCTCCCCTGCATTGGGAGTGCAGAGTCTTAGCCACTGGGCCACCAGGGAAGTCCCTGTCACTTTTAATATTCTCATTTTCATTATCTTACTTCATTTTACCTGGATCATTCATTTACTCCACAGACTTATTTCTAGCCCCCTGAGCTATGTGCTGGGGACACAGAGTAAACAAACACTGATGTGGAAATGACAGTCTGGCTTTTAGAGTCCATAGTAACTCTTTAACATGCTCCCAGAAAAAACAAGTTGGAGTATAGGATTTACCAAAGCCATATAACTGCACAAGGCTCCCTAAATTCATACCACAGGCTCAGAACATCCAGGAGATAACAAGCGCCTAAATCAGCCATTCTGCCAGAGGAATTGCAACAACGATGATTTGGGGCAATCTCTTTTTCTGATTTGTCTGCAGCCTGAGGCCTCTTCTCTAATCCTAAAGTATTTATTGAAAGGAGGCACCACCATGCTATCACACTTCCAGAAATTTATGGGGTAAATATCAAATTAGTACCTTAAATTAAGCCCATCTTGTAATGATATCTCTATGGTATACACTGAAACTAAAAAGTAAACAACCATGTTGAATTTTTTTTTAGAGACAAATTCATGCCCAATTAATCAGCACATGCCAAGAGAAGACCACACTGTTCATTATTCATTCACTGAAAAAACATTTATTGAACACTCATTATGTTCCAGAGGCTATACTAAACACTGAAAATTAGCAATCAAGAAAACAAGATGACATTTGAGGTCAGGAGGGCCAGGTCATGTAGGCTATGGTGAGGCATCTGGATTTTATTCTTTGTGAGATGCTATGACTCCAGTTCTTCACTCCTCCTTATATGCATGACTGTTGTTACGTAACTTAGCATATGATTCTGGGCTTGGCTGTGTCACTTGCTTTCACCAATGGGATATTAGCAAACACTTCAAGTGGAGGCTTGAGAAACACTACACGATTGGGCTTTCTCACTCTAGCTCCTTTGCCTTGGCCAGCCTGCTGGAGACTAGAACTGTGGAAAAGTGGCTGGGGCAATCCAATTATCCAGTTGAGAGATTGAACGACGTGCAGCTCACCTCTTGGTTTATTGTATGAACCTAACCAAGATCCGGAGAAGGCAATGGCACCCCACTCCAGTACTTTTGCCTGGAAAATCGCATGGACGGTGGAGCCTGGTGGGCTGCCGTCTATGGGGTCGCACAGAGTTGGACACGACTGAAGCGACTTAGCAGCAGCAGCAACCAAGATCAGCTGAGCCCAATCCAATCAGCAGAACCTCTTATATTCATGATTATATTCCACTGGGGTTTTGTGGTTATTTGCTATACAGTATTATTGAGACAATAGATAATAGATACAAATGTAAAATCATTGGCAGGTTTGAAGCTGAGAGGGGTATCATCAATGTTTTCAAAAGAATCCTCTGGTTACGGTATAAATAATACATCACAATATGACAAGGATAGAATCAGAGAATCTAAAATTATTCAAATATCAGTGGCAATCTTTGGGTGGACTCAGAGTACACACTGACATTTTCTCAACATTTTCACAATAATAGTTTCATTAGGGGAGGTTGAGGACCTTGCAAATATCATGATAGAATATTGAACACTTAAGCAGTCCTATTTGATGTGGACTATTTTTAAAGTCTTTATTGGATTTGTTACAGTATTGCCTCTGTTTTTTATTTTTTTGGCTGTGTGGGATGTAGGATCTTAGAGAAATGAACCTGCATCTCCTGCATTGGAAGGTGAAGTCTTAAAAGCTGGATTACCAGGGAGGCCCTAGCACTTCTATTGCAACTGCAGCTGGTATATTTTCCTTGGGGTAGCTTCCTTTAACTGTTAAACACTGTTTACTTTGGAGAAAACATCCCTGACACCCCCTAGATGAGACTAGATTACCCTGTTGTAAAACCTCCCCCAACCCTTAACCATATTGTGATAAAAAATGACACAATCTGTTTAATATCTATCATATTTTACTGGAAGCTCCATGTGGGCAGGGGCCATGCCTGTCTTCTTTAGTCCTATCTCCCTGGCACAGTGCTTGGTTCACAGAGGGCTCTCAATGCATATTTATTATAATGATAGAGTCTAACTCCTACTAGGAAAAAATAGTTACATGCTGTATTAGTTAGTGTTGGCTAGGCTGTAGGAGGGGCTTCCCTTGTGGCTCAGATGGTAAAGAATCTGGGAGACTGGGTTCTGTCCCTGGGTTGGGCAGATTCCCCAGAGAAGGGAATGGCTACCCACTCCAGTATTCTTGCCTGGAGAATTCCATGGACAGAGGAGTCTGGTGGCTGTGGTCCACGGGGTCGCAAAGAGTTGGACACGACTGAGCAACTCACACACACAGACTGTAGTAATGGAACACAATAGAATGCTTTAAGTTTTTTAATATACAATTTAAAGTCTATAGAAAAGTTGCAAGAATTGAGCAAAGGACTTCTATACTCTTAATCCAGTTCTTCAGTTGTTACTATTTTATCATATTTACTCTTTTGGTATGTGTCTCTTTTCTGAACCATTTGAGAGTAAGTTACTGATAGTATGGCTAATTACTTCTAAATATTTCAGTGTGTATTTTCCCCAAAGACTCCTTTATATTATCCCAGTAAAAATAGAAAAACAATGACATTAACATTGATACCATAATACGATGCAATCCACAGATCCCTTCAAATCTTGCCAGTTGCATCAAAAAACATTCTTTGTAAGCACCCTTGTGTTCCTGGTTCAGGATCCTACCTTACATTCAGTTGTCACATCTCTTTAGTCCACTCCAGTCTGGAACAGTATCTCTTTTTTTCCCCATGTCTTTCATATCTTTGACATTTTTAGGGAGAACTAGCTGGATACTTCAGAGAAGGCAATGGCAACCCACTCTAGTACTCTTGCCTGGAAAATCCCATGGACAGAGGAGCCTCGTAGGCTGCAGTCCATGGGGTTGTGAAGAGTTGGACGTGACTGAGCGACTTCACTTTCAATTTAACTTTCCACTTTCATGCATTGGAGGAGGAAATGGCAACCCACTCCAGTGTTCTTGCCTGGAGAATCCCAGGGATGGCGGAGCCTGGTGGGCTGCCGTCTATGGGGTCTCACAGAGTCGGACACAACTGAAGTGACTTAGCAGCAGCAGCAGCAGCTGGATACTTTATAGAATGTTTCTTAGATTATCTCCTTAGTCTGAAGTTTCTTCATGATTAAACGCTGATCATACATTCATTTGTAGATATTAAACATTGTGAGTTCACGTTGCTGTCTCCAATTTCAATCCAGCTTCTAGCCTCCCTCCTTTCCTATTTGCATGTTCTTCCTCTGATGATGAGAAACCTGGCTTGCCTTGGGTGCAACCAATAAGTCTGGTCACTTATTTTTCCCAACTGCCCTGGTGCAACCAATCTCCTGCTTACACAGACCAGCTCCTCTGCCTTGATTGCTACACATGTCACCCTCATGGGCTGTGTCCCTTATTTCATTGTGGCTTTGCTGGACAAACCCCACACCCCACAGCCTCCACCATCCCGATAGGCATGGTGAGCCTGGACCCCAATATCTCAATGCTCAGGCAGACTAAGTGAGCACCAACTCTGACTCCACAGACTCCCTCGATGGTGCTGCCAGCTGTTTGTTTTTCGTTCACATAACAATGTGGGCAGATGGAGAGCTTTTTGGTGTTGGAGGAGGTCAAGGAAAGGACGTGACCTCTGATTGACCTGCGAGCTGGACTAGGGCAGTCAGAGGCTTCCCCCTCTCCCCCATAAGTTTTTTGGGGATGTAACTTCTGCCCTCCATCCCCAGAGTGGGAACCATTTTTAAGGACTCAGCCAGCGAGGCTTAAGGTGTTGAGAGCATCTGGACCGTGTCCATGGCTGAACCCTGCAAAGCCTCTAAACATTTATGAGGCTGATGGGCAGGTGCAGAGATCTATTCATCTTGAAGTGCCCAAGGCAAGCCTCGTGAGTTGCTTGCTTAAAACCTGCCACCTGTTAACCTGGACCGGCTGCCTCCTTCTGCCGGTTCTCCGTGTATGCGGGCTGGTTTTAGATTTCACCTGGGAAGCTCCCGAGGTTGTGAATCAGCAGAAATTACAAAGCTTGAATTCTCAGCCTATTGCTCTCACTCCTCAGCCTGGACTTTCCACTAGCCGTCTTATTCTTTTTTCTAATTTATTAATTTTATTTTCTCTTTATGGTTGCACTGGATCTCCACTGCTGTGGGTGGGTTTTCTCCAGTTGCAAAGAGTGGGGACTACTCCCTAGTGGCGGTGCGTGGGCTTCTCATTGCAGTGGCTTTTCTTGTTGTGGGGCATGGGGTCTAGGGCATGGTTTCCGTGGTTGTGGTGCACAGTTTAGTTGCCCTGTGATATGTGGAGTCTTCCCGGACCAGGGGATGGTACCCATGTCCCCTGCATTGGCCGGCAGATTCTCATTCACTGGACCACCAGGGAAGTCCTCTGCAGCCTTATTCTGATTAGAGGAATTTCACCTTGGTGACATTGATGTTTTCAGGTGGCGCTGTTTCACTTTGCACTGAAAACTTCCCACCTTTCCCTGTCCCTGTCTCCTTTAATAAGAGAGACTCCTCAATATGACAAATCCTCTGTGTTGGGTGGTTGTGCCTATGCTGCTGCATTTAAAATTGCCTTTTATATTTTTGAGATTAGTTGTTTGTTGCTTCATTTGTTATTATTTTCTCCCATTCTGAAGGCTGTCTTTTCACTTTGCTTATAGTTTCCTTTGTTGTGCAGAAGCTTTTAAGATTAATTAGGTCCCATTTGTTTATTTTTGCTTTTATTTCCAATGTTCTTGGAGGTGGGTCATAGAGGATCCTGCTGTGATGTATGTCAGAGAGTGTTTTGCCTATGTTCTCCTCTAGGAGTTTTATAGTTTCTGGTCTTACGTTTAGATCTTTAATCCATTTTGAGTTTATTTTTGTGTATGGTGTTAGAAAGTGCTCTAGTTTCATTCTTTTACAAGTGGTTGACCAGATTTCCCAGCACCACTTGTTAAAGAGATTGTCTTTAATCCCTTGTATACTCTTGCTTCCTTTGTCAAAGATAAGGTGTCCATATGTGCGTGGGTTTATCTCTGGGCTTTCTATTTTGTTCCATTGATCTATATTTCTGTCTTTGTGCCAGTACCATACTGTCTTGATGACTGCGGCTTTGTTGTAGAGCCTGAAGTCAGGCAGGTTGATTCCTCCAGTTCCATTCTTCTTTCTCAAGATAGCTTTTTTTTGTATTTCCATACAAATTATGAAATTATTTGTTCTAGCTCTGTGAAGAATACCGTTGGTAGCTTGATAGGGATTGCATTGAATCTATAAATTGCTTTGGGTAGTATACTCATTTTCACTATATTGATTCTTCCAATCTATGAACATGGTATATTTCTCCATCTATTAGTGTCCTTTTTGATTTCTTTCACCAGTGTTTTATAGTTTTCTATATATAGGTCTTTAGTTTCTTTAGGTAGATATATTCCTAAGTTTTTTATTCTTTTTGTTGCAATGGTGAATGGAATTGTTTCCTTAATTTCTCTTTCTATTTTCTCATTATTAGGGCCAAGGAACTAAATAGACATTTCTCCAAAGAAGACATACAGATGGCTAACAAACACATGAAAAGATGCTCAACATCACTCATTATCAGAGAAATGCAAATCAAAACCACTATGAGGTATCATTTCACGCCAGTCAGAATGGCTGCGATCCAAAAGTCTACAAGCAATAAATGCTGGAGAGGGTGTGGAGAAAAGGGAACCCTCTTACACTGTTGGTGGGAATGCAAACTAGTACAGCCACTATGGAGAACAGTGCGGAGATTCCTTAAAAAACTGGATATAGAACTGCCTTATGACCCAGCAATCCCACTGCTGGGTATACACACTGAGGAAATGAGAAGGGAAAGAGACACATGTACCCCAATGTTCATTGCAGCACTGTTTATAATAGCCAGGACATGGAAGCAACCTAGATGTCCATCAGCAGATGAATGGATAAGAAAGCTGTGGTACATATACACAATGGAGTATTACTCGGCCATTAAAAAGAATACATTTGAATCCGTTCTAATGAGGTGGATGAAACTGGAGCCTATTATACAGAGTGAAGTAAGCCAGAAAGAAAAACACCAGTACAGTATACTAACGCATATATATGGAATTTAGAAAGATGGTAACAATAACCCTGTATACAAGACAGCAAAAGAGACACTGATGTATAGAACAGTCTTTTGGACTCTGTGGGAGAGGGAGAGGGTGGGATGATTTGGGAGAATGGCATTGAAATATGTATAATATCATATATGAAATGAGTCGCCAGTCCAGGTTCGATGCATGATACTGGATGCTTGGGGCTGGTGCACTGGGACGACCCAGAGGGATGGTATGGGGAGGGAGGAGGGTTCAGGATGGGGAACACATGTATACCTGTGGCAGATTCATTTTGATATATGGCAAAACCAATACAATATTGTAAAGTTAAATAAAATAAAATTAAAAAAAAAACAATACCCAAGAAAAAAAAATAAAATAAAATTGCCTTTTGACTCTCTCTTCCAGGTTCAGAAGACATGGAACAGTATTAGCAAGATGAGATATGGAGTGGCAGAGTTCCCGGTTCAAATTCCAGCAGCACTGCTTCCTGGCTGTGTGACCCTGGGTGAGTCACTTCACTCGCTGAACCTCATTTCCTCATCTGTGAGAAACAGTCTCCGTCATAGGGCGGTGGTGGGGATTAGATAACGTAATTTGTAGAGAGTGCTCAACTTAATTTGATGCTGGCAGTTGCTCTCTTGCTCCTTTGTCGATTCGCTTGTTCTAGCAAGGATGCTGGAATGTGCCGTCCACAAAGTAAACGTTTTAATATGTTGTCCAGTTGCAGTGGGTTAAAAATTATGCTGCAAGTCCTCCCCTAACCCTGGCTGCCAGTAACTGACCTGTCCATCCACGAGCACACACCCACCTGAACACGGGCAGGAATCTGCACCAGGCCACCCTCTTTTCTGAGCATTGCACCTATAGGCATCCCAGACTTTAGCTGCAGAGCAATGAGCAGCCAGCCTGGAGCCCCTTGAACAGCCAGCGCTAGAGATCAGGGCTCTTATGAACGAGCCTCCGGCAGCGAAGAGGCCCTCATTATGGCGCAGACCATGGAGCAAGTGTTTGAGGACTTGGGGAGGGCAGGGTCCTCCTGTTGGGAAGACCGCTCTTGCCTGTCAAGACTTGGCTCTGATGGGTACTAAGGAGGTTGTCAAAATCCCCTCTGAACTGGGAGTTGGACACAAGGACCAGTGTTGCCTGATAACCAGCCAACCATGCAGGTGTAGCTCCCCAGGTCCCTCCTTGGAGCTGGTACCTGTGTCTCCCCTTCCTGTCCACCAGCCTTTAACTTGGGGACAGGCCTGAGAGAGACGACTCGGGGAGCCCCAGCCCTTACTGCAGTGTCAGCACATGCTGGCTAAGGCTGGGAGTTCCATGCACCTTCCGATGCTGCCCACGAGCTACTCGGAGATTGTGGACTGATTATTAGATAATGGACCAGTTAGTGGGCCTCCTCAGGTATGCGTGGGACCACTGGATTTGATCCTGGCTTAACTGGGTGGTTTGGGCTGATGACTCACCTTTCTTCCATACGGGAGGCTTCCATGCAGAGAAAGCTGCAGACAAATTAAACTCGAAGACTGACTTGAAGTTACCTTGGCCACTGACAGTTACACTGAGCGGAGTGCAAACGCAGGCCCTTGTTGCCTTGTGAACCTGGCGGCGTTGCTATGGAAACCAGAATTCTGCTATTTCTCTGGTTCCCTGGGGTTGGGGGTGGGAAATGGGGTGGGGTTGGCAAGGGGGGGGCGTGTAGAAGGTGTCCCCTGGGAGTGTAGAGGCCTGGCCAGACTGGGAAGGTGGGAACAGGAGGTAGGGAGGTAGAAAACACGAGCTTGGTAGGTGAGGTTAGGAGAAGAGCTGGGAGCATCTCACTTTCTGAGATGGGGACTGAGTCTCCATTCTCAGCTGAGCTCCAAATTGAGCCCCCAGGAAGCCTTCCTTCTGGAGAGTCCCCCTTCCCAGGCTTCACAGCTGACTGGTGGCAGGGTGGTGCTGGGTATTCCCTCAACAGAAATCAACAGTTCAGCTTAGCTGAGAAAACTCCTAGCAAAATGGGGTCCTGACTGACTGCTGTCCTCATGTAAGTCTGCAGCAGCACAAAAGCTTGTGACTTGTGAGCTAGAATAGAAGCAAGACTTCTTCTCTGACACGTACACATTTGGACCTGACGTGAATGATGAAAATACAATTCCCATCTACCTAGAAGGCTCTTTTGAAGGTGAAAAGTAATAATGGCCTGTGAAAACATTTTATAATCTTTGCTGCTCCAGACCCAGGTGGCTTGGTGGATCTCCACCTTAGGGAACGGTGGTTGGTGGTGGGCCCTGTTTCTATCGTAAATATGAGGGCCTAATCTGGAGACTTAAAGCTGGCTTGATGCATCTTCCTGCTTTCTCCTCTCTCTTTTCCTGTGTGATTATAAGTCAGCTCTCCTGCCCCCAACTAAATTGTCAGCTCTGTCCGAGGTGGGGACCATATCTCATTCATTTCTGCAGCTTGGTTCCTCCTCCTGCCCTGACTCTTTCCTACCCTGTACACTTTCTGGGACGAACACAGAACTTCATCCCTGTGATACCAACTAGGTAGGGTTCTTGGCCTTCCCCAGTCAGTAGAAATTGACTAGAGCCCAGACAGGAAATTCAGGCAAGGCTTTATTAGGGTTCCTGCACTGGCTGCGGGAGGGAGCAAAGACAAGTAACAGGTTCCCTTGCTTGCTCCCCTAGTTGGTGAGCTCATTCCTTATATGGGGTGAGGGTAGGGGTGTGCTGGAAGGATGGCTTAGGTGTTTTGCCCACTCCTTAGGTAGTGTTGTGCAGGGGGCATGTGCAGTACCCTGCTTTTTCTCCGGACACTCAGTGTTTTTTGCCCTCACTACTTCAGAAACGGCAGGTGGGTTTTTTGGTCTTTGAGTCTTTTGGTCTAGAATTTGCCCCAACTGTGCATGCACACAGCTATTTTTAGTCCCATGTAGTTTCTCTGAATTTTGTAGCTCCAGGTGAGGTGTGTCGAGGTGCAAGCAAAGGGTCTCAGGTCCCAGGCCTGTCTCACCTGGTAGGAATACAATGTTTATTATTTGTATCTATAGCATTTAAAAATCTAACCAAGATTTATAATTATCTCAGTGTCTCTGGCTTTTGTCTGTTTTGAGGGGATCTCTCGGGATTCAAGGGCAAGGAGTGTGTTTAGGAGGTGATCCCAGGGGCATCAGTAGTGGGAGGGGCAAGTGAGACAGGGTGGGGAAGGAAAGCAGTAAAGGATGCAGGGTGGAGAAAGTCAAACTGTGGGTAGCCGGGGCTCAGCCCTGCTGGGGCTCTCTGGGAGGCAGTGCAGAACTTGTCTCACCAAGGAACAAGGAGCTGGGGTACTTATCTCTCAACGTCCATCAGTGTTGGAGGAGATCATTGAGAGGATGTGCCTGCAGGTTGACCCTTGAGCGGAACCAGGGCAACCGGAGGCTCCACCTCCTGTGCTTGGGATGTACGTTCTACCCACTGTTCCCACACAGTGTGCGTGGTTCCAAGAACACAGCCTTGAGAGGAGAGAGAAGTGTGTGTTTAGATTATCTGGATGGCTGTGTATGACTAAACCCTGCTAAGGCCTCTTCATAAGCTTTAAGATTCTGTTATGTGCCAGCCTGGATGGGAGGCGGGTTTGGGGGTGAATGGATGCGTGTAGGTACATAGGTTGAGTCCCTTCACTGTTCACTTGAAACTATCACAACATTATTAATGGGCTATTCCCCAAAGCAAAAATGTTTTTTGGTGTTTAAAAAGAAAAAGATTCTGATGAGCCGGTGGGGAGATCTACCGTCTCGTGGTGCCCAAGACAAGTCTCGTGTGTAAGCTTCTTTGCCACCTGCCAATCGGGGGTGCTCTCTCCTTACCCTGCATGTATGAGGACCAGTTATAGATTTCACCCTGAGGATAAATACCCATATACATCATTCCTGATATATCGAGGGGCTTTTATTTTATTTATTTGGCATTAGTAGTAGAGAACCCTCCTACTAATGCAAGAGATGTAAGAGACAGGGGTTCAATCTCTAGGTCAGGAAGATCCTCTGGAGAAGAGTATGGCAACCCACTCCAGTATTCTTGGCTGGAGAATCCTATGGACAGAGGAGCCTGGCGGGCTACAGTCTGTGGGGTTGCAAAGAGTTGGACATGGCTGTTGCTAATGGTTGTTGTGACTTAGCAACAACCAATAGTTATTTTACATTGTTGTGTTACTTTCTGCTGTACAACACAGAGAAGCTGCTGTATGTATTCATCTATCTCTTCCCTCTAGAACCTCCCTCCCACCACCCCCATCCCGCCCCTCTAGGTCGTCACAGAGCACTGAGCTGAGCTCCAGCTGAGCTGCAGCAGCCTCCCCCCAGCTGTATACTTCAGCTTCAGCAGCTGAGCTCCAGCTGAGCTCCAGCAGCCTCCCCCCAGCTGTATACTTACACACAGCGGTGTACCTATGTCAGTCCTGCTCTCCCAATTCATCCCCCTAGCCCCTCCCCTCTTGTGTCCACCTGTCCGTTCTGTTGAGGGGCTTAACAATGGCATATTTCCCTTCACCCCTCCACTTCCTCCATGTCTGGAAGCCCATGGCTGATTTGCTTGGTGATTAGTTCATCAGGTGAACAAGGCTGAATTTATAAGCTTAGACCCATGTGATTCCTCATAACTTTGCCCGACTCCAGGGCCTTTGAGATGACCCCCATGATCCAGGTCGGGACTCCAGGGCCACTGAAATGACCCCCATCATCCAGGCTGTCAGCTCAGCTCTGGGGTGGAAGACAGGTGAGAAGGGAGTCTGGTGATGCCGGTATCTGGGCACACGCTGTTCTACAAGAGTCTCAGCCACTCATTTTGGCTCTTAGCTGTCAATGACATGAACCACAGGGGCCACAGAGAAAACATAAACCAGCCACTCAGAGTCACATCGCAGATAAGGCTCCCAGCCCAATCATCTGATCAAAGTTAATACTGGGTTTCATGGGCTTTTTCTTAAGTCCCATAGGATAGGAAAGTAGCTGGATGCCAAAGAGAAGTTCATTAAAAGCAGCTCTTTGAGGGCCGAAGCAGCAGGGCCCTTCCATTCTCTGACGGTGTGGCCTAATTCAAAGCCAACACTTAGAGCACCTGGAGGTTAGGCTGGGCGCTTTAATAAAGTGACCATCTCTTGGGCAAGCATGGGGTCTTCTCCACATTCCTAACACAGGGATGGCCTCATGTTTATTGAGTAGCCAAGGATCTCATGACCTCTGTGGAAGGTCTGCACCTTCCATGACCCAGCATCCTGGAGCTGGTCATGGTAGTGCCCCTACCAGGCTGACCTTCACAACCAGTCTTCCTTTTGCCCTGACTCTGTATCTCAAGAAGGGGCATGTTCCTTTTAACTTGGAACAAAAGCCATACACACTCCTTTTTTATTTTTATTTATTTTTGTGCCGCGCTGTGCAGCTTAATGGATTTTAGTTCCCCAACCAGGGATCGAACCCTGGGTCCTTGGCAGTGACAGCGTGGAGTCCTAACCTCTGGACTGCCAGAGAATTCTGCATACATCCTTAATTACATTTTCAGATCAGTTTCTACAAGTGGGATTATTGGTTCAAAGGATGTGATACTTTTTTTGAAATGTATTGTCAAATTATCCTCCAGAAAATCTAGTCACTCCTTCCCTTCTTTGAACACTTGCTATCACTCAATAATATTATTCAAAAAAACTTTTCTAATTTGGTAAGCAAAACAATGTTCATTTATTATTTCCTTACTATATCTGATAGGTTTTAATCTAGTCTATACTTTTTATGTGCTAATTATCTTTCTCTATAAATTATTTATTTAAAAAACATTTATTTATTTATTTGGCTATATCTTGTCTTAGTTGTGGCATGTGGGATCCTTACTGGGGCACATGGGCTTAGTTGCCCCTTGGCATGTGGGATCTTAGTTCCCAGACCAGGGATCGAATCCCCGCCCCCTGTGTTAGAAGGTGGATTCTTAACCACTGGACCACCAGGCAAGTCCTGGTGCTGATTTTCTCTCATAGAAGACCAATAGACAGTGATGTAAAAGCTTTGTCCCCTCTTCCTAATTTTTTTTCTGGGCGTCTCAGAGTTCCATGAGACTGGGCTTTACACCAGGGCAGTCAGTTCTGTTTGAATCCTCCACTCAATCCTGAGTTGTCAGTGTTAGGAGTGGGGTGGGGATCTCTGTTCCCTCGTTGATGGTTTTCTGGACCTAGTACTGGGAATGCCTTCATGTCCTGCATTTGTCATGCACCGAGTCTGTCCTGGGCTGAGTTTCCTTGTCTTGTTTGGTGTTAGGAAGAGATTAGAAGTGTCCTCCATAGGTGGGGAGCAGAGCAGTAACTGGGAAAACAAGTGGGATCAATACCTAATCCTGTGCAGCCAGCCAGCTTTTTTCAAAGCCTCATATGTGTTGATTTCTGTGGGTGACACTTCCCTTTCTTGGGTAATCAGTCCCTTTGCTTGGCAAGTGAACAAGTGAGCAGTCTTATTCCTGCTTTGTAGGAACAAGGATGCCTGTTTAACTCTGAGCTGCTGAAAGGGGAGAGAGGGAGGCCCAGAGGGGCCTCTCTGGGGCCTCTCTGTGCAGTGGCCTGGATGACCTGGGTATTTCTTTTGGCCTCATTCTTGTTCTAGATTGAAACCTCACATGTCTGGGGTGGGGACATGGAGCAGAGCCATGTGACTTAGCAGCAGCATGGTGGGGGAAGGTCAGGAAGTTCAAAGGAAGAGAATGAAATTTATTAAATGCCCACTGTAGCTTCCAGTGAGATAAGCATGATGACTTTCATTCTATAGATGGAGGGTGTGGCTTAGGGAAGCTAAGTTACTTACCCCAAATCACACACTGGTAGTGTTAAAATGTGAACCCAGATCAGAAAGACAGCTAAGTTCCTACACAGCACGGCATCCTACAGCCTTGACCTGAGGACCTCTACTCTAATGTCATGTAGTCAACGATTACTTGGATGAAACTCTTCAATCTGGGGCACTGACAAGAAACCAGGGATGTATATGTCTAGGGAAAGAAGACATGTCATCAAATATTGCAAGGATTGTGAAATGAAAGAGAAGTTCAAATTCTTTTTGTTGGTTCAAAGGGCAACATTAGGATGAGATAGTGGATGTTACCAGAAGGCAGATCATGCCTCCCTAAAATGAAACATCATCTAAGCATCTGTATGTTTTAAATAAATGGATTGCCCTTAGAGCTTCCTCAAAAAGGAGATGCTTTTGTATAACTCTGTACATTTGATTATGCTGTTCTTTCGTCTTGGAGAGCTCAGTGAATTCCTACTTACACCTTAAGACTCTGTATGGGTCTTAGGATCTAGAGATTATTATACTAAGTGAGGTAAGTCGATAGACAAAGACAAATACCACATGATATTGCTTGTACTTGGAATCTTAAAAAAAGAGATACAAGTAAACTTAACAAACAGAAATAGACCCACAGACATAGAAAACAAATATATGAATACCAAAGGGGAAAGAGGGGGGAAAGATAAATTAAGAGTTTAGGATTAACAGATACACACTACTATATATAAAATAGATAACCAACAAGGACCTACTATATAGCACAGGGAATTATATTCAATATTTTGTAATAAGCTTTAAGGGAAAAGAATCTGAAAGAGAAGATATATGTATGTATAACTGAATCACTGTTTTTACACCTGAAGCTAACTCAACACTGTAAATCAACTATACTTCAATTAAAAAAAAAAAAACTCAGTGCAAATGTCATCCATCTATCCATCCACCCCAAAGTATTTATTGAGTGACTATCATGCACTGGGGAATGTGTTAGGAGCTGTGGATCTGTGATGAAGACAGGCACAGTCCGAGGCCCCAGGAACGTACATGATGGAGTGACTCTCTTCCCGTGCCTTTGTTTGACACGAGTTTACTCAAGCAGTTTTAATTGATCCTCCTCTGTGAACCACCTTCCAACTGCCTGTGGCTTCTCTGCCAGAGCCCGTCTCTGGGCAAAACTCAGCAGGACAGAAGAGCCGGAGGCTTAACATCTGTTGGAAGCAACCCTCAACTAGTGCATGATGGGAATTGGTGTATTAAACACTCAGGATCCCTAGTCCTTCTGGGGAAATAATCCTGAGGTGGGGCTTCTATACTGACTAAGAATTCCCCTGTAGGATCAAGATCGAGTTGCCTACTAGACTAATCATATACCCTAAGTTGTGTGTGTGTGTGTGTATGTGTGTATGTATGTGTGTGCGCACGCGTGCTCAGTCACTTAGTCTTGTCTGACTCTTTGTGATCCCATAGACTGAACAGCCCTATATATACATTTTCTCATTTAATAGTCCCAGTTGCTCTGTAAGTTTTGCTCTTGTGGGAGATGCGCACTCTCACTACCCCCGGCCCACCCAAATTCACCTGCAGCTGGATTTCCATCAGTATAACAGCTCTTTACCTCAGGTGCCTGAGGGCTTTATCTGGCACCATGGAAACTTGCTCTACTGTACAAAGATAGAACCTGGAAATATTAAGTTGGTGCAGAAGTAACAGTGGTTTTGGACCCTGAATTTCAAATTATTATAACTAGGCTCAAACACATCTTTATCAATCAAAATGGGAACCACCGAGTTCTTGGGCAACTTCTCATGTAGTTGTAAGAAGTTCAGCTTTGATGATGCTCTGACTTGGTCATGGTTAGCTTCCGATGGCTGGCCACTGCGCTCCTCATCTTCAAGGCTCTTATCTTCTTTGCAAAACCTCTTGAACCACCGCTGCACTGTCTTTCATTAGCAGTTCCTGGGCCAAATGTGTGTTGATATGGTGAGCTGTCTCTGTTGCTTTATGACCCATTTTGAACTCAAACAAGAAAATCACTCAAATTTTCTTATGTCTAACATCATTTCAGTAGTCTAAAATAAATATAAAATAAAAAGCAAGTGATAAATCATTAGCAAAAAAAACATAAAGCAAGAAATGCTCATTAAAATTGATGTATAACATAACCACATTTATTTAAGAATGTATTGCATTGTAAAATGGCAAAGTTTACACCAACCTAATAGAAGTAAAGATTTTGGGAATAGCCCTCAACCAGTAAAGGAATGAAGTCAGAATCTGCTACGTCTTCTCTTACCTGTGTGAAGATCCTGAGCCATGTCTAACACCATTTCTCAGGGTGCCCTTGTCCCTGCTGTGAGATTGAGCTTTAGTTCATAGCGGTAACCTGCTCATTAACCCATGCTTTTTTACAAAAAATTTATTTTGCTCATGTGTCATTAATTTATAATATTGTGTTAATTTCTGCTGTACAGTAAATTTTGCTGTACAGCAGACTGACTCAGTTATACATCTATACACATTCTTTTTCATATTCTTTTCCATTATGACTTATCACAGGATATTGGGTATAATTTCCTGTGCTGTACAGTAGGACTTTACTGTTGATCCATTCCATATATAATAGTTTGCATCTGCTAAGCCCCAACTCCCGATCCATCCCGCCCCTGTACCCCTTCCCCCTAGGCAACCATAAGCCTGTTCTTTGTGTCTGGGGTCTGTTTCATAGATAAGTTTATTTATGTCATATTTTAGATTCCATATATAAGTGATATCATACAGTATTTGTATTTGTTTGACTTACTTAGTACAAAAATCTCTAGATCCCTTCATGTTGTGGCAAATGGTATTAGTACTTCTTCCTTTTTATGGCTGAGTAGTATCCCATTGTACATATGTACCACATCTTTATCCATTCATCTGTCGATGGACACTTAGGTTATTTTCATGACTTGGCTATCGTGAATAATGCTGCTGTGGACGTCGGGGTGCATGCATCTCTTTGAATTATAATTTTGTCAAGGTTTGTGCTCAGGAGTGGAACTGCTGGCAACCCTACTTTTAGTTTTCTGAGGAGCTTCCGTACTGTTCTCCGTAGTGGCTGCCGTAACTTACATTCCCAGCTACAGTGTAGGAGTGTTCCTGTTTCTCCACACCCTCTCCAGCATTTGTTAACACATGCTTCATTCTCTTCCCTGTCTTACTTTCTCCACTTCCTCACCTGCCACAGCAAATCACCTGTGTCTTAGTCCTTATCTCAAGGTCCAACTCTGAAGAGCCCAAGCTAAGATAACCACCATTTTATAATCAAAAATTGATTTTCAGAGAGGCCAAGTGACTTGATCATGGTTGTTTAACTAATCAATGTTAGGTTCAAGGTTTGAACTCATATGTTTTTTCCTTTTTTTCTTCTGACTATGAGCACTCAATTCTATGTTCTGTCCTAAAATAAAGACCAAAACAACCACAAAAGCAGATCCCTCATTCATTCACAGACACCTCCTATTGGCCAGATTCTGCCTTCGGTAGTAGAAATAAACAGTGAATAATGGTAATACCCAGTTCCCAAGTGTTTTTAGAGTCTAGTAGGGGAGTGTCTTGATTCACTTAGGTTACTAAAACGAAATACCATAGGTGGCTTAAAGAACAGACATTTATATCTCCCAGTTCTGGTAGCTGGAAAGTCCAAGATCAAGGTGCTGGCTGATTCGGTTCCTGCTAAGGGCTCTCTTCCTGGTTTGTACATGGCTGCCTTCTCGCTGTGCACGCCTGTGGCCTTTCCTTGGTGCATGCATGTGAGAGACACGCATTCTGTGTCTCTTCCTCTTCTTAAGAGGGCAGAAATATTCCAGTTTAATAACTCAAGAGCACAGTGGAAAAGTCAATGATATGATTGTTAATCACTTTTACAAGAGCAGTAACTTGGTAATTATATTTTCATACATTCATTAAACATATAAACCTAATTTTTTATACACAATGGGGTTATAACAAGGGAATGTTAGTTGGTTCATTTTGTATTCAGTTTCTAAAGATGTTAACTGACATTTAATAGTTTGGTAATTGATCTGTGTCATCTTGAATTATTGGTACAACCTTCAGTGGAGAAAGGGAAAGGATTTCTGGGAGCCCAGTGCACCTTCAATGTTGAATTTCTGTCACTCATGGCTAAAAGTTGGGTCATTCTAAGCTGTCACAAATAGGAAATATCTGCACCCTCACTTTTTCATAGGATAGTATCAAAAGTCTTCACGGGGTAGCTCACTTCACTAGTCCTTCTTTATGGCCTTTTCAGATGCCATGAGGTATTTGTCATTTTTCTTTGTTCCTATCTTGGCTCATTGGGATGTATGCCACCTCTGATGATCCCCAAAGAGCACAGATACCACTGCATCAGAGTCCTGTGTGTTGATGCCTGCTGATGCATTGCTGGGGACAATAGACAGATGCCCAGTGCTTCCTACCACGGCTGTTAAAGCAGCTGATAACCTGTATCCTCCATGGCCCTGTTTCTTGAAGGACTCTTGTTTACCTGCTCATGACTGGCAGGCTTCCAAAGGGGGAAACACCAAAGGGTCTCCCTAAAGAGCTTCAGCAGACACTCCTTGGGTTCCACCCATATCTCTTTGGCTCTCACCAATTCTGTGCCTGTTGTCCTACTTTTTTTTTATTACCAGCACCTGCATTTCCTTTTCTCGGGGCTCTCCCATGCTGCCAGAGACTGTTCTACTCACAAGCATGGCAGCTGGAAGCTTCCCCGAGAAGCTTTGCAGCCAGTAACTAGAGGAAACTGTTGTGTGAATTACCTATGAATTTCTCAGCTCCATGGCTCCTTGAGTGGGTAACCAGAGTGCATGAATCTACACAGGATGCCAGAGCTCCCAGTAGTATTGAGAATCACTTGCACATGGTGGTAACCACTTCTGATCGCATACCCTTTTCTGTCCTTCTTCCTTTCTCTGTCTCATCTCTCCACTCCATTACCAGTGTTTCTTGCAATCACCTCTGTATTCTGTAAAAGAAGATTATATTAAACAAATTGGCACTTTACCATGTAAAGAGTAGAATATAGTTACATTTTCACAACCTAATTACTGGATTATCTCATGGAGACCAAAGATGAAAGCTGTATGATAAACATTAGTCCTTTTGTTCTGCAACTGGATATATAACCAGTCAATGGAGGATAAAGCAAAAGTCTGTCTGAGGCCCTTTGGAAATGAGGCTGCTAGGAAAAATAACTCCCATGTCCTGCCCCTAAATAATCCTTGTTTTAAACACACCAACCAATTTTCATGTCATTATTCCTGGCTTAAAAAAAAAATTTATGTATTTGGCTGCACCAGGTCTTAGTTGGGGAATGCAATGTCTTTGATCTTTAGTTGTGGCATGTGGGATCTAGTCCCCTGACCAGGGATCAAACCTGGGCCCCTTGCATTGGGAGCACAGAATCATAGCCACTGGACCACCGGGGAAGTCCCTATTCTTTTAATTCTGGGATATCTGCTGCCTGACTTGGTCCTTTGGATGAGTCCAGTATAAACATCTCTTAGATGGACTTATTGTTAACATAGTACAAAGGGCTGGGTCTCTGAGTGTATCTGATGGAAGATCACATGTTCCTGCTTTTTATTTGGAAAGATGGTGTATGTGATTTTCCCTCCAAGCAGCTGCATCCTGAATAATGCACAAAGGCTTAGTCTAGTCAGGAATGCTAAATACTTGTTTATCTGTCTCTCTATACCCCACATCCACGGGGATCAACAAATGAACAAATACTCTGCTTTAGGAAATCAAATTCACTCAGATTAAAGTCAAATTCTTTATAATGTCAGGTGGTCTCACTAAAACTATGTTCCCCTGATTTCTCCATAATCTTTTCAAACTAAAGATGATCCTACAATATACAATACTGAGGATTTTTAAACATACTCATTCCTAGCAAATGCCTTTGCGTTCTGGGTGACACTGATCAGATCCCGCACATGGATTAAGTATGCCATGCCTCTCTTTTAACTTTACATTCCATGGTGATTTGGCTCCCAAATCATGAGCACACTGTCAGATTTAGTGACCTCATCGTTCATCCACGACAGACTTAATGACACTCAAATATATCACTCACTTTTTCCCCATTCCAAAATATACCAACACTGTATACCATCATTTACCCAGCTTGACTTATAGGCTATTTTTTAAAATCATTCTCATTCTGTCCAGATAGGCCTGATAATTTAACTGGAACTTATATCCACATAGGAATTCAGTAATTATCAAATTTGGAGGAAAAATTAATTGCCAGCTTGGTCTTTGCCTATTTTAATCCTGGCCAGTTTTTCTGAAATTTGTCTGTGACTTTTTTTAAAAGATAGAACAGATTTTAGACCCAATTTAACTTTTAATTTAACATACTGTTTCAAAGGAAATGAATATAATTTCCAAGTTTGAATTAGTTCCTAATACAAGAGTGTGGATGTAAACAGTAGGCAGATACAGCACTAATAAAAATAACAATTTTCCCTTAGCTCTTATGCCAGCTGTTTAGCTTTGTGAAGGGACCGCAGATGTCACCATTCTTTGCTTCATGCCTCGGTTAGCTTTTTCAGGAATAAGGGCCCGGGGGGTGAGGCCCTGCTCTGAGCACACCTCCTAGGAAAATTCATTTCTTCCTTTGCTCTCTCCAGTCACACTTTGAATGAAACTCCTGCATCTTCATTCTTTTTCCTTTATGGGGAGCTTTTCAGTTCCTTCATATTCCTTGTGTAAGCACTAAGCAATATATAAAAATATACACAAGAAAAAAAATTGTTTTCTAACACTAGCCCTCCCACCCCCACTTTTCTCCCTGGAGGAAACCTTGTTTAACAATTTAAAATTTCTGTATTAAAGGACAAAATCTCCATCCTTCTTTGCCAGGTTGCCTTTAGATGCTGCTAATTATTATTATCAAGTTGGAAAGTGATATAGAAGTTGAAGGATCAATTATTTGGTGTATATGTAACCCGTCCACTGCTGACTTGTTTTGACTTGATATAGACCTGACTTAAATGTATTGTGCATAATAAATATACCTGCAAATCCAATCCATGGTACTGTGACTGCATATAGAATACCTAACCCAGAGATCTCCTAGAGATGGGGAAACGGGGAGCGCTCTAGAGGAGGGATAGCGGGTCCACAGGTGAGAGTTAGGTTTACTTTGGAACAAAACACGAGGGTTTGAGAATGTAAAGACATTATTTTGTGGTTTAGGGGTCTTGATATATTGGGTGGAAAGATTCAGTTAAAAGGAACAATGAGAGACTAGGGCAGGGGAGAGGAAGTATACAGCAGCAGGGGAATAATGCGAATGGGAGAAAACAGCGAAGAGGCAAGATCACCAGAGGTTTGAGCGATACGGAGGATTAACTAGCCATGAAGTTTTAAAAATATTTAGTTTATGGGAAGGGAGTGGTGGTTGGCTCAGTCTCTAACAAAAGGCTACCTATCCTGGGACATTTAAGTGCTTATGCCTACAGTGGTAATCTATTGATCCCTTGATGCTTGTCCATTGATCCATCCATCTATTCATCCATCCTACCAACCATTCATCCATCCTGCACCAGGCTCCTCTGTCCATGGGATTTTCTAGGCAAGAGTACTGGAGTGGCCTTTTCCAGGGAATCTTCCCAACCCAGGGATCGAACCCAGGTCTCCTGCATTGTAGACAGATGCTTTACTGTCTGAGCCACCAGGGAAGTCCTGCTATTCATCCATCCAGCCATTATCTATCCATCCATCTTCCCATCCATCCATCCACAATTACCCACTCATCCTCAAACACTTTTGGATTGCCTGTCATGTGCCACAGCTTTTATTACTTGTCAAAAAGAAGAATTAAAAGACATGATTCTTACCTTTGGGGGTACTTCAGTCTAGAGCTGGAAGAAGATATAGAAACAAATCATTGCAACACACTTTGCTAAGTGCAATAATAAAGGCTTTTGCAAAATGGCATGTTGGTTGTGAAGATGAAATGAGGTTACATGTATGAAAATCACTCTGTGAGCTATTCAAATGTTAGCCATTATTATAATCTTCATAAAAACTCTAGGAGAAAGGCTTGGATTATTATATCTTTAAGTCTTTTTTTTTTTTTTGTATTTAAAAAGCAGTCTAAGTACTTTACTACAAGTCACAAAATAGAGAAAATAAGACCTCACCCATGAGTCACCTGCTTTAACACTAACATTGTTTTACATTTGTTGAATTTCCTTAGTGTCCACAAAGCAATCATGCTACATATATCATGATACTGATTTTTTTTCTCCTTAAGTTAAATTGTCTACATTCTCCCATATAAACCTTTCCTTGGGTCACAGCCATGGGGAGTTGATATATTGAGAGCTGACATGTCTCTGGCTCAGTCCCGATTTAAACCCCACCCTCTTGGTTCTGTATGAAATACTGTGACCCATGCTAAGAGTGGTTCCTTGGGTTCTGTGTCTCTGCTGTGGGTCTTTCTGCCACTGCAGGCATGAAGTTATGCCTGGTACTCATGCCATTTTCCTCTTTGGCGTCTTGCTGACTCTGAAAATCCTCTCTGTGTCTGCTAATGAGCAGAGACCCCTCTGTCCTGGGATCTGCCCCTGCAGTGAAGGTGTCAGTGACCTCTGCCCACTGGAGTGACGTTGGTGGACCTCTTTGTGGCCGTAAGGGATGCCTGTGATTGAGGCATATCCTTGTGCTCCCCACTTCCTCTCCTTTTTCCTTCTCTTGCTATGCTATTTCCTTCTCTTAGAGTTGCTCTTAATCACACTTTCATTTGCATCACTCCACCACCAATGCAACTCTTGTGAGGGTCACCAATGACCTCCATTTTTCCAAGTCCAATGGCCAGCCATTGATGTGGTTTATTGATCTTTGAAAATTCATAGTTCCTGTATTTGGGAGGGGGGTGTCACCTGTGTTAAAGGTTGCCTTGTACCAGCTGCTCAGATTTAATGAGGCATCATCTCAGTCATTTCAGGCAGGGTTTCCAAGACTTCTCTGCCAGCTATTTTTAATCGGATTTTCTTACTCCCTTCTACCAGTTTTCTAAGAATTTTCTTTTTAATTGTTGTAAGCTTTCTGAGGGAGCCACTAAAGTAAGGAGTTATTATTATTATTATTATTTTGATAATTTAAAAAAGTAGAGGAGTGTGGTGGCCCTGAGAATGTACCTTTTAGACCTCCAGCTTCAGGGAGTGCAACTAACCAGAGGCTCCACCAGCTCCATCTGTGTCCATCACTGTGTATATGCCAACGCTGTCCTCCCTGTGGGCTGCTGCCAGTTGATGGCTAGGCCCTGGAGGGGTTTAAAACAGGCCCAAAGCAGGCCCATTCCTGAAAGAAGTGGGACTCCTCTAATGCGCACGTTTGGCTCAAGGACTCCTGTGGCAGGTGGAATAATGACCTCCCAAAGATTTCCACATCCTAATCTCTGGAGCCTGTGAATATGTCACTTTACATGGGAAAAGGGAATTAAGAGTACAGTTGGCATTATGGTTGCTAATCAGCTGATCTTGAAATGGGAGCATAGTGGGGGATTATTCAGATGAGTCCAGCTGAGTTCCATGGCTCCTTAGAGAATTTTCCCAGGTGTGGTCAAAGAGAGAGATGCAAAGATGGAAGAAGTTATCAGAGAAATGGGATGACCTTCTGCTGCTGACTTTGAAAATGAAAAAAGAGACCTTAAGCCAAGGAATGTAGGTGGTGTCTAATATTTGGAAAAGGAAAAGAAACAGATTCTCCAGACTCTTCCTCTGCAGAGAGGAACACAGCACTGTTGACACCTTGACTTTACCCCTGTGAGACCTATGTCAGCCTTAGGACCTAAAGAATTGCAACATAATAAAATTGTCCTGTTTTAAGGTGTTAAGTTTGTGGTGTTAACAGCAGCATGGAAAACTAACACAGTTCCCCATCAGATTTGCCAAAAATCTTTTGAACGGTATAGCTTCCCTGGTGGCTCAGATGGTAAAGAATCCACCCACAATGCAGGAGACCTGGGTTCAATCCCTGAGTCGGGAAGATCCCCTGGAGAAGGGAATGGCTACCCACTCCAGTTCTTTTGCCTGGAGAATTTCATGGACAGAGGAACCTGGCAAGCTCCAGTTCTTGGGGTCACAAAGAGTCGGACACAACTGAGTGACTAACACTTTCACTTTTCATGGTTTAAGTCTCTACTTACCCCTGGAGAAGGAAATGGCAACCCACTCCAGTATTCTTGCCTGGAGAATCCCATGGACAGAGGAGCCTGGCAGGCTACAGTCTATGGGGTTGCAAGAGTCGAACATGACTAAGCACACACCTCCTACTTATCCAGCCTTCTTTCCTTTCCTCTGTCCTTCATGGATGGTTAGGTCAGCTCTCCCAGGCTCCTTCATCACCTTACCCAGTTTCCTTTATGGATGTTTCCCTAGTAAATATCTTGCATGTTTGATACCATTTTAGCATCTACTTCTCTGAAGACAAACTAACAGGAGTGATAAAAAAGCCAATGAACTCTTAAAGTAAGTTCTAGATCTGCACTGTTCAATATGATAACCACTAATGACAAATTGCTATTTAAGTGTGCAAAATAATAAAATGAATTTTAATTCCAGTTAATTTAAATTTCAAAAAGGATACTTAATTCAGTTATCAGAAAACTTTTAACTATGTTTGGAACAATTCAGGTGTGTGTATTTTTTAAACTATACATTTTATGAACTTAAAACACAGATCAAGTCTTTTTGATGAAAATTTAGTATCTGAATTGAGATGTTCTTTAAGCATTAACTGCACACTGGGTTACAAAGACTTAGAATGAAAAATGGATATAAAGGTATCTTATTAATAATTTTTTATATTGATGATATGTTGAAATGATAATAGTTTAGATATATTGGGTCACATAAAATATATTATTAAAGTCAGTTTATTCAGTCTCTTTTACTTTTTAAAATTCAGCTACTAGAAAAAAATGACATGTTACTTACACAATATGGACAACACTATTCTAGATGATATAAGTATGCAAGATACATAATTATTGAGTATTTGTCTTGTGCTTAGCACATAGTTGTATTCTTTCGATGGACTATTTATATCTCAAAATTACTCTGTTTTACCAAAATGTAAGGCAATTTACAAGAAATTAAAAATCGCCTAACTTACAGTCATTCATTTGTAAGCAGAGAAGGTGGAAAAAATTCATATCTAAGAAGATCAGAGGCAGGCTGGGCGCTTAGAACCAAATTATCTGAGAAAAAGTAGAGGAAAGTGGACATGCTTAAGCCAGACCTGTGGAGACATAAGAACTCCTTTAAAATATTTCAGCAACTGTTATGGGGTGAGGAAATAAAGTTATTCCAAATGACTTCAGAGGGAAGAGGTTGATGACTCCCAAATTGTGATCTCCTGCCAGAATTTTTCTTCTGAGCTCCAATGTCATAAATCTAAGTACTTTCTGGACTCATCTATTTGCATGTCTCCTAGGTATTTCAAACTTAACATGGCCAAAGCTTGACCTGGTTTCCTGTCTTCAAAACTTATTATTTGGGTTTCCAGACTCAGTAAATGGCAACAACATTGACATAATTTCTCATGATAAGACATGAGCTCTGCTCTCCTTTGCTCTGGGTGTGTAATTGATCACTCCCATCTCCTTGTGTGTTGAAAAATCATACCTTGTTCATTTCTGTCTGTATTGGTTATCTATGGCTGTGTAACAGTTCACTCTGAAACTTAGTGGCTCAAAACATTGAACACCTATTAACTCATCTTCCATGGGAGAGATGTCCAAGAGCAGCTGAGCTGGGTCCTCCAGCTCAGGGTCTTCCACAACACTCTGTCAGAGTCAGCTGTTATTCTTCACTGGAGGAAAATTCACTTCCGGTTTCACTTCCATGGTTGGTGGCATTCAGTTCCTTGCTGGATGTTAGCTGGAGACCGTCCTTGCCATGTAGATCTCTCCATTAGAGCAGCAAATTCTATGGTACCTGCTCCCATCAGAGTAGTGAGTGAAGGCAAGGAAGACGGAACAGGAAGAAATCTTTATAACCTAATCTTGGAAGTGACATTCTATCACTTTTGCTGTTTATTTATTAATATTTATTTACTTTTATTTAAAAAAGTTTTTATTGGAGTACAGTTGATTTACAATGTTGTGTTAGTTTTGGGTATACAGTGTATTTTTTAGAAATGAGTAAATAGGTCCAAACTGCATTCAAGTTGGGAGATCACATGAATTCCAAATGTATGTACACCAGGCACCTAGGATCCTTCTGTGCATCTTAGAAGCTGCTTGCAACAACGTCCCAACAGGGACTGTGACCTCCATGCTGTTGGTTGTGGTGTTCCATTCTCACAGCCATAATATCATGGCTGTTTCTTCCTCTTCAGCCCCCTTCCTGGCTCACTGTAATCTTTCACCTAGACAGTTCACAAGGCTCTCAGCTGGTTTTCCTGCCACTGTCTTCTCCCATCTGTGTTGTATTTCTGGTCTTGTTGATGAGGCAAGAATGGGTGGTGGTGGTGGTGGAGTGGTGAGCAATGAATTTGGATTTGAACCCATTTATTAAGGTAGAGGGAGCCCTGACTTATATTGAGAGTGGCTGCAGTCCAGGGAAATGGTGAGCCCAGAGGTGGGTTCTGGGATGATAAAGGGGAGAACTGGTCACAGCAAGGAGAGTCCAACCTTTTCCATGAGGAGCCTAGAGACTCTGGCTTCTGTTTCAAATAAACCAAAATGTAGGGCTCTAAATATGGCTGCTGAGTAGGGGAGGAACTCAAGTTGGTGAATGTGATACCCCAAGCTCCATTCCAGAATGCCATTCATGTGGCTGTGTCCTGGAACCAGGACAGGGCATCCTGGCAGGCTGCCAAGGGCCACTGAGTAACCACTTGATTTACTCTGCCTCACGAGACATTGGTTTCAGCATCACTTCCATGATTTCTAACTGAAGAGAGAGAAGAAGGTATACACTGGGAGCTGCACTCCCCGGGAGCCTCTTTAGTAGCACGAGAAAGGAGCATCTCTTCCGAATAAGATGCATACCTTCACAGTTTAAAGGACTTGCCCTATTATTTTTTTTTTTTTAAAGCACAGAATAATGGAGAGAATACAGGCTCTGGAGAAGGTAACTCTTAAGTCTGGATCCGGGCTCTGCCACTGATTAGCTGTGTTGTATCCTTTGGACATTACTTAACTTCTCTAAGCCTCAACTTGTTGGTCTGTAAAATGGGCATAGCCAGGCTTACTTTCTGAATAAATATGAAAAGAAAATGGTCACAGATATGTACAGCAAATGCCTGCCCCATAGTAGGAAATCAGACCAAACTGTTTGGGTTAAATCCCAAAAGCGACTCCAGAGGGTCCCACCATGAAGGTGGTTTTTTCACCTGCACAAGTCTTCCGGGTCTGATCCAGGTCTTCAGTGATGAGGAGCAGGAATCTGGAAGCAAAAGCCACTCTCTATTCTTCACAGGTGTCTTTGGAGCAGTACATGCTGTGAATAACAGCTGATGTTTATTCCAAGCACCTTTCTCCGATTAACTCAATCCTCACAGAACACTAGGAGGTAGAAATAATATTCTCATCCCACTTGACATGTAAGGAAACTGAAACACAGTGAGTTACTCAATGTCATGCAGCTATTGAGGCCCTAGAGTCTATGTTGACCACAAGATAGCACTGCTTCTCAGCAGTGCTAACCCCGGGTAGCCCTTATATCATCATCTGTCTATATGCTCAACAAATCCAGCCATTGTCCTTATAAAGTCAAATGGCCCCTCCAGTACCACCTGGACAAGGTGAGCCATTCTTTTTTTCTTTTTTCTTAATGGCACAATGTAGCATGTGGGATCTTAGTTCCCTGACCGGGGATTGAACTCAGACCCCTGCAGCAGACGCAAGGAGTCTTAGCCCCTGGACTGCCAGAGAAGTCCCCACATTTCTTATACAGAGTCAAGAGTCTATAACTTGGAGTACGCACAATCAAGTAAGCTGCTTTCTTGCCAGATTCCGTATCAACAGGACTTGCTCCTATCTGAGTGTATCACATTTATTCCAGCATAATGTATGGCCTTGCTTTGATCCTCAATGACTGAAGACTTAATTTGTTAATTAATTTAACATTTACTATGTGCCAGATAATGTGACATTCAGCTGTGGCTAAAGAGATCCCTATCATTTCTAGGGACTGGGAGGTGCTGAAAGTCTAGTTGAAAGACTGATGTTTCAGGTCAGGAAGGCAGATTTTTAAAAAAATTTTATTATTATTATTTTTAACACCAAAACAGTTTATATTGGGGTGTAGCCAATCAACAATGTTGTGATTATTTCAGGTGAACAGTAAAGGGACTCAGCCATACTTACACATGTAACCATTCTCCCCCAAAACCCGCTCCCATCCAGGCTGCCACATAACATTGAGCAGAGTTCCATGTGTTATACAATAGGTTTTTCTTGGTTATCCATTTTAAATATAGCAGTGTGTACATGACCTTCCCAAAGTCCTTAACTGTCCTTTCTCCCCCGGCAACCATGAGTTCGTTTTCTAAATCTGTGAGTCTCTTTCTGTTTTGTAAGTTCATTTGTATCATGCAATGAGAAGTCTCAGAGCTTTCCTGTGGGGCTGTGACTTTCCTATGGAAGGGGTGAGTTTTCTGTCCTCAGAGGTGTTCAATCAAAGCCAGAATGGCCACATGGTGGGGATGTTGTAGAGGACATAAATTGTCAGAGAGTATTTACAAGAGAAGATTTTTAAGGTCCTTTCTAATCCCTAGGAATTAACATTTAAGAGAAACCTGGATGCAACAAACATGATATAAACACAAGACAATACCTTCTTAAAGCCTGTTGCTGCAAGTCAGTGTGAGGAAAAGAGGGTGGTCCTTGGATTTCCAAAGGCAGGCATGTGGAGGCACAGCTGACCAAGGAAGGCCGTGGAGCTGCAGCTCACATTTGAAGTGCCCTCCTGCAGCTGTAGAAATCACTCTTTGGAACAGACGAAGGACAAACTGCAGGCATCCTGTGGATTGCAACATCGCTGGGGAAATCAGCATCCCAGGGATGGTTGTTACCCACCACTTGGGCAGGAAATGTCTCAGACAAAGCCTTGTTTTTCTGCTTCAAGAATTAGCGTTCAGAGTTAGTGGCAAGGAAATCGATACAGAGGTACTAAACCCTTAATGAACAACAGCAAAAGGCTGATCGTTTTGCCTAAAACAGTCCTTTTTTTCAAAGCTTCTTGTCTGTGGGGAGAGTGTTAACAGGAATTGATAGAGTTTGTAGGAAGCATGGTTTCCAGAGTGCTGCTACATGGAGTACAGAGGAGCAACTGCCATGGGTTCATGTCCTGTTTAGTAGCTGAGTCACTGGGTCTGTTGTTAATGGTTGTGGGCTTCCCTGGTGGCTCAGATGGTAAAGAATCTGCCTACAGTGCAGGAGACCTGGGTTCGATCCCTGGGTTGGGAAGATCCCCTGGAGAAGAGAATGGCTACCCACTCCAATATCCTTGCTCAAAGAATTCCACAGACAGAGGAGCCTAGTGGGCTATAGTCCATGGGGTCACAAGAGTCGGACACAACTGAGCAACTAATACTTTGCAGTCTAGTTGTTGGACGATGGCTTGAGGAACATTTAATACATGCCTGTGTTCTTTTGTTTCTTCCTCTGCATACCTAATAGATGTATTATTACTATATTACCTCTTTTTTTTTTTTTTTTAGGGTGAACTTGTTCTTGAAAGTCTCTTGATAAAAGCTTTGACTATGCTATTCAGGGTTTTTAATCATTATGCTTTTCTTCTAAATTTAAGTATCAGATGTGTGCTATTACCATAAAGACCACATGAAAGCTAAAATATACTGTTTTGTTGGAAAAATCAGCTAATTCAGGTAATCTAAAATATTTGCAGAGAAACATCTGGATAACTTATTTATTTAAAAAAATGTGTGTTTGTTTTCTGGATAACATTTATTTATTTAAAAAAATGTGTATTTATTTACTTGTCTGTGATGAGCCTTAGTTTTCCATGCTGAATCTTCAATCTTTGTTGCAGCATGTAGGATCTTTTGTTGCAGCATGCGAATTCTCAGTTGCAGCATGTGAGATCTAGTTCCCCTACCAGAGATCAAACCCAGTCCCTCTGCTTTGGGAGCACAGAGTCTTTGCCACTGGACCACCAGGGAAGTCCCTGGAAAATTTATTGATCACATTAATATTGTGTAGACAGCTTTCATAATTCCCATTATATAAGCTCCCACTGGGGTAGTCAATGTGATATAGATTGATTTTTAATATGCTTTTCATGTAAAATGGGCTTCCCAGGTGGCACTAGTGGTAAAGAACCCGCCTGCCAATGCAGGAGACATAAGAGACATTGGTTCGATCCCTGGGTGGGGAAGATCCCCTGGAGGAGGGCATGGCAACCCACTCCAGTATTCTTGCCTGGAGAATCCCATGGACAGAGGAGCCTGGCGGGCTACAGTTCATAGGGTTGCAAAGACTGAAGTGACTTAGCACAGATGTAAAATAATAAATACTCAATAAAAATAAATTTTTATTTTTATAAAAAAATGAATGCAACCACCTCCTCCCTGTCCACCCTGCCCTTGGGTCTTCTGGCAAAGGATCAACAGCTTGATGAGAAACAAAGCTCCAGCTTTAAAGATGACAGAGCAAGTACCTGGATTCCCCAGTCAAAGACCTCTGGGAGGAGTGGAGTTGGAAAAGGTTGGCCTGGTCACTAGACTTAACGGGGTTTCCTGTTTCCTAGTCACTCAGCAAAGTGACTGAGTTTGTTTTCATCAAACTGAGAGTGAACAGCTTGGCAGAGGGAGGGCATATGGCACATCACCCGTCAGTAAGACACGGGCGAGTAAAAGTCACAGCCCGATCGATGCCATCAGCTGTTGTATCTCCTGAGGGAGTGAAGAGCCATAGATGACAATTTCCTTCCTTAAGGCATGGGGATAAACTTGAGAAGCTGTGGAAAAGGATGTTTCCCAATGAGCCATGTAACTTCTCTGACTTTCCATTTCTTCATCTACCAAGTGTGCACAAAACTTCTACCCAATCTTACAGGCACATTGGTTGCAAGAATAGAAAATGAAATCACCTCTGTGAAAGTGCTTGGTAAGCAGAATTGTCTTCTCCAACCAAATGGGACACGATGTTTTTATTTGCAACCCAGGGGAAGATACCCGAGTGACAGAAAGAAAACACAGCAGGGAACAGGTGTTTTTGGACCATTTACTGTGTTTCTGATATTGTAGAAAATTACAAAGTCTCCTCTCGTCCTCACAGCATCTCTGCAGGCAGGTGTTTGCACTTATATACAAAAAAGGAAACTGCAGTAGGATGGCCAAGTATCCTGGTTGTTTGCCCAGGTCGAGGGATTTTCTGTGACACAGGACTTTCAGTGCCAGACCTTGGAAAGTTTCAGGCAAACCAACATGAGGTGTCACGCCAAATTGAAGTTTAAGGTTGAGCAACTTCCGCAAACCTCCGTGGCTGGTCAGTAACAGGGACATAGCAGAATGCAGGTCAGTCACTCTAGTTCTTAGGTTCTTTCCTGCACCTCTTTTTGCACTAACTCTAGCTGGGTTAGCAAAATGTGTACGTATGAGTGGATTGCATGCCAATAATCATTGTAATAGGGTTTAACAAGAGACTGAAGGCTCTTCGTGAAAGGTGTGTTCTTTGCTGTGATACTTGAGATTCAATCTTTGATGATTCTCTCTCTAATGAATTTCCCAAGTGTTACATTTATATGGGCATAGAGAAAGCTCTGTGTTATGAGTCATGTGGTACATTGGCTGGCGCCGCTAGGCGCTTTTTATAAAGGTAATAAGATGTCGCCATGTCCCCTGATTCAGTGTGTCCTTTATTAAATAATCTCTTCCCTTAGTTCTCCTGGAACCGTTGCAGCAGTCCTGTAATGGCCTCCTTCCCTGCAAAACTTCCCTCCGTGACTTCCCATCATCTCCCGAATCAACTCAGGATCTTTAACCTGGCTGACAAGGTCCTCCAGAAGCTGGCCCTAAAGTCCCTTCTGACCTCGTCTCCTGCCGCACTTGGCCTGAGCTCCAGCAGCCCCGATGGGTGTGTCATCTGGCTCACGGTGCCCTCGCTGCCTCTCATGGTCCCTTTACTTCTGTGATGCCTCCCCTCTCATATCTTCATGAGTTCACTTCCTCCTGCCCTTATTTCAAGATTCACTTAGGGCAGCCCCTTCCCCAGGAAGCTGCTCTGGCTTGCCCCCTACCTCCAGCCACTTTAGATGGCATCCAGTACTGTTTGGATAACCCAGCAGGGTCAGCCTTTCCCACTGGACTGTGAGTCCCTGGGCAGGGGAAGGGAGCAGAGGCTGGGTCTGTTTTCCTGTAGTAATGGTCCACAGGGGCTTGTGGAAACAGACCTGCCCTGGGTGGGCACAAGGGGGTGTTTTTTTCTTTTTGAGGGGGTGTTGTCTACTTGGTGTGGGCTCTCCCGGCTCCCATAAGCTGAGTGTGATGGTAAATACCCACACTCTGAGGACAACAGATTGTAGAACTCGGAACTCGGCTGTATTGAAGCATTGGTTTCAACTGCTGTAATGAAAACGGATTAGGGAATAGCAAACTGGCCACCCGGCTTATTCCAAGAGCCGAACTAAAACAAGATTGGCCTGCTGATGGGGAGAGAGTGAGTCTGAGAAGGGGTGCATTCGAGAAGGAAGTGTGGGGGTGTGCATATGGTACAGCTGAAAGTTAAAGTCAGAGGACTTCAGGTTCAGAAATTAACTCTTGCTGGAGAGGCCACTTGGCAGAAATAAACTCTCTTCTATAGCCCTTCTTTCAGTTTTTAAGTATAATAATTTGGTCAATCTATAACAGCAAGAACTTGTTTACTGCCACTTTATCATTATCGCCTGGCATATAGCAGCTCAATACATATTTGTTTTACACACGAATGACCACTGTAAAAACTGCTTTCTGCCTCTACTTAAAAAAAATTATTATTATTTATTTTATTTTTTTGCTGGGTCTCTGTGGCTGTGTGCAGGCTTTCTCTAGTAGTGGTAAGCAGGAGCGACACTCTAGCTGCCGTGCACAGGCTTCTCACTGTGGAGCGCGGGTCCCGGGGCTCCTGGGCTCCAGCAGTTATGGCACATGGCCTTAGCTGCCTCCCGACATGTGGAATCTTTCTGGACCAGGGATCGAACCTGTGTCCTGTGCATTGGCAGGTGGATTCTTAACCACTGGACTACCAGGGAAGTCCTGCCTCTACTTTGAGCAGCTCCTTTCTCTGTTCTCCACCCTAATCCTTTAAGTCCATCTACTGCCTATAACCTCGCTAGTGCAGGAGAGTGAACCCCAGTTTCTGTCCACCCCATCTTTCCTGCCTTTGTTTCTTTTGGAAATGCTGGGGTTCTGGTCTGTCTCTGGGATGAGGACCTGGGTCCTGCCTCTGGTCCCAGATCCTGGGTTTTATATCTCTGATGCTTGTCACTGAGACCTTGGCTTGCCCATGTCCATGGGCTTGGTCTACCCCTGTGCTCCCAGATCACATCATTCTGGCTAAAGCACCGTGGAAACTGTCCTTCCTATGGGCTTCTTGGTGAGTCCTTGGGCAGTTCAGCCCCAGCCCTGGTGAGAAGAGGATCATGCCCTCTTGTAATGGCCAGCCCAGTGCCCTTTCCCATAATGCTTTCCATTTATGTCTATGGTCCACCACCACATTTAAGATGTCAGAGTGGCCCAGACCCAGACCCACCGTGTCCCTGGGACCTAATATGGCCTTCCTTTTATCTGAGGGTTAAAAAACTCCACAGTTATACAAGTATTGAATTTTTCAGTATGATATTAGAATAAAAACAGACACACAGATCAAAACAACAAAACAGAGAACCTAGAAATATACCAACATACATAGGGGCAACTAATTTTTGACAAAAGTTCTAAGAACACACAATGGTGAAAGGAATAGTCTCTTCAGTAAATGGTGCTGGGAAAACTAGGTGCATATGCAAAGAATGAAATTGGACTCTTATCTTACATCATAAAAAAAAAACAACTCAAAATGGATTAAAGACTTGAACATGGGACTTCCCCGGTGATTAAGACTTTGTACTCCCAGTGTAGAGGGCATGGGTTTGATCCCTGATCAGGAAGGATCCCATATGTGCATGGCGTGCCCCTCCCCCCACAAAAGATGTGAACATGAGACTTGAAACTATAAATCTCCTAGAAGTAAGCTTGTAGGAAAAGCTCTCTGACATTGGTTATGGCAGTGATCTTTCCGATCTGACACCGAAAGCAAAAGCAATAAAATAAAAACTAAGCAAATGAGACTACATCAAACAAAGTTTCTGAATAGCCAAAAAAAAAAAAAAAAAATCAACAAGATGAAAAGACAACCTACAGAATGGAAATAAATATTTGTAAACCATATATTTGAAAAGAGATTAATGTTTGAAATACACAATGAACTTTTAAACTCAACAGTGAAAAACCAAATAACTGAATTTTGGGCAAAGGACCTAAACATACATTTTTCCAAAGAGGATATACAAATGGCCAACAGGTATATGAAAAGATGTTCAGTATCACGAATCATTAGGGAAATGCAAATGAAAACCATGATGAGAGATCATTTCACACTTGTTAACATGCCTGTTATCAAAAGGATAAGAGATAACAAGAGTTGGTGAGGATGTGCAGAAAAGGGAAGCCTTGTACACTGTTGGTGGGAATGTAGACTGGCGTGGCCACTATGGAAATAGTACGGAGGTTCCTCAACAAATTGAAAAAAGAACTAGCATATGATCCCGCAATTCCATGTCTGGGTGTATATCCAGACGAAGTGAAATCACTATCTTGAAGAGATATCTGCACCCCCATGTCCACGGCAGCATTATTCGCAATAGCCACGGTACAGAAACACACTAACATGTTAGTTGGTGAATGAATGGACAAAGAAAATGTGGTCTCTATATGCAACAGAACACTATTCAGCCACAAAAAATAAGGGAATCCTTCCATCTGCAACCATATGGATGAACCAGGAGGGATTACATTAAGTGAACTAAGCTAGACAGAGAAAGACAAATACTGTTTAATACATGGTATCACATACATGTAAAATCTAAAAGCAGAGTTAAAGTCATAGAAACAGAAAGTGAAATGCTGGTTTCCAGGGCTGGGGAACAGAGGAAATGAGGAGATGTTGGCTTGTGTATAAACTTTTGATTATAAGATGAGTAAATTCTGAGGATCTACAGTATAGCATCATAGCTATCGTTAATAATATTGCATTGTGTACTTGCAATTTGCTAAAAGAGTAGCTATCAAGTATCTCACCAAAAAAAGGGCAACTGCATGAGATGATAGATGTGTTAATTAACTTGACTGTGGGTATCATTTCACAATGTATATAATGTATATATATATCAAGTCTTCACACTGTATACTTTAAATATAGTACAGTTTTATTTGCCAATTATACCTAAAGAGGGATAAAGTCTTGGGTTTTATTTTAAAAACAGCTACAGAAATTATGCTCCTGGAGGCCTTCCAAGGAAACAATCACCTCTGGTTGGGCTGGATCAGAACTGCCCTCTCCAGAGACTTCCCTGGTGGTCCAGTGGTTAAGAATCTGCCTTGCAATGCAAGGGATGCCGGTTCAATCGTTGGTCAGGCAACTAAGATCCCACATGCTGCAGGGCGACTAAGCTCGTGTGCCAAATACTGAGTCTGCATGCTCTGGAGCCCGCGTATAACAACTAGAGAGCCCACATGCTGCAACTAGAGAGTCCATGGACCGCAATGAAAGATCCCATAAAATCCTATGTGCCGTAACTAAGACCCAGTGCAGCCAAATAAATAGTTTAAAAAAAAAAACCTTAAAAAAAGGAATTATAGTCCCACTGAATGCTCTGTGTGTGCATGTGTGTGTGAGTCTGCATGTGTGTGGTGTACAAGACATGTAAATCTATGTGTGTGTGTGTGATGTGTACACATACATGTAGCATGGATGTGTCATGTGTACACAGGATGTATAAGCACGTGGTATGTGTGCAGGCGTGTACACATGTGTGGTTGTGTGTGCACAAGGCATGCATATGCATGTGTATACAGGTGTGGGGTATATGTGTGGGGTATACATAGTGTGTATACATGTGTGGTACGTGTAACAGTGTTTGGCATATGTGTATGGGATGTGGTATGCATAGTGTGTATATGTATGTGGCATGTCTAGTCTATGTATGTGAACATCTATATAATGGGTGGTCACAGCAAGGGGATGCTGGTATCTCCCTCCCCATAGCTAAGTCGTTGATGTCAGCTGGCTGAAAGTGCAGTCTCTAGGAAAGAAATTTGGGGTGCGTGCCTTTGTTGGCATCATCGATAAGAATTTCTTAGCATTTGCGCAGTTGGTATACCCTGTGTGAGGTGCTGACGATACTGAGACAAATCATATGGGATTCCTGGCATCACAGAAAACAAATATGAGGAATGAGATATCAGGGGTGCTGTGGGGGAGGAGGGAGGAGATAAGGAAGGAGGGAGGGAAGGTTGGAGGGGGAGGGCAGGAGAGAGAAGCAGATTTCTAGGGCCAAGAAGGGCATACAAGACAAAGGCTTACCCCTGCTTGGAGTGAGGAGAGCCGCCCACCCGTGTGTGATTGGTTCTAAATCGTCTCCTTAATATATTATATCTTTGAGTGTTTATTAAAATAAAGTAATGCTGGAATCCTTCCTGGGTGTATGGGCTTCCTGTCTCCCTTTCTATCCATCTTCCCCTCCTGCACCCCAAAAACCCAGACCCTAAATATGCCTCCTCCAGCCCCTGCCAGCCTACCTCCCCTCAAATGCCAGACCTCTAGGGGAGCTTCAGGAGGTCATTAGGGAGACACACACCTCCTCTCCTCTCTCCTCAGTGCAGTTCCTGAGTTCTTGCCGTGTTAGCAAATTTGATGGATGGTGGCAGACGCTTGAGGATAAGATATTGTAATCAGGAGAGTGTCCCCTCCCTCCCTCTTCGTCCTCCTCTGTCCCTGTATCTGGTGCTCGCCGGTTTCTGTGGAGTCAGCAGATGGATGGATGGCTTTTGCTAATGCTTTGCTGGAGTGATAGAATGTGTGGCAGGAGAAACCAGGCAGACTCACTACATAAAGAGGAACAGGAATAACTCAGGGACGTGGACAAACTGAGCCCGGAAAGGGGACTGGTGTATAACAGAGTGAACTGGACCTTCCTGCTGAACCCTGCCTGAAGGGCTCAGCAGACACCAAGTTGTTGCTAGTGTCCCGGTGGTCTTGTCTCTGTTACTCGACCTCCCAAATTGGACAGTTGCAAGTGCCTTTTGACCTGGTGTGCTCAGGTCCAGTCTAAAACCCCTCCATCCTTCCATCTAGCACTCTGCCATATTGATCTCCTCATGTGCACTCCCACCCCATCAGAGTGCTCCCTCACTCTCATACCTTCCATGGCTCCTGATTGCCTACAAGATCACATGCAGTCCCCACTGAACTGCTTCTCCATGGATTTGTGGTTAAACCCCTGAAACTCTCTGAACTTCATTTCCATAGTTACAAAATGGAGACAAAATTACAATTACTTATTGGGAGGACAAATTGTGATCAGACAGGTTAAAATACTTTGGTAGATGAAATGTGAGACCTGTGTCAAGAGCCCAAGTCAAGGAAGAAGCTAATGGCAGCAGCTGTCCCCAGGGTCAGCACGGCGGGAAAGGTGAGAGAAGACTGTGGCCGAAGAAGGAAGGAGCCTGCCTCCTGCTCCAGCCAACTGGCCAGGGGGTGTCAATTTCTCTGTCTCCAGCAGGTCTGGGGCCAAGCTCTTCATTACATGTGCCCCCACACGCTTCTGGGCTCTACCATGTCAGGGTGCCCATCCCTGTCTCAGGTCCTGGCTGTCACCCAGACCAGACACATGACATGCAGTGCGGCCTTGAGGATTTGGCACTAAATAGCGGCAGCACGATGCTGGGCACACGGGTTGACAACACCAAAACACAAAGCCATATGTGTACCAAAGGACCAAAGGCTGATGCACACATCTGTTCAGAGGTTTCCTCACTCATCAGAACGTACAGAAAATACCACCCATTCATCTCTTGCAGGCATTAACCGGGGGTGTGGAAAGGGCTAAGATTAACTTGTTAAATCCCTCAAAATAGTATTTGTTAAAATGGAATTTTATGTGTTGACCACATAAATATTCATCACCTCATGGCTGTGCCCCAGCACATACCATTGCTTCTGCCCCTCCACCCCCACCCCTGCCAGGTCGTCAGCAGAAAACATCACGTGATGGAGTTTGCGTTATTTATTCGACACTGTGTTGGGACACCTCGGAGCTGGACTCTGCCAAGAGAGGGTTTTCTTGCAGATAGCAAGCAGCTGCTCCTGCCTTCCCCAGCATCCTCCACAGAGCAACTCATGGCTCACTTTCCCCGCCATTCCCAGGCACACAGAGTGCTGCTGGCTTTATCCATCAAACTCGTGTCCTTTTTTCAGGAGAAAGAAATCGATAGAAATTGATTTGAAAATGTCAAACCTTATCAACGGCCAACTGTCACTCCAAGACAGATATTTTCTGGATGGTGTAAATGTTTGATTTCACCAAGACTCTTTTCTCGGCTGACAGTCTGGGGTGTCAAGCCACAAATCAACCCTCAGATATTCTCTGGGGGCCGATTAGAAAGGGAGGTGGCATAGCACAGTGGCTAAATGGGTAGAGTCAGCAACCAGACTGCTTTAATAGCTGTGTGACATTGGGAAAATTATTTACGTTCCCTGAACCTCAGAAATTTCACCTTACACCTGAGGATAATTGGATATATGTCACACACATGGTTGTGAGAATTAAATGATAACCAGTGTAAACCACTTATAAAATGTGGAGAATATTGTAAGCTTATGATGAATGTTAATCACTTTTTATTATTTCTATCCTACTTTGCTAGGCACTGAGGAGCTTAAATACAGCTTGTTGGTGGAGATAAAATTATACACAAGGCAAACCGGAAAGACAATCCATGGAAAGATGACAGAGCCTAGAGTCTGAAGTGCTGGGTTTGAGTTTCAGCCACTCAATAGCTCCATGATTCTGAGCAGTTTCCCTAGAAGTCACTTTAGCCTGTAAAATGGGGATGAACATCACTGAGATTGACAAGCAAACTTGTTATATGTTTCTAGTTGAGACTAGCAATTCACAGTGCATGGGTTTGTGATTTTCTGATAGCCTGAAAAGGTCATTTTGTGATATTGAGTAGTAAATGCTAAATGTGTAGGGCAGAGAAAGGTTCAGTGTCAGCAGAGATATTTGAGGCAGAGATTGTCATAAAGGGTCTTCCAGAAATGGGTGGGACTCAACTGGGTTTTGCAGGGTCAAGTCCAAAGAAGACTGACTGGCACACACTGGCCTAAATTATCGCCAACATAAGTAGAAGCTTGGTAGAGGCCTTGATGTAGTCACGGGGAATTCTGGCATGATTTTCTACACATTGGAAAGAATCTAGATGATTAAGTTAAGCTGTGTCATCGGATGCGGGGGTGGGCTGGGGTGGGGTGGGCAGTAACTACCTGGCTTCTGCAGGGAATGTGGCTGATGTAGGACGAGAGCTGGGGCGGGGATGCCACCAGGCAGGGGCTCAGCCAGTTGCGAGGTGAGAAATGACAACCAGGGCCAAGGTGTTAGCACTGGCAATGGAGAAAAGTGGACAGACGCGAGGTCTTTGTGGAGGTAGAGCTGTCAGGACTTGCTGATTTAGTCATTCAGTTCATTAATTCAAGTGTTCCTGGCTCTAGGGATATAGCAGCATACGAAACAAGCAGAAATGTGCTTATGCTGCTTAAGCACTGGTGGGAGGTGATGCAGGGGAAGGAGAAGCCAGAAGGAGGATACCCAGGTTTCCTGCCTCAGGGAATGATGTGCAGCTATTTGCTTCCTAATGTGAATTGGAGGAACTTAGTCGCAAACTGCCAAGACACACTGGCTTGCCTTGACTACAGCCTCCTCCTTTCCTTTGAGAGGCTTGGAAGCCTCTTCCAGGTGTCTCATGCTTTCTGAGTTTCAGTATCTATGTCCTAATGCTGAGGCCTAGGGGGACTAATAGAAGTGACTTCTTGTGTCTGTGCTAATGGGCTCAAAAATCACTCTTTATAGACTGTCTCTCCACTCAGCTGGTACGGCTCCATCTTCGACACACATCCAGGAACTTTCAGAAGGCCCCCTGCTCCACTATCACACTCTGCAAGGTGCCCTTCAAGACGAGCTTGCCTCCTTCCCCCTTTGTAGCCACAGGAGGCCTTGTATTGTTGCCAAATTGGTCAGTTGCACTGGGCTGGGGTCCTAGCCCTGGACTGAGACCCCTGGTCTCATCCAGGAAGCTTCTTTTTCTGATCTGATTCATGCAGCCAATAATGAAACTGATGCTGAGCCTGGGTGAGCACAAGATTTATTCAATGGCCAAAGAATAGAGAAGCAGGAGCCTGGTTCACAAATCAATTCTCAACCCTATTCGGGTGGAGACACCAAATGCATAGGAGGGTTGAGGTAAAACGTGGGAAAATTGGAAAGAGAGGGAGGAATATTCATGAGTTATCTGAGAACAGGAGTGTGGTTTGGACCTGAAGCAACTCTCCTTTTCAGTCCTTGTATGGGCTTTTCTGGTTGTCACGGCAACTGTCAATTGTAATGGTGCTGGTGGGTGTGTCACTTAACATGCTAATATATTACAATGAGGGCTTCCCTGATAACTCGGTTGGTAAAGAATCTGCCTGCAATGCAGGAGACTCCAGTTCACTTCCTGGGTTGGGAAGATCCCCTGGAGAAAGGGATAGGCTACCCACTCCTGCATTCTTCAGCTTCCCTTGTGGCTCAGCTCATAAAGAATCCACCTGCAATGCGGGAGACCTGGGTTTGATCCTTGGGTTGGGAAGATCCCCTGGAGAAGGGAAAGGATACCCACTCCAGTATTCTGGCCTGGAGAATTCCATGGACTGTATAGTCCATGGGGGTCACAAAGAGTCGGACATGACTGAGTGACTTTCACTCTCCCACTCACTCATATTACAATGAGCATATAATAAGGCTCAAAGTCTATGGAAATCGAATCTTCCACCATCTTGGGCCTAGTTGGTTCTGATCAGTTCCTGTGTATATTAAAGGGAAGGGCAGGTGCCTATGGGGATAGGATGTGGCAGGTTCCAGGTTGAATTTGATCTGAAAAAGGTCCCACCTGGACAGGTGATCCAACTTCCATGGCACTTTCATAGGCTATAGTCTGAACACTTCCTTCTCCATTTTACTTTATAGCCATGTCCTGCTGACCAAACAACTTTAGACACATTGAACTAAGAGGCGATGAGATTCTGGAGGGAAAACACAGCAGAAAGCAAGGTGTGGAGGCAGGAAGTTTCAAGCAGAATTGGCTGGTTATGGCAGTCCATACAGAGTTGATGTTTGAGATGCTTTGGGGACATAGCAAGTGCTTTTTTTTTGAGCGTCTGTTGCCAACGGGTGAGCCATCTTCACCTCCCTACTGGGCGAGTTTCAGGGAAGAAGCCTCTTAGAATTATAAACGATCCTAGTGAACATAATTTCTGCAATTACCAATGTTCAGTAATTATGCTAATGCTGATTCACAAAGAGCTGTTATTTGCTCAGCGTGTTCTGTGCACATTATCTCCTTACCTGACGAAGTGTGTTTTCGCACAGCAGTTATGGTTTGCTTGTCACGTTAAGTGATGTTTGCATCTTGGAGCTTGTCATGGCACTAGGAGGAGTGCTGAAGTTCTGGTCCACCCCCATCAGAAGATTTTCGGGTGGGCTTCATGATGATAAGAAAGGGAAAGGGAACATGTGAAAAGAAAGCAGGAAAGAGAACCCGCGTTTGACTGAAGGGGAAATTATAGATCAGGGGTGAAGTGAGGGGCACAGGGACAGTCATGACTGAGATTTGTTGCCTTACCGTTCTGATTCCACATATGGCCTCTGGTACTTAGGAAAGGCAAGAGCTTGCCTGGTTTCCTGTTTCAGGGCTTTGGTTGGCTTGAACTGGTCGAGCCCCATTTTCAGTCTGCTTCAACTCGTGAGAGCACTTAGAAATCATCTAAGACATTAATTCTCAAAGTGTGGTCTCTGGTTCAACAGTATTAGCATCCCCTGAGTATTTTTTGGAAAATGCAAATTCTGATGAAAAAGAAAGTATACGTGTGTGTGTGTATATATATATGCATTATATATTATATTGTATTGTATTATATACATGTGTGTATAACTGAATCACTTTGCTGTACAACAGAAATTAACACATTGTAAATCAACCGTACTTCAATAAAATACATTTTTAAAAATGCAAATTTTAACACTCTAACCCAGACGTCTTGCATGAGAAATCCCCGGGGTGAATTCTTTAGCATTCCACTACCTGAGAAACCCATTATTCTTACTGAATTTGGGTTGTCTTTTTGTTGTTGAATTGCTTGAGCTGTTTGCATGTTTTGGAAGTTAAGCCTTTGTTGGTTGCATCATTTGCAAATATTTTCTCCCATTTGTAAGTTTATCTTTTTGTTTTATTTATGGTTTCCTTTGCTGTGCAGCAGCTTCTAAGTTTTTTTAGGTCCCATTTGTTTATTTTTTGCTTTTATTTCTATTGCCATGGGAGACTAACCTAAAAAAACATTGACTCAATTGGTCAGAGAATGTTTTGCCTGTGTTTTATTCTAGAAGTTTTATGGTGTCATGTCTTATATTTAAGTCTTTAAATTATTTTGAGTTTAGTTTTGTGTGTGGTGTAAGAGTGTTTTCTCACGTTGATGTTTGGCAGAAGTCAACACAATATTGTAAAGCAATTATCCTTCAATTAAAAATAAATAAATTAGAAAAAATTATTCATTTGTTTGGCTGTACGGGGTCTTGATTGCAGCATGCTAACTCTTAGTTGCAGCTTGTGGGATCTAGTTCCCTGACCAGGAATCAAACCTGGTCCCCTGCACTGGGAGCTTGAAATCTTAGCCACTGGGCCACCAGGGAAGTCCTTGAGTGTACTCTAAGTTCATTGATTGACATTCATATTCCTACTCATTTTAACAACCAACATCTATTGTGTGCTTACTGTGATCATTCCTTTGGAGCTGCTATCACTTGCCTCACTCTTGTTCAGTCGCCCAGTCGTGTCTGACTCTTTGCGACCCCATGTACTGCAGCACAACAGGCCTCCCTGTCCCTCACCATCTCCCGGAGTTTGTCCAAGTTCCTGTTCATTGCATTGGTGATGCTGTCCAGCCACCTCATCCACTGACGCCCTCTTGTCCTTCTGCCCTTGATCTTTCCCAGCATTAAGGGCTTTTCCAACGAGTTGTCTGTTTGCATCAGATGACAAAAATACTAGAGCTTCAGCTTCAGCATCAGTCCTTCCAGTGAATATTCAGGGTGGATCTCCCTTAAGATTGCCTGGTTTGATCTCCTTGCTGTTCAAGGGACTTTCAGGAGTCTTCTCCAGCACCACAGTTCTAAAGCATCAATTCTTTGCCTTTCTGCCTTCTTTATGGTCAAGTTCTCACAATCACGTGTGACCACTGGGAAGACCCGTAGCCTTGACTATACAGACCTTTGTCGGCAGAGTAATGTCTCTGTTTTTCAACACACTGTCTAGGTTTGTCATCGCTTTCCTGCCAAGAAGCAATCGTCTTCTGATCTCATGGCTGCAGTCACCACCCAAAGTGATTTTTGGAGCCCAAGAAGAGGAAATCTGTCACTCCTTTCACTTTCCCCTTCTATTTGTCATGCAGTAAAGGGGCCAGATTGATTATGTTCTTTGCAGCCAAAGATAGAGAAGCTCTATACAGCCAGCAAAAACAAGACCAGGAGCTGACTGTGGCTCCTGTGTGATCATGAACTCCTTATTGCTAAATTCAGACTTAAATTGAAGAAAGTAGGGAAAACCACTAGACCATACAGGTATGACCCAAATCAAATCCCTTATGATTATACAGTGGAAGTGAGAAATAGATTTAAGGGCCTAGATCTGATAGATAGAGTGCCTGATGAACTATGGACTGAGGTTCGTGACATTGTACAGGAGACAGGGATCAAGACCATCCCCATGGAAAAGAAATGCAAAAAAGCAAAATGGCTGTCTGGGGAGGCCTTACATATAGCTGTGAAAAGAAGAGAAGCGAAAAGCAAAGGAACAAAGGAAAGATATAAACATCTGAATGCAGAGTTCCAAAGAATAGCAAGAAGAGATAAGAAAGCCTTCTTCAGCGATCAATGCAAAGAAATAGAGGAAAACAACAGAATGGGAAATACTAGAGATCTCTTCAAGAAAATTAGAGATACCAAGGGAACATTTCATAGAAAGATGGGCTTGATAAAGGAGAGAAATGGTATGGACCTAACAGAAGCAGAAGATATTAAGAAGAGATGGCAAGAATACACAGAAGAACTGTACAAAAAAGATCTTCACGACCCAGATAATTATGATGGTGTGATCACTGACCTAGAGCCAGACATCCTGGAATGTGAAGTCAAGTGGGCCTTAGAAAGCATCACTACAAACAAAGCTAGTGGAGGTGATGGAATTGCAGTTGAGCTCTTTCAAATCTTGAAAGATGATGCTGTGAAAGTGCTGCACTCAATATGCCAGCAAATTTGGAAAACTCAGCAGTGGCCACAGGACTGGAAAAGGTCAGTTTTCATTCCAATCCCAAAGAAAGGCAATGCCAAAGAATGCTCAAACTACCGCACAATTGCACTCATCTCACACGCTAGTAAAGTAATGCTCAAAATTCTCCAAGCCAGGCTTCAGCAATACGTGAACCATGAACTTCCAGATGTTCAAGCTGGTTTTAGACAAGGCAGAGGAACCAGAGATCAAATTGCAAACATCCTTTGGATCATCGAAAAAGCAAGAGAGTTCCAGAAAAACAACTATTTCTGCTTTATTGACTATGCTAAAGCCTTTGACTGTGTGGATCACAATAAACTGTGGAAAATTCTTTAAGAGATGGGAATACCAGACCACTTGATCTGCCTTTTGAGAAATCTATATGCAGGTCAGGAAGCAACAGTTAGAACTGGACATGGAACAACAGACTGGTTCCAAATAGGAAAAGGAGTACATCAAGGCTGTATATTGTCACCCTGTTTATTTAACTTCTATGCAGAGTACATCATGAGAAACGCTGGACTGGAAGAAACACAAGCTGGAATCAAGGTTGCTGGGAGAAATATCAATAACCTCAGATATGCAGATGACACCACCCTTATGGCAGAAAGTGAAGAGGAACTAAAAAGCCTCTTGATGAAAGTGAAAGAGGAGAGTGAAAAAGTTGGCTTAAAGCTCAACATTCAGAAAACGAAGATCATGGCATCTGGTCCCAATACTTCATGGGAAATAGATGGGGAAACAGTGGAAACAGTGTCAGACTTTATTTTTTTGGGCTCCCAAATCACTGCAGATGGTGACTGCAGCCATGAAATTAAAAGACGCTTATTCCTTGGAAGGAAAGTTATGACCAACCTAGATAGCATATTCAAAAGCAGAGACATTACTTTGCCAACAAAGGTTCGTCTAGTCAAGGCTATGGTTTTTCCTGTGGTCATGTATGGATGTGAGAGCCAGACTGTGAAGAAGGCTGAGTGCTGAAGAATTGATGCTTTTGAACTGTGGTGTTGGAGAAGACTCTGGAGAGTCCCTTGGACTGCAAGGAGATCCAACCAGTCCATTCTGAAGGAGATCAGCCCTGGGATTTCTTTGGAAGGAATGATGCTAAAGCTGAAGCTCCAGTACTTTGGCCACCTCATGCGAAGAGTTGACTCATTGGAAAAAGACTCTGATGCTGGGAGGGATTGAGGGCAGGAGGAGAAGGGGACGACAGAGGATGAGATGGCTGGATGGCATCACTGACTTGATGGACGTGAGTGTGGGTGAACTCCGGGAGTTGGTGATGGACAGGGAGGCCTGGCGTGCTGCAATTCATGGGGTCGCAAAGAGTTGGACACGACTGAGCGACTGAACTGAACTGAAAGGGGCCAGATGCCATGATCTTAACTTTTTTTAATACTTAGTCTTAAGCCAGCTCTTTCACTTTCCTCCTTTATCCTTATCTGAGGCTCTTTAATTCCTCTTCACTTTCTGCCATTAGAGTGGACCAAGATACATCTGCATATCTAAGATTGTTGATGTTTCTCCTGCCTATCTTGACTCCAGCTTATAACTCATCCAGCCCAGCATTTCTTATGATGCACTCAGTGTATAGGTTAAACAAATAGGATGACAGCAGATAGACTTCTCATACTCCTTTCTTGATCTTGAACCAATCAGTTGTTCCATACAGGGTTCTAATCGTTGCTTCTTGACCCGCATACAGGTTTCTCTGGAGACAGGTAGGATGGTCTGTGTTCCTTTCTCTCTAAGAGCTTTCTGCAGTTTGTCATGGTCCACACAGTCAAAGGCTTTTAGCATAGTTGATGAAACAGAGATACATGTTTTTCTGAAATTCCCTTGCTTTTTCCATAATCCAGCGAATGTTGGCAACTTGATCTCTAGTTCCTCTTCCTTTTCTAAATCCAGCTTGGACATCTGGAAGTTCTTGGTTTGAATAATGCTGAAGCCTAGCATGCAAGATTTTAGCATGACTTTACTAACATGGGAGATGAGTGCGATTGTCTGATGGTTAGCACATTCTTTAGTACTACCCTTCTTGAGGATTGGGATGAGGATCAACCTTTTCCAGTCCTGTGATTGCTGCTGAGTCTTCCATCATTCCATAATGAATGCAAAACCTTGATGGCATCATCCTTTAGGGATTTGAATAGTTCTGCTGGAATTTCATCCCATCCACTAGCTTTATTAACAGCAGCTCTTCTTAAGGACCACTTGACTTTGCACTCCAGAATGCCTAGCTCTGGATGACTGACCACACCATCATAGTAATCCTGTTCATTAAGTCTTTTTTGCGAAGTTCTTCCATGTATCCTTTCCATCTCTTCTTGATCTCTTCAGAATCTACTAGGTCTCTACCATTTTTATCTTTTATTGTGTCCATCTTTGGGCCTCACTGTTAATGTGCTCTAAAGAGGGCTTTTGGTGTCCCCAAATTGCCCCCTGAATTTTCTCATTTAATTCTCACCATATCCCTTTGAGGTAAATACACGAGAAATCCCCTTACTTAGAATGATTCTCCCTGGAGAAGGGCATGGCAACCCACTCCAGTATTTTTGCCTGGAGAATCCCTATGGACAGAGGAACCTGGTGGGCTACAGTCCATAGGGTTGCACAGAGTCGGGCAGGACTGAATGACTAAGCACAGCACAGAAGGATTCTCTAACCAGATAATTGAAAAAGTCAACTAAGGCAGGAAACCTTACAAAATAAACATACTCTAAACCTTTAATTTCAACTTAAACATGTAAATATATGTACATTCATCAGTCTATTGATGTGGGAGTCACTGTCTTTTCCTTGAGTGCCAGTCTTTCTTCTTTCTGACTATAAGTTTCCATATCTTTTGTGGTATCTGATTTGGCTTTCTTTGGAATGGGAAAGCTTAGGGAGCGACGAAATCTTAGGGCAGAATCCTTTTAGAATTGTATTTTTCTCAAACTCCTAATTCTATAGAATTTTTTAAAAAGTGATTTTTCTTGTACAAAGTATTCAAACTCAGTTTTCATAGATACATTGACGTATATAATAAAGTCTGTAATTATAGCAACAAGTATAACTGGTATAAGCTGGCTTAGAACCAATGCAAAATAACTCAACTATCAGTGAATAGTGAGCACAAGAGAATGGGTGTGGTACAGAGCACTGTGCACCTCTGGACAGGGACCAGTCTCAAAGTTGCACGGCTAGGAGCTACGATGCAGACCCAGGCGGTTGGGATTCAGAGCCCTCGTGGCACTCCCTTGATTGTCTTTTTTAATTTTAGGTTAAAAAAAAATTAGATAATCAGTCATTTTATCTCAACAAACTATAAATACCTCAAATATGCTCTTCTTCCTGCACCGTCCCTGAATCTGCACTTAACTTTGGCAGAACTTGGTGTTCCTGAGAGATCAGGCGATCGATTGAAAAGGATGCATTAACAGCTTTAAATGTTTAAGCGTTGTCTGCTGCTGCTGCTGCTGCTGCTGCTAAGTCACTTCAGTCGTGTCCGACTCTGTGCGACCCCATAGACGGCAGCCCACCAGGCTCCTCCGTCCTAGAGGAAGAAACTTTTTCTCTAGCTATCTAGGTTCTTCTGGCTGGTCAAAGAATTAAATTGACATGAGAAACCAGAATTGAAAGAGACACATGTACCCCAATGTTCATCGCAGCACAGTTTATAATAGCCAGGACATGGAAGCAACCTAGATGTCCATCAGCAGATGAATGGATAAGAAAGCTATGGTACATATACACAATGGAGTATTACTCAGCCATTAAAAAGAATACATTTGAATCAGTTCTAATGAGGTGGATGAAACTGGAGCCTATTGTACAGACTGAAGTAAGCCAGAAAGAAAAACACCAATACAGTATACTAACACATATATATGGAATTTAGAAAGATGGTAACAATAACCCTGTATACGAGACAGCAAAAGAGATACTGATGTATAGAACAGTCTTTTGGACTCTGTGGGAGAGGAAGAGGGTGGGATGATTCGGGAGAATGGCATTGAAATATGTATAATATCATATATGAAATGAGTCACCAGTCCAGGTTCGATGCACGATACTGGATGCTTGGGGCTGGTGCACTGGGACGACCCAGAGGGATGGTGTGGGGAGGGAGGAAGGAGGAGGGTTCAGGATGGGGAACACATGTATACCTGTGGTGGATTCATTTCGATATATGGCAAAACCAATACAATATTGTAAAGTTAAAAAATAAAATTAAATAAAAAAAATAAAACAAACTGGTCAACAACAAAAATAAATAAATAAATAAATTGACATGAGAATGAATAACAGAAGAAAATCAAGCAAAGTTTGATAACATGGGAGAGACCCAGAAAGACTGAGTAACTCACCAAAATGGCCAAAACACTTGCCTTAAATACCATCTTCAGCTAAAGACAAAAAGAGGCTGCTTGAGGGTAGTGGTTTGGGACTTCAAAGGGGAAGGAATTCATATGAAGATGGAAAAGCAAATGTTTGGTAAACAAATGTTTGCTGGGTCCTGCAGAGACAATGGAATGCAGAGAAGAATTTTGACAAACAGACTGGGCCAGGTCTTCCCTGTCTATACACCTGGTTCTTAGGACAGTTATCGCTGGTGACGGCTCCATTCCTGACAGGTCCTCCAACTACATTCTTTTAGGCAGTTAGGGGGAAGGTAAAATTTCTTCCTGAGTCTTCTGGGTCTTGACTGTTTTCAGGTCAAAATAATCCACCCTCCAGGGAGATATTTTAGAGTGGCAAGTTTTGCTCCCCTACACCATCAATATTCTCTGACAAAACACTGTCAGTGTGCAGTCTTATGGCAGAGGACCGGAGAAAATAATAGCGGATGGGAATTAATTAGACTGATATTTTAATTGAACCCCTTGAACAAGTGTCCTTGGATAGCATGTATTCTCTTCTCAAGTCATGTCCCCATAAGACCCCATGAAAGTGAAAGTGTGAAAGTGAAAGTTGCTCAGTCGTGTCGGACTCTTTGTGACCCCATGGCCTATACAGTCTATGGAATTCTCCAGGCCACAATACCGGAGTGGGTAGCTTTTCCCTTCTCCAGGGGATCTTCCCAACCCAAGGATTGAACGCAGGTCTCCTGCATTGCAGGAGGATTCTTTACCAGTTGAGCCACCAGGGAAGCCCAAGAATACTGGAGTGGATAGCCTATCCCTTCTCCAGGGGATCTTCCTGACCCAGGATTCAATCTGTGGTGTCCTGCATTGCAGGCGGATTCTTTACCAACTGAGCTATCATATCTCTTATTACGTAAAGTGTTATATATCCGATGACATTCTTTACCCTGTGATCCTGGTCTGGTATTATTTTTCTGCCTCATTTCTTTCTATGTGACTTGTTGCAAATTACTGAATTTGTGTGACTTATCTGTACAGTGGGGATGAGAATGCTGCTGCTGCTGCTGCTAAGTTGCTTCAGTCGTGTCCAACTCTGTGTGACCCCATAGACGGCAGCCCACCAGGCTCCCCCGTCCCTGGGATTCTCCAGGCAAGAACACTGGATTGGGTTGCCATTTCCTTCTCCAATGCATGAAAGTGAAAAGTGAAAGTGAAGTTGCTCAGTCGTGTCCGACTCCTAGTGACCCCATGGACTGCAGCCCAGCAGGCCCCTCCGTCCATGGGATTTTCCAGGCAAGAGTACTGGAGTGGGTTGCCATTGCCTTCTCCGGGGATGAGAATGGTACCTGTTAAAGCTGCAGATAGGCTGCAGATAGGCTGCTCAGTCATGTCTGATTCTTTGCAACTGAACTGACGTGAACTGAACATCTGTCTGCAGATAAGTGTTAATAGAAAATTATTAGCATAACACCTGGTACTGTGTTGTTGTGGTTGTTCAGTCACTAAGTTGTGTCCAGCTCTTTGTGACCCCATGGACTACAGCATGCTAAGTTCCTCTGTCCTCCAGTGTCTCCCAGAGTTTGTTCAAATTCATGTCCTTTGACCCATTGATGCTATCTAACCATCTCATGCTCTGCTGGCCCCTTCTCCTTCTTTTTCCCTCCATGTTTCCCAGCATCGGGGTCTTTTCCAGTGAGTCAGCTCTTCCCATCAGGTGGCCAAAGTGTTGTAGCTTCAGCTTCAGCGTTAGTCCTTCCAATGAATATTCAGGGTTGAGTTCCTTTAGGATGGACTGGTTTGATCTCCTTGCTATATGGTTGTTGTTTTCCAATCCCTCTTCCCTTGGGACATGGTGAAAGCTCAGTTAGATATAGCTAACTGCAACCATTCTGTCAAAGTTTCTTCTGTTCTTGTTTTATAATCCTAGCTCAGTGTCTAGAACACAGAAATTGCTTGATAAATAATTGTGGGAAATTGAATAAATGAATCTTTGAATAAATAAATAAAAATGGAAAATTGAAAAAGTGAGTAAATGGATAGATTAGTGTTCTTCACTGGTCTCTTTCTGCAGCACATGATGGTCTCTATGATAAGCTTTGTTTATGATATCAACATCTTTTGTCTATCGGTTGTTTCAAAGAATTCTCAGTCTCTCCATCTGCAATTGCTTACAGTGTTCATATTCAGTACAGACTTTTTCTTGTTTATTTATTTATTTTGGACTGTTCTGGGTCTTCATTGCTGTGGCAGCCTTTCTCTAGTTTCAGCGAGCAGGGGCTATTTATTGTGGAGCTTGGGTGTCCCGTTGTTGCAGGCTTCTCTTGCTTGGGCTTCTCCTGTTGCGGAGCACGGGCTCTAGGCTCCCAGACTTCAGTAGTTGCAGCGTATGGGCTCAATAGCTGCAGTTCCCAGGCTCTAGAGCATAGGCTCAATAGTTCCGTTGCACGGCTCAGTTGCTCTGTAGCAAGCGGGATCCTCCTAGGCAAGGGGTCAAACCTGTGTCTCCTGTATTGGCAGGCAGATTCTTCACCACTGAGACACCAGGGAGACCCCAGAGCTTTTGCTGAGTATGTTTTAAAGTGATCTTGTGTTCCTCTGATAGTCTCAGAAATGACCTATGGACAATAGCTTACAGAAATGGCATACAGTTCACGTGGCTTTCTTGGCTTTGAATGTCCTGTAATCTGAGGCTTACGACTCTTGACTGCGTCAGAGTTCCACTGTGGTTTCATGGCCCCTGGCTTTTGGGAAGAAACAGTTAGCATCTAGATTTGACCTTGAATGAAAAAGTCTTGGCTTCTCAGTGCAAGAGTCTTCATGCTGTCATGGGATTAATAGACACATGATGGTTGCCGAAGACAGAAGTCATGAAACAGGTGGTTTATAAAGCAGTCCTGGGTCAGATGAAGGAGGCTGAAGAAGAGTGCCCCAAGGCCTTGTGAGTATCTTCTTGTTCTGATAGACTTTTAACCTGGAGCTGCCTGGGAGAGGACTGTGACGATGAAACCCAAGTTAGTAAGTTACGTGGGTAAATACGTAAGGTTAGGTAAATATGTAAGTATCAACCGCAGCACTTCTTATGTTTGGTGTTTGTGCCATTTGCCTTCCAAGTGCTTCCCCACCCCTCAGAGCTCCTCTTCATCCTCCTGCCTTCCTGTTCTTTCTCCAAAGGTTGACCCTTAAGGGTCATGTCAGCAGGCTCCTGTGCCTTTTGGTGTCAACCAGGTCAACCTCATCAATCAGGACCTCTTGGCAAGAGATTGGAAGAAGGGAAGCAGGAGAGTGTGGTCAGAGTATTTATTTCTTCTGAGGAATAGCCACAGGCTGGCTGCACTCTCAAGGTGGCCCTTCTTCAAGTTCTGGCATCTGTTCACTCCCCTTATTGTTTCATGCCTAGAAAGGGTAACATCCAGACTCATGCCAGCTACAACACTATCCTTTGTAGCTTTCCTGCAATCTGCTCATACCCAAACCTGTTAGGTGGGCACTCCTGCCCCACCCAGCACCATCTGTGTAAATGGTCCATTTATTAAACCCTCCTGGAATGATCCCAGTTTGAGTGTTTAGTGCTTCCTAATGGAAGCCTGACTTAACAGTGTCAAGTTGCTCTCCTTCTTTGGGAAGAGAGTGCGACCTGGAAGGGAGGAATCAGTAAGTAGTAAAAAGAAACCAGCTGGGTCAGTAAGGGAGGTGGTTTCGTTGGCAAGCAATAGAAAGCTAATTTAAGCAGAAAAGGAATGATTTGTGGGATAGAAAGAATTTGGGAGACTGAGAACCAGTCAGACAACTGGGTAGCAGGAAGCATAGTTATGTTTCAGTTCAGACATGGTTGCTGATACCTGCTGCTTCGGGCTCTTGATGAGACCCCTGTTACTGTGAATATTTTCTCCACTGTATCTGCATCTTTGCATCACTCCTTCAAGGTTCGGAATCCCAGGTGAGAGAATCTGCTGAGCTGATACTCAGTCACACACAGCATCCTCAGTTCCAGCAAGTGGAAAGAGAAGTGTAAACTTCTTTTTTCTCCCACCTTATTCCATTTCAGACTAGAAATGTGAATGAAACAGACAAGAACATGGTCCATGGTTGGCTTCTTCCTTTCCTCCTTCCCACTCCCTCACCAGTATCCACCTCTGGCTCCTTCCGGACTGGGATCGGGGGAGAGTAGAAGGTGTTTGGTGCAGGACATGTCTTACTTGGCTGGTGCTGTTGTGACCTGGTGATACTATGGAGGGGTGTCTCTGCCTATTGGGCAAGATTGGCAGGTATTCAAAGATGAATCTTGCTCTCCCTGACCAAATCTCTCTTCCTTCTGACTGGCCATTCCCCTCCAAGTATTCTTGGGAAAAATTCAAAATGAGTCCAGTATGGCACCCATCAAGGGCTGCCTGAAACTTTTTTCTCTCCATCTTTGGAAGTGGCCAGAGAGGGTTTAATTTTAGTCTCATATAGTTTTTGCTGCAGAGTAAATAGTGATAAACACCCAGAGGCAGCCCCTACACAGCGCTGGTTTCACAAAGACGACCCCAGAAATGTCAGTCCAAGCTCCTGGATAGGAGCCATGGTGGAAGGACCCCAGAAGAAGGTAGAATTTTTTTTCCCCCCCAGGACAGCTTTTCTCCCATAAAGAATTCTCAGAAGATAAGTTCTAATTCTTACCTTCCCTAGAAGCAGAACAAAGCCTTCTCATGATCTGATATTCAACACATAGATTTCCACTGTGCGTTGGTCTGGCTAAACCAATCATGTTTTATTTTATGGTTGGTAAACTTTCATTTTGTTTCAGAAGCTTCATTTGCCACTTTGAATAAGCAGGTTTTCTTTGCTGTGTATCGGCCCATGTGCTCAAGGCTGTTGTGTGGGCACGTGTAAGTTGCTTCAGTTGTGTTCGACTCTTTGCAACCTTACGGACTGTAGGCCACCAGGCTCCCCTGTCCATGGGACTCTCCAGGCAAGAATACTGGAGTGGGTTGCCATGTCCTCCTCCAGGGGATCTTCCCAGCCCAGGGATGGAATCAGCGTCTCTTATGTCCCGTGCATTGGTAAGCAGGCTCTTTACCACTAATACCACCTGGGAAGATGCACTCTAGGCTATTAATCTCAAAACTTTTTCTCAATGAAAAACAGCCCAGGTAAATGCTGGGTAAGCAGGTGAATGCTACAGCTTACATCAAACCAGGACTAAAAGCTGAGGGCTTGGCTCCAGCTTGTCAAGAAGGTCCCACTGATGGCGGGCTGTTGATGGATTGTTTATTTGTTTATTTATTTATGTATTTCTCAGCTGTAAAAGGGCAAGACACAGGGTTTGGTAGAAGGATGCACATGAGAAAGAGGTCACTAGATCATCCTTATCCTCTCCAAGGAACAGATTCAGATTCTCAATTCTCTGTGATGCTGAATTTTAGGAGAGATTTCCAAGATGTTAAAGGAGGAGGGCTTCCCTTGTGGCTCAGCTAGTAAAGAATCTGCCTGCAATGCGGGAGAGCTGGGTTCAATCCCTGGGTTGGGAAGATCCCCTGGAGAAGGGAAAGGCTACCCACTCCAGTATTCTGGCCTAGAGTATTCCACGGACTGTATAGCCATTGGGGTCACAAAGAGTCGGACACCACTGAGTGACTTTCACTTTCAAAGGAGGATGAATTTGTGAACTATTGATTTTATTATGCAAACAGAACTTGAAATCATATTAATTTTGGACATTTTGGGAGCCTCTGTTAATTGGGCATTTTCCATCTGGTCATTTGGGGTCACAGATTATGTGGATGTAAGAAATCAAAGAAACTCCTTGTATTTGAAATAAAAGTTGCACCTCATCTCATCCCCAGCTCTTATTATCTTCACTATCATCACATCATTGTCATCATCTATAATGTCTTTATAAATCTTCATACACAACCTTTATTATCCTTTATTATTTTCTTTGGATAACTTTCAGGTAAAAGTATATGAACCTTTTGTTTTCAGTTGGAGTATGTCTATTTATTTTTTACAAAATAAATAGCACCTTACTTATACTGATTACATGTGGGTTTGGAAACATTATGAGCAGGAATAAATTTAAATAATTTTTCCTTTTCTTGGGAAATAGATTTAATTAATTGAAATATAGTTGACTGACAGCATTATATTAGTTTTGGGTGTACAACAGTGATTTGATATTTTTATATATTATGCATTATAGAAAGTTACTACAATTATATTGATTATATTCCCTGTGATGTACATTACATCCCTGTGACTTATTTATTTTATAACTGGTCATGTTTTACCTCTTGGTCCCCTTTGCCTGTTTCACTCATTTTTCCCCAACTCCCGCTGGCAACCACTAGCTCGCTCTCTGTATTTGTGAGTCTATTTCTGTTTTTTTTTTAATATTTGTTTACCCTTTTTTTAGATTTCACATGTAAATGAAAACATATAGCATTTGTCTTTCTATGTCTGACATTTCCCCTAGCATAGAGTTCCCTTAGAACTCCAGGTTCAACCACGTTGTTGAAAATGGAGAGATTTCGTTCTTCTTTATGGCTGAATAATATTCTGTTGAACATTGGGCTACATGCAGCTTTTCGAATGAGTGTTTTTGTTTTCTTCACACGAACATTGCTGGGCCATAGGGTGGTTCTGGTCTTCATTTTCTGAGGCGTCTTCCTCCCGTTTTCCACAGGGGCTGTGCCAACTCACATTCATGCCCACCATGCGCCAGGTCTCCCTTTTCTCCACAGCTTCATCAAGGCCTATTTGCTGTCATCTTGATAAGAGCCTTTCTGACAGATATGAGGTAGTATCTCATCGTGGTTTGGATTTGCATTTGCCTGATAGTGATGTTGGCATATTTTCATGTGCCTGTTGGCCACCTGTACATCTTTGGAAAAATGCCTATTCATTCCTCTGCCCACTTTTTAATTGGGTTTTTTGATATTGAATTTTATGAGTTCTTAAAGCATTTTAGACATTAATCCCTTATTGGACATACGATTTGAAATATATCCTCTCATTCAGTAGGTTGCCTGTTTGTTTTGCTGATGGTTTCCTTTGCTGAGCAAAATCTTTTTAGATTGGTTAGGTCCCATTTGTTTATTTTTGCTTTGTTGCTCTTGCCTGAGGAGACGGATCCAAAAAATTATTTCTAAGACCAATGTCAGAGAGTGTACTGCTTATGTTTTTGTCTAAGAATTTTATGGATTCAGGTCTTAACATTTGAGTCTTCAATCCATTTAATTTACTTTTGTATATGGTGTTTTGATGTTTTCTCCATGAAAAGTCTTACTTATTCCTAATTAAAATTTTTCTTGTATATTTCATATTTTTGTTGTAATTGTGAATAAGATTACTTCCTTTCTTTTTTCTTAAAGGTTGCATATATATAGGAAGCTACTAGTTCTTTATAATTTTTAACCACCAAACTTAATGGACTGTTTTCTTGGTTCTGATAATTTAAAGTTGATTCTCTTGGGTTTTCTAAATAGTATTGCATCAGTTTCAATAATTATAAATTTGTGTGTAATTTTCAGTATTACTTTTTGTTCCTTCTCCCCCTTCTCTCTTTCCCAATCTCTCTCTCCTTTGTTTTTCTTCCTTGCATTACTAATACTTTGAGGGTAATGTTAAATAATAATAAGCATTGTATTGTGTTCCTGTATAGAAATAGCTCTCACATTTTTCTGTATTTTTAAATTTAAAATATATTTGATAATATTCATTAGTTGTTTTGTAACTATAGTAAAATGCAAAATTTACCAAAAGTTTTCATTTTTTCTTCTATTTTTGGTATGCAGCTCTGTTAACTTGTAAAAATCCAGAAGATAGCCTTTTACTTTATTTTTCTGCACCCTTGAAGAGTTTATTTATTATGGATATTTACCTGCTATTTGAAAATTTAAAAGAACTAGCCTGTAAAACTGCTTGGACTTTGCTCCTTACATGGAGATAATGCATGCTAATGGTATAATAGCTTTCCCCTTTGCAGAAAGACTCCAGTGTACATTGGTGGGCTTGCATTGGCTGTGGAAGTTCTGTGGGAGTCTGCTTCCCTGGAGAGAGCTGATTGAGTTTTCCCCAGGCTTTTGGATTTGGAAGTAGAAGACTAGGAGGAGTCCTCTTTTGACTGGGGGAGCCTTGGAATGAGCAATCAGGAATTACAGCTGAACTGGATCCTTGGCATATAAGGGACAGAATGAATCCAACCAACACTTTGAGAAAAACAGGGAGAATGATTGTGAAAATATTGTCTGGTTCTGCCTACTGCTGACAGCTCTAGGGAGTGTCTCTTATTCCTAAGGTTAATTGCTTGCACCATTATTCTCCTAGTAAATTCCTTTGTACCAAGGGAGTTTGAATTGAATTTCTGATATCTCTAATCATGAATATAGGTGCTTTTTCTTTCTTTTTTTAAAATCTCTTACACGATTTAATAGCTTGCTAATATTTGCTAACTTCACAAGTATTTAGGAAAATATAAATTACCAAAATAAATTTATTAACATTTCAAGTCTATTAGCATAGAATTATACATAATGCTATGTTATAAGTATTACCTGTTAATTCTGGACCCTGTTTTAGGCACTTGGGATCCATCTTTGAATGAACAGATGAATATTCCTACTCTTTAAAGATTAAAAAAATTCCTTGTTTATTTTTAATAGTGGTAAAATAAGCACAATATGTACCACATTAACAATTTAAAAAATTGACTGTACTCCCTGCATCTCTGACGAAGCTCTGCTGCCTTTTGTCTGTGTAGCTCTGTGTCCCGTGCTTCTTCTCCTGCATCTCTCTGCAGATGGGGTTTTATTTTTTAATCTTTTAAAAAATTTTTATTGAAGTACAGTTGATTTGTGCTTAATTTTAAATTTGTATTTAATGTTGTGTTTAATTTCTGCTATACAGCAAAGTGACAATTATACATATACATATTCTTTTTCATATTCTTTTCCACTATGGTTTATCATGGGATACTGAATATAGTCCCCTGTGCTATGCAGTAGGACCTTGCTGTTTCTCCATCCTGTATTGCACATGGGCTTTCTGTTGCTTAATTTTCTTTTCCTCCCCATGCCTTAGGCTTTGACTTGTATGGTCCAAACTTAGGTTTTGAACTTCTATCATCTCTTAACTGAATGAAGCTGATCACCTCATCCTCTCTGTAGGACTGGATCCCCTGGACCAAGAGCCCAACTGTGGCCGGAGAGGTGTGTGGTTGGGGTTATCTACACGGTAACAAGGATGTAGGCAGGGCTGGAATGTCTTAGAAAAAGGTGAGGATGGGAAGGCAGTGTTTGATATCTTGAACTCAGCTTGGGCAATTTCTTTTTTAAATATATATTTAATAATTTGACTGTGCTGAGTCTAGTTGCAGCACTTGGGATCTTTGGTCCTTGTTGTGGCGTGCAGGGTCTAGTTCCCTGATCAAGGATCAAAACCAGGCCCCCTGCATTGGGACCTCAGAGCCTTAGCCACTGGACCATCAGGGAAGTCCCTTGGGAACTTTCTTGAGTATCTCTGCCACTGCATTCAAAACAGAAAAGTTTGATGACATGAGAGTGATTGAGCAGAGAAGCTCAAATTAAATTAATTTCATAGAGTTTTGATTATCAGATGGGATCATCTGTGTATAAAATATTAGGCACCATGCCTGGCAGATGAGTCAATCAATGAAGGTTCATTTCTCCCTGCCCTCTGCCCTTCTTTTCTCCTTTCTAACAGAGAAATCTAGGTCCCCTGTCTTAGCACTTTGGGTTCCCAGGTGGCGCTAGTGGTAAAGAACCCGCCTGCCAATTCAGGAGACCTAAGAGATGGGTTTAATCCCTGGGTTGGGAAGATCCCCTGGAGAAGGAAATGGCAACCCACTCCAGTATCCTTGCCTGGAGAATCCCGTAGACAGAGGAGCCTGGTAGGCTACATTCCACAGAGTCACAAGAAGTCAGACATGACTGAAGCGATTTAGCATGTACATCTTAGCATTTTAAGTTGCAAGTCTAACTTATTCTCTGCTGAACCTTTATGCTCTGGCCAGCCTGTTCTTTGAAAAGAATTCAGCAAGGAGTAAGAGGTTTCTCCTGCTTTTCACATCATTGTTGTTCAGCTTCTAAGTCATGTCTGACTCTTTGCGATGCCATGGACTATAGCACACCAGGCCTCCCTGTTCTTCACTATCCCCCAGAATTTTCTCATATTCATGTTCACTGAGTTGGTAATGCTATCTAACCATCTCATCCTCTGCTGCCCTCTTCTCCTTTTGCCTTCAATCTTTCTCAGCGTCAGGGTCTTTTCCAGTGAGTTGGCTCTTCCCATCAGGTGGCCAAAGTAGGAGCTTCAGCTTCAGTATCAATCCTTCCAGTGAATATTCAGAGTTGATTTCCTCTAGGATTGACTGGTTTGATCTCCTTGCAGTTCAAGGGACTCTCAAGAGCCTTCTCCAGCACCACAATTTGAAGGCATCAATTCTTTGGCACTCAGCCTTTTTTATGGTCCAACTCTCACATCTGTACATGACTACTGGAAAAACCATAGCTTTGACCATATGGGCCTGTGACTCTAAGTCCACTACCTGGTCATAGCTGTTTTCTTGTTGTGTCTTCATATGACTTAAGGTGTGAGAGAGCTCTGGTATCTTTACAAGAGCTCAATCCCATTCATGAAAGCTGCACTTTCATGACCTTCAGTTCAGTTCAGTCACTCAGTCGTGTCCGACTCTTTGTGACCCCATGAATCGGAACACACCAGGCCTCCCTGTCCATCACCAAATCCCGGAGTTCACCCAAACTCATGTGCATTGAGTCGGTGAGGCCATCCAACCATCTCATCCTCTGTTGTCCCCTTCTCCTCCTGCATCCCACCTGAATCCTTCCCAGCATCAGGGTCTTTTCCAATGAGTCTTCGAATGAGGTGGCCAAAGTCCTGGAGTTTCAGCTTTAGCATCAGTCCTTCCAATGAACACCGAGGACTGGTCTCCTTTAGGATGGACTGGTTAGATCTCCTTGCAGCCCAAGGGACTCGCAAGAGTCTTCTCCAACACCACAGTTCAAAAGCATCAATTCTTCGGCGCTCAGCTTTCTTCACAGTCCAACTCTCACATCCATACATGACCACAGGAAAAACCATAGCCTTGACTAGACGGACCTTTGTTGGCACAGCAATGTCTCTGCTTTTGAATATGTTATCTAGGTTGGTCATAACTTTCCTTCCAAGGAGTAAGCGTCTTTTAATTTCATGGCTGCAGTCACCATCTGCAGTGATTTTGGAGCCCCAAAAAATAAAGTCTGACACTGTTTCCACTGTTTCCCCATCTATTTGCCATAAAGTGATGGGACCAGATGCCATGATCTTCATTTTCTGAATGTTGAGCTTTAAGCCGACTTTTTCACTCTCCTCTTTCACTTTCATCAAGAGGCTTTTTAGTTCCTCTTCACTTTCTGCCATAAGGGTGGTGTCACCTGCATATCTGAGGTTATTGATATTTCTCCCAGCAATCTTGATTCCAGCTTGTGCTTCTTCCAGCCCAGTGTTTCTCATGATGTACTCTGTGTATAAGTTAAATAAGCAGAGTGACAATATACAGCCTTGACGTACTCCTTTTCCTGACCTTATCACCTCCCAAAGACTCCACCTCCAAATACTGTCACATTGAGAATTAGGTTTCAACATATGGATTTTGGGGGAATACACACATTTGAGACATCCCTATAGCTCAGATGGTAAAAAAAAAAAATCTGTCTTTAATGCAGGAGACATGGGTTCGATCCCTGGGTCAGGAAGATCCCTGGAAAAGGAAATGGCAACCCACTCCAGTATTCTTGCCTGGAGAATCCCATGGACAAAGAGTCTGGCGGGTTATAGCCTATGGGGTTGCAGAGTGGGGCACAACTGAGTGACTAACACACACACATACACACACACACACACGCAGAAACATTTAGTCCGTAAAAGGAAACAACTTCAATGCAATGATTGTGTCTATTTCACTCACAGTTGCACCTTTGATGTTTGTCATGGTGCTTGGTTCAAAGTAGGTGCATGAGTCATTCAAATGAATGAGTAGAAGCTGGTAGCTAACCACGTGCTTATAGCACACTGGTCATTATAATCTCATTAAACAGGTGAATGTGCACAGTATAAACCCTTCTCAATATATCTGAAAACCTTCCCACACTGTAGCATACCTGATCAATAAATGGAACCCTTGCTATGATACCAACTTATTTTTTAAAATACTTATTTGGCTGTATTGGGTCTTAGTTGTGGCTTGTAAGCTTAGTTGCTCTGTGGCATGTGAAATCCTAGTTCTCCAATCAGGGATTGAACCTACATCCCCTGCATTGCAAGAGTTGGACACGGCTTAGCGAGTAAACAACAGCAACCCCTGCATTGCACAGTGGGTTCTTAACCACTGGACCACTAGGGAAGTCCCTGATATCAACTTATTTTGTTGAGTTTGATGGCACCATCGAAAAAAATATCTGAGACTCTCTGTATAGCAGAAGAAATTTCCTATGGCTGCCTTTGCAATTCTGAGTGAAAGAGGGTACATTTGGTTTACCTTCTCCACATTTCATGCCATGGTTTGCTCCGGCTTTTCTATGACCTATAACTATCTGATAGAATATTCTTAGGGCCTGATCATTTTCCAATGTTTATTTGCCTCTCTGCTCGCTAAGCTGTTCCTGCCTATTTATCACCTGAACTAAAGAACAGGGCTGGCTCACCAGTAAATAGCTGACACCTAAGGTTGGGTAATGAGAAAATTAGAACTTCACAGCACCCTGCAAGCTTAGAGCCCCCTGTAATAGCTTGGAGCTTGCAGCAGCTTCTGAGTGGAGAAAGGAGACCTGATTCTAAGAAGAAATATGATAATTGGAGGCCAGGGGGAGGCCAGCCGGCTTTGGCCAAATAGGAAATTACCTTCGGTTGCTCCGTTACTGTAATTCAGCCGCTCCAATTATCACAAGGTGATAAAGTGTCTGACTATGTTGTATAACACCTTTCCTTGTAAGCGAACGAGCCCATTAAAGGAGCTTGAATGAAATCGTTATCCTTATGATGCCTAATTACAGTAGACTCGACTCCTGTGATCAGTACAGTGCTAGTGAAATCCAAGAGAACAGACCGTTACTGCCATGTGTGAGGATGCCTCCAGGCCGCTTCGGGTTTAGGGCAGGGCCTGGGCATTTCCATGGGGCAGAGAGACCTGTAAATCAGAAAGCAGCTTCTCCGGGAAGGAGGCAGTGCATCTAGACTCTGGAGCTGACTGTTCCTCGAGCAATAAGTCTGATTGTAAGCTTTCTGGTTGCTGTGGCAGATGAAGAAACAAAAAAGTGTATAATGCTTACTTCTTGACAACAGGCAGCACACATATGTATCCCACTTAAATGGCATATATATATATTTTTTTGGCAACTTAATTCAAATAGAAATGAATCACTAGGATTCTGGTAGCTTGTTCCTTTTTCTTTTCCTTTATTCACTCCCTATCTATCCTTCTTCTATTCTCCCCCCTTTTCTCTCTTTTTGATGTGGACCATTTTTAAAGTCTTCTATTGAATTTGTCATGATATTGTTCCCGCTTTATGTTTTGGCTTCCTTGGCCACAAGTCACATGGGATCTTAGTTCCCTGACCAGAGATCCGTCTTGCGCCCTCTGTACCCTAAGCTGAGGTCTTAGCCACTGGGCCGCCGGGGAAGTCCCCTACCTTCTCCTTTTTAAGTCACATAAATAGGGCAGAGGTTGGTTGAAAATGTTTGATGTCAGCAAAGCTGTTTTTCCACTTCCTTGGGCCTCAGTTTCCCATCTGTGAAAATGCTGATAATTTCCCTTATATGGCCACTTATGTAATCACGGCTCATTCAACGGATGTTTGTGGGGGGCTTACTCCGTGCAGAGCTGTGCTGTGTCCTGGTTGTTGAGAATATATGACATAGGTCTCCTTAAATATCATTGTAGACAGTCCATAGAAGTGCTTCAGTTTTTCAATAAATAGTTCTTGCTAATAACCATGTTGATTTTTCAATACAGGCGGGCTGATTTAATCAGCCAGTTCCCTAGACAAGGCCAGAAATGCTCCCTGGAAGGCATCATTATGTTACTTTATGCCGTAGGAGCACTTTGCTGTGAGTTTTCACATGGAGGCTCACAAGTCTGTGAGACCAGCATTATTATGTGCATTTTACAGATGAAAAAACTGAGGCCTGGAGGGGTTAATTGGCAATGATTTGAATTAGAAGCAACATATGGGAAGTTCAGAATCTTCCTATTTTCTCAAATAGGTGGATGCATATGATTTTCATAATTATTGTGCATAAGAGAAAAATCCCTAAGCAAGTTTTACTCACATTTCTTAAAACAGTATGGTGTTGCTGGCAGTGCCAGATGAGGTGATCTAAGCTTTCTAAGTTCATTTTTCTCAACTGAAGATCCTAGATTGAGCTGGCTCAAAAGTGAGCAATCCTTGTGAAGTTTTGTTTCTAAAGACAGTACCTAAGGTGAAAAGGGAGTTGAGTAAAAATTTCTCCCTTGAAAAATCCCACATCCCTTCAATCACCCACAAAGTCCAACATACATACTTTTGTTTTTAATTTAATGTAGACATTCATAACATAGGCAATTCATAGGCAATCGCATGCAGGATATGAGTTAATATGCAAACTGTAACTTTATAGTACTGTGTTTATAAATGTTCTTTTCTTAAAAGGTTAAACTATGTGAAATTGCCAATATTTGAACACTTTAACCTATACAAATGGCAATTTCATGTTATTCAACCTAATAAGTCGCTATTTTTCTCTTTTGCTTTTATATGGCATTAGTGGCATTATGTATGAAACTTGAACATCTAAAGATAGCTCTGAAGTATCTTTTCTGGGGTGAGGGAATATTTAAAAATTGGACCGTGGTGATGGTTGCACAACTCTAAAGTCACCAGAAACCTTTAAATTGTATGCTTAGAATAAACAGATTTTATAGTATATAACTTATATCTCAAAAGAGCTGTTAAAAGGGATGAACGTCCTTGCTCAGGACAGGCACATGGTGGGCTTTGGCATCTGGTATTTCCCACTGTCCCTTTTAATGGGGTGCCTCACAGCATCCCTGTGGAGTAAATAAGGACAGCGCTCAGAGAGGTGAGGTGACTGGGCCAAGGTCACACAGAGGATACATAGCAAAACGGGGATGGAAACACCATCTGTAGTGCCAGGCTGGTTTCGCTTCACTCCCCCCACCCGTCACCCCCAGCTTGGTTGTGGGGGGGTCCCTTCCCATTCTTTTTGGCTCTGAATGTTTTGAACAGTCTGAGAGTGGGAAGGCTGTGGAAAATGGATTTACACAACTGCTTCCCTGGGCAGCCCACTTTGGAAATCATTTGTGACCTGTAATTGACCGTGACGATACAAAAATTGGAACCTGAAAATCACAAACATGCTGGGTTATTAGATGGTGAAATTGCAGTTTCCCGTCAGCCTGCTGCTTTCTGACTTTTCATTTTTGCTTTTCAGGGTTGGAGCTCTGCAGATCCCCACTATATACACCCCTCCCTTGCCTGGATGGGCTTGGGCTACCTGGTTCCACTGCTCAGGGGACGGTGGTCTCCAGCTGGGGGAGTCATTAAGAGGAGGAGAAGCTAGCCCTAATTTATCCCATCCTGTTACCCCTCTTCTCTTTGAAGCTTCGCATCTGATCCGAGCAGCCCCAAGACCCCACACTTACTTGGCCGTATAAGAAGCCTCCAGGGACCCCAGCTTCCTCTCTGAGCTCATCCCCCTCCCTCTGCCCTTGTGCCCGCCTCTCTCCTGCTGCCCCGACTTGACTGAGGCTGTGACCCCCCCACGCCCCTGCCTCCAGGCCTCCGCACTGGGCGTGCTCGCAGCCTGGGAAGCTCTTACCCAGATGTCCTCGGGGCCAGCTCCTTCAAGCCTCCACCCTAGTGTCGCCACGCCGCCTTCTCAGCAATATCTGCCTTGACTGCCGTATTTAAACTGTGGCTCTCCCCATCACCCAGGTGTCTGCTCTCCTTACTCTGCTTTGTTTCTTGCACTGGTCACCCTGCACAACAAAGTACCGTATATTCTGATTATAACGTTGCCAATTCATTGTCCTCCCTCCTCACTAGAACGAAAACTCCAGGAGGGCACCGATTGTCAATTTGTTTATTGATATTAGAATTTTGTGTTTTATTTTTGTTGTTGTTCAGTCGCTCAGTTGTGTCCGATTCTTTGCAACCCACGGACTGAAGCACGCCAGGCTTTCCTGTCCTTCACTATCTCCCAGAGTTTGCTCAAACTCATGTCCATTGAGTTGCTGATGCCGTATACCTCTTGCCTTCAGTCTTTCCCAGCATCAGGGTCTTTCCCAATGAGTTGGCTCTTCACATCAGGTGGCCAAAGTACTGGAGCTTCAGCTTCAGCATCAGTCCTTCCAATGAACACTCAGGACTGATCTCCTTTAGGATGGACTGGTTTGATCTCCTTGCAGTCCAAGGGACTCTCAAGAGTCTTTTATAGCACCACAATTTCAAAGCATCAATTCTTTGGTGCTCAGCCTTCTTTATGGTTCAACTCTCACATCCATACATGACTATATTTTTAATAACAGCCTTATGAGAACTAAGTCACATAGCACACAATTAACTTATTGAAAATGTGCAATTCACGTATTGAAAGTGTACAACTCAGTGTTTTTCAGTATGATTTTAAAATTATGGAACCATTACCACAATCAATTTTAAAATGTTTTCACCACCCTGAAAAGAAACCTGCAGACTTTATCAGTCATTCTTCATTCCCTTCACCACTCTCTCCCTGCCCACCCCCAGCCCTAGGCAACCACTAATCTCCTCGGAACATTGCATATGAATGGCATCTTACAAAATGTGGTCTTTTAGCTTCTTTTATTTAGTGTAATATTTTCAAGCTTCACCCGTGTTATAGCCTGTGTTCAGTCATCAGTCATGTCTGATTCTTTGCAGTCCCATGGACTACAGCCACCAGGCTCCTCTATCCATCCAGGCAAGAATATTGGAGTGGGTTGCCATTTCCTACTCCAGGGGATCTTCCCAATCCAGGGATCAATCCCGAGTCTCTTGCATCTGTTGCATTGACAGGTGGATTCTTTACCACTAGCACCTCCTGGGAAGCCCATTATAGCATGTATCAGAAGTTTATTCCTTTTTGTTGCTAAATAATAATCCACTATATGGATATACCACAGTTTATTTATTCATTAGTTGTTAGACATTTGGGTTGTATCCACTTTCAGTTCAGTTCAGTCGCTCAGTCGTGTCCGACTCTTTGCGACCCCATGAATCGCAGCACGCCAGGCCTCCCTGTCCATCACCAACTCCCAGAGTTCACCCAGACTCACGTCCATCAAGTCAGTGATGCCATCCAGCCATCTCATCCTCTGTCGTCCCCTTCTCCTCCTGCCCCCAATCCCTACCAGCATCAGAGTCTTTTCCAATGAGTCAACTCTTCGCATGAGGTGGCCAAAGTACTGGAGTTTCAGCTTTAGCATCATTTCTTCCAAAGAAATCCCAGGGCTGATCTCCTTCAGAATGGATTGATTGCATCTCCTTGCAGTCCAAGGGACTCTCAAGAGTCTTCTCCAACACCACAGTTCAAAAACATCAATTCTTCAGCACTCAGCCTTCTTCACAGTCCAAATCTCACGTCCATACATGACCACAGGAAAAACCATAGCCTTGACTAGATGGACCTTTGTTGGCAAAGTAATGTCTCTGCTTTTGAATATCCTATCTAGGTTGGTCATAACTTTCCTTCCAAGGAATAAGCGTCTTTTAATTTCATGGCTGCAGTCACCATCTGCAGTGATTTTGGAGCCCCAAAAAATAAAGTGTGACACTGTTTCCACTCTTTCCCCATCTATTTCCCATGAAGTGATGGGATCAGATGCCATGATCTTCGTTTTCTGAATGTTGAGCTTTAAGCCAACTTTTTCACTCTCCACTTTCACTTTCATCAAGAGGCTTTTAAGTTCCTCTTCACTTTCTGCCATAAGGGTGGTGTCATCTGCATATCTGAGGTTATTGATATTTCTCCCGGCAATCTTGATTCCAGTTTGTGTTTCTTCCAGTCCAGCGTTTCTCATGATGTACTCTGCATATAAGTTAAATAAGCAGGGTGACAATATACAGCCTTGACGTACTCCTTTTCCTATTTGGAACCAGTCTATTGTTCCATGTCCAGTTTTAACTGTTGCTTCCTGACCTGCATACAGATTTCTCAAGAGGCAGGTCAGGTGGTCTGGTAGTCCCATCTCTTTCAGAATTTTCCACAGTTTATTGTGATCCATACAGTCAAAGGCTTTGGCATAGTCAATAAAGCAGAAATAGATGTTTTTCTGGAACTCTCTTGCTTTTTCGATGATCCAGTGGATGTTGGCAATTTGATCTCTGGTTCCTCTGCCTTTTCTAAAACCAGCTTGAACATCAGGAAGTTCACGATTCACATATTGCTGAAGCCTGGCTTGGAGAATTTTGAGCATTACTTTACTAGCATGTGAGATGAGTGCAATTGTGTGGTAGTTTGAGCATTCTTTGGCATTGCCTTTCTTTGGGATTGGAATGAAACCTTTTCCAGTCCTGTGGCCACTGCTGAGTTTTCCAAATTTGCTGGCATATTGAGTACAGCACTTTCACAGCATCATCTTTCAAGATTTGAAATAGCTCAACTGGAATTCCATTACCTCCACTAGCTTTGCTCATAGTGATGCTTTCCAAGGCCCACTTGACTTCACATTCCAGGATGTCTGGCTCTAGGTCAGTGATCACACCATTGTGATTATCTGGGTCATGAAGATCTTTTTTGTACAGTTCTTCTGTGTATTCTTGCCATCTCTTCTTAATATCTTCTGCTTCTGTTAGGTCCTTACCATTTCTGTCCTTTATGGAGCCCATCTTTGCATGAAATGTTCCCTTGGTATCTCTAATTTTCTTGAAGAGATCTCTAGTCTTTCCCATTCTGTTGTTTTCCTCTATTTCTTTGCATTGATCTCTGAAGAAGGCTTTCTTATCTCTTCTTGTCCACTTTAGGGCTATTATAAATAATACTTCCTTGAACATTCATGTATAATTTTTTGTGTGTGCATGTGTTTTCAGTTATCCTGAAGATATATGTTTATATATGCACACACAAGCACCTAGGAATGGCATTACTAGGTCACGTGGTAACTCCATGCTTAACTTTTTCCATGTTGTTTTCCAAAACGGCTCTGCTAGTTTATAACTGCACCAGCAGTTGGTGAGGGTCATGTTACATGTTATAAAAGTTAAAAATCCCACTTAACAACAGGATCAGAATGTTCAAGCACAGAACCTATAAAAGCCTTTTGAGGGATGCGTGAATCTCCCTCAAGACCTGCATCCCTGATGTCTGCTTCAAAAACATGGCTAGCCCATGCTTTCCCAGGTCTCTTGTTTCCTTTCTGTCTGCCCTGGGCATTTGGCCTTCCAATCACCCAGCGTCCAGTCCAGAGTGATTGTTGTAAAACCCATCTGTGACCACTTCGCCCTTCTCCCTGGACATTGTTAGTGGCCTCCACCCCACTGACCGTGGCTGTGGTTTTCAAATCATGATCAGCAGCCCCCTCGGGGACTCTGGGGGTGAACGAGGCTGTTGGCTGCATCTCATCCCTATTTCCACTATCGCAAGTTCTCATTTTTCTTCGTTTTGCATATATATTGGACTTCTGTGTAAACTTTGATTTGCAGATCTGTTTCTATTCCTAAAATAAAACTGCTCCTGGAAACTACTGGCCATAGAATTACATTCAAACTTCTTAGCCCAGGGTTTAATATCAGTGATGCTCCAGCTCAGAGAAGTGCCAACATCGGCTCACAGGCCAAATCCAGTTGACCGCTAGGAATAGTTTTTACATTTTTTATTTATGTATTTTTAAGATTTTGAAAATATTTTTATTTATTTATTTGGCTGTGCTGGGTATTAGTTGTGGCACACAGGATCATCAATCTTCGTTATGGCTTGTGGACTCTTAGTTTCTTGATGTGGGATCTAGTTTTCTGACTCTGGATTGAACCCAGACCCCTGCATTGGGAGCACAGAGTCTTAGCCACTGGACCATGAGGGAAGTCCCAGTTTTTACATTTTTAAATGATCACATTTTAAGTGATTCTATAACTACCAAAATATAGCTTCATTTTGGCCTCTTGGTATGCAGAGCTTAAGTATTATCTGGCCCTTTAAGAAAAAGTCTACTGATTCCTGATCCAGCCCCAACTTTTCTCACCATACTTCGGTCACAGGACTTGAGCCCAGTTACACTACAGAGTCTGATTCAGTACCTTGCTCATAAGTGAAGCTCATCACATATAAAGCTAGGCTGACTCCATGCCCATTTTGTTGTGCTGGCATCATTTTTCATATTAATAGAACCTTTTTCACTCTCAAAGTGTCTTCTTTGGATGGTAAATTATACAGTCATTCTATATATAACTGACAATAGACTGGAATGGAAGATAAAAAACCACCAGCAAATTTTGTGATGAGCAATATTATCTTTGATATTAACAGCATCTCCTAAAGAGTTTCCAAGCTCTGGCTGTTTGAGTTAATACCCAGAAATGACAAGCATTATGAAAAAAAAAAAAAGAATGGCCTTAAAAATAATTACTATGCTTCTATTATGTATGTGATGGGTTTCTAGAACTAATGATTAGGCATCTTTGCTTGCCTAATTTTTTTAAAAGGATTTAACCAATTTATCTGATTTTTAAAAACAGCATGAGGCATGTTAACAGAAATCCATGTTGGGACACAAATGCAATCTCATGCTATGTACTGAATATTTTTTTAGAGATAGGCTATATTTAGGGGATGGGGGATGGAATCCTTTCATCAAAATGTTCCAAGAAATGAACCATATTTCTGCTTTTTGTGCCTGGAGCCCAGCATGGGTATTTATCTGTAATGGGTCCAACTTTTAGAAGATACTGATTCCAAATGACCTGGCTATTATTCAAATAAGCACTTTTAAATTCCTATAATAACTAACCGACCATGAAGAATAACTCAATTTTGGATGAATCTAATTTTATTTATAAACAAGCACATACAGAAATCATGAAGTAAAACACGATAAAAAAAGTTGAGGTGCAGAAGCATCCTTCTTAACGATCTCCCTGGCACCCTGGTTAGTAAAATTCCTTCACTCAGCATGCATATTTAGGGAATGTGTATGCTTTTTCAGACTCTGAACTAGATGCTGGGGATGGTGCAAAGGATAACGCCACACCTTATCTGTCCTCCAGGGACCTAGTACAAAATTTGAGTCAGTGCCCTGGCTGATATGGGCTTGAACAAGCTTATTGTTTATTGCTGTGATAAATGGCTCGAGGAAAAAGAAGGCAGGGTTAAGAACTACAGAATGATGTTGATGATGTTTTTATGCAGGGTGATCTGAAAAGGTCTCTCTGGGGGGGTGACACCTGAGTAGACACGGGCAGGAAGTGGCTAAGAAGATCTTATGATCCTCATCCTTCATTCTTGGTTTGTTGTGTCAACGGATCTGGTACATAAAGTCCCTGAACTCTCTCAAAGAGCCTCAGGTCTTCCCATATTAGAAGAGACAAGTTTTCTCTCAAGGCCCAAAAGAGAAAAAAATTCAAGAACTTCAGAAAGTGTTTCAGCCTGTTAAATCTTTTGGTTTTCTTATGCTGTGCTTACAGACACAGACAAGGTCCTCTCCTTCAAGTAAGTGAGAAAGAGGACTTTGAGGACAGCCTTTGGGGGCAGGTGTGGCAAAAAGGTAAGAGTAGATTCTGGAATGAAGAGCCACTCTGTGTGATCCTGTTGAAATAAGGTGGCTGCCATGACTGACAGCTCATGTTTGTTGAGTCTCTGCCTTGGTGCCAGGCATGGGTTATGACTTTTCCCTTGTGTTAGCTCAGTGAGCCCTCCCCACCTGTAGAGGTGAGGAGAGGCAGGCTAGCAGCTGAGCAGGGCCCTGCAGGGCTCAGAGGCAGAGGTGGTAGGAACGGGCCCCTGAACTAAACTCTGTCCTCATTACAGTTTCCTCAGGACTGTGAGGATGTTCTCAACCCACAATAAATGTTTGTTGAATGAATGAGTAGCACTAGCAAAGGCACAGAGGCAGGAAATTAGGCATGTGTGTTGTATCCCATCTCTCTGGAGCCTGGAGTCTGGTGGAGATCTCAGAGCGGAGGAGGCAGGGCATCTTAGGTGAGTGAGAGAGTGTGTGCGAGAGACACAGTGGGAAAGGGATGGGGGGACCTAGAGGGGAGAGAAGGTGATGGAACACGGTTTCTTTTTCCTGGGACGCAGAAGACTCTGGTTTCCAGGCTCCCTTGGGCTTAGGCAGGTGCCATGTGGCAGTTCTGACCCATGGACTAGTGGGAGTGCCTTCTGGGCTGAGGCTGGTGAGGACACACCTGCCCCTCCCCGTTCTCCGTTCGCCTGTTTCAGCAGCAGTGGAGACCGCTGGCCAAGATGGCAAAGCCAGGATGTAACAGCCTGGGTCCCTGAGTCACTATCTGGAAGAGGGCCACCTAGCTAGGACCAGACTTTTTGTACAGGACAAATAAATCTTTATATTAAGCCACTGAGATTTGGGGGGTTTATCTGATACGGTGGCAAACCTTATTCTGTCCTGACTAATATAGGATTAGCTGACCAGATGCCTTGAATTTCAGGACAAGGGCTTTCTGCTCTTGAAGAGTCAGAGAAGGCAGTGGCACCCCACTCCAGTACTCTTGCCTGGAAAATCCCATGGACAGAGGGCCTGGTGGGCTGTAGTCCATGGGGTCGCTAAGAGTCGGACACGACTGAGCGACTTCACTTTCATGCATTGGAGAAGGAAATGGCAACCCACTCCAGTATTCTTGCCTGGAGAATCCCAGGGACAGGGGAGCCTCATGGGCTGCCGTCTACAGGGTCGCACAGAGTCAGACATGACTGAAGCGACTTAGCAGCAGCAGCAGCTCTTGAAGAGTAAGTTCCGTGCCTGTTGCTGCTTATATACTCAGCAGGCCTCCCACACACGCATCTTAGGTCCACAGGTGCTGGGAAGCCGGAGAACTCATACCTGTAGTTGTAGGTGATTCAATGCCAAGAGAGCATAGCTCTCTAGGTCCATCTAAAGGTGAGAACCAGGCAGATTCCTGCTGAGAAAAGCTTTCTCTTCTTCTCCCCTGACCCAGTGGTCTTTGTCCAGGAATGTTAGTTGGGCACCAGAAGTGGTCCCAGCAAGAAGGCCTGATCAGAGAGACAAAAATATCAAGCCGGGCTGGATGTGAAATTTATTTGGGGAATGCAGAAAGTGGCTCAAACTGCAGAGACTGTGTGATTACTGATAAAGAGGAATGCCTTACATACTAAGACACTGAGGATGGGTTGAAAAGCGCAAACAGCGGTTTTAATTTAATCTCCACTAAAAAAAAAGCAAAAAAAAAGCCAAGAGCATACTCTATAGAAAACTATTCTGCACTTTTTTTTTTTTTAATACTCCATAGTATAGCATGGACTTCCTTCCACCTCATTCTCTTTAATGGATGCTTATTCTCTTATAGAATTGTGTGTCATCTCTTCTTGAGGCATTCCACTATGGATGGACCATTTTGTTTGTCTCTGATTTTCAGTGATACAAATAAGGCCACAGCGAACATCCTTGTACACATCCCCTTGAACACATCGAAATGTTTCTGTAGAGAAATGTCTGGGTCAGAGGGTATAAGCCTTTTTCATTTTGATAGGAACTGCCCAACTGCTACCCTAAAGGGTTGTAATAATTTCCACTCTGGAGAATGGTGATTTTTTAATGGACTGATTCCCCCGAGAAACTCCGGTTTGCAGCCTCTGGGCCTTTGGAACATGTGTTTGGCTCGAGTCATTTTATTTAATCTGTGGCTCAGGTCCTTCCCAGGAATCCAATACAACTTGAAGGTATTCCCTCCACAAAGCTCACATTTAAGCCCTGAAAAATGGGAGGACTTAATCCAGTCTCTATCAGATCTAAATCAGAACATTTTTCCCCTTCTGCCATTTTAAATTACCTCTCAGCTCAGCCCCAGACTGAGTAATTCAGAGTTAATGGGATATGAAAGTCATGGTCCATGGCGTGATTGCGGGTACCTAGCCAGAGGCAAGCAAGATTTATTCTCTAGGAACCCAACTGGGTTGAAAAGGGTGATAAATCAGCAGGGCTACTGCGCGCTCCCCTTCTGCTGTGAGATTCATTCTAGTTTATCAGAATAATCATCTTCAGCTCTGAGACTGGAGATAAACAGCCGAATCTGGAGCCCCATGATGTGGTAAGAGGGAGAGAGATCTTTCTGAAGTCTCTCTTCCTAGCTTTGTTTGGACCGGGGTGGGTGGGAGGCCTGTTGCTTTCAAAGTGCCGTCCGGTGAAAAGCATCCATCTGTGTTTGCCTGAGATACAGGCTGGGATTTTGTGCCCATGAACCCTGCTGGCCCGAGGCTTTCCGGTCTCTCTGGGGATATTGTGCAAAAAACAGATTTGGCATCCCACCCTGGTTCATGTTGTCCTGTGTACTGAGTCCAGGGACACTCTTCTCTCCGGCTTGGTCATCCACTGTCCACCGCCAGGCTTTTGGGTCCTCTCGTGTCGTCTTTCTGCTGGTGTCTGGCAAACCTCCCTCCTGATTGCATCGTGCTAGCTTGTGGTCTTTTGCTCAACTTTGCCTTGGCTATTCCCATTGGTGGTCACATCATGATATAGAGCAGAAGTCATAAACAGAGCAATATCAGCAGAATCCTAAAGGGGTCTCGGTGCTCACACATACACAAGAATTACCTGAAATAGTAACTTCAAATGTCAAGTGCTAGCCTTGACTAAATACTCACTCAGGCTGATGCTAAACTGCCTTATAAGCATTACCTCGTTTTAACCCTCAAATAATCCTATGAAGTCAGCTGTAAAAATCATTTTACAACTGAGGACGCTGAGCCTTGTGTGGGTCATCGTTGACTTGCCCACGATCACAGAGCCAGTAAGTGGCAGTGTCTGGTGCGAGAGTATGGAGCTCACGTTTGCTGTTTTCATGCCCATGTTTACACAAACATTCATTTACACAAATTCACTAGCATGCAGATACACACATGTATAAACATTCAGATGCACACACACACAAACACACATATAGTTGGGAGGAGAATGTTCAGCAAAGAATGAGTGGCTGAGGCTTATGATTTTTTTGAAATATTTATCTTATCTTTACTTATTTGTTTGGTTGCCCCAGGTTCTTATTGCAGCTCGTGGACTCTCCAGCTGTGACATGGGCCTAGTCGCCCTGCAGCATGTGGTATCTTAGTTCCTCGACCAGGGATTGAACCCATGTCCCCTGCATTGCAAGGCAGAATTTCAACAACTGGACCATGAGGGAAGTCCTGAGGCTTATGATTGTTAATGAGAACAAGAGCCTGGTTTCCAAGCCCCCTTAATCTTTTTTTTTTTTTTTTTAATTATTTATTTGCCTGTGCCAGGTCTTAACTGAGGCACTCAGGATCTTTGATCTTCATTGCGGCATGTGGGATCTTTAGTTGCACATACGGGATCTAGTTCCCTGACCAGGGGTCAAACCTGGACCCCCTGCACTGGGAGTGCAGAGTCTTAGGCACTGGACCACCAGGGAAGTCCCCACCTTGTCCTTGAATGAAGCCTCCTCACACAGCTTACTGTAGAAAGCTAAATGGGAAGGGGGAAGCCAGCATTGTTAGAATTGTTCAAATTTGGGGTGTTACCTGAGGAAGGCTGGTGATGGTGTCTGGTGAGGCCACTCGGAATAAACTTGACTTGGAGTCTGCACGTGGATCATACAGAGTTGCTCCAGTGTGAGGAGCAGGGCCATCCCTCGTGAAGACTCACGTTAACTGAGGTTAGGATACTGACATTAAAAACCAGTATAGGAGTTTTCTCTCTAGGGCCAAGTTTACGTGAGAATGTCCTGGAAGAGTCTGCTTTCAGTCCATGGGAGACATTCCTTGATGTTTGAGGATGCCAAGCTGAGACATGTTCACTGTGCACTAGGGCCGGTCTGACTGGTGGGACTCGAAGCCTTTGCGAGGATCTAGAGGGTCCTCAGTGGGACTGAGCTCCTGTTGCCCACAGCAGTAACCTACTCCCTTTATCAGCTTCCATTTCTTCTCTTCCTGAGATCACCTCCCAAATAAACTACTTGCATCCAAATCCTTGTCTCAGGCTCTGCTCTACTGACTGGTGGCTCAGTCAGTAAAGGACCTGCCTGTAATGCAGGAGACCTGGGTTCAATCCCTGGGTCAGAAAGATCCCCTGGAGAAGGAAATGACAGCCCACTCCAGTATTCTTGCCTGGAGAATCCCATGAACAGAGGATGGTGGTGGGCTACAGTCATGGTGTCACATGACTCAGTGATTAAACCACCAGGCTACACAGCCACCTTAAGTCTTTCCCCTGGAACAGTTTCCATTGTTCTCTTGCTTATCATATGACCCAGCCTCACCTTCCTTTCATCTGAGGTCCCTTTTGACAACCTATCAGAAGCACTGAATCCCAGAGTTAAGAGCATGCGTGCATGCATGCTAAGTCGCTTCAGTCATGCCTGACTCTTTGTGACCCTATGGACTCTAGCCTGCCAGGTTCCTCTGTCCATGGGATTCTCCAGGCAAGAGTGCTGGAGTGGGTAGCCATTACCTCCTCCAGGGGATCTTCACGACCCAGAGATCAAACCCGCATCTCTTATGTCTCCTGCATTGGCAGGCGAGTTCTTTACCATTAACACCACCTGGAAAGCCCAGAGTTAAGAGCACAAGCATTGAAGTCAGACAGATGTGAGGTCGAATCCTGGCTAGGTCACTTATGGACAATGTGACCTTGGGCAAATTACTCTCTGGACCTCATGAATCTTTTAAACAATGAGGGTAATGATAACTACTTTCAGAACTGTCAGGAAGAATCAATGAGATAATGTATGCAAAGAGTTCAGTGTAGCACTTGGCAATTAGTAGGTACTCAATAATGTCTGACAGGCCTTCCTGTTTGTCTGAACAGAGACTGGATTCTTTCATCCATTGGTGCCAGGGGATCTGATTCCTCCTCCCTGAAGGCTGGCACTCAGGACATGGCTGAGCCCTGAATGGGGCTGGAGCAATCAGAAAGGGCGTTGGTGGTATGGTAGGTGTCCCAAGCACATTGGTCCACCCGCCTCTCTGTTCCTTTGATCTTCTGATTGGGGCCACTAACTCTTTCCCAGAGAAGCCCTACCTTTCCCTTGCTCTGCACTTTTAATTGCCCAGTTTCATCTACCTGGAATGCTTCCTCCACCCCCCAACCCCATCTGCTGAAATCCTACTCAAGCTATCATCAGTTCAGTTCAGTACAGTTGCTCAGTCGTGTCCGACTCTTTGCGACCCCATGAATCGCAGCACGCCAGGCCTCCCTGTCCATCAGCAACTCCCGGAGTTCACCCAGACTCACGTCCATCGAGTCAGTGATGCCATCCAGCCATCTCATCCTCTGTCGTCCCCTTCTCCTCCTGCCCCCAATCCCTCCCAGCATCAGAGTCTTTTCCAATGAGTCAACTCTTTGCATGGGGTGGCCAAAGTATTGGAGTTTCAGCTTTAGCATCATTCCCTCCAAAGAAATCCTGGGGCGGATCTCCTTCAGAATGGACTAGTTGGATCTCTTTGCAGTCCAAAGGACTCTCAAGAGTCTTCTCCAACACCACAGTTCAAAAGCATCAATTCTTCGGTGCTCAACTTTCTTCACAGTCCAACTCTCACATCCATACATGACCACTGGAAAAACCATAGCCTTGAGTAGATGGACCTTTGTTGGTAAAGTAATGTCTCTGCTTTTCAATATGCTGTCTAGGTTGGTCATAACTTTCCTTCCAAGGAGTAAGCGTCTTTTAATTTCATGGCTGCAGTCACCATCTGTAGTGATTTTGGAGCCCAGAAAAATAAAGTCTGACACTGTTTGCACTGTTTCCCCATCTATTTCCCATGAAGTGATGGGACCAGATGCCATGATCTTCATTTTCTGAATGTTGAGCGTTAAGCCAACTTTTTCACTCTCCACTTTCACTTTCATCAAGAGGCTTTTGAGTTCCTCTTCACTTTCTGCCATAAGGGTGGTGTCATCTGCATATCTGAGGTTGTTGATATCTCTCCTGGCAATCTTGATTCCAGCTTGTGCTTCTTCCAGCCCAGCATTTCTCATGATGTACAGTATGCATAAATCAAAATGTATAGCAAATTTGCCCAGAGAGCTTTTTCAAAACACACATCACGAGGACTTGCCCCCAGAAACTGATTGAATAGATTTGTCATGGAGCATGGGCTTGTATATTTTGAAAAAGCACCTCATTTTTTGTTTGTTTGTTTGTTTAATTTTATTTTATTTTTAAACTTTACATAATTGTATTAGTTTTGCCAAATATCAAAATGAATCCGCCACAGGTATACATGTGTTCCCCATCCTGAACCCTCCTCCCTCCTCCCTCCCCATTCCATCCCTCTGGGTCGTCCCAGTGCACCAGCCCCAAGCATCCAGTATCATGCATCGAACCTGGACTGGCAACTCGTTTCATACATGATATTTTACATGTTTCAATGCCATTCTCCCAAATCTTCCTACCCTCTCCCTCTCTCACAGAGTCCATAAGACTGTTCTATATATCAGTGTCTCTTTTGCTGTCTCGTACACAGGGTTATTGTTACCATCTTTCTAAATTCCATATATATGCGTTAGTATACTGTATTGGTGTTTTTCTTTCTGGCTTACTTCACTCTGTATAATAGGCTCCAGTTTCATCCACCTCATTAGAACGGATTCAAATGTATTCTTTTTAATGGCTGAGTAATACTCCATTGTGTATATGTACCACAGCTTTCTTATCCATTCATCTGCTGATGGACATCTAGGTTGCTTCCATGTCCTGGCTATTATAAACAGTGCTGCGATGAACATTGGGGTACACGTGTCTCTTTCCCTTCTGGTTTCCTCAGTGTGTATGCCCAGCAGTGGGATTGCTGGATCATAAGGCAGTTCTAGTTCCAGTTTTTTAAGGAATCTCCACACTGTTCTCCATAGTGGCTGTACTAGTTTGCATTCCCACCAACAGTATAAGAGGGTTCCCTTTTCTCCACACCCTCTCCAGCATTTATTACTTGTAGACTTTTGGATCGCAGCCATTCTGACTGGTGTGAAATGGTACCTCATAGTGGTTTTGATTTGCATTTCTCTGATCATGAGTGATGTTGAGCATCTTTTCATGTGTTTGTTAGCCATCTGTATGTCTTCTTTGGAGAAATGTCTATTTAGTTCTTTGGTCCATTTTTTGATAGGGTCATTTATTTTTCTGGAGTTGAGCTGTAGGAATTGCTTGTATATTCTCGAGATTAGTTGTTTGTCAGTTGCTTCATTTGCTATTATCTTCTCCCATTCTGAAGGCTGTCTTTTCACCTTGCTAATAGTTTCCTTTGATGAAGCACCTCATTTTTGATGATACATATACCACTTGTATCATCCATAGGGCCCAAGTGACGGAATCAAACCGCCTTAACTGCCTGTGTGATGCTGGGCAATCTACAGAGCTTCTCTGAGCCTCAGTTTTCTCATCTGTAAAATGGGGACAATAATAATGCATATCCCATATGGTCACTTGGAGGGTGAAACGAGAGACTAGAGGTAGTACTCAGGAAAAATTATATCTATAGTCAGACATCCCTGATTCCCCCAGCCAGAAGTAATCACTTCCTACTATTTTCTTATCTTGCTGTCTGTACCTCTCTTATAGCACTTAGCACAGCGGTTCTTCTATTAAAGTCACGCAGTGTGTGAGTCACTCCCCGCCCCCACCCAGAACACGAGCAGCTGAGGACTGGGGACAAACAGGGATGGTGTATCATCTGCCACGTGCTCCCATGGCACCTGGTATGGTGTCTTGCATGGAGCCCGTGCTCAATAAATTTTTGTTGATTTGAATATAAAACCATAAGAAACTAAACATAATATATGATTATGTTATGTACCTGCATAATGCGCTTTTGAACAGGCTTTTGATTAGTCTTAGTGTCCGGAAAACTGTTTCCTACTGACAGTGCATTTGGAAATTGCCAGGAGGGCAATAAATATGCGCATAAAATTCAGCTTTGCTCAGACCTGGACAGAATCTCTTTGTTTCCTGGGGCTTCTGGTTGCCAGGCACCCAAAGGGACTGGGGCTGTCCCTGGGTTGCCTTCTTGCTCTAGACCTGTCAGGCACTGTCCTGGTTCCATTTGTAAGCCTAAGAGCGAGAACTTGGCTCTCCAAAGGGCTTGAAGGGTGGGTGTCCGGGTCTCTCTTCTAGATCTGGGGCTCCTGAACTCCCTGTTTAACACTGTGACTTGGGCTCAGTCTCCATGGAGAGCCCTTCTCTGGCTCGCAGTTGCGCTGTCCCTGCAGGAGGGGTGGGGGCCCCTGCAGCGTGCCTTAATTCATTCCCGAGACTCTCTGGGCTGCTCTGTCCCCTGGGGGAGCCAGGCTGCCAGTAGAGGACCTTGTCTCTAGAAACACTGGGGTTCCATTAAGCAGCCTGGCAGGGGAGGAGTCTGGAGGCCCAAGGCAGCTCCCCCGGCGCCAGGGATCTTTCTAGCAGATGGACCCTGTCGTGGGGCTGAGGATGTGTCCTGGTCAAAGGAGGCAGAACGCTTAGTCTTCTCTGCCCAGTGTGCCTTTCCGACCTGCCTCTGCATCCTTTCTTCCCCCACCTCCTCTGAGAACACTGCCCAGCCTCACTGGTTCTCCCTGCTATCCCCACGTCCCCGCCCCACTCTGCCTGGACACCTCTGCCACATCTGTCCTTTCTCAGGATGCCTCTACATCCCGTGGCAGGCATCCCTCAGCAGCCTGCCTTTTCCTGCCAGGATACCCAGAGCTCTTTAGTATCCCTCACTGCTAGACAGTAAGCCTCACGAAGATAGGGACCCAGACTAACTAGCTTGCATCTCCAGTTCCCATCAGTGGCAGGCCATCAGGGAGCCCTTTGTAAATGCTTGCTAAGTAGAAAGTTACAATTCTGCGTGTTTTTTTTTTTTTTAAAGAAATCACTTAACAGTATATCGTTAGCATCTTTCCATATCAAGAAATGTACATCTACATGATCATTTTTTTGTTAATCCATCTATATGAAGTTTACTATTATTACTCTTATTATTTTTCATTGGGGTATAGTTGCTTTACAATGTCATGTTAGTTTCTGCTGTAGAGTGAAGTGAGTCCACCATATGTATACAGATATCCCCTCCCTCTCGGATCTCCCTCCCACCCCTCCTGCCACCCCATCCATCTAGGTCACCACATGATCATTTTTAATGGCCTCATAGTATTTCATTTTATGGCTGTACTGTAATTAATTGATCTCTTGTTGCTGGACAAAGTATTGCATTCAAATGTACTGTAACTGACAGTCGTATGCAAATGTGTAACTAATTTGCCTGACCAAAAAGGTTTTACCTATTTATATACCCATCAACAATGCTTAGTATCTTTTTATACCCACCTCAATCAGACATGACTGAAGCGACTTAGCAGCAGCAGCAGCAGCAATACTATATACAAAATATTATGTTTTTGCCATTGATAGTCATAACTAGTGTTGTTTATTCACTTTACAGATGCTGATCGACAGCCAACCCCATGTTGCTAACAAAATGAACATATTCTAGGGTCAGTACCACATTGTAGTTCAACACTATATTTAGAATATGGTAGGTCTAAGCTTCTCTTATTTTTTTCCTCTAGATAATCTTCCTGACTATTATCTATATCTGTTCTTCTGTATAAACAGTAGTTATTTCTCAAATACCTTTAAAAAACACCATCATTATTTTGATTTAGAGTGCATGGAATTTATAGACTTGAAAATAAATAAATCTTTACCATATTGAGTCCTCTCATTCAAAATCACAACATGGCTTTCCTTTCAAGTTTTGAAAATGTCTTTTTAAGAAATTCTCAAATATAACCACCTAAAGATAAACACCATTAGCATTTGGCCAGATATCTTATCAGATATTTGGAGGCATATGTATTGATATAAATACATAATTTTATCTCTGTGAGATGCACATGCTGTTTTATAAACCAAAAATAACTCAATAACATTCTGTGAACATCCTTCTGTTTTAATAAAACAGTTCTACATCATCATTTTATAAATGGCTATAAAGTATTCTGTTGTATGGATATATCATTATTTAACCAGTCTCTTGCTGATAGACATTTAGGTTGTTTCCAAATTCAATAATCAAAACAATCAAAGTGAATGAACATTTTTGTACAAATATCTTCATTTCTTGTCATCTTTTTAGAATAAGTTCCTGAATTTAGAAAGTTTGGGTCATAAGGGTCATACATGTATTTTTAGATACATTAGCAAACTAGACTTCAAAAAGGTTGTGCAGATTGTCTTCTACCTACACTATTTACGAATGCTCATGTAGGGACTTCCCTGGTGGTCCAGTGGTTAAGACTCTGTGCTCCCAGTGCGGGGGTCTGGGTTTGATCCCTGGTCAGGGAACTAGATCTCACATTCTGCAGCTAAGAGTGCTTGCCACAATGGAGATCGAAGATCCCATGTGCCACAACAAAGCCCTGGTGCAGCCAAATAAATAAATAATCATATTTTTTTTAAAAAAAGAATGCTTATGTAAATCCAAAAAGGAAATTAGGAAAACAATTCCATTTACAGTAGCATCCAAAAGAATAAAATCCTAGCACTAAATTTAACAAGGGAGGTGAAACGCTTCTGCATTGAATACAAAATATTGCTGAAAGAAATTAAAGAAGATCTAAATAAATGGAAGGACATTCTTTCTGTGTTCATGGATTGGAAAATATCACATGATCTATAGATTTGTTGCAAACTCTATCAAAATTCTAATGGCCCTTTTTTGGCAAGACTAGAAAAGCTAACTCTTACATTCATATGGAATTGCAAGGCACCCCCAAAAGCCAAAACACTCTTGAAAAAGAGCTGGAAGACTCAGACTTTCTGATTTCAAAACTTATTACAAAGATAAAGTAATCAAAACAGTGTGGTACTGGTATTTTTTTGTTGTCATTTAGTTGCTGCTGCTAAGTCGCTTCAGTCGTGTCCGACTCTGCGCGACCCCATAGACGTCAGCCCACCAGGCTCCCTATCCCTGGGATTCTCCAGGCAAGAACACTGGAGTGGGTTGCCATTTCCTTCTCCAATGCATGAAAGTGAAAAGTGAAAGTGAAGTTGCTCAGTTGTGTCTGACTCTTAGCGACCCCATGGACTGCAACCTACCAGGCTCCTCCATCCATGGGATTTTCCAGGCAAGAGTACTGGAGTCGGGTGACATTGCCTTCTAAGTCATGTCAAACTCTTTCATATCCCCATGGACTGTAGGCCCCCAGGCTCCTCTGTCCATGGTATCTCCCAGGCAAGAATACTGGAGTGGGTTGCCATTTTCTTCTCCAGGAGACCTTTCTGACCCAGAGATTAAAACTGAGTCTCCTGCACTGGCAGGCAGATTTTTTTACCACTGAGCCACCAGGGAAGCCCAATACTGGTATAAGGACAGACAAAAGAATCAATGGAATACAACTGAGAGTTCAGAAGTAAACCCATACATCTGTGGTCAGGTTATTTTGACAAGGGTACTGAGGTCCATTAATGAAGAAAATCACCATCTTTAACAAATGGTGCTGAGATAGCTGTTGTTCACATGCAAACGAATGAAGCTGGACCATAAATGCACACCATAGAAAAAAATTAATTCCAGATGGGTCAGTGACCAAATATAAGAATGGGGAGAGAGGAGAATGCGGGGAAACCATTTAATGAGTAAGAGATTTTATTCTGGAGTGAGGGAAATGCTCTGGAATGAGGTAGAGGTGATAGCTGCACAACGTAGTGAATGTTCTAAATGCCACTGAATTGTCCACTTTAAAATGGTTAGGACTTTCCCGGTGGTCCAGTGGTTAGGATTCCTCACTTCCTGCAGGGGATGAGAATCCATCCCTGGCCAAGGAACCAAGATCACACATGCCAAGTGGTTCCACCAAAAATAAATAAATAAAAAACAAAATTATTATGTTATGTGCATTTTACCCCAATAAATTATTCTTAAAAGGCAACCAAACAGAAAACGCAGTGTGTGGTTTGTGATCTGGCATAAAAGGACCCTCGTCCACTGGACTGATTCTAAGCTTGAACTCCTTAGTTCTAAAACACTGGTCACATCATGACCCAGGAAAGAACCAGAAAACTGGGCAGCACACCTGAAGTAACCTGGTAGCAGAAAACTAGTTCTCACGATGGTCTTAGCTTCAGCCTGCTGTTTCCTGATATGAAATCACTATATATTTACTTTGGACAAAAAAAAAAAAAAAAAAAGAAGAATGTTCACATATCCTGCATTTTTGTCTATGCCCTAGCCATAGTGAATCTTTTAAAAAATATTTATTAATTAAATAAATATTTGATAAATAAATTTATTAAATTTATTTGGCTGCACTGGGTCTTAGTTGTGGCACTCAGGATCTTATATCTTTATTGCAGCATGTAGGATCCAGTTCTCTGACCAGGGACTGAACCTGGGCTCCCTGCATTGGGAGCATGGAGTCTTAGCCACCGGACCACCGGGGAAGTCCCAAATCTTTTAAGGGAGTTAAAAAGGAGCTGGAGTTGGAAGAAACCATTAATAGGTCTATCTGGACAGACCTGTTCTAGGCAAAGGGACCAGAGCACATGCGAAGACCCTGAGGCAGGGGTATTTTTGGTGTATTGGAGGTACCAAAGGGAGGCCACGGTGGCTGCAGCAGAGGAAGAGGGAAGGATCATGGTAGCCTGATCAAATAGGGCCTCATGGGCCACTGGGAAGACCAGTGTTTACTTAGTGAAAAGGAAAACCATCCCAGGGATTGAACTGAAGAGTGACATGATGTGACTTCATAATCTCACTTTATTTTTAACAGGACTTTTGTGACAGAGAATAGAATGTAGATGATTGTATTAGGTTGGAACAAAAGTAATTGCAGTTTTGCATTGTTGAAATTTGCTGTTTGATATTGGAATGCATTCTTAAATAAATGTGTTTGTGTTGTACATCATTTTAATGCACATTTCTAGCTTTATGTTCTTTTTGCTAATGACTTACTACTTGCTGTTTATTTTATATTTCTTTTAGACTAGGGAAATGATGTTAGAAAAAGAGCAAGTCCAAGTGATTTTCTTATTCAAGTTGAAAATGGATCATAAAGCAGCAGAGACAACTCACAACATCAACACCACATTTGGCCCAGGAACTACTAACAAGTGGACCGTGCAGTGCTGGTTCAAGAAGTTTTGCAAAGGAAATGAGAACCTTGAGGATAAGGAGGGCAGTGGCCAGTCATGGGAAGGTCGCAGCGACAAACTGAGAGCGACCACCAAACCTGATCCCCGTACAATTACACAAGAAGTTGCTGACGAACTCAATGTCGACCCGACTGCAGTCATTCGGCATTTGAAGCAAATAGGAAAGCTGAAGCTCAATAAGCGGGTGCCTCATGAGCTAACGGAAAAAAAAAAAATAATTTTCAACTGTCATCTTCTCTTATTCCACACAACAATGATAAATCATTTCTCGATCGGATTGTGATACGCTACAAGAAGTGGATCTTCTGTGACAACCACCGTTGACCAGCTCAGTGGTTGGACTCAGAAGAAGCTCCGAAGCACTTCCCAAAGCCAAACTTGCACCAAAAAGGCAATGGTCACTATCTGGTATTCTGCTGCTGGTCTGATGCACTGCAACTTTCTGAATCCTGATGAAACCATTATATCTGAGAAGCATGCTGAGCAAATTGGTCAGTTCAGTTCAGGTCAGTCGCTCAGTCACGTCCATCTCTTTGTGACTTCATGGACTGCAGCACGCCAGGCCTCCCTGTCCATCACCAACTCTCAAAGTTTGCTCAAACTCATGTCCATTGAGTTGGTGATGCCATCCAACCATCTCATCCTCTGTCATCCCTTTCTCCTCCCACCTTCAATCTTTCCCAGCGTCAGGGTCTTTTCCAGTGAGTCAGTTTTTCCCATCAGGTGGCCAAAGTATTGGAGTTTCAGCTTCAATATCAGTCCTTCTAATGAATATTCAGGACTAATCTCCTTTAGAATGGACTGGTTGGATCTCCTTGCAGTCCAAGGGACTCACAAGAGTCTTCTCCAACACCACAGTTCAAAAGCATCAATTCTTCGGTGCTCAGCTTTCTTTATAGTCCAACTCTCACATCCATATATAACTACTGGAAAAACCATAGCCTTGACTAGACGGACCTTTGTTGGCAAAGTAGTATCTCTGCTTTTCAATATGCTGTCTAGGTTGGTCATAGCTTTTCTTCCAAGGAGAAAATGTCTTTTAATTTCATGGCTGCAGTCACCATCTGCAGTGATTTGGGAGCCCCCCAAAATAAAGTCTGACACTGTTTGCACTGTTTCCCCATCTATTTGCCATGAAGTGATGGGACCGGATGCCATGATCTTCGTTTTCTGAATGTTGAGCTTTAAGCCAACTTTTTCACTCTCCTCTTTCACTTTCATCAAGAGGCTCTTCAATTCCTCTTCACTTTCTGCCATAAGGGTGGTGTCATCTGCATATCTGAGGTTATTGATATTTCTCCCAGTCTCGGGCTCCAGCCCTGGTTGGATCCAGGGATTCCCTCAGGATGACGGCATTGGCGATTAAGGGATAGCAAAGCCTGAGAGATTTTTTAGATGCTCAATAATAATTGATTTACGTGGGAAATCAATAAAGTTCGTGACACCAAACTTGCTCTGACCACAGAGGCCGCAGGTGCCCTCTCGAATAGAGGAAGGTGCCCCACCTTAGGCACCTTCTCGAGTGGGTCTTAGAAGCCCAGGCAAATAAGTAGTTGCAGAGGACGAGGACCCCCGTGCTCCAAATTATTTTGGCATGAAGGAAGAACAGAAGAGAAAAGGAGGAAAAGGAAACAAGAAAGAATGACATGGGGAGACCAAGCTTCGGTGAGCAAGGCCCGTAGCTTTATTTTCAACAGGGGCTTTTATACCCTAAGTTGCACATAGTAGATAATAGTGGGTGTGAAATCATGCAAAGTCAGCAGTCTTTGATCCTTATTTAGACCAGGCTTACTTTTCTGTAAATTTATCGTATACAAATGGTTTAGGTGATTTACATCATCTTCTGGCCAGAAGGCCTGTTAACATTTTATGACTCTGATAAAGGTTTGTCAACCATAAGACTTATTTTCTCTAAGAGTAATTAAAGTTTGGTGCCATCCTCCAAAGGTGTTAGATAAAGTTGCATTCCTATAGGGCAAAGGTGCAATGGGTTTACAACAAAGGAAAGAATTTATTACCTTAAAGGTCTAAAGTTGTTAACACCAAGGCCACTACTTATTTTTTCTACATACCAACTATATTAATTAATACACTTCCAAGGATACAATACAGGGGATGTGGAAACTTGGCAGCAAGCATTGGCTCAACAATGAAATCTTCTACTAGTTCTATTCTGACAATTTCTAACTCTCCGAGAGGCTCTATACTATTTAAATATCTTAAGCTCCCTGTGCCTCTCGCTGGCTGGGAGACTGCAAACAATCATATGCATAGCTGTAGGAGTCCGGGTAAACCTGTCAGGCAAGTTAGAGAGCCATCTGAGGGGTTTGTGAACTAAAACACTCTCGTCATGCCCAGGAATTTTATTAACTGGAGCTGTAAGTTAACTCTTTTTCAGAGAGAGAGATGGTGGTGGGGGACAGCCCCCCGTAAAGTCAGAGGTGTAGGTGAGAGCACAAAGCAGTAAAGTAGGCAGACTCTGGTTTTGGGGTAGACGCTCAGGCAGGCCCAGAGGGGCACCCCTCAAGTTCTGGCTCGCCTTGCCCACCAGAACTCTCCCACATAACCTTGTTATGGGTGGGGACTCCCATGCTGGCTCCCAGCATCCCAGCAATCTTGATTCCAGCTTGTGCTTCCTCCAGCCCAGCATTTCTCATGATGTGCTCTGCATATAAGTTAAATAAGCAGGGTGACAATATACAGCCTTGACGTACTCCTTTCCCTATTTGGAACCAGTCTGTTGTTCCATGTCCAGTTCTAACTGTTGCTTCTTGACCTCCGTACAGATTTCTCAAGAGGCAGGTCAGGTGGTCTGGTAGTCCCATCTCTTTCAGAATTTTCCACAGTTTATTGTGATCCACACAAAGGCTTTGGCATAGTCAATAAAGCAGATGTAGATGTTTTTTTCTAGGAACTCTTTTGCTTTTTCAGTGATCTAACAGATATTGGCAGCTTGAACATCTGAAATCTAAATCCAGCTTGAACATCTGAAAGTTCATGGTTCACATATTGTTGAAGCCTGGCTTGGAGAATTTTGAGCATTACTTTACTAGCAGGTGAGATGAGTGCAATTGTGCGGTAGTTTGAGCATTCTTTGGCATTGCCTTTCTTTGGGATTGGAATGAAAACTGACCTTTTCCAGTTCTGTAGCCACTGCTGAGTTTTCCAAATTTGCTGACATATTGAGTGTAGCACTTTCACATCATCATCTTTTAGGATTTGAAATAGCTCAATTGAAGTTCCATCACCTCCACTAGCTTTGTTCATAGTGATGCTTCTTAAGGCCCACTTGACTTCACATTCCAGGATGTCTGGCTCTAGGTCAGTGATCACACCATCGTGATTATCTGGGTCGTGGAGATCTTTTTTGTACAGTTCTTCTGTGTATTCTTGCCACCTTTTCTTAATATCTTCTGCTTCTGTTAGGTCCATACCATTTCTGTCCTTTATCGAGCCCATCTTTGCATGAAATGTTCCCTTGGTATCTCTAATCTTCTTGAAGAGATCTCTAGTCTTTCCCATTCTATTATTTTCCTCTATTTCTTTGCACTGACCACTGAGGAAGGCTTTCTTATCTCTCTTTGCTAGTCTTTGGAACTCTGCATTCAAATGGGTATATCTTTCTTTTTCTCCTTTGCTTTTCACTTCTCTTCTTTTCACAGCTATTTTTAAGGCCTCCTCAGACAGCCATTTTGCTTTTTTGCATTTCTTTTTATCGGGGATGGTCTTGATTCCTGTCTCCTGTACAATGTCACGAACCTCCATCCATAGTTCATCAGGCACTCTGTCTATCAGATCTAGGCCCTTAAATCGATTTCTCCCTTCCACTGTATAATCATAAGGAATTTGATTTAGGTTATACCTGAATGGTATAGTAGTTATCCCTACTTTCTTCAATTTAAGTCTGAATTTTGCAATAAGGAGCTCATGATCTGAGCCACAGTTAACTCCCAGTCTTGTTTTTGCTGACTGTATAGAGCTTTTCCATCTTTGGCTGCAAAGAATATAATCAGTCTGATTTCAGTGTTGACCATGTGGTGATGTGCATGTGTAGAGTCTTCTCTTGTGTTGTTGGAAGAGGGTGTTTGCTATGACCAGTGCATTCTCTTGGAAATACTCTATTAGCCTTTCCTCTGCTTCATTCTGTACTCCAAGGCCAAATTTGCCTGTTACTCCAGGTGTTTCTTGACTTCCTACTTCTGCATTCCAGTCCCCTATAATAAAAAGAACATCTTTTTTGGTGTTAGTTCTAGAAAGTCTTGTAGTTCTTCATAGAACTGTTCAACTTCAGCTTCTTCCTTATTTTTGGTCAGGGCATAGCCTTGGATTACTGTGATATTGAATGGTTTGCCTTGGAAATGAACAGAGATCATTCTGTAATTTTTGAGACTGCATCCAAGTACTGCATTTCAGACTCTTTTGTTGACTATGATGGCTACTCCATTTCTTCTAAGGGATTCTTGCCCACAGTAGTAGATATAAGGGTCATCTAAGTTAAATTCACCCATTCCAGTCCATTTTAGTTCACTGATTCCTAGAATATTGATGTTCACTCTTACCATCTCCTGTTTAACCACTTCCAATTTTCTTTGATTCATGGACCTAACATTCCAGGTTCCTACGCAATGTTGCTCTTTATAGCATCGGACTTTGCTTCCATCACCAGTCACACCACATCTGGGTGTTGTTTTTGCTTTGGCTCCATCTCTTCATTCTTTCTGGAGTGAGTTCTCCACTGATCTCAAGTAGCATGTTGGGCACCTACCGACGTGGGGAGTTCATCTTTCAGTGTCCTATCTTTTTGCCTTTTCATACTGTTCAGCACATCGATAAGATGCACCAAAACCTGCAACGCCTGAAGACAGTATTGGTCAACAGAAAGGGCACAGTTCTTCTCCACAACAACAGCTGAACACATGTTGGACAACCAATGCTTCAAAAGTTGAATGAATTGGGCTGTGAAGTTTTGCCCCATCACCATATTCACCTGGCCTCTTGCAACTGACTACCACTTCTTTAAGCATCTTGACAACTTTTTGCAGGGAAAACGCTTCCACAACCAACAGGAGGCAGAAAATGGTTTCTAAGAGTCTTGAATCCTGAAGCAAGGGTTTTTACACTACAGGAATAAACAGACTTATTTTCGTTGGCAAAAATGTGTTGATTGTAACGGTTCCTATTTTGATTAATAAAGATGCGTTTGAGCTTCATTATAATGATTACAAATTCATGGTCAGAAACTGCAATTACTTTTGTACCAACGGAATACAAGTGACTGATTAATTATAAGTATGATACAAGCTAGGGAGGAGGGTCCAGGTGCTTTGGGATGTAAAATGGGAAACTCTGGGAGTTTGCAGTGCTGATAGATGCGATGCTGGTAATACTCCCTGCTAAAGGACTCTGGAAGTTTTCCTCCAGTGAGGCACTGGAAGCATTCCACTGGCTGTGGGCCTGGAGAGGGCTTACTGTACTTATCCAGCCTTGTAGAAGGAGGAGAAGGTGGGAGTCAGGCTGCTAAGCCTCAGGTCCCAGCAGGACCTGCCTACCTCACCTTCATCCCTGAGATGTATCAGGAACTCAAGGCCCCTGATGGCTATAACTGAAATCCTCTCTGTCACTGAGATGTCAGGTGAGAGACAGCTCTGTCCCTAAATGAAGCCCTGGCTAGAGGCTTGACAGCTTCAGGTGGAAGGAGATCCTGCTGTTTCATCATCCCAGGACAGGCATCCTGGGTCCTCTGGCCTGGCCTGTGCATCCAGGAGAGTTAGTGGTCACAGGCCTGACAGCCAAAACGTGTGCCTGGTAACTGTCCCCCAAGCACGTCTGTATCAGCCAGGGTCAGTGGGAAGCAAACAGTATACTTCAGCTAGGTTAACTCCAAGCAGGATTAATAAAAGGGCTGTTTATAGATGTGTGGGCAAAGGGCAGGGAAATCATAAGGGGTAGGGAAATATTGGGCTTCCCTGGTGGCTCAGTCCTCATGCAGCAGATACAGGTTCAATCCCTGGACTGGGAAGATCCCCTGGAGAAGGGAATGGCAACCCACTGCAGTATTCTTGCCTGGAGAATTCCATGGATAGAGGAGCCTGGTGGGCTACAGTCCATGGGGTCATAAGGAGTTGGACACGACTGAGCAACTAACATTTTCACTTTCTTTTTTTTCAGGGTAGTATCTGGGGCCAGTAATAGTGTTCCTTTCCCCAGGTACAAAGGGAGGGGGCAGGAGGAAGGATCAGATACTGGAGGTCATTGGAGAGAGTCATGGAGAGAAAGCTGGGGATCAGAAGTCCGGTCCCTTGGCTGAGAGACACAGCCAGACCCAGACATCCTTGCAGAGAGGGAGCTGGGGGAATGAATACCCTGATGCCAGGGTCCAGCCCCAGTGGATCCAGGGAATTCGAAGCGGGGACGGCGTCGGTGAGGATCAGGAAACAACTGCTTAATTAAACATTAATTAAGAATATAAAGAGTAATAGAATAAGGATAGCTCAGTGAGGAAATTCATTGGAGAAAAGAGGCTGAAATAAGGATAGTTCAGTGAGGAAATTCAGTGGAGAAAAGAGGCTGAATAATTCAGTCAGAAGGTGAGAGAAAGAACGACATGGGGAGACCAAGTTTTGATGAACAAGGCCCGCACTTTATTTTCCAAAGTAGTTTTTATACCTTAAGTTATGCATAGAGGATAATGGGGGAAGGGGTAGAGTCATGCAGCAAGCCAGACTTTCTTCCTGCAAACTTATCATATGCAAAAGCTTAGGTGATTTGCATCATCTTCTGGCCCGGAGGCCTGTTAACATTTTAAGACCCTTTCTTCAGAAAACTTAATTTTCTCTAAAGGTGATTGGTCAGGAGCCACCCTCCAAAAGCATTAGATAAAGTTGCATTCCTACAGAGCAAAGGTGTGGTGGGCTATAACAAGAAAAAGAATTAACTCAAGGGTCCCAGGTTACAAACATTAAAGCTACTACTTACACCAATTATATTAATCAATACACTGCCAGGGACACAGCAGGTAAGGGATATGGAAACTTAGCAGCAAACATTGGCCCAACAAGTGAAAATCCCTTCACCAATACAATTTCTAATCAATCTTTTAACTGCTCAAAGGAATCTGTATTTAGACAGTTTAGAACATCTCATGCCTCTCACAGTTGGGAGGCTCTGAGCAATCACATGTGGCCAGAAAAACCTATTCAGGCAGGTTAGAGGACTTCCAAGGGAATTTGTAGGTTGAAACACTATCACACCCAGGAACTTTATTAACTGGGGCTGTAAGTTAACTCTTTTTTCAGAGAGAGGTAGTGGGGGACAGCCCCCTGTAAAGTCAGAGGTGTAGGTGAAAGCACAAAGCAGAAAGTAGGCAGACTCTGGTTTTGTGGGGTAGATGCTCGAGAATTTCCAGGGGGACTCCTGAGGCTCGATCTCGCCTTTGCGTATGCCGAGCCTCCTTCCTCATGACCTTTGTCATGGGTGGAGCTCCTCATGCTGGCTCCTGGCAGTGATAGAATTCCAGTTGAGCTATTCCAGATCCTGAAAGATGATGCTGTGGAAAGTGCTACACTCAATATGCAATATGCAATATGCACTCAATATGCAATATGCCGGCTCCCGGCACCCTGACTTTACGGTTCTTCCTTTCTCTGATCCCTGTCAGGATTCCCTGCTGGTCAAGCCTGATCAGAGGTTGAGGGAGCCTGTTGAATGTGGTCCATACAGGAAGAGGAAGGATGGTGAGTGGACCTGGAGGAAAAATGGGAGCTGTCTATGTTCTTCTGGGGGTGGTCCTGCCCTGGGCACAGGGTCCAGAAAGAGATCAGACACCGTTCTTGTCTCCAAGGGCCTCTCAGTGACATCCAGTAGGATTAGTGCTGTAGATGGTGGAATGAACAAATCGCACAGGCTTTCTGGTTGTGTGGACCATTAAACTGGGAGGGGAGTGGGTAGAGACAAGGGATGCTTGACTGCTCTTCCAAATATACCCACAATGGCACATTTATAACATTTTTAAAAGATGATGGGAGGATGTGAGCGTTCTCAGACTAAATGGGAAACAGCAATGACACAACCTCACAAGCTTCTTGTGGAGATTTAATAAGATCCTGGATGAAAACTGCCTAGCGTAGTACCTGGCACATTGCAGATGAGCTGCAAACGGCAGCCCCATCACCATCTTTTAGTCTTTTGGCCTCATCAGGGTAGCCAAGTTAGGTCAACCGTGCTAACAAGCAAGGTAGGCTATCATCCTGAATGTCGGCCCAGGGACTGTGTTATGTGTGTGGTTACCATTTATTTATTAAGTGCTTGATCTGTGCCACACACCATGCTAAACACTTTACACTTGTTATCACAGCTTTTGTGGTGGGGGATATGTGGATAATGTTACTTTTTCATTTTTCTTCCTCTTGTGCCTCTGGTGTTGGTTTAAAACCATGCCCACAAATTCTTTGGTACTCTTCCTGTTGAGGGATGTGGACTGTGCCCGCTTCCTTGAATCTGGGCTGTTCTTTGTGACTGATCTGTAACCAGTACAGTGCAATAGAATTGATGCTGCGTGACTTTAGAGGCTGAGTCACATTAAGCCGTGCAACTTCTGCCTTGTCTGTTGGAACATGTTTCTGGGGGAAGCCAGGTATCAGGGGAGGAATCCACCCACCCTGAGATGTCCGTGCTGGGGGGCGCTGCACATGGGCACTTTGGTCCAGCCCTGCTGACTGACCAGCATTAAGTGCCAGCCATGTGAGGGAGCCCTCTTGGATGTCCAGACCAGCTAAGCTTTCAGATGAGTCCAGCCTCAGCTGCCACCTGACTACAACTTCTGGAGAGAGTCCAGCTTAGCCCTCCCAACACTCCTGACCAATGAAGTCACAAGTGATACAAAATGGCTGGTTTGGGCTTCTAGGTCTTCCCTTGTGGCTCAGCTGGTAAAGAATCCACCTTCAGTGCAGAAGACCTAGGTTTGATCCCTGGGTTGGGATGATCCCCTGGAGAAGGGAAAAGCTACCCATTCCAGTATTCTGGCCTAGAGAATTCCATGGACTGTATAGTCCATGGGGTTGCAAAGAGTCGGACATGACTGAGTGACTTTCACTTCACTTGGGCTGCTAAGTTTAGGAATAAATTTTTATACACTGATGCTGTATAAAAATGGATGGAACACCTCCGCTCTCTTTCCATGCCCCAGACTAACTTTAGACCCGGCCTTGTGATTGATTTTGGCTGTTGGGATGTGAGTGAATGTGACATACTCCACAACCAACCAAAAATATGAAGTGTGCTCATGTGATGTGGCTAGTTCTCTTGCACTTTTGTAACTGATCATGGGAAAATCATGCCCCAGATACCTGCTTCCTCCTGTTCTAAAATAAAAAAAAACACCTGAACTCAACCTTCAATCTGAAGCAGAACTGCTCCAGATGACCCACAGGGCTGTGAGTGAGAAATAAATACTTGTCAAGGTAAACCTCTGAGATTTGGAGATTTTTTGTTACCCTGCAACATCACAGCTATAGTTGAACAAGACAAGATTGGTGATGATGCTGTTATTCCCATTTCCCAGATGGTAAGACAAAGCATAAAAAGATCAAATGACTTGCTCAGGGTGTAGCTAAGAAGAAACAGAGTCTGCACTGTAACTCTCTTTTAACCATTGTCTCTGGAAAGTAACATACGCGAATACGTCAGTCACAAACCCAAATGTACATCCAGCATCCCTGCTCAGCTCCTGCCTGGGCGTCTGTGGTAATTTCAGTTCCCGGAGAAGCCAAGGACAGTATAGGTGAGATAAATAGCCACTGAAATCCTGTTTTCCAGTGTCTAAAGCTTCAACCTTCAAACCTTAGCTGGATCATCCATTATCCTTCCCGAGCACAGAGGAGGTGGCCGGGTGCTTGGAAATACACAAGCACTGTGCTGCAGCTTAAGCACACAAGGAAAGCAGGCAGCAACCTCCTTCATTCTTCCTCCTCTGGTTGCAGAAGTAGGGCTTCTTTAAAAGTGCTGTGAATTTATATACATTCGGATGCCTTCAGAACTGGGGTAAAGTCTATTTGTGGCCATGGCTGTGTTTGGCTCTGTGCGTGTGTGTGTGTGTGTTGCACGACAAAAGAACAATTGGGAAGAAAATGGCTAAAGAGACAGGACTCTGGAATCAGTGAGTCCTGAATTTAAAATTTTATTTTCTTGGGCTCCAAAATCACTGCAGATGGTGACTGCAGCCATGAAATTAAAAGACATTTGCTCCTTGGAAGAAAAGCTATGACCAACCTAGACAGCATATTAAAAAGCAGGGATATTACTTTGCCGACAAAGGTCCGTCTAGTCAAAGCTATGGTTTTTCCAGTGGTCGTGTATGGATGTGAGAGTTGGACCATAAAGAAAGCTGAGTACGGAAGAATTCATGCTCTTGAACTGTGGTGTTGGAGAAGACTCTTGAGAGTTCCTTGGACTGCCAGGAGATCCAACCAGTCCATCCTAAAGGAAATCAGTCCTGAATATTCATTGGAAGGACTTATACTGAAGCTGAAGCTCCAATGCTTTGGCCACCTGATGTGAAGAACTGACTCATTGGAAAAGGCCCTGATGTGGGGAAAGATGGAGGGCAGGAGGAGAAGGGGCCGACAGAGGATGAGAGGGTTGGATGGCCTTACTGACTCGATGGACATGAGTTTGAGTAAGCTCTGGGAGTTGGTGATGGACAGGGAAGTCTGGCATACTGCAGTCCATGGGGTCACAAAGAGTCGGACACGGCTGAGTGACTGAACTGAACTGAATTTAAGATAACACCCTCCATTGCATGACCTCGGATAAGTTTTGCAACCACTCTGAGTCTTAGTTCCTTTGTCTTACAGGTAGGAGGCAGTAATATTTGAGTAAGGAATAGGATTGGCCTTCATGAAATAATGAATATAAAGCACCTAACATCTTGTAGGGGCTCAGTGAACATAGGCACCCCCTTTCCCTCTTGTCATCCCTTATAAATAGTGACTTAACAAATTGTGGATCGTGGGACTTACTGTGAACTGTGCTGGCATCAGGGGAGTTGCCCCCGGGAGTGACGAAGCATGAGAGAGCGCCTTTGTCAACTGGGGCCTGGGTCCTGCAACTCTGCCTCTATGAGTCTACATGTCCTCTGACTAAGCACCAAAAGGCAAAGAGAAGAAAGGGTTTAAACTAGGAGACATTTGAGCCTGGGTTGAAACACAGCATTTATCATTTATTAGCTGTGTGACCCGGATAATTAATTAAATTTTCTATGCCTTGTTTATTCTCCTTTGTGTAAAATGAACATCATATCTGTATTCTGCTTCTCAGCATATCCTCAGTGCTCAGCATGGTGCCAGCCACCTAGTAAATGTCATGAGGATCAAACAGAGTAACACATGAGTAATTGTCCAGCAAATAGTAGGGACTCATGTAACTCTGGCTTCCCTGGTGGTACTGTTGGCATAAAGGCAAGACCTTTCAAGGCAGGGAGCTCAAGAAACTTCAACTGAATCTGAGCACTTTTAAAGGTCTTTGATTACATTTTGTGGAAGCTTGGGGTCTAGAGTCTAAAACTGGCATTTGCAGAGTCTGCCTGTGTCTGCCTTAGGAGATGTAACTGTCTCCTCTCCTTGGCACCGCCTATCCTCATGCCTCCTTCGGTCTGAGGGTATTTGCATATGTTGTTCCTATTGCTGTGTGTGCAGAATTCATGATTATCCTCACCAACGCCATCACCATCATGATCACCATCATCAGTCCCATTGTCAACACCGTCACCATCATGATCACCATCATCAGTCCCATTGTCAACACCGTCACCATCGCCATCAGTCTAACAGCATCATTTAAATAATCATCACCACAACTGCAGTGACTATTGGTGGTAGTCTCCCCAGTTACTATGTCCTTGCTCTGTTCTGTACTATCTGCTATAAATGCCTTGTCTTATTAAATCTTTATAACGAATCTCTAAGGTAAACACAATTACCATCTTCATTTTACAGACAAGGCAAACAAGATATGCAAGTGTGAAATAATTTGCCCCAAATTAACCATTGATGGGGACATGTTTGAAATCCAGATAATATTACTCCTGTGCTAACTTTCTTAGCTAGGAGAAGGAAATGGCCACCCATTCCAGTATTCGTGTCTGGGAAATCCCATGGACAGAGGAGCCTGTTAGGCTATAGTCCCTGGGGTTGCAAGAGTCAGACATAGCAATTAAACAACATTAACAACTGTCTTAGCTAGTAGGAACTGCTCCTTCTCTCCATCCCTTATCTAGCCAACCAACTCTTCAAATCTCAGCTCAAACGTCCTACACTTGGAAGTCTTCCTTGACTGCCTTCACCACCACTGTAGACATACCGAGCTCCTTTTAAATATTCTTTATACTATTTATCACAATGTGTGCTTTTGCGTTTATTTGTGTAGCCATTGTATTATTGGCTATCTTCCCCATTCTCCAAAAGGCTGGGGACTGCGAGCACTCTGTCTTCTTTGTGTTCTGTCTTATGCCTGGTACCCGGAGAGGTGAAGCTCAGAGGCTGAGGTCTACTATATTCTTGGATGGGTCGTTAACCTCGATATGGTACTGCTCCTTGGTTCTCTGGTCTTTGTAGGTCAACTTCCTTTCTAGCTCATCTTTAGTGGGCTCTCTGGGCTCTAGCTGAAGCAAGTGACATCATCCTGCTTGTGTGGATTGTCACTGTTATCTAGGTAGACTCTAAAACTGCTCCAAAACTGGATTGGAAATGGGGTTGTTGAGAATGGACAAGTTGGGGGTAAGGAGAATCAGGAAGCAAGGAGACTAAGCTGTTGTCCTAAGAAGGGCCTGCCAAAGAGGCCATGGATGGGTGACCCTCAGTGGTCATAGTGGCACTGGGGACCAAAATCAGCAACAAAGTTAAAAATGTTCTAAGGCAGAAATGGCTGGGCCCGGTGTCTGGATGGGTGTAGGATGCTGTAAGCTGCTCTAAGATGTCAATTTTGGAAGAATACAGTGTGGTGATATCTTCAGCCTTAATGGGCATCCCACTCTTATCTCCAGGCATATAATGGGCTCTTTTCTATATAATTTTATTTATTTATTTTTGGCTGTTCCGGGTCTTTATTGCTGCTCAGGCTTTTCTCTAGTTGTGGCGAGCAGGGCCTACTCTCTTGTTGCAGTGCGTGGGCTTCTCACTGCTGTGGCTTCTCTTGTGGCAGAGCACAGGCTCCAGGGTGCATGGGCTGGAGTAGCTGCAGTTCCCAGGCTCTAAGGCGCAGGCTCGGTAGTTGTGGCTCATGGGCTTAGAGGCTCTGTGTGGGATCCTCCCAACCCAGGACAGGGATGGAACCTGTGCCTCCTGCGCTGGCAGGTGGGTTCTTTACCACTGAGCCACCAGGGAAGCCCTGATGGGCTCTTTTATGTATCTTGCTTGTGTGCATTTCTTTCCTCTGCTCGCAGTTTCCTTCCCTGCCTGTTTCTACTGGAAATATCCTACTCAGATCAAAGGACTTCTCTGCAGATGTTGTTGCCGACTCATGCCGCTACCACATCTTGGTCAGATCTTTTCTCAAACGTGTGCCAGAGTGGGTTGTCATCACATGTTTATATGCCTATTTGTACCATCGACCATGAGTTCCTTGGGAGCAAGCTTGGCAATGTTCTTTTTCTCTCCTTCATCCTGGATCTATCCCCCACCTTTCTTCCTTTTCCTGTCCCCAAATCTATCCAGCTCCGGTGGTACTATAATGTGACGCATGCTCTATTCATTATCAGAACAACAACAAAGAGAGACCAAGAGGACAGGGGAGCAGAGGAGGTGGCCTCTGACTTGGAGAAGGACTTTTTTTTTTAGCTGAGATCTGGTCTTGCAGGCAGAGGAGCATGAAGTCTTTTAAGAGAGCCAGCATCCCTTCCTGGTTTTGGTGAGATGAGCCCTTCTACCTGGATCTCTTGACCCCAACTGCTTGATTTCTTGACACACTGCCATTCCCCATGCCTGACTTTTGAATTCAGATCATCACATCACTTGTATGGAGCAAGCAGACCCAAAAGTGGGTGTAGGGATAAAAGTGTCCCTGTGTGTGGGTTTCTTTTTCTTAACTATGTTATTTATAGTGGGAATGAGAGGAACAGTGGGCGGTGTGCAGCTGGCCTCCCACTCAGTCCTCTGCTGCAGACGCTTTCCAAGTGGGGGGTGGGTGGGCAGGGACTGAGTGCTGCACCGCTCATCTGATGATGTGATCACTTCAGTGCTGCAGCTCATTAGTCTTTTGGCCTTGAGCTTGGTGATGGAAGTTGGGGTCCTGTGCAGAGCCTAGAAAAAACCACCAGCCACCCCTGGTACCATCGTAACTCTTGGGATTCAGTGCTGGGACTATAGAGATCTGACCACTCGGCAAGTTTCTCTCCTTCTGGTTCTTATCTCTTTTTGGTTAAGTCACATAACCTCTTGTTGCCTCATTTTTCTTATCTGTCAAGTGGGGGCTGTGATAATACCTACCATACAGCATTGTGGTGAGTAGGACCTGATGTAACATATGGAGATTACTTAGAGCCCTGTCTATCACATAATCCACGCTCCATGAGGTTAGCAATGTCACTGTTAGTGGCATTGGTTAGCTACTATTCCACTACTATTATTATTGCTGTTGTCATTTAAACTTCTATTTTTACATTGGGTCCTGACCTTGTCCTTGAAATCAACCAGATCTTGGCCAGCCTGGTACCTTCCCTTTGTTTAAGTTTTACCCCAGTGTCGCCTTTTGGAGAAGCCTTCTTGACTCCAGATCCAAAACAGTAATCCCGCCTGGCCACTCTCTCCATCCCATCATGATGTGCCATCTTTATACACGGTCCTGCTTCATGTTCTTATTCATGTGCTTATTTACCGCCTCTCTCCATTCTGGAAGGCAAGCGCCCCTACCTTCTTTACTCCAGCCTCCCAGGTGCTCAGCACAGCACCCTGCACCCAGATTGTCTCAATAATTATTACTCTTAGTTGACTGTCTTCATCAGACCCCTTCTGCCTTGTCCTGAGCCTCTGTCAGCTTGGTCCCAACAACTGAGCCCCCCGAGGGAGCCACTGAGACTGGGTGATGTTGCTTTTCGATGTTCGCTGCACTCCTTCCCTGCTACCCCTTGGTGGAGCCTTTGTTGCAACTTTCCAGTGAGCCTGTCCTGTTCTTTCACTCTCAGGACCAGACTGGAAATACATCATACTGAAGTGTGAATGATTGATAGAGGCAAAGTACAGCCTTCTTTCAGGAGATCAAACCTGACTTCATTTTCACTTGCCCTCCTTACAGGGAAAGATGTGAGGATGGTGCAGGGCTAACAGGTGATGGTGCTGATTCCCCTCCCTCTAATTAGCTGTGATCCTGTACATGACATATACCCTCTCTGAGCCCCCGTATCCTTATTTTAAAATGTGCTGCTTCCCATGTGAGATGGTTGTGAGTGTCAAATGTAATCTTGTGTCTGAAAATGCTTGCCTCTCAGAAAATGCTCCCTGAGTAAGCTGTTATTGGTGTTTATCATAACAGAATATAAGAGGAGTGACTAAAGTGAGTGACAAGTTGAATATAAACCAGATATGTGCCTGAGGGGAATCCTCATTCCCCTGTCTCTCTCTCCATCACTGCTCACATCCTGGGCTGCCTGAGATATGATCCCCAGGACATCTCTGGGATCTTCTCCCCCAGCTCCGGTCCTGCCTCTCTGCCCTCACTCTTAGTATAGCTTTGACAGGGAGCCCCAGGGCCGACCAGTTCAGGAAGACAGATGCAGAGATGAGTGTTGTATAAAGTCTCAAAATCAAGTCTTTCTTCAGTCTCTTTCTAGGTACCGGAGCCCATTTGGCCTTTCTCTTGCCCATGTTATCCCTTCCTGAATCCCTGAGAAGTCTGAATTGCATTTCACTCCTCCTTCCCCTTGCTACCTTGGTCCAAGCTTAACTGCCTTGGCCTTGGCTCCTACTTGCCACCCCAAAAGCCAACGGCTTCTCTAATCAAGCTGGGTCCCATGCCTAAGCTTCCACCTGACCTCCCCACATCTAAAGCCTCTTCCATGCTTGAGCATCCACTGAGACTATGGATGGGTGCAGGACAGACTAGAGACATGCGCACTCAGACCGTGTTTTCTATGGAGAAGGCAGTATTTCATGAGCTTGGGAGGGTGTGTTCCAGCGCCTGACTGCCTGGGTCCCAATCTGGCTCAGTTGCTGACTAGCTCTGTGACCTTGAACAAGTTTCCTTCTCTCCTTGTGCCTCTGCTGATTCATCTGCAAAGTGAAGATAATCATTGAACCCGCTTCAAAGGTTTTTATGATTAAAATGGATTTATTCATGTTAAAGCATCTAAAATGATACCTAGTGGAGAGTAAGTGTCCAGTGAATGTTGGCTTTTTTCCTTTCTCTTTTTATCATTAATAAGGAGTCAACTGCTTCCTTATTGGCAAATTCCAGTCAAAGGAGATCTCAAATTTGAAATTGTTCCCCAGGTAAAGTGCCTTTCTCCCTAGACCACGTCTACCCTAGAACATTCCCACACAGAGTGTGTGTCTGAGGAGTTTCTGGCCCTAATTCCTTTCCCCTTCCTGTTGTCTTGTTCTTTGCCAAGTGGTTGTGCAGTTGCTCCCCTAAAGGCAGATGCAGGTCCCTGCCCTCTGGGTTGAGGCTCAGTTGGATGGCTTGTTTTAGCCCAAGGCAGTACAGGCAGATGTGGACCACTTCATATTGTGCTGTCAGGGTTACTGAACAAGGGCTCACTGCCCAACGTGCCCAGAAGCCTATACTATGGCACCAGCTTTTGAGAAAGAAAAGGCTTTAGTGTGAGGTCGACTGGCAAGGAGACGAGAGGCACAGCTCAAACCTGTCTACATGATCTGTGGTTTGGTCAAGCTTTTATGGGTTAAGGCAAGAGGGTTAGTGTACAGTGGGGCGAGTTTTTCTTGGAGGGTTTTGGAATGCAGTCATTTATGGTAAGATGTGGTAAAGGGATTTCAGCACCAGACCTTCCTGGACAGCACTTCTGAATGGGCTCTGGTATTTAGGTTCGGACCATGTCCCAGTTCTTTGGTTCCAGAAGGGGGAGAAAATTTTGGTTCTGGGGATATTTTTAAAATTTATTTACTTATTTGGCTGCACCAGGTCTTAGGTGTGGCACTTGAGATCTTCAGTCTTTGTTGTGGCATGCGGAATCTTTAGTTGCGGCATGTGGAATCTGTTACCCTGACCAGGGATCCAACTCGAATCCCCTGCATTAGGAGCATGGAGTCATAGCCACTGAACCACCAGGGAAGTCCCTTTGGGGATTATTTGATGTCATGACTTGTGGTTTCATTCTGTTGTCTCTGAAAAACAACTCAGTATCTTGTTAGATACAGGATAGGGCCAACTTGGGCTGGTCCTACAGTTCTATAAGGACCCAGGGGTGTTTTTGCTTGCTCTCTTGTGCATCTGCCATCATCATGAAAAGAACCCATCCTGGTTCACCAGCTGGTCCAGGGAAGATGAGAGACAATGGTGGTGGTGTAGGATAGTCCTGATTCTGACCCTCAGCCTGCAGTTGCCAATTTATGCAAGTCCTAGCCCAGCGAGCCAGGTCAAGATCAGCCAAAGGCCCAGACAATCCACAGATGCATGAGCAAAAAAAATGCTTATGCTTGTACATTACTGAGATTTGTGGTTGTTTGTAAGGTGGCAATATCTGACAGATACACCTGTGAGTGATAGGAAGTTGCCCTGTTATTGTTGACTAGGCTTGGGCTCCCAAACCAAGAGCAGGGCATCGCTGTGAGCTGGGCTGGACTACGTGGAGCATCCGTTTACCCTCAACTAGTTGAGTCAGATGGAAATAGGCTGTCACTGCTGCCAGTTGCTCTTTAGTCTTTACCTTGGTCCAGGTCCAAATCTGAGCCTCTGGTCTCTCTGCACCAGGGTTGCCTATAGGAAATCAGCAGAACAGACCAGGAGATGGTTAGACAGGTTCTGTTGGAGCAAGTCCCATCTAGCAGAGAACTTGGCTGCTCAAGACATGTGAAGGAAAGAGAGAAAAGTGGACCAGCTGGGTCTGCTCTGCCTAACCCTAACTCGGCTGTTCTGGTAGAGAAAGGAGAAAAAAAAAAAAAAACCCACCACTTCTTTTAAAGTGAGGTGACTCCTGTATTAGACTGTGTGACCCTGAGGTCAATGTCTTAGACTGCAGCCCGTGTGTTGGGATAGCCTTCCCTGCAGGTGAGACGGAGTCAGGGAGGAGAAGGGAACAGCGGGGCTGCGGTGTGTTCACTCCCCTTCCTCATCACCCTTTCTCCATGACACACTTTATTTAGCATAGTGCTTGTCTTTACCGGACATAATATAGTTATTAGTTTATTTGCTTGTATCCATCTTCCATCACTAGAATATGAGCTCCATGAACTCCATGAAGGCAGCAACCTGACTTGTTCTTTCAGGACTGTATACCCATTGCCTGAAATAGCAACTGACATGTAGGTGATCAATATGTGTTTGCTGAATGAAAGAAGGCAGTGACCCATTTGTAGTGTCAGCTTAGTTGCTGTTTACTCCTTGCCCCTTTACCTTCTCTTAGCATGTCCTGGTCCATGGTTGCAGGAAACCAGAAGACATTGACCAGGAGGCCCATTCTTTGACTCAGAAATTGCTCTAGTCGGAGACCCAGCTTGAGTCTGGAACCTGCTCTATATCGGGACCCCTGGATTCTATCTTGTTCAGTTTCAGGCCCGGACCACCTCTGCCCACCTTGCTTATCTGGTGGGGATGTTGACAGACAATCTCCTTCCTGACAGCAAGACCACGGATACACCAATTGCAGCGATCTGCCTATGTGATAACAATCCTTACAGTTTAGACTCTGCAAAGACTTTGCCAACTTTTTTTGTTTGTTTGTTTTTAGCTCATTCTGTTTCCATTTGCTCCTGTAGTGATTCATGCAAATGCAGCAACTTCTATGCAAATGGACTCTGCTAATACTGTGTGCAAAGATGTCTTTGTGAAATGCCCGGAATGCTTTGTCTCACTGCTCTGGGAAGGACTGCTTGGCTCCAGGGTATAAAAAAACTAAAAAAAATTCCAGGTGTAGAGTTGGCTGCACTCCATGGTTGCTACCTGTGTTCAATCAATATTCCTCACCCGCAGCTGTGGAGGGAGGCTAGGGATCCATCCTTTGCTATTTGACTCCTCCAAGTTCACAGAGGTTTGAGCTGCACTTTGTAATTGCTGCCTTTAACTTTCTATTCTCAGCCTCCAGTTTCCTTTTGATTTATGGCTGGAGTCTTTGAGTCTCTATTCAGAGGTAGTGTGTGCTTGCCCATTCCAACATCTTATGTCTGGCCAGAGTCACTGATGCATCCCTACATGGGCATTTAGCAGAAACTCAAGAACTTTGCAGATGAGTCTCCTTCCAGCTCATGGCCCCGTTTTTTGTTTTTTAATTTACAGCTCTCTTTTATCAGCCAGAAATGCTACAGTCCAGTATTTCTGATATTCCCAGCTAGAGAAAGTTTGAGTGTAATATCCTGGTCCAATAGTCAGATGTTGGTGGATTCCACTAAAATGAATAAAGGAAGCTTCCCATCCACCACCTCCCTCTCAGCCTTTTACTGTCTCCAGCAGAGCTCTGTCCCCACGGTGGAAAGACTCTTCTCCCCACTTGAAGTTTGGAGTGGAGTGGATTAAAATTTTGCCGCATTGATCCCCAGCTCATGGGATCTTGGTCACTCGGAACATCACTTCCCTCATTCTCAAAATGGGGATAATTATAGCTACTCATGAGCGTGGTTGTGCTCCTGATGGAATTAGGAGCAGGTGAGGAATGTGAACAATACAAGCATAATAATACTGTGCCTGAAGAGCATTTGACCCTCAACCTCTGGTGATTTCTTACCGCAGCAGAACAGGTGTCCCTTTTCATTTCAGAGGAAATCTGAACATTTTTTTAAAACACATGAAGAAACCCTTGATTATTTTTATCCTCCTTCAGTTTGAGGATGAAATGCCCCCCACCCCATCTCTTCTCTCACCAGCACAGCATTTTCTGTGGAACTGTCACTTTCAGAGATGTTCTCTGGTTCTTGACTGCCTTCTCCCCACCCAGCCAAGCATCCAGAGCAATTGCCTGAATGAAGGGGGATGAGGTTCAGAGTACGGTTATTCTGAGCCCTCTCGGAACACCTGTTTGATTCTATGCATTTCCTTCTACTTTTTGCAGGAAAACTGTCTTTCACAAGGGCTCTGACTTGGGACTTAGACTTCCCACTTGATCTGAGGACAGGTCTGATTTTAGGAAGGAGAACTAGTGGTAACTGAGGGAAAGCCCACATGAGAAGGCTAAGATGACTTTTTACCTATGACTTACATCAGTGACAAATTATTTTCCTTAATTTGCAATATGAACAGAAAATGGTCCTTTATGCACCTGAGCATTCCCAGTTTTCAATAGTGATGCATGCGGCTACTTGATGGGTATGCGGTCTGACGTGTTCTTTTTTGCAAACAGGGATGGGTAGGGACGTTTCAAGCTTGCCCTCCAGTTGAGGTGTGACTCAGAAAGCGCTCCTCTGATCAGCATCTGTCACAGTCTGTCGGCTTCATGTTTTAATTGTATTCAAATTCAGTGTTTAAAACTCAAAAATATAATTAGTTATATTCTGTTTCAATCACAGTGATTCAAAGGTGCTGATAGGATCCTTGGCCATCAGGTGTATGCGTCTTGCCCATCCTTGGCTGCACATTAAAGTCACCTTGTTGTCATTGTATAGACGTTAGGTCATGTCCCAACTCTTTTTTGACCCCATGGACTGTAGCCCGCCAGACTTCTCTGTTCGTGGGATTTCCCAGGCAAGAATCCTGGAGTGGCTTGTCATTTCCTTCTCCAGGGGATCTTCCTGACCCAGGGATTGAACCTGTGTATCCTGTATTGGTAGGCGGGTTCTTTATCATTGAGCCCCCGTTAAAATCACCTAGAGCTTTAGAAAAGCAGAGGTTGGGGCCCCACTCCCTGGGACTTTTATCCATTCCTGGGCTAAGAATCTGAATCCACAGCAGATTCTCACTGTAGCCAAGATTTAGGACCATGGAGGTGGACTTTGGAGGTACGAGTCGCTATTGCCTCACTATTTTGTGCTATTCCCCATGGAATAATTTCTCCTTAACAAGATAGTAAGGAAAGAGACACTCAAGGCAGTGTTTAGCAAGTGGCTGACATTGGTATCTAGACTACAGCAGACAGGAGACAGCTGGTCCAGGAACCCTGTTACTTTTTTCAAAGAGGTGGGATCTTGGGGAAGTCAATTCCTTCTCTGGGCCTCAACTTCTAAATCTGTAAAGTGGGAGGGTGGAATGAAATCTTTTCTATGGGTTTTCCAGGGTTGACACTGACCACTGCTGAGTCTCTACTGGGGGACATCTCACTGCTTGGTGGGGGAAGCTCTGTCCTCTGCAGCCACCCTAAAGAGAAATTGCTATCAGTAAGGGGGGGAGAGGAAGTGTCTGGAGTCACAGAAGAGTCTGGGCTGCAGAGTTAGCCCTAGGGTGACTCTAGAGTTGACTCGAGGCTCTCAAATAGCTCTTTGTTGTCTTTCGATGAATCTCAGATGTCAACAAGAATCATCCTGATTCTTACTGGATGTGGGCACTTGGAATTCCAGTGGGGTAGAGGAGGAGCCTGTGGGCTGCAGTCCATGGGGTTGCTAAGAGTCGGACACGACTGAGCAACTTCACTTTCACTTTTCACTTGCATGCATTGGAAAAGGAAATGGCAACCCACTCCAGTATTCTTGCCTGGAGAATCTCAGGGACGGGGGAGCCTGGTGGGCTGCCGTCTATGGGGTTGCACAGAGTCAGTCAGATATGACTGAAGTGACTTAGCAGCAGCAGCAGAGTAGACAGCTGGCTTTGGGAGAAAAGGCTACTCTCTCCTTAGATGAGATGACCAAACTCTTGAGCCACTAGAGGACAGAGGGTCCAGAGATTATAAATTTTATTCTTTGTAAATTTTAATGTTGTGATGGAAATGAGTTACGACTACTCCTGTTATTAAAACCCCCACAGTGTTAACTCGCACGTTTCACTCCTGCTCGGCCTCTCTGTGTGATCTCAGATAAGTCAAGTGCCCTCTCCAAGACACGGTTTTTTCCTTTGTACAGTAAGAGGGCGGAACTGCCTGATCCTCTAAGGGCTCTTCCCTCCTGCATCCAATGAGTGTGATCAAGACGTTGAAATTAACGGTTGAACAATCAGAAGTCTGAGGCTCACCTTTTAAAAAGAAAAAGGCCAGCTAGAAAATGGCACAATTAAAAGAGGGAAAGAAAACTCTCTCTCAAGAGGCTGCTATTTCACAAAAAGTCAGCCTGTCTGTGATATTCTGAGCAGCATATTATAATGACAGAGAGGCAGGCTGGATGCCCTGGAAGATGAGCAGCAAGTGGTAAGTGGAGGTGTTTGAAATAGAAAAGTCTATTTTAAAAGACGGCTAATAAAGCAGGAGGAGGCGGTCTGTGGAGAGACACGGAGCCAGCATCCTGCTGCCAAGACTCCAGCGCCGCTGCCGAGCCCGGGGCCCTGAGCAGGGAGGAGGGGAGCAGAGGCTGGGAGTGGGGACCAGTTGCTGTCCGTGGAGAGGGGCTCACGAGTAGCAGAGAATTGCACCCTTCCTGTGAGCCCTGCTGGCTCAAGGGATGGGGTCCACTGGGGGCATTTTTAGGCTGGTGCCCGGAAGCAATTGAGAGCAGGGACCCTGGAGGCAGACTGCCTGCGTTTGATTCCAGCTCTGTCACTTAGTAGCTGCGAGACCTTGAGAAACTGAAACCACCTCTCTGTGTCTCAGTTTCCTTCTCTGCAAGTTTGAATAAGATTAGCTGATCATAGTGAGGATATAAGTTCAGATTTGTAAAGCACTTGGAACAGAGCCAGGGTGAGGTGAGGGGCAGAGAGAGAGAGAAAGAAAAAGTGTCAGTGTATGTAAAGTTAGAACAGTCCCTGGAACATAGTACATATTCAATTAATGTTTTGGTGGTTATTATTATACTCAGGCACAGGATTTCATTTATTTATTCACTCATCCACTCAGTCTCCTAGCAAACATCAGTCAAGGGTCAGTGATGGACGAGCCTGCTGTGAGGTCTATCTCTATTTCTATCTCTCTCTGCCTATAGTGCATTCATTATTTCCCAGGTGGTGCTAGTGGCCAAGAACTTGCCTGCCAATGCAGGAGACGCAAGAGACATGAGTTCGATCCCTGGGTCAGGAAGATCCCCTGGAGGAGGAAATGGCAACCCACTTCAGTATTCTTGCTTGGAGAATTCCATGGACAGAGGAGCCTGGCAGGCTACAGTCCATAAGATCACAGAGTCTGATATGACTGAGTGACTGAGCCCACATAGTCTGTTCATTTATATATAAATAAAATGTGGCCCATCAGATGGGTCCTTTCTGTTTCTTGGGCTGAGGCCCAAGGCTAGTCACTGCCATTTGTTTTCAATTAGATAAAGCATTATGAAAACTAGCCTGTAGTAACACCCCCAGGATCCACCAGCATCTCTCTGATCTCTGAGAAATCTCTGAGAACTAGGTCTGTGGGCAGAGACCTTCAGGCAACTCCACACAATAGCCTGGCACTGACCTGGCTCGCTCTCCAGGCTTCTCTCCAAGCCTCAGTCTCATGTCCCAGCTGCTTGGTGAATGTCTGTACTGGGAGATCCCAGGTAACCTTACTCATGCCACCAACCCAGCTCATGATCCTCCCCTCCCAAAGCATGACCATGCCTCCCTTGGTTTTCTTTCTGTCTCTGTGAACAGCAACACCATCCTTCCAAGAATGCAAGCCAGCAACCATTTACCTCTCCATCTACCCTGCCCTGCTCTCTTTCTTGACAAGCTACATCCATCCTCACCTTGTTCTCTGTATCTCCAGCAGTTTGGGACACCATTGTCCCTTAGCCAATGTTTGATGGGGAACTGAATGGATGAGCAAATAAATAAATGAAGACCAATGCCTGCATATCATAATAATCATAACAGCAAAGTATTGATTCAATATACATTATGTTCCAGGCATGTTTATAACTGCCTGACATGTATTAATTCCTCCAATTCCTGTATTAGGCGTTCCCTGCATTTCCCCCTTCCTTTTTTTTTTTTTTTTTTTTTTTGGCTGCATTGCACAGCATGTAAGATCTTAGTTGCCCAACCAGGTATCGAAGCCATGCTCGGGGATGGAACCCACGGCCCCTGCAGAGGTAGTGTGGAGTATTAATCACTAGACCACCAGGGAAGTTCTTCACTGCATATTTGTTGAGTGAGCTCAATACATGCATGAAGAAATCAGGTCATGGTAGAGCACTGAATATGCCTCAAACCACAGAATAGCTGAAACTTTCTAGTACATTCCAGGCTTTTGGATAGAGCTTCCACACCCCCTGCAAAATCGATGGTGCTTCCTAAGCTTACGAAGCCAGCTCAGAGCCAGGTCCTATGGCGCTGCATCTGGTCTGGTGGTGCGGTTTCTAGGTTGTTTCTCACCGCCGCCAGGAAGATGTAAGAGCTGCTGCTTCACTGAGCCCCCTAAGAGCCAGACGTTATTTTCCTGGCCACCCCAGGGGCGCTTGTTCCCCGAGAGCTTAGTCCTGTGAGCTCTACACAGCATACTGTACAAGGGAAGTGGTAATTAGAAGGAATGCTTGAGCAGGGGAACTTGAGTGGAAAAATACTTTAGTTAAACGAAGCAGTAAAGATTGCTTTAAAGTGTTAGACTCACATGCCCATCGAGCTGTCTTCCTTCTCAAAGGAGGAGCCGAAAAGATACACAGGGTATGCTGTGCACCTGTGGGAATGGCCTTCCTTGGGTCTGGGGGTCAGGTCTGTCCACTGGGGGCCATGTCTGAGTGGTCAGTGACACAGAGAGCACTGGACCTGTGTCCCTTCACACTTCAACAAGCTGGGCAAAGGCCCAGCCCCGCTGGTTGGGGTGTAATGTCCACGTTACGTTTCAATGTGCGCATGTGCCAAGTCGCTTCAGTTGTGTCTGACTCCTTGTGACCCTATGGACTGTAGCCTGCCAGGCCCCTCTGTCCATAGGATTTCCCAGATCTGAATACTGCAGTGGGTTGCCAAGCCCTTCTCCAGGGGTCAAACCCACATCCCAACCCAGAGATACATCTCGTAGGTCTCCTGCATCGGCAGGCAGGTTCTTTACTAGCACCACCGGGGAAGCCCTCAGGGCCCCTCTTTGTATCCAGAGTAAATGCACAGGAGATTGGGGAGCACAGGATGGCAGTCCATGCAGGGAAGTTCCAGCTCCTGCTTACGTTACATTCACACAGAACTTATATTTTTTTGTTTTATTTATTTTTATTGTCTTATTAAACATTTTTTTTTGGCCTCTCAGCATGTGAGATCTTAGTTCCCTGACCAGGGGTTGAACCTGTGTCCCCTGCATTGGAAACATGGAAACACTGGACCACAAGGGAGGTCCCACAAAAAGCTTTAATTGATGTTATCATCCAAAGCTGTGTTTTTGTTTGCTTGTTGCCTTATCCCCAACTGGGCTAGGAGGTCCATGGGATAAGGATTTCATCCCATCTGTTCACCTCTGTACCAGAACCATGCACAGAATTGGGCATACAACAGGCTGTCTAGAATATTCAATGAAGAAACAGTCCTTTTTAAAGGACTACCTAGCTTAAAAATTTTTGTTGTTGCTGAAGTACAGCTGATTTACAATATTGTGTGAGCCTCAGGTGTACAGCAGAGTGATTTGGTTATTCACATACCTATATTTTTTCCCAATTTTTTCATTATAAGTTATTACAAGATATTAAATATAGTTCCCCATGCTATACAGTAAATCTTTGTTATTTATATATATTTTTATATACAACCTAGACAGCATATTAAAAAGGACAGACATTACTTTGCCAACAAAGGTCCGTCTAGTCAAGGCTATGGTTTTTCCAGTAGTCATGTATGGATGTGAGAGTTGGAACATAAAGAAAGCTGAGAGCCAAAGAACTGATGCTTTTGAACTGTGGTGTTGGAGAAGACTCTTGAGAGTCCCTTGGACTATAAGGAGATCCAACCAGTCCATCCTAAAGGAGATCAGTCCTGAGTGTTCATTGGAAGGACTGATGTTGAATCTGAAACTCCAATACTTTGGCCACCTGATGTGAAGAGCTGACTCATTTGAAAAGACCCTGATTCTGGGAAATATTGAAGGCAGAAGGAGAAGGGGACGACAGAGGATGAGATGGTTGGATGGCATCACCAACTCAATGCACATGAGTTTGGGTAAACTCTGGGAGTTGGTGACGGACAGGGAGGCCTACCGTGCTGCAGTCCATGGGGTTGCAAAGAGTCATACATGACTGAGTGAACTAAACTGATACAGTAGTATGTATCTGTTGATCTGATAATCCTAATTTATCCCTGCCCCACCCTTTTTCCTTTGACAACCAGTTTGCTTTCTATGTCTGTGAGTGTATTTCTGTTTAAATAAATTCATTTGTATTATTTTTTAGATTCCACATGTTAAGTGGTATTTGTCTTTACCTGTAAGGCTTGTGTCACTTAGTATGATATTCCCTAGGTCCATCAATGTTGCCACAAATGGTAATATTTCATTCTTTTTTATGGCTGAGAAATATTCCATTGTGTATATGTATCGCATCTTCTTTATCCATTCACCTGCTGATGGACATATAGGTTACTTTCAAGTCTTCAGTTCAATCACTCAGTCGTGTCTGACTCTTTGCGACCCCATGAATTCCAGAACGCCAGGCCTCCCTGTCCATCACCAAATCCCGGAGTTCACTCAAACTCACGTCCATTGAGTCGGTGATGCCATCCAGCCATCACATCCTCTGTCGTCCCCTTCTCCTCCTGCCACCAATCCCTCCCAGCATCAGAGTCTTTTCCAGTGAGTCAACTCTTCGCATGAGGTGGCCAAAGTACTGGAATTTCAGCTTTAGCATCATTCCTTCCAAAGAACACCCAGGACTGATCTCCTTTAGAATGGACTGGTTGGATCTCCTTGCAGTCCACGGGACTCTCAAGAGTCTTCTCCAACACCACAGTTCAAAAGCATCAATTCTTCAGCACTCAGCTTTCTTCACAGTTCAACTCTCACATCCGTACATGACTACTGGAAAAACCATAGCCTTGACTAGAAGGACCTTTGTTGGCAAAGTAATGTCTCTGCTTTTTAATATGCTGTCTAGGTTGGTCATAACTTTCCTTCTAAGGAGTAAGCGTCGTTTAATTTCATGGCTGCAATCACCACCTGCAGTGATTTTGGAGCCCCCCAAAATTAAGTCTGACACTGTTTCCACTGTTTCCCCATCTATTTCCCATGAAGTGATGGGGCCAGATGCCATGATCTTGGTTTTCTGAATGTTGAGCTTTAAGCCAACTTTTTCAAGAGGCTCTTCAATTCCTCTTCACTTTCTGCCATAAGGGTGGTGTCTTCTGCATATCTGAGCTTATTGATATTTCTCCTGGCAATCTTGATTCCAGCTTGTGCTTCTTCCAGCCCAGCGTTTTTCATGATGTACTCTGCATATAAGTTAAATAAGCAGGGTGACCATATACAGCCTTGACATACTCCTTTTCCTATTTGGAACCAGTCTGTTGTTCCATGTCCAGTTCTAACTGTTGCTTCCTGACCTGCATATAGGTTTCTCAAGAGGCAGGTCAGGTGGTCTGGTATTCCCATCTCTTTCAGAATTTTCCACAGTTTATTGTGATCCACACTGTCAAAGGCTTTGGCATAGTCAATAAAGCAGAAATAGATGTTTTTCTGGAACTCTCTTGCTTTTTCCATGATCCAGCGGATGTTGGCAATTTGATCTCTGGTTCCTCTGCCTTTTCTAAAACCAGCTTGAACATCAGGAAGTTCACGGTTCACATATTGCTGAAGCCTGGCTTGGAGAATTTTGAGCATTACTTTACTAGCGTGTGAGATGAGCGCAATTGTGCGGTAGTTTGAGCATTCTTTGGCATTGCCTTTCTTTGGGATTGGAATGAAAACTGACCTTTTCCAGTCCTGTGGCCACTGCTGAGTTTTCCAAATTTGCTGGCATATTGTGTACAGCACAATTTCCAAGTCTTGGTAATGTAGACAGTGCTACTATGAACATTGGGGTGCCTGTATCTTTTTTATTTAGAGTGGAAAGAATTTTTGACCACTCTTTGCAGAATTCCAAACATTGCCTGATACATAGTTGAGCTTCCAGAAGATAAGCTCAGAGAGCAGGGAAGGACCTTGTCTCTTCATTGCTGTATCTTCAGTATCTAGCATTCTAGTGGATGCTCTAGAATGGGGGTCATGAGACGTTTTCTGTAAAGTGACAGATGGTATACAGTTCCACCATTGTGGGCCATACAGTCTCAGTCACAACTATTCAACTTTGCTGTTCTAGTGTGAAAACAGACCATTTGTAAACAAATGGGCATGGCTCTGTTGTCATAAAATTGTATTTAAAAGAACAAGCAGCAGACCTGTTTTAGAGTAGTTTGCTGACTCCTGCTCTAGAATATAAGCTCTGTGATGGGAGAAATTGAAAAAAAAAAATCTGTGGATCTATACCTATCATCTAGAACAGTGCCCAGCACTGGTAAGTATGCATTAAAGGTATATTGAACAAACGGAATGAATGAAGGACTGGACGTAGTTTTAGTCAACAGTTCCCTATGGATTAGGAAGGGAGCAGATGCTGGACACCTCCTTTTCCCTGGGTGGTTGGATCACAGCTGGAGTATCATTCCTGAAGGTGGGAGTCCAGAGTACATGAAGAGGACAGGGCTGGGGATGGAGCAAGGAGAAGTGACCTTGCCACATGGAAAATGGTGGAGTGAATTGGACTGAGCCTGGAGAGGAGAAGAGGAAGTTTGGAGACATAGTCTGTTTGTTGAAGGACTTGCTTATGGGACAACAATTAGGTTTTTCTAAGAAAGAAAAGGGATATTTCTAGAACTTTCTAGAAGTTTGTTCATAGTAGTCAGATTCAGAGCTGGCTAATAGGAGCAGCCTGGTAGAGACTGAGCTGTCAATCTGCTGGAATCATTTGAGTAGATGTGGGGATACTGTGGAAGGGATTCAAATATTGAATGGCATGGGACTCCATGGTGTTGGGTCCCTTCTGGTCTCAAAAGCCATCCTCACACTGATGTATGCACTGTTTTTCAGGAACAGATGGTGATAGTCCTTCAGATGAAACCAGACTCATCAGCCTGGTATAGAAGGCCCCTTAGGGTTGCCCCATTCATACCTGTATTCTGTTCCACCTCCACCAAACACCACTTGTTCTTTCCCCAGTTCACCATCTGCTTTTATACATAAATCCTGTATTTAGTTTCCCCAGAAGAAGAGTCTAAAGGCTAAGATTCAGGTGCAAGTATTGATAGTTTATTTGAGAATTGATCCCATAAAACCAATTGCGAGTGTGTAATCAAACCTATGGTGACTGGAACTTTATCCATTGGGAATTTCTTAGGAGCCAGTGTTGAACACACCTCAGTGTTATCCCACCTGAGAAGTGAGAGAACTGGGGTATTTACACACTAACCCCCATGAAGAGTTTGTTGAAGTCTACTTAATATTCATTAGGAGGACTGATGCTGAAGCTGAAGCTCCAATACTTTGGCCACCTAATGTGAAGAGCTAACTCATTGGAAAACACCCTGATGCTGGGAAAGATTGAAGGCAGGAGGAGAAGGGGCAGCAGAGGATGAGATGGTTAGATGACATCACTGACTCGATGGACATGAATCTGAGCAAATTGGGGGAGACAGTGAAGGACAGAGGAGCCTGCAGTCCATGCAGTTGCAAAGAACTGGACATGACTTAGCAACTGAACAACAATAACTTCATGGGATGCAGTGGTGGGTAGGGTAAGGATGTGGTAATTTCCTAGCATCTCCTGGCCTGCCACTTGGATGGGCAGAAGTGGGCTTTGGTAGAGGACGAAAGCCCCCAGGCAAAGAACCTCGGGTGCTGGTAGTTAGAAGTCCACTCTGATGTTGTTTAGGGCAAAGGCCAGTGAGCAGAGCTCCCAAAAACATGGGCCAAAGCTTTCTTCTCCTTAGAACTCCTCTCCGATTTTAATTCTGCTTCGTGGTCACACAGGCCGCTCTCTGGAAATAGAAAGCCCCTGGTACTGATGGGTGTGATGAGTCAAGCACTGACTGGCTCCAACTCAGGGTCAGATGAGACTTTGGTTGGGTTCATATGGGTGGAGCCCTAATTTCTGGTCCTGGGAAATATATGGGGTTCACTCATTCAGGCAAAGACAGGTTGTACATCCAGTGATGGACACTGATAACCCAAGAGAGCCTGAGTGTGCACATGCCCTCCTCTCTGAGCATTGAAGCACTCGATCCCATCCACTGCTGCTGTGAAATAAATCTACCAGCTCTGGGAACATCGATGGAATCCATAGGGAGAGATGATTTACAACCCCCTGCAGGTTCTATGATTCTGCCTACTGACCCTCATGGAGCCAGATTATTATGGCAGATTGAACTGAGACTCAGTCTTCCAGCTGCCTCCCCATTGGCTGCCAGCATGCCTTGTGGCTGGGTAGTAGGATAAAGAGGTTAAAAAGAGGTTTCACTCTTTCTGTGTGCATTTTTCATTCATTGACCCTTGTTCAAAATATTGATTGACCCCTCTCTGCCACTGTGAAACAAATCTGAACAAAACAGGCATCAGCCCTCTCTTCATGCAGTTCACAGCCTTATGGGGAAGACAGACTTTACTCAAATAACCACACATCTATGTCATTACAAAGTTCTGTGCGAAGCTGGGTGGGGAGTCTATAGACTGCTTGCTTCTCAATATTTTGGGAAAGATTGCTTAGGCCTTTGCAAATTCTTCTGTGTAAGTCAGGGTAAAAAGCTGTGTATGATAGAGAGCCCAGGAGCCCAGTAGCACACTGGTCTTGTGGTGGCCTGGCAATTCTATTCATAGCCGGTGCATTATTAATAAGCAAACATTCCATCCCGCCCTCCATGTTATGAACTGCAGCTTGGGCTGGGTGCTGTTAAGCTTGAACCCTGAGTCCTGAATGGGATGCTTTGCCTTCTTGTTTAATGAAAGGTTTTAGGAAATGGAGACCTGCTGCCAAGGGCATGACATTGTTTCTAAAATCCAGAGAGCCTGGTAGATCTTAGGAAGATGCTAGCTGGTGATAATGGAGCCTGATGGGCATGTGGAGGCCCAGCTTAGCTCGAGTGGGTGAGGACCACCAGAGTGATGGGGAGGAGAGAAGGACCATGCTGTTTACCCACCTCCTAGGAAGCCCAGTTGAAAACATGAGGGATGGAGCTGCTCTGCTTGTTCCCCATCATCTGTTTTCTTTTTCTTGTCACTGTGAATTGCTTTCTTCTTCTCAAGAGCCTAATGCAATATCAACCACTTTGGCTAGAGCATTCTCCTTTTGAGGCAATAAGCACATTAAGAAGAAGCAGTGTAAAGCCAGGAACAATAGCGTTGACCCCGAAAGTCCATTATGCCCCAGGGGAAACGTGTCCACAACAACATCACCGAGGCAGCAGGACACGCAGTGACACACAGGGCAGAGCTGTCCTCTTGGGATAGATAGAGAATGACCTTGGCAGATGCGGAAGCCATTTGGCTCCATTTGCAGACTCCAAACTTTGGCTGGAGAGAAGGAGAATTAAAAATAAAAATAAATCATAAGTCTTACTGAACTGAAGCCAAGTTCAGATACCACTGAAATGTGAAAATTGCATATATTTTACACTCAACTGCGTGACCTTCAAGTCAGCATTGTGCTCTTGGGCAAGTTTTTTGACATCTCAGAGCTTGTATTGGATTTTGCATGTGTAAATGCATTTGTTCAACAAATATTTAAGATGGGATATAGCATTTGGGAATGTGAGCAGCTATAGTTTTAAGGTTCAGACATAGAGATGGGGTTACTCCAGAAGAGAAGTGCATGGGACTCTGCCTCTTGGTGAGACATAGAAAGATGGTGATAGAAACCCCAGCTTCAGGTCAGTTAAACATCCTGAGCCCCATGGAGTAGAGGTTGGAAAAGGCAGATTTGAAAGCACCGCTAACCCAAGATGGTCACCACTAAGAGTCATTTAATTCATGGGGCACCCATGGGGAGGGAAAGGGAGAGGAAGGCTCATGTTTCCTGAACACCCACTGGGTGCCAGAAAGCACATCATAAACATACACTTGTATCGATTTCCAACTATCCTGCTGGGTAGATATTGGGAACGGAAAACACTGCCTGCCTTAGCAGTCCACAAAGGGTGCCACAGCCATCAAGGCATCACATTACAGCCTCCCTGAGGGAACTCGGGAGGGAAACAGGATGCACATCATCTAGCAGCAGCTGCTGCAGCCACTCTCCGATGAGTCACCCCCTGAGGAGTCTCAGGATGAGAAAGCACAGGATTCTGGCCCCAGATTGCTCAGATGCATAACAAAGGAATGATTCGAGTGAGTCCAGAATCTTGCATCTTCCCAAACATAGAAAAGCACTAAATTCCTTAACTTGAGATATCTGGTTTTCTTTAATTAACAATAATCTTTTGATGTTCTCACCACTGGTTTTTTGTTTTTGTTTTGCAAAAACTCCTGCAGATCCTGGCTCCTCCCTTGCCTCTTCAGAGCAGTCCTTCAGAGTTATCTGAGATGCTGGGTCCCAGGCTTAAGTCCTCAGTTTTGTCCGCCAAATAAAACAATTCTTAAAAAAAAATTTTTTTTTCTGGCTATGCTTTGTGGCATGGGGGATCTTAGTTCCCTGACCAGGAATTGAACCTTTGCCCCTGCATTGGAACCACAGAGTTTTAACCACCAGGGAAGTCCCAAAACATAATTCCTAACCAAAACATAATTCCTAATTTTTAGATTGCACATTTTTTTTTTTCCATCAACAATATGATTGCTCTGACTTAAATAACAAAATGGAGACTCTGAGAGTTGAGTCAACATGCTTGAAGTCTTACAGCTAGTGGGTGGCAGAGTTGAGTCTTCAACTCAGATTTAACCGCTTCTGTTACTGAATTAAGACATATGGACCTTGATGGGGGCCCTATCCTGGCCAAGGCTTTCTGCCTCTGCAGGGGAGGGTTCTCTTTCCCTTCTTGGCTGAGTAGGTGAGTAAGGAAATCAAAGATGAGGTCTACCCTGCACAAGCTTTATTCCGTGGCCCAAGAGTGGAGAAATAATAACCAAATTCACAAATCAACTTCTCCCCAAGCCTGTGAGAGGGATTTAATTTTAAAAGAGTAAAGACAAAGGGAGGAGGAGTGAGGCTATTGATCAGGAGGCATGTGCACTCAACCACCAGGAAACAGGCAGGGCTGCGTTGAGGGAGTGGGGTACCACCCTCTTTTTATCCTTTTTTGGTTCTTAATCTGAAGTTCCTGGAGAAGGCAATGGCACCCCACTCCAGTATTCTTGCCTGGAAAATCCCATGGACGGAGGAGCCTGGTAGGCTGCAGTCCATGGGGTCGCTAAGAGTCGGACACAACTGAGCGACTTCACTTTCACTTTTCACTTTCATGCGTTAGAGAAGGAAATGCCAACCCACTCCAGTGTTCTTGCCTGGAGAATCCCAGGGATGGGGGAGCCTGGTGGGCTGCCGTCTATGGGGTCGCACAGAGTTGGACACGACTGAAGCGACTTAGCAGTAGCAGCAGCAGCAGCAGCAGCAGCAATCTGCAATCCTACCACTGGTAGGTGTGTCATTTACTATGTTAATAGAATAAAATCAGCATATAATATAAGACTCAGGGTCTGTTGGAGGTCAAATTCGTTGTTATCTTGGTCCCAGCTGGTTCTATCTTATTGTTTTCTTTGTGTGTGTGTAGCTTCCTTTCTTATCTCTGGACTCTTGAGCTTAAAGATTTCTGTTCACTCCTGCTAAAAGTGGGGGGTAGGGGTTTGAGCAAGGACATTCCTGCTAACAGCGGAGGTTGATGGATTTTGAGCAAACACCTGGAACGGCCCTGGTAACATAATGTTTTCACATACTTTTTTCCACCAAGGAGATACCTAAGCCCCTCTTGAGATCTCCAGCCACTCCAAGCCCCCGAGTTAAGGATATATGGCATAAAGAATGGCCTGTTGTGGGGGTTGGTTAAGATAGGAAGGGCGTGGATGGGTGGGTGCACGCACCCCACTGCCTGTGTAGCTCTGCTGCCTTCTCCATCCACCACTGGACAATCTCAGCTATTAACTGTTGTCAATGTTCAGTCACTAAGTTGTGTCCTACTCTTTGTGACCCTGTGGACTGCAGCACACCAGGCTTCCCTGTCCTTCAGTATCTCCTGGAGTTGGCTCAAACTCATGTTCTTTGAGTTAGTGACGTTACCTAGTCATCTTGTCCTCTGCCACCCTTTTGCCTTCAGTCTTTCCCAGAATCAGGGTCTTTTCCAATGAGTCAGCTCTTTGCCTCAGGTAGCCAAAGTATTGAGTGTCAGCTTCAGCTAGTTCTTGCAATGAATATTCAGGGAGGAAATTTTTAGGAAATGGAATATTGATTTCCTTTAGGACTGACTGGTTTGATCTCCTTGCAGTCCAAGGGACTCTCCAGAGTCTTCTCCAGCACCATCAATTGCCTTCACTTTCTGCCATTAAAGTGGTATCATCTGCATATCTGAGGTTGTTGATACATTAATGACTGCTTCTGCCCAAAGGTGACCTCCACATTTCAGCATTTAGTGTAGACCTCTCTGCTGAGCTCCAGGCCCAAGTATCTGAGTGCCTAACTGGTCATTTGCAGCTGAATGATCTACAAGTACCCCAAACTCCGTGTGTCCATGCTGATATTGACGACATGCTTACTTAGGGAAGGAAGGAAGCTGCTCCTCTTCCTCTATTCTCTGACTCAACAAGTATCATCTGCTTGGGCTGGTTCACTGTAAGAATTCTCAATAATTCTTTGACAATAAGCCCAAGAGCTTTGTTCCAAGTTCTCGGTCATATCTTCCCCTCAAATGCTTCTTCCTGCCATCTTCCCCAAATGGAGCAGTGACCGCTTCATGCCAGGATTATTGACTTTTCCTCTCCCCCAAGGGCTCTTTTGGCCTTCAGCTTCTCTGCTGTCCAACCTGTATGCTAATCTATTCTCAGCATCTTTGTGGAAGTCATAGCATTAGAACTGGGCAGTGGAAAGTGAGTAGAACTCTCTCAGGTAGAATTTGGGAGCTGGCTGTCTTGTCTGGACCCTTACGACTCAAAGTGTGGCCTATGGACTGGAAGCATTGGCAACCCCGTGGGAGCTTGTGGGAAAGGCAGGATCTCAGGTCCTACCACAGACCTAAGGGGTCAGAATCTACATTTTAATATGATATCCAGGAAATTCATATGCCATATTAAAGTTTGGGAATCGCAAACATAAAATGAACAGTTTGAGCAACTGCAAAGATGAGAAAGAACTGGGTATTTTCAGGGAAACATGAAAAGAATTCATTGGCCAGAGGGGAAAGGAAAGTAAACATTTGAGAGGTGGAACTGTGTGTAAGGTCCAGGTTATTGCTTTGTGCATGTTCTCCACCCGAGGAGGTTTTCTAAATCCCGAGGACCTGCAGGTATCTGAAAAAACACTCACTGTGTTGTCTGTTTGAAGATGAGAAGACCGAGGCTTACAAAGTTCTGCTCAAAGTCTCAAGAATAGTGAGTAGTAGGATCAGGATCTGAACCCAGACTCCTAAATTTTCTTGCTCCTGCTGCCTCAGTTCCATGGATAGACCCCTTCTCCCCATCACCAAGCTTTATAGAGCTGTGGGTCTCAAACTAGAATGTGCATTGGAATTACCCAGAGGGCTGGTTAAAACACAGACTTCTCGGCTCCATCTCCAGGGTTTCGGATTCAGAGGATCTCAGGTGAAGTCTGAGCATTTGCATCCCTAAGTTCCCAGGTGATGCTGATACTACTGATCTGGGGGCCATACTCTGAGAACTTCTGGCTTAGAGAATTTCATGCTGCATGGACTCAGCCAGGTCCTCCCTTGCAGAGTATTCCAGTCCTGAGCCTGGGCCAGCAGGCTGCCTCTCAGGAGGCATTGATTAACAGTGATATCTGCAGCCAGTAATCAGAATGGGCACCATTAATGGGATGATTATTCCACTCTACTCATAGCTCCGGGCAGTGCCTCAGTAGATTAGAGTTCTCCAGAGAGGTAGAACCAAGAGGACGTATAAATTTGTTAGCAGGAATTGGCTCACATGATTTTGGAGGCTAAAAACTTCCAAGATTCGCAGTTGACAAAATGGAGACCCAGGAGAGCTGATGACGTAATTCTAGTCTGAAGGCTGGTAGGCTTGAGACCTGGGGAAAGTCAAAGTGAGCTGCCTGGAGTTCCATTGTGGAGTGGAGGCAGAAGCAGCTGGAGAACCCCTTCTCCAGACTAAGAGCTACTGTAGGAGAACCTCCCTGAACCTTGGGCTCCCCAAATAGTCATAAAGGAGACTCTTAAGAGTTTCACAAAAAATTCAAGGTCACACATATTAATTAATAGACTATAACAATAAGAAAAATAGTCCCTGGTGGCTCAGACAGTAAACAATCTGCCTGCAATGGGGGAGATCTGGCTTTGATCCCTGGGTTGGGAAGATCCCCTGGAGAAGGGAATGGCAATTCACTCCAGTATTATTGCCTAGAGAATCACCATGAATAGAGGAGCCTGGTGGGCTACAGTCCATGGGGTCGCAAAGAGTTGGACACAACTGAGTGACTACGCACAATACATAGCAATAAGATCGGACAATGACCATGTACTTACTACATGCAGGACACTCTTTAATCCTGGGACTTGGAGTGACCATCTGAGCCTGGCAGCAATGGTAAGAGGGTTGTCCTACAGTGGACTCCCAGATGAATACAGAGATCCACTGTGGGCCCTGCACTTTTGGGGCCTCAAAGACTAGTGGAGGAGACAAGAAACCATTATTATCATTGTTTTGATGATCTAACTTGATTTTTAATGGCCACATTATGAAATAAGTATTGTTCTTTTTTCTTATTTATTTTTATTGAAGTATAGTTGATTTACAATGTTCTTAATTCCTATTGTACAGCAAAGTGATTTGGTTATACATGTGTTAGTATATACATTCTTTTAAAATATTCTTTTTCATTATGGTTTTTTATCATAGGATTTTTTTTTTAATTGGAGGATAATTGCTTTACAAAGTTGCCTTAGTTTCTGTTGTACAACTATCATTTTGACAGAGGAGGAAACTCAAATTTAGAGAGCTGATGTAACTTGCAAATGGGAAGGATTTCAAGGGAACGGAGCATAAGTCATCGTGACTCCAGAGCTCATACTTTGACCCTCCTCATTACATGGTGTCACAGGTGTGTAAATGTGAGTGTCCATGTTGCACAAGCAGGAACATCACTTTCAGTTTATGGAGAAAACAAAGGCCACAGGCAAGAGCAATCCTTATTCAGTCAGTGAGTGCATGGTTTTTCATACACATTGCTGCAAAAGAAGCCAAGTCTAGTCTTTGATGGGCCACATTCAGTTGCGCTAAATATTAATTAACTCTTTTATCTGCTCAGTAAAGCCAGACCCGTTCTAGGCAGCCCTGTTAAATCTATTCCTGCTCCTTTATTTGCTTGCAAGTAGCATTGGCAGTGTTTCCTTTTAAAAGAGTTTCCTGTAATTCAGAGCTTTACACTAAACTGATTTACCCATCTCATCTCCTCATTACATCTCAGGCCCCCCTTGGTCTTCTCAACTTCCCCTGTGGTCCCTGGGTTGGGGTATCCTTCTCTTCAATCAATGAACTCCTCTAGCCGGTCCCTGCATCCCACAGATTGAAGGCGATTAAATGAGATAATGCATATGGCATCACTTTAAAACCATAAAAGGCTGCACAGATGTGAGGGGTTATTATTATGAGCCTTTCTTATTAATGAGTATTAATGAGCTAAGCCTGTAGATCCCTAATGCTACAGAGACCTCATATTAACCATATGGAAGCCTGATTTTCAAAGAGAATGAGAATGAACTGGGATAAGAGGCAGAAAACAATTTTTTTTTTTTATTTCCTTCCCTAGTTCTCAGTATCTTGACCACAATCTGCATGAAACTAAGTGGTTGTGTGTTTACATAATGGATAATTATGTCTTTGTCTTTGTTCTTAGCTAATTGCTTCAGGACACCTGCCCCCACGTGATTTCTGCATTTTCATGGTCCTCTTGAAAGGATTTTTCTCTGTCAATTAAATAACATTTCACATTTGATTTGGGGGATGTGTGAACTATAGAACTGAGAATTCACATCAGCATTCAAAATATTGCAAGGTTTTAGAATTTCAGGCGTGATTAGAGACATCTGTGGCCAGGATGACTTCACAGAGCTAAGACTTGAGATCTTCCATGTAATATCCTTGTACAGGGCGGGGCAGAAATCTTAACCATCAACCTTCTGGTTCCAACGTGCTGGTGGGTGGTCAGCATGTAGTCTCCAGCCTCCACCTGAGCGGGGGTCTTAGTCTCTGCAGAACAACTCAAAGATAAACATCAGGTTGTTATCTATATCCCTGGAGGAGGAACTCAGTTTGTTTTATGACTGAACTGTTGTTTAAGTGACCAGTGCTTTTCTCCCCGAGCTGCTTTTCCTTTGTTTCTGCATTCCCGCCCTTCCCTAAGTAGTGACTGCTTGAGTCTGCTCTTCAGATTTCAAGGAAGGTCTAAGAGACTAAAGCCTTTTTCTACAAACAAGAATCAGGGGACTTGGAGGGGCTCTTGTACCTGGGAGGGCACCGCAGGGTCCTGCTTGGTTTCAATTCCCCCTTGTCTTTGATACTTCTCCATCCTGTGGATGACAGGGACAGGACAAGGAAGGGAATAAAGTTTTGGATGGAGAGGCTAATCATAAATTCATCAGGGGAACTTGGTCTTAGGGGGACCCGGTTTCAGGATACAGGATACAGAGAGCCTCAAAGGGCATGGTCCAAGTTTGGGTCTTATTTTCTAGATACTAGGGAAAACAACAGAATGGGAAAGACTAGAGATCTCTTCAAGAAAATTAGAGATACCAAGGGAACATTTCATGCAAAGATGGGCTCGATAAAGGACAGAAATGATATGGACCTAACAGAAGCAGAAGATATTAAGAAGAGGTGGCAAGAATACACAGAAAAACTGTACAAAAAGATCTTCATGACCCAGATAATCATGATGGTGTGATCACTCACCTAGAGCCAGATATCCTGGAATGTGAAGTCAAGTGGGCCTTAGAAAGCATCACTATGAACAAAGCTAGTGGAGGTGATGGAATTCCAGTTGAGCTATTCCAAATCCTGAAAGATGATGCTGTGAAAGTGCTGTATTCAATATGCCAGCAAATTTGGAAAATTCAGCAGTGGCCACAGGACTGGAAAAGGTCAGTTTTCATTCCAATCCCAAAGAAAAGCAATGCCAAAGAATGCTCAAACTACTGCACAATTGCACTCATCTCACACGCTAGTAAAGTAATGCTCAAAATTCTCCAAGCCAGGCTTCAGCAATACATGAACCGTGAACTTCCAGATGTTCAAGCTGGTTTTAAAAAGGCAGAGGAACCAGAGATCAAATTGCCAACATCCGCTGGATCATGGAAAAGGCAAGAGAGTTCCAGAAAAAAACATCTATTTCTGCTTTATTGACTATGCCAAAGCCTTTGACTGTGTGGATCACAATAAACTGGAAAATTCTTCAAGAGATGGGAATACCAGACCATCTGACCTGCCTCTTGAGAAAGCTATATGCAGGTCAGGAAGCAACAGTTAGAACTGGACATGGAACAACAGACTGTTTCCAAATAGGAAAAGGAGTCCATCAAGGCTGTATATGGTCACCCTGCTTATTTAACTTATATGCAGAGTACATCATGAGAAACGCTGGGCTGGATGAAGCACAAGGTGGAATCAAGATTGCTGGGAGAAATATCAATAACCTCAGATATACAGACAACACCACCCTTATGGCAGAAAGTGAAGAGGAACTCAAAAGTCTCTTGATGAAGGTGAAAGAGGAGAGTGAAAAAGTTGTCTTAAAACTCAACATTCAGAAAACGAAGATCATGGCATCTGGTCCCATCACTTCATGAGAAATAGATGGGGAAACAGTGGAAACAGTGTCAGACTTAATTTTTGGGGGCTCCCAAATCACTGCAGATGGTGACTGCAGCCATGAAATTAAAAGACGCTTACTCCTTGGAAGGAAAGTTATGACCAACCTAGACAGCATATTCAAAAGCAGAGACATTACTTTGCCAACAAAGGTCCATCTAGTCAAGGCTATGGTTTTTCCAGTGGTCATGTATGGGTGTGAGAGTTGGACTGTGAAGAAGGCTGAGCCCCGAAGAATTGATGCTTTTGAACTGTGGTGTTGGATAAGACTCTTGAGAGTCCCGTGGACTGCAAGGAGATCCAAACAGTCCATTCTGAAGGAGATCAGCCCTGGGATTTCTTTGGAAGGAATGATGCTAAAGCTGAAACTCCAGTACTTTGGGCACCTCATGCGAAGAGTTGACTCATTGGAAAAGACTCTGATGCTGGGAGGGATTGGGGGCAGGAGGAGAAGGGGGCGAAAGAGGATGTGATGGCTGGATGGCATCACTGACTTGATGGACGTGAGTGTGGGTGAACTCCGGGAGTTGGTGATGGACAGGGAGGCCTGGTGTGCTGCGATTCATGGGGTCGCAGAGTCGGACACAACTGAGCGACTGAACTGAACTGACTGAGGGAGTCACTGAATGTTCTTGAGTAGGAGGAGGGTGTTGAACATATGTGGTGTATTTTGGGGGAGTTTAACTGTGGTAGCTGGTATTGGAGGGTGTGTGTGTAACAACTAGAGTCAGGAAATCAGATAGGAGACAGTTCCAATAATCTAAGAGAGCAATGATAAGGGCCTGAAATGGGTAGGGGCAAAGGCTAGACAAGGCTGAGACAGGAGAGAGTTTTGCTTTTCTAAACTGAACCATGAATGCTTATCTTGTTTTGAATGATTTTTTTTTTAAATATGACTTTAAAGAATTAATTTATTGATTTTGGTTGCACTGGGTCTTCATTGCTGGACATGGGCTTTCTCTAGTTGTGGTGAGCAGGGGATACTCTTTGTTGTAGTACTCAGACTTGTGCAGAGCACAGGCTGTAGGCACGAGGGCTTCAGTAGTTGTAGCCCGTGGGCTCGGTAGCTGTGGCTCTCGGGCTTAGCTGCTCCACAGCATTTGGAACCTTCCTGGACCAGGGGTTGAACCCATGTGCCTTGCCTTGGCAGGTGAATTCTTACCCACTGTACCACCAGGGAAGTCCTTGAAAGATTTTTGCAGCTCCAGCTCTTTTGGCCTTTAGCTTCCCCATCCATTTTTAGCATCTGTGTCATCCTCATACCAAGCAACCCTTGGGGATATGCCAAGTTCCCATCTTTCCTTGACCTTTAAAAACCCAAGCCCCCTGGGAAGATCCTTATGTGTATACTCTGCCTCTCTCCCTGGCATCTCAAATGGTCAGAACTCCGGCTTTGAGAGCTGCCCATCTTCTCTGTCACAGCCTATGCCAATCTTTATCTGGACATTCTGAAAGCTCCTTTAAGTTTCAAGGAGTGGCTTCGACCTTTTCTTGGCCATTAGGATCTCTGAGATGATATGGTCACTTTCCCTCAAGGCTTCTGTCACTAACACTTTGCCTGTCAGTTCTTCTTTTCTGGTCATAATTAGGGCCAGAAATGCAGGTCCCACTGGGAGTTGAGGTCGTAAGGGAGAGAAGCCAGAACTTTTTGATTCTCTGTCCTTAGTCAAATGAGACTTGGAGCAGGCAAGTTTAGTCTCCCGTCGCTTCTAGAGTCAGTCCCTACCAGGCTCCTACCTGAGCTCTCTTGTGGTCTCTGAAACCCTGTCTTCATTTCAGCCCAGGACCCCAGTACCTCCTCTCAGACTCCCTGATGGTCATCATGGTTTGTCCACCCATGTACCCATATAAGAGGAGCTACAAATATTGCCTCTTTGCAACCTCTAGTCATTTGTCAACCCAATCCACTAACCATCTATCTGCTTGGATTACAACTCATATCCTTCACTATTTTCTTCTGCTTCTTTAATCCCTTGTGTAGTGGACAGGATAATGATCTTGAGATGTGAAAATTATCTTGAATTATCCATATGGGGCCAATATAATCAGTTGTGTCCAATTCTTTGAGGCCACATTTACTGTATGCCACCAAGTTCCTCTGCCCATGGGATTTTCCAAGTGAGAACACCAGGGTGGGTTGCCATTTCCTAATCCAGGGGATCTTCCCCACCCAGGGAATCTTCCCGACCCAGGGATCAAACCCGAGTCTCTTGCATCTCCTGTATTGGCGGGCAAAGTCTTTACCACTAGTGCCACCTGGGAAGCCCAGTGTAAACATAAGAAAGAAGAAAGAAAGTGAAGTCACTCAGTTGTTTCTGACTCTTTGTGACTCCATGGACTGTAGCCTGACAGCTTCCTCCATCCATGGATTTTCCAGGCAAGAGTACTGGAGTGGGTTGCTGTTTCATTCTCCAGGGGATCTTCCTGACCCAGGGATTGAACCTGGGTCTCCTGCACTGCAGGCAGATTTTCACCATCTGAGCTACCAGGGAAGCCCAGTGTAAACATAAGGGTCTCTTTAAGAGGGAGGGAAAGGGATCAGATTCAGAGAAGGCAATGTGATATTGGAAGCAAAAGTTGGTGTGCTGCCATTGTGGGAGGAGGGCTGTGAGTCAAGGGTATGGGAAGCTTCTAGAAGGTGAAAAGACTCCTAAAAGCTTCAGAAGGAACAGTCTGACCAGCACCTTGATTTTAGCCCCATAAGACTGTCTTATGGAGGTCTGACTTCTGACCTCCATAACTTTAGGAGAATAAATTTGTGTTGTTGTAAGTCAGTAAATTGGTGGCAATGTGTTATAGCAACAAGAGGAAACTGAAACATGTTGCCACTCAAAATGTGGTTGTAAAGCATTGCCATCAACTGGGAGCTCTTTAGAAACAAGGAACCTCAGATTCCACTCGAGGACTATTGAATCAAGATTTGCATTTTAACACCAAATCCAGGTGATTTTTATGCACATTAATGTATATATGCCTTCATATTCCCCTGGGGCTTTAGCTACAATCTGAATCAATCCAGATTAGGAAGGACCCCTCCCAAGGGAAGAAAATAAATTCACTGTGAGATACAAGGAAAAATAAGCCCTCCCCTCCATCTCTCTTATTGTGGTGCTCACTTTTATTAAACTGTTGGCTAATAGAGAACCTGATCTTTAAAGATTATTTTTAAAATTCTATTTACCTCTTCAATGTCTTATTTTCTTTTCCATGGTGTTGAGGTTAGGGTAGAAGTAAATCCTTGATGCTGAAATAGTTTCTATCACTCAGTCATTGATCTCTCCTCATCATATTTGTCATGACCATCTCTGACTAACCAATGATCAATAGGCAGTGGCATTTTACAGGAATGATGAGCAGGACTTGTCATTGCTGTGGAAATTAGATCTGCAGGATTTTCAACTGGCACCAATGAGAACTCTGATCCCTACTCTGACCATGGCCTGGATAAGTAGATGGATCCAGATATGTCAATGGCTATAAAGCAAGGGAGAAAGACCCACACATTATGGGTCATCAGCACCAAATGAGCATTTGTGTTAGGAGATGAATCCCTATTGCGTATGCTCTCAGAGTACATCCTTCTGTGTGAAATGAAACAAATCTCAAGACAAGGTTGTTACATTCATTTTTGGGGACGTACAAGAAGCAGTCATCCCACATGGTCTGTTGTGTGCTGTGCTTAGTCGCTCAGTCACGTCTGACTCTTTGCAACCACATGGACTGTGCCCACCAGTCCATGTGATCTCCTCTGGACACTCCCCTATCCATGGGGATTCTCCAGGCAAGAATACTGGGGTGAGTTACCATGCCTTCCTCCAGGGAATCTTTCCAACCCAGGAATTGAACCCAGGTCTCCTGCATTGTAGGCAGATTCTTTACCATCTGAGCCACCATGGTCTAGTAGGGGGGATATATCTTTTGGATAGAGTCCCTCTAATGGACAGTGGTTTGGGGTACCCTTCCTGCTGCCTCACTTAACGTGGGCATCTGGATCCAGATCTAACTTGACCTAATTTTATTTCCATTTGTCTGTTGAACTTGGAACTCTTGGTCTGAGATTGCCAGAATATCCTGAATTCTCCACTAAAGTCCTCTTGAGAGGGAAGCATTAATAAAACTCCTGGTGAGCTGTGAGTTCACTTTTCCCCAGGATCTTGACATAACAAGAGAGCTCTGTTGATTGGCAGCCGGCATCACACTGGTTACCTCCTGGGGCCTGTGGGAAGAAGTGTCTCAGTGCTTTGAGAATGTCACTGAGTTGAAACAGGTTTCCATGATAATTAACACCAAATGAGTACACAAGCAGAGCTTCTTGTCTTCCAAATTTGAAATGCGCATTAGCTAATTAATTCTAATTAGAGGCTGACAGTTCCATGTGGCACAGTGAGCTAGTAATAGGAGGGATTTTCCTTTTGTGTCTTGACAAATTAATTAATGAAAATGGGGTTGGGGACTTCTTCCCAGGCCTATAAGCCAGTTAGGCACTAGAGGATGCCCCTTTCTTGGAAAAAGATTTTGGTATTTTGAGAAACTTGCATGGTGGCCCATAGGAAGCCCATTCATTACCAATGCCTTTATGTATTCCACAAATATGGAGTGAACACCTACATTGGCTCAGAACTGGCCTAGGTGCTGAAGGAGACACCATCCCCACTCTTTAGAATCCTAAAGTCTAGTCGGGGAGGTGCAAATAAATCAACAGAATCCAATGGCATCCTAACCAAAGCAGTAAGACAAGAAAAAATAAAGACACACACAGATACAAATATAAGAAAGGGTGATCCAAATGTCATGATTTGTATGAATCAATTTATATGACATTTTGAAGAAGGCAGAGTTGTAGTGATGAAGAATAGATCAGGGTTTGCCCAGATTTGGGGATAGAAAGAGCCACTGACTAGAAAAGGGGCAGCACAAATGAATTGCTTGAAATTATCTGTGTCCTGATTTTGGTGGTGATTTTATAAATCTATATGGGCTTCCCAGGTGGTTCAGTGGTAAAGAATCCACCTGCTAATGAAGGAGATGTGGGTTCAATCCCTGGATCAGGAAGATCCCTTGGTGAAGAAAATGGCAACCCTCCAATACTCTTGCCTGGGAAATTCCATGAAGAGGGGATCCTGGCAGGCTACAGTCCATAGGGTTGCAAAAGAGTCAGACATGACATAGCCACTAAATAACAGCAATGCAAATCTATATATGTGTTTAAACTCAGAACAATGCACCAAAAATGATCCAATTTTCCTGTATGTTATTTTTAAAAAGAAAAGACTGCAGTTAACATGTATCAACATTTATCTGTCTCAAAGTGTTGAGTGAAAAAATATTCATTTTTTGGTTTGAATTTTCAGACTCTTGAAAAACATGTCTTTCAAAAGTAATCTTTAGTTAAGTATTGTATATACGTGTTTTTTATAACATGAAGAGCTTTTGAATTAATGTATAAACTAACTGAAGTAAGGAGAAGGCAATGGCAACCCACTCCAGTACTCTTGCCTGGAAAATCCCATGGATGGAAAAGCCTGGTAGGCTGCAGTCCATGGGGTCGCTAAGAGTCAGACACAACTGAGCGACTTCACTTTCACTTTCCACTTTCATGCATTGGAGAAGGAAATGGCAACCCACTCCAGTGTTCTTGCCTGGAGAATCCCATGGACGGAGAAGCCTGGTAGGCTGCAGTCCGTGGGGTCACACAGAGTCGGACACAACTGAAGCGACGCAGCAAAACTGAAGTAGACAAACAAGGAAAGAACTGTACGGTTTAATGCATACAAAAATAAATGGACATTGGACTGCTGATTTTAGGTTCAAAGGGGCAGATGGAGAGACAGAATTTTCATGGTATTTGAGAATCTGATTCTGCTTGTTTCTGGGCCTTTGGGTTTTGTGAGTTGCTTCAATATGGTGGCTCAAATGATAGAGAATCTGCCTGCAATGCGGGAGACCTGGGTTTGATCCCTGGGTCGGGAAGATTCCCTGGAGAAGGAATGGCTGCCTGCTCCAATATTCTTGCCTGGAAAATCCCACAGACAGAGGAGCCTGGCAGGGCTACAGTCCATGGTGTCACAAAAGAGTTGAATACGATTGAGAGACTAACACACTTTCAATATCCTTATGATAAATTTTACCATTCTGTTTAAAAAAGTCATAATTTATAGAGGATATGGCTAGAATTTTTTATGGAAAATTCAAGAGATCCAGCTAAAAGGGGTTGATGCTAACAAGAGAGCTCAATAAGGTAACTGGATACAAGTTAAACATGAAAAAAAAAAACAAACAGTATTCCTGTTGATCAGAAACATGTAATTAGAAAATGTAATGTAAAAAATGACCCCATTCATAAGAGCAGCAATGACAAAAATGATAAAACTCTTTGGGATTAACTGGAAATATCTGGATTTATAAGAAGGTGGTTGTAAAACTTACTGAAAACCATGAAAGATGGCTATAACCAATGGATATGTATTATGGTCCTGGATGGGAAGAGTCAACCAACAGTTTACAGATGCCAGTCTTTCCCAAACTAATATGTATACTCAATGCAATATCAATAAAAGTCTGCAGTCACAAAAGCATGGATGATGTGAAAGTTGATTACTTGGAATGTAAATGATCCAGGTGGACTATTGAGGTGGTAGTGAATAGTGGCTAGATGTCCACCAGGAACCATAGCATGAAAATTCTGGCCTGCCAGACCAAGGACAATGACCTTCATATGGCAGCTCATAAGAAGCTCTCCAAAATAAGGTCAGAATTGTGTTGGAGGAATATATACTGGCCCTCGTGGAGGATGAGAGACAGGGAGAGACCGAAGGCAAGGAAGGGACCCGCTAGAAGGCTGCTTAATGGAATCATCTGGAATGATTGCCATCTTGCCTGGGCCAAAGGAGTTTCTCAATAAACGTTAGTGCCTTGCTTTTGCCTCGCACATCCTTGTCCTGCCCTGTAGCAAAATTCCAAAGAAGAAATGAATTAAGTATAGTTGATCTGACAGGGGAGGGATACTCTCTGCAAATCTGACATCTAGAGCCTTCATATGGTCAATGGGGAAAGGTTTCTTATCTTTCTTTTTTACTGGAAAGTATCTTAAAATTTTTGTTTACTTTTGGCTGCACTGGACCTTCGGTTCTTCAAGGGCTTTCTTTAGTTGCAGCGAGTGAGGGCTACTCTCCAGTTGCGCCATGTGGGCTTCCCATTGCGGTGGCTTCTCCTCTAGAGCGCAGGCTCAGTAGTTGTGGTGCATGGTTTTAGTTGCCCCATGGCATATGGGATCTTCCCAGACCAGAATTGAACATGTGTCCCCTGAACAGTCAGGCAGATTCTTACCCACTGGACCACTAGGGAAGTCCTATTGGAGTATAATTGCTTTATAATGTTATGTCAGTTTCTGCTGTACAACAAAGTGAATGAGTCATATGTGTACTTACATCCCCTCTGTCTTAAGCCTCCTCGCACCCACCCACCGCCATGCCACCGCTCTAGGTCATCACAGAGCACTGAGTTGAGCTCCCTGTTCTATACAGCGGCTTCCCACTAGCTATCTATTTTACACATGGTAGTGTACATATATCAGTACCACTCTCACAGCTCATCCCAACTTCTCCTCCCCACTGCCAGAAGTTCATTCTCTATGTCTGCGTCTCTATTCCTGCTTCACAAATAGGTTCATCTGTACCGTTTTCTTAGATACCACATATGTGTGTTAATATACAATATTTGTTTTTCTCTTTCCCACTTACTTCACTCTATATGACAGACTCTGGGTCCATCCACATCTCTGCAAATGACCCAACTTCATTCCTTTTATGGCTGAGTAATGTAAGATGCCAAGGTTTGGAGTCTGGAAATGTGGATGGACAACTTTGATAATTAATGCTACTTTCCACTGAGCGTTTACTATCTGTGGGGCAGGAGCCAGCATTATCTTCATTTTATTCCAAGGAGGTAATAAGACTCAGAGATTACCTGCCCAAGAAGCTGAGACAAGATGTGACCTATGTGTTCCCACATGACTGATGTCCCAACACCTGGCAGAAAGAGTCCAGCAAAGGTTTGCTATATGAAGTCAAGTGACCAGATGTTGCTTCTCTGGGAATTTACTTGCTGTGGGCTTGGCCAGTGCCTCATCTTTATCAGTAAATCCTCTCCCTGCCCATAAATAAGTCACCATTTGTCAAGGAGGGGCAGAGAAGGTCTAGTAGGAGGGGTGGTGAGATAGGAGCAGAAAGGAAGGGGCTGAGTAATAGAACTCGATGTTTCTATAAATTAGGAAACACCCCGCTTGCCACTGACCCAGGTGTCTTTATCAATTTGCTCCTCCACGCCCTGCCAGCCTGGCACAATAAAGCTTCCTGTCCATTTCAGGCCTAATCATGCAGAACGTAAATCCTTCAGTAGAGAGGCAGCTGCGAGGGCTGGGGCGCCATCCGCCAGGCTGTTCATTTCCATCCTCTGGCACATGATGAAATCAAGGATGCACGTTCGCTCCCCAGAACTGCTTCACTCCAGATTGTTAAGTAAGCATCCTTTCTGCACCCTTATTAGGCTCACGAGGCCTCCGGATGAAGGATGAATAGGAACATTTATTGAATGATTCTGGTGTGCTTAGCTGCTTCATATGGGATTCAATCCTCTAAAAAGCCCTGTGACATAAGGATTATTCTTCTCAGGTTACGTCTAAGGAAACAGCTCAGAAAGGAGAGTGGTCCAGGATCAGAGGCAAGTGAGGGCTGGATCTTAAAGTGACATATCTGCACAATTTCCAGTCTTCCACACCAAATTGGTTGGTTGGTTGGCTTGCAGTCATTAGACATAGGATAACTTAAAAATTTTTTTATTGATGTATAGTTGATTTACAATGTGTGTTAATTTCTGCTGTACAGCAAAGTGATTCAGTTATATATATATATATTTATATATATATATATAAAAGTGTGTGTGCATATATATATGTATTCTTTTATGGTTCTTCACAGGAGATTGGATATAGTTCCCTGTGTTATTCAGCAGGACCTTGTGTATCCATCCGATATATAACAATTTGCATCTGCTAATCTCAAACCTGCAGCCCTTCCCTTCCCCACCCCTCCCCCTTGGCAGCCACAAGTCTGTTCTCTATGTCTGTGAGTCTGTTTCTGCTTCATAGATATGTTCATTTGCATCTTATTTTAGACTCCACATATAAATGCCATCATATGGTATTTATCTTCCTCTTTCTGACTTACATTACTTAGTATGATAATCTCTAGGTCCATTCATGTTGCTGCAAACAGCACTATTTTGTTCATTTCTATAGTGTGTGTGTGTGTATATATATATATATGTCACACATATATACATATACATATTGGAGTAGGAAATGGCAAACCACTCCAGTAATCTTGCCTGGAAAACTTCATGGACAGAAGAGCCTGGAGGGCTATATTCCATGGGGTTGCAAAGACTCAGACACGACTGAGCACACACATACCACATACTCTTTATAGAATAACTTTGGGGGGCAGATTTCTGGCAGACGGATGGGAGAATTGAAGGTTAGAGCACTTCCAGAGTTCATTTTGGTTGTGTATATTTATTAAACATTTACTGAGGTCTATTTCATAGCCACACTGGCTATTTTGTAAATAGAGCTTAACTGTCCACATTTAGGGAGAAGGCAATGGCACCCCACTCCAGTACTCTTGCCTGGAAAATCCCATGGACGGAGGAGCCTGGTAGGCTGCAGTCCATGGGGTCGCTAGGAGTCGGACACGACTGAGCGACTTCACTTTCACTTTTCACTTTCATGCATTGGAGGAGGAAATGGCAACCCACTGTAGTGTTCTTGCCTGGAGAATACCAGGGACGGCGGGGCCTGGTGGGCTGCCGTCTATGGGGTCCCACAGAGTCAGACACGACTGAAGCGACTTAGCAGCAGCAGCAGCAGTCCACATTTAATGCTAAGTAGGAACAACAGTCCTGTCCTCCAGTTTCTGTTCCTTTTTCTTCTTAGTTCTTAGATAGTCTGGTTTATATTCTAGCCCATTATATTTACCCTAAGATCCTCATTCTCGCTTTGGAAACTATACTTAGCCTCCCTTCTCCAATTACCCCTTCCCCTGACTCACCCAATTCTTATTTTGGTCCCCTCCCCTCTGGTCTTTAGGGACACCTGAATCTCCAGGTTAGAGACACAGCTGCTAGTCTTGACTCTATCCATCTAATGAGTTTAGCTCCTAGCTCCTTCCTTCAAGGGAGAGAACTGAAAACTTGATACTGTGGATAAAGAGATGAGAAAGATGCCATTCTTGTCCTGCGTGAACTTGGAGCCTCATCAGGAGATGGACATACACCCAAGTAACTAAAAAACTGGTCATAATTATATAAGTGCTAGAGCAAAGTTTGTATAGCAATTTTAGGAGGCTGCAAGTGAGAGAGTAAAAGAATAATATGTTAGTCTTTAGGTCACAATAAATTGCAAAATTTCTGCTCACATCCTGTCTCACTGTTCCTATTAGCATGTGAACTCATAGTTCCTGACAGATGAGTTTGTTGAAATGGGAACATTATTTTAATATTTTTGTTTACTGTTTATCCAAACCTGGATCAACATCCAGAATGTTGATGACTTCACAATAATCTTCTTGAGGACAAATGATTAGTTGTGGGAACAGGAGGATATCAATATGAGGAGTGGCTTTGGGCAGCCCGCATATTCTTTTAAAAAATTATTTATTTGTCTGTGCCGGGGCTCTTATTTGTGGCACACGGGATAGTCGCTCTTCATGGTGGCATGTGGGATTTTAGTCACAGCATGTAAACTCTTAGTTGCTGCATGTGGGATCTAGTTCCCTGAGCAGGGATTGAACCTGGGCCCCCTGCGTTGGGAGTGTGACATCTTAGGCACCAGACCACCAAGGAAGTCTGCCCCCTTACTCTTATGTGAGTAAAGAACTAGCCTGGAAGACTGGAGGTGGGGTAGGGAAGGTATGTCATAAGGCCTCCAGGCCTAAGGTAGTTCAGTGCTGACCTCCTAGGAGGCAACAGTATAGATGGGATAACATCTTAATATCACTTTGGACAGGGGCATTATGGGTCAGATAGCAAAGCCTGGAGGAGGAGAAGGAAGAGATTTACTCAGGTACACAGATGGGACTTTCAGATCAAGATGGCATCAGTGGTGGCACTTGGTTTGCCTTTCCCTCCGTGCCCACCCCCCCCCATCACCTTCCTATGAAAATACTCATAAAAACAGAGAAAATACTGCTACTTTTCAATAACATGGATTCTAGACTTTGGGAGAAAGTCTATTTCATAGAAGTTAATCACTCCCTATTACCACTTCTCTGTATTGACCCATTATGGGACTACAGTTTCCTCCAGTTTCCCATAACAAGAAGGAAGGGATTATGGCAGACAAGAATAGGTGTGCATCTTTGCACACCAGACTGAGGAGTCAGGAGGGAGATCTGTGAGACAGCTGCACCTTGGTTTGTGTTGTTGTCCATGCGTTGCTTTTCACAAACAGAAGCCTGCATAGTTATCTCAGAATAAACTCCCTTCCATGCATTCAGGAGGCCAAGCACTAAATCAGAGAACCCATTCTGGTTCAGCACAGATGTAAGACCACTAGGAATTTTGAGTCTGTGCTTATTAATTAGCTCTCAGTTTAAAGTCTGGATGTGGATTCTAATAGTCATCATATGGTTAATAATCATGACAAAGAAGATCATCCAGACCATTTGCTGGCAACACACCTGAACTGATCTTTTATCAAGCGTGAATAATAAGAAAAACAAGAGAACATAAAAGGGAGGAATATTACATTGAAAAGAAAAGCAAACTTTTGAAAAATATGGAAAAGTAAAAAGAGCATTGACTAAATGTCTTCTTTGTGCTCTCAGTATGAACTCTGTGGCATAAGAAACAGGAGATAAAATGGTAAGTTTAAAAAAGTTGCTGAGATGCAAACAGAAAATCTGAAATAAAGATTGTAAAGATATAGAAAATGCAATGGCATAATACAACTTGCATTTGCATTAGAAGCAGTAAAAAAAAAGAATTGACATGGCAGAAAATGGAATTTGTGTTAGGGAGAACAAAGTAAAGATACTATTCTCTGGATGCAGAGAAAGAAGACAGTTATAACGATCAATCAGCTTTACAACAGGGATTGGTTCAGGCATGGTCATGTGATTCAAGTTGGTCCAGTGATACTCAACCCTTAAATTTTTAGTGAGCTGTGGAAGAGAAGCTCAGAAACTCTTTACTGAGACTGCTTAGCTCCTCTGTAGGATGAAAAGCTCAAACCAATAGGGTCACCACGTCAAAAGACCCAGTCAGAGAAGGTAACCAGTACAGAGGAAAGTGGTGCCGAATGATAGACATCAGCAACACACGGTTGACAATGAGGACAATGTTTGTGCCCCTGGATCAAACCATTCCTGAAGACTTTTATCCCCTGGACTTTTTAGTTATGTGAACCAATACATACCTTCTTTGCTTAAAGGGGGGGAAAAAAAAGGAGGGTATATGGACAGATAATGGGACTCTTGTGCTAGAAGGGTGGAATAAGGCAGGGTTGTAGCTAAGCCCAGAAGCACGTAGTGGTCTCTGAGTAGAAAATGCAACCCCAGGGGGCCTTTCCAGTAGGAGTTGGAGCTACAGAAGGGATGAATCCAGGGCAGCGAGAAGAAGGAAAAATACCCTGACTTTTTCCTGCTTCTTCTGCCACTATCTCCTACTGGTCAAACCTAGCCTGAAGCCAGCTAATTGGAGAACTCAGGACCTCCTGTAGAGGTCAGCCTTTCTGAGACACACAGCCAAGCAGAAAAGAGTAAGGGATGCATCCGAGGACAAAGATGCAGAACGGGCCCGTACAACTCAAAGGAAGCATTTTACAACAACAAGCTGATGAAGTCAAAGGCTGATTTGACTGATATAAGTCAAATAAATCAGTTATATATGTGAAAGCCAAACATCAGCTATGACATTAAATGGAACCAGATGAAATTCCCTCATTAAAAGACAATTTGTCTCAGATTTGCTTCAAAACGCACCAGAAGCCAATTATAGCTATTTGTCAAAGCTTCACATAAAAGAGAGAGGAAAAAATGTTAAAGCTGAGAATAGGAGTGACAATATCAATATCAGGGAAAAAATATAGAGTGCAAGGCAAATGCAGTTACTGTGATACAGGGAGTTATTTTGCATTGATGAAAGGTAAAATTCACAAGAATGCTATGACACTAATTTATTTAACTCAGTGATTCTCAACAAGATGCTATAAAACATCCAGAAGATCATATCAGAGTTTCTGAGAAGGCTTTTTAAAACTCACATGTACACAACCCTGATTTTCAGAGAGTACTGGATAATCCCATTTAAACATGATCCACAATCACTGTTGATAGGTATATATTTTATCCTTCAGATGTTGGGGCAATAAACAGATCAGAACCGCTCCCCCCTACCCCACCCCCACCACCACCAAAGCAAACTGAAAACAAGAGCCAAACAAAAATAAGAAAATGAACACATCGTCTTTGGCAATGTGGAGGATTCATAATGTTGATTCTTACTTCATTGATATGCATTAAATTTTGTGCTTTGAAAATGGATAGAAAACATGTTCTTCATTGTTCATAGCATTTACCATAATTAATCTATATTAGCTTACAAAGAAAACCCACAGTCTGAATATTAGAGATGGTTTTGGCTAAATTCTCTGATAAGAATGAAGTGAAATTAAAATTAGTACAAAATCTCAGTGAAAAATTCCAAGTCCTTGAAAAAAAATTTCTATATTTTTTAAGTCTAAGACAACATAAAAACTACAACTATTCATTATTTGAAAATTAGGAAAATGAGAATCCTACATTCACAAAAGTATAGAAAACAGACAAAGTTGTATTCAAAGGAAAGTTATACCTTAAATATTTTCAATTTAAACAAGAGAAAATTAAAAAGAATGAAGCATTAAAATAAAGACATTCAAAACTAATTCAAATAAACAAGGAGAAAGGAAATAAAGATAAAATCAGAAATTAATTAGAAAACAGGGAAAGAATGAATAAACCCAGGAGCTGACTTTTCAAAATGACATTAAAATAAATTAACTTCTGGCAATTACAAATTAGAAAAAGAGAAAGCTAGCACAAATGCATAAAATAGGATTGAACTAACAAAGGAATTAAGTAGAGAATGGGAAAACTATATAGTCTATTACAGACAACTTAATTCTGATATATTTGAAATTATGTCACAAGTGCATGATTTTGAAAGCAAATATGAATTACCAAAAATGAACAAAGAATTAGATCAATTGAGATTTCTTAATTTCAGCAAAGACACCATTGCTTATCGTAGAAGCAGCTTTATTTTAGATCCAGTCTTATCTTGTTTTATCAATTACACTGTAACTGATAACTTGATTAAACACAGTACTCACCTCTTTCAGCCTCATTTTCCTCGTGTATAAAAGGGGGAGAGTCATTTCCCTCTCGTGGTGTTTTTGTGACCAACATATTACATGGAACACATGAAATGCTTATGCTGGCCCATAATCAGTGTCTAATACACAAGGACCATTGACACTGAGCTGAAATTGGAAATCAGTCATCAGGCACTTTGGATCCAGTTGGGTTTATGAATGCATTCCTTCATGAAATTTTCTACGTGTAGGTTGCTGCTGCTAAGTCACTTCAGTCGTGTCCGACTCTGTGTGACCCCATAGACAGCAGCCCACCAGGCTCCCCCGTCCCTGGGATTCTCCAGGCAAGAACACTGGAGTGGGTTGTCATTTCCTTCTCTAACGCATGAAAGTGAAAAGTGAAAATGAAGTCGCTCAGTTGTGTCCGACTCTTAGTGACCCTATGGACTGCAGCCTACCAGGCTCCTCCGTCCATGGGATTTTCCAGGCAAGAGTACTGGAGGGGGTGCCATTGCCTTCTCTGACATGTAGGTTACATGCCAATAAAAAAGAGTTTACATGTATCCTTTCCAACTTTTAAGGCAGAGGTGTCTTCTAAACGATGCACAGAGGAAATAGAATGCTTCCATGTGACATACTGTGACACAGATGGAAGCAACAATTTTAAATAAACTGACAGTAAATTAAATCCATTTGTGTATTAAATGCATGCTATGCCAGGACCAAGGAAGATTTACTTTGAAAATTCTGAGTAATGGAACATCTATCATGGGGTCATCAGTGTGTTAGGCGCTTCCTACAAACTAGATTGATTAGGGATCACAGAACCTTATGAGTTATATTATCATCATTTAATAGCTAAAGAAATTGAAGCAGGAAGAAGTTAGATTGGCCAAGGCACAGTCAGCACCAGGACTGACATTCAGCACCAGGTCCGGCTTATTGCAAAAGTGTAAAATGATTCCACACATCCTCTTGAGTTTGATTTAATAAATGCTTAAAGTTGCATTTTATAATGCTCAGACCCATTATTGATGAAAACCCTTCAATTACTTAGGGTAGACACATTTGATATAATATGCTGAAAAATATATTAAGCACTCAATTTCATGCTTAGTGGTGAAATATCTGAGCCATAGCCAACAATTTCTTTGATCTCTTTTTAAAATTTTTATAGAAGTTCTAGCCAATGTAGTAAGACATGGATCAGAAATAAAATGCATCACAATGGAAAAAAGAGACATTATCTTCATTTGCAAGTGATACAGTTATCTGTACAGCTTATACCAAATGATCAACGGAAACACTAATAGTAGCAGTAAGATAGATCCACAAAGTAATCGAATGTTCAAGAAACGTTAGAAATAGAATGTATATATACTAATATTACCAGTTAGAAAACACCATGGAAAACTTAGAGTCCATTAGCAATGTAAATATAAAATACTAACTTAAATAAAATTTGTACAGAATATTCATAGAGAGGATGACAGGGATCAATTGGGAGAAATAAATGAAACCTTGAATAAATAGGGAGGCATACCATATACTGCTTGAGAATACTTGATGTTATAAAGATGTCATTTTTTTCCTCCAAAATTAACTTATGGGTTTGAGTTAATTTTATTATAAATTTTATTCCCGGAAGAAGGCAGTGAGCAATGTCTTGGAATCTGATGAGGTGATTCTGAAATTCATGTGGATGAATAAAAAGAAAATATTAATAAATTTTCAGGAGAGTGGATGGGAGAAAAAACATTCACTAAATATATTCATTGATTCTAAGAATTTAAAAAACATTAAATTGTATATCTTAGCATGGAGGCAATATGATAATCAATAAGTTCAAAATCTTCATGAATCTTTAAATTAAGACTTCTACTACAGCATATATTTTCCCCCATAAAAATGCAATAAAATTTAACTGAATAATGCATGTTTTTCTTCAGGACCTTAATGATTCTATAAATACATGGCTATAGAAATGTATAAAGTAATTGGCTTTTTAAACCAGGAAACACGGCTCTTAGCACTTTATATGAGTTATTGCAAGGGTGAAAAGGAACAGAAAACCATAAAACCAGGTTGAAATGTGAATGCTGGTGGTTGACCAGGCTTAGCCAGCAGTTAAATGGTCCATTCTCCCTTCAAAGAGTGGGTGATTACAACCCAGGCCTTAGCACAGTTAAAACTTTCTCAGTCCTTCTCTTCTGCTGGGTTCCTTACCATCAGAGCCTGAGATGAGAAGTTTTGTGCAAGTGATAAGTAGAAGGACACTTCAAAGGAGGTGAAAAAAGAAGGACAAGGGAGGCAAAGAAGTCAAAGATGCCCTTTCAAACTGAAATCTAGCTTCATCTTGATTCCTCGGGAAGTTTGAGCATAAATGGAACTCTAGAGTTTTTCTGTCTAAGGGTGGGGAGCTGAGATTTTATAACTCAAGTAGTGCCTGAAAGAGGGCAGAACCTGCCAAGCGTCTCGGGTGGGGGCAGCTGTGAACTGTTAGCAGCAGGAGTCACAGCTGGGCGATAGGTTGTCTTGTTTATAAAGATGACCTGGGCAGGCCTTACTACAGTCATGGCCCTTGGGTGTATTGGGTTGGTCAAAAAGTTCATTGGGGTTTTTCCATGATGTCGTACAGAAAAACCCAGACAAACTTTCTGGCCAACCCAGTACTTTGTGGCTTAGCGAAGACAGTAAATGATAAAATAGCACATACCAAAGATCTTCCATTGATCCGAAGAAAAAGAGCCTAGAACTAAACACACCAAAATTTTGACAGCGATTATTTCTTCGTGATGATGATTTTTATTTTATTCTCATTTTCTAAAGTGCTGTCCACATTCTTAAAAAATATGTGCATGCATTACTTTTTAACCAGAAATGAGAAAAAACTACAGCTCTGGGCACTACATCTGGCCAGATTTAAGTGTGGTTTGGCCACTTTCTAAAATATGACCTTGGGTAGGTTACTTAGTCTAAGCCTCAGCTTTCTCAGCTGTAAAATGGGGTTCCCAGCTGAGAAGCACTCTAGTAGATACTGCTGTTTACCCAGCATCTGCTTCCTCTTTCCCTCTTGTCTTGCTCTGTGTGGTTCTGAGGGGAAGGGAATCACTAGCAAGAGTCCAGGCTCATGCAGTTTCTTGTCCACATCAGAGACAGAACTAAGCTGCCAAGCTCTTCATTTCTCCCACAATGTTCTTGGCTCTTTGCAATTCCTGGACACAAAATGAAAAAAAAAAAAAAAAAAAAAAACCCATACCAACAGGAGGATTATTTGTTTCAGTTGAGTTTTAGAGCTCCTTGACAAGATTAAAGAAAAAATGCAGGAGGATTTTTTTGTTGTTGCTGCTGTGAATGGCTATTTTTTACCTTGAGTTTTCTGATTTAAGTCCTGGTTTTCTTCTTAATGGTGCAATCAGCCTCACTGATGCTCAGATGGAACCCATCTTGTTAGACAAGACTAAACATCTAGGAGAGGCTGTCAGGCAGGAAGAGATTTTTCTCTCCTGTTGTAGAGACTGACCAGTCTAAGAATTAAATTGACATGAGAGAGATTAACAAGAAATCAAACAGAAGTTTGATCACGTTTGTTCTTGGGAGAGACCCAGGAAAACTGAGTAGTTCACCAAAATGGCTGAAATCCTCACCTTTATGTCATCCTCAGCCAAAGACAAAAGCGGGTGTTGAAGGCAGGGGTTTGGGACATTGAAGAAGAGGAAGGCGATTTACATGGAGTTGAAAAAGGAAGTATCTGGTAAACAAATGTTTGCTGGGCTCTGCAGAGACAGTGTGACCCAGAGTAGACTCTGATCTCTAGGCTCTGCTGTGTGTCCTCCATCACTTAACCCATTTTCTTTGCAGAGATCTCTGGTGACAGGATTATTCTGGGAACAGAAAATATTAGTCACTGATTTGTATCCAACTCTTTGCTACCCCATGGACTGTAGCCCGCCAGGCTCCCCTGTCTGTGGAATTCTCCAGGCCAGAAGACTGGAGCGGGTTGCCATTCCCTTCTCCAGGGGATCTTTCTGACCCAGGGATTGAACCCTGGTCTCCTGCATTACAAGCAGACTTTTTACCATCTGAGCCACCGGGGACCTCTATCTAAATTCCTTAGGCAGTTAGGGGGAAGGTCAAAGTTTCCTCCTGACTGTTTTGAGTCTTGATTATTTTCAGCTTGAAATAATCCAAATGGCACAGAGTCATTTTAGGGTGGCAAATTTTGCTCCCCTACAAGACAGACCTGCAACTCTAATTGTTGGAAAAGAACGGCTTCTACCTTTGTTTTGTTTTCTTTTTTAAGGTTTTCTTTTTTGGTGGGTACCATTTGAAAAGCCATTATTGAATTTGCTACAATATTGTTTCCACTTTTTAAATGTTTTGGTTTTTTGGCCACAAGGCATGCAGGATATTAGCATGGACTAAACCCGCATCCCCTGTGCTCGAAGGTGAAGCGTTGACCACTGCCCCGCCAGGCACATCCCAGCTTCTGCCTCTGAGCCAAGCCATAGGTGATGTGCTGAACAGGTGGCAGGGCCTCAGCTTGCCTTCCTCAGCAGGCAGAGGGCATCAGCTCCAGAAACGGCTCTTATCATGGAGAGAATTCAGTGCTCGAGGACTTCTAGTCCGTTAGGAAGCAGGCGGTCCTCCCCTGGGGACCAAGAGCACATTTGTCCCTGCCAGAGTAGTTTGCTTCCTGGGGTCAGCTGAGCCCAATTACCACCACACCCCGAAAACACCATAGTTACTTTCTTAGGAGATCTGCTAAACACACCCAGGCCTAAGCTCGTTGACTCAGTACTTTGGGTGTTAACAATATCTCATGCTTTCTTAAAAAATGCTTTATTCTGGCCACAGGGAGAAAAATAAAAACAAAAAAAAAAAGTATCCACAGCCATGTTGGAATTGCTTGGGATCTGTTGCAGGAAGTAGGCAACTTGCAAAAGGCTTATTTGAACCCCAGGAGGAAGCATGTGTAGGGGAAGTGAGGATGCTGGGGGTCCCTCCTGTGTGACTTCAAGCAAGGCACTTAACCTCTCTGAGCCCGCTGTTACTTTGCTGTTGTTATTGCACCATATACAAAAATAATGTTCCTGGCATGTTCTGCAACTTGAAAATTCTGAAGTGCTAAACTTGACTGCTTTTAGACCCTGGGCAGCACATTTGGTGGGCGTGAAGACCTCCATAGAAACAGTGGCATATCATAGCAATCTAAGAGAGGCGTACAGATAATCAGATCCTACCTCTCCCCAGGCAGTCCCTCTTCAGCTTTTCTTCTGAAGCCACTCAACACTCTCCCATCCTTTCACACACCCTCGATCTCCTTTAATGGAAAGCATAGCTTGCATTACGGTCATCTACTTAACCCCTTTGCTCCTTTGCCCTGTGACCTCTTTATTAGGATCTGGCTACCAGACAGCCTTTTATGGACCATCCTTAAGGGATTGTCAATTTCTTTACCCTTCATCCCCCTCCTTTCCTTGATGCCCCTCTGAAGTTCAAATGCATCATTTTTAACTTTTAAGAAATATTTCAAAAACATGCATTGCTGTTAAGAAATATTTCAAAAACACACATGCACATAACACATCAGAATTTTTAAAAAAGAAATAGAACACTGTAGAAATAGCTACCCTCCTCATCTCTTCCTCAGCCTTCTCCTCTCGGGGATAAAGAGACTGCTGGAGTACCTCTGTATCATTTCTATATCATTTCCTCTCCTGTGTTTGGACTTCTATTCATATGTATGAATCTATTAACAGAATAACCTCCTGTTATTTGTGTTTTCAAGATTTACCTATTTGGTATCCTACGGTCCATATCAATTGCAACTTGCTTCCCCCCCGCCCCGCCCCCCAACATTCTGTTCTTCAGATTTATCCATTTTCGTAAAAGCTAGCCCTTTTACCTTCCATGTTGTATGAATAATCACAGTTCATCTCTTCTTCTATTGAGAACTATTTAGGTGGTTTCCACTTTTCTCTACTGTATAAATTGCAGCAGTGAACACTGAATGCACCTCCCTGGGCACAACTGTGAGTCTAGTTCCAGGCGAGACACTTAGGAGTAAGTAGAATTGCTCTCTCGTGTGGCATACATACCCTCAAGTGTGCTAAGTGTCACTAGACTGTTCTCTAAAGGGGTGATACCAGTTCATACATCAATAATGTATACATTGCATTTGCTACGTCCTCAACAATTATTGATGCCACCCAAACTTTAAAAATTTACAAATCTAATCAGCATTCAATTATACCCTGATTCTTTTTAAAATTGTTTTCCCTTTCTCCATTTACTAGCAAGGTTGGCTTTCTTTTCGTATCTATCAAGTATTTGGGTTTTTGCTTCTGTGACTTGATTATTCGCATTCTTTGTCTAGTTTTATGTTCTTCGTTTGTCTTTCCTTACTGACTCTGGATTCTAGTTATCAGTTATAAGGGTTGCAAATATATTCCTGCCATGCTCGTTTTTAAAGGACTATTTATTCATCTATCTGTTTGTTTATTGCTGCACATGGGCTTTTTCTAGCTGCGGTGGGCAGGGGCTTCTCACTGCAGGGGCTTCTCTTGTTGCAGAACGAAGGCTCGCAGGCTCAGTGCCACATGGGCCTATTAATAGTTGCCCTGAGGCATGGGGAATCTTTCCGAGCAGGGATCGAACCCATGTCCCCTGCATTGGCAGGTGGACTCCCAACCCCTAGACCACCAGGGAAGTCCTCCCCCTTGCTTTTAACTTACTTCGCCGGTATGAGAGGTATGAGAAGCGCCCTAGCGGCAGAGTTAGAAGAGTGGGGGTCCAGCCCTAGTTTGTCATTTACTTATTGTGTGACCTTGAACAAAACATTTTCCTCTCTGAATCTCTTTTCTCATCTGTGAACATGGAGCTTATGGTCCATGTTTCCAGTGATTGTTAGGATCAAAAGATACAATGTTCTTGCTAGTATTTTTTTGTAAATTGTAAGTTTCTGCAGAACTGTGGAGGATGAGGTCTCTCCTGGGTCTAAGATATATATATAGTTTCTTTGGTTGTCTAAATAAGTCCTTGCCCTTTCCCATCACATGGACCTGTGAATCCAGTGGAAAAAATATTAAAGATACTGAGTGTTTTGATTTTCTGAACTGCTCCTTTCAAAAGCTTTCAAAGGCCAGTAATTTAGGACAGATTTAGCAGAATGACTTAAATAATGAAGGTAATTATCCAGGTCATTCTGGTCCCTGGATTTTTTCCCCCCTCAGAAATATTCCAATAATTTAATTCAAGAGCAATTTTGAATTAAAATTATCTACATTGTTGATGCATGTTTCTCTCTCTTCTTTTTTTCTAACATAAATGATGAGTTTCTAAAAGAGAATTCAGGCCTTTGGATGTAGGTTTTGTATGAAGGGCTATAAATGATGTGGGTAAACTTACCTTTTTAAATGGTTTAGTCTCACAGTCAAATTATTTAAATATTGTGAAAGAGGGTAAAAAAAATCCATGAAAATTTAACTATCATTGAGAGAATGCTGTATTTTGACATACCATATAATTGTAACACACCAAATATTTTTTATAGTAACAATTATATTCTTCACTCAGGCATAAGATCACCTGAGTGGGTATGATATTTCTCCAGAGATTGTTGCCATAGCATTTGGACTATGATTAGGGCCATTTCAAAGCTGGACACTGTCCAGCATTATCAGCAACATCTCAATTGGAAGGAAATTACCAAAAATGAAGTCTGGTCCTATCTATGCTATCATAAAAGCAATTTCACCTTTGGTCCTCATTAGCCATGTAAATGTCTCCCACTCTTCCCTTAAAAAAATAAAAATAACAAATAAATAGCATGTTTCTCTTCTGTGACAAATTGAGTCATAATTGTAAATTGTCGTTAGGATAGGTGGACAAAGCTATCATTTTGTCCTTATTTGAGGAGATAGGTTTACAGCATAATGGAATCAGTCTCCCACCCTCTCCCCTTGTCAACATCATGTCTCAAACACTGACTCACAAAGAAATTATGAAGAGCTATGGAGAAGACTTAATTTTAGCCAGTGAGTTTGCACATGGCCCTGTTCTTTCCTTAGATGAACTTAAAGAACATGAAAGACGCATAGCTCCTTCCTTCTTCTATCATCCAGAAAATATCAGAATGAATTTTCCTTTTTTACCTCTATCTGTGTCTTTGCCATCAGTCAGGAAGAAGACAAGCATTCTTAGAGCTATCACTGTGTGTTGGCACTGGGCCCATAATTTACAATGATCTTCATGATCTTTCTGTGTGGTAGAGGTTGCTGTGCCCATTCTACTGATGAAGACACTGAGGTCTGGAGACATTACATACCCTGACCAAAGCTGCTTGGCTGGCAACCAGAGTGGGTATGTACAATTCGAGGCTCCAAGTTTTGCCTTTTCCATGAAGCAGGGAGCATATATTTTGTGAACTAGTAATACAGATGCTGGGCTTCCCTTGTGGCTCAACTGGTGAAGAATCCTCCTGCAATGCAGGAAACCTGAGTTCAATCCCTGGGTTGAGAAGATCCCCTGGAGAATGGAATCGCTACCCACTCCAGAATTCTGGCCTGGAGAATTTCAGATTTTCATTTGGCAAAGAGGGTATTTGTGCCCTTTTTGATATTTGTAACTGGGGCTTTTCCAGCAAGCCAGGAAGTAGATGTGGTATATTTCAGCTCTGGCTTCACTTCCCAATCTTTATCTTTCTCAACTGCTGAGGATCTAAGGCAGGTCCCACCTGTCAGCACAAGGAAAATTTGATTGCAAAGGTGCATGTTAGTGGGAACACTTGAGTAGCAATGAGACAATGTTATGATCTGCTTAATCTGGAGACCATGACTGTTATCAGCTCAAATTTGATGGATATGATTGATTGATTATTTCATATATTCATTCAACAAACATTTTCTAAATATCTACCATCAATCAGATAATCTTGGAAGTGCTGGAGAGAGAGAGGGATGAACAAGACAGAAGTCTTTACATTTACTGAGTGTAAGACAGATGCTGTGAGGATAAAAAGCCAAAACCCATCCTCAAAGATTTTACAATCAAGTTGAAAAATCAAATGCATTATCAGTTAACCTGACTCACAGGTAATAAAACCAGGTGCTCGAGGCACAGGCAAATAACCCAGGGAGCACAGAATAGAATGGTGAATGGTGGTGGTTAGTTTTCATGGCAGACATTTGAGAAATCTGGGGGCGGGAGCGGTTAGGATATTTTAAATGTGTCTAAAATCATGGGAATGCAGAGGTGAAAGGTATTCTGGACTTCTCTGCAAAATCCTGGAGACCCCTGAAAGTAGTTAGAATTATGATCCTATCTTATTCCAAGGTTCCAAATAGGCCAGTCTTTCATGGTGTTGGCATCCCAGAAACAACCTAGGAATCAAACATTAGTCACGAGTATTTCAAGTCTATACTTGCTATTTTAAAGAAATACCAATAATAGAAGACATCTTTTTGTTTTCTAATTGGACAGGGTTTTTTTGTCTATTTATTTATTTGGCTGCAGCGAGTCTTTGTTTCCGCACACAGGATCTCTGATCTTTCCTGGGGCACGTGGGATCGTTAGTTGGGGCAGGCGAAGTCTTAGTTGTGGCATGTGGAATCTAGTTCCCTGAGCAGAGATGGAACCCAGGGCCTCCTGCATTGGGAGTGCAGAGTCTTAGACACTGGACCACCTCCAGGGACATCTTTATTGCAGAGACACTTTACAATAATTCCTCTCTCCAGATCATTGCTGTTATTATCATCTTTCACTGAGGTGGCAGCTGCTCCTGGTAAACTTCTTTTCTATACTTCCATCCAAGCTCTGCTGTCCAAACTCTTGAACTCTCTCTATTACCCAGCTCACATGGCTGCTCTGTTTCTCTTTCTGACCTTCCAGGGATCCCATCCTGGCTCTTTTTTATGTATACTGTTTTATCCTGTCTGACTTCTGTGAATATTTTCATTTGCTGGCCTACTATCCAGATTCTCCTCAAGAAAGCGATCTTAGGGATCTTCTCAGACAGCAAGAGTCACGTTCCCTTAGAATCCAGAGGGAGAATAAGCAATATTTGAACAGTTATATATTAACGTTAGTTTTTGCTCTTCTTACATGGGAACTGTGTGAATTGCTTTGTGAAGGGCCACCTTTCAACAGAGTCCCAGGTGCTTGGGAATTTATGCAGAGCTGTCTTCCAGGGGTTCTGGTCCTGTTGGAAGAGGCCTCAAATCCTGTCTTTTTCATCAGGTATCCCAGCTCACAGGACCAGCTTGTTCAATCTCACCGGGGCCCTACCTGGGGGGTGGAAATGGCTTCCTAAATGGCCTTTCAGCCACACTAGATTTTCACCAAGGGCTCAAATAAAGTTACTTTCTATTTTAGTGTGGGTGACCTGAGCCACCATAACAAGTAAATACAAATATTTGAGTGGTAGCACACAGGAGAAGTTCCCGTCTTACTTTCCAGTCCAGTATCACATTCCTGGTTGGCACAAATCTTTCTTCCATGCAGTGATTCCAGGGTCCAGGCTGTTGGAGGTTCTGTCATCATTGACACAGTAAGATCTCTATCAGGAACCTTCAAGCTGCAAACTTTCAAAGATGCAAAAGTGCATGCCAGAGCCTGGATGCCAGCTGTTATACAGTACTGCTGTACTTTTCAAGGTACTGTACTGTAAGATTAAAATTTTTTTATATTTTGTTTTTTATGTACATATTATTTGTGTGGGAAGTATTATATACCTATTGTCCCCGAAAGGTAAGTGGGGCCCAGCTGCTTGCTGCTCAAAACCAAGAAAACAGACCAGGTTGGTGGAAAGGAAAGTTTGCATTGTTTCAGATGCCAGTAAGGGGGGGTCAGCAATACGTGAACTGTGAACTTCCAGATGTTCAAGCTGGTTTTAGAAAAGGCAGAGGAACCAGAGATCAAATTGCCAACACCTGCTGGATCATCGAAAAAGCAAGAGAGTTCCAGAAAAACATCTATTTCTGCTTTATTGACTATGCCAAAGCCTTTGACTGTGTGGATCACAATAAACTGTGGAAAATTCTGAAAGAGATGGGAATACAAGATCACCTGACCTTCCCCTTGAGAAACCTATATGCAGGTCAGGAAGCAACAGTTAGAACTGGGCATGGAACAATAGACTGGTTCCAAATAGATAAAGGGGTACGTCAAGGCTGTATATTGTCACCCTGCTTATTTAACTTATATGCAGAGTACATCATGAGAAACACTGAGCTGGATGAAGCACAAGCTGGAACCAAGATTGCCGGGAGAAATATCAATCACTTCAGATATGCAGATGACACCAACCTTATGGCAGAAAGTGAAGAAGAAACTAAAGAGCCTGTTGATGAAAGTGAAAGAAGAGAGTGAAAAAGTTGGCTTAAAGTTCAACATTCAGAAAACGAAGATCATGGCATCCGGTCCCATCACTTCATGGCAAATACATGGGGAAACAGTGGAAACAGTGGCTGACTTTATTTTTGGGGGCTCCAAAATGACTGCAGATGGTGATTTCAGCAATGAAATTAAAAGACGCTTACTCCTTGGAAGGAAAGTTATAACCAACCTAGATAGTATATTGAAAAGCAGAGACATTACTTTGTCAACAAAGGTCCGTCTAGTCAAGGCTATGGTTTTTCCAGTGGTCATGTATGGATGTGAGAGTTGGACTATAAGGAAAGCTGAGCACAGAAAATTTGATGCTTTTGAACTGTGGTGTTGGAGAAGCCTCTTGAGAGTCCTTTGGACTGCAAGGAGATCCAACCAGTCTATCCTAAAGGCGATCAGTCCTGGCTGTTCATTAGTAGGACTGATGTTGAAGCTGAAACTCCAATACTTTGGCCACCTGATGCAAAGAGCTGACTCATTTGAAAAGACCCCAATTCTGGGAGAGATTGAGGGCAGGAGGAGAAGGAAACAACAGAGGAAGAGACAGTTGGATAGCATCACCAACTCAATAGACATGGGTTTGGGTGAACTCTGGGAGTTGGTGATGGACAGGGAGGCCTGGCAGGCTGTAGCTCATGGGGTCACAAAGAGTCGGACACGACTGAGCAACTGAACTGAACTGAAAGGGGGTCGGGGAGAGTAGCAGACATCTGTCCAAAGGCCAACTCCTTCTGCTGCCCACCCTCCAAGCAGGGGGTGAGAGCTTTTATAGACTGAGTGGGAGAGGTGGGCTACATGCAGAAACAGCACAGTCATCTTCAAATTGGTCATTAGTGGTCTGACCAGCATCATCTTGGTTGTTTTAGGTACAGTTAATTTTCATTTCCAGGGTCCATTTGTTCCCATTTGTTGGAGGACAATTCTCTGCATTGTGGCAGCTCATATCCTGGGTATAATCCGGTCACCATGTAGCTAACTTCTCTACCTGGGGTTTCAGTATCTATAAGACAGCTCACAGGATGTGGCTCAGAATATTAAGTATAGCCCTTGAGAAAGAACTAAAGGTCCTTAACTATGCTTCATGACTGTATTATTATTGTTTAGTCTCCTCTGACTGTTTTCCTTTGTTTCCCCATATCTCACTTCTCTGATTAAACTTATTCTTTGACTAAAGTTTTCCACAAGCAAAAGGCAGGCAGAAGGCATGGGGCAGGGGCGGGCAAGGACTATAGGGTCTGCTGTGTTTCACTATTATAGTGTGGTACTCTATAGCTGATTATGTTAGTTGGGTACCTAGGCTAACTTTGTTGGACTTTCAAACAAACTGGACTTAGGAAATCACTCTCAGAATGGAACTTGTTCGTGTGTGGGACTTACTTTAAGTGTCTTTTAAGGTGACCCTCTAGGTTATTTCTATTCTCATCAGCTTGCAAAGCCAAGAAGTAGCAGTCTTACTGCATTCAGTCACAAGGTGGTTTAGGCTGGGGTCCCCAGAAGCAGGCGCTCAGCAAGGATTCATGTGCACGTGATCTCTTTAGGAGGGCTGCCCTGGTGGCCCAGATGGTAAAGAATCTGCCTGCAATGCAGGAGACCCAGGTTCGATCACTGGGTCAGGAAGATAGCTTGGAGAAGGGAATGGCAACCCACTCCATTACTCTTGCCTGGAGAATCTCATGGACAGAGGAGCCTGGCGGGCTACAGTCCATGGGGTGACAAAGAGTCAGACACAAATGAGCGATGTCCCAAGTGTTTCCCAGGAGAAACCAATAAAGAAGTAGGCAGGACTGGGAAGGGAAGGGAAAGAGGGCGAGGGTGGACATAGTTTCAGACAACTCCCCCCCTAATTGGCATGATCCTGTGGGGAGCTCTGGAGCGTGAATTACCCCTGAGAGTAGGTCCCACTTCAAGGCAAGGGCTCCAGGCTTTCACACATTGGCTAAGGGCTCTTCTAGGGGTGGGGGAACCCCAGCATTTCTGACTCTCTGCCAGTACAGGGCTCCATTAGCTAAGGACCATCCTCAAAAGAAAGTTGCAGGGGAAAATCCTTGGAATTAGAGTACTCAGAAACAGGAGGATAGACATGCAGGAAAAGTGAATGGAATCCAAGAGGATAGGGCAAAGCATGCACTGTGTCTGCTACACTTAACTGCTACAGTAAGAAATGCAATCCAGTTGTATCCTCAGGAAGAAGAGAAAAACATTGGTCTGGGTGAATTACGGCAGTGTCTTCCTCACATTTGTTTTTACATGATACTCAACCAAACTCCCTTTTGTCTCTAAATGCACTAAACACAGCGTAAGTAACTATCCTATCTTATCCCAGCATAAGGGACTGTGTATGTGGGGTAGGGAGGACGGAAGACCCCATGTGTTCTGGGTAAAATGTAAATTGTACAACTTAGCTCCTGTTTATAGTGACAGAAACTTCTAAAAGGAGCTGTGCCCCTATGTGTCTGCTCATTCATGTCTGACTCTTTGTGACCCCACCAGGCTCCTCTGTCCATGGAATTCTTCAGGCAAGAATACTGGAGTGGGTACCATTCCCTTCTCCAAGGGATCTTCCCAACCCAGGGGTCATACCCAGATCTCTTGCATTGCACGCAGATTCTTTACTGTCTGAGCCACTAGGGAAGCCCCTGGGAAGCTCTAAAAGGAATACTACTATTATTTAATGCCTTTCTTTTTGTCTTCCATGGCAGTCTGCCTACTTGCTAACATGGTGAATGTGGGGAGAGCTTTCTGGGCCTGGGGAAGCCTCTGGCTCCCACAGCCAAGGACATAAAGCCAGAGCTCCTGAGTCTGGTTCCTGCTGACCTCCTTCACCTCATCTTCCACCACCCGCCTCTCATTTTCAACATTCCAGCTGTTCTGGAGCACATCTGACCACTCCTGTTTCAAGGGCCTCCTCTCTTCTACTTGAAAAGCTGACTCCTTTCTTTTTTGTCCTGGTGATCTCTTCATTCTTCAAAGCCCAGCTCACAGTGGCTTCCTCTTAATACACTCTCCTGACCTGCATGGATAACTATTCCTTATGAACATCTTGTAAATAGGGATAGTAATATTGGCAGATGCTTAAGGATCATGTTCTCTGTACTTTATATATATTGTCTTAGTGTCCACACTCACTTGAAAAAGGAAGGGTTCTTATCATTATTTCCCAGGCTGGGCTCGGGGTGAGATTGGGGTTGGGATGCGGAGGGGATTGGGCAGTTAAATTCTATGACAATACTTTGCTCCAGAGTTGTAGGTGGGATAATTCAGAATATGATCACACAGAATGTGATCATACTTATTTGTTTAAAGTATCATCAAAATGAGAACACATAAATATATGTATATAGGTGTTTGCTTATATACACAAACATACATATAATATACATACACATACACACATGTGTGTGTGCATAATTGCTACAGTCGAGTCTGATTCTTTGTGACCCTATGGACCACAGTCCGCCAGGCTCCTGTGTCCATGGGATTCTCCAGGCAAGAATACTGGGGTAGGTCACCCTGCCCTCCTCCAGGGGATCTTCCTGGCCCAGGGATCAAACTCACGTCTCTTACACACGTACATTATCCCCCTCCCACCCCATCACTCTATCCCCAAGGGGGTCCAGTTTGAGAGGCACTTCCCTGACACAGTGCCTTTCTCTCTCTTCTATCAAGCTCATCATCCTTCTGTATTTCTGATTTTTCTCATCTTTGCTCCTCTCTCTCCCTCCATTTCTTCTCTTCCTCCTCCTTCTCTCCCCTTCTTTTATGACCAGAAAGACTGCTTGGTCCTTTGGTCTGCACTGTGTGTTCAAACTCCCCACAAGCCAGGCTGTGTCATTGGCCCCTCGTCTCTGCAGAGAAAAAGCTTGTTTAAATCTCCAGCCAGACTCTGTCCCCACTTCCAAGGGCCAGGGTGATGGATGGAGGCAATTATGGCCAGCACGCTTCCATTAGGGCCCTGCCAGCCCCAGGTACAGGCAACCTCTGCGGGGCTGGTTAATTATGACACAGGACAGCCGTGGGGAGAGGCCCATGTGGCAGGCTGGGCTGCAGAACCTCTGAGGCCAAGTGCATTGCAGTTGGTCTTTACTCTGGGGCTGCTCTGGGGGACTCTGTGCCTACGCTGGGGCACCCACGAGCTGCAAGCACCTCTCGTAGGGCTGGGAATTTGAGCTCTAGAGCCAGGTGGCCTGGCTTCAACGCCTGGGCCTGTCATTTGCTAGTTGGGTGACCGTGGGCAAGGATTTACTCTTGTGCTTCAGTTGCCTTACCTGTAAAATGGGGACAAAAGTGGGACTGACTTCATAGACTTGTGAGGATCAAAGAACGTCACACAGCTGAACTCAAGCACTGCAAGCCCTTATCATGCTGTCAGCCGATCACTTGGTTCTGCTCTCACAATAAACCTGGAAGGTAGAAATTTCATCTGTTTTGCAGCAAAAAACCCAGAGGCTCAGTCATGTGAAATGACTCAGGTTAGCGGGGGAAGGTCAGGGAGTGCGGAGCCAGGACTAGAATTGGAGGAGTTAAATTCTAAGCTCAATGCTCCTTCCCTTATCCTCTGCTGGACACCTTTCTGACCACCTCATCCTTTTCCTCCTGATGCTGAAATTGCTACACTGTACTTTGCCTCTGAACTTTTGTTCTGGTCTGCTCAATACGGAGTCTGAAATCACACAGCCCTTGGGAGTGGATTGCTGCTGCTGCTGCTGTTGCTGCTGCTAAGTCGCTTCAGTCGTGTCTGACTCTGTGCGACCCCATAGACGGCAGCCCACCAGGCTCCCCCGTCCCTGGGATTCTCCAGGCAAGAACGCTGGAGTGGGTTGCCCTTTCCTTCTCCAATGCCTGAAAGTGAAAAGTGAAAGTGAAGTTGCTCAGTGGTGTCCGACCCTCAGCGACCTCATGGACTGCAGCCTACCAGGCTCCTCCGTCCATGGGATTTTCCAGGCAAGAGTACTGGACTGGGATGCCATTGCCTTCTCCGTGTGAGTGGATTAGGTGTGTCTAAATTCACAGTCCAGGTGAGGATGGTGTCATGGGGGAGGCTGACCAGGCACCTGGAACCCTTCACATCTCATCCCAGTTCTGCCCCTAACATGTTATGTAAACTCAATAAACTTTTCGTCTCTGGACTTCAGTTTCCCTAAGTGGAAAATCACTTCAACAATTCCCCTTTGAGATATCTGTTGATCCTGCAGAAATCCTGAAGCTCTCATGCAGAGATCTAAGTACTAGGAGTGTTTATTGCAACCAGGCTTGTAATAATGAAAAATTGGCAATGATCTAATTATCTATCAAACTATCATAGTGAATAAAGAGAGCGAAGGGGAACTTTATGTGCTGACATGGAAATATGAGAAAACAAGGAGAGATACCTTGTTGAATATCAAAGACAGCGACAGAACTGTATATATAGCTCAATCTACTTGCCCAAAATTATCCCTAAATCTACTTAGGTATTGGGACATATAGGCAAATGCATAAAAATGATCTAGAAGGCTAGGACACCAAGTTCTGATGAAGAGTTACTTCTGGGGAGAAGGAAGGAATGGGAGTGGTGGATCATGGGGGACTTTCACTTTTCACTTTATCTATTTTGGCATAGCTTTATTTGATATTGCATTAGTACGTTACTTGTTCCGTTGTTTTTCTTTTGGGGGGAGATGGTAACAAAAAGCAAGACTGTGATCTAAATATTCTTTCAGTGTATATATATATATAGGCTGTGCTGGGTTATCACTGCTGCCTTCGGGCTTTCTCTGGCTGCAGTGAGTGAGGCTATTCTTTGTTGTGGTGCGCGGGCTTCTCACTGTGCTGGCTTCTCTTATTGCGGTGCTCGGGCTCTCAAGTGCTGGCTCAGTAGTTGTGGCTCATCAGGCTTAGTTGCCTGTGGCATGCAGGATCTTCCTGGACCAGCAATTGAACCCGTGTCTCCCTGCATTGGCAGGTAGATTCTTGGTGAAGAAGTCCCAAGATTCTCTTAGCTTTGATCACATCCTAGATGGTGGTGTTCCCTGGGGTCTGTCCATGGTGGGAGCTGAGTACACACACATCTTAGGTTCTTCCTCCTCACCTAGGTGGGGTAGGGCCTCGGAACAGTAAGGGAAATTCCAGGTCTTTACCACTTCTGACCCTCTCATATGGGGGACCCAAGCTGGCCTTGACGGACTGCCTGAAGGCTTAGGGGAGGAGTCGGAGGGACTTGGGAGGTCAAGGGGACTTTCTCAAGCTTTGTCACACCTTGGCTGTTTAGGTCTGGTGGATCAGAACTGGTTCTGGTGTCAGACCAGATTTATTCACCTTCGCTGGTCTCCAGCATGTCCTTCTGCTTACATTTCACAGACAGCTGCAAGAGCCTGAGCTCCTGGAGGAAAAAAATAAATGCCTAAAGACTCAGAAGAGGGCTCCGTGGTCAGCCAGCATGGCCAGTTTTCTGAGTTCGTGGGGAAAACCTGCTGGATTTGAGAAAAATCCATTGATTTCAGCTATGTCTCTTCAGTCTCTTCTTGACCTAAGAAATGATTTTGTTGGAGATGTTTTCAATGTCATAGAGATTAAAAGGGCCTCAGGGGGAACAATTTGTTGCTTTGGCCTCCCAGGAAGTGTCTTGAAAATGCACTGAAATGATTTTCTACCAATGCCCTCAAATTAATAGACAGGGAAACCCTGGCCCCATATTTTATTTCATCAGTTTCTCAGGGCATGTTTACATTTGTTCTGAGAATAATTTTCTTCCCTGTAGGATGCACTGCTGGGTGAAGGTCCTTTAAAGGAGAAACAGGTGGGCGCATTGGGAGAGGCACGGCCAAGTGGAATGTCATGCTTGAAACTGCTTCATAGTAGGCTGAAACTTCGTCTCCAAGCCTGGCGTTTTCTGTCTCTTTCTTTCCCACCACCTTCCCTCTCTTCTTTAACTCTCCCAATTTTTTCTCTTGCATTTGTCTCTCTCCTTTCTTCTTCTTCTTTTTTAAAATTTTTTGTATTTGTTTAACTATGCTGGGTCTTAGTAACAGCGCATGGGATCTTTAGTTGAGGCATTTGAACTGTTAGTTGTCACATGTAGGATCTAGTTCCCTGACCAGGCATCAGACCTGGACTCCCCTGCATTATAAGCTTGGAGTCTTAATCACTGGACTGCCAGGGAAGTCCCGAAAATTAAAGACATTTGCGTCCTTGTTATATGTTTAGTATTTTGTGTTTTGTGTCCTGAATGTAAAGGCAAAGGAAATGGAGATATTTCATTCGCTTGGAGCAACAAAGGAAGTTACTATCCCAATAATAACAGCCCTAAACCAAGATGCTTTCTGTATGGGATTTCTGACTTTTACTTTCCCCCAAAGGCCTGAGGGAATCAGGAACCCTTGCAAAATCTCTGGGAATGTTAAAGTTTTAGTTCTGACTCTGATTATGGATTTTGATTAATTTGCAGATGCTCTATTAACTGCATTGTAGAAATACAGTTAAGAGGAAATGCATTGGCAGATCTGGCTCTTCCATCTTTAGCAAGCCAATAACTGGTTCTCTTTTCCTTTCAGAATGTTCTCGAGGGCATCAAAAAGACAGACCTGGGAAATCTGGGCTTAAATCCTTGATCTGCTGTTTATTGTGTGACTCAGGGTAAGACAACCTCCCCGAGCCTCAATTTCCTCACATGTAGAAGGAAATCAACAAAACTATGTTGTAGGCTTGTGAGGATCAAGTTTAAAGCATATGACTCATCCTAGGGGCTTAATAAATATGAATTAACTGTCTTTCTTTCTAGACCCTTCTGTGTTTCTCCCATTCCATCTGGGGCATGTGGAAGTACAGTCTGGGGACTATGGGATCCTGGGTAGGGATCAAGACAAATAAGACGCAATTCTGGAAAACTCAGTTTAAGTATCACCTTCTTCAGGAAGCCCTCTTTGACTTTTTATACCCCAGGCTGGGTTGGGTGGCTGTCTTTGACCCGACAGCACTCCGTCCTTAACCTGACTCACTTTTCTGTTCCTGCCACAAGACTGTGGTTTTCCCTTGGCGTGGGTGCTGTCTTATTCATTCCTGTATCCCCAGGGCAGAGCAGAGCTCACAGGAAATGGGGGGTAAGCCTTTATTAAACCTGGCTCTGTGTTGAACACATTGCATCTTTATACGCCCTATCTCATTTTAGTTTCATATCTGATGAGATGATCACTATTATTATTCTCGTTTTACAGACAAGGAAACTGAGTCTCTCATAGGGATTAAGTAATTTCCTTAATATCGCACATGTGCCAATTGGCAGAGACAGTGTTTGAACCCAGGCAATGACTCCAGATCTCATGTGTATCACCACTGTCTCATACAGCAGAGGAAATGGAAGAATTAATAAACAAAAGAATAAACGAATGAGTCACCTGGCTTTGTAGGGCCGCTCAGGGCTTAGGGATATAATTAACTTCAGTTGGAACTTGGTCATAGGGAAATTATAGCAGCTTGAGAAACCAAAGCCTTGAGACTTCTCTCTTCTCTAATAAGAGATTTGAATAGCCTGATATCTCTTACCTGTCTTGATATATACAAAGAAATAAATAATGCAGTAGTCTCTTTCCCTTGCAATTGAGACTTAGCAGTCATAATTCTGTTCCATAGCCAGCAAATTCGAGGAGGAGGGTGAAATGTCTTCTGAAACAGTCCAAAATAAATTTCCCAGGGTAATTACCAACCAGAAAAAATTCCATAAATTTGAGTTAATTGGCACCAGGCAAATGAAACAGGGAGGAAAATATTCTTTTCATTAATGTCATTGAGGGTTGTCTCAGAAGCAGAAGCTGGGAATATCTGGAGAAGCAGCAACCACCAGAAAAACTTCACGTTAAGGGGAGGGGAAGAAATGGCCTTTCTTTATGGGCCTTCTCATATGTGTGACTATACTGGAAGCTCATATATTGTCTACAGGTTGGTATTATTAGTTATTGTATCTGTTAGCTATTGCTGTGTAACAAACCACCCCACAACTCAGTGTCTTGAAACAATAGTTTATTATCACTGACATGTCTGTGGATTGGCTGGAGCTTGACTTACTCAAGCAGAGCTTGGCTGGAGCAGTCTTGCTTTTCACTGCAAGTCTGTGGGTTGGTTGTTGTGGCTCTGGTCCACACATCTCTCTCCTAATCCTCCTGTCAATCAGCTAGCCAGAATCCATTCATCTCATGTGAATGGCACTTCCATTCATATATCATTGACCAAAAAAGTCACGTGACCAATATAAAAGCAAAGGCAGGGAAGTTTTCTGTACCCATGACAAGGCCATAGCCAGTGGATGCAGGAAGGAGTGTTGAATTGGGGACAGTGATTCAATAATATGAGTACTATTATGTTCAGTGTGTAGATGAGGAATATGATTTCAGAGAGGTTGAACTAATTACACCAATCACACAGAAAGTAAGGTATGGAGATGAGAATCAAGTCCAGTTTTACTGGGCACCAAAAGTCATACTTTCCATCTTGATTCTGATTCTTAATCAGAACTCTATGAATTCTAACTTCAGGAGGCCATTGAAATCTTCTTGGACATCTATTCATGTGGTCCTCAGATGAGGATAAGTTGACAGCAAAATTTAAGATTCATTTGCCTATTATTTATTGGCCATACTGGGTCTTCGTTGCTGCACAAAGACTTCCTCTGGTTGTGGTGAGCAGGGGCTACTCTCTCACTGTGGTGGCTTCTCTTGTTGCAGAGCGTGGACTCTAGGGTGTGTGGGCTTCAGTAGGTGCAGTGCATGGGCTCAGTATTTGTGGTGGAATCTGGGATCTTCCCAGACCAAGGATCAAACCATGTTCCCTGCATTGGCAGGTAGATTCTTAACTACTAGACTAGCAGGGAAGTCCTCATTTGTCTAGATTTCCCACTTGCCTCCTTCACTCAAACTGTGGCCTTCCCTGGATTCACTACATGCAAAACCAAAGTCACCTCCATATCTACTACCCTTGCTCTCTCCACTGACTTTTCTCTGACAGATCCCATCAAGCCAGGCTCCCCCTGGATCAGATCCTACACCAGGTTGTGATGCCTCCCTGGGGCCCCGTCTGGGCTCTGCTGTGGGTCCTGGAGCTGTCCAGGGTCCTGAAACAACCCACCCAGAGACTGGCTTAGTGAATCCAGATGGAGTCAATTAAGGACGCATTCTTGACAAGCCTCATTTGGTTCAGGAAGCTTCTGTTCTGGCTTTCTGCCTCAAGTGCACTTGAGGCAGAAATAGAGGGGGAACAGCCAGTCACTGTCAGCGAACTCTGAAGGCTTACAGCATTTTGCTATTTGCCATGTTGAAAGTAAGGGATTGGTGTGGCAATGTACAAAACCCTACAAGGGAATTCAGTAAGAGTCTTGGGGGGTGGCCTTGCAGTTCACAAGCCTCTTTCACACACACCGTCTGCCCATCCTTGGTGTTGAGGCCAAATTATTGTGCTCATTGTACAGGTGATGAAACTGAGACGTGGAAAACATTTTCTGTTCTGGGGTTGTAGAATTACACTAAAGGAAGATATATGACTCTGAACTTCTGAATTATTCATCTTTATACTTACATTTGTCATCTCAACAAACATATTTTGATAACTGATTTAAAGTTCTTTGGGGGCACATAATGAAATAATGCCATTTGCAGCAACATGGATGGACCTAGAGATGGTCATACTGAGTGAAGTGAATCAGACAGAGAAGGAGAAATATGGTGTATCCCTTATATGCAGAATCTAAAGAAACTGTACAAATGAACTTACTTGCAATATAGAAACAGACTCACAGATTTACAGAAGGAACTTATGGTTGCTGAGGGAAGGATGCAGGGGATGAGATAGGTAGTTTGGGATAGACATGTACGCACTGCTATATTTAAAATGGATAACCAACAAGAACCTATTGTATAGCACAGGGAACTCTGCTCAGTGTTCTGTGGTAGCCTGGATGAGAGCGGGGTTTGGGGAAGAATGGATACATGTGTGGCTGAGCCCCTTTGCTGTCCACCTGAAACTCTCTCAGCATTGTTAATTGGCCACGCAGTGCAATGCAGTGCAGTTTGTGCTCTGCCGTGTTCAACTCTTTGTGACCCCATGGACTGTAGCCCGCCAGGTCCCACTGTCCCCAGAACTCACCAGGCAAGAATACTTGAATGGGTTGTCATTTCCTACTCCAGGGGATCCTCCTGACCCAGGAATTGAACCCATGTCTCCTGCGTTGGCAAGTAGATTCTTTACCACCAGTGTTACCTGGGAAGCCCCCATTAATTGGCTATACTCCAATATAAAATAAAAAGTTAAAAAAATAAAGTTCTTTGGGGGCACAGAGAGAAAAAAATGGTAATATACTTAATAAGATTGTAATCATGCATGTGAGTGTTTGGTGAGGGCAAGTTAGATGAGTTCACAAATAGGGATAGTGGAATACAGAAAGTATCTGCACTTATTCATTGGCTCATTTATTCATTGATCCAATAAGTATATATCAAGTGCCTATTATTAATGCTATGTGCTCAGTACTCTAGTGGGCACTAGAGATGTAAGAGTAAATAAGACAGATTTCAGGGCTTTCTAGGTGGGACTAGTGATAAAGGACCCACCTGTCAATGCTAGGAGACGTAAGAGATGGGGATTCGATCCCTGGGTCAAGAAGATCTCTCAGAGGAGGAAATGGCAACCCATTCCATTATTCTTACCTGGAAAATCCCGTGGACAGAGGAGCCTGGCAGGCTACGGTCCACAGGGTTGCAAACTAAGCACAGAGGCACGCAAGGCAGATTTCATCCCTGCCTAGTCTAGAAAGGTAGATAGTTAAGAGAGAAGTAAATAAGCGATGAAGCCCATTGTTACAAATTTTGATGAATGCTAGAAAATCAGCAAATAAATAAAATACTGAGATGGAATAATGGAGGATTGTGCTTAGGTAAGGTGATTAGAAAAGACTTCTCTGGAGAAGTTGCATTTAAGCTGGAAATCTGGGCTATGGGATGGGTAAGGTGTTCCAAGGAGAGAAAAAAGCATGTGCAAAGGGCCTGTGGTCAGAAAGAACTTGGCATGTTGGAGGAACCTCAGAGGCACTCGTGTGGCTGAAAGAAGTGAGTGAGGGGGCAGTGATTAAACGTAAGATCATAAAGGGAGCTCATGCTGGCCATATAAGGAGTTTGTGTTCCCTCTTTATTTACTTATTTATTTATGGCTGCGCTGGGTCTTCAACTGCTGCATGTGGGTTTTCTCTAGTTGTGCAGAGCAGGGTTATTCTTCATTGCAGTGAACGGGCCTCTCATTGCAGTAGCTTCTCTTGTCATGGAGCACAGGCTCTAGGTGCATGAGCTTCAGGAGCTGCAGGACTCAGGCTCAGTAGTTGTGGCCAGCAGTTTGGTTGCTCTGCAGGATCTAGTTCCCTGACCGAGGATCAAACCTGTGTCCCCTGCATTGGCAGATGGATTCTTAACCACTGGACCACGAGGGAAGTCCCTGTGTTTCTTCTTTGTATTATGGTTTGCTTGATGGCAGGTCTGGCATAAAGCAGGGGATAGTAACTGGAAGTTCTAGGGTGGCTGCCCTCGAAACAGACCCTGAGATAAGAAAGTAATTGCTGGCATTTTCTTTGGGCAGGGATCTTTGAAGGCATCAATATATATGTAGGGGGATAGGGGGAAGAAAGGAGCTAACAAAGGGAAGACACGTTGCAGATTACTGCTTCAGGCAACCGGGGCTCAAACCTTCAGAAAACCTCTGGGAGGGAATGTCCAATCCCTCCTTATGCAGAGCGGTAAGGAGCAGAGGTGTTTTTCTGCCGTTGCCATCAGTCACCAGTTGAAAGCTGCTCCTGAGAATGGGAGACATGAACGCTCCCTTGCGGCCTACTCAGAAGACTAAGCAGGTGGTATTGTGTGTGTTTTCAGTTAGAAGTCTCCCAGCTTGTGTACTTGGGAATAGACCATGTGGAGGGACTGCTCACAGGGCATTTAGGTATCACTATGGTGGGCATCTGATACCCCATCTCTAAGCCACATATGCCTGCTGGGGATGAGGGGAGCAAGGACAAAGGAAGGAGGGGATGCCAAAGACACTGGCAGAAAAAAGGAAAACCTCAGGGATTGGGGGCCACCCTCCCCAGCGACACTGCTGGGAGCAGCTGGCCCAGGGACTGGTTTGAGGCAGGAGGAACAGACCATATCCCTCAAGGTCACGGTCTCACCTGGCTTCTCTGCTCTCCTGGGGATGTGCACCAGATGCCTCTTCTCTGCCAGGCTAAGCAGAGAGCCCCCAGACCTGTTTCCTTTTAGCAACAAGGCTCACTTCTCAGACTCAGCCTCTAATACACCATGAGGCTGAAGACATCATGTTCCATGCATCTCCTATCTCCCTTCATCCTCCATTCCCCCTCCCCAGGTATAAACTTTGCCTCTTAGCACTGGCAAGAGCTTATATTCTAAGGAAACAAGCATGATTTAGGGACCAGTCCCGGGAGGTTGGAAATGGCTTCAGGGGCACATTCAAAATAAGAATTTGTGTTCTGCGCACAGAGTCCTAAGTGATTAACGAGGAAAATCATATACATCTCCCTCAGCTATGTAGGTGATAAAAACCAACATTACTGAACTGTTTTGTAGCTTGTGAAAGACCAGCTAATAAATGATCTCATTTGCTCCCCACAACAACTCAGGGAGGCAAATAATACTGTTAGTCCCACTTAACAGATGAGGGAGCTGAGGTTCAGAACACGTTAAGAGCTTTACCTCAAACCCCACTGGCAATGAGCAGCACAAATGCTGAGTGCTTTCTTTCAGTAGCACACTGAGCTCTTTACCTTGGGGATATCTCAGCATTCTGCCAATGAAATGACAACAGATTCACTACATGACTGTCTATAATATGGATGTTGGAAATGACCTATGTCTACAACCATAGGATAAGAAATACCGTGCAGCCAATAAATTTGAGGATTGAGGTCTATGAAAATAGGTGGGTAAAGGTAAAGAAAATAGCTGACACAATTGTACTACAGGTTGGGGTCTGCAAACATTTTCTGTAAAGGGCCAGATAGTAAATATTTTAGACCTTGTAGGCCCTAGAGTTACACCTGGAGTCTTCTTTCCTTGGCTTTCCAGAAGTGCTAGTGGTAAATAACCTTTCTGCCAGTACAGGAGACATGAGACTCAGGTCCGATCCCTGGGTCGGGAAGATCCTCTGGAGGAGGGCATAGCAACCCATTCCAGTATTCTTGTCTGGAGAATCCCCGTGGACAGAGGAGCCTGGTGGGTTAGGTCCATAGGGTCGCAAAGAGTTGGACATGACTGAAGCAAGTTAGCATGCACACACAGGCCATATGATCTCGGTTACTCAATTCTTTGTAGTGTAAGAATAGACAAAACCGATCTGTAAAGGAACGAATGTAGCTGTATGCCAATAGAACTTCACTTCTCAAATCAGGGAGAGGGCTAGATCTGCCTCCAGGTGGTAGTTTATAAGAAGTGAGGTCCCTCAGTGATGTCTGACTCTCTGCAATCCCATGGACGGTAGCCTACCAGCCTCCTCTGTCCCTGGGATTTTCCAAGCAAGAGTACTGGAGTGGGTTGTCATTTCCTTCTCCAGGGGATCTTCCCAGGGATCGAACTCAGGTTTTCTGCATTGCAGGCAGACGTTTTACCGTCTGAGCCACCAAGGAAGCCCTAATAATAGGGATCAGTAGTTTATACTCATCCTTATTATAGTGAAGACATTCCAGAGTGTATTACTATTTATGTCGCTAGAGGGCGCCCCTCCATTAGTGAGGAGACACGGAGGCCGAGCTCCTTGATTATGGGCGGAGGCCTGAACAAATTAATTAGAGCCAGAATCACTGCGGTTGTTGTTTAGTCGCTCAGTCGTGTCCAGCTGTTTAGCGACCCCACTGACTGTAGCCCACCAGGCTCCTCTGTCCATGGGGCTTCCCAGGCAAGGAATACTGGAGTGGGTTGCCATTCCCTTCTCCAGAGGAATCTTCCCTAACCCAGGGATGGAACTGTGTCTCCTGCACTGGCAGTTGGATTCGTCACAACTGTGCCACCAGGAAAGACACGCAGGCTGGCTGCTTTATCATGAGTGGGGACTTGAAGGAAAGAACTATGGTCAGAATCACTGTAGAAGGACAGAAAACTCACACATTTGCTCACAGAGTATCTGCTGTGTTCCAGGGTCAGGTCAATGGTGCTGGTAAATGCTTGAAAACAGACTCTTGGAAAAAAGAACAACAAAGCGTAACCACCCCCACTATCTAGTATTTGTTGATATTGCAGTGAATCCTTATGTCACAGCTGATCTCAAGCTACTAACTTGCCATCGATCTGTTTACAAAGCTCCTATCATTAAATAACGGAGTCTCTAACACCCTAAATGGGCAAAGAATTTGAAAAAGAATGGATACACGAATCTGTTTGCTGTACATCTGAAACTATGACAACATTGCTAATCAACTGTACTCCAATATCAAAAAGTTAAACAAAAAAAATCAAGACAGAGTCTCACAAACTGATACAAGTCAGCTTCAGCCCACTGCTGACTCATTTTACTTTTTAATTGTTTTTCATTTTAATTACATTTATTTTAATTAATTAGTTCAATTATTTATTTAATTATCAATTACTTATTTGATTACCATTTATAATTATATATTTTAATATATTATTTAATCTATTATTATTTATGATTATATATTTTTATTGCATTTATTTTAATTAATTGTTTTTTATTTTAATTATTCACATTCACTTGACCAGGTGGATGATAAATAATAACAGACAACTAACGTTTGTTGAGCAATTACAATATGCAGATAATTCTGCTGAGTCTTTTACGTGTATTATCTCATTTTGTAGTTCTCAGAACTCTGTTGGTGCAACTCTCAGTCCACTTTGATGTTGCTGTTGTTCAGTCGCTAAGTCGTGTCTGACTCTTTGTGACCCCATGGACTGCAGCACACCAGGCCTCTCTGTCCCTCACCATCTCCCAGAGTAGGTCCTTGTTGGTTATCCATTTTAAATATAGCAGTGTGTACACAAGACATGTATTTTTCCTGAGCCAGATGCATACCCAACGAGAAGGTGTAGAAAGAAGCAGAAGCTAAATCATCTGAAGGGTTTGTGAGCAGGTTTTCTTGGTTAGGTCAGAATGGGTGAGCTCGAAATAATGGAGGGAAATGAGAAAGGTAGAGACAGGTCTGGTTTGGAGTTGCTAAATGCTGCGGGGCATATAATGCTTCTCCAAGCAGAGCAAGACTGGAGAGTTGGAGCCAGGGGGCTAATGGGGAGCAGGACTTCGAGCTGACCACTGTGGATACACCAAGGGATGAGGTCAAATGCCTGGAAGTGACAGTGGAATTGCTAATACTGTCCTTTCAGCCAGTCTGCTTCCATGTGGGAAGGGCTTTCCAGTCTCCTCAAGATCTTGTATGTAAAGGAAAAGGCAATGATACTTCTGCCTTTAGCTCTGTCCATTACCGACTACATGACCTTGGGCAACTCCACTCATTTCTCTGGGCATCTGTTTCCTTATCTTTAATATGAAAGAATGTATGTTAAAGCAGCTAACCCAGTTCTAGCTAGTTGAAACTCTAGCAGTCTTTGCTCATTCATTTCCAAACACTGACATACCTAGCGGTGAGGGGTGGGGCAGCAGTATGTCCATGGTCTTTGCACATAAGCCCAATGTCAGGAACACTGGACTTCCCAGGTGGCACTAGTGGTAAAGAACCCGCCTGCCAGTGCAGGAAATACAAGAGACTCAGGTTCCATCCCTGGGTCTGGGGAAGATCCCCTGGAGGAGGTCACGGCAGCCTACTCCAGGAGTCTTTGCCGGGACAGTCCCACGGACAGAGGAGTCTGGCGGGCTACAGTCCATAGAGTCACAGAGTTAGACACGACTGAAGCGACTTAACATGCACACAGGCAGGAATGCTAGTCCCAGTCATGGCTGTTCCTGCTTTTCTAAACTCTTTTCAGTAAGGGGCACAAACTATAAGCAGGGGTGAAGCCAGGTTTTACATTTCAAGATCTGATCATGATTATAAGGGGCATAAGAAGTAATAATAGTCCTCGTTTTCCTTGACTGTCCATGATGCTGCGATCACCTAGGAGCTCATTTATCCAGAAGTCACTTGTCACTTGCTCAGTGACCTCAGTTATCTAGAACAGAGCTCAGGACCAAGAAAGAAACAACACCCCTCCCTCTACCACCAACGCATGCAAACAAATGCAAGTCTGAGGCAAAAATAGATGCCATCAAATCCAGGGCCTCCCCATGGATCAGCCAACTTATGGAAGAGAACCTCAGTTCTTTATTCAGAACACACTTAGTCTCGTATTAAATGTAAGTTTGATGAGAATGGTAATTGCTTTCCACCCCAAAGGAAATTAGAAGCAATGAATTAGAAGGGATAGTGTGTCTCAATTTCCTATAAGCAAATTCCTTGAAAGCAGGAGGAAGGATCTACTGATTGCTTGACAGTGGAGGGAGATGGAGACCAGGAGATTTCAGGAGTAGATGGAGTATTTGCAGCCATTTGGTGCAGGAGCTTCACCACTTCCATACTTGATTTGATGTAAGGATATCACCATGTCTGAGTACGGTCACTCATGCAAGTAGCAAGCTCATCACAATCACCGAGAAACATTTAAATGGTGCTTAAGAAGGCAGGGCACTGAAAGATTTATTTTGGAAGGATTTCTCTCCAACATGATCTTGTTTTAGTTTCCCCTTAAAGAATCTCATCCTGTCATGATGCTAAGTCGCTTCAGTCGTGTCCGACTCTGCAACCCCAGAGACGGCAGCCCACCAGGCTCCCCCGTCCCTGGGATCCCCCAGGCAAGAACACTGGAGTGGGTTGCCATTTCCTTCTCCAATGCATGACAGTGAAAAGTGAAAGGGAAGTCGCTCAGTTGCGTCCAACTCCTAGTGACCCCATGGACTGCAGCCCACCAGGCTCCTCCATCCATGGGATTTGCCAGGCAAGAGTACTGGAGTGGGTTGCCATTGCCTTCTCCGCATCCTGTCATAGGGACATTTTATATGCATGGAAAAATTCCTCTCCTGGGAAGGCTGGATGACTGGGACATTGCTACAGCCTCTTGAGCTCCTTCCGATTAGCTGTAAAAGGTGACAGCCCTCGATGTAAAGCAGGCCTTTTTTCATCTGTTCTGAAACCCTCTCTCTTCATTCTCTTGGTTGTAGAATTTGATGAGCAGATTCATTTCCACCTTCTACCTTTCTTTGTGAATTTGTGCACTTTGACTAGGACCCCTTTAGGGCTGCCTCTTCACAGAACTGAGGCAGTTGGATCCTTACAATCTCTTCTCTGTTGTGGGGGGCCGGCCATCTGGTCGTCTAGTCTGCCGCCCCTTTCCAGCGACGGTGCCTCAACACCGTGACCCATGGTCACATCCTCTCTGAAAACTCCTCTGATGCACCATCGTTTGTCCCAGTAAGTTAAGGATTCCTTCTTCTTGGCCACATGACTTCCTTCTCATATTTTTTCACTGTTCATGATCTGCCCCCTGCCCTTTTTTTTAGAGCACCTTTTTTTTTTTTTAACAAGTTTAAAAAAATTATTTTTGGCTGCACTGGGTCTTCGTTGCCTCTCGAGGGCTCTCTATAGCTGCAGTGAGCGGGAGCTACCCTTCATTAACATCCATGGTCTGCGGAGCACAGGCTCTAGGGCACATGGACTTGAGTAGTTGCGGCACATGGGCTCAGTACTTGTGGCATATGGGCTTCGTTGCTCTGCAGCACGTGGGATCTTCCTGGATCAGGGATGGAACCGGTGTCCCCTGTATTGGCAGGCAGATTCTTTACCACGGGACCACCAGGGAAGCCCTTGAAATCTTTTTCCTTTAAAAGAAAGTTCTTCAAAGGAAAGTTCTGGGTCTTAGGCAGGTCTGTATCTCTGAAACAGAAGAGGGTCTGTGGCCACCATGTTTGTGTCCCGCTCCCTTTAAGAGCACCAGCTGCAGGGTACCTGGCAGCCTCCTTGCTGTATCTGTGGATTCTCCCTGCACTCAGGCTTGGGCCAAGCTTCCCTACCCATTCTGGCCCAAGACTCAACACTTGAGGAGGACCAGAGCCGTAACTTCTTGCCTAACTTGGACTTTCTCCAGGGAGCAGCCTTTGCCTGAGTTCTCTCCACCAGCTGGGCCGACTCTACCTCAGAGGCACCTGTGATCTGAGTGTTTTGTTTTTTTTTTTAATCTCTGTCCTGCCTTCCCTCTCTCTCGGGTGTCAAAGTTTCATCCGAGACTGAGGGCTCTCCCCCTCTGCTCATGGTTTCTTTATTCTTCATAGGCATTTCTCCCAAGAGTGTCCTGCACATCTAATCCAATCTAGGTGTCTACTTCTCAGAGAACCAAAACTCACAGTGTATCTGATGCATGTGTGTTTCCGTGCTAAGTCGCTTCAGTCCTGTCCAACTCTTTGTGACCCTATGGACCATAGCCCACCAGGCTCCTCTGTCCACAGGATTGTCAGGCAAGAATGCTGGAGTGGGCTGCTGTGCCCTCCTCTAGGGGATCTTTCCAACCCAGGGATTGAATCTCTGTCTCTTATGTCTCCTGCGTTGTCAGGTGGTTTGTTTTTTTTTTTTTACCACTGGTGCCACCTGGAGAGCCCATCTGATGCATAGTTGATACCAAAAAAAAGCCAGTTGAGCTGAATTTATTGTAACTTTATTGGTCATCAGATATGGTATTTTATGTATCATCTTTTCAGTCCATGGGTTCTATGGTTAATGTGGTTGGTTAATCATACAACATCTGTAGTTGTTGTTCAGTCGCTTTAGTCATGACCCACTCTCTTTTGTAACCCCATGGACTGTATGTAGTCTTCCAGGCTCCTCTGTCCAGGGGATTTCCTAGGCAAGAATATTGGAGTGGGTCGCCATTTCCTTTTCCACAGGATCTTCCCAACCCAGGGATCAAGCCTGCATCTCCTGCATTAGCATGCGGCTTCCTTACTATTGAGACACCTGGGCAGTCCTACACCACCAGCCAGTGCCTCCTTAAACAAACCTGACTATCTGTATGAGTTGGGATCATCACAGTGGACATTTGTTGACCAAGTAGTGAATGCACTGATGCCCTCAGAATCTACTGAGATGTTGGAGCCTGTTTGCCCAAGTATGAGTGACCCCAGAGAACTACTCATTGAGTTATTGTGTCTATTTTTCAATAGTTTTATTTCTCTGTCTCTGCCTTTTCTATCAGTGTTTTTAAATGCTAGAGATGGGAGGGATTTCAAAGATCATTCCTCAGTAGATCGTTAGCACGTGTAATCACTCAGGTGTGCTGGACACTCTGGATTAGATGAGAAACAATCTTTTCCCTCAAAGTGGGAACAAGTTTCAGCCTCATTTTACAGATGACAAACCAATTTGGCAACATTTCTCAGCAGAGCCATCATGAAAAGGAAAATAAAGAAAGCTAATATATAGTGACAGCAAAAGATTTCTTCAAGATAGACAGGCGTGGATCCAATCTGAACCTTTATAGCATCCCCTGGGCGCCATGTCTGAGTTAGTTCATGATAGACATAGAATCACCTGCTTTCCCAGCCTCACTGGCAGTTCAAGATTCCTCTGACTCATCAACACACTGAAAAAGATGTTACTGTGAGCTGATTCCCTCTACAGCAACCTCATGCTGCTCATTTAAGTGTTGATTTATCCTCATGCTGCTCCTGCTGCTGCTAAGTCACTTCAGTCATGTCTGACTCTGTTTATCCTCATGAGAGAATAAGAAATGCAGTGAGTTGAGAATGACCTGTACATCAGCTTGGAGGAATCTTGCTTTCCTGCTTGATGCAAAGAAATTGGGCTTTGGAGACCTCGGTCTCCTTCCACCTCTGCCACTAGCTCTCCACGGGACCTTGGATGTGTCATCTAATCTCTTAGGTATAATTATTAATTTTATTCTGGCACATTCTTCAGCAGGATCATTCATTCATCCAGCAAGCATTTTTATAGCACAGTACATCAGGCACTGTTCTAAGTATTTCACAATCTTCCCAACAACACTATGAGATGTGTCTACTATGGTTATCGCAGTTTTACAGATAGGGAAAGTGAGGATCAGAGAAGCTAAATAACATGCCTAAGGTCACACTTCTAGTAAATAGCAGACCTGGGATTCTAAGCTAAGCAGTCTGGTTCCATTTCTGCCTTATACACAGTTGCTACACTGAGGGACAGAATGTTCTGGAATTCCTTCAAAATGGAATTTGACTCATTGAAGTAGGCCTGGGGAAAGAGAGGAGGGAAAGAAAGAGGTGCAGACTCAAGAGGAAAGAGAAAGGCACAAGGAGGGATGGGGGGTCGTCCATGAGAGGGGTCATGAGGTGGAGGAGAGCAGGCTGGCTAGGAAAGTAATGATCACCCTAAAACCTGGGCTGGGGACAGTCTTCAAAGAAGATAATCCCTCCATTAAATGGCCTAGGAGAAAGTAGGCAGAGGAGGGAGCTCTCGGGCAAATGGATTTATTCTAGGGACAGACACTTATCATCCAAGAGACAGTGTGATGGTAAACAGGCCATCCATCCCCACGCTGATCGGGTTCTGGGAGAGGAGGTCAGGGGCAGGGAAGTGTCAGGCCACTCATTCCTTACTGCCTGAGCACCTGGCAGGTGCCAGAAATGGGAAAAACTATATAAAAAGACATAGTCTTGCCTTGAGGTAGTCATAGTCCAGTCCTGGGGGGAAGAAGACAGATAAAGTAAGAAGCATAATGTCTTGATCATGAGAATGATTATGTATGAGGCAAGCTCTAAGATTTCTTCCAGGGATTCCCTGTCTCTTGAATTCACATCCTTGTGTGATCCCTTCATTTGAGCGTAGGTTGGATCTATAGACTTAACTTCTAAAGAATAGAATACAGTGGTCATGATGAATGTTGCATCTGAGATTAGGTTATAAAAAGACTGTGGCATGTGGCATTCCTCTCTCTGTCTCTTTGTATCACATGTGCTGAGGGAAGCAAGCTTCCATGTTGTGAGCAGACCGATGCCCCTAAGGCGTGGTGGGCAACTGAGGCCCTCTGTACAACAACCCACGAGGAAGTGAAACCTGTCAACACCAACCACAGGGGTGAGCTTGGAAGTGGACCTGCGGCCCTAGTTGAGCCTTGAGATGACAGCAGACCAGGCTGACACCCCCACTCTAACTTCAAGAATGACCTTGAGCCAGACTCACCCAGCTAAGCTGTCCCAGAAACCCTGAGATAATAGATACTTGCCATTTTAAGCTGCTACATTTGGGGTTGATTGTTACACAGCAATAGATAACTAATACGTGACAGCATAAAAGGCTTTTCCAGAGAAGCCTTATAGAGGAAGTTATAGTCAAACTGAGATGTAAAGCAACAGATTTTGCCAAGCGAGAAAGGGTATAAACTGGAATAATCATAGAAACCAGAGTAAATAGTCAAAATTTGAACTGGATGGTATGTAGAGTGTCTCTTAGGTGTGTTTGGGGCAAAAGTGGGAGATGAGGCCAGAAAAGTGAATAAGTGTATAACATAGGCTAAGGAGTTTCAACTACAAAATCAGATTTCCCTTCACGAATTACTGTGCAGAGATTTGGGTGGGTTATCCGAATGAAAAAGTAAAGGAAGGCCAAGAATCAGAAAAATCTTTGGAATATTGGACCCTTTAAGCCTGTAAATTCAGCAGCCTTCACTGCAACTGATTTTCAAGGCTACAGTCCTCTCTCCCTCAGGAGTTTTATTTTATTCTTCGAATCATTCTTTATTGTCATTAATGTTATAATAAAATGTGATGCATGTAGCTTATTTCATGATTATGGGGCCCAACCAAAGACTTACTGACACTGCACACCCCCCACAGCCTCAGACATAGATCTTAGGGGTCCCTTGGAACTTCTGCACTTCATGTCATAGATATGGAAAATGAAATCGGGAATAGACCCTTGCCCTCCTTCTCATAGCCTGTAAAGGGCTCCTACCCTATTTATAGCTTAGTTGGGGTTATAATGCAGTGGTTAGTGGGAAGGTTGTGAAGTCAGAGAGGCTTGGGTTAAAATCCTGGTTTTCTGCACCATCTTAGTGAGCTTGGATAACTTAAGCCCTCTGAGTCTCAATTTCTTCACCTATAAAACATGGATTGGAGTTGTGCCAACATTACAGGTTGTGGTGTGGATTAAATGAGATGACATGGGTGGAGGGGTGTGCCTGGACAGAATATCCTTGCCAGGAATATTGGTTACCATTATCTGTGATGCGATGGAAGGTTCTCTCCCACTCAATCTTATTTTCTTTGTCCTACCTTTCCCCTGTTGCTGACTATAGAATGATTAGGCATATGAATCATGACTCTAAGTCCTAATTACATGTTATCAGAATCCGTAGACTGGATGTACTATTATCTGTGGCTGTATATCAATTTACCCCAAAACTAGGTAGCTTACAATGACACATTTATTATCACACAGTTTCTGTGGGTCAGGTATCTGAGCACAACCTAACCTTGGCTTCAGGGTCTTTCAGAGGCTGTGGTCAAGGTGTTGGCCAAGGCTAGAGCCTCATATGAAGGGCTGACTGGGGAAGCATGGCTTCCCAGATCACTTCTTGCTGGCAGGGTTCATTTCTTTGAAGGCTGTTGGACTGATGGCCTCAGTTCCTTGGTGACTGTTGCCTGGAGGTCACCCCCAGTTTCTTGCCAGGAGGTCATTTCATCAGAGCAAGCACACAAGAGTCAGAGTGAGAATGCCAGCAAGAGAGTCATGACCTTTTCTTTTTTGGTTATGACCTTTTGTAACCTAATCTCAGTGGTGGAATCCCACCATATCTGCCATATTCTATTTACTAAAAACAAAGGACTAGAATGTCCTGGTGGCCGAGTGGTTAAGGATCCACCTTTAATGCTGGGGACATGGGTTCCATCCCTGCTCCAGGAAGGTTCCACATTCTGCAGGGCAACTAAGCCTGTGTTCCACAACTACTGAGTCCTGAGCACCCTAGAACACATGTTCCACAACAAGAGAAGCCCATGTGCTGCAACTGGAGAGTAGACCCTGCTTGCTGCAACTAGAGAAAGCCCATTTGTACCAATGAAGACCCAGCACAGCCAAAAATAAATAAATATATTTTTTGAAGAGTTTCCACAATACTAAAAAAAAAAAAAAGAAAGTGAAAGAGTGGATCCAGCCCACACTCAAGAGGTGGGGATTACAGAAGGACACACATGTATCAGAAATCACCAGGGACCATGTCATGAGCTTGCCTACCATGCCAATGGCCTAATTTGCATATATGTAAAACCTACAGCCAGACGGGTAGAAGCGCAGTTGGCATATATAGTGATATCAGCGTGGTAGGATTTACAGAGGATAAAAGCTCACAGCTCAGTAACACTTGCTCCCATGGCAGGAGTCCATGCTATCTCTTGCTCTCCAAACACTTGAAGATTGAGTCTCTGTTCACAGACTCTGGTCTTCATTGTGATAAGCACCCTCAGGTAGGGTCCTCTCCAGAGTGATGGCTGAAAGAGCTACCAGGAAAAGAGGCTGTCTCAGCACTGACCTAGGGGTTAAGTACCATGACCTTCTACCCCAGTCCCTAATCTCTCCTCTCCTCTGCCCAACTGTGTGTGGGGGTGTGCATTAATAAGAAGGGTTACTTTAGATCGATGAGATTATTTTATACTGCGTGATCTTTTGTTATGTTGAAAAATCCTATGAGAAGTTTAAATTACTTGATGAGGCTGCTTCTGGTTGATTTCCACTTTTAATATCAAAACAAGTGGGGTGAATGTAATGAGGTTCATTATAGATTTAAGACCTTTCTGGAGCTTTTTTTTTTTTTAAACATTTATTTATTTCTGGCTGTGCTGGGTCTTTGTGGCTACAAAGGCTTTTCTCCAGTAGCGGCGAGTAGGGGCTGCTCTGTAGATGAGTGTGCAGGCTTCTCATTGCAGTGTCTTCTCTTTTGCAGAGCATGAGCTCTAGGGTGCTCTGGCTTCAGTAGTTGCAGCTCCCAGGCTTGAGAGACTCAACAGTCATGGTACACGGGTTTAGTTGCTCCGAGGCACATGGGATCTTCCCAGATCAGGGATCAAAACAGTGTCTCCTGCATTGGCAGGTGGATTCTTTACCACTGAGCCACCAGGGAAGCCTTCTTCTGGAGCTTTAAGACTGGTCATTCTCTCCATTCAGACTCTGTGGTCACACGTCCACTTAGTCCATCAGCAGGTCTTTGAATCCCAATCCCATCAGAGCTTTAGGACCCTGTTGGGAATTTCTCTGAAGCTGGCTCAGGGGTGAAGGTTCACAGAAGGAAAGTGACCTTGGAATCCAAAGCAGGATTGGGAAAACAAGTGGAGTCCCCACCGCTCAGATGCCACGTTGAGCATCCATCCCAAAGGCATCTCTCAAGAAGCTCATATTACGTCTGAGACACGAGAGGTCAGCTAAGCCCACATTCAAATTTTCATTCAGTGTCTCCTCCAGTGCTCACTGCTCTCTCAGGTATGTGTCCTTCAACTAACTATGCGGTCCTTGTCCCTGTGTGTTTACAGAATTTCATGGCCTCTGCATAACAGTCAGGAGACGTATACATTATTGACTGCAAATTATGAAGTATGAACTGAGATCCAGAGAGATGCAGTGACTTAGGGAGCAGGAGGCTGAGCCAGGGCTGGAATTCCAGTCCATGACACTCCAAATTCTAAGTGAAAGTGAAAAGGGAAGCTGCTCAGTTGTGTCCGACTCTTGGTGACCCCATGGACTGTAGCCTACCAGGTTCCTCCGTCCATGGGGTTTACCAGGCAAGAATACTGGAGTTGGTTGCCATTTCCTTCTCCAGAGGATCTTCCCAACCCAGGGATTGAAGCCGGGTCTCTCACATTGTAGGCAGACACTTTACTGTCTGAGCCACCAGGGAAGTCCAAATTCTAGGAAGTTTCCAAAAGAGAGCTCAGGACCAGCTCACAAGAGCCAGGACTTCTAATGAGTCCTAATCATGGAGGATAGTGTCCACATCTGTCATCCCTGGAGATGGCTCTAACAAATGAGGATCTAGAGACCCCCTCCCACCCTGGCCTAGTCTTGCATCCTCCCCTCCCACAGCCCAGCCAGTGCTTATCCACCCCCCAAGCTTCAGCTTGGCGGCCACATCTCTGACATGGCCACCACACCCCAGTCCCTGAGAAGGCTCCTGCCACAACACAGATGCATGGGGTTATAAGTGTTTGTCTCACCCCCAGAGCATGCATTCTGGAGGATAGGAGTTGGGTCCCATCGCCAGCACCTGGCAGAGTGCCTGCTACCAAACAGGCACTCGGTAAAAGTGGCCGGAGCTTAGGGGATGATGTAGCCATTTCCCAGCAGGACCTCCCAGAACTGGTTGCTTTAAGTGAAAGTGAAAGTGAAAGTGAAGTCGCTCAGTCGTGTCCGACTCTTAGCGACCCCATGGACTACAGCCCACCAGGCCCTCCGTCTATGGGATTTTCCAGGCAAGAGTACTGGAGTGGGGTGCCATTGCCTTCTCCGTTAACAGCGGCAAGGCATATTATATTTACCTGGAGCTGGTATACTTGGTGATAGCCTTAGTGCCCTCGGACACGGCGTGCTTGACCAGCTCCCCAAGTAGCAGCAAGCGCACGGCAGTCTGGATCTCCCTGGATGTGACAGTCGAGCGCTTGTTGTAATGCACCAGGCACAATGCCTTGCCAGCGATGCACTCAAAAATGTCGTTGATGAAGGAGTTCATGATTCCCATGGCCTTGGACGAGATGCCCGTGTCTGGATGGACGTGCTTCAGCACCTTGTACACGTACACGGAGTAGCTCTCCTTGCGACTGTGCTTACGCTTCTTGCTGTCCTTCTTCTGGGCCTTGGTCACAGCTTTTTTAAAGCCCTTTTTAGGGGCAGGAGCAGACTTAGCTGGTTCACACATGTCTATAATGACAACACCCAACTGAAATGATGCCCTGAGTTCTGTGTTCTCTCCATTACAGCACCAACCTCACTGGTGGCCGTAGAATGTTTTTTCAACTGGCCTCCTGCCTTAGTGTGTGTTCTTCCCAAAGTAGACCTTGAGATAAAGGTCTGGGTGCAAGTCGTTTATGGGGGCGGGGACAGCAGGATGAACTGTGACTGAGGGGAGATGGTGAGCAGGGAGCAGGTTCTGGCTGTGTAACTGCAGCTCCATTACCCTGGAGTACTGGGACAGGTGAGATGGAACCCAGCTCAGGATTGATGGGCTGGGGTGAGGAAGCTCAGAAATGCACCAGCCAACTCCCCTTCCTCAGTGACTTCTCCTGTTCCTGGGCCACTAACTCCCCAGCACTCCCTGCAGCCATTGGTGCACATGGAAACCGTAGATGACCTCTGGGGTAGGACGAGGGAATGTGAGAGCGAGGTGTCAAGAGAATCTGCTTGCTTCTCATTGGGTAGCAAACGCTTTCATAAGACTCACAGCTGAAACTTATTGACAGCTTGCTACATGCCAGGCAGTTCAGTTCACAAAGAGTCGGACACGACTGAACTGAACTGACTGAGACCCCTAGATCTGCAGCTGAAATGACTTATTTGGGGGTGGCTATGGGTTGCCAAATATACAGGCTCGCCCTTTTTGTGATGATGTCAGAGCTGAAAGGACCCTCTCTTGTAGATCCTCTGTCCAAGTCTTCATGGTTCAGATGGGAAACTGAGTGTGGCAGTAGGCAATCAATCCCCCAGAACCACACAGCAGAACCGATGGGAAAATCCGGTTCTCACTTATGCACTGATAGTTTCCATTAACACACACATCTTTGGAGCCTCCCAGTGAACTGTGCAAAGGACATCAAGTTGGTTCTTCCCCCGGCCCCTGGCCTCATCACCTTCATCTGTAGACAGCAGAGAGATGCTGCCTTGCTGTGCGGGCTGTGAGGGTAAAAGGAGTTGGCAGATGTGAACCTGCCGCTGACCGCCCAGCCCCCAGTTGGTGCAGAGTTCACGTGGCGCTGACCCCTAGCGCCGATGCAGCCTAACCTACAAGGGATTCTGGGCCCACAGCTGCAGCCAGTGATGTGGGGCGGGCACAGAGGACCCTCCCACCAGAAGGAGGAGCCTCTCATAAGCGCTCTGCTCCTTGCGTGCTGAGTGGCGGCCATCAGCGGGAGCTGAGAGGCAAATATCACCCCCTGGTTTGTGAGCAACGCCCAACAACGTCCCAGGAGCGAGGACTGGAGCAGAAGGGGAGAAACAGACAAGGGCGGCCACCCTGCTGGGACAGTCAGGCAGAGAGGACCTGTAATTACCGTGGGACTCCCGGAGAGTTTCTTGGTCTCTCTGCTCCTCCGTCCCCACCTGTGAAATGCACGATGGAGTGAGACGGCTAAACTGTTGTGATTTTTGCGATCTTGGGACGTGACAACGTGTCATTTGACTGCGTTTGGCAAAAATCCTCCTGCTGGCTGGAGGCGCATGGCTTGGAGGAAGACGGAGGTGGGTGATCGTGGTTTGACTCGGTTCAGCTGTTGTGACCAGGTGGAATGCTGGGCGAGGCATGGATTGCTGTGGCGTGGGAGGCGTGGCCCTACCTTCTGGGAGGGAAGGGGGCTGCAGGCCACCAAAGCTAACATTGATGGGCCCTTCTGAGCACTCCGTCTGCTTGCATTCACTGCATCACCACCAGGCCTCACGGACTAGATAGGGGATGCCTGAGGGAATTGTGAAGGAGAAGAGGTTTGAGCGGGTCCTGGAAGGATGGGTAAGGTGGAATGCGGGTGGAAGGGCACCTGCCTTGGGGCAGATGCAAGGGAGCAGGAATATGATTGAGCTAGGGCAAACATGGAGGGCTCCAGGGGGAGAAATCTGGCCGTGGTACTCAGTGGGAAGTGGCTGTGAACGTGGGCAGAGAGGAGCGTGGGATTTGCACTGAGTGCTGGAAAGGCTTCCACGGCTCCCTGAGTACCCTTCTACCCCCTCCTCCGCCCAGGTATGGAGTCCTGCTGTGTTTTCAGGGTGTGGGGGGGATGATGAGGGGAGTTGTCTAACTACAGAGACTTGGTTGCCTGGATTAATCTGCCTCCTGTTTTGCTGCTGAGAGCACAGTCTCCAGAGGATATTTGTTGCTGTTCTAGTTAAGGTCCAAGTGCTCCATTCTTCAAGGGAAATATAGCACAAGAGACATCTTTAGGTTGTGTGAGAGCGTTCAGCCGTGGGAGATAGCCAGGACAGAATATGGGAGTCAGGGTAGAGAGTTGGGGTGTTTGGCAGTCAGGATGGGCTGGCCTGAGGTCTGCTTATCTGGATTTTTTAAATGTTGCACAAAAGCCCCTTTTGCCTTTCTTTGTGGTTCCTAGCATTTATGGACCCAAAGATGACTATAGAGATCTGAACATCTCTCAAGGAGCTCTTTAGGATGTCTGCTGGCTTCCTTCATGGTCCAGATCCAACACCATCAGGGTTGGTTTTGTGGTTCATACTGAAACGTCACCAAGATGTTTTACAAAATGAGTGCAAAACAGTGTAAATTGAGAACTCAGTTTCTTAGTAATAACATGTATTTAGTGTGTTTGGAAGGAAAACAGCCTGAATTATAGGCAAGTGTGATGATCAAGATCTGACATAAACATATCAACAAAGATGAAATGCAGACACAGAAATCAGGAAAGCCTTTCTCATACCAGGCAGGGCATGTTCCCATGCCATCTCCTTCCCTTGGCAGAGCTGGCGGGACACATCACAGGCTGGCAGGGGCCGGGCCTTTGGCTAACGGTGCAGGCAAAGCCTGGGTTGCTTTGATCTTTGGGCCCTGAGTCACCTGGAGGAGGCGTTTCAGTGCTGTGTTTCAGATGCTGGGCAGAGCCTTTGCGCCTGGGACCAGGGGCTTTCCAGTGGGCGGGGCTCCACAGATTTGGCCAGACTGCCTGCAGCGGCTTCTCCTCCTCCTGGCTGTGCTCACAAGGGATCCTCAGCTTCTGAAACTCAACTCATATTCTTTTTGGCATCTCCTGCTGACTTCTGTATTGGTTTGTGCTCACTTTCCCTCTTTAACCGAAACCATCTCTATTTACTGATTCTTGGTGCTGAAAAAGCTCAAGTACTGACCCTCCAGGCTTCTGTTTTTGTCTTCTTTGCCCAGGTCTGTGATTTCCTGGGTATAAACAATGCTTGATCTGGTTTATAGCAATTCCTAAGGATTGATTGCTTTTTAAAAATCTGCCAAAGAGAAGTGCCTGGAATGGCAATTATTATTTTTATGAAACAGGGCAGAGATGTTGGGCCTGGTGAACACTTTTGCCCACTTCAGGGGAAGGTTGTAGGCAAGGTGGGGGTGTCTTTAAGTCAAAAATTTCTCAGCCTCTCTGAAAGTCCTTAAGAGCGAAGGGTTGTTTTTGCTTTCTTATGTTTTAATAGCTCTTGTCTAGACATTCAGGAGCCTTGTGATACGTAACATGGCTCAGCAACGTTTATTTATTTAATAAAGCACTTTTGCATATATCAGATTGTAGTGGTTTAGAACCTACGTTATTGAAGACACATATTGAACATATTGAAGACACGCTGCTCACATTCAAGTAATGGGCTTGCTGTTGTAGGCTGTGTACCCCTGAGAAACTCGCTCTCCCTGGGCTCAGGTTTTTGTTTTTGTTTTTTTTTTTTTTTTTTTTTTTTCACAAAATGGGGGCAATAATATACTTAAGTCACAAATTATTGTGGGGGTGGATAATAAGACATGTATCTAGTAGGTCTACATAGGCATCGACGAGTACTACTACTGTAATTATTATTACATTTTCTCTCATGGTCAATTGTTTAGGCTAGAGGCATGATCCAAATTATGCCGGCTCCAGCTGCCGCTTGCATGTGCACCAGCCCCAAGCCCCATAAGCTCACCTGGGCCCCTGGTGTTTGGAGAGCTCCCAGGGGCCACCTCACCTGCACATGGCATCAAGCCCACTTCCTGGGTCACACACATGTCCTGGCAGGCACAGTCTTTGGCTAATCACCCCTGTCCCTCTCAGTCCTGCCAGACACTAGGGCGGCTTCATTGGCATCTCCAGGTGTGACTGCCTCTTGCTCTGCTCAGACAGTCTGGGAGTCCTTCCAGAACCATTGGAGGGGCCAGAGCCTCTAACTGCAGCGTGGTCCAGAGTGGAGCAGGGAGAATGGCTCGCTGCCTGCGGATCTGCACTCTTGACACAGGGCTCAGCCCTTCCGAGGTGGGAGATTTCCACCTCCCTCCCGCCAAAAGAAAAGCCACCCTGCCCGACATGGGTGAGCAGTGGAGGTTTTTCTGGAGATAAGACCAAGGATGTGCTTTCATTCCCAGTTGGTGTGGTAGTAAAGAATCTGCTTGCCAATGAGACACAAGAGATGCGGGTTTGATCCCTGGGTTGGGAAGATGCCTTGGAGTAGGAAATGACAGCCCACTCCAGTATCCTTGCCTGGGAAATTCCATGAACAGAGGAGCATGGCGGCCTACTGTTTGTCACATCACAGAGTCGAACACGACTGAGTAACCGGGCACACACACGCAGCAAACCATCTCAGTAACACTCTTTTTTTTTTTTTTTTTTTAAAGCATACTCAGATTCTCTTCCCTCTCATCTTCTGCTGGGAGGCCTCCCTCAGCCTTTCTCCTTCCCTTTCCTTTTACTTATTTTTGGTTATTTGGAATCATTTCCATGCTTTGCCTGTCCCCTGGTATCTTGCTCACTTCGACCCCCAAGGGGCCCATCAGAACTGCTTTTTAACACAGGAGACCCCTGGTTATGAACGAGTTCTCTCTCATACCAGCTGCTGAGAACCATTTCTTCCTATGTTGCACAAAATGGGGTTACCACACCTTGGGGGTCATTGCCTTCTGCCTCGCAGACCAGCTTTATCATCAGTGTTTTCAACTGTACTCAATTCTGGATTGTCTTCCAACTCACAGCAGCTCATGCTGCAGAATTTGCTTTGTCCAGTGCCAAGCCCTCCTGACTTAGAGATGCCCATGGTGTGGTGTTGGGCTCTCTGGGGATGGGTGGCCCCCTCCCCACTGGCTACAGTTGTCTTTACAACAGGGGTTCCATGCCTTATGCTACAGTTACCCATTGAGAATACCCCGTGATGGCCATCCTCACTTAAGACCAGCCCATCCCAGTCTGTACCTTCAGGAAGGTTACCAAAACTCCCACCCTTTTACTGGATCCATGTGAGGGGCCATGACCTCAGAGTACTCAGGGGTCAGGCCATTTGTGCCCCAGCTTCTACCCATTTGTGGTGAAAGGTCTTATCTGGCTGGATCACAGAGCACCTGCATCTCAATTACCTGGTGAATGTGGAAAAAAAAATTGCCTGGGCTTTCCCAAGACCTAGCAAATCAGAAGCTTGGGGGTTAGGGATGAAGAACTTGAATTTTTAACCAGAGTCCTAGCTAATGCTTCTACACGCCAAGGTTTGAGAATCACTTCTCTAGACCCCTCAGAGCCCCTTGCTGAGCCACTGTGGACATGGCATGTGAGTGAGAAATCAGCTGCTGTGTTAAGCCACTAAAATTTCAGGATAAATTTGTTATCACAGCCTGTGTGCTATGTCGCTTCAGTTGTGTCCAACTCTGTGCGATCCCATAGAATGTAGCCTACCAGGCTCCTCTGTCCATAGGATTCTCCAGGCGAGAATACTGGAGTGGGTTGCCATTTCCTTCTCCAGGGGATCTTCCCAACCCAGGGAGTGAACCTGCATCTCTTATGTCTCCTGCACTAGCGCCACCTGGGAAGCTGTGTTATCACAGCCTAGCATTACCCCTACCAATATCCAGGCTAAATTCATCATCTCTCAGTGTGTGTAATGAGATTTTCTTCAAGCTCCAGTAACAGTGCCTGGTGACCCAGTCCCTGATGGCAGTGGGTGGGGCTGGGACACCAGGGTGTCAAATGTCAGGGGTGCTCACTCTTGAGTCTGTCCCAGTGCAGGGTCAATCCTGGGGAGGTAGCACCTCATTAAATTTCACACCCTGGGATCTTCTCTTGCCTCACCCTGGTCCTGGCTCTGGAAAGGACCTTGGAAGAGCCCAAGCTATTGATCTATGCGTGGGTGTTGGGAGCTCCTGCTTCTTTCAAGGAACAAATAAAAATGATCTATACCTGCCCCCTCCTTCATGCAGCCAAGACTTGCTGACACACGCCTGTCAGGGCTAGGCACTAGCTGTGACTAACCTGAAAGTGCAAGTCGCTCAGTCATGTCCCACTCTTTGCGACCCCATGGGCTATATATATAGTCCATGGAATTCTCCAGGCCACAATACTGGAGTGGGTAGCCTTTCCCTTCTCCAGGGGATCTTCCCAACCCAGGGATCAAACCCAGGTGTCCTGCATTGCAGGCGGATTCTTTACCAGCTGAGCCACAAGGGAAGCCTGAGAATACTGGAGTGGGTAGCCTATCCCTTCTCCAGGGGATCACACAGTCAAACGAGGAGGCAGATGAATAAGGAAATCATGGGGCCGTTGGTTCTGAAAGGAGGGGATGAGCCGAGAGCTCGGGAGTCGGGACGAGGAGAGGCCAGCTCAGCTCCCCTGGCAGACGACCATGGGAGAGCCTCACAGAGTGGTGCCCCATGCTTGTGCTTGGAGGAGGGTGGGGTGAGTGTAATTGATGATGCTCATTCAGATACCCCAGTTGGCTGATGATTTGTAACAGGGCTCTCAACATCACTGAAGCACAGACTTGGTCTGGCTTCCTAGAGAGGGTGATTCCAGAACACTCACCCACGGAGGAGGGCACATGCCAAGTGCTGGTGCCTGGTCATAGGAAGTGCTCAGGAAAGGTCATTTCCATTGACTGGCGTTGAGCTGTGGGAATGGTCAGAGGGGGAGAGGAGGTGAGAAGCTCTATTATGAAGAAATTGATGAGAATTATTAAAAATCTTAGTAATATTAAATGAATATTTAGGATTTGCCAGGCATGGGCCTGAGCACTTTACCTGTACAGAGGTCACCAAAAACCCCCTGAGGGGGATGCTTGTATTCATCTCCCGTGCCAGCTGTGATAAAGCACCAGAAACATAATAGCTTAAAACCGCACAGACTTACTGTTCTGCGATTCTGGAGCTCAGGAGTCTGATTCTCACTAGGCTAAAATCAAGGTGTTGGCAGGCCTGTCTTCTTTTTTGGAAGCTCTAGGGGAGATTCATTTCCTTGCCATTGCTAGTTTCTGGAGGGCACCTGCATTTCTTGGCTCGTGATCCCTTCCATCTTCAAAGCCAGCAGTATCCGTTGAGTTCTTCTCAGCTGCCAACACTTTGGCTCTCCCCTGCCTCCCTCTTCCCCCTTTAGAGATGCGTGTGTTTACATTGGGCCCACTAGGATCATGCAGGCTAATCTGTTTATCGTGAGATCAGCAAGCTTAATTCCATCTGCCGTCTTGATTATCCTTTTTTAGGTGACTTGACATGCAGATCCTTGAGGATTAGGACATGGACATCTTTGGGGAGCCTTATTGTGCCTACATGAGAAAGTACTGTTAATGAAAGAGGTGTTATTAAAGGAAAAACAAGCGCTACAACCACAATTAGAAAGTTGACACCATTGACTTATTTGTCAAGGGAAGACATGCAGTGGAGGAAATTCATCAGGTGGCTTCTGGAAGGGAAAATGTCAGGGGGTTTTATGTGTTAGGGAAGGGAAGTTTGTTACTATGTTAATTAGGAATTGCCATTTGCACCCTGGATTGGATAGATGCATCTCTTGGTTTGTACATGGTCAGTTAATAAAAGTCTTGCTGAGTATTGGTCAAGACTGAGCCTTCAGTTAGGTCTATGGATGGTCTTTTGATCTGGGGTCTCTCCAAGTCCATAGACGGTTTATTAGCTGCAGCTGATAATAGCCAGGGTGGTAAGACATAGCACTCAGTGCTGCTGCCCCAAATGGAAGGGCCTTCTTTTATCTCTTTTTGCTCTCAATATACAGATGAGGAAGCTGAGACCTAGATAGGTCATGTTAACTAGTGAATAGTGGAGCCAGGATCCAAACCCGCAAAGTCCGATGCCAAGTCTCCCTTATTAACCACTTCGCTTCAGGACCCAAACTCTAGGCTTGCCTGACACACGTCTCCTGAATCCACCCAAGCCAAGGCAAGAGGCTGCCAATGGAGAATTCAGCAGTGGCTCTTGCTGGAGATCAAGAGGCCTGATGGGAAATTCCGTGCCTATGCTTGCCAGGAGTTTTGGGAAAAGCATTTCCTGAGAGAATGGGGACATTTGTAGATGAAACTCACCAACCATCAGGCAGTGCCTCTTGCAGCAGAAAACATGATCAGCTTCTGACATTAACCCCGGGGCAGGAAGGAGCAGCTCATTAAGCTCTGGCGGGGATGCTGACAGCCGCAGACGGGAGACCATGTTTATAAATGACTTAGAGTGGGGACCAGTGACACCTCATTACAGGCGCCCATCAAGGGCCTCTGCTTCCCTCTTCATCTTCCGCCATCAATCTTCCAGTGCAGAGCCTGTAATTAGGACCTGCATTGACTCTTGATCAATTTGTTTTGTTAGGCTAAGGAGGAACACAGCTGGTTACGTGTACACACTGAAAAGGTTGTCATATGAAAGGGTGTGTGTTTGTGGGGGAGGGTGGGGATCGGGTGGGGGTGTACCCAGGGTGCCTGGCTCGCCTGCAGCCACAGAAACATGCCTAAGGGACTCATTTCCTCTGGGGCCACCATGGCGGCCAGGGATGGCAGTTCATATCCCTGAAATGAGCTGGGGTATCTGATACCGTCATTCATGTATCACATGGAATCACTGGCTCCCATGTACTGAGTGCCTCCTGTGAGCCAGGCCCTGCACTGTACCATGTGAGCTAATTCTTATATCAGACCTACCCGGCTTCTCCGGGGGAAAATGGAAATTTAGTGTGAAAAAATAACTGGCCAAGATCAAGAAAGCCCTGTTTGCGAGGTTGCCTTAAATTGTTGTTTTGTTTCATCACTAAGTTGTGTCCAACTCTTTTGCAATTCCATTTACTGTACCCGTCCTGCTCCTCTGTTCATGGCGTTTCCCAGGCAAGAATACTGGAGTGGGTTGCCATTTCCTTCTCCAGAGGATCTCCCCAACCAGGGATCGAACCCATGTCTCCTGCATTGGCAGGTGGATTCTCTATTACTGAGCCACCAGGGAAGCCCTACATTAAATATATAATGTCTTTTAATGTATACACTGTTGATACTAGGAACTCTCAGCTCAGTGTTGACGTAAATGGGAAGGAAATCCAAAAGAGTGGGGATATGTGTACATGTAGAGCTGATACACTTTGCTGTGTTGTAGGAACTAATGCAGAATTGTAAAGCAATTACACTCCAATTAAAAAAATCGACGACATAGTGGACCAGGAATGGGAAAAGATCTTTGGTTCAGCCCAGTGGGGGACACTGCCGTGTCTAAAGAAAATGTATTGACTTGATGGAGTAAGGGTCAAGGGCTAGAATCAGCCCCAGTCTAGCAAAGAGGAAGCCCTGAAGGCTGTTGTCTGAGAATGTGTGATCTCCTTTGGGGGATTGCTGTCAGAGAGTTTGCTGCAGAGATAAGCACCTCCTTAGACCATCAGACTCTCTCCATCCAGCTGGTCACTTCACCCTTGTCGCATAGCCAGCTCCACTTGCATTGAGTCCAAATCACATGGCAATGGTCTGGTGATGAATTGGCTTCCCCTACAGATTCCCTATGGATAGATAATGGCTGATTTAGCCATTGCACTTATGGTGAATTTAAATGATGGCATTTGGGTATATGCATCAACTTATTGTAAGCTTGGTGAATGAGAGTCTAGCCTTAAGGGATGGCCACAACATTTAGTTATGGATAAGGACAAGATCCTGAGCATTGAGGCTACAGTTAAACAGCTACTCTTAATCAATTATCCTGAGAAATTTGTCCAATGTCTTTCCTGAGTGATACTGGGTCCTAGAGGCTCATCTTAAAATCCATGGCCATTACCTTTTAGTATCAAGGGAAGCAGGGCTTGATATCACCTTTCTAGTCTTTTTAAAAACAACTTGTTTTATTGAAGTATAGCTGATTTACAATGCTGTATTAGTTTGTGGTGGACAGCAAAGTAATGCAGTTATTGTTATGGTTATTCAGTTGCTCAATCGTGTCTGATTCTTTGTGACACCATGGACTGCAGCACACCAAGCTTCTCTGACCTTTACCATCTCCCAGAGCGTGCTCACACTCATGTTCATTGAGTCAGTGATGCCATTCAACCATCTTGTCCTCTGTTGTCCCCTTCTCCTCCTGCCTTCAATCTTTCCCAGCAGGGTCTTTTCTAATGAGTCAGCTCCCTATCCATCTCTCCTCCACCTCACCTTCCTAATCTTGATCTCTTGGTACAGACTTTAGGCAATGAAGGTTCTGCCCTGGAGAAGATGCGATGGAAAGGGAGGTGGGAATGAGGGCTTCAAGATCTCCCAACTCTGCGCGGGAGAGGAAGACACCAGGAGTTGGGCTCTCCAGTCTGCTCTCTGGGTTTTATAAGTTGAGGCTCAGAGTTTGACTCATTCCTCGGTCCTCTCTCTAAGGAGCAACTCAGAGGCTGGGCAGGGCCAGGGGGCCTAGGCCCTGAGGGAGGTAAGAAAATGATGTTCAGTTCAGTTTAGTCACTCAGTCATGTCCAACTCTTTGCGACCCCATGGACTGCAGCACCCCATGCTTCCCTGTCCATCACCAATTCCCAGAGCTTGCTCAAACTCATGTCCATTGAGTTGGTGATGCCATCCAACCATCTCATCCTTTGTCATCCCCTTCTCCTCTCGCCTTCAGTCTTTCCCAGCATCAGGATCTTTTTCAGTGAGTCAGTTCTTTGCATCAGGTGGCCAAAGTATTGGAGTTTCAGCTTCAGCATCAGTCCTTCCAATGAATAATCAGGACGGATTTCCTTTAGGATTGACTGGTTGGATTGCCTTGCAGTCCAAGGGACTCTCAAGAGTCTTCTCCAACAACAGTTCAAAAGCATCAATTCTTCGGTGCTCAGCTTTCTTTATAGTTCAACTCTCACATCCATACATGACTACTGGAAAAACCATAGCTTTGACTAGATGGACCTTTGTTGGCCAAGTAATGTCTCTGCTTTTTAATATGCTGTCTAAGTTGGTCATAGCTTTTCTTCCAAGGAGAAAGTGTCTTTTAATTTCCTGAAAAAAGGATGAACCCCTGACTAATACAGTTCATAATAAAAAATCAGACATGATGTTTTTCTTATGGGAAAAGTCAGTTCTTCCTGAATCTTGAGGAGGAGCCCAAATATAGGCTCAGAATATGCCTGCAAATTCTCTGATGGTCCTCATATTAAAGTGGGGTCTGTCCCCTTTCCTTGAACCCGGATTTACTTTGTGACTGGATGACCAGCAGAGTAGGATGGAAGTGTTGCTTTGTGACTTGCAAGGGCAGGTCACAAGGGGAGATAGAGCTTTCTCCTGGTTCTTTTGCGATAGTCACATTTTGTTCCCTCAACCATGACATAAAAATACTGAAGCTGTCATATTGTGAGGAAACCCAGGACACCTGGACGTGAAGGAATACAGACAACCCACCATCCCTCTGCCCTGCCTAATTCCCGATCCACAGAGTACGTGAGCATAATAAAATAGTCGTTTTAAGACCCCTAAGTTTTAGGGTAGTTTTTAATGCAGCAAAACATAACTGAAATGGTTGCTGATCGTTATGGCTTGGAATTAGACCCTTAAATTGTTTGAGCCAAACAGAGCCAGACAGTGTCCACCTCGCAGGTATGTGATGTTGAACCTCCCAGCAGGCAGTAGGTTCTTAGCAAATCATGGTTTCCTGCCATTCCAGAAGGCCCTTCCCATGTCTCTTGGCCTGTTCTTTGGAGAACAGGGACCTTAACTGCAAAGTCAATAGGGAAGTTTTACATGGGCTCCACTGCCTGTTTCTAATTAAAATCATAAAACCCCTCTGTTAGCACCTTAATAACTTCTGCTAGGCTGAAGGCAAGTTTCATAAATAGAATTCTTAAAGGAAATTTGAAGCTACTTCTATAAAATAAAGAATCAGCCCCCAGGGCCTAAGTGCAGTTAACTGAAAAAAAAAATATTTCCCCTGTTCCTAGGGCAGTAGCTCTCAAAGTGTATTGGAATCTTAGCTTGCCAAAAATGCAGATTTCTGGGCCCCAACATGAAGTAAATACTTTTGTGTGACCTGGAAATCCTGATTTTTAAACAAGCACCTCCATTCCATTGAATTTTTTAAAAATAGCTTTATTGAGATACAATTCATATATCATACAATTCACCCATTTAAATTGTACAATTCAATGATTTTTAGTATATCTGTAGAGTTGGGCAATCATCAGCATAATCAACTTTGGAACATTTTCATCACTTCAAAAAGAAATCCTATACACATTAGCAGTTATCTCCCCATCCCTCCCTACTCTCCTTGCCCTAAGCAACCACTAATTTACTTTTATCTCTGTAGATTTGTCTATTCTGGATATCTCATATAAATGGAATCATATAATAGGCAGTCTTTTGAATGCCTTCTTTCACTGAGTATAACGTTTTCAAGGTTTAGCCGTCTCATAGTATTATCAGTACTTCATTACTTTTTACTGAATGATATTCTCTTTTATGACTCTATCACAATTTATTCATTCATCAGTTGACAGACATCTGGATTGTTTCTACTTCTTAGTTATTATGAATAATGTTTCTCCAAACATTCATGTACAGATTCTTACATGGATATATGTTTTCATTTCTCTTTTCATTTTTCTTGAGTATATATTTTCCCAGATTGGAATTGCTGAGTTATATTGTAACTCTGTGGCCAATCCTTTGAAGAACAACCAGACTGTTTTACAGAGTGGCTGAGCCACTTCACAGTGGTCCCCACCACGTACAAGAGTTCTAGTTTCTCCACATCATTGCCAGTACTTAGTATTATATGCCTTTTTTGAGTATAGCCATCCTGGTGGGTGTGAAGTGGTAGCTCATTGTGTTTTGATTTGCATTTCCTTAATGGCTAATGAGAGCATTTTTCACCTGCTTATTGGCCATTTTCCTATCTTTTTACGAGAAATATTTATTTAGATACTTTGATCTCCCCCTTTTAAACTGTGGTAAGAACACTTTATATGCGATCTGCTCTCATAACACAATTTTGAATATACAGTATTGTCATCTACGCGCACGTGGTTGTACAGCAGATCTATAGAAGGTATTCATCTTGCCTGACCGAAACTCTCTGTTCATTGACTTGGAACTCTTTCTTTCTCCCTTACCCCAGCTGCTGGCAACCACCATTCTACTCTGCTTCAGTTGGTCTATTTTTAGATTCTTCACATAAATAGAATCTTACAATATTTGTCTTCTGTAATTAGCTTATTTCACTGAGCATAGTGTCCTCCAAGTTCTTGCATGTTGTTGGATATAGGAGGCTTTCCTTTTTTAAAAAGCTGAGTAACGTTCCTTTGGGTCTGCATACCACATCTTCTTCATTCATTCATCAGTGGACATATAGGCTGCTTCCACATCTTTGCCATTGCCAATAATGCTGCACTGTAGATGAGAATGCAAATAAGGCACAAGTTAATGGGATGATATCCCATGTCCATGGATCAGAAGACTTAATATTGTTAAAATGTCCATACTATTCAAGGGATCTACTGATTCAATGCAGATCCTATTAAAATCCCATTGGAATATTTTTTCAGACATAGGAAAAATACTCCTAAAATTCATATAGAACCATAAAGGATCCGGAGTAGCCAAATCAATCTTGAGAAAGAAGTACAAAGCTGGAGCCCTCACACTTTCTGATATTAAATTACATTGCAAAACAACAGTGATGAAGACAATGTGGTACAGATATAAAAACAGACATGAGCAACGGAAAAGAATCGAGATCCCAGACATACACCCATGCATAGATGATCAGCTGTATATATGGACCTTTGATAAGAGTGCCAGGAATTCACAATGGAGAAAGGATAGTCTCTTCAACAAATGATGTTGGGAAAACTGGATATCCACATGCAAAAGAATGAAGTTGGATACTTATACACAAGAATCAATTCAAGGTGGATTAAAGACAAATATGAGGCTTAAAACCATAAAACTCATAGAAGAAAACATAGGGAAACATCTTCATGATATTGGTCTTGGCAGTGATTTCTTGAATATGAAACCAGAACTACAGGTAACAAGAGCAAAGCTAGGGAAATGTGACTACATAAAATTAAAGAGCTGCCCAATAATGCAAACAATAGACTGAAAGGCAAAAGTATTTTCAGACTGTATCAGATAAGGCATTAATATACAAAGTATATAAGGATTTCTTACAACTCAATAGTGAAAAACCCAAATAACTAAATTTAAACATGGACAAAGAACTTGAATGGGCATTCAAATAAGACATACCAATGGCCCACAGGTATGTGAAAAGATGCTCAACATAACTAATCATCAGGGAAATGCAAGTCAAAACCACAGTCGGACATCATCTCATACCTATCAGGATGGCGGCTGTTTAAAAAAAAAAAAAGCAAAGGTAACACGTACACAGGAATGTAATCGGTGCAGCCATTATGCAAAGCGTATGGAGATTCCTCAAAAAAATTAAAAATAGAACTACCATATAATCCAGCAACCCCACTCCTGGTTATATATCCAAAAGAATTAAAAGCAGAATCTCAAAGAGAGATTGGCGTCCTATCACATGGAGACTCTGTATTCTAGGTTTCAGAGCTCAAGGACCCTCTAGGGAAGGGAGGGTGCTCCAAGGGGGATGGAGAGTGCTGTCCCTCCGGGAGCTGATGCAGAGGTCCGGGTGATGCTCCCAGTGTGGTGCTCCCTCCAGTTCATCATTGTAACTCAGGTGCCTCCATGTCCCTCCACCAGCCTGTGGATGGGCAGCTCATGACACCTCTGCCCACAGAAGAGCTCTGAGCCCCCGTCTGCACACTGAGCAGGCATTCTGCCTATTCCTAGGACTCCTCTTGATTTGAGAACTCCAGGGGCACTTGCATACACAGCCTGAGTATTTCCACTACTGCCCATCTGTGGGTCTCAGTCACATCCCTTTGTTGTTGGTGAATTTAGCAACTGTTCTCTGAGTAGAAGGGTGTCGCCCCTTTCCTATCTCTTGAGGATGTAGCTTCGTGCATACAAGCGGAGCTGCTACCTGGGATCATTCTGCTTGTCTTGGGCCCTTGACCTCTTCCAAAGGGTGGATACATTTACCAGTGATTCCTATTTTAAATCCAGGCACTGTTCTGTGCACTTGATGTGAATACCTCTGTTTTCATGGAAGCTGGCTGAGGCTCAGAAAGGTTAAGTACCTTGCCCAAGGTCACTGAGCTTTTGAGGGGGCAGAGACTGGTTTTGAACTCAGGAAGTCCAGCTCTGAGTCGGCTCTCAAGCACCCTCTCCCTCTGAGTGTTGAGCCTGACACGCTGTGAGCTGGAATGCCTCCCCAGTCCGACCATGTGATCCCAGGGACATTTGCCTCACCAGACTCTTTTCTGTATCTCCAGCACTTCCAACAGTGCCTGACACACTGCAGTCCAGCAGATGTTCCTAGTGAAGGAGTGTGCCTGTCCTAAGGTGTGAGTCATAGCAGAGCTTTTATTCCTTGTGAAAATTTTCGGTGTAGCCCTGACTGGACCAGGAGGAGAGCTGCTCCTGTCTTTAGTCACAGAGGGGGGTGAGGGGCGGAGAAGTTCCTGCCCATCCAGGGGAGGAAGAGCTGTGCCTCTGACTGAGTCACTGTGCCCCCCGAGAGGGACCCGCTGCCTGTTTTTGACAAGTCAAAAGCAGGGCTGGGAATTATGGGTGATCCAAAAACACAAATTTATGAAAATAGCACTCCCTGTGGAGAAACACTGGCTCAACTAGGAAGAGAAAAGCGGCACTGATGCTCCCTGCTGAGAACTAAATGGGAGAAAGAGAGCTCCTGTGGCTGCTGTAAATGCCTTCCATGGGAGAGGCCCGGAGATCATCTCCAGGATGCTGTGAGGGGCACTGATCCTATCTCAGCTCCATCACCAAGACCAGTGGACAGGCTTGGGCACATAGTCTGATCCTGGCTTGTCACTCACTCTGGCCAGAGTATCAAAAGTGAGCACAGCCTGGATTCTTCCCCAACACCTACAGACAGCAGAGGGTGTCAGCTGATTCATTCCAGTGGTCTGTACTGGGGGTCACAGTCCTGTTACTGAACCAAACCTGGGTTTTCTCACCTGTGTGCAGTAAAGCCAGTGGCACCTGACATCTGTTGATGGTGCTGAAGGGAAGTGGAGCATTGATTGTAAGGAGTCCAGGCAGCTAGTGCTCAGAAGGCCTGACTTCTCCAGTGGCTTTCGGGGAAAGGTTTTTAAAGACAGGATGAGGGAGGGGGTTCAGGGTGCAGGATCAGCTCATGGATGTTCTTCTGATTGGTTGTGGGGAGGTAATCAGGAGTTAGCATCATCTACCTTCTGTTTCCAACTGGCCTGGGGTCTGTGGGCTTGTGGGTGGCATGCAGTTAACTCCTTCCACCTGGTGGGGGTTTCAGCAGCTCAATGGATATGGCTCAGAACATAGATAATAGCCCTTGAGGAGCAGCTTAAGGTCCTTGACTTTGTTTAATGGCTAAACTATTATTATTTTGTCTCGCTTGACTATTTTCCTTTATTTTTGCATTTTCTCACTTCTCTGATTAAATTTTTTCTTTGGCACTCAGGGAAGTGCTTATTAGGAAGTTACAGTTTTTCGATAAATAAGAGGCAGGTGGGAGACTTGGGGGCGGGTCTGCCCCTGGAAGACCCTGTAGGATCCTGCTCAGTTACAGTCCTGCTGTCTCAGATGAGTTTCCGTGTAAGTAGACTCTCAGACAAGAAATGCATGCAGTAGTTTTTTTGGGTAGTGGGTCTGCAGGGCATTAGGGAAGTGAGACAGGGAAGGAAAAGCATGATGAGAATTCGATCCCATCGTGCTTTGAGGGATCCAGTCTTCAGCAGCCATGGTCTGAGCCTCCTTTCGGGGGTTATTATGACAATAGGCAGGTCCCCTCAGTGAAGGTGGCTTGAGGAGCAAGGGATGGGCTGACACCCGCAGTCAGATGTGGAATGGCTGGAACCCTGCTACTGATGTGGGGGAGAGGAAAGCAAGAAACGAGCTCACTAAATACTGAGATCATATCCTGGATTTCCAGCTTGACCTGTTGTTGGTGCATATGTACAAATACAATTAAAATATGTCTTGAAACCCACATCAAAATTAAGTCACAGTTTTTCCCTGGAACTAGTGCAAAATTGCAGAGTTCTCAAGTTGAGGCGACCTAGTGTCTTCATTTGTGGGAGACCACATTTACCAAAGTTTGGCACACAAGCAGCTGTTTCCAGACATAGCTCCCTCATTGTTTAGCTCCTTGTGGATCTGTTCAGTCTGGAATTTCCCCAAGGCCTCTTGCCATTTGCCAGCTGAGCAGATTACATTGATTGATATGTGTATTTCAACTCATGTTTAAGTAATGCAAATCTGCCACCACTCCCAACACTGACTGCAGTTTGTTCCCCCACATCTAGGGTGGAGGGCCTGGGTGTGCAGAGAAGCACAGGCAGAAGCCAGACCTGGCTCGGACAGTTTCATCCCGGAGGCCTGGCAACTGAAACAGCCCTGGGCTCATACACGCCCAGCTGGGCACTCGGGTGCCCTGAGTGGATTCTGCCAGGCCTGTCTCTGAGTGCAGGTGAGATGGTAGACTTATCTTAGACCTGCTTTCCCAGGGCCCAGAGTGTGACTGACCAGGCAGATGACTGGGGCCACAGTTGACCTAAGTGGCTTCTTTTCCCCTCAGAAATCCTGTGGCTCTCAGTGATGTCCCAAGTTCAGTTGCTTCTGTTTTTGAAGTTTGGAGCTTTTTAAAAAAAACTTTTTATTTATTGGTGATATCTGATTAACAATATTGTGATAGTTTCATGTGAACAGCGATGGGATTCAGCCATACATATACATGTATCCCTTCTCCCTCAAACTCCCCTTCCATCCAGGCTGCCATGTAATGTTGAGTATAATTCCATGTGCTATACAGTAGGTTCTTGTTGGCTATCCATTTTAAATATAGCGATGTATACATGTCCACCACAAACTCCCTAACTGTCCCTTTCCCTGGTCCTTCCCCCCAGCAACTATAAGTTTGTTCTCTAAGTCTGTGAGTCTCTTTTTGCCAAGTTCTTTTTTTTCATTTCTTTTTAGATTCCACGTACAAGGGATGTCATATATTTGTCCTTTCCTGTCTGACTTACTTCACTCAGTATGACAAGCTCTAGGTCCATCCATGTTGCTACAAAGGGCGTTGTCTCATTCTTTGTAATGGCTGAGTGATATTCCATTGTATCCATGTACCACGTCTTCTTCATCCACTCCTCTGTCAGTGGGCATTTAGGTTGTTCACATGTCTTGGCTGTTGTAAACAGTGCTCCAGTGAACACTGGGGCGCATGTATCCTTTTGGAATGTGTTTTTCTCTGGATATATGCCCAGTGTCTTATAGTTGGAGCCTTTTTGTTGTTGTTAGTGAAGTGTATTGATTTACAATGTTGGTGTATAGAAGAATACTTCAGTTATATATGTATGTGTGTATATATATATATATGTATAAGTACATATATATTTATATAAAGGGCTTCCCAGGTGGCTCAGTGGTAAAGAATCCACCTGCCATTGTAGGAGACTGGGTTTGAGCCTTGGGTCAGAGAGATACTTGGAAGAGGAAATGGCAACCCACTCTAGTATTCTTGCCTGGAAAATCCCATGGACGGAGGAGTCTGGTGGGCTACAGTTCACAGAGCTGCAAAGATGTGACTGAGAGACTGAGCATGCATGCATATTTATATAGAAGACTCTGAAAATAAATGAACACATTTATTTCAGATTCTTTTCCACTATGGTTATTACAGTATATTGAATATTGTTCCCTATGCTCTACAGTAAATCGTTGTTTATTTTATATAAAGTAGTATGTTTCTGTTAAACTCATACTTCTAATTTATCCTACCCATTCCCTTCCCCTTTGGTGCTCATAAGTTTGTTTTCTATATCTGTAAGTCTGTTTCTGTTTTATAAATAAGTTCATTAGTACTGTTTTTTTTTTTTTTAGATTCCACATATAAGTGATATCTTATGATATTTGTCTTTTTCTGCCTAACATACTTTACTTTTTAGCATGATATTTTCTAGGTCCATCCATGTTGCTGCAAATAGCAATATTTCATTCTTTTTATGGCTGTTTAATATTCCAGTGTGTGTGTGTGTGTGTGTGTGTGTGTACCACATCTTTATCCATTCTTCTGTTAATGGACACTTAGGCAGCTTCCTTGTCTTGGTTATTGTAAATAATGCTGTTATGAACATTGAGGTGCATGTATCTTTGAATTAGCATTTTATCTTTTCTAAATATCCCAGAAAAGTGGGATTCCTGGAGCATATGTAAACTCTATTTTTAGTTTTTCGAGGAACCTCTATACTGTTTTCCATAGTTTTTTTCACCACTATTCCCACTAGCAGTGTAGGAGGGTCTGTTGAGAATTTGGAGCTTTGAAGAGCTGCTTCTAGACTGCTTCCCTCTCTACTCCCTGCCCCCTCCCACACCTTCTTTAGTCCATCAGTTCAGTTCAGTTCAGTCGCTCAGTCATGTCAGACTCTTTGCAACCCCATGGACTGCAGCACGCCAGGCCTCCCTGTCCATCACCAACTCTTGGAGTCCACCCAAACCATGTCCATCGAGTCAGTGACGCCATCAACCATCTCATCCTCTGTCAGCCCCTTCTCCTCCTGCCCTCAATCTTTCCCAGCATCAGGGTCTTTTCAAATGAGTCAGCTCTTCACATCAGGTGGCCAAAGTATTGGAGTTTCGGCTTCAACATCAATCCTTCCAGTTAGCACCCAGGACTGATCTCCTTTAGGATGGACTGGTTGGATCTCCTTGCAGGCAAGCCTTTAACACAGGGACAGAGACATGGGAATTTAAGACCAAGGCGCTAACCCATGTCTGGGTCTATCCTCTGCACTCAGCTCACCAGGACTTGGGTTGATGAGACCTGGAGCTCGGTTCTCAGATAGGCCTTGGGCTCACCTTGGCCCCCTGTTCTCATCTTGCGGGTGCCTTCCCCCTCCCACCTGGCAGTACCACACAGTAGACCAAGGCCATCCCTATACGAGTCAGCACTGGGGCTCCTGAAGCCTAGGGTACTTCTCCTTTATTCTTGTATGGTGGTCAGAGATAATGTGCTCCTCTCTACTGAAAAACCTGGGCCAGGCTCAGACACTTCTTTCTCCTTAACTACTGAAAGCATCTGTAAATTGCAACAGGGGTTGGCGAACTTTTTCTGTAAAGGGCCAGACTATTTTAGACTTTGTGGGCCTCGTGGTCCTTATTGCAGCTGCTCACCTCTGCCACATAGTTTGAAAGAAGCCTTAGACAACATGACTAAGTGTGGCTGTGTTCCAGTAAAACATTTACAAAAATAAGCAGTGGGCTGGATGCTGCTTGCCGGCCATATTCTGCTAACCCCTGAATTAGAGTTTTGACTCAGAGAGTAGTTACATTGGTTGCAGTCATTTATTGAGTGCATGCCAAAAGTCCAGATTCTAGGTCCCATATCCAGAGGATCTGCATCAGTAGCTCTGGGTTGGTACCCACAAATCTGTATTTCTTAAAATTTCATGGATCATTAGGAAGTGTAGCTAGAAGTGCTGTACAAGTCATCTGCTTTTACTACTGGACCTACAACAGATACACAATGGGATCAGTGGCAGAACTGGGAGCAGAGCTCTGGTCTTCCTCCCCAACCAGGATCCCTTCTGTTTCCACCTGCCCATTTAGGGACTTCTGGAGACCCTCCCTAGAAAGCCAGGGGTGTGATGAGCTCAGCTGTGGGCATCAGTGGGCTTGGACAATGGCATTAGTTCAGTCACCTGCCATTTAGCTCAGGAGGAACCGTCTACTCCACAGCTGAGCCCAGTGACAAAAATGTTCGTAAGTTACATGGTGGAGAGCATGGAGCTCCCTGGAGTGGACCTGAGAGATGGGTACCTTGAAAACAGGCCATCTCCTTGGCCCCGGGTCTTTGAAAAAAATCAACCTATTAGTAGAAGACTGGGCTGAGCCATTTTCCAGTTGAACCTTTTGTTCATTCACTTGTACATTCATTTCATTTTTCCTTCATGTATTCAATTAGCATTTATTTAGCACCTGTTTGGAGCCAGCTCCTGTTCTGGCATTCAAGAAATACAGCTGACTCCGATATTATCTTTATCTTTACTGTGATTCATGTGGCCGAGGTAATATATCTATGAGTGATGGGAGAGTGAGGGGTCAGTCTTTCATCAGAGTTACAGGTTAATTGGGGGCAGGACTCTGGGCTGTATCAGGTGTCAGCTTGGGGCCCAGGATCAGAGATCAGTCTCTGGTCAAGAAACATGGTGAAAGTCTCAAGACCACACCAATCCATTTCCTTGAACTTCATTGCTTAAGTGGCATGAATATGGGTGGACACCATCCATGGTTGTCTTTCTCATGACCTGCAACATTAATCTTAACCAATATAGTTACATTCCCAAGTAACAGGGCCCTGTGACCTTCGACAATGTGGGGAAGGGACTTAGTAGCAGTTCAGAATATCTTCTTCTCATTACGGTATTCTCTGACCATTGAGGTGAGCATAGTCAGGGGAGTAATCGGGTCAAAAAGACCCATTTTTTTTTTTTTTTTGCTAAATAGATTTTGGGGTGAAAGCCATTGTAAAGATTTAAAGATCAGCTTCATCTTAAGAATGAATCAGAGTTCCACACACAAAGAAGTCTTGCATTTTAGAGAAACAGTAATTTCATAAAAAGGAATTGCTAAGCTACTGCCTAACCATGCCAGCAGTTTTAGCTGAATATTTTTCCATGTTAACATCTCAGAATGTCAAAGCTGAAGGGGGCCCACCCGGGGATGGTTCTGGTTATTTGTCTTTAAACTGTACTCTCTGGAATCCTCCATTTTTCTGATGGTGCCTGTGGAGATACCAGACTTGGGGTGTGTGTGGGTCCCTTGTATGGTCTACGACAGCAAGGGAGTTAGAGGAAGCGTGCCCTACGCCTTCTCCCTGCCCCCACCTTCCACCCCAGCCCTCTTCCCCCACATTCTGTCTCTCCCTTGGGAACGAGCATTTCTGCCCATTCAGGGAAGACCTACCTGACTCTTCACCAGTGTCCAGGTGCTGAAACCCAATCTGGGCTCTGTTAATTCTGAATTAATTAATTAATTAATTCTCTGGAGAGTTTTGGGTGCAGTAGAAAAGAATCACTTTATTGCTTTGCCAGGCAGAGGGTGCCACTGCAAACTAATGCCCTCAAAACTGTGTGTCCCAACCTGGAGGGGGTAGTGAGGAGTTTTAGGTAATGGTTCAAAGATCAGCTTGTGGATATTCTTCTGATTGGTTGGTGGTGAGTCAGCATCATCAGCCTTCAGGTTCCAACTGGTCTGGGGTCTGTGTGTTTATTGGCAGCATGCCATTGATTTCTCCCACCTGGTGGGGGTTTCAGTATCTATAAAACAATTCAAAGATATTGTTACATATAATCCCTTGATGGGGAACTAGGACCCTGCCTCAAGGCTGCACTATTGTTTCTTTTGAATGTTCTTCCTTTGTCTCCGCCTCCCCTCCCTTCCCTAATTAACATCTGTTTGAACCTGCCCTTGAACTCAGGGAACATCAGGGAGGCTGAATGAAGCCTATTTTCCTGTAATCAAGAAATGGGGGACAAAGAAAGGTTTTGATGCCCAGAGGCCCCACAGGGTCCCGCTGGGTATTGGTGTCAGCATCACCCGAGGGGAAGTGAGTCAGAGGCTATGCAGAATAGGTGTCTTTCAATGCAGTGGCTGTAGCATCCTTCTTGTGGACACGTGGGCAGCAAGGGGCACAGACTGGTGGAGCCCTGGCTCCTGGAGAGAACTTCCATCTTCCAAGAGACCTACACTGTGGAAGAGGAATTGTTTTAAAGAAGGTTCTTGCTACATAAGTTACATTGCTTTTCCTTTTCTTTTGAGAAGGTGGGCTTAGGTGGATGTACAGGTGTTGCCAGCCTTATACCTCCAGTCACCTTTTATTTTTCTAGGAAACAAAAGAGCATTTCCAAATGGCACATATAATTTTGGAATGTTTTCTCCCAATTTTTGTGATGTCTTTTTCTTCAGGTAGGATCAATAACCTAGTTTATTGGCACATTCTTGTTTTAAATTTGTTCCTCCTTTAGATGCTTTCATCTTTTGTTAACTGGGCTAAGGGCTCAAAGCATAGATATTAGGGAGACTGGATTCCTAGCTTATCTTTAAGATTCTTAGAGTCTAGGGGAGGAGGCAAGAGAAAGAGGGGCCAGAACTGGGAGAGCTTAAGCAGCCAGGTCAGCAGAGTAGTGGTTTTTTGAAGAGCATATTTAAATACCTGTGCTCTGGGGGCTCTACTTACATACACTTCCCTGGTGGCTCAGATGGTAAAGAATCCGCCTGCAGTGTGGGAGACCTGGGTTCCATCTGTCAGGGGAGTTTGTAATTTCTTCAGTTCTCTCTTGCCACAGCAAAAATTTGAAGTGACGGATGGACCAGTGTTACAGCTCGGTGTTTCAGCTCAGTTTTATTTGTCAAGCAAAGGAAAATACATCCTTGAGGCTTGAGGGTGGGCCGACCCAAAAGATGTGAAGAGAAGAGAGCAGCTCAATTTTGGCTCCTCTTTTTATATGTTTTTTCTCCTCCCCCTGAGCCTACCCTAGGTAAATTGGGGAGCCAGGAGGGCTGTTTGCTTCACCTGAGGTTCTCACTCTGGTTCTCTGACCTTCCTTTGTTCTATTCTCGCAGGCTTTCCCCTTCTTTGTCTTTTAGCCACCACCATTCTGGACTCCTTTTTCCTATTCTGACTACCTACCAGACCCCTGGGTTGGGAAGATCCCCTGGAGGAGGGCATGGCAACCCACTCCAGTATTATACCCATGGACAGAGGACCCTGGTGGGCTACAGTCCAGGGGGTTGCAAAGAGCTGGATACAACTGAGCAACTAAGCACAGCACATTGTAAGTGGCGCTCCCTGGAGGCAGACAGTGCAGCCTTCCCCATCAAGCACTGTCTCTCCCTCTTGTCTCCCCTTGGTCATCTCCCCCTGGCACATTCAAGTTCCTTGCATGAGTCTGGGATATGGTACCTGGGCCATGGTACCCTTAGAGAAAGGGGTGACCACTGAGGGCTGGGGGAAATGGAAAGGCATCCTAGAAGATAAGGTGCGAAAAGAAGAGTAGGGCATTTGGAGCAGGGGAAACTGCATTTGGGAAGGCCTGGAAGCTCAGACTGGGCCAGAGTACACTTCTGGGTCCTCCATGGAAACAGAAAGAGCAGAGAAGAGTCTGTGATCCATGTTCATATGTGTCTGCTCTTCTGTGTGGGAGTTGGGCTGATCATTCTTGATCAAGGCCTGGTTAGGTTTGTGCTCCACATGTTTTATGCTGCCTTCCAGAATATTCTGCTCTCTCCCTGTTCTCTCCCCACCTCGGTCTTCCAGCAGTGTTGTTTATCATCCCTTTGAGGTCCTGGTGTTCTTGGAAGCTTGTTGTTTCTCTCATTCTTATTGAAATTCTAATTGTATTGAGAGGAATTTAGGTTGGTTTGACCTGAGATGGGCTTTTAGAAGCCAATGAGGGTGCTTCTCTTCAGATATTTAGCAGTAATTGTCTTATGAAGTGCTCTCAAGTTCACTCTCAGAGAACAAGCCTATAATTTCTATTCAAATAGCTTCTAATGAGATGATGCTTTTGTCAACTTGTGGGGCCAAGTCAGACTGTGGAAAAAATATATTTCGGATTCCTTGGCCCTTGCACAAACTCAAAATACACACCAAATGTGCTTTGGAGCATTATGGAGGCATGACAGATAGACAGCTAAAGTGCGATGGAGGGCATGAGAGGTCTGAGATGCTTTATCTCTGCATCATTCACTTATTCAAAAATCAGTTACCAAACACCTGTGTATGTGTGTGCCAGCGCTGTGCTATGTGGGGGGCATCAAAGGGTGAATAAGGTCTGGATCATGGGCCACAAGAATGAGGCCCCGTGTGTGTGTGTGTGTATGTGTGTGTGTGTGTGTGTGTGTGTTTGCACGTGTGTTCAGTTGCTCAGTTGTGTCCAACTCTTTGCTATCTCATGGACTATAGTCCATCAGGCTCCTCTGTTCATGGAATTCTCTAGGCAAGAATGCTGGCGTGGTTAGCCATTTCCTTCTCTAGGGGATCATCCTGACCCAAGGGTTGCACCCACATCTCCTGCATTGGCAGGTGGATTCTTTACCACTGAGCCACCAGGGAAGCCTGTGTGTGCCCGGGCAGGTGGTTTCAGTCAGTGCTTCCCCTAACACATACATCTTTCCTTCCAAGCACTTCCAAGGAGATGACTTTACATGCATTTGCATGAGCATTTCATTATATATCTGCCTTTTACGATTTGAGAATGGGACCATCTATGACAGTTTTGTTTACCATAAATGGATATTCAGTAAATACTGGAAGAGTGAAGGGGCTGATCCTTGATACAAAATAGTCTCTTTTACCTGTGGTTTCGCTTTCTGCAGTTTCGGTTACCCAACTGCAGTCCAAAAAACAGTAAATGGAAAATTCTAGAAATAAGGAATTGGTAAGTTTTACATTGCATACTTCTCTGAGTAGCTGATGGAATCTGATGCCATCCCACTATGTCCTGCCCTGGTTGTGAAGTGTCCCTTGGTCCAGTGGATCCTGCTTGTTGTTAGTCGCTTAGTAGCCATCTCAGTTATCAGACACATTCTGTGGTTTTGTGGTGCTTGTGTCCGAGTGACCCTTATTTTACTTAATCATGGCCCCCAAGTGCAAGAGTCATGATGCTGGCAATTCAGATATGCCAAAGAGAAGCCTTACAGTGCTTCTTTTAAAAAGGTGAAAATTCTTGGCTGACTATGGAAAGAAAAAAAATTGTGCTCTGAGGTTGCTAAGACCCATGGTAAAATGAATCTTCTATCTGTGAAATTGTGAAGAAAGAAAAAGAAATTGTGCTCGTTTTGCTGTTGCACCTCAAACTGCAAAAGTTATGGCCATGGTGCATGATAAGTGCTTAGTTAAGATGGAAAAGGCATTAAATTTGGACAGTAAGGTATTTTGAGAGACAGAGACCACATTCACATAACTTATTAACAATATACTATTATAATTGTTCTATTTCATCATTAATTATTATTGTTAATCTCTTACTGTGCCTAACTTATAAATTATACTTTATCATAGGAATGTGGGTTTCCCAGGTGGCTCAGTGGTAAAGAATCCACCTGCCAATGCAACAGACACAGGTTTGATCCCTGGTTTGGGATGATCCCCTAGAGAAGGAAATGGCAACCCACTCTAGTATTCTTGCCTGGACAATTCCATGGACAGAGGAGCCTGGTGGGTTACAGTCCATGGGGTTGCAAAGAGTTGGACATGACCAAGCATGCACACACACACAGGAGTGTATTAATATATACACAGGAAGACTCATAGTATATATATGGTTTGCTGCTCTCCGTGGTTTCAGGCATCTATCAGGGGTCTTAGAGCCTTTACCATGGATAAGGCGGGGCTAGGGAGCCACTGTACTATCCTGCTTAGCCGGGTGGCCAGGCGCCTGAAGAAAGAAGTGGGAAGGATCTGGAATCAGAGTATTCTGGCTGAGGGTCTGGTACAAAGGTGGTGCCCTGGGCAGTAGAAACAGCTTGGTGTGGCCGGATCATGGGGTAGGGGGACTGTGGGGAGGGAGGGGACTGTGGGGACGGGAGAGGACTGTGGGGAGGGAGGGGACAGTGGGAGGGGAGGGGACAGTGGGGAGGGTGGGGACTGTGGCAAGGGGAGGGGACTGTGGGGAAGGGAGGGGACTGTGGGGAGGGAGGGGACTGTGTCGGGGGGAGGGGACAGTGGGGAGGGTGAGGACTGTGGCAAGGGGAGGGGACTGTGGGGAAGGGAGGGGACTGTGTCTGGGGGAGGGTTCAGTGGGAGGGGAGGGGACTGTGGGGAGGGAGGGGACTGTGGGAGGGGAGGGAACTGGGGAGGGAGGGGAGGGAACTGGAGAGGGAGGGGAGGGAACTGTGGCGGGGAGTGGGGACTGGGCGGAGGGGAGGGGACTGTGGCGGGGGGAGGGGACTGTGGCGGGGGGAGGGGACTGTGGGAGGGGAGGGGACAGTGGGGAGGGAGGGGACTGTGTCGGGGGGAGGGGACAGTGGGGAGGGAGGGGACTGTGTCTGGGGGAGGGGACTGTGGCGGGGGGAGGGGACTGTGGCGGGGGGAGGGGACTGTGGGAGGGGAGAGGACTGTGGGGAGGGAGGGGACTGTGTCGGGGGGAGGGGACAGTGGGAGGGGAGGGGACAGTGGGGAGGGAGGGGACTGTGTCTGGGGGAGGGGACTGTGGGGAGGGAGGGGACTGTGTCGGGGGGAGGGTTCAGTGGGAGGGGAGGGGACTGTGGGGAGGGAGGGGACTGTGGGAGGGGAGGGAACTGGGGAGGGAGGGGAGGGGACTGTGGCAGGGGGTGGGGACTGTGGCAGGGGGTGGGGACTGGGCAGAGGGGAGGGGACTGTGGCGGGGGGAGGGGACTGTGGGGAGGGAGGGGACTGTGGGAGGGGAGGGAACTGGGGAGGGAGGGGAGGGGACTGTGGCGGGGGATGGGGACTGGGCGGAGGGGAGGGGACTGTGGCGGGGGGAGGGGACTGTGGGAGGGGAGGGTACTGTGCCGGGGGGCGGGGACTGGCGGGGGGCGGGGACTGTGGCGGGGGGAGGGGACTGTGTCAAGGGGAGGGTTCAGTGGGAGGGGAGGGGACTGTGGGGAGGGAGGGGACTGTGGGTGGGGAGGGAGGGGAGGGGACTGTGGCAGGGGGTGGGGACTGGGCGGAGGGGAGGGGACTGTGGTGGGGGGAGGGGACTGTGGGAGGGGAGGGGACTGTGCCGGGGGGCGGGGACTGGCGGGGGGCGGGGACTGTGGCGGGGGAGGCCACATCCTGCGGGTTTGCCCCGCCTTGTGGTCTTTGGGCTACAGCAGCCTCACCTGCCTTTCTCGGAGTGGGATTTGAGTGACTGAACTCTAAGGTATATGTGTGCCATCCTTCCTTTTGGTCCTGTCACTGATCCATCTCATTGCTTAAGGACCGTTCTTCTGATTACCCCTCTCTTTTTATGCTCCTCATCTGGATCAAGTGTTCCCTTGGTTTTGGAAAAGCTGAACAACCAAGGAGGCTCATACAAGAAACACAAGGGCTAGTTCTAGAAAACGTGCTTTTATTAGATGTCCAAACAAGATAGAGCTGTGGAAGCTGAGTCCCGTGGACTGGTTCTCCCCCTTGCTGGACACGCAGGACAGGGCCTTCCTGAGATCTATGGTACCTCGGGCAGGCCACCTCTCTGCCATCCATCTGGTGCTAACAAGATGACCAGTGAGCGCTCATTCTAGCTCTGAGAGTTCACAGGCTTATAAAATATGCATCAGACAAATGCCATCTTCATTTCTCTTCATTTACAGGTATTTTGTTGAAAGCCTGCTTTCTCCCCCGCCCCCTTCTCATAAGGCTCTCAGGGTTGAAGATGTGATCTATCTGTCTGCGGGGCTCCTGGGGCCTGGGTGGACCTCCTAACACTTCATCTTCCCCGCAGCATAACTTGGGCAGTCTTACCAAGAGGCCGTGTCCTGAAGCCACAAAGCCATTGCCTTAAGTGTACGGCTTGGTTCCTTTGCAACCTCAGCCACTCTCACATCTTTCAAGCCCCCCACCAGCCCAGAAATTGCATCAAACCACAGCTCCCGAGTCACTTCCCCACCCCCTCTGTCACCATCTCGGCTGACAGTCTGTAAAGGAAAACAAGAACAGAGTCTCGTTTCTAGCGGCTGCAACAGCACTTTGGTAATTAAAATGAAAAGCTTCAGTTCCCTGAATGAGCAAAGGAGGCGGAGAGACACCTTGAGGAAATCTTTCTCCAAATGAAAGGCCTTCCAGCTGGGGCCCAGTGGAGCCCAGGCCTCCTTCACACAGCAGGGCATGTGAAATTGGGGTTCAGCAGCCCCACTCCCAATGTCTGATGAGGCCTCAGACCCTTTTCAAGGCTCTCCCACCCCTTCATCTCCCTCAGTCCTGGAGCCTCACGTGGGTTCTCAGGCTTCCTCAGACATTCAGTCATTGTGACCAGTCAGCAGGTCTTTGGATCATCCATTAAGGGGCTTCTTTTAGACCCCGCTTCCCACGATGATCACCTGGTGAGAATTTCAAAGGTGCCAATGCTCAGACCTATTAAAAATGAATCCCTACAAGGGGTCTGGGTATTTGCATTTTGTAAGTTTCCCAGGTGATTTGATTGCATGGGGAGGAGTAGGAACTTTTGTTAATCTCATCCAAAAAAAGTCCCCTTTCTGGGTTAGGACTCTGAGGACCAGAGAAGGAGATGAAGTTGTCCCTGGCCACACAGGAAGGCAGTGGCTTCCTGACTTGCTGACCCTTTCCACGACATGGGGCTGCCCTTTGCTCCGCCTTCCTTCCAGAGCTTTGTGTGTGGATGAAAGAAGATGAAGGGAAGATAGAAGGATGGTCAGCCTGAGAGCCTGGGGTCTGATCTTTCTGAGATTGAATCGTGAAGTTGTGATAACCTGGTTCAGTCTAATAAAGATAATTTACGTTTGCAAAGCATTTCACAGCTTCCCAACGCATCATTACATATGTTGTTTGGCTTATACTTTCTACATCCTGATGAGACAGAAGTAATTATTCCCCCATTTCAGATACAACAACTGAGGCCCAAAGAGACCAGAGGCAATTATTCAAGCCACACAACATTTTGTGCGGTAGACTTGGAACTAGACTTCAGATTTCCCAACTCCTGAGTGTGAAAGTCTTGCCACTATATTGGGCTGGAAATTTAAAAAGAGAAGGCTCAATCCAGAAGGCTGGGGTTTAGAGTTGACTCTATGGATCTAAGCTCCCTTTACCTTATCACATGAATATTGATGGACTTATCCCAGAGGAATAGAAAGAAGGGACCTGTCTAGGGCTGTCTTTCCTCCTTATGCCCCTTTTCTGCCCTATTTCAACATTCCCAAATCTTCTGTTGAAGAAGGTGCAAGGCCATGAAGTTCCTTGCATCTTACTTTACGATATATCTTTTGTAAGAGCAGCCTGGCTTGGTGGTTATGGACACAGACTGCCTAGATCCGAATTTTCAGTTTGCAATTTACCAAAGACGAAGCCTGAACAAAAGTTAATGCATTTTTCTCTGCCTTTCTCCCCTTAGTGAGGATAACAGTGGTGCCTATGCTGTAAGATTATAAGGATTAAGAGAATTATAAATTATAAGCACTTATGTTAGTTAAGTGTTTATAGAAGCCAATAAACCAATAAATGCTATAGAAACCAATAAACCTCTCAAAGCGCAGCAGGGTCAGGCCTGGTTAGTACTTGGATGGGAAACCAATAAACCCCCATATCTCAGTGGCTTCACCCAACCAAGGTTAGCTTTTCACTCACGCTGAGTGTGATGGGGTCGGGTAACCCTCCGGAGCCCTCCATGTTGGACTCAGTTGATCCAGATTCCCTTCATCTTATGAAGCATCTCGACACGTGGTTTCCACAGTTTCAAATAGCTCCTGCTGAAAGTGATGGATCTCATCTCCCCCCAGAGCCTATTGGCCAGAATCAGTCACATGTTACAGTGTTAGTCGCTCAGTTGTGTCCGACTCTTCGCAACCCAATGGACTGTAGCCTGCCAGGCTCCTCTGTTCATGGTATTTTCCAGGTAAGAATACTGGGGTGGGTAACCATTCCCTTATCCAGAGGATCTTGCTGACCCAGGGATTGAACCCGGGTCTGTATTGCAGGCAGATTCTTGGTGGCTCAGTGGTAAAGAATCCTCTTGCCAATCCAGGAGACATAAGAGACAGTGGGTTTGATCCCTGGCTCAGGAAGATTCCTTGGAGTAGGCAATGGCAACCTGCTCCAGTTTTCCTGCCTGGGAAATTCCATGGACAGAGGAGCCTAGTGAGCTACAGTCCATGGGGTTGCAAAGAGTGAGACCTGACTGAGCACACACATATATGCTCTGCTTTGAAAACAAATTGTTATTTCATTCTGTCAGTCACATGGGCCCCATATAATTTACAAGGGAGCCTTGGAAATGCAGGAACTACTGGGTGAATGCCATTGTCTCTGCCAGTGTATATCAGTTTTGTTAAATATAAAATTAATATGATTTTTAAAAAGATTCTTTTTTTTTATGTTGATAGTTTAATCTTCTTGCAGTCTTGTATTTTATTCCTGTTTATTATTTCTTACTTTTCTCCTGGCTTAAAATTTTATGTCTTTTTATCCTTTTGTGTTTTTCATTCATTTTGTTTTGTTTTGATCACAACCAATAAGAAGTGAGAAGCCCTGTCAGCATCTGAGAAGTCTAGAGGCCACTGTGTTCCTGCCCCAGCTTCCTCCTTGGGATTGAGTCTGCTGGTTCTTTCAGAAATCTCACCCTGGGATGCGTATGGGCTCCACAGCTCAGCCTCCCCGCGGCTTTGATTCTCTTCTATAGTTGCATGCTTGAGTTATTGGAAAGATGTTGCCACTGACAGTTCCTCGAGGCCTGATGCAGGGTGCTATATGTTTTATTTTTAAAAAATATGTATTTATTTAACTGCACTGGATCTTAGTTGTAGCGGGTGGATTCTGTAGTTGCAGCGTGCGAACTCTTAGTTGTGGCCTGTGGGATCTGGTTCTATGACCAGGGATCGAATCCCAGCCCATTGCATTGGGGTGCAGAGTCTTAGTCACTGGACCACCAGGGAAGTCCCAAGATGTTGAATGTTTTAAAGTCCAGGGTTTCTGACATGGGTAACTTTGCCTTTTGAAGACAATTAGGGAATGCTGGTAGCAAGCCAACCTGGGCTATGGCTAACAGAAGTCCTATTGAGGGGAAGGGCCAACTAGGGCTGACCATTGCTACAGGTACCCACAGGGGGGTGCCACCACCAGCCCCCAAGACTCTTAGGCCTGAGTTTTCCACCTCCCACCTTGACAGGCCGTGTAGGGTAGGCCCCTTGATCCCCTTCCCTTTAAGAGAAGTGCTCAGCCGAAGCTCTACAAAGAGGGTGCAAACTCTGTGATTTTTTGAAGGGAGTCAGCTGGGAGGGCAAGTGCATTTGTCAGGAAATATGTGGAGCAGAGTGAGCTTGGCTAAGAATTCCAGAACCTGTAAGGAAGAGTAGGGGCCTGGAGCCCTCCTGGGAAAGCAAGCCCTTGGAACATTGGGAAGAGTCAAGGCTGGGATTCTCTGCTTTAGATCCATCTCTATGAGAGCAGATGTAGATGCCTTTCTGGGATCTCGGGTGTGTGCATGGGGAGTGTCTGTGCAGAGGGATTTCATCCGTCTGTAGAGCTAAGACCATAATGACAGCATATCCCACATCATGCATCGAATCCCCCCATCCCCAGGACCTCTCGGCATGGTGTTTCTTTCACAAAAATGCCTCAACCCCCAGTCCCACAGCAGAACCCATCTCTCTCTCTCTTTTTTCTTAAATATTTATTTGGCTGTGCTGGGTCTTAGTTGCAACAGGCAGGATTTTTAATCTTTGTTGCAGCACGCACACCCTTAGTTGTGACATGTGGGATCTAGTTCCCTGACCAGTGATCAAACCTGGGCCCCCTGCATTGAGACCATAGAGTCTTAGCCACTGGACCATCAAAAAGCGCCCAGAACCCATCTCTTGCCCAACCCCAGAGAGAGGCATCTCTCCCCGTGTCTTCTTGGAAAAGTGCCAGGGTCATGGGCCCTGTATCACTGTTACTGTGAATTTTCTCTGCTCAGCAGATTCTCCAGTAATCTTCATTCTGCTGCTGCTGCCAAGTCACCTCAGTCGTGTCTGACTCTGTGCGACCCCATAGACGGCAGCCCACCGGGCTCCCCCGTCCCTGGGATTCTCCAGGCAAGAACACTGGAGTGGGTTGCCATTTCCTTCTCCAAATCTTCATTCTACAGTCTCCTTAAGCTGTTTCAGACTTTGGACCAGTTGAGTTGGGCTTGTGAGAGTCAAGGTGAACTGCTTCTCAGGGAGTTACAACTTTTACAGATAACTACTCGGCCTGCGTTTTCAGATCCTGTGATCAATCTGGAGTTCGCTCCTTGGAGACAAGGCATTTCTTCTCCACTTACCTGGTTGGGATTGTAAAGATGTAAATCCTGATGCGTTGACTTAAAGAGTAGGTTTTAATGTTAATTTCTCCAAGAGGCTTGGAATTTAGAACATTTATCTCATCATATTCATGATTTCAGGTCTTTTATCTTTCCAGTGGCACAGTCTGGGAAAACTGGCCAACATTTTTCTTTCTCCATATATTATGTGGCCCTCTTTGAATCTTGTGACCCCCATATTTTGTCTTTCTGGTTCTAACAGGACATGAGTTGCTTTAGCACGTTTCCCGCTGAAGGCAGCCACAGTCCGTCTGGACATACGGTGCCCCTCTGTGGATCTTTTAGCTTTTTCATTTATTCTACCGCTATAGGGCAGTTAGTTGTCTCTGGGGACCTGGGTGTCAAGGCTGTCTGGCTTGCCCGTAGGGCCCTACTTGGAGCCATTAGTGATGGTTGATTGCTCTCGTAGGCCACTCTCAAAGAGACCTCCAAGGAAAATTCTGCACCCAGCTTCTTATTTTGCATAGAATCTGCAGGCTTCTCTGGTGGCTCACAGGGTAAAGAGTCTGCCCACCAATGCAGGAGACCTTGGTGTGATCCCTGGAGAAGGAAATGGCAACCCACTCCAGTATTCTTGCCTGGAGTATTCCATGGACAGAGGAGCCTGGCAGGCTACAGTCCATGGGGTCACAAAGAGTCGGGCATGACTGAAATGACTAACACCACTAGTTGCTAGAACCGAATGGTGGAATTTAGCATACATCCTGGGGGAGGCTTCACCACTATTCCCATCCACAGGTCAGTATATTAAAATTGGTCCTTCTCTGCTTACTTCCATCTTCAAGTGGGATGTTCTCAACCAAGTGAAGCAATTTCTTTTCTTTCTTTTTTTTTTTTTTAATATTTATTTGCACCAAGACTTAGTTGCAGCATGCAGGATCTTCATTGCAGCATGTGAGATTTTTTAATTGCGGCATGCAAATGGACTCTTAGTTGCAGCTGTGGGATCAAGTTCTCCGACTAGGGACTGGGACCCTGCACTGGGAACTTGGAGTCCTAACCACTGGACCACCAGGGAAACCCCCTCTTTTCTTTGATTTTAATCCCTAGAGCAGTGCTCTGGAGCCCATGGGCCCTCATGATTGCCTAGAGAAGTGAGAGCACTCCTAGTAGATGGAAAGGCCCAAGACTTTTCCGTTTCCACTGGGGAAGTGTTCAGGGATTGGGGATGGTGGCCAAAGAGGACGTTTCTTTATCACTAATGTTCTGTTTATTTTACCAGGAGGGTATATTTATGTATTATTTGTGTGATTAAAAATTAAGTGAATGAATAATTGAACACTTGAGGTGTTAGACTGAACTGCATACAGTCAAATGCACTGAATTGAACTAAACCCAAAAGACAGCAAAAACTCTGGTGACTTGTAAGAGAGAGAGGTTTTCCCTCTCATTTTCTTTTGCCTTTGGTCAGTGGAGACTTGATAATATTAAACAAGTTTTATTAAAATTGTATCTTAACAGATGTGAAACTTGTCTTCCTAATGTCTAGTGTGACAAGAAATTCCAAGGAAATGAACGGATCGAGTTCCTACTTTGGTGCTATGTAGTTTTAATCATTGTAGCTCATATCAAAGTTGTTTAGTTATTCTTGTGTTAATTTTTTTTCAGATGAACTTTAAAATGATTTTTTTCTAGTTACCTATTAAAAGACTCATATGGATTTTGATTGAAGCGGAATTAAATTTGTTCTTTAAATGTTGCTAGAAAGTGGTACTTTAGCTATAGTTATTCTCCCCATCTGCTGCATCTTTTCATTTATTCTCATCTTTTAGGTCCTGAGACAGAATTCTGTAGTTTTCTTTATGTGGGTCCTGGACGTTTAAGTTTATCCTTAGGTTTTTAGTATTTTGTGCTGCTTTTGTAAATACAATCTTTCTCTCGCATTATGTTTTTCTATAATAACATAATGGATGCTATATTAGTGAATTCACTAGTTTATTCTTTTTTCTTTAGGCATGAATATGGAAATCCTTTATTTTGCATACTTGTTTTATAGCCTGTACCTCTATTGAATATCCTTACTTGTTACATTTTTAATTGAAATATAGTTTATATACGATATTATGTTATTTTCAGGTGTACTAACAGTGATTTGATATTTGCATACAGTATGAAATGATCACCATGATAAATATTTTATTTCCTCTCTGATCTGTATTATTTCCTTCCTTCTGTGGCCTTTGGGTTTTGTCTGTTTTATCTAATTCTTTTAGGTGGTAGGTTAGGATGTTTGAGATTTTTCTGTTTTGTGTGTGGAAGGCCTATATTGCTGTGCACTTCCTTCTTAGGACTCCTTTTGCTGCATTCCATAAATTTTGTATGGTTGTGTTTTCCTTTTCATTTGTCTCAAGGTGTTTAAAATTTCCTCCTCAATTTCATCATTTCCTCCTCGATTTCATCATTGGTATTTTAACGGCATGTTGTTTCGTCTCCATGTAGCTGTTTTTATTCTGGTTTCTCTTTCTGTGATTAGTTTGTAATTTTATGCTGTTGTGGTCAGAAGAAATGCTTGAAATAATTTCTATCCTCTTAAATTTGTTGATGTTTATTTTGTGTCCTAATATGTGCTTTATCCTAGAGGAAGTTTCATGAATGCTTGAAAAGAATGTGTTTTCTATTTGGGGGGAGATGTAATTTCCTGAAAGTATCAATTAAGTCTAACCATTCTGTTGTGTCATTTAGGATCTCTGTGGCCTTATTGATTTTCTGTCTGGAAGATCTGTCCACTGATGTCCATGAAGTGTTAAAAGTCAACTACTATTACTGTCTTTCTGTCAGTTTCTCCCTTTATGTCTACTGGTATTTACTGTATGTATTTAGGTGCTCCTATATTGGGTGCATATATGTTAATGAGGGTAAATTCTCTTCCTGTTTTGATCCTTTAATCATTATATAGTGTCCTTCTTTCTCTGTGGTCTTTGTTTTAGTCTCTTTTGGTTGATGTGATTTTTCCTACTCCTGCTTTCTGTCCTTTCCATTTGCGTGAAATAATCTTTTTCCGTCCCCTCACTTGCAATCTATGTGTGTCCTTTGCCTTAAAGTTGGTCTTGTGTAGGCTCTTGTTTTATTATCCAGTCTTCCATTCTATATCTTTTGATCGGAGCTTTTAGTCCATTGACATTTAAGGTAGTTGCCTGGAGAATACCAGGGACGGGAGAGCCTGGTGGGCTGCCGTCTATGGGGTTGCACAGAGTCGGACACGACTGAAGCGACTTAGCAGCAGCAGCAGCAGCAGCAGCATTGATAGATTTGTATGTATTGTCTATTTAAATCTTGTTTTCCAGTTGATTTTGTATTTCTTCTTTGTCCTTTGTTTTTCTTTATGTGGTTTGATGGTTTTCTTTTGTATCATGTTTGAGTTCTCTTCTTTTTGGTTTTTGTGGACTTACTGTATGTTTTTGATTGTGGTTACCCTGGTTTTCAAGTATGTTAACCCATTACTATATCTACTTGCTTTAGACTGGTAGTCATATAAGCTCAAACACATTCTAAAAAAAATCTACATTTTCTTGTTCTCCTTCCCCGTTTTTTATGATTTTGATTTCCTGTTTTACATCTTCATGTTAATCCAAAAAATATTTTTTTTATTATTTTTAAAAAATCTATGTACTGGCTTCTTTAAGTGGTCATCAGTTCTTTTATATAATCGCTTTTCCTATTATGACTTTCATATTTGTTTATTTTTTAAAATTTAGAGAAGATCTTTCAATGTCTCTTTTAGGATAGGTTTAGTATTGCTGTGTTCTTTTAGTTTTTGCTTATCTGAGGAATTCTTTATCTCTCCTTCCACTTTTAATGATGGTCTTGCTGGGAAGAGTATCCTAGGCTACAGGTTTTCCCTTTGAGGACTTTGAGTATATCTTGCCACTCCCTTCTGGCCTGCAGCGTTTCTGTAGAGAAATCAGCTAATAGTCTTACGGGGCTCTCTTATAACTAAATGCTTTGTTTTTCTCTTGCTGCATTTATAATCCTAACTTTTTCCATTTTAATTATGTCTTAGTACAAGTGTGTTTGAGTTCATCTCGTTTGCGACCCTCTGTGCTTCCTGTTCCTCGATATCTGTTTCCTTCTTTAGATTTGGGACGTTTTCAGCCATAGTTTTTTCAAATGCACTTTTGATTTCCTTTTTTACCTCTTATCTTTCTGTGATCCCTATTACCTGTAGACTGGCACACTTTATATTATTTTATAGGTCTTATAGGTTGCTTTCAGTTTTTTCATTTGTCTTTATGTGTGCTCTTCTGATTGACTTCTATTATTCTATCTCTCAGATTCTTATTTGTTCATCTGTATTATTTAGTAGCTTTTTATTGACTTTAGCTCAGTTTTTATCTTGGCTTTTGAATTGTCTAATTTTTATTGACTTCTCTTTATAATTTCTAGGTTTTGTTTGTTTGTTGTTTGTTTTTACGATGACCTGCATTTCTTTCAACAGCAGTCTTTAGTTCCTTTCACACTTTCATTCCCTTCTTTTGAACTTGGGGTCTAGCAAACTGGAGAGGTCTGTTTCATTGTTTGTTTTTTCAGGGGATTTCTCTTATTCTTTTAACTGGGAGTGGGTCCCATGCTTTTTCATTTTACTTTTATATCTCTGACTCTGTGAATTTAGGGGAAACAGTTATCTACTGTCGTCTCAAAGGGCTCAGATGTCCTCCAGGCACTGCTGCAGGTATAAATCTCCTAAAGTCATGCACCTGCTGGGAATCAGCTCAGATTTCAGCCTTGCCTCTACGTGTTGGCAGTCTACCATCTCTTACATGCTGCCAAAGCTTGTAGCAGCTGAGCTGTGCCAGCTGTGAGCACATTGAGAATAAGGTTGCTATAGTGGGACCACACCCCTGCCTTTCTGTTGGTGTTAACAACGGGGGCTCCTAAGGCAGAACTGGGCTCCATCCTGTGCACAACCCCAATTGTAGCCTGCAACACATCCCAAACCCTTCAGGGTGTCTCTGCACAGCCAGACTGAGTCCTGTCCCCAGGTCTGTCCACTGAAGCGTGATATCAGCACCCAGCCACTGAGCATACCTGAAAGTACAGCGTGGTGGCCAGGACCAACTGTGTTGGTCGCTGTCTGTCCTGCCTGCTGCACATGGTCGCTGTAGCCTCTTCTGAGCCTCCCTATCCTTGAGTTACTGTTTCAGCCACCTGCCTGTCTCTGGTTTCCCTGCTCTGGTCTATGACAAACAATTGCATCTAAAATGTGAATCCATCTTAAAAAATCCTGCTTTTTCCAGTGGCTCCCATTGCTCCTGGATTAAAATCCAAACTCCTCAGCCTGGCAAAACACGCCCTTGCCCTCACCCCATGCCTGTCTAACAGTTTCAGCCCCATCTCCTTTCCAGCTTTGACTTAGACTTCCTGTCTTCTCCAGCTCTTCCTGTCTTCTCCAGCTTTGATTTAGACTTCCTGTCTTCCAGATATTCACTGGTCATCCAACCTCAGGCTAGGCTCAATGCATCCCACCTCCAAGGGTTCTGATAGCACTCCGTTCAGTTCAGTCTCTCCGTTGCGTCTGACTCTTTGTGACCCCATGGACTGCAGCACGCCAGGCTTCCCTGTCCATCACCAACTCCTAGAGCTTACTCAAACTCATGTTCATCGAGTTGGTGATGCCATCCAACCATCTCATCCTCTGTTGTCCCCTTCTCCTCCTGCCTTCAATGTTTCCCAGCATCAGGGTCTTTTCCAATGAGTCAGTTCTTTGCCTCAAGTGGCCAAAGTATTGGAGCTTCAGCGTCAGTCCTTCCAATGAATATTCAGGACTAATTTCCTTTAGGATTAACTGGTTTGATCTTTTGCAGTAGAGTTTTTTTTAATAGAGTTTGAAATAAGGGAGTGTAATGTTTCAGTTTTATTCTTCTTTCTTATGATCACTTTTTCTATTGCAGAACTTTTGCATTTCTTTACAAAATTTTAGGATTATTTGTTCCTAAAGCAATTGATATTTTGATAGAGATTGCATTGAATCTGTTGATTGCCTTGAGTAGTATGTTTGTTTAACAATAGTCCTCCAATTCATAGCTTTCCATTTGTTTAGTTTTCAACCTCTTTCATCAGTGTCTTAAACTTTTCAGAGTATAGATTTTTACCTCCTTGATTCGATTTCTGAGATATTTTATTTTATTTTATTTTTTTACATTACTGTGAATGGTATTGTTTTCTTAATTTCTCTTTCTGATACTTGATATTAGTATATATTAGTATACAGAAGTACAACAAATTTCTGTATATTTTGTATCCTGAAAATTTACTGTGAAAGTGAAGTTGCTCAGTCGTGTCCGACTCTTTGCGACCCCATGGACTGTAGCCTAACAGGCTCCTCCGTCCATGGGATTTTCCAGGCAAGAGTACTGGAGTGGGTTGCCATTTCCTTCTCCAGGGGCTCTTCCCAACCCAGGGATTGAACCCGAGTCTCCTGCATTGAAGGCAGATGCTTTACCGTCTAAGCCACCAGGGAAGTCACATTAATTCTAATACTTTTTGGTGGTTTCTTTATATTTTCTCTATATGGTATCATGCCTGCAAATGGTGACAGTTTTACTTCCCCTTTTTCAATTTGAATGCATTTTATTTCTTTGCGTCTCTGATTGCTGTGACTAGAGCTTCCAATACTATGTTGAATAAAAGTGGCAAGAGTGGTTGTGCTTGTCTTGTTCCCAATCTCAGAGGAAATGCTTTCAGCTTTTCACTTTTGGTATGATGTTGGTTGTGGTTTTGTCTCAACCTTTATTATGTTGAGATATGTTTTCTCTATACCCAGTTTATTGAGAGGTTTTATCATAAATCATTGTTGAAATTTGTCAGAGTTTCCTGCGTCTTCTGAGATGATGGTCTGATTTTCATTCTTCAGTTTGTTACTGTGGTCATCATATCTGTTTATTTCTGGGTACTGAGACATCCTCGCCTCTCTGGGGTAAATTCTGCTTGATTGTGGTATGCTGTTGTTTTTGTTCAGTCTCTAAGTTGTGTCAGGAACACTAGGCTCCTCTCTCCTCCACTGTTTCCCAGAGTTTGCTCAGACTCGTGTCCATTGAGTCAGGGATGGCATCTCATCCTCTGCCTTCACCTTCTCCTTTTGCCTTCAATCTTTCCCAGCATCAGGGTATTTTCAATCCTTTCCCAGCATCAGGGTATTTTCCAAGGACTTGGCTCTTTGCATCACGTGCCCAAAATATTGGAGCTTCACCTTTCGAATCAGTTCCTCCAATTAATACTCATGGTTTATTTCCTTTAGGATTGACTCATTTGACCTCCTTGCAGTCCAAGGGATTCTCGAGAGTCTTCTCCAGCACCACAGTTTGTAAGCATCAATTTTTCAGTGTTCAGCCTCCATTATGGTCCAACTCTCATATCCATACACTACTGGAAAAACCATAGCTTTGACTATATGGACCTTTGTTGGCAAAGAGATGTCTCTGCTTTTTAATATGCTATCTAGGTTTGTCATAGCTTTCCTTCCAAGGAGCAAACGTCTTTTAATTTCATGAATGTGGTCACCATCCACAGTGATTTTGGAGCCCAAGAAAATAAAATCTGTTACTGCTTCCACTTTTTCCCCCTTCTATTTGCCACAAAATAATGGGATCAGATGCCATGATCTTAGTTTTTATGTTGAATTCTAAACCAGCTTTTTCACTCTCCCTTTTCACCCTCATCAAGAGGCTCTTTAGTTCCTCTTTGCTTTCTGCCATTAGAGTGGTATCATCTGCATATCTGAGGTTGTTGATATTTCTCCCAGCAATCTTGATTGCTGTAATTGAGCTTGTGATTCATCCACCCTGGCATTTTGCATAATGCACTCTGCATATAAGTTAAATAAGCAGGGTGACAATATACAGTCTAGATGTATTCCTTTTCCAATTTTGAACCAATCCATTGTTCCATGTTCAGTCCTTACTGTTGCTTCTTGACCCTCATACAGGTTTTTCAGGAGATTGATAAGGTGGTCTGGTGTTCCCATCTCCTTAAGAATTTTCCATGGTTTGTTGTGATCCACACAATCAAAGGCTTTAGCATAGTCAGTGAAGCAAAAGTATATGGGTTTCTGAAGCTCCCTTACTTTTTCCATGATCCAGAAAATGTTGGCAGTTTCATCTCTGGTTCCTCTGCATCTTAGAAACCCAGCTTGTACATGTGGAAGTTCTTGGTTCACATACTTCTAAAGCTTAGATAGAAGAATTTTGAGCATAACTTTGCTAGCATGTGAAATGAATGCAATTGTATGGTCATTTGAACATTCTTTCACATTGTTCTTCTTTGGGACGAGAACAAAAACTGACCTTTTCCAATCTTATGACCACTGTTGAGTTTTCCACATTTGCTGATGTATTGAGTGTAGCACTTTAACAGCATTGTCTTTTAGGATTTTAAAAAGCTCAGCTGGAATTCCATCACCCCCCCTAGCTTTGTTCATAGTACTGATTCTTAAGGCACACTTGCCTTCACGCTCCAGGCTGTCTGGCTCTAGATGAGTGGCCACACCATCCTGGTTGTCTGCGTTGTTAAGACCTTTTCTTGTATAGTTTTTCTGTGTATTCTTGCCACGTCTTCTTAATCTCTTCTCTTTCTAATTGGTCCTGTGGTTTCTGTCCTTTATCATGCCCATCCTTGCATGAAATGTTCCCTTGATATCTCCAGTTTTATTGAAGAAATCTCTAGTCTTTCCCATTCCATTGTTTTCCTCGGATTTTTCATAAAAGAAGGCCTTTCTATATCTCCTTGATATTCTCTGGAACTCTGCATTTAATTGGGGATTTCTTTCCCTTTCTCCCTTGCCTTTGCTTTTCTCTTTCCTCCTCAGACAACCACTTTGCCTTCTTGCATTTCTTTTTCTTTGGGATGGTTTTGGTCAATCCTAGTATATAATTCTTTTAGTGTTTTGTTGAATGTGTTTTGCCATGATTTGTTGAAGATTTTTGCATCCATGCTTATCAGTGATATCGGCCTATAATTTTCTTTTTATGTGTGTGGCATCTTTGTTTCATTTTGGTATCAGTGTGATACTGGCTTCATAGGATGAGTTCTTAAACATTCCTTCCTCTTCAGTTTTATTGGAGTAGTTTTAGAAGGATAGATGTTAACTTTTCCTTAAATGTTTGGTAGAATTAACCTTTGAATCTGTGTCCTGGACTTTGTTGGATTTTTTTGTTTGTTTTTAACTGATACAGTTTCGTTACTGGTAATCAGTATGTTTATATTTTCTACTTCTTCCTGCTTTATTCTTGGAATATTGTACATGTCCAGGAATTTATCCACATCTTCTGTTATCCAGGTCGTTTATTTTATTGGTGTGTAATTGTTGTAGTAGTCTCATGTTTCTTCGTGTTTCTGTGGTATTGCCTGGAACTTTTCTTTCATTTCTGATTTTCTTTATTTGGTCCCTCTCTCTTTTTATTTATAAGTCTGGCTAAAGATTTATAAATTTTATTTATCTTTTCGAAGAATTAATTTTTAATTTCATGGGTCTTTTCTGTTGTTTTTTAGTCTCTATTTTGTTTATTTTTGCTCTTATTGTAATGGTTTCTTTCCTTTTACTAACTTGAGGTTTTGTTTGCTCTTTTTCTCTTTCCTTCAAGTATAATATTAGATTGTTTACTTTTTTTAATCACTATAAGCTTCCCTCTTAGAACTGCTTCTGCTGTTTCTCATAAATTTTGGATAGATGAGTTTACATTTTCATTTGTCTCCAGATATTTTTTCATTTCTTCACTGTCTGTTTGGTTGTTTTCAGCATGTTATTGAGACTCCACTTTTTTTTTTTTTTTTTTGCAGTTTAAAAAAAAATTTTTTTTTTGCAGCTGATTTCTAGTCTCATAGTGCTGTGGTAGGAAAAGATGCTTGATATGATTTCAATATTAAACTTATGAAGACTTTTTTTTTTTGCATAGCATGTAATGTATTCTGGAGGCTATTACCAGTATCCTTAAAAATAATGTGTATTCTGCTCTTTTGGGGTGAGCTGTTCTGTGTGGGTATATATATTTTCATCCATCTGAGGGGTTATGTCATCTGATCTAAGGGCTGGCAAAGAACCAGATGTGACTTAGTGACTGAACAACATTAGGTGTTATTTAAGGCCAGTGTTTCTTTTATTTTCTATTTGGATGATATGATCATTGATGTAAATGAGTTATTAAAATCTTCTACCATTATATTATTACTGTCAGTTTCCCCCAGTTTGTTAACATTTTCTTTACATATTTTGTTGCTCTTATGTGGGGTGTTATGTTATGTTTGCAATTGTTATAGTTTCTTGTTGATACATGTAACCATATATATGAGGTACATGATCATTTTAAGTTGATTTCTTATGTTTAAGACTTCTGATAAACCTTCATTTTGAACATTCTTCCTCACATTGGATGTTTTTGACATATATTACTTTTTTTGTTTTGTGTATCCCTTAACTACTTACTATGGATATAGATGATTTTACTAGTTTTTCTTTTAACTTTCCTTGTTGTTCAGTATCTCAGTTGTGTTGTTGTTTGCTCAGTCACTCTTTGCCACCCCATGGACCCCTGTCCAAGAACGCCAGGATTCCCTGTCCTTCACTATCTCCCAGAGTTTGCTCAAGCTCATGTCCATTGAGTCAGTGATGCCATCCAACCATCTCATCCTCTGTCGTCTCCTTCTCCTGCCCTCAATCTTTCCTAACATCAGAGTCTTTTCCAATGAGTTGGCTCTTTGTGTCAGGTACCAAAGTATTGGAGTTTCAGCTTCAGCATCAGTCCTTCCAGTGAGTATTCAGGGTTGATTTCCTTTAGGATTGACTAGTTTGATTTCCTTTCTGTCCAAGGGACTCTCAAGAGTCTTCTCCAGCACCACAGTTTGAAGGCATCAATTCTTTGGTGCTTAGCTTTCTTTATGGTCCACCTAATACATCTGTACATGACTACTAGAAAAAACATAGCTTTGCTATATGGACCTTTGTTGGCAACGTGAGTCTCTGCTTTTTAATATGCTGTCTAGGTTTGTCATAACTTTTCTTTCAAGGAGCAAGCATCTTTTAATTTTGTGGTTGCAGTCACCTTCCGCAGTGATTTTGGAGCCCAAGAAAATAAAAAGTCTGTCACTGTTTCCATTGTTTTCCCATCTATTTGCCATGAAGTTATGGGACCAGATACCATGATCTTAGTTTTAAGCCAGCTTTTTCACTCTCTTCTTTTACCTTCATCAAGAGACTCTTTAGTTCCTCTTCACTTTCTGCCATTAGGGTGGTGTCAACTGCATACCTGAGGTTATTGATGTTTCTCCTGGCAATCTTGATTCCAGCTTGTGATTCATCCAGCCTGACATTTTGCATGATATACTCTGCATGTAAGTTAAATAAGCAGGGTGACAATATACATACAGCCTTGATGTACTCCATTCCCAATTTTGAACTAGTCTGCTGTTCCATGTCTGATTCTAACTATTGCTTCTTGACCTGCATACAGGTTTCTCAGGAGCAGGGTGAGGTGGTCTGGTATTTCCATATCTTGAAGTCTTTTCCACAGTTTGTTGTAATTCACACAATCAAAGGCTTTAGTGTAGCCAATGAAGCAGAAGTAGATGTTTTTCTGGATTTCCCCTGCTTTTTCTATGATCCAACTTGTTGGCAATTTGATGTCAACAAATTGGTTGTTGCCTTTTTGCCTCTGATTCCTCTGCCTTTTCTAAATCTAGCTCGTACATCTGAAAGTCCTCAGTTCACATACTGTTGAAGCCTAGCTTGAAGGATTTTGAGCATTACCTTGCTAGCACATGAGGTAGTGCAGTTGTGAGGTAGTTTAACATTCTTTGGCATTGCCTTTCTTTGGGATTAAAATGAAAACTAACCTTTTCCAGTCCTGTGGCCAGTGTTGAGTTTTCCAAATTTGCTCGCATATTAAGTGCAACACTTTAACAGCACCATATTTTAGGATTTGAAATAGTTCAGTTGGAATTCCATCACCTCTACTAGCTTTGTTTGTAGTAATATTTGCTAAGTCCCACTTGCCTTCACATTTCAGGGTGTCTGGCTCTAGGTGAGTGACCACACCATCATGGTTATCCAGGTCATTAAGAACTTTTTTGTACAGTTCTTTATATTCTTGCCACTTCTTTTTAATCTCTTTTGCTTCTGTTAAGATCATACCGTTTCTGTCCTTTCTTGTGCCCATCTTTGCATGAAATGTTCCCTTGGTATCTCTAATTTTCTTGAAGTGATCTCTGGACTTTCCCATTCTGTTGTTTTTCTCTTTTTCTTTAAATTGTTCACTTAATAATGCTTTCCTTTCTCTCCTTGCTATTCTCTGGAACTCTGCATTCAGTTAGGTATATCTTTCTCTTTTGCCTTTTGCTTCTCTTCTTTTCTCAGCTATTTGTAAGGCCTTCTCAGACAACCACTTTGCCTTTTTGCATTTGTTTTCCTTGGGGATGGTTTTGGTCACCACCTCCTTCCTGCACAGTGTTAAAAACCTCTGTCCATAGTTCTTCAGACATTGTGTCTACCAGATCTAATCCCTTGAATCTATTTGTCACCTCCACTGTATAATCATAAGGGATTTGATGTATATTGTCACCCTGCTTATTTAACTTATATGCATAGTACATCATGAGAAGTGCTGGACTGGATGAACCACAAGCTGGAATCAAGATTGCCGGGAGACATATCAATAACCTCAGATACGCAGATGACACCACCCTTATGGCAGAAAGCGAAGAAGAACTAAAGAGCCTCTTGATGAAAGTGAAAGAGGAGAGTGAAAAAGTTGGCTTAAAGCTCAACATTCATAAAACTAAGATCATGGCATCTGGTCCCATCACTTCATGGCAAATAGATGGGAAAACAATGGAAACAGTGACAGACTTTATTTTTCTGGGCTCCAAAATCACTGCAGACAGTGATTGCAGCCATGGAATTAAAATACGCTTGCTCCTTGGAAGAAAAGTTATGACAATCCTAGACAGCATATTAAAAAGCAGAGACATTACATTGCCAAAAAAATTCCATCTATTCAAAGCTTTGGTTTTTCCAGTAGTCATGTATGGATGTGAGAGTTGGACTATAATGAAAGCTGAGCGCTGAAGAATTGATGCTTTTGAACTGTGGTGTTGGAGAAGACTCTTGTGAGTCCCTTGGACTGCAAGGAGATCCAACCAGTCCATCCTAAAGGAAATCCATCCTGAATATTCATTGGAAGGACTGATGCTGAAGGTGAAACTCCAGTACTTTGGCCACCTGATGTGAAGAGTTGACTCATCTGAAAAGACCCTGATGCTGGGAAAGATTGAAGGTGGGAGGAGAAGGCGACAACTGAGGATGAAATGGTTGGATGGCATCACCAACTCAATGGGCATGAGTTTGAGTAAGCTCCGGGAGTTGGTGATGGACAGGGAAGTCTGGCATACTGCAGTCCATGGGGTCTCAAAGAGTTGGACATGACTGAGCGACTGAACTGAACTGAATGACCTAGTGGTTTTCCCTTACTTTCTTCAGTTTAAGTCTGAATTTTGCAATAAGGAGCTGATGGTCTGAGCCACAGTCAGCTCCAGGTCTTGTTTTTGCTGACTGTATGAGCTTCTTCATCTTCAGCTACAAAGAATATATTCAGTCTGATTTCGGTATTGACTATCTGGTGATGTCCATGTGTAGAGTCATCTCTTGTGTTGTTGGAAGAGGGTGTTTGCTATGACCAGTGCTTTCTCTTGGCAAAAACTCTATTAGCCTTTGCCCTGCTTCATTTTGTACTCCAAGGCCAGCTTGCCTGTTACTCCAGGTATCTCTTGACTTCATACTTTTGCATTCCAGTCCCCTGTGATGAAAAGGATGTCTTTTTTGGTGATAATTTTAGAAGGTGTTATAGGTCTTCATATAAATGTTCAGCTTCAGCTTCTTGAGCTTTACTGGCTGGGGCATAGATTTGAATTACTGTGATATTAAATGATTTGCCTTGGAAACCAACTGAGATCATGCTGTTGTTTTTGAGACTGTACCCAAGTATTGCATTTTGAACTCTTCTGTTGACTATGAGGGGTACTCCATTTCTTCAAAAGGATTCTTGCCCACAGTAGTAGATATAAGGGTCATCTGAATTAAATTTGCTCATTCCCATCCATTTTAGTTCACTGATCTCTAAAATGTCAATATTCACTCTTGCCATTTCCTGTTTGACCATATCCAATTTACCTTGATTCATGGACTTAACATTCCAGGTTCATATGCAATTTTGTTATTTACAGCATCAGACTTTACTTCCACCACCAGACATATTCACAACTGGGCATCCTTTCTGCCGTGGCTCAGCCTCTTCATTCTTTCTAGAGCTATTTCTCTGCTCTTCCCCAGTAGCATATTGGACACCTACCAACCTGGGAGGCTCGTCTTTCAGTGTCATATCTTTTTACCTTTTCATGCTATTCATGGGGTTCTCAAGGCAAGAATACTGAAGTAGCTTGCCATACCCTTTGCCAGTGGATCATGTTTTGTCTGGCTCTGACTAGCAGGGACATGCCCTTCAGTGGCTCCAAGTAGCCAGAGGACATGCCCAGCGCCCTAGTTGTCCCTCTGCTGGTCCTCTTGAGCGGGAGAACCTTCATCAGCTGCTAGGTGTTGGTCCTCGTGCCCCCTGGGGCCTGGGAAAAGGCCCTGCTGGAGTTGTTGGCTGGAGCCGATTGATGTTGGGGGATGCTCAGGAGTGGATGGCTCTCTGGCTTCTCTGCTGTTGCTGGCTACCCTGGGGCCCATCCACTTCCCTGGAGCCTCGAAGAGCAGGGGGCTCCCCGGCCTCACCGTTGCTTTGTAAGTGGCTGATCTCCTTTTACTGTATGTTTGCCTTTACCAGTGAAGTTTTTTCCTTTCATAATTTTCAGTTTTTGTATTTTTAGTTGTGGCCTTTTCTGCTTAGAGAAGTTTATTAAACATTTCTTGTAAAGTCACTTTAGTGGTGCTTAACTCTTTTAGCTTTTGATTTTCCTTAGAACTCTGTACCTCTTCTTCAAATCTAAATAACCTTGACAGATAGTCTTTGTTGTAGGGTTGTTTTTTTTTTCTTTCATCACTCTGCATATAATCTGCCACTCCTTTCTGGCCTGTAGAGTTTCTTCTGAAAAGCTGGCTGATAGCCTTTCGGGATTTCTCTTATATGCAAGTAGTTGCTTTTTTCCGGCTGCTTTTAAGCTTTTCTACTCACCTTTATTTTTTCCATTTTAATGATAATGTGTCTTAGGGTGGACTTTTTGGATTCATCTTATTTGGGGCACTCTGTGCTTCTTGGGACTAGATGTCTGTATCCTTCCCCAGGTTAGGGAATTTTTCAGCTAGTATTTGTTCAAATAAGTTCTCTGCCCCTTTCTCTCTCTTCTTCTTCTGGGATCCTATAATGTGAATTGTTAGTATGCTTGATGTTGTGTTAGAGGTCTCTTAGCTATCATCATTTCTTTTAATTTCTTTTTGCTTTTTTCTGTTAAGATTAGGTAATTGCCGGTGCTTTGTCTTCCAGATTGTTGATCAATTCCCCGGTGTCACTGAGTCTACTGCTGATTCCTTCTAGTGTATTTTTTTTTTTTCTAATTTCAGTTGTTGTGTCTTTTATCTCTGTCATCATCATTTTTGCTTTCTTCTACTTTTTTTTTTCCTGGCTGTGCCATGTGGCTGGCATGATCTTAGTTCCCTCACAAGGGATTGAACCCGGGTCCTGGCAGTGAAAGTACTGAGTCCTAACCCCTGGACCACCAGGGAATTCCCTGTCTTGTTCTTCTTTATATTTTCTGATTCTTTGCACAAGTTTTCTCTGTGTTCATCTGTTCTTTCCTGAGCTCAGTAGCCTCTTTATGATCATTATCTTGAAACTTTATTGGGCATATTGCTTATCTCCTGTTCATTTAGTTCTTTCTCTGAGATTTTTGTCTTGTTCCTTAATTTGGAGCATATTACTCTGTCTCCTTAATTGTCTCCAACAATATCCAGTTGTGGATGTGACTGGTAATAGAAGCAAGGTCCGATGCTGTAAAGAGCAATATTGCATAGGAACCTGGAATGTCAGGTCCATGAATCAAGGCAAATTGGAAGTGGTCAAACAGGAGATGGCAAGAGTGAATGTCGACATTCTAGGAATCAGTGAACTAAAATGGACTGGAATGGGTGAATTTAACTCAGATGACCATTATATCTACTACTGCGGGCAGGAATCCCTTAGAAGAAATGGAGTAGCCATCATAGTCAACAACAGAGTCCGAAATGCAGTACTTGGATGCAATCTCAAAAACAACAGAATGATCTCTGTTCATTTCCAAGGCAAACCATTCAATATCACAGTAATCCAAGTCTATGCCCCAACCAGTAATGCTGAAGAAGCTGAAGTTGAATGGTTCTATGAAGACCTAAAAGACCATTTAGAACTAACACCCAAAAAAGATGTCCTTTTCATTATAGGGGACTGGAATGCAAAAGTAGGAAGTCAAGAAACACCTGGAGTAACAGGCAAATTTGGCCTTGGAATACGGAATGAAGCAGGGCAAAGACTAATAGAGTTTTGCCAAGAGAATGCACTGGTCATAGCAAACACCTCTTCCAACAACACAAGAGAAGACTACACATGGACATCACCAGATGGTCAACACCGAAATCAGATTGATTATATTCTTTGCAGCCAAAGATGGAGAAGCTCTATACAGTCAGAAAAAACAAGACCGGGAGCTGACTGTGGCTCAGATCATGAAATCCTTATTGCCAAATTCAGACTTAAATTGAAGAAAGTAGGGAAAACCACTAGACCATTCAGGTATGACCTAAATCAAATCCCTTATGATTATACAGTGGAAGTGAGAAATAGATTTAAGGTACTAGATTTGATAGATAGAGTACCTGATGAACTATGGATGGAGGTTTGTGACATTGTACAGGAAACAGGGATCAAGACCATCCCCATGGAAAAGAAATGCAAAAAAGCAAAATGGCTGTCTGAGGAGGCCTTACAAATAGCTGTGAAAAGAAGAGAAGTGAAAAGCAAAGGAGAAAAGGAAAGATATAAGCATCTGAATGCAGAGTTCCAAAGAATAGCAAGGAGAGATAAGAAAGCCTTCCTCAGGGATCAATGCAAAGAAATAGAGGAAAACAACAGACTGGGAAAGACTAGAGATCTCTTCAAGAAGATTAGATATACCAAAGGAACATTTCATGCAAAGATGGGCTCAATAAAGGACAGAAATGGTATGGACCTAACAGAAGCAGTAGATATTAAGAAGAGGTGGCAGGAATACACAGAAGAAGAACTGTACAAAAGAGATCTTCATGACCAAGATAAGTCATGATGGTGTGATCACTCATCTAGAGCCAGACATCCTGGAATGTGAAGTCAAGTGGGCCTTAGAAAGCATCACTACGAACAAAGCTAGTGGAGGTGATGGCATTCCAGTTGAGCTATTTCAAATCCTGAAAGATGATGCTGTGAAAGTGCTGCACTCAGTATGCCAGCAAATTTGGAAAAGTCAGCAGTGGCTACAGGACTGGAAAAGGTCAGTTTTCATTCCAATCCCAAAGAAAGGCAAGGCCAAAGAATGCTCAAACTACCACACAATTGCACTCATCTCACACGCTAGTAAAGTAATGCTCAAAATTCTCCAAGCCAGGCTTCAGCAATATGTGAACCGTGAACTTCCTGATGTTCAAGCTGGTTTTAGAAAAGGCAGAGGAACCAGAGATCAAATTGCCAACATCCGCTGGATCATGGAAAAAGCAAGAGAGTTCCAGAAAAACATCTATTTCTGCTTTCTTGACTATGCCAAAGCCTTTGACTGTGTGGATCACAATAAACTGTGGAAAATTCTTTAAGAGATGGGAATACCAGACCACCTGACCTGCCTCTTGAGAAACCTGTATGCAGGTCAGGAAGCAACGGTTAGAACTGGACATGGAACAACAGACTGGTTCCAAATAGGAAAAGGAGTATGTCAAGGCTGTATATGGTCACCCTGCTTATTTAACTTCTATGCAGAGTACATCATGAGAAACGCTGGACTGGAAGAAGCACAAGCTGGAATTAAGATTGCCGGGAGAAATATCAATCACTTCAGATATGCGGATGACACCACTCTTATGGCAGAAAATGAAGAGGAACTAAAAAGCCTCTTGATGAAAGTGAAAGAGGAGAGTGAAAAAGTTGGCTTAAAACTCAGCATTCAGAAAACGAAGATCATGGCATCTGGTCCCTTCACTTCATGGGAAATAGATGGGGAAACAGTGGAAACAGTGTCAGACTTTATTTTTCTGGGCTCCAAAATCACTGCAGATGGTGACTGCAGCCATGAAATTAAAAGATGCTTACTCCTTGGAAGGAAAGTTATGACCAACCTAGATAGCATATTCAAAAGCAGAGACATTACTTTGCCAACAAAGGTTCATTCAAGGCTATGGTTTTTCCAGTGGTCATGTATGGATGTGAGAGTTGGACTGTGAAGAAAGCTGAGTGCTGAAGAATTGATGCTTTTGAACTATGGTGTTGGAGAAGACTCTTGAGAGTCCCTTGGACTACAAGGAGATCCAACCAGTCCATTCTGAAGGAGATCAGCCCTGGGATTTCTTTGGAAGGAATGATGCTAAAGCTGAAACTCCAGTACTTTGGCCACCTCATGTGAAGAGTTGACTCATTGGAAAAGACTCTGATGCTGGGAGGGATTGGGGGCAGGAGGAGAAGGGGACGACAGAGGATGAGATGGCTGGATGGCATCACTGACTCGATGGACGTGAGTCTGAGTGAACTCCCGGAGTTAGTGATGGACAGGGAGGCCTGGCGTGCTGCAATTCATGGGGTCGCAAAGAGTCGGACACGATTGAGCGACTGAACTGACTGACTGACTGACTCTGTCTCCTCACTTTGCCTAATTCTCTGTGTTTATTTCTATGTCTTTGGTAGGCCACTTTTGTTTCTTGGTCTTGCAGAAGAGACTTTATGTAGGAGATGTTCTGTGGGGTCTGGTAGCATACTCCCCTCTGGTCACCAAAGCTGTATGCTCTAGAGGTGCCTCTTGTGTGGGCTGCATGGTCCTTCTGTTGTGGTGGGGCTGACAACTGAAGGTCACTGGTAGAGGGGGCTGGCCCCCACCCCAGTGATCGAGAGGTCCAGCCTTCTGTGGTGGATGGGGCATTGCCAGATGGCAGGGTACCTGTGCAGAGATTCCCAGGGCTCGTGCTGACCTGCTGTTGGGTGGGGCTGGGTCCCCGTATGGCCGGGTGCACTGCCTGAGGGCCTCGGGGTACCGTCAGCCTGCAAGTGGGTGAGTGAGTCCCTGGTGATTCAGGCCCGCAGGAAGATTCCAAAACGGCACTTTCCAGTGCTGGTGTCATCACAGAAGGAGGAGCCCCCAGAGTGGCTTCCGCGGTGTCTCTGTCCCCAGCGGGAGTCCCATGTGCTTCCCGCCTCTCTGACAGTCTCTCTCAGATCAACAGGTGGCACTGGGACTCGCAGTGTGAGAGATTCTGTGTGTGCCCTTTAAGAGTGGAGTCTCTGTTTCCAGTAGCTCTCGGGGTCTCCCTGCTGGATGTCAAAGTCAGATATTCTGGGGGCTCATCTTCCTGCTGCAGGTCTCCTTGGCTGGGAAGCCTGATGTGGGGTCAGACCCCTCACTCCTTGGGGAGGACTTCTGCAGCTGTGACATTCCTTCTGTTTGTGGGTCTCCAACCTGGAGGGTGTAGGGCATGACTGTGTTGCCTCTCTGCCCCTCCTACTCAATTCTTTCTTTGTATCTTTAGCTGTGGAAAAATCGTGGAAAATCTTTCTGCTAGCCTTCAGGTTATTTTCAAAGGTAGTTGCTGGGTAAGTAGTTGGGATTTGGTGTGCCCATGGCAGAAGGTGAGTTCCGGGTCCTTCCTACTTTGCTATCTTGGTCATACCCCTTATCCTTATTATTATTAATGAGCTTGGGGTTACTAGGCATGTAAAGTTGACTGTGATAATTTTGAATCATCATTCAAAGTAATTGTGGCAATTTAAAAGCACGCATGCACATTCTTTAGCAGTCCTTTATAGAGGACGAGTGTATGTCCTCTTCCTTTAAATCAGGGCTGACCTCAGTGAATCCCCCACAACCAACAGAATCCAACAGAAATGACACTTTGTAAATTAGAAGGCCATGTCAGCAAAGGTCACTCAGTTTCCACAGAATCTAGTGGAACTCTCACTCTGGGTGAAGGCAGGGGTCCTGTAAATGAGTCTGGATAACTTGAGACCACCATGCTGGAGAGGTCACACGTAGACACCATAGCTGATAGCCCAGCTGACCTCCCAGTCAACATGCAGCATCAGTAGCAGCCATGTTCTTGTGCTATCCAGGACATTCAGCCCAGTCAAGGCTTAAAGATGACTCCAGCCCTAGTCAACATCTGACCGTAATCACCCTCAGCAGGAATGGCCAGATGACCCCTCCCTGAATTTCTGACCCACAAAATGATTGTTTTGTGTCACTCTGTTACAGTGTAATGGTAACCAGTACAGCAGTCTCTCCTTTTCTTTTCTTGCCTCATTGCATTAGCTGCATTGGCATTAGCCAAAAGTATTAAGTAATAGCAATGATATAGGCATGCATGACTTGAATGGAAACATACTTAATTTTCTCTATTATATCAGACATGGGCTAGTTATATTAGGCATGCTGTGGTAATGCAGAACTCCAAACGCTCAGTAGCTAAGTTCCCAGAGTTCTGCAGCTCCAGGTGGTTCCCAGGTGCAGCTGCCCTCCATGTAGTGACTCAGTGACCCTGGCTGATGGGGGCTTCCCCATCCCGTGACTGCACCATCTGGAGTACAAGATCTCCTGGACTGATGAGGCAAGGGAAGACGATTCTGTAGGCTGTCTCACCAGCAATGAAATACTTTGGCATAGAACTGATACACATCGTTTCTGATCAAGTTTACTGGCCAGGACTTGTGAAATAGTCCCACTGATTTCAAGGCGGGCAGGAAGGTGTAACTCTTCTTTATGCCAGGATGGAATGGAGAAGTGGATATGGGTGAATTCGAGAAAGGTCTGCTAGTCATGGTTTTAACTTTTCATGCCCACAAAGTGTCCTACAATAACCAGCTTATGCAGACTATTGTGTTTAATCAGAAATTGATGTTAAATTTTGTCAGTGCTTTTTCAGTCTTTATTAAGGTGACTGTATGTCTTGTCTCTTCTAACCTATAGGCTTCCTAATACTGAGTTATCCTTGATTTCCTGGTATATAGGTCACTTGGATATGATATGTAATTTTTGAAAAGCAGATGACTGTTATATATAATATTAAGTAGAAATATTTGCATTTATAAATGTGACCAGTCTAGAGGAATATATGTGTGCTCTTTCAGATTTGATGTCTGTGTTATTTTTTCCTTTTTTGCCTTCTTCTGGAATAGTACACACAACATAATTATTTTTTGGTTGGAAAGTTTGATCAAGTTCACCTACCAAATTATCTGTTCTCGTGTCTTTTAGGAAATAAATATCAACTTTTATATTTTTTATCTCTGATAATTAATTGGTCTACTCAGATTTTCTATTTCTTGAGCCAGTTTTGTTAATGTTCATACATTTCCAAAATGATCCACTTGACCAAAAATTTAAAATTTACTAGCCAGAGTTATTCAGAATATTCTTTCACAATGCTGTATAAGTTCCTCATTGGCTCCTATATCCCTTTGCTATTTCCTTATTTTGAGTATTTGCATTTTATCTTGATTAAAGTTATCAGCAATTTGTTTTGTTGGATACAGCAACAAAAAATTTATTTTTCTTGGAGTCAGTTATCAAATCCAGTGTTTTTCTGCATTTATATTTGCTGTAAAATGTCTTCCTTTTCCTGGCAGGGACTTGATTTCATAGGCAGGCACTTTCTCTCATTCCTCAAAGTAAACACTTCTGCTTTGAACTCTTTGCATCTTTTCACGTGTCTGCTGTTCTCCTGTTTGCTCATCCTCACAAGGGGAGTTCTGAGCCTGCTCAGAGCTGGGAGCGCCCGGAGAGCACAGTGGAAGGGACAAGGGGGAAGGAAAGGAAAGCGGGATTTACTGTTATTTTTTTTTTTTTTCCCCTGCTAGTTCAGAAATCTGACCATCTTGGAGGGCGGAGGCTTAGTCGGAGCTGGGGATCTCAGCACAGGGGGGATTCAGCGCCCTGAAGAGGTTCATATCTGCATTTAGCATTGTCTGGAACATCCCCCTTCCCCATCTTTCCCTGGAACATGTTTGCTTTTAGGAACTCAATGCCTCTGCGGTTTTTCAGGACTCATGTGCTGCCAAGGCTGAGAGTCAGTCTAGCTGTGGGCTCCCGACTTTGTGGGCATGGGTCCCCCATCCATGTCCTCCCCCATCCCTCTGGTCAACCACCCACCACTGTGCTAGTGCTCACAGTAGGGCCGCCGTGGGGCCACTCATGGGCCTTATCATCTACTGGGCAAGCTATTTTCAACAAAAATATGAGATGGCAGAATGCTTCTTCCTAAATCTCGGTAGAAAATTAACATCACATCACATAGGATGATGTTAGTACATGAGCAGAGCCTCTCCCATATAAATCACTTTACAACAAGTCCATTTTTGTCCCTGGATCAAAAAAGCTTCACGGTTGGCAACCCTCTCTGCGTGTTGGCAGGGGCCCATCCCAGACTCACAGCTGGAGGACGGAGTGCTGTGTACACAGCTTAAGCCCTGTTTCTCAGTTAGTGTTCCCGGAAACAGCCTGATGCAAAGTTTGATTTGGCAGTATGATTCCCAGGAGCAGTGAGGTTAGGGGTGGACATCCAAAGAGGGAGGGCAAAGTTGCTTGTTCTGGACCATCTGAAAAGTGACCTAAAATAGAAGAGCGAAAGGAGGAAGTATTTGTCTCCAGTCTCCTATTGGTCAAAAGTGGCTACCCTGCATTTCTGGGTGGCCCTGAGTGCTGAGTGGGTTCCTGTGGGCGTCTCAGAGGACAGCATCAGAGACAGTGGGGGCAGGAATTGAGAAGTGCAGAGGCTGTCTGAGACTTGCTGTCACTGTGGGCTGCTCCCAAGTGAGACCTGCAGATCTGCTTGGAAATGCTCATCACAGCCACGTAGGAGGAAAGAGGTGAAGTTGAATGTATTTGAAATGACACAGCAGGTGTCTGCTTCACCTGGTCTTGTAGGTACTCAGCAGACAACCAGCTCCCTCCTCTCCCTGCCTGGCTTTGGGGTGCTCTGAACAGATGAGAGTGTGGAGGTTAAAATCCTCAGATGCTTTTCTGCACGTCTCTCCCTGCCATTCTCCCTTCCATAGAGGTCTCTTGTAATGTCATTTCATCTCCCAGGAAATAGACATGGACGACTGACCAATGTTCTGAGTGCAGACCATCTCGAGGGGTGGACCACTGCCTCTTCTCTGATGCTTCTTTACATCTAGGAGGGCGTTTCAATACCATCCACTGATGTGATCCTCATTTTAGCTCCTTGTGTCTGCCTCTCAGACTTGGCTCAGGGCCAAGCTTCCAATGTTTAGTGTGTATCTGTAGGTATTTTAGAGGAGAGTAGTGTGAGCAGTGGTCTCCAATCCTTTTGGCATCAGGGACCCGTGTCCTGGAAGACAGTTTTTCCATGGACCAGGGTAGGGGGATGATTTGGGGGTGTTTTAAGTGCATTACATGTATTGTGCACTTTATTTCTATTATTCTTATATCAGTTCCCCCTCAGAGCATCAGGCATTAGATCCTGGAAGTTGGGGACCCCTGAGATGGAGTCAGCTATGATTATAACCTGAAATGAGGGTGGCTTCTTCATCCTGCCCTGCCCACCCCTTTGGGAGATGGATTCACATTCTGCTGAGGCACACAGAGTCATTAGGGTTCTCATCATACAAAAGGAGATTGGAGTTGTCTTCCTGGCTCAGCTGGCTCATATAAAGCCTGCATCCAAATTCAGCCAACAACCGAGATAGCATCTTTGCTTGTTATTGTCTGGAATAAAAGTCTCTAGCTTGCAGACACTCAGAGAGGAGAGCAGCATGTGATGCTCAAGCCATGTAATACCCCAGATTCTGCAGCCCTGCGTCTTGCGGAGAACCATGTGCCTGGGCCCCTTCGGTTTGGTCCTCCAGGAAAGGGTTTTCACTGAGTTGTTCTGCGGCATGGCACCGTCAGCCTTCAGGGAGGGAGGTGTGCTGCATTTTGCTAAGGATGTTGTGTGAAGCTGTTCTTTATTGGGGGGATCCATGGAAAAATAACCTCAGCCCCTGTAGCAGAAACACTTTGTGCTGAGCAACTGGTTCATTTTTCCCCTTTGGACACCGAGTTGATTGACTGTGTTCTCCTTCTTGGGTAGACAGGCAGTGCCAAGTTTTTGAACCTCTTGATCCAGCTCTAAGGCAGTCTTTGGGTATGGTTTCAATCTCAGCATCATCTTTTCTGTTCTGCTTTCATTTTTCTATGTTCTTCTGTCTTCACCTTTTTATAGAGTTTGTTTTCTTAATATCAAATTTAGAAACTACAGAAAGCCATTGAGAACAAAATTCACCTATGTCCCCTGGAATGAGAAATATTCATTGTTAATAACTGATATAGTCTTTCATTCACTTGTGTGTATATATATATATTTTCTGCCTATGCATCTATATTTCTCTTTATGCTTGCCTATCCATCCACATTCCAAATGTCCTTGAGTAACTAGTTCAACTTCATTCCAAGGCCTAATCCATGGACTGTGAAAACTGAAATTTGCCTCAGATTCTGTTAATTTCTTTCCTTTATTTCACTCTGCCCCTCTCTGTCTCCAGACTTTCACTTTGTGGATGTGTTCTGTGTGGGTGCTATATCCCTACTGCATGGAGAATTGGAGATTTCAGGTCCAGTCCCGTTGCTGGAATTCAAGACAAAGCTACTTAGACCAAATCCTCGTGGAGTTGCGCTTCCTAAAGATTAAGTGGTCAAAATTCTTCTAAAATTAACCAAGAGTGGCTTCTTTACTGTATCTTGCCAGCTTCTTTTGTATTTCTCCTGGTTCTGTTCTCCTTACTCCCCTGTTCCAAGCCCTGCCAAAGAAAAGCAAATGCCCCCTCCTGCCTCTTGTGTGGCATCTTGGGGACCTCATGCCATGTCCTCAAGGGTCTGAGGCCTTCTAGGTCCCCTGGAGTTCTGACCAGAGGCTTGAACCTTTGGAAGTAGAGGAAGATCTTAGGTTGAATGAGAGCTCGTCAGAGTCTGACTAAAGTGCTCTGAGATTTGATGTGGACTCTAGGTCTAACCAGACAGGAGGGCCTGGTCAGGCCTCCAACAGACATGCAAAGAGAATTGTGTCCCTCTGGCCCATCTCCAGGGTTGGTGCACGTGGGGTGGGTGTCCCTGGGGATTCAAGGGCATCGCTGTGAGAGTGCCTGAGTCTTTTTTTTTTTTTTTACTGGAATTTAGTTACTTTACAAACTTTAGTTTCTACTGTGAGGCAAAGGGAATCAGCTGTACATGTACATATATCCCCTTTCTTGGATTTCCTTCCCATTTAAGTCACCAGAGTACTGAGTACAGTTCCCTGTGCTATAGAATAGAGCACCTGAGTCTTGACATGTCCGAGTGTTCAGGAGTCCTGGAAAGGTGTAAAGAAATATAAGGGTATTTAAGCATATTTCCATGGAAATTTGACCACAGCATGGTGTTAAGTGAAAAGAAGCCTGTCTCAGAATTTATATATGTACATTTCCATATATATATAGATGCCTTTTATATAGAAAATTTATGTACATTTATATTTGTATAGAAAGGTCTGGAATGGCAAAAAATATTAACAAGTACCTTTGAGAAGTAGTAGCTTTTACCTCATGCCTCAAACAACTTGATATTGAATTCTTTCAAGGGAGTATATGCTACTTTTATAATAACTCTTTAAAAGGCATTTCCATTTTGAGGGAAAATGATATGCCCCACAGTAGTTTTATTAGGAGATATGTGAGATTTCCCCCCCTTCTTTCTAATTTAATTTTCCCAGTATCAGCTATTACATTTTGTGACAAAAGAATAAATACAGCAGGCAGAATAAATGAGGTTAGCATGAGCAAGGACAAAGGGGACGAGGATTACTAGCTGGCTGGCCACCCGGTTCCCCTCTCAGGACTTGAGCTGGGAAGCATGTGTTCTCCAGGCACTTGGCTAGCCAGGTGGATGCTGCATCAGATCAGTTGCTCAGTCGTGTCCGACTCTTTGCGACCCCATGAATCGCAGCATGCCAGGCCTGTCCATCACCAACTCCCAGAGTTCACCCAGACTCACGTCCATCAAGTCAGTGATGCCATCCAGCCATCTCATCCTCTGCCGTCCCCTTCTCCTCTTGCCCCCAATCCCTCCCAGCATCAGTCTTTTCCAATGAGTCAACTCTTCGCATGAGGTAGCCAAAGTACTGGAGTTTCAGCTTTAGCATCAGTCCTCCAAAGAAATCCCAGGGCTGATCTCCTTCAGAATGGACTGGTTGGATCTCCTTGCAGTCCAAGGGACTCTCAAGAGTCTTCTCCAACACCACACTTCAAAAGCATCAATTCTTCCGCGCTCAGCCTTCTTCACAGTCCAACTCTCACATCCATACATGACCACAGGAAAAACCATAGCCTTGACTAGACAGACCTTTGTTGGCAAAGTAATGTCTCTGCTTTTGAATATGCTATCTAGGTCGGTCATAACTTTCCTTCCAAGGAGTAAGCGTCTTTTAATTTAATGGCTGTAGTCACCATCTGTAGTGATTTTGGAGCCCAGAAAAATAAATGACACCGTTTCCACTGTTTCCCCATCTATTTCCCATGAAGTGATGGGACCAGATGCCATGATCTTCGTTTTCTGAATGTTGAGCTTTAAGCCAACTTTTTCACTCTCCACTTTCACTTTCATCAAGAGGCTTTTTTTAGTTCCTCTTCACTTTCTGCCATAAGGGTGGTGTCTGCATATCTGAGGTTATTGATATTTCTCCCGGCAATCTTGATTCCAGCTTGTGCTTCTTCCAGGACTGCATAGAGGCCCCTTAGATTGGAGAACTCTTGCCAGGCTCCCTAAGACTGAGCAAGAGCAAAGTGAACCTGGGCTCTGGCCCTATGGCTCACGCGCCCCTCGTACTTACGTCTGGATACATACAAAGAACTAGGGAACCAGCCAATAACAAGAGGTTGGTTGTGGCTCTTCCTTCTGCTCACCTGGAAAGCAGAGAGCACTGCATCACGTGTGTCAGAGGCTGGCAGTCTCACACTCTAGTTTGGGATCTGATTTGTCTTGTCCCCTATCTGTCCCCTTCTGAGAGTATATTGAAGATGCTTGCCCAACTTCAGCATGCATTACTATCACCTGGGGCACTTGCTAAGCAGGCAGATTCCTGGGGCCCATCCTGTACCTACTCAGTCAGACTCTGCATGTTTAGAGGTTTCTCAGGTGAACTGATGTGGGTGGTCTGTGGCCCGCACTCTGAGATGATGACAGGGTTAACGCATGCACCTGGCACAAACAGTTTGGGACATAGTCTCCACATTTATCGCAACACTGAGAAATAAGGTCTGTGTTAAGAGGTGGAGCATCTTTCCCTGCCTCTTGATTCTGAGTATGCCGTGCAGCCAGTGTTGTTGAATGGGATGTTGCAGACACGACTCAGAACAACTTGGTGCTCGGACTTTCCCTTTCACGCTCCCGCTGTCACCAGGAGAAGCGCACGCTGAGGCTGACTTGCTGGTCCCAGGAGGAGGGTGAGGCATGAGGAGCAGATATGCACCAGCCAGGGTGGCCTGGGCAAGCCTGGCCCCGAGCAGAGCCCTTGGCTGACATATGAGTGGGCCAGCAGAGATTAGCTGAGCTCAGCCTAGCTCAGACCACAGTCGACAACCATGAAAGACTGTTACCGAGTTTTGGGTGGTATGTTACACAGCAATAGCTAGCTGATACATTCAGGTAGCTTGTTAGTACTCAGTTCCCGAAACTGTGATTCTGTATGGTCTTCATTTGTCTGTCGAACAAACTTCTGGTGTGATTCTGATGCCAGCATTCTGTGGATTCCACTTGAGAAAATCTATTTAAGACCCAATTCTTTTATGGTGCAGTATGGAATCATGGAAAATCCCTTAATACTCATGAACCTCAACCATTCTCATCTGAAAGTAAGGGATAATACATATTTCCTGCATCATTGATGTGATGATTAAATGAACCTAAAGAAATCCAGTCAGGGGATCTCCCTGGTGTTCCAGTGGTTAAGACTCCACACTCCCAGTGCAGGGGCCATGGGTTCAATCCCTGGTTGGGAACTAAGATCTCACATTCCATAGGGTGTGGCCTAAAATTTTTTAATTGGAAAAAAATCTAGTCCATAATAGGCTTTTTTCCTCCTCCTCCTTCAACTTGTCTCTACCTTACCCCACCCAACCTCAGGAAGACACCAGTGCGCAGATGTTAGGAAAACATGAATCTCAGGGTCACAGCTTTATTGTATAGATTTTCAACACAGCCATATTACAAACATCATCAGGGAACATTTACAAGAATAAATAAGATGGACTTGCAGGTGTAAAAAGATTACACTTCACTGTAATGTACAGTCAAAAAATATATCTGATATTCATTGACCTGACATTATTTACCTTCTGCTTTTTTAAGCTAGAATTGGAAAGAAAAAAAAAAAAAAAACATTGACAGCACAGTGCTGGCTTTTTTTTTAAGTTGATTTATTTTGTTTTCTCTTCTCATACGTGCTTTATCTATCAAACACCCAAACTGTACAAGTGCAGGCCGCTGGGACTCACGGAGGAGGCTGCAGACAGCGTGGAGACTTTGGTCTCATGTAGTGTCATGTGCCCGGTGGACGTGAAAACGTCAGTCTCCCCGGAGTTGATGGGAACCCCGTGATGGCCCTTCTAGGGCTACAATGGTGTCAGTAGCCAAGGCAATGGCAGATGCCCCGACTCTCTGCCTTTCATTGGCTGGTGAGATGTAGGGTGAAAGAAAAGGTAGAAAATGCTTTCAAGTCTGATCACCAGTGTGGGTTAGCCTGGGCTAGTTCAGGGTCTGTCTGGCAATGAAAGGGATGTACTGGGGATGGTGATAATCTGTCAGCTGAGTCACTATGCTTCTGCTTTTGCAGTCTGCTCTAGCAGGTCTCAGGTATGGGGAGGGGTGTAGACGTCACCTCTGGAGTTACGGTGTGTGGTGTGAAAACCCTGCTCTGGGTCCTGCTTGGACCTTTACTGATTCTGCTATCAATGATGGCCCTGTGGGCCAGTGGGTCTACACTGTGACTGGTCTCATTAGAGATTTTGGTGGGAATGGACTCTGTGGCACAGCAGCTGCTCTCTCTGGGTATACTCTCTCTGGTTATACCCAGCCTGGATGTGTGGCGAGAGCAGCCTCTTGGCCCGTGCTGGGTCAGGGGCAGCAGGGGACTGGGGGCTTTAGCTCACACAAGCAAGCACAACCTGTTTGGCTTTGTGCTCTGCAGGAAGGCATTCCAGCAAGGTCCCAGCTCTGTAGCATCTCACTCATCTGGGGGGAAGAAACCTAAAGGCCATCTCAGCAAAGCTCCTTCCCTTTAAAAGGATGTCTGGCTTTTGCTGGACAGTTCCTAAGATGGGGCAGCTCAGCTTCTCTGGCAGATAGCAAGTCCTCTCTTAGAGCTATGAAGTTTCACCCATTGGTCCTGGTTCCGCTCATGGGAGTGACCACGAGAATTTATCTAACTGTCTGCGGGCCTGTGGAGGGTGTGGGCACTGGTATTCTGCCTGACCCATCAGAAGTCTGATCTGACCTGGGAAGTCACCCCTTGCCCCTCTGAGCCTTCAGACTGCCCTGGAAGCTTTGGTCCAAAGAACACCTTACACCATTAATCTTCCACAGGAGAGATAGGGGCACATCACAAAATGGGCCCACTGACTTATATTCACAAGTGCAAAGGCACTGAAGTAAGTGTACAGAAACTCAGTTTTGCAATTTTGACAGGTTGCTTCATATTCCCTTTCCTCCTCTGATTCTAAGCATCCCACCCACTGAGGAACCATAAATTAATTACCTTGAGCTCCAGACCTTCATGCCGATACCATTCTGTCCAACACTCCAAGGACCCTAGACTGTCATTCTCTGGGCATTTCTACCAAGAATTAGGGTCCAAATTCCACCGCTCAGAACAACTCTCAGACACCTATGGAAGTTCACGGTAACCCAGCCCGAACGGCCTTTTCCTGTAGTATGCCCATTCTGAGTCCTTCTACACCTTTGTGTCAGCCGCAGTGACTACCCCAATCTCTTTGATAACTAGGATGTGAAGTCTGTGGTCTCCCATTATAGGTGCTGACTCTGCATCTTGGGGACCTTTCATGGGTGGATTTGAGGGGGTGTGTGTGGCCCCTCTGACCCTTCCCACCTCTTCTGGAGGTAGGTGGGAGGGATGGTCTCCTTTCCACCTCTTCTGGAGGTAGGTGGGAGGGACGGTATCTATGCAAGTATCGTACACCAGCCAGAGTCACACGAAAACCTACCTCTGGTCCCCAGGAAACCAGAAGAGTGCACGCATGTGTGCAAATATGGCTTAGATATCTCTCTGTGCTTCTGAGGATCATATCCATGGTTCTGAGACACTGGAGCCCCCTCTGCTCTCTGCCACTGACGTCTCTCCTTGCTGTTCCTCAAAGGCAGATCCTGGCTAGATGAAGCCAAGGCTTGCATTTTATCACTGCGAGGCATGTCTCTGTGGACAGCTCCAACATGGAACCCTTGCGTGGGGACCCAGAAACAAGGCTGAGTCTCAGCTGGTTCCCTCCAGCTGGATTCGCATCGCTCACTTCCCTGTCGTATCTGGCTGTGATTTGGAGCTGGCATCACTGGCTGAGAAGGAGCTCAGACTAGTTAGATGACGGGGGGAAGGCAAGTCAGGGCCATCCAGGAGACTCATGTCTCATCTTCCTCCCCGTGGCTTCGGTTGACCATTCATCCCCAGGGATCTTGGCCCAGCACAGTGTGTTGGCTTTATGGTTCAGGATTAGCATTGAGCTCATCTTACCCTCGGGCTCACCCATGTTTTCCAGGGCATTACTCCTGACTCAGCTTGCTGCTGATGCCCCAGGAGAGGCCAGATGCAGGCTAAAGGAAGGCAGTTTTCTTCAACCTGTTCTAAGGCAATGAGGTTCAGGGGAACTATCATCTCCTTCAGTGTCACTGGATCTGGGCTGGGCAGTTATTCCTGCAAAGATGACCTGATACGCTCTTGTTTGCTCCTCCCTGTGCCTCATTCTCTCTGCAGTATCCTTGCTAGACTGACCCCTCTGCACACAACAGGTATTCACACTGTCCTGAGAAACTCTGGATCACGGTAAGGACACACACCAAAGAGCTGGCTTACAGAGGGGACCCAGTGATGAATGAACACAATTGATCAGTCACAGGGAGCATTAATCATCTTTTCGCCCAGAGGGAGACTTGTTCTAAAGCAACATCCTTGTTCCAAGTGGTTCTGCCCAGTCCCTCCCTGTTCCCTGTTCTACTGCATCACAGAGGTGACCACTTTGCCCAGTAGACCCTATGCATTCTTGGGTCTGAGGATTCCTATTGGGTCCTAATGTCTTGGCTTTGCCTTCCTGTCTTCCTACCCAAAGATCCCCAAATCTGCCTACTTCTGCCCATCTGAGGCTTCTCTTTCCACATCTTTTCCCACTGATTAGTTGGTTCAACATTCTAAAGCCAGGAAATGACTGGGCTAGATTAGAACTGAAGACTGAGATCTTTCTACCACAACCCCACGTCTCACCAAGGGAGAGGCTGTGCCATAGTAAACTGCGCTTCCTGGTGGCACCCCCTCCAGGGCCCTGTATGTGATAACATCCCAGTGAGTCTGCAGGGCTGAAGTACAGGGAGGCTTCCAGCCCCTCATGTGAAGCGTGTCCTCAGATTGGGCCAGATTAGCAATTGCACGATTCCATGTGGACAGAGGGCACCACTGTCTAGAGGTCCCAGGATTCAGGAGTCTGCTGAGAAGGACAGTGTCATCTTCTCTTTTCCCTTTAGGGTTTTATGGGCTCAGCCTTTGCCATTCCAGATGGGCATGTCTGTAATTATAGTAGGTGTCAAAGCTTTCTTTTTCCTAGTATGCAACTGAAGGAGACTTGAGATCAGCCCATCAACAGTGAGGTCAGGGAAACCCCACACCAGGGGCAGGTGGTGAGCCAGGGGGTAGGTGAGCTGGACTTGAGCTTAAGTCTGGCATTGGCTTTAGGAGGGAGCAGCGTGGCCAGGCACTGTGCCTCTCAGACTAGGCGGTCACTCCCTAGGGTCATCGTAGTGAACAGAGGGGGGCAAAGCCACATGAGGGATCAGGCACATGTGGTTAAAAAAATATTGGTACACACTTGTCAAATCAGGCTAAATTAGCGAAGAATGCAAATACTATGTGAATTGTTAAACATGAAACTGAAGGAGTTTTGACTTGTCTGCTTTGGGTTTTGCGAGATCCACTAGGCCTGCTTCACTCTAGTCTTGGCTCTTAAGGGTCCCTCCCACCTCCACCCCCTGCACCCCGTTATGGGAAAATCTGAGACACAGTAGTGGAAAGAGACTGTCTTTGAAGTTAAAAGAACCAATTTAAACCCTGGCTCCCTCCTTTACTAGCTGTGGTGGAATGCTGGGGTGGGGGGGGGGGTAAGTGATTTCTCCCCTCAGTCTCCTCATCTGTAAAATGGGGACAGTTGAAAGCACATCTTAGGGGTGTTGGAGAACTGGGTGAGCTCACATCAGTCTCCAGCACAGGGTCTGCTGGTTGCACAGGATGGGTGATACCTGGCAGGCAGGCCGCTACTTGGGCTACATCCAAAGAGAAGATGGAAAAGCAAGGTGATGCCTTCCATTCCCACAAAGGGAGGCACGCTGTGACCGTCTGGAGGCTCAGAGCCCCTGGCCCCAGGACCTTCACACCAGAAAGGAGGAGAGGACGAGTTAGGTTACAGCTAGGATACATCTTGAAGCTGTGTAGGCCAGACATGCACGCAGGTGGGACAGTTCCTGGCTTCTTGTTAATTCCTTCTACCTTCTCCAAACAGGGTCCACATCGAGGAGGTGAGAACCACGAGGCTCTGTGCTTTTCACGAGCTTCCTTCTCCTGGAAGTCACATTCTAAATTCCTACCATTTGAAATGGTAGAAGCTACTGTCATTTCATCTGCCAGCAATTTCACCCCCTCCTGAGCAGAATAAATCCTGGGGTTTATTTGTATTGGAGACCACCCCTCTCCCTGGCTCCTGTTTTGCACAGATGAGCCCCGGATCTGAGGGAGAAGTATAGAGCAGGCTGACTTCCTGTGCTACAAGCTTCTTGAAGGCTGGGGAAGGCCGGGGAGGGCTGGCTGGAGCAGCAAGCTGGAGCTGGGGAGGCCGGCAGGCCCAGTGGGGTGGGGGCCTGGGACCAGGGCACGAGCCATGAAAGGGAAGAGCAGGCTCATGGCGGGGCTTCTTTCCTGATCGAGTCTGGGGTCCCTGGGCTTCGAGACAGTCTCGGAACCCGTGCCGACAGGAGCAGCTCCTGCTGTGTTCCATCCTCAGGGGCCCCGGGGTCTGGCTTGGTTCCCCCGGCTCTGTGACATAGCACAGATCCTGATTTCTTCACAGAAGCTGGGCCTCTTAAAGTACTGCGTATTTTGTTCCAGCAACAAACAATGAGCAGACAGACAAATAGATGTGATATTAAAAAGGATACGCTTAAGGGAATGTGTTCACAGTGTCTGATGAAAGGAAGAGAGGCAGCCCCACTGGCCCCAGAGTGGGGCTCCTCAACACTGAGCTGAGCGCATCACTCAGAGCTCCCCGGGCCCAGTGCTGCCCACAGGTGCCAAGTCCGCCCTGCTGATGGGGCTCGCCGCTCCCTCCACCCTGGCCCCAGCGCCGCCAGGCTCTGCTCTGACTGGGCTCACCTCCTGCCCTCTCGCCCACTCCCAAGGATTCTGCACACCTCTGTGTCTTTGCACATGTTCTCTTGGCCTGAATTTCCTTCTCTTCATTGTTCTACCCAGTGGAAGGGATGTCACCTCCTCTAGAAAGCCCTGCCATGAGGCTCAAATAACACTTGATGCTGCATTGAGGTTCTGTTTCCCCAGGATACAGTGAGCTCTGAGGGAAACCTGTGCTGCTCACGCCCTGTCTGGGGCCAGACCAGCTTCCAGGATGGCACGTCCTGGATCCCAGGCCACCCCAGGCTGCCAGGTACTATACCAGAGCACCAGCTAGAGACCCAGGTAGACAAGACTGTGTCCCTGGCTCGCAGACCTCAGGGTCTGAGGGCCCAGGGAGCGGTTTTCACTGGCCAAGGTATGAGATGGGACTAGCTCTCCTGGGGAGCTGGGAATGAGTTACTAAAACACATCTGAAACTCTGAGCTTCCCAGAAACATGGGCATCAGAAAAAAGTACATTGCCATTTGTGGAGTTTGCTGCTCAGAAGTTTCTGGCCTTATTTTCCCTCCGTAAAATAATTGCTTGGCTACGAAAGGATGACAGTACAAGTCTCACCACTATGATCTGCCTTTTGGAAACCTGAGGAAGATGCCTCAGTGTCTTCAGTTGTAAAATCAGAGTGATCACAGGTGAACAGCTCCCAGGGTAGGGTGGGGGTGGGGTGGGTGGGGTCCAAGAACGTGCCAAGTCCAGCGTATAGTAGATGCTTAGTCAAAGTCGGCTCCCTGTCATCGACTGACCCACTTTGGGCAAGATCCCCAGGCCTGATCCCCGAGGTCTGTTTTAAACTGGAGTATCATTGGGTCCACAGTGACCTTTTCTGAGATGGCAGCTGGGTTGCTCTAGGCAGGCATTCAAATCCGGAGCTCTGGGGCTCCTCTGTCAGCCCCAAATGAAACTCCCCTTGCTCTGCCGCTGTGCTGTCCCTGGGTGGGGGGAACCTTTTGGGGACCTTGCCAGGGAGATAACAGGCCCAGGAGATTGGTCTTACAGCTACACAACCGAACTTCTTCCCTCCCCACCAGTTTTTGACATCAGAGACTAAGACTTTACACCCTCCAAAAGAAAATTTCTTTTCACATACACTTTGGAAAATCATCAATCTTGTTCATCCCTCCCGAGGACTCACTGCCCAGGACACACAGGGCCAGCCAGAACCCTGCCCTGGGAGGCGGTCCTTCTTCAGAGAGAGGAGGGCAGCCAGGCTCCCTGCAGTCCCACCCTGTCCCACCGAGCACAGACAAGCCAAGAAAACCTGGATCTAGGAGAGCCACGGACACCGGGGCTGGCCAGGGAGTGGCAGAAGGTCAAGGCCCCGGGCTGGGGGAGGGGTACAGAGTGGCGCTGGGCCGAGCCCCATGCAGGTGAGGCGGGAGGGTGGGGGCCTCTGCTGTGCACTCGGGAGCATCCGAGGTCCCAGTGATCCAGACCGGCGGGTGTCCGACGCCAGGGGTCCCAGAAGGAGATGATGGGGGCAGCAGAGTGGTGACCCCACGAGCCCAGTCACAGCCACCCGCACCTACACAGCCGGCTTGCCGCGAGAGTCACAGGCTGAAAAGAGCGAAAGCAAGAGGTCTGGACGCTGAAAAATCCGGCCTTGCTCAGCGTGTACTTCTGCACAGGCCCGTGGCTGGTGGGGTATGCAAGAGACGCTGGGGCCTGTCGGGGTAACAGCCTCCACAGCACCCGGAGACCCTGGGAAGGTGCCAGCCTGCCGTGGACCACAGGACCGCCAGTCTTCTCCTTGGAGTTGGGCAGGGTGCTGCCCCTGAGCCCAGTCGCTGCCGTTCACAGAAAGGGGGCTTGGCCACAGCAGCCTCTGGACTCTGGCAGGTTCCCCAAGCCACTGGGCTAGAAGGAGCTTAAATATTCCAGCGCCACCTCGTATACAAATTTATACTGGTCCTGAGAGGAGGAGAGGCAGAGAAGGAGAAGAGATGATGAGCGAGAGATGGAAAGTGCATTTAGTTCAGAGTGTGAAGAGAATGTTATCTATGTCTGTACTAAGAGTCGAGTCAAAATGTCCACACAGATTTGGATTCAGTAAATCTGGAGTAGGGCTCGAGGGTCTACATTTCTGCCAGGCTCACACAGGATGTTTCTGCTGGTCTGTGGACTGGCCTCGGAGGAGGCGCTCACTTTCGGTAAGACCACACTTGGCATAGATGTAAAGACTCATGTTAAAGTTCTCAGTGTATGGCATGTCTCTATCTCTGCACCAGGTCTTAACCTTTGTAACTCTGCCACCAAGTTTCTTCCTGTCCTTTTATTTACCATATCCTAGCTCGATGCTTTATACGGTAATTATTAGCATAAGTTAATGAGAATAGGTTTAAGTAAAGTAAGTGTTAGTTGCTCAGTTGTGTCTGACTCTTTGCGACCCCTTGGCTATAGCCTGCCAGGCTCCTCTGTCCATGGGATTCTCCAGGCAAGAATACTGGAGTGAGTAGCCGTTTCCTTCTCCAGGGGATCTTCCCGACCCAGGGTTTAAACCCATGTCTCCTGCATTGCAGGCAGATTCTTTTTACCATCTGAACCACCAGGGAAGTCCAAAAATAGGTTTAGGACTGAATCAAAAACATAGCACAGAAAAACTGGAATGAACATTTGGGCAATATCTTTTGGAAAAAGCTGAATGGATGTTCTGGTCAACTCAATAATTCACATTCTACTAACCCAGCATCCCATCCCCTAAACCAGAGTGAGTGACACTTCCCTCTGGAGTGGAAAGAAAGTAACACAGAGCAGCGTGTGCCAAGAGGACTATCTGGACTGCTCTGCAGGAGAGAGGCTGGAGGGGAGGGAAGCAGGTGAGGTGGGTGCAGAGAGCCGGCCTGCAGGTGCTCAGGAAGCAGCGGCCACTGTCTTTCCTCCTGGATGCTCTTTTGTTCAGGTCCAGGGAGCCACCGGCAGCCCCTGGCTCTCAGAGGACAGCCTCGGCCACTCACCAGGGTCTCCACCATGTTGGCCTTGTTGTTCCGTAATGTCTTCACGATGTGGAACACGTCGATGATGTTCTGCTGCTGGATCATCTCACACACACTGCAGATGGCACAGAAGGTTCCGCTGCGGCCTCCCCCGTTCCTAAACACAGAGGAAGGAGGTGAACAGACTCCTGGGTACCCCTCAGGCACCTGCTGAGCCCAAGGCCATATCTGCAGCAGTGGGGGCAGGGGTGGCTGCCCGCCCTGGCAAATGCAAGGGAAGGTGGTGGTAGAAAGCCCAAGCCATAGTTAAACTGAGTCCCATCTGTGCCATGAACCTGCTTTGACCTTGGGCACGTCACTTCCTGTGTCTGAGCCCCAGGTTCTTCATTCGTATCATAAAGGGGATGGCCTTGGAGAGTTCACTTAGCTTGATGTTTCCTTGGTTCTAGGAGCATGTGACCATCACCCATGGCACATGGACCCAAACCCCCAGGGCAGACAGATAAGAGTGTCTGGACACGTGCTGCCTGCTTCCTTGGCCAAAAGGATGCTCTGGGTCCACCTGCGCACCCAGCGGAAGGGTGCATGTGCTTTTGCTTCTAGTTCTTCCCGTCCACCAAGGACAACGCTACCAGACACGGCTCTGTGAGCCTCGGGTCAGCCAGACTGGGCTTCGGGTGGGGCTGGGATGGGTGTGAGATCCTGAGAGAGAGGCCTCATCTCTGTTTTCTCAATCAGAACATCTTGCGTAACTCGGGATGTATAAATAGAGATACAGGGCTCTTGGCAGGGTCATCCCTCCATGGCACCTTCTCTCTGAGGCCCCGTAAGTCATCTTCTGGACACACCCCTCCAGCTCTTTACAGAAAGTCTCTTTAGGAATCTGCCAGGTTTGGAACTCCTGGGCGTGTTGCCAAGAGCAACTAATGATTTCATGTAATGGTCTGTGTCTAAAGAACATCTGGATGGAAACTAAGTCTCTCAGGCAACCTCCCAGATGTTTCATCCACAGGACACTCAACGGCCAGATGTTTCAGGTGCAGACAGTCGCCCTCCCTTCATCAGCCAGCACCTGTACTTCGGGGTCTGTTTTGGCATCTCTGCCCTCCAAGGATGATGCCAAGGTCCCTGTGGACGGGAGGACACCCCTGTGCCTTCCTACAGCTCAAACTGCTGGTCACCTTGGTGAGGGAAGACATGAATAAAAAGGTACTCCTGCAAAAAAAGCAGGCTAAGAAACAATCCCATGGGCGAGAGTGGGCAGGGACCTCCCCTGCCTCACACCTCTCCCTTAAGCACTCCAGTCTTCCTGACACGTGTGCACTGCCTGTTTGAACGAGTTCCTGGTTTTGAAACAACTGAACTCAATTCTGGGGTAAGATGTTATTAATGACTCTACCTACTCCAGAAATACTGCTCTGCAATGGGGAAGATCTTGATTCAACTTCCTTTTTAAAGAATGAGGCCCTCATATCATTCTCCCCAAACCATTTTAAATTCTAAGGAGCAAAGGGAATGCCTGTGAGTAGGATGTCCCACAGATAGCTTTATGGCTGCACCCCTAGTCCACGAAAGGACTGTAATGCCTTGAATGGCCCACAAGGGCGTGGTATAGCCTGGGACGCCTAAGACAGTGTCTGTGGCCAGTGGCACCAAGGATGCCCTGCTGCCCACCGCCCCCTTGCTCCGGCGGCCCTCCCCGTCACACTCACAGGCAGTGGACCACAGCGCGTCCCTCCCGCCCGTCGCACTGCTCCTGCCACTTCTCCAGCCGTCGGACCACCTTGAGCAGAGAGCGCTTGGAGGGGGGCGTGTCCCGGTAGGCGGGCCAGCCGATGTACTGGAGGTGCTGGACTATACGGTACCCGTCCTGGGGCTGAGAACAGAGAGGCTGTCAGGGGTGGTCTGCTGGGGGTGCGGCACTGCAGTGGCAGATGGAATAAATGGGGTCTAAGCCGTAACGTCCTCACGGTGAGAGTCACACGCCATCCCCACGCCTGCCTCTGTGCACTGATTCTTCTGTTCTGACTGCCCTGCATCCCTCTTCTACCTGAAAAACTTCTATGCAGTCTTCAAAACCCAGCTCAAGTGTCCCTTTTTCTAGGAAAGCCTCCCTGAATAGTGGGCGGGACTGTTCTATCTCCTTGCTGTTCATCTGCCAAAACACAGTTTGCTTTCCTGTGAGTGAATTCTGAGGACAGGAACTGAATTCTCTTCACCCTTAGCCTCCAGTAAAGACCACGGTCGCTTTAGTCAGTCACCATTTAGTTAGCCCCTCATCTCTTCCCTCCCACCCAATAACTCCTTCACCCAGCGGTGAAATTCCTCATGAAAGAAACTTGTTTCCCAACTTACTTCCCAGCTAGCCTAAAGCTTACTGGACCCACTCAAAGGCTGCATTAACTCATGCCCATGCCACGCGGCACGGCAGGGAAGCGCCGTGCTCTGAGAAGTTTTGTCTACACAGCAGCCAGCATGTCAGGGAACAGGCAGCTGGCCGGCCGGATGCCCCCTGCGTGGCTCTGTGTGTGGGAGCCACTGCCAGGTCTGGAGCCAGAACTGGCAGAGGCATCACTTCCCCGAGGACAGGCGGATCAGGAGAGCACAGCACTGATTCCGGCGGGGTCCTCCCAGCAGCATCCATCTGTTTCGGAAGGAGGAGCCCAGGACGCAGCAGTGGCCGTACACTCACCCGAGCCATGTTACAGATGCGGAATATCCTGTGGATGATGTCTTCGTCGATGTCTGCCGAGACGAACTCCACCTGGATGGGCCCGTAGCACCCCGACGTCTTCTCAGGCCAGTACTGCATACAGAGCTGAGGCAAGGAGAGGGCTCACAGAAAGAGGCCAAGGACATGGATTGGGGCGGGGTGTTGGTTTCACTTATCCCCGAGCCTGCGGGACACGTTGGCTAGAAAGGTAGAGTACTGTGTAGGAAATCAGGTTCAGCTTTCCCACTGGGCAACAGCCACCATTTTTTTGGGAGGGGGCGGGTTTGAAAAGTCAGAGCTCTGAACACAGAAACACTGGGCTTAAACATCTTTGCTGTGCTGATTTCAAACCATCTGTTAGGCTTGCTGGGCCTTGGTTTTCCCCATCTGTAAAATGGGGAGGATATAGGCTACCTTGACACGGTGCTGTCAGGATTAGAACACTGAGGGAAGAGCAGCTACAACTTCTCTCCATTCTAGGAAAACCTTCAGAGTGTTCATTTCATCATCAGATCATGAGTAGATTTAAATATATATGTAGGTTTTGACATCAGACAGGCTTGGGTCCAAGTCCAGTCTCTGCTGCTTACTAGCTGTGTGAGACAGTTTTCCTGTATGTAAAATGGGGCTAATAATGCTTACCTCGCACCAAGAGCTAATGTAACATGGTACTGTGAGGCTGAGGGATCTTGGCTGCTATTTTTCCTTTTTGGGGGAATTGGAAATTAGAACCTGCAGCAGGGAGCAAAAAGCAGTTGTTGCTTCTCACCCCAAGATGACGCTTCTCAGAAGAGGTTGCTTTGTCACCCAGGGGACATTTTTGATGGTCAAAAATGTCCATCTAATGAGTAGAGGTCAGGATGCCACTAAATACCCTCTAGTGTCTGTGATGGTATTCTGGAGAGGAATCTGGCCCCAAGTCTCATAGGGCAGAGACTGAGAGAGTCTGGTCTAAGATCCTAAATTGTCTCTTAAGTTTGTAGTGTCATCAAGAGTAAGAGACAGACACTTGATGCCCCTGTCTCTGCTGACTCACTGGATGACTTTAGTTCAGGAAAGAATGTTAAGGCTGGTGGCAGGGGATGTGGCTCAGAGAAGGGCAAAGCCTGATCCCTCAACTTCTGGTTCCCAAGGGGCATAGATGCCCATAGCAACTCCCAGGTGTGATCAGAGATGGACACTGTCCAGGGTACAGAGGAGAGCTAAGGCTGGGCTGCAGGCTCATGGGGACCACCCCAGCGTGGACGAAGAGGCCATGTTTTAGAAAGCCTTTTCATCTGAGGACTTCCCAGAAGATGTAGCTGAGACTCAAAGACCCATCAAAGGTTTGGAGATGCAGGAGTCTCAGTGGGGTCTGCCTCGGCCTAGGCTGAGCTTGCAGACGAGGAGCTAAATGGACAGAGGGGATCCACAGCAACCCCAGCAATCCTCACAGCCACCACGGAGGCAGGCGTTTCCTGAAAGTGATCAGTGTTTCTTTTGCTGACAGCCAACTCACCCTGGGCATCACATGCAAAACCTTGTTTGATTCTGTCCTTTCTCCAGCACTACAGCCAGCATGGATGAGTGGGGGGAGAGAGGAGAAGAACATGTCTCCCAGCTGTGGGGCCCGGACTCCAGCTTAGGGATACCCTTTGTTCACGCACACCATGGCCCACTAGCCAAACCTGGCCAGCTGTCTGAGTCTGTAAAGGAAGTTCAGGTATATTCTCCATTTACATATTTTCTATGGTTTCTTTCAAGCTCTAATGGTAGATGTGAGTAGTAGTGACAGAGACCACAGAGCCTGCAAAACCTAAAGTATTTCCTATCTGTTTCTTTCTGCAGAGAACATTGGCAACCCTTGTCCTGTAGGGTTGCTTTCAGGATAAGGAGAAAACACGTGGGAAGAAAGGCCTTAGCAGGGTGCCAGCACCCACCACATTCCAGTGATTCATGTCATTCTCGAACCTTGCAGTGTTCAACAAAAATAACAGTAATGATCATAGCTAATGTACAGACTTGAAGAAGTCTGCCTCTTATCACCCCTCTTAAATGGCAAAGGTAAGCAAGATTAAGTTTCATGATGCAATGGTGCCTGGCTTTCCCGGCGTCCCCACTGGCTGCTAATTAATAATATTGAGAAAGGGTGCGTGTGTGTAGGTGGAAAGTGCTGGACACAGTGGCCTTTGTGGCTGGACAGTCATCTGCTGAGCTGTGCAGTAATGACAAATCCACAACTTGAACTTCATTTCTCTTTGCCATTGGCTCTTCTGCCCTGCAACCTTCACAGTAATGAGGGACCGGTACAGATAAGTCTGTGGCTGGCCGGAGAAATCAGAATTAATCAGAACTGCCAATTTAAAAAAAAATAATTGCCTTTATTACCTGCTTTGAATTGTGCCTTGCCAGAGGTTGGCTGTGATCCTGACATGAGCTCCATGGGTCTGAAGTGTCAAGGAAAGTCTATTATCTCCAATATTCTCAGTCTGGAGAGAATGTGGGATGATTTGTCTCTTTTAATAAGATTTCCAGACCAATTTCTCAAACTAATAGATTCTACTCTGCCTCAAACAAGACTCCTATATTTTGGGACACATCTCTGCATTTGATTTTCCAGGTCACTCTCCATCTTGCCTAGAGGCCTGGGGAAGGTTGCAGGGTCCTTCTGATGCTGCATCGGAGCTGGCCTTTCACTCGAGTTCCCTAATCTGTGAGTCCACATCAGCAGTGGTGTGGGTGATGCTCAGCTGGGTGATGGGTGGGCAGATGTGGTGTCTAAGCTGTCAGAGATCATCAGGGTCTCCACCAGCCTGGGATGCTGCACCTAACCTAGCCGTGGGAGATGGGAGTGGGAATGGGGAAGCCAGTGCGCTGTTCCCGGGGGCCTTTGGGGGGCAGGGAAATGATCCTCATGAGTAAGAAGTGTCCTCTAAGGTTCAGCTCAAGACCGTCCTGTGTCCAAGTGCTGGGGTTGTGCCTCAGTGGGTACCACCATTTGGGCCTGTGAATGCAGTTAGCAGAAGGTTAATGGGGCTCCTGGCTGAAGCACCCTGGGTTCAAATCCCAGCCCTCTCACTCTCTAGCTGAGTGACTTGGCCAAACCTTTAGCTTCTCCAGGTTAAGTGAAGAATGGCTGTGAACCTGAATGTGCCTATTTAGCATGTGAGCACTCAATAAATGGCAGCTGTAATTATTAGGTGGTGTGGGAGAGGGTCATGCAAAACAAGATGGCTAAAGTAAAGGGTCTTTTCCTTCCCACTTAGCAGCCTGTATGAAAATTTCTCTTTAGGATACTCAAAGGACTGCTCCTGTGAAAATTCCTGACCAGCCAGCCTGATGGAGCAGTGGGGACAGATGGTATCTGGGATAGGTTCTGGGAACTGTTCTGCATGTCAAAGGGGAGAGGCCTGTGGGTGGTTCTGGAGCAGGACCCAGGGAGGGAAGAGGAAAAATAGGAGCATAAGAGAACCACTGAAAGGGCTGAAGGTGAGTCAGGGTGTCATCTGACTTCCCCCACTCCTAAACATTAGGTAAATTTATAACAACATAGACAATGCTCAGTGTGCATGGCTTTCTTGTAGATGTCAGCGAGAAGCTGAGCTTTGCTCCCTTGATGACTTAAGAGTGGAGCTGAGACCAGACCATGAGCACAGTTTATAGGACAGCGACTCAGACGGTGGTGTAGAAAGACCCCGAACTCCTCTCCTGAGCACACCAAAATCACAACTATCTGCAGAACCAACACCACCAGGGAAGAAGACTGGGACCTACCAGAGAGATCTTCTACAACTAAAGACACAGAGAAGGACTCACAATGAAAAGAGGCAGAATGGGTGAACTTGGGATAGAATCAAATCCCATACCCACAAACTGGAGGATAATTATACTGTAGAGGTTCTCTCACTGCAGTGAGTTCTGAGCCCCATGTTGGACTCCCCAGCCTGAGGGTCTGGGAAGACAATCCCCCAGAGCATTTGTCTTTGAAGGCCAATGGGGCTTGATTCTGGGAGTCCCACAGGACTAGAGGCCTCACTGGTAAAGGGTCCCCACATAATCTCACACGCACTGGGTTGCAAGGCCAAAGGGGGGGGGCAGCTTTGGCTCCCTCTGGGGACACAGACAGCGGTGGCAGCCATCCTGGGGAGCATCCTGCTGTGTGAACACTGCTGCCGCCACCCTGGCTCATCAGCCCCACTCGAAAGCCTGCAGATGCCAGTGCGCCTCAGGCCAGACAACTGAACAGGTGAGGACACAGACCCATCCCTTCTTCTGCAGGAAGCCCAAATTAGCTTCTAGACCAGCCTCACCCACGGGGGGACAAACACCAGATACAAGAAAACTATGATCCCACAGCCTGTGGGCCCTGGCCCTACCCACTAACAGGCCAATACAAGCGTTGGGGTACCCAGAACCCTATACCCAACTGTGCCCTCCCCCCCCAGCTTGAAAGAAGCCTGGGCATCCCTGGGCTCTGCAGCCGGGAGCGGGCTCTGCCCGTGGGCAGGTAACAGCCTGAGCAGCCTCAAGGCCTCGACTCCAGCCGCCAGTGGGTCAGCACTGGCCCAGGAGACCCCCGGGCTCTGGCGCCTCATGACTAATAGGCTAACCGGCAGCTAGTGAGGACAGCTTAAGAGACGTCTGGGGCAACACAGAGTGTGCTAATAGTCGCATTATAGGGATCCCAGGAGGAGAAAAAATTTGAAGAAAATATTGGAGAAAATAAGATACAATAGCTAAACACTTCCCTAACCTTGGAAAGGAAACAATTACCCAAGTCTAGGAAGAGCAGAGCCCCGTGCAGCACTAACCCAAGGAGGAGCACATCAAGACACACCAATTCAAATGACAAAAAGAGAATGCTAAAAGCGGCAAGGGGAAAACAACAGAAAGGAAATTCCTACGAGAGGCTGTCAGCTGACTTTTCTGTGGAAACTCTGCTGGTCACAAGCGGCATGATATATTTAAAGCAATAAAGGGAAAAACCTGCAGCCAAGAATACTTTACCCAGCAAGGTTCTCATTCAGATTTGATGGAGAATGCAAAAACTTTACAGATAGCCAAAACCTAGAAGAGATCAGCGTCAACAAACCAGCTTTACAACAAATGTTAAAGAATCTCTAGGAGAAAAAGAAAAGGCCATGGCAAGAAACAACATTACAAAAATGCAAAAGCTCACCAGTAAAGGCAAACATGCATAAAGGTAGGCAGTCAGCCCCACACAAAGCTATCAGGGAGGATAAAAGGAGTAAAACCATCTATATCCGAACAGTAGTCATGAGGGGAGGAGAGTACAAATGTAGGGTTTTAAAGGTGCATTTGAAATCAAGGGATTGTCAACTTAAAATAATCACATATAGACTACTATACAAAAAGCTCATAGTAACCACAAACCAAAAATCTATAATATATACACACAAAAAAGAAAAAATCCATAAGGGGAAAAAAAAACCTATAAAAACAAATCCAAAATAATTAAAAAGGCAATACAAACATACATATTGATAAGTACCTTAAATGTAAATGCACTAAATGCTCTAACCAAAAGACATAGACTAAAGGGATACAAAACAAGACTCCTATACAAGAGACTACAAGAGACTCCCTTCCGATCTAGAGAGACATACAGACTAAAAGTGAGGGGATGGAAAGCGGTATTCTATGCCAATGGAAATCAAAAGAAATCCAGAGTAGCAATACTTATATCAGACAAAATACTTTGAAGACCGTTACAATATACAAAGAAGGGCACAGCAAAATGATCAAGGGGTCAATCCAAGAAGAATACACAACAGTTGTAAATATGCACCCAACAAAGAAGCATCTAACAAATATGAACAGACACAAAAGGAGAAATCGACAGTAACACAATAGTTGTGGGGGACTTTAACATTCCTGTCAATGGGCAGATGATACAGATAGGAAATCGATAAGGAAACACAGTCCTTAGATGACACCTTAGAGCAAATATATTTAATTAACACACAGAGAGCATTCCATCCAAAAGCAGCACAACATCCATTATATTCCAGTGCCTGGGGAATGGTCTGCATGGCAGGCAGATTCTTTACCAGCTGCGCCACAAGGGAAGCCCAGGATAGAGGCCCAGGATAGAGCTCCAGGATAGAGCACGTGCTAGACCACAAACAAACTCAGGAACTTTAAGAAAGTTGAAATCAGATCAAGCGTCTGTTCCTACCACAACACTATGCGAGACTAGAAATCAACGACAAGAAAAACTGCAAAAAACACAAGCACGTGGAGGCTAACTAATATGTTACCAAAGAAATCAAAAAATGTCTAGAGAAAAATGAAAAGAAGATGATCCAAAACATATGGGACACAGAAAAAAGCAACACTCAGAGAGTGGTTTATAGTGATACCAACTTAGCTGAGGAAACAAGAAAAATCTTAAACAACCTAACCTTATACCTAAAGAAACCAGAGAAAGAAGAACAAACCCCCAAAATTATCAATAGGAGAATGAAAGAAATCATAAGGATCAGAGCAGAAATAGAGACTTAAATTTTCAATGAAATTAAAGCTGGTTTTTTTTAAAAGATAAAACTGGTAAAACTTGAGCCAGACTCATCAAGAAAAAAAGGGAGATGGCCCAAATCAAAATCAGAAATGAAAAAAGTTACAACTGACACTACAAAAGATACAAAGGATAAAAAAAAATTACTATGAACAATAACATGCCAATAAAATGTACAACCTAGAAGAAATGGCTAAATTTTTAGAAAGGTACAATCTCCCAAGGCTGAGCTAGGAAGAAACAGAAAATATGAGCAGACCAGTTACCAGTAATGAAATTGAGTCAGTGATTAAAAAATGCCCAACAAACAAAATTCCAGGACCAGATGGCGTCACAGTTGACTTTTACCAAACATTTAGAGAAGAGTTAATATCTGTCCTTCTGAAACTATTCAAAAAAACTGCAGAGGAAGGAAAACTTCTGAACTCATTCTATAAGGGTAGCATCATCTTGATACCAAAACCAGACAAAGATATCACAGAAGACAAAAACACTCAGGTCAATATCATTGATTAAATGTATATGCAAAAATCCTCAACAAAATACTAGTAAACCAAATCCAATGATACATTAAAGGGATCATACACCATGATTAAGAGGGATTTATCTCAGGGATGGAAGGATGTTTTTTGATATCTGCAAGTCAATCCGTGTGATACACCACATAAACAACCGAAGAGGAAAAACCACATGATCATCTCAATAGATGCAGAAAAAGCTTATGATGAAATCCAACACCCCCACTTACGATAAAAACCCTCCAATAAGTAGGGATAGAAGGAACATACCTCAACATAATAAAGGCCATATAGGACAAACCCACAGCTAACATCACACTCAGCAGTGAAAACCTGAAAACATTTCCTCTAAGGTGAGGAACAAGACGACGCCCACTCTTTCCACACTTATTCAACACAGTATTGGAAATCGTAGCCATGGCAATCAAGAGAAGAAAAAGAAAATCAGAACTGGAAAGGAAGAAGTAAAAATTGTCACTGTTTGCAGATGACCGTGTGGTATCACCTACACGTGGAATCCAGAAAATACAACAAGCCAGTGAGTATAACGAAAAAGAAGTCTCAGACATACAGAACCGATTACTGGTCACCAACGGGTGGGGGAGTGGGAGGGACCGAGTGCTGGGTGTAAGACAGGCACAAGGACGGATTATGGGGAATCCAGCCAGCATTTTGTAATAACTGTAAATGGAAAGTAACCTTTAAAATTCTGTAAGTTGATCTGTACCGTTTTTTAGATTCCATGTATACATGATATGATACGGCATTTGTCTCTCTCTGGACTTACTTCACTCAGTGTGACCGTCTCTAGGTCCATCCGTGCTACTGCAAATGCCGTTATTTCACTCTTTTCGATGGCTGAGTAATAACAGAAATAGAGTCACAAACGTAGAAAACAACGTATTTTACGAAGGGGGAAAGGACAGGAGGGATAAATTGGGAGACTGACATTATATACACTACTATATATAAAATAATAACTAACGAGTACCTACTCTATAGCACGTGGAACTCTACTCAGTACTCTGTAATGACCTCTATGGAAAAAGAATGTAAACAGCGTGGATATACGTGTTTGTATAAGTGACTCATTTTGCTGCACAGCAGAAACTAACACAACATTGTAAATCAACTATACTCCAATAAAATTAATTAAAATATTTCACCCAAAAAATTACATAAAAAACTTAAATTTACAAAAGAAACAAAGGGTTACAGAAACTTGGGGAGAAGAGTTTATGGTTTCTTCAGGCCCTGGAAATAGGGGTTTCAAAGAAGCCCACTTACTTCTCTAAACCCACAAGGACCTAGCTGACCTGGGATCACACATACACTCAGAAACACTTTGGTATTCTGTTCCTTAGATGGGAGATTTTAAGTGGCTATGTCTCCATGGTAGAGTCCAGTTCTTTAGCCCAGCCTCTTCCTACCTTGATCCCTCTCTTTCTTACCCATCCCTCTGGGAGGGGTGGTGCTGTCTGCCCATAGGGAGGGCCTCGCCACTGCAAATGCACTCGGGTGGGCTGATGACCACACCTGGGGGGCCGGGGAGGGACGCTGGTGCAGCAGCTGCTGCTGATTTCGAAACGGCTGTACTTCTGGAAAAGCAGAGGGTCTTTTGCTATTTATTGTCAGAACAAGTTAAACCAAGCAAAAGTCATGAAGCCTGTGTGGACAGTCCTGGAACAGCTGCCATGCATTATTCCACCTAGTGATTTCCACTGCTGCTTGGGCCACGGAAAGATGTCCTACGGGGGTGCGTGTTCACACGTGAAATCTAACAAACATGAAGGTCGCCTCTCAGTTAGACATCATTTTCTTGCTGATGGAATCAGAAAGCTTGTTAGTCGCTGAAATAAACACGTTCTGATGATTTAAATCTAGCAATATGGGCCTATTTTTGGAATAAACAATCCTCAAGTGTATTTCTGTGCACCTCAGTTATGACTTTCATTAATTAATAAGTACTTTGATAAAATAGAAAAGCCAAGTAATACAGCTTCCAGAAATGAAAGCCTGTATTATCAAGGTCCTTGCGATCCATAGGAGGGAATCAATCCCAGGCCACCTAAAGGTGAAATGAATTACTAGTGTTTTTAGGAGAAAAGTGTGTTACCTAAATTGGTTTTGAAATTCAGATCAGTAATGATGAAACTTCCTAAAATAAATTCCACAAAGAGATCGAAACATATTGGGTTTAATACTGTGGCCAGTAAGAAAGACAGACTTAGGGACGAGGAGGATGTGAGAGCGGGGGTGGGGGGAGAGAGAAAAGCACATGCGCCCCCCTCCTCCGTCCACCTCTCCATTCACAAGATAAATACTGCAACTCCATGTAGTAGGTGGAAACTCACTCTTATGATGGGTGCATCAGAGCTTGTTTCCAGGAAGGAAACAGGGAGTTTAGGAAAATATCTACAGAGGAAGGTAGGGTGGGTGGAAGGCAAAGGTTCATAGCCGGTTTCAGAAAGAGATAACAAAGAGATGGCTGGGTTCCTCAGCTTAATAAGGGAACGGGCTTTGCGGGGAGGAGGGGTGGAAGATTGGGGGGGGGAGGAGGGAGAGAGAAGGCAGAGGGAGGAAAAAAGTGGTTTGGGCAACAGGGTCGGGGGAAGACATGCCGCTGGCCGCCAAGTGAGGAGCGAGGTGGGGTTTAAGAATGACGATGTGTCAGACTTCCCTGTTGGTCCAGTGGCTGAGAATCCGCCTGCCAATGCAGGGGACATGGGTTCGATCCTGGGTCTGGGAAAATTCCACATACCTTGGGGCAACTAAGCCCATGTGCCCTAGAGCGGTGCTCCACCACAAGAGAAGCCACTCTAATGAGAAGCCCACGCACCACAACTAGAGGGAGCCCGCACAGCCACAAACTACAACACAAACGGAAGGGATGAGGATGTGCGGTGTTCAGCCTTCAGCCACGGGCACTGCTGGGACGTGAGCCCCACGCTGCCGCCAGTAGAGTCTGAGCCGGATCTCAGAAGTGGACGTGAACACAGAACCCCCTTGGAGTCCCCAGAGACCTTGGCGGTGCACAGTGGGCTTTCCCACACAATGGGGAAGAGGAAACAAAGCCCATTTGATGTAAACCTTCAAAGACATAGTGGATTTGGCTGCCATCTGAGGTACAAGAGTTTCACAGGTGGTAACATTGAGTCTTCGACAAGTTAACTGGCTTAAGGTGACATAGCAAGTACGTGGCAAGGCTAGAACTTGAACTCAGGTCTCTTGACTCCCGACTCCTTATTCTTCTGTTCCAGTGGGTTTAGAGACAGAGATATGGCCCCTTGCAAAGGTCAGACCTGGGACTTGCAGAGACACAGACTTGGGGGTTGTGTGTATTTTGGTGGCATGTGAGGTTGTGTTTTTACAAGCTGAGATAAAAATGGGGCTAGAAGGGCTTGCTATTTGCCTTCCAGGCACAATGATAGGAAAAGACATCTCTGAAACATCACCCCCGCTTTTTTCCTGGGAGGATGACAAGCTTGCCTCTCTCACTTCTAGAAGCTTGGTGGGAATGCATGTCCTCGGCACCCACCCCCTCACCTTTGCACCTGGATTTACATCATGTGAAGTCTCAGACTTCCCCCGGTAGGAGTTCAGAACTGGGCGATGCAGCTCTTACACAAGCTGGGGCTCTTGCTTGCTTTAAACTGAGACACATTCCTTCCTGCTCCGTATACCCAGGTACCAGCAAGCGGTGCTTATCAGATCCCCGGGCCCTGGAAGCCCTATTGTTTAGATGGTGGTGAAAGTCTTCACCATCCCTGGCAGGGGGCCCTGGGCCTGGGTCGGGGCGGCTGTGGGACTCTGGACAAAGCCTGCCTGGGCCTCAGCTTCATGACCTGCAAAATGAGAGGAAGGGGGCCTGGTCAGATCAGTGGATTCCACAGTGATGGCCGTGAAGTTGGCAGGAACAGCCAACGAGCTATCTCCAAGGTCTTCAAAAGCCAAAGGGGGTCACACCATTGTCCTCGTGGAGGACACCAAGACCCTGCTTTTAGAGTCATTGAGACCCTTTTGATGGTGGAAAAGATACAGGAAGATGAACAAATTATTAATTAGTAAATATAGTTTGGAAAATAAAGGCTTACAGAGTGGCAGGTCTTTGGAGGGAAGACAGGAAATATTGCAAGGTGTTTATAAAATCTCTAAGATTTCAGCGAGGTAAAGTGTACTCCCTAGAATAAGTGACAAGTAAATACTGAGAGGCTCAGGGGATCCTCAAGCAGAGCCAATATAATAAATGAGCAGAATATTCAAGCATGCCAAACCCTATGAGTTTGAGCAAATTCTGGGAGCTAGTAAAGGACAGGGAAGCCTGGCGTGCTGCAGTCCACAGGGTCGCAGAGTCGGACGCAACTTAGTGACTGAACAACAAGAAAAGCCCCAGCACTCACTCTATGGAAACAAGAGAAGGAGCTGGGTCCCGTTGACCCCACACCTGACTCCAGGCTGATGGGGGGCATGCTGGTCATCCCCTGCTGATCCCTCCAGTGCTCCCCACAGCACTTGGGGGCAGTGGGACAGGCTACCTGGACCTGGCTCTCCCATCCCTTTTGCCTCCAGCTCAGCTTCTCCCTGTGGCTTGAGGGTCCTGGTGTCATGGTTTCAGCTGAAGATGTCTCCAACATGTCTGATGCCCAAGGGAGTCTGGGAGGCAGACATTCCTTCACTAGACCAGCAGCTCCATGGGTATTGTGGATTTTTTTGTGCCTGTTTTGTGCACTGCTGTGTCTAGGTTAGTGTTCAGCACATGGAAGGTTCACCATAAATGTATGCTGACGAGTGCCTGATTGAATGTGGCCCAGAAAGTCTGCTCCTGGACCTTTAAGAGACCCCCGCTCTGGCTCTGCAAGCCTCCTGCTGCTGGAGGGATGATCATCTGCCTTCTCCTTGGCTCTACCCACCCTGCTCCTGATGGACCCTGACTCAGACATGGATTTCTCCAGCTCAAACTGCTTTCCAAGTCCTGTACCCCAGGCTGATTCTGGATTTCCCCAGGATCTCAATCTCATACTCTGTGCAGGCTCTGACCCTCACACCTCCAGGTCCAAATTTCCATTTTCAGTTTTGCTGTCTGTCTTAGCTTCCCAGGGCAGCTATACTGAATGACGACACATGTGGTAGCTTAGAGCCACACAAATTTCTTAACTGGGGTTAGAAGTCTGAAATGAGTCTCGCAGGGTTACAGTCAAGGTGTCAGCTGAGCTGTCTGTGTTCCCTCTGGCGTCCCCAGGGGAGAGGCCAGTCCTCCTCTCCAGTCTTAGCAGCGGCCAGCATCCCTCAACTTGTGGCCCCGTCACTCCAATGCCTGCTCCCATCATCACGATCTGTTCCTGACTCTCATCCTCCTGCCTCCTGAAAGACCCTAACAGCAGACCCACATGGATAACCCAGGACAGCCCACGTATTTCAGGATCCTTAACTTCACCACATCTGCAAAGTCCTGCTTACCACGGAAGATAACAAGTTCACACATTTAGGGATTTGGATGTGGACATCTTCGGCGGGGGGTGGAGGGGGGCAACAGTCTGCCTGCCACATGGACCTGCCCACAGTGGGGCACTGAGGATTTCCTGAGCCTTCTGAACCACATGGTGGGTGCAGCCTGGCCATGAAGAGGGCATCTCTCTGGTGTCTGCTCCCCATGGACTCTGGTCTAACTGTAGGGCCCACAAAGATGGAAGAGATCTTGTCAATGTACTGGGTGTGACTGAAGAGGTTCTGCCTGACCTGCCCATCAGAAACCACAGCATCATTCGCTAGATGTTGTGGTTAAGATACTGCCTGACTAATCTGACCACAGCCCTTTGGTGTCCCAAAGAGCTTTAAAAAAAAAAAAAAAAAATCTCTAAGGTCAATGAAGTTGCTTTGGGAGTCTTTATCTCAAGCCCCCACTGCTCATCATTATCTTTGAACAGCAGCCACTATGGAGAATGGAAAGACACCTGTGGCTGGGGGTGGCTGGCTGAATGCCGTGGTATAGGATTCTGAGCGGAAGCAGACAGATTTGACCAGTGGTGCAAGAAAATAAAGCACTCGGGAATCTCATCCTCTGCGCTACCTTATTTTGCTACAAATTACAGAAAGTCAGCAACACATGCCCTTACCAGTTGGTCTTCAGTCAAACCTCAAGATGTGGCAGTGGTCCTCTCGGGAGCGATCTAACAATGCTCGGGACCCGTGGCAGACCTGTCCTTGTTGCCGGACTGGCCAGAGCCACCATGGGCTGCCTCGGCGTGGGCACGCTGGCAACAAACGTGGATGCCACTTCAAAGCACCGCCCTGCCAGGTGCTGAGGGCGGCTTTTCTGACGCTCACGCTGTGTCATTGTTTATTTTCGCAAGGCGCCCAGCTGTTGTGGTGATGATATTTATATCAATAAGTGCTCCATTCATCTGCTGATTTCAGGGGAAGCTTGCCAGCTGCATATGGCAGCCAACCTCAGGGCACTTCTGAGCCTGATGTCTGTGCATTTAGAGACTCGGCTCTCAAAGCCTGCACCGACAGCTGGGGCTGTAAGATCTTCATTCACTTGAGAGCCGCCCTTGAACAAGGGGGTCCTACAGCCAGTGGCCTCGCCCCTCTCGCTCTCTTAAATATCCCTAAGTGAGGTGCTTTGAAACTCCTCCTCTGTGCCTGCCCTCTGGTTTTGCAAAAAGAAGTGTTGGAAGAAGGGCTCTGCTTCCCTCATGCTTTCATGGGTTCATGTGTCACTTTTTTAGGCAAAGGAATAGGGTGGTGATGCCTTCTGACTCTGGAACTCTGCAGGGATCTTTGTTCTATGGGAATCTGTCATATTTCATGCTTATCTCAGATCCAGACCTTCCATTGTTTGGTCCTAAACTGTGGCGGCATCCTTGCTTCCTCTCTCTCTCTCTTTCTCTCTCACATTCCCTATTCAATCCAGCAGGATATTCTGTTGGGCTTACGTTCAGGATATACCCAGAATCCACTCCGCTGCTACCACCCAGGCTCAAGCCAGCATCACCCGTCCCCTGGAGGACTGCAGGGGCCTCTTGTCCTCTGCTTCCACTCTTAGCAGCCACCCTCCCCCTTGCTGGCAACTTTCACCAGAGTAGCCAGAGGGAAGCTGTGTTAAAAAGTCAAATTACTTTTTCAAGTCCCTCCTCCGTGCAGGACCTGTTGATGGCTTCCCATTTCTCTCAGAGTAAACACACAAATCCTTCCTGTGGCCCCAGCCCGCCAAGGCCCCCAGGACCTGGCCCTGCTGTGTCTCTGTCGCCGGCTGCTGCGCTGCCCCAGGCGCAGTGGCCTCGTCTGCCCCTCCGCCGTACACCCCTGGTGTGGGTCGTCCCCCTGCTTGGGGTGCTCTTCCCTGAGATGGGCACGGGGGTGCATTCTTGTACCTCCTCGAGCTCTGTGCTCAGCTGTGACCTCCTCAATGCAGTCCACCTTCATCACACAATTACAGGTGTGGCCTGTGCCCCAGACCAGCCTCATCCCTGCCCTCTTATCTTTCTTTTTCCACACACTTGTTACCTGTAACATATAATTAAGGCCGTTACAGAGTGCTTGCTATTTATTCCCCTGCTTTAGAATTCAAGTTGCACAAGAGGTGGGCATTTTCTGTTTTGCTTTCTCTGTCATGTTAATCCAAGCACCGAGAATAGCTTCTGGCAAATAGCAGCTCCTCGACAGACGTTGACGGAACGAATGGATGCTCTCCTGAAGGAACGACTCCTACATGAACATCCCAAGTTGTGCCCAACTCTGCCCCTACTACAGTTGACCCTTGAGCGACACGGGTCTAAACGGCACGGGTCCATTTTTATGCAGATTTTTTTTTCAACAGTAAATAACATGGTGCTACGGGATCTACAGTCCATAGGGTCGCAGAGTCAGACTCGACTGAGCACACACACAAAGGATCCACAGTTGGTTGAATCCACGGGATGCGGAATCGCGGATACGGAGGAACCTCGGATACAGAGTAACCATGGATTTGGAGTAACCGTGAAGATGGAGGAGCTGCATCACAGAGGAACCCTGTTCTTGGAGGACTGACTATAAATTGTAAGTGAATTTTTGACTGCATGGATGATTGACACCCCTAACTTCTGAGCTGTTCAAGTTGTAATCAGCTCCCCTCCCGGTCTCCACAAACTTCCTGCTGCCTCTCCCACCCTCCCCACCTTCCCCATCTTGGCCAGTCGCATCCCAGAGGCCTGAGGCCCATGCTAGAACTCCTGTCACCATCCATGACTTCTCATGGCTCTCTCTCATCCAACAGCTCCCCAGACCTGTAGACCTCAATCCTGGAAACCTCTCCACATCCAACCCTACTTCTCCTGCCTCCTCCCAGCCAATTCCTCAGTTCACGTCAACGCCTGCATCTTCTGCATGTTTACAACCATCCCCTCCTCAGTCTCCTGGTCTCCAGGTTTTCCCCAGGTCCTGTTTTCTAACAAGAAGTTCTGCCTCCACCCCATGCCTGCTTAAACTCTGTGGTGTCTCTCCTCCCTGCACAGCAAGGACTTTCCACTTGTGCTCCCAGGCATACCAGGGGCTCCACAAAAGCGCCAGCGTGGCCAACTTTCCTGATTGGGCATCAGGAAGCCCAAAGACTGGTGTGGGTGGAGCTCCCAACCCCACCCCTGCTTCACTGGGTCGTACCTGTTTCTAAGGTTGGGCGTGCATGAAAACTTCCATTCTCAGAAAGGATGCTATTGCTTATGGAGTAAAAGTCTGATGTTTACCATGCTGCAGACCAAGAATCCCACCGCAAGGGCAGTCTTCTGCAAGCTGGCCTGGCTCTATTTTTCAGCATCACCACCCTCGTCTCCTCCTGACATACCCCCCTGCCCTGCCACACTGCCCCTGAAGCCGTCCTGCAGACAGGTGGACATGGTGACCCCACCAAGCCTTTGCCCTTGCTGTCCCACTGCTAGGAACACCCTTTCCTGGCGACTTCATCCCTCACACGCCGGATCTCTGCTGCCTTCTTCAAGGCCAAAGTCACCTTCCTTCTGAAGTCTTCCCTCACCCTCTGGGCAGAATTAATTGCTCCCCATTCCTGGCCAGCAAGGCACTAGGCGGCTGACCTCTATTAGACTGCTGCCACACGAGGTGGGGACAGTTTGCTCATCTGTCTCTGCAGCGGGACTGTGAGCTCCTGGAGGGCTGAGACCACAGCGCAGGCCCATTTTTTCCCTCTCCCCACACCAGGCCTACCCAAGGCGAGTGCTCATAGGGAGCCCTCTGAGTTTCTCTGGGCTCTTTCGAGACAAGAGTAAGGGGATGGGATTGCTTTTGAAAACCCTCAAGGGCCATCACCGCCTCCACCCAGAAATAGCTGCCCTGCCACTGGGGTGTGAGCCCCAGAAGCCACCCCACGACCCGTGTCTGACGTCCCAAGTACAGATATGCGCTGAAGGCACACTCTGCTCGCAGCTGACACACACAGGGGAGCTAAGGCACGGAGGCTGCTGGGACACAAGGCCAAAGCCAGGCCTCGGCGGGGTGATCGGGGGTAAAGGGTCCATGGTTCAGGCCCCAGGCTCTGTCAGGCCGCATCAGAGAGCAGGGGAGTGGTTGACTGAGGCTAGGAGTCAGCTAGTCTGAAGCCCTGGAGGTGCTCAGAGCTGGGGGAGGGGGCAGCCTTCTCTGCGCGCTCTATGTGATTTGGAGCAAGGCTCTAACCAGCGCCGGGGAGGGTGGAGCAACAGAGTCTGGTCCTGGGAAGCTTGGGGGCTGGATAAAGCCCATAGGCAGGGGGAGTCACTGCTGGAAATGGGGGGCCTGGCAGGGGATCCCCCAGCATCTACCAGAAGTTGAGCAGACTGGCTTGGTGCTCCCTGCCAGACAGTGCCCACTGGAGGGTACCTGGGTTGGGCAGAGGCAGCAGAGGGCTTTCCCTCCACTCCTTGGGCGTGGCTGCCCTAACACACCTGAGCACCCAGGGCCGGGCCGGGCCGGGCTGGGCGTTCTCTTACCTGGGCAGTATCCAGCTCATTCAGCATCACCACGGAGGAGCAGTTATAATCGAACACCAGCCTCCAGAAGTCTGCCACGGTGTTGGGGAGAGGGTGTTGTGTGACCACGAAGGCGGCAGGCTGCTTGTGGCTCTGAAAAGAATGACACAGGCCTCGTGAAATATACACCCGTCAGCAATGTTCTGACGAGGAGGTAGCCCAGGAGGCTGCCAGAGGCCCCTGAGTCTGCCAGAGGGATGACACAAAGCCCCTGCCCGTTCTTATCTCTGGGTGCCCTGGTGGCAAAGGGGACCTTCTCGTAATGAACTCATTCTCCTCCCAACTCAGACATTTCATTGGCAAGGTGTCACTTGGGATGGGGATTTTCCAAATAAATTATTTATGTCTTGGAGCTCAGCAAAGAATCAACATTACAATATGAAAGATCCTGGATGCATATTTGCTCTGCTGGCCAAGACACTTCCTGGGATAAAAGGGATATTTTGTGCCCCTGTGCCCACAGTGCTGGAGGGGAGCGTGGCTCAGTCCAGAGAGCCTCCTGAAGAGGCTTATGGTTCAAGAGACTCACTTCTGCCCAAGGCTTAAATGAGGGCTGAGGTGGCCTAGCAGAAGGTGGGCATGGTGTTCTGTGAGCCAATGGGGCGGTGAAGGTGCCCAGGTTTCAGAATCAGGCAGACCAGGTTCAAACCCAGCTTTGCCAGTTGCACATTATAAACCACCCATTCATACATTTATCCGGCCAGCCATTCATTCATTCATTCAAGCGCATTTATAGAGTGACTTTTTAAAATCAGTTCTGTGCACTGGCAAGCTATTAGATCGCTCCAGATCTCAGGTTCTTCAACTGGAAGATGGGATTCATAACTCCAGAGGCATGCCTGTGGTGCAGGCTGAACAGATATGCAGATGAAAAGAGCAGCAATGAGCCAGCTGTGAGCCCGCTGGCGGGCGGGCACATCCCTCACTCGGTTCTTCATCCTTGGCTTTAGTATTGAGGCCAACACACTGGATGCCCAGTACAGGTCCAGAAACAACTGAATAGACTCAGTCCTGGGTTACAGCTGGGGAACCGAGGCCCAGAGAAAACGGACTGGGTGAGTCTGGACTACATCTGAAGCATTACCTGGGTGCTATTCATTGCAGTATCTGTAAGAAGGTGTTTGAAAAGATTGGGGAGTGTCTCTGCTTGGTTAATGGTTTGTAGAACCTGAGAAGTAACCCACATTCTCAGCAAGCTTTCCTGAACCATGGTCTGTGCCTGTTTTCTGTGGAGTTACAAACCAGCAGGAGGATGGTGAGGGAAAGAGTTTGCACATTGCAACCAGGAAAAAATCTCTGGCAAAAACCTCTGCCACATAGGACACTTGGAGCACTTTCTATTGTTCTGTCGTCTCCTGGGAGCAAAGAAAATGCCTTGAAGCTGTGGATGCCACAGATGCACTGTGGGGTCTTGTCCCCAAGGGCCTTCTCCTACCAGTGGGTCTAGGAGAACTCAATCTAGGAGAAATGAATACGGAGTTTCCCCCAAAGCCAGGCTCCAGCTGCAGACAGCTGGTCTGCAGACGTTTCAAGACATGAGAAAGAATCTAGGCTTTGAGAGTCGAAAGTCTTGGAGTTCAGACCCCTGGCTCCACCCTTTCTGAGCCAGCTGACCTGCAGATAGTCATGGAAATTCTCTGACCTTCACTACCTCTTCTGGAAAAATGGGGACAATCATACCCAAATACAGGACGAGACAATCTACGTCCAGGGTCTGACGTGCTGCCCAACAGTCAGTGAATGTTGGTTTTCTTTCCTTTTTCCCTGTCTCTGTGATAAATGCTCTATTAGGCCAGCACGCCTGACAAAGCCTTATCTGAAAATATGTTCGAGATCCGTGCTCCTGCCGGGTTTCGGGGATCAGCCGGCAATCCATTTCATGGATAACATCATCCTTTACCAGGGGAAACATTAAAAATTAACCCAGAGGACTTCATATTTTTCTGCTAGGAGCAAAGCTGCCATGGTTACCAGATAATGCACAGACTGTGCTGGAATACAGATAAGGACCTTTTTTTTTTCCTGTAAGAGAGGCAAAGACCCCAGTGATGGCTCACAAGAGAAATGCCCTGTGGGCAAAGAGAATACAATCAGCATCAGAGCCCGGCAGAAGGCATTTGACTCTGGGCGGCATCTAACCTACTAAGCAGAGGCCAGGAGCGTGCTTGATCCTTGGAAGAGGAAGGCAGGGAGGGGGAGTTGGGACAAGTGGGAGACAAAGCTGGGAAGAGCTCGGAAGTGTGGGTGCACCCCAGGCCCCATCTCTCACCACATATGCACACACATCTGCACATGCACACGCACGCACACGCACACACAGACACACACACACATATAACTGATCTCAGAAGACTCCAAGCTAAAGCCAAAGGTCTTCCCTCCACATCCATCCGTTTTATCTGATCAAGAAAGCAAGACTCCTTGCTTCTGGACCCAGAGCCATGTTTCCATGGAGGACTTGGGCACCCTATGGGCACAGGCCAGGGAAGGCCCCCCAGAACTGGGATAGGCACTGACTTCTAGTCATCTCTCTGCTTCCAACACTTAGGATGCTTGGGGAGAAAGTTTCAGAGAATCAGGGGGTCAGAGTTGGTTGGCCTTGACCTCAGGAGAAAGTACCCCATGTTCCTTCCTGTTCTAAGTAAGATGGAGGTTCATGTGGGCTGGATGGACTTGATTTCAGGCATAGATGGGGAGAAGGGCCTGGAAGGCTTATGTTGTTCTCGGTCTGGAATCTTGGGAGGCAAGATGTCTGTGTCTTTCTGGATCAAGCAAACTGAGGGGAGGCTCAAGGAATAAATTCTAAAATGTAAGATAGGAGTCCTAGGTTCCAGCTTTGTGAGTAGTGCTCTGGGAGTCTTTGAGTAAGTCTCTCTCTCTGGCCTCAGTTTCTTTTGCTGGAAAGTGTGTGAACAAGACCAGATGATACACGCTTCCTTCCTGCTACAAACATCTGTACACCCAGAACTGGAGGGGTGACAGCCAGAAGTAGCTGGAGGGCCCCAGAGAGGTGTGTTCGAGTCAGGAGCACGGACCCTCTCGGGGAGGAACACGACCCCTCATCCCAAACCAGGCCTTCTGGGACTTGACGCTGAGAAAGCAGGAGGCAGGGCCACTAACAGAATAGTAGGAACCTGGCTGGCACACAGAATGTTTCTTGAACTGAACTTCAGGCTGACAGTCAGCTTGTAGGTAGCAGGAAGGGGGACTGGTCAGGTCTGTAGCCTCACTGTAATGTCATGGGACTCACTTTAAGCTTTTGATCTATTTTTTCCAGGATCTTTATAAATGCAAAGCAATTAAAAGCACAGTGCTTAGATACAGGTTTGTACCAGAGCCTTCAGGGGGAGAAATGTCTTTGGGACCAATGAGATCAGAGGGAGAGGCTGACTGGAGTCGGGGGGGGGGTGGAGGGGGAGTCAGGGCCCATCCTCCCAGGCTGCAGTTGCCTCCCCCTTGGGAAGAAGCTTTTCCTGGGAATGCCAGCCAGGAGCTTTCCCGGGCAGGGTTCAGCTTACGTCCATCAGTGCGGCGTTGATGTAGTTGCTGGATTCTCCATCCACCGAGATGAGGAAGGGCAGACAGCGGTCCAGAGGCAGGACGTCCATGCTCCGATTCTTATCATGGTTCCGGGGCAGCAGTCCGATGCTGCAGTCCTCAGGCCGGACGCGAGGAGTCACGATGTTGAGGGTCTGAGGGGTGCAAAGGCAGATCGGCAGGCGTGGCTTAGACAGTCTCCCTTGAACAAACTCAGCCTGACCTCCCTCCATCGATCCTCCAGGCCTGCCCTCCAGACCCTTTCCCAGAACTGTTCTCGTCCGTGGTGACGCTGTCATCTCCCGCTGGCTGATCTGGGCCCTGGGGCTGAGAGCCTCTGCCAGGGTCTGGGGGACGCCTCTGCAGGGCCAAAATTGCAGGGATGGCATACCCTCATGGGGGCTCAGACCCAGTCTCTGAACACCTGCCCATCATTTGACCTAAGTTACTCCTCTCAGCCATCCTGCATGAAACAGAGGTCACAAGGTGGGGCATGGGGGTAGGGAATCCCATAATGACTTTTAAGCCTCACTTGAAGTGTCACAGACTGAGGGGAGGGATTTTGCCAGCATGCCCCAAAGACAGAATGTGTGAGAATGGAAGGATGCTTAGATGAGTTGTCCAGGATGGGTGAGGGACCCCCTTGGAGGGAGCTCCAGCATGTGTACAAAATTTCAGGGCTTGTGTTTGGCAGAGTAAGTCCAGTAAGTGTGGGACCAGAACTGAACGGCCCCAACCAACAGACTAGATGCTCTGTGAACATCGGGGCTCCGAGTGCTCCCCTCTTCCCCACTCAGTGCTCAGTCTCTACGTGGAATCAACTGAGTCTACCTGTTGGAAGTAGCACTAGACATTGGCCTGGCTGAGGTGTCTGCCCACGGAACCAGGGACCCGCGTTGGCCCCTTTAGTCCCGAAGTGTCCCTGTTTCCCCTGCCTGTTCTCAGCTCCTGTTGCCCAGACACGACCCTGACACTGACCTCGGGACAATGGGCTGGGCTCTGGTTTTGCCTCGCTCAGTGATTCAAGTCCAGGCCTCCAGACCGAAGCTGTCACCATCCTGGGCTCCGAGGGGCATCTGCTCTGCCTGAGCTGTGCCCTCAGGTGATGCTTTGCAAAGTCTGATGTGCATCTGAATCACCCGGAGATATGTTAAATCACAGACTCTCGTTTGGTCGGGCCGGATGGGACCCAAGATTCTGTGTCTCTAACAAGTTCCCAGGTGAAGCTGATGCCACTTGTCTCGAGACCCCACTTTGGAATTGTGAGAATCGAGGACACGTTCCAATTGTAGAGAAACACTGAGACAACCTGAGTCCTTCCAGAAATGAAAGAGCATGAAATTCACACCTATGTGTCTCCACCCACAACCTGGACTAGAATTAAGTAAGACCTTAGTTCCAGAACACAGTGTTTTTTAATTAAAAAAAAAAGAAAGAAAACAATAACCAGGTGTCAGCAGTCACTCAGTGACCGGCCGGGGAGTAGTTGCTTATGGCTTTGCATTTTCTGTTCTGAAATTCCTTCTCAGCTGCAGACACTGGAAGGATACAGACACAGTCGTTCCTGCAAGCAAAGTCCCGAGACTGTGCTCAGTGGCACTGAAGCTGGCTGGATCACGGAGCCTGGGATGTGCTCGTACCTGAAATTCGTCTTTGATCTGGCTGGAGTTGGTCTGGGGGTCCAGCCTGCTGATGTTGTAGTAGAGGGAGCGGAACTCGCACACCGGGATGGCCGTGTTGCCGCAGAGACACGCTTCCAGGATGGCGTCGTGCACGAACACATATTGTTCCTGCCAGGTAGAGCAGGCAGAGTCAAGGTACTGGGGGAGAAGCGGGGCCTGGAGCTTGCTGTCCATAGTCCACCCTGCACCTCTCAAGGGTGGGCGTGATTCACTGGGGTGCTCCAGAATCACTGTTTCCTACCCTACGACCTAAAGGGCCAAGTAGCTGTGTTTCTTGGTAGCTCTCTGAGCTCTGCTGAGTTTTGCTCCCTGTGTAAGACTGCCTGTGTAAAATTAGAAACTTCTGGAAAGGGGCTAATTGTGTCCAGCCCGCGGCCACCCTTTCACCTCTCCCTGTTGAAGGCCGCTCACTGCAAATCCTTCAAGGTTCATGCCGAGGGCCTTTATTTCTGGCCCTGGAGGGCACGCCTGGGCTGTGCGTGCAGGGCAAGCCAGAAGGCCTGAACAGTTCCTGCCCTGGGAAGGAGGCCTCAAGCAATGGCAGGTGGAGACTTGGGGGTGAACGTCTGCGTTCCCTGTCTCTTGGGTGGGAGACCTGAAGAGCTGCTCCTCACCATCTCAGAGTTCCCCTGGCATGACTGGGCTCCAGCTGTCCACAGGGTCAAACAGCTTGTAAAATACTTGTGCAATGTTAACGAGTCTGTCTTTCACTTCCTCACTCGCTGACCCGGGAGCCTTGGGATCAGCTCCCAGCTAAACCACTGGCGCTTCCACTCTTGGCTTCAGGCTCTGCTCCGGAAGCGCAGGTCACCCCCCTCTGCCAGCCCAGCTCTTTGCACCTGCCCCAATCCTCCTGGACACCATCCCCCTTCTCTACACCTTCAAGGTCTCATTCCCTCGGGAGAGTCTGCTCCAAGCCCACCAGGCAGAAGCTGGTGCTTTTCCTTCCAGGCCCCTAACAAACATTTGTTGAGTGACTCTTTTGTAGGACTTGGCCCATCTCTTCATATGAAATGTTTATCAGAGGCATCATGATGCTCTTATTAGAACGTCTGTCTCCTCCACCTGATAGCAAAGACCACGATGCATCTAATGCCAGGCAGCGGACTGCCTTCCACGAGCATGAACCTCAGAACAGATAAAGCAGCCTCTTGGCTTTAGCAGCCTGCAGCCCGGCCTGTGGGAGCTGGCTCGGAGGCCGCAGCAGGGTCCTAGGGTCTAACAGCCTGTAAGTGAGAAGACTGCCTGCAGAGCCAGTGGTGACCGGCCAGGCCCAGGGGAATTCTCCAGGCAGGCGGATGATGGATACAGCTGTCTGCCCCAGCTGTGCCGCCTGGGCACCTCCAGCTGCATTAGAACCAGAAGATGGGGAGACCAGGGCTTCTAGGAGTGCGGTTCAGGGGAAAGCACGTGGGCCTTGGGGTCACCGGGTCCCAAGTCCTACCACTATGTGGCTATGTGAAGCTTTGGTGACACCATTTCTCAGTTTCTTCATCTATAAAATCGGGGTACTAGCAGGAGCTAAATAATACCCTGAATACAGAGGACCTGGGGTGATGCCTGGCACAAAGTAGGAGCTTGGCAATAAAGATGAACCCCTTCCCTGTCCCTCACATCTGGGACTCTCCATCTGGACCCCTGGAGGCCTGCCTCTCCCTGTGGGCAGGAGTTGTGCATTCTCTCTCTTGGAGTCCCTGGAGCCTGGCTCAGGAACTCAGTGACTCTACCAAGTGAGCTATTCCTGCACGGCCTCACACGATACTCAGCACACAGTAAGTGTTCAGTCAATCCCAGTCCTTTCCTTCTCTCTCTCCTCCTTCACCCAAGGCAGGGACTCTATTCAGAGAATGCCTGACACTAGCCATTCAGTCACTGCTTAGATGCCCTTGGAGATGGGGCCCCCAGCACCTTCCTCACTGGTGGGAGTCCTTGACCTGGGGGACCTCAGGCTGGCAGGGTTGTCCTAGCTTCTGTGATGGTCTCACCATAGCCAGCCACGTATCCAGCCCCTCCTGTTTCTCCCATGCCCAGGTCTCTTTCTGTAGGATGCCTCCAGCCCTGGCTCCTCCTTGGCCAAGGCTGTGGGTGACCAGGCCAGCCTCCACCCCGGGACTCACCTCCGTCTGCACCAGGTTGACCCTCTGGGCCCTGAGCTCACGCACGCAGTTGAAGATGTCCACCACCCCTTCGTTCTCGGCCATGTCGAGCATGGTGTCGATGGCGATGAAGCAGCCGGTCCTTCCGGCTCCAGCACTGCAAGAGAGGACAGGGGCCTGCGTTAGGGTCCCTGGGGTGGGGCCAGCTCTGTCCCCAAGGACCCTGCAGACAGGCAGTATGCTGCACAGGTCAGACAGAATGCACTGTCTGGGATTCAGACAGAATCCCAGTGTTGGTGGGAGATCCTGAGAAAGTGACTAAACTGAGCCTCAGCTCTCTCTTTTGAACAAGCTGTCTGGTTTCTATGAGCCTTAGTTTTCTCACATGTAACACTCCTTCCTACGGGGTGCTTGGGAGAACTGATCTGTTCATTTCAGCTTCACATAGCAATTAAGCGCTTACTATTTGGGGTCAGACCCTTTGGATCAAATCCTGACTTGACCACTTACTAGCTGTGTGACCTTGAGTAAATGACTTAATCTCTCCGGGTTTCAATACCCTCATCCATAGAACGAGGCTGATAATAATAGTGTTAATAGCACAATCCATGTAAATTGCATGAAATTATGTTGATAAAGCACAATGCGTGCAAATTGCTTCACCCTGTGCCTGGCTACACAGCCATTTCTCATAAACAGTCGCTACTTCTAGTCAACAAATATTTATTGAGCACTGGATGGTGGGCTCAGGAGCAGCGATGCAGAGATGAGTCAGACATGGTTCTTTCCCTGAAGGATTAATAGTCTGGGGAGGGGACAGCACGGAGAAGCAGAGAAGAGTAATATTTTTAAGTGCTTACTGTTTGTCTGGAATTCTCTTAGGTACATAATGCATCACTCAGCGTGTGTTAGTCGCTCAGTCATGTCCGACTCTTTGCGACCCCATGGACTGTAGCCCACCAGGCTCCTCTGTCCATGGAATTCTCCAGGCAAGTATACTGGAGTGGGTAGCCATTTCCTTCTCCAGGGGATCTTCCCAACCCAGGGATCGAACCTAGGTCTCCTGAACTGTAGGCAGAGTTTTTACCATCTGAGCCATCAGGGAAGCCCACAAAGTATATGTTGGCCAACCCATCTAATCTTCAGGACAGCCTCGGGACTGGGCACCACCCTGCTCAGGTGTGACAGGGTGGGTTGCTATGGAGACACAGACATGTGGCATCATGCAAGGAGGGCCTGAAAAACACTTGCCACTGTCTCCCTCTCTTCCTTATGCCTGCTCTGGCTGCTCTCTGGGATATGGGACTTGTTCAGGTGCCCAGGTGTGTCTGACTCTTTGTGACCCCATGGACTGCAGCAAGCCAGGCTTCCCTGTCCTTCACCGTCTTCCGGAGCTTGCTCAAATTCATGTCCATTGAGTCAATGATGCCATCCAACCTTTGAGGGTGAACATTTTACTGCCCTTGGACTGTCATGAGATGTAAAGCAGAGAGATACGCAGAATGCTCCCAGTCTGAGGGTGATCAGTATCTTCAGTGGCCTCATCTGCGAAATGGGGTTTCTGACTCACGCTCTGCTGCTGTGATAAAGGCACATGGAGACTGCCTGAGAAAGGGGCTCTGAGACAGCTGTAGCCCGTGCGTCTCTCCTTGATCTGGCTCGAGACCTTGAGTGACGTGGGCACTGTCAGGGCAGAAGTAACCTGCATGCAGTTAAGAGCATGCAGGGTCTGTAAAGATGGACTGGGCCCAAGGTCACACTGGAAAAGAGCGGCGCTGGGAGAGAGGGAGTGGGCACGCTGGCCTTCAGGTCCAGACATTTGCCCTCCTCTGACTCGGGATGCCCTTGACACGACACTGCATCTCCATCCAGGAGGATTCTAAGACGTGCCTGTCATTCCCAATGTGACTTTCTGGGTCAGAGCTGAAAATATCCCTTTTCCATAATAAGGTAAAACCTGACACTGTCCATTTTCTCTCTATGAAGGATCCTGTAGGCCAGAAATTGATTTTTAAAATAACAGAAATGAAGAAAAGCATACTTCCAGGGGGCACCCCACCACCATACCAAGGAGCTGAAGGGGAGCATCTGGGAAAAAATGTTTAATACCCTGGTTCTGCCATTTCATACCTGTGCGACCCGAACGAAGCATCTACCTTCTCAGTGCCTTGGTTTGCTCATCTGTAAAATGGGAATGATAACCACGGCCACCTCTTAAGGCTGGGTGAGAAGTAAATGAAGTGACGTGGGTGAAGTGCGTGTGGAGCAGATGCTGTCAGTGCCAAGGCCGTGCCCTCAGGGCAACAGCAACAATGACAAGCTACTACTGCTACTATTACTGTGGTTGTTTAGGCCTCAGGACCCTGGTCTCATCAGAAAGGGCTGGACAGAGGGGACACAGGCAGGGTGCACTTAAAGCAGAGAATAAAGGCCACTGGAGCACCCCTCGCCAAGACAGCAGAGAATAAAGCCCACTGGAGCACCCCTCGCCGAGACAGCAGAGCGGCAGAGGCCTCCTTGCTTTGGGGGGGTCTTTCACTTACCTGCAGTGGACCACTATGGGCCCGGCTTCCGGGGGGTTGAGGAACTTGACCTGGCGGACAAAGCCCAGGAGGCCGGTGGCGTAGCAGGGGACACCGTGGTCGGGCCAGCTGGTGAAGTGGAAGAGCCGGAGCTCCCGGATCTCGTGGTAGCCTTTCTGAGGAGAGAACGGGCCTCTGTTCCTCCAGCTGCTGCCCCCCTCCCCACCCTGTCCAGCACCCATGGCGAGCCCCGAGGCCACAAGCAGCCACATCTGCTGTCAGCCACACCAGCCTCCCTGCTGTCAGGGAGGACAAGGCCCTCTGAGGGTTAATAGGTGTTGGAGGATTCGCATCTGCCACATCCGGGAACTTGGGAATGACCGCTCCACTGCAGGACTTCTCAGAGCCTGAGCTGTGCTAACTTACGTGCTGAATTCCCAAGGGCTCTGATAACACCCACGCTGTTTGCCCACAGGACCCTCTTTTGATAAATGTTTATGGGACTTGTATTTAGCAGAACAGATTCAGAAAGATGGCAGCCTCTGACTCCAAGTTCAAGCTGTTTCCAGGGGAACACGAGGCCTTTCGGTGTCAGAGGACTGGTGTTCTTCAGTTCTCCAGTCTTGTCTACCACAGTCTCCATGACTTTCAAAGTCAGAAAGGCAGACTTCTTATGAACTAGATTCTTATTTGGGATGATAAAATGTGAAACAAAGCAAAGCAGAACTTCTCTGGCTGATGGGGACGGTGGGGCCCCACGCTCCCATCCTCCCCCTCCCCTCCCGCTTCAGGCTAAAGGGGCTTCTCAACTAGTCCACAGACAAATGCCCCCCAACCGCCTTTCTCTACTTAGCAATCTCCTGCAGATAGTAGAGGCGCTGAATAGGAAGGGTGTTTGATTGTCATTTTTCCAAGATAGTCAGGGTGGGTTATCTGTACCCAGCCTTGTGTTAGGCACTAGGAAGGTGGAAATAAAACCATAGTCCCTGTCCCTGGAACACAGCATGGTGTAATGGGGGAGACAGGCCCCAAAGTGGACCTTTAATTCCATTAAAGTACAGAAAGGACTGTGTAACCCCATTAGGGAGAAGAGAAATCAGAGAAGTCTTCCTGAAGGAGGGGGTGCCTGACCTGAGTCTTGAAACATTAACAGTGAGAATATATAGCTGATGTTTATGAAGCATCAACTATGTGCCTGTTACTCTTCTGATGAGTTCAATGTATTCATTCATTTAATCCTCATATCATCATCTCTATTTTAGGGATGAGGAAAGTGGGGCTAAAGCAAGGTTAAGGAATGTGTCCAAAGTTGCACAACCAGTAAGCTGTAAAGTTACAATCTAAAGCCTGGCTGTCTGGCTCCACAGTCCGTCCTCCTAATGTTATGATACACTGAGGCCTGAGAGATACACAGCGAAGAGAGGGCGGGATTCCGAGGCAAAGCAGCAGTTGGGCCAAGGCCCAGGGACAGGACTGAGCCTAGTTCCTGAACAGAATTACAAACAGCCCAGAGCAGCTCCAGAGGAGGGTGGAAGACAGGCAATGATGGGCAGCAGGGCCTAGGGAATGGGAGGCGGAGCGGGGGTTCGATCCTGAAAGGCTTTTTATTCCACTTTAAGACCTCCAGACTTTATCCTAGAGGCACTGGGGAGCCATAGTTGGACCTCATCCCAGAGGCACTGGGGAGCCGTGGGGAGGATTCCCAGGTGGTAGCACAGAAGGGGAAGGGCATCACCAGATGGGCACCTGGGGAGGATCACGGCAGCTGCTACGTGGAGGATGGGTATGGTTGGGTGAGTCGGGAGGCTGTGTAGAAGGCGCTGGTGCCCACCCAGATGCTCCTTCCTGGGCCACTGCACCATCCCCAGCTCCCTTGACCTTGGCTGTGAACAGCTCACAGTTACCCCTGCTTCACAGAGTTGCCCTCAGCTATACAGGAGCCATGCCCCTTGGGAGCAGGCGATGGGCAGCTGGCATTCAGTGACTAAGTGACTTGGTCAGTTTGCCCAGGACTGAGGGGTTTCCCAGGGTATGGGACTTTCAATGGTTAAGCCAGGTGGTCTTGGGGCAAACCAGGATGATGGCTTACCCTCGTGGATATGCAGTGGAGTTAGGCTTAGTGTACAGTTCTCAAAGCATTGATATCCCAATGCTTTTGCATCCTCAGTCCTATGGCCACTTGGATCATCAATATTGGCGTTTTTATAAAATGGCAACTATGGTTTTGACAACTAAAATGATTCCAGACACTGGTGGGACGGAGTTGCCCCCAGTTGAGAAGCACATGTCAAGATTTTCTTTCCCCTCCAGACTCTGCATGAGTCTCCCCCTGCCTGCTCTTCCCTTGGCTGGCTCGTTCTCACCCTTCATTGTCTGCTTAAATGCCTTTGCCTTCGGGAAGCCCTCTCTGGTCACCTCATCCTCCCGTGGATTTGTGTTTCCCTCCTTGGCATGTTTCCTCTGTGACTTTTATCACTATATGTCCTTATTCTATTCCTTAATCTAGTGAATTCCATTTGTCCTTCCTACTAGTGGTGAGATCCTTTGGAGCAGGGTCCACATCTATGCTGACTCCTGATCTCCCCCTGGTGCCCAGTACAGGATGGGGGCAGAGCAGCGCCTCGGTCACCATGAGTCCTGAATGAGCAAACAAGCTGGCGTGGCGTGGGGGCAGGCTCTGCACAGCTGCAGGGCCGCTCACCTTCTGGACAGTGAAGGTGCGGATGACGTACTCCGCCAGGGGCTCTGTTTCGATCAGGGTGACTTTAATGTCTCCATAGACCTCCGTGTCATCGGGCCAGTAGCGCACGCACTTCACCTGCAGGAAAGGACAGGGACAGTACGAGTGAGTGGATGCCAAGTATGAGCGGCCGTCTCATCTGGCCTTCCCGTCATAATAAACTCAAGGGCAACCTCAGTGGACTTGCAGTCAAGGGGCTCCCAGCTGGCCAAGTGAAACTGTTAAGTTGCTCAGTCATGTCCGAGTCTTTGTGATCCCATGGACTGCAGCCTGCCAGGCTCCTCTATCCATAGGATTTTCCAGGCAAGAATACTGGAGTTGGTTGCCATGCCCTTCTCCAGAGGATTTTCCTGACCAGGGATTGAACCTGTCTCCTGCATTGCAGGCAGATTCCTTACCAACTGAGCCACCAGGGAGTCCCTCCCAGCTGGCCAGGGAGGGCTGGGGAGGGGCAAAATGCACAGGGACAGGCTGGCTACCGGAAGAGCCGGAGGTGTGGGGAATAAATGGGGTACCTTCCTTGGCAGAGTTCCTGGTACTTTTCAAACCCATGATCACACTAATAGATCAACTAGATCTGGGTGAGCCCTCCCCATGGTACAGGTGAGCATCACACTCAAACTGGGAGGTTTGGTGACTCGTCCAAAGTCATGTGGCCAGTTTTCTGCCCTTGGCAGAGCCCTCTTTCTGTGATATGCTGGGGCAGCTGAGTAATATCAGCAGAGATGAAAATAAAAGGTGGGAATTAGTGCAGAGGTGGAAGCAGACGTGGCTGGGAAAGGGACGTTAATATGAGGTGGGGCTTGTGGGCCTTAAGGAGAAAGGCTCGTGGCTGGGCACAGGAAGGCAGGTGCTGGGCTCTGAAGGAAGACATTTGCCACTGCTCTCTGCCCCGCGCGTGGGTGTAGGCACTGTGAACAAGCGACTCCCACACCTGGCTGCGAGTCACATGCCGCGGGAGGAGAAAGAGATGGTTTTCCCCTTAAAAGAACAAAAGTATTACCATTCCAGGGGACGCCGCGCGGCCCAGCGTGGCATTTCCCACAGTGTGTCCTGCTGGGTGCTGACAGGTGTTAGGTAAAAAAAAAAGACACAAAAACAAACAAAAACAGGTTTTGTGGTCAAATGAGTTTGGGAAATGCTGGATTAAACAAAGTTAAATAGGCCGCTTTTGCTACAGGACTGCTCAGCTGCTTGAACGTGCTAACGCTAACATCTTTGCACTTTCTCCGAAAGGGGCGAAGAGTCCACAGCATTTCCCAAACGTATTTAACCATGGAACCCTCTGCTAGCTAAGCATCCTGCAGACGAGCAGCCCATGGAACCCACTTAGGGAAATGCTGGTTTAGTGCCACAGGGTGTGCAGGCAAATGGATGCACTGTTGGCTCTAACGCTGTGTCGCTGTGAGGCTTCCAGCAAGTCCTGAGACCTCCCTGAGCCTCAGCTTCCTGTGATGAATGGGAGCTAACACTGGCTAATGGCTTTTACCCTCTCTGGCCCTGCTGACTAAGTCTTCTATGTATGCTTTACACAGATTACTTTAATGACTGGTCACCATACTCTCATGAAGTAGATATCATTAGCCCTATTCGTTTTACAGATGAGGAATCGGAAGCAGAGGGAACCCAAGAAAATGGCTCAGGATCAACTGTCAGTAAGGGTGGGGGAGCCAGGATGCAAAGCCAGGCCATCTGAATAATGACCGGGAACATCGTCCTGGACGTCTGCTGGGAGGGTGAAGTGACACAATGCATGTCCCGTGTCTGGCAGAGAACTCGGCTCCTTCTCGGAACTCCGTGAAGAGAGGGCTCTCCTGTCCCTTCCCCCAATCAAATTAGACTCATAATCAAGGGACTCTGTCTCCAGTGGGGACATCTGTAGAACAGGCTAGAATGTGCCTCCGAATTCTTAAATCCTGGGCTGAATGTGTGGTCCACAGTAGCTGCTCCCTGGGCCAGAGTCCCTGGGGAGCGGTCTTGATCATGACCTCTATAATGAGAGTCAACAGTCAAGAGACAGTGGCTAGGTTCTGTCTAAATGACTTTATGGCAGTTACTCCACCCTTTGGGGTCTGTTCCCTCATCTGTAAAACTGGGGAATGGACTCAATAAGAGTGGGCTCAAGAACAAAGTCTCTTCCGGCCCTAAACTCCTATTAGGCCATGAGATGTCCACAGCCGTGAATTACGACTGACAGCCCAGATCCTCCCCCTGTCCATTATCTTGGAGGCTGGGACTCCTTTAATTTTACTGGATTATCTGGTTCTTTCCAAAACACAAACTTACCTGCGCACTCTTTAGTTAGCGCATGTGATAAGTAAAGAGCCCTTCTTAATTCTAGCATCTGTGCACCCTGCCTTTAAACCCAGCAGCCCACCCACACCACATCAAGTAGATGAAAGCGAACTGGCAAGAGCAGTCCCATTTTTAAGCCCTAGGAGTCGCTAAGGACCACAGAGGAGAGAGTCAAGATGAACAGAGTGAGAGACCAAGGTCTGGACCCTGAAGAATGTCAAAGCTTCGAGGAACAGAGGGTCAGATGCTGCTGACAGACTGAGTGCCATGAGAAGAGGCATGAATGTGTCGACATGAAGGATGCTGGGGACACTGACTGATGCTGGGATGGAGGGAACAGCTATTGGAGTGGGTGGAAGAGAACGGAAGTGAAGAAGCAGAACCTGTGTGTGGGTCTTCAGGGTTGGGCGGAAAAGCAGGGACAAGAGGAAGCAGTTTTGTTTGCCTGTTTTCCATTTTTAAGGGGGAAGGTACTCAGGATGTTTGCATGCGGAGGAAAATGATCTAGCAATGGGAAAGGATTATTTTCCGAGTGAGAGGGGAAGGATGAGAAATTTTTGAGCGGAATCTGTGATTCAGGGCACTGGGATTTATCATATGAGGCTGGGCCATAAGAAAGAGCCAATAGTCTACCATTGAAGGTCAACAGAAACAGCCAGGTCCAGCCCAATAATAGAGGGGAAGAATGAGAAGATGGTTGTAGACATGAGTAGAGTGCAGCTTTGCAGTGTGAAGATGAGAGCTCACATCTGATGGCTGTGATTCCCTCAGTCTACGAGACGATGGCATCAGCAGAGTGTGAGGGTGGAGAAAGGGGTGGGGGTGGGGTTTGAAGGGTAGAGACCTTCATTCCTCGAGTGTGAACAGGAGGGAGGGTTTCTCCCTCGTAGGGGCCATGAGGGTGAAATGCGGAACGAGAGGCGCTTGGAACAGAGAGTTGCTGGGCAGTGGCTCGCCAACCAGCATCCTCTATCCAGGCACCCGTGGGAGGGGCTTACCCTGCCCACTTCCACGAGGTTTGTGACCATGACGATGCTGGCCGAGTTCTCCTGCCAGATCATTCTCCAGAAGTCCTTTACGGTCTCCTGCATGGGACCTGCCAACAGAGAATGGGACAGGGTCAAAGGCTGAAACTGCCAGGAAACAGACAAGAGGCTTGTCCCTCGTGGCTGGTCAGTGAAGGCTCCGGATGGGTGAATAACAGTGAGGTCAGCCTTCCCTGTCGGACACCCAAGTAGTTGAAACTGGGGCATGAGAACAGCTGCGCTCCAACGTGCAGGGTCTGCATGTCCGCAGCTTCTCCTCTTCACTGTCCTCCTGCTCAGACTCCTCCCAGAGGCTCTACTTTCCCACCAACTCACCATCTTGTATTCAGGGTAAATAACATAGCTTAAGGGAATTTTCAAAAATTGGGCTCTAGATCCTCAGCGAGAGATGGGAAGGAAATTGAGGTGAGGGTGGGGTTAGAGGGCAGAGGAGCCACCAGGAGTCAGATACTGAGAACACAAATGGAAGAGGCCTAATTCTCAGCTTGACAAATGCATCTTCCTGGAGCCTGGGCAGAAAGCAGGGCAAAAAAGAAAAAAGAAATGGGAGATAGGATCTGAGAGTCCAAAGCAATTTCCTTGGAAATTTCTGTTTTAATGTCCTGGGCCTTCATTGTTTTTAAAATTATAAGAGTAATACATCCTTTTGATACAAAATTTGGAATGCCATTTCTCTATATAAATATGTATATATGTATTTATTATAAGAAGCATTATACCTACTACATGCATTTCTCCATGCCCTTAAAAATTCTTACCACGAAATTTTTCATAGCTGCATAATTTTCCATAATATAGAAGTATCACACTTTAACTAATCTAACATTTGTTGGGCGCTGAAGATTTTTCACTTGTTTTCCTAGTAGATAACACTATGAAGGGTAGGTATCTTTATATATGTCATCGCCCACATATATAATCACCCACAGGATTTCCTCCCAGAACAGTTTGAGAGGGAGAGTAATTTTTAGATCTGATAACACCCTAGTAAGTTGCTTTCTAGGAGAGTTGGCATCCTGTCTCTTCCAGGTGTACAGCCATTGAGGAGATAAGGCACCGTCAGCTCCAGTTGGGGATGGTGGGTATTGATGGCATGTGCCTGAGGCCAGTGCTTTTGGCCCAATCTCTCTTGACCATTTCCCAGTGACACCCCCTCCTTTCTCCCTTGCATCCCTCCCCCACTTCCACTGCTGAACCTGTCACCTCCTTCCTTCCCAAACAAACAAACGGGCAACCTAAAGGCCTCTGGAGCCTCTGCAGCCCTGCTCCTATGTAACGTCTTGGCTGGTGGAAGCTTATTCCACTCCCCCATGTAAGGCAAGGGCCCTTTTGGTTCTTACCTTGAGTTGCGATGTAGTGCCGAGGTCGATGGTACCCCTGGATGAGAAGAGAAAAGCACAGTGAAGGGCCTCTAGACTAAGCTTGCGAATGGCCCAGTACTAATAGTTATCCTTTCCAAGGCTTGGTTTCTTTATAAACAAAATGAGGCTAGCATTAGACATTTCCCAGACAAGTGGTGAAGATTAAATATGCGAATGCACATAAAGTGCTGAGTCAGCTGCTAAATGTTAGCTGTTCTTATGGTTCCTTGAGAGGGGCCCCAAACAGGCTTGCCTTGGAGCCATGGACTGGGATCCAAGATTGGATGGGCATCAGTTGTGGCCAGGCACACCCAGAAAGAGGTGGAGAAGGAATTTTCAGGTTTCTGTGGGACATCACCCACCACCAAGCCTTTCCTAAGCCATGATTCCATGCAGAACACTGGGCGAGGCCCCAGAGGGCACCAGAGAGAAAACAACTAATGCACTGCTGACCCCTTGCGCGAGGAACAATTAGAAAAAGAGCTGGGAAGGCTGCCACACTGCCTCTCTGCCACAGGGCTGGGCTTGGAACGGACGCTCCTTTCACGGAGAGGGCCCCAGGTGGGTGTGACCCAGAGACTGACAGAGCCATTCTCTAATTCAGAGATATTTTCCTGTACATTTCAGGGTCTTCAGTAGACCCTGCTGGGCTCTGATGCGGGGTTACTCTGCTGCCTCATCAGCCTAATCATTGGGGAGAGGTTGAGGATGACTTTCTCTTCTGTCTGGGCATGGACTACATGGAGGGTCCCCTTTCTTGTTGCAGAGAGGAAATGTATCATATTGGGTAGAAGTTCAAGTTTTGGAGACAGATCTGTATTTAATACATGACATTGAACGTAATCAGTAATAACTGAATGCCTAAATGAGTAAACGAATGAATGGGTACGTCTAACAGATATAGATGCCAAATACGGAGCCTGTTGGTGGAAAGTTGTTGGAAAGTCCTGAAATTCCACTTTTAATCTCAGGAGAACACAAGTCATAAAGTTTAATGAACAAATAAACCATCAGTCCCAACCCAAGGGCAGCGTCATGGCTACAATGGTTGGATTAACCACCAGGAGTCAATCCGCCCACCTAGACTCTTTGTATGAGTGGTCCTATCTTCTTAGGAAAGTTGTCAGCTTCTTGGGGACAAACACTGCCTCCTAAGTTTTAAAAAATTGTTCGTGGAGCCTAGTACAGTGTGAAACCCAGAGTGAATGCCCAATAAACAAGCTCTTGAGAGAGACCAACCAGGATGGTGGCATATAATTATTACAGAAATGCAAATCAACACTTCACACCAGTCAGAATGGTCTACACTTTAAGAAGTCCACAAGTAACACATGCTAGAGAGGGTGTGGAGAAAAGGAAACAGTCCCACACTGTTGATGGGAATGTAAACTGGAGCAAGCCACTGTGGAGAACAGCATGGAGGTTCCTCAAAAAACTAAAAATAGAGTTGCCATATGATCCAGCAATCCCACACCTGGACACATGTCCAGACAAAGCTATAATTCAAAGAGACACACGTACCCTGTGTTCATAACAGCACTATTTACAATAGCCAAGACATGGAAACAATGTCTGTGGACAGATGAACAGATAAAGAAAATGGGGTACATTTAGACAGTGGAATACCACTCAGCCATACAAAAGAACAAAATAATGCCAGTTGCAGCAACTTTGATGGATCTAGAGATTATCATACTAAGTGAAGTAAGTCAGTGAAAGTTGCTCAGTCTTGTCTGATTCTTTGCGACCCCATAGACTATACAGTCCATGGAGTTCTCCAGGCCACAATACTGGAGTGGGTAGCCTTTCCCTTCTCCAGGGGATCTTCCCAACCCAGGGACTGAACCCAGGTCTCCCTCATTGCAGGCGGATTCTTTACCAGCTGAGCCACAAGGGAGGCCTGAAGTAAGTCAGAGAAAGACTAATACTATATGATGTCACGTATGTGGAATCCAAAATAGACACAAACCAACATATCTACAAGACCGAAACAGACTCACAGACACAGAGAACAGACCTGTAGTTGCCAAGGGGGAGGGCGTGCGGGAAGGATGGACTGGGAGAGTGGGATCAGCAGATGCAAACTTTTATTTATATATACAGAAACAACAAGGTCCTACTGTATAGGAGGCGCTAGTGGCAGAGAATCTGCCTGTCAGTGTGGGAGATGCAGGAGAGGCGGGTTTGATCCCTGGGTCAGGAAGACCCCCTGGAGGAGGAGATGGCACCCCACTCCCCTATTCTTGGCTGGAAAATTCCATGGGCAGAGGAACCCGGCCGCTGCAGCCCATGGGGCACACACACACACTGTAGGGCACAGGGAACTACAGTATCCTGTGACCAACTATAATGGAGAATAATATGAGAGAACATAAAGAGCTGTGCAACTGAGGCACTGTGCTGTGCAGCAGAAATGAACACCAACGCAACTGTACTTCAATAACATAAACGGTTAAAAAAGAAAGAAAAGCAGCATAGCATGGTGCTTATGTGCTGACTCTGAATTTAATAGCCTGGGTGTGAATCCTGGCTCTGTTCCTTACAGGCTGTGTGGTCTGGGGCAGGTTACTTAACCTCCTGGGCCTTAATTGATTTTTGCTGTTAAACAGGGATAACAGGGTTTACATTATAGCCTTGCGGTTAGGATTAAGTGAGTTAATAGATGGCCGTTACCATGTGTCAGGCCGTAGTCTAGAGTTTAACATATACGCCCTTGCTATTATTATTTTACTGTGTATTTGGAAAGCATTTATCGAGTGCCTACCACGATTCAAAGTCTGCATTGGCCGTGAGGGATTCTGAGATCCTTATGATCCTTCCCTCCTCTCTGCTCTCCCTCCAGATGTAGTAACTGAGGCCCTCTCTGAGCCGTGAGAGGTGGGGGGGACAATGAAAGGCAGAGAGCTCTGTTCCTCCCAGTCAAGACCGCCCTGTGCTCTTCAGGATCACAGGAGAAACAGATTCTGGGAGTTTTCCCAGAGTAAGTCTGGGACTAGAAAATAGTACCCTGGAGTGTGGAAAGATGGGGTCTCTCAAGTCCATGGTCTTCTGTCATTCCCCACCATCATTCCTTCTTCCAGCTCTCATCCTCCCTGATCTGGGCCAAGGCCTCACGCTGGCCTCCCTGCCTCCTACCTTCCCGTCTGGTCCCACAGTCCATCTGCTTCCTGCCAGGGTGAACGTCCCAATGCCCACCTGATTATTATTATTGTTATTATTTCTCCACTTAAGCCCGCAGTGGCTCCCTGCTGCCTATATAATAACGTCCAGGTGCTTTAGCGTGGGACTGATCACCTGTCTCCATCCTTGTCTCCAGACTCATTCCCAGCTGACCCTCTTGAGGCCCTTCCAGGTACCCTACGTCCCCAGCTTCCCACACTGCACTTCAAATGAATTCTCCTCCTGAGCTGTCCTGCAGGGCTTGGGAGATGCCCAATCAACACCCTTATATATAATGTATGTTACAGTAAGTTTTTTTTTTTTTTTAATACTTTCTCTTTCTGGGCCATTGGATAGGCTACCCAGAGCTGGGTGCAGCTTTTTCAGCAAAGGATGGTTGTGGCATACATGCATGAACACATCTTTTGAGGTGAGCTTGGGGCACTCCTTTAATGCCCCGGTTGGCAGACAAAAGGCAAAAGACAAAATGCATGGAATCTGGACGATTCCAATGCGCTTCCCTGGTGGCTCAGATGGTAAACAATCCGCCTGCAATGCAGGAGACCTGGGTTTGATCCCTGGGCCAGAAAAACCCCCTGGAGAAGGGAAAGGCTATGCACTCCAGTATTCTTGCCTGGAGAATTCCAAGGACAGAGGATCCTGGTGGGCAACAGTCCATGTGGTTGGCAAAAGGGTCGGACATGACTGAGCGACTAACACTCTCACTTCACTCACAATGCACTTCAACATCAATGGGATGGAATTCTGAGCAAGGCATTCACTTCAATTGTGGAGGTTCAATGACTTGGGTTAGCTATTTTGTTCATTCGTTTGGTCACTCGGTCCTTCAATATTCAATCAACAGGTATTAACTGAGCATCTACTACTCGGTACAAGGCCCTAGAGATACAAAAGTGGACCAGATGAATATGGGCTCAGGTTCTAAGCAGCCTGTAGACGTCAACAAGTTAAGATAAGGGCCACCGAGGAAAAGATCTAGGGTTCTGGGGAGCCCCGCCTGGGAGAGGACTCAACTAAGGAGACCAGAGAAGTGTTCTCTGTGAGCTCACTGCGGTTGAACGGGCCTCTTAAGCCTGGTTTGCCCATCTCAGCACCCCTGTGGTTCCCATTTCATCCCTGAAGCAATATTCTTAGCTTTCCTCCCACTCTCCCCACGCTTGCTGGCTGTCATGTTTCCATCCACAGGCCTTAGCGCTGGCCCTTCCCTGGGACTGCGTCAGCTGTGTCTGTCCCCACATAACCCAGGGGTTTGCTCTCCCCTCCCATCCAGGCTTCTGCTGGGACAGCAGTCACGTCCACAGACAGTCCATCCTGACACCTTTTTTTGGGGGTGGGGAGTGCTTTCTCTGCTTTACTTTTCTTCAGGGCACTTAACACCAAAGTCTTTGTTTATTTACATGCTTCGCATCTGTTTGCCCAGTTGAATGAGAACTCCAGCAGGGCAGGGCTTTAATGGGCTGGCTCGTGGCTGTGTCCCCAGCATGGAGAAGTCTGCCTTGGCCACTACCTTGATAAATGCATATGGAACGAACGCCTGCCTGCTGTGGGCCTGTCCACACGTGGCGCCTGAGTCCAGAGAGCCTCTCTGGCTCCTGGAACCCATACGGTCCCCTGAAAGAAAACATGCCAACGACCAGACTCTAGCAATTGGAGATAAAAGGAAATGGACTGCTCATTTGGGGCTCCTCCGGGCATCTGCCAAGAGCTGGTAGAGAAACTTCCTAACCTTAAAAGAACTTTGAGTTCATTGAAGTCCCACCTACACAGCACACAGATCAACCGCAAACCTGCCTGGGCCTGCCTCCATCTGTCTGTGAGCAATGGGAAAGAGGTTTGCATCCAAAATGCATTTATCTCACTCTGTACTCATGCATCTGTTACTTACTGGGGACCCAGATATGATATTTATTTCCAGACTGGTAATTTATAATGGATTCAAGTGGCCAGTGCATCCTCGGGTGTGAGACAGGCCTGCCAGTGGGATGACACCAGAACTGTGGCCTCTGGAGGCCTAGGTAGGGCTGGCCCTTTCAGCTTGTTATCCAGATGGAGTTGTTTTAATGCATCGTCAAGATCCAACTGGATAAATGATTCCAGCACGGGCAGTCAGCCCTTTGGAGGGCTGCATTTCTGGCTGGGTGGAAACTTGGGCCAAGGGGTGAGCCCGATAGCTACCTAGGGCGAATCCTGCCAGGCATCCCCATAGCGACCCTGGGAATCGCGACTCTGCTGGAGTACAGAGTAGGCCCACACCTGGGGCAGTCCCCCCCAGCCCTGAACTGCTAGCACTGTGCTGGAAGCCCGTGCTTGGTGTCTTCTCTGTCTCTCCACTGACCCTCTGTTCCCTTCCATGACCTGCTCGTGACAGAGGCTGTGTCTATCTAGACCTCTACGCAAGCTCCAGACCCAGCTCCTGACCACACCCAGGCCCTTTGTTAGCCAGGGTCCAGGGCAGGGGGATCTAGGGACCACACCAGGCGTTTCAGGCAGAGGGAATTCAGTGCAGGGAGCTGGTTATACAGGTGATGGTGGATCTCAGATGCAAAACAGAGAACAGTGGGCTATCCAGAGATCGGCAATAGCAAGAGGCTATGGCCACCCCTAGAACCAGCAGGTATAATGGGAGACGGAGAAGCTGCCAGAGCCCAGGAGCTGGGGCCACCTTGTTGAGGCTGGACCACCCTGGTGGTCCTGGTGGATGGAGCTGGAGCCACTGCTGAAGCTGCCACCCCAGGAAGCAAGAGAGGTGGAGAAATACGATGGCTTCTCCCTTCCTCTCACCCTCCTGTCTCCCATGGCACCTTCCTTAAAGGGGTCAGCTCTCTCTCCTCTCTGTAACCCACGCCTCCCCCCAACCGACCTCCCTCTGCCCACATACACACCAGCAATGTAAGGAAGAACGGGGAAAGACATGGAATAGATCAGAGGGCAAAAGGTAAATGTCTAAGGTGAGGCTTAATGCATATTTGTTGAATCGGTGAATCATCTGGCTCAGCTTAGATTAAGGGAAATTCTAAAGCCTGGCGCAGTACCTTATCGCTTGTCTATAAAAACACCTGGAAGTCAGAAGGGCTCGAGACGCTCTGAGCCTTTCGTCAAGGTTCCTGGGCCTCCCAGCTGAGGCCCTGGGAAGCCTGGCTTGTATCAGTCCTGCTGGGATGTCTCTCTGGCCCCAGTGACCACACTTCCCTTTTACAAACTCGCTCACTTCCATGTATACCTGTCTCGGCTCCTGTTGTATTTAGTCCCTTCCTCCATGTTCTCTGGAACACTGAAGCGGCCCCTTTCCTAATTGGGGGTCTTAATCCCAGACCCTCTTCTCTCTCATCTGCCTTAACCTCAGTAATAGATAAGCCATCCCACAGCTCAGCTTTGAACTGGTCACATCCTTGATCAAACACTTTCCACAGCTTCCTCTTGCCTACAAAATAAAGTCCGACTTCCCATGTTTGATCACAAACCATCCATGATCCGGCGCCAACCTTATTTTTCTCTATTCTCATTACAGAGTCTCTGCTCCCCTCACACTTTGCTGTGCCATATCCTCTGCCACATTGCAGCTTGTGCAGTGCTTTGGCCAGAGGCCCATCTCCCCCTTCTTTGATTTTAAATTCTACCTGTGCTTAAAGCTTTGGTTCACATCTCACTTCGCATTCCTGATGGAAGGGTGACTTTCCCCTCCACCTCTGAATCCCTGAGGCATTATATCTGAACTTATGACACCCACTTTCTAGTTTGCCCTGGAATTATTGATGTGCACAGCTTATCTTCCCGCTAAGGTTTTAGAAGGTAGAGACCATGGCATTTTTAGCTTTCTGGTTCCCAAAGCATCCAACTCTGAAATTTTCATTACATAAATGGCTGTACCTTCAAATGAATGAATGAATAGGCAAACAGACACACACACACAAGAATTAATGGGACTTCCCTGAGGTATAGCAGCTAAGAATTCGTCTGTTAAAGCAGGGGACACAGGTTTGATATCTGGTCTGGGAACATTCCACATGCCATGGGCAAGCAAGTCCCTGCATCACAGCTACTGAAGCCTGTGAGCCCTAGAGCCTGGGCTCTGCAACAAGAGTCACTGCAGTGAGAAACCCCCGAACCACAGCTAGAGAGTAGCCCCTGCTTGCTGCATCTACAGAAAGCCTCTGCACAGCAACGAAGATCCAGTACAGCAAACAAATACATAAATAAAATTTTTTTTAAATTGAAGAATTAATGGGCGAATGAACAAGGCTGTCAGCCCTGGGCTCCACAGAGCAGACCACTCTGGCCAGCCTGAAAATGGGTACATCTTTTTAGATGGATAATCAACTTGGGTTACATGAGTCACAGGGAGGAGCCAGACCCTGTGGACTTGCTCTAGGAGGGCCACTGTCTAGGGGACTGGCTGGGGGGAGAGTCACAGATTTGAGTCTGCTGCAGCCCACCCAGAACCCAGCCCCCCAGCCCCGCGGAGGGCCTCACATCGATGTAGTTGGCGTTGATATAGTCGGAGTGTGGGTCTCCATCCAGCACCAGCAGTCTCACTCGAGAATGGTCGTCTGCAGACAGAGCAGAAAACAAGGGGGTGAGTGATCCGAGGGCTTCGGGCAAGGAGCCAGCCCTGCCTGCTTTAGAGCTACCATCTATCTATCAGCACACACCAGGCATCATGCCAGTGACACACATTCTCCTGGAACCCCTGGCATCACCCTCAGTTATCATCCCCATTTATGGATGAGGAAGTTGAGGCTCAGGGAGATTACTCTGCCGTACAAAGGGCCTGTATATGCTCCTCTTTTTTCCCACCTGCCCTTCTGGTTCTGGTTTTGTCATTACTTACTGGGGAGAGTCACCTGCCTCTTTAAATCTTACAGATTTTGTCACTAAAGCAGGTAGAGATGCCTTCTGCAGAGGACAATGCAGGAAAGACCGCATGAAAACACTCTGGAAGTTTCTCAGGAAGTGTGATTAGGATTAATATGCTCCATTTTCATGCTTTCTTAAAACCAGCAAATGTATCTATTTTCTACGCATGTACAAATGCTTTCCTTTTGCTTCTTGGAGTATTATTGCAAACAGATTGTCAGCCACATACTGTTATCAATACTATCATTCAAGGGAAGCTGACTAAGTCATTATAAAAGAGGTCATCAATAACTAAAAATCGTGTTACAGAGAATACCATTTTAAACACAATCTAGGCATAAACAAGATGTGCAGGCTTTAGTCAATGGCACGCTTACTTCAAATAACACCAAATAAAAACAATTAAGGAAAAAAAAAACATTCTTCAGCAGAAGAATCAGGCTAATCCTTTACAGTTAATTCAAGTGAGCTCCGACACGCTAAAAGATACACAAACAGAACGTCCGGCTGGGTCTGGCGAGGGGGAGAGGCTCAGCTTGCTGTCCCCATTGCTGGGTTCACATCACCGAGTGTTGCTGCATCCAATGGCAGGGCTGGGGTCCCAAAGGTGGACTGGGGAGCTCTGGGCACCCACAGGGTCTATGAAGTCAGGTCAGCTTATCCTGTGGGCCTTTTCCCGAACTTTGCAGTTTATAAGCATATCTGCTACTACAAACTGGAACCCCCAAGAACAGGAACATGATGTGCTTTGCTCCCTGTTCTATCCTCTGCACAGGTACTCGATAAGGACCTGGTGAGCAGATGAGTGGATTATCTCTCTGGACTCTCACAGCGACCTGGGAGAGAAGCAGGATGGATGCTGTTAACCTTTGTTACAAATGAGGAAACTGAGGCTCCCAAGGGCTGATGGGCCACACGGTCAGTGGATGGTGGGGCCTAGGAGAGTGAGGTTCTCTTAACTCTGAGCTCAGACTCTCCTGATTCCCAAGAGGAGTCTAAGCAGGATAGGAGTAAGCACTTCAAGGATCCTTGTGCTTAGTCGCTCAGTTGTGTCTGACTCTTGGCGACCTCATGGGGACTGTAGCCTTCCAGACTCCTCTGTCCATGAGATTTCCCAGGCAAGAATCCTGGAGTGGGTTGCCATTTCCTTCTCCACGGGTGCACAGCAGAGGTATTAATGACAGCGAAGTGGTTACCTAGGAGATTTAAGAGTTGAGAGGCCAAAGGGAGGAGGGAGGAGTAATTCAGAAATAAACACTGACAAGGAGACACTGCCTCCCCAGGGAAGGTGGGACACAGGGAGGAGGTGAGGTCCCCGGAGCCCGGGGAGGGGGCACCTGTGGGAGCTGGAGCTGCGGTGGCCTCTCTGGTGGGAGCTGGAGAATAGGAAGAGACTCCCTGGCTGTTCAGGAAGGTACCTATGATGGGGACAGAGGGGAGAGATACCCCAGCTTTTTCCTTTCTCCCGCCTTAAACAATCTCCAACACCAGTGCCCATCACTGGCCAAACCGAGCTAGTGGCCAGTTGTCAAGAGGTGGTGAGAAACGCAACCTGAGGGGTTAGCTCCCTGTGATGGAAGGCTGAGCAGGAGAAGGCAAAGAATGGGATCCAGGATGGACAAGCAGGCCAGGGCTACCACCCTACATCCGTTCATTCATTAACTAAATAGTTGATTCAAAAATTATTCAGTGAGGACTTCCGTGGTAGTCCAGTGGTTAAGAATCTGCCTGTCAATGCAGGGGACACAGGTTCAATCCCACATACCGCAGGGCAACTAAGCCCGAGCACAACCATGAAAGCCTGCGAAGAGAAGTCACTGCGTCGAGAAGCCCATACACCGCAGATAGAGAAAGCCCGTGAGCAGCAGTGAAGACCCAGCACAGCCATAAATAAAATAATAAAAATTCAGTGAGTCTAACCACTATAAACAGTGGTTCACTGAGCATCCGTCATGTGGCAGGCACTGTGCTAGACACTGAGCTACCCTGGATGCCACATTTCTTACTCCTCGTAGGGAGGAGTTTCTGTGGAAGCGACCAGAGGCAGGGAAGGAGGTGTAAGTTATCTCTGTGGGTGAGTGGGGCAGTGGGGTGTGATGTGGGGAAGGAGTTTGAAGCTAATCTTTCTGGAGTGTATGGCAGACACTGAAGGCTTTACAATCATATATTTCCCCAAATAGCTCTACAGACCATTATGCTAATATCACTCTTATATGCTAATATTGCAATGATGTAATATTCTTCCCATTTCACAGATGAAGAAACTGGGGCTCATAGAGGTTAAGCAAGTTTCCTATGTTACACAGTTTGCAAATGGCAAGGCTGGGATTCTCTCAGGACTGTGTGCCCTTGAATCTCTGCTCTGTCCACACAATATGCTGTCCCTGGACTTCTACCATCTTGCAGGCACTGCAGTCTGTGCAAGGGTCTGGTCCCCAGCTCCTGCAGTGGGATTTCCTGGGGGACATCCACCCAGCAGGGCTTCAAACGACATCCAGCACCTGACTCTGAGCTCAGATTGTTAAGCCTTATTACCAGTGGTTTCAAAAACTACAAGCCTCAAAAAAGTGAAAAATGCAAAATGCGTTTTCACTCATTGGTCTCACTAATGACTTACTGATTCAAAAATCTCATTTATTTATTGAGTTATGCCTGCCCTTGAGATCTAGAGCACTGGGAACAGAGGTTTAAAATGTTGAAAGGGTATTTCCTTTAATATAAAATGGAATTTAAAGTCTGAAAGCAAATATGATTTAAAAAGAAACAAAAACATTTCTTTTAGCTATTTGTTCTTAAAGATGAGTGGTGTCTCTACATCAGGTATTTGTCAGTATCACCTCTTCATTTATTAAGAACAAGTTTGGGGATTTTGTGGCTGGTCTGTTGGCTAAGACCTCCCAATGCAGGGGGCCCAGGTTCGATCCCTGGTCAGAGAATGAGATCCCACATGCTGCAACAAAGATGGAAGACCCAGGTGCTGCAAGTAAGACCTGGCACCACCAAATAAATAAATAGCTTCGGGAAGTGATATGTGGATGAGGCACTGAAAATGAGACTTGACCAATGGACAATGAAGGAGGGTCTTTCCATCAGAAAGAACAAACGCAAGAGCGACAGCAGGCGTCCTGGAAAAGCAAGCATATTGGATGAGCTACAAACAGGGTTTCTTGTCTTGTGAACATGGAGTGGCTGGGGACTAGCAGCCAGATAAGAAGCAGAGGAGGTGGGTGGGGCTTAGGCTACAGAGGGTTTTTTATTCCCTATCCAGGCGCTTAGATACAAGTCACCAAGCCAGGCTCCGCAGAGCATCCAAATAGAGACTCTTTTCTGAGACAGTGGGAGCATATTTTAGTACAAAATGATCAAGATTTATTCTCACACAGGCTATCCTGTGGCAAGCAGGACAGCAGACCTGCTAATGGGAGGTCTGAAGCTAGGAGCCAGTTCTGGGGGCAAATCTTAGTTCCATCACTTAGCAAGTCCATTGGTCTCCCTAAGCCTTGGATTCCTTAGCAAAATGCTATACAGCTCCGAGAATATTGGGAGGATTAAATGAGAAAATGCAGGCATGAAAAGTGTGAGGATGTTAAGAGGATGAAAAGACAAGCCACATATTGGGAGAAAATATTTGAAAAAGACTATCTGATAAAAGCCTTGTATCCACAGTATAAAAAGAACTCTTAAAACTCAACAATAAGAAAATGGTCTAATTAAAAAATAGGCAAAAGATCTAGATGGAAAGCTCATCAAAAAGGATGAACAGACAAAAGATGAGCAAATGAAAAGATGTTCAGTATCATATGTCATTTGCTGGTGGCGGTGTTCAATTACTAAGTTGTGTCTGACTCTTTGTGACCTCGTGGGCTGCAGCATGCCAGGCTTCCTTATCCTTCACTATCTCCTGGAGTTTGCTCAAACTCATTTTCATTGAGTCGGTGATACTATCTAACCATCTCATCCTCGGCCGCCCCTTTCTCCTTTTCCCTCAATCTTTCCCAGCATATGTCATCGGGAACCGAAAACTTAAAAAAGAAGAAGCTACCTCTACACACCTACCAGAATGGCTGAAATTCAGAATCCTGATAACACCAAATGCTGGTGAGGGTGTGGAGCCACTGGAATGCTCATTCATTGCTGATGGGAAAGCAAAATCTAGACAGCCAGTCTGGAAGACAGTTTGGTAATTTCTTCTAAAACTAAACACACTCTTATCACATGATCCAACAATTTCTGTCCAGTATTTGCCCAAATGAGTTGAAACTGACCATCCACACAAAACCTGCACATGAATGGTTACTGCAGGTTTACTCACAACTGCCAAAATTCAGAAATGAACAAGATGTCTTTCAATAGGTAAACGGATAAGCAAGTCATGGTACATCCAAACGATGGGACGGTCTTTGGTAATATAAAGAAATGAACTCTTAAGGCATGAAAGGATATGGAGGAAACATAAATGCACACTGCTAAGTGACAAAGCCAGCCTGAAAGCCTGCATACTGCATGGTTCCAGCTCTAACATTCTGGAGAAGGAAAACTACGGAGGCAGTAAAAAGATCCATGGTTTCCAGGGACCTCTGGGGAGAGATGAATAGGTGGAGCACAGAGGGTATTTCGGAGAAGGCAATGGCACCCCACTCCAGTACTCTTGCCTGGAAAATCCCATGGATGGAGGAGCCTGGTAGGCTGCAGTCCATGGGGTTGCTAAGAGTCGGACATGACTGAGCAACTTCACTTTCACTTTTCACTTTCATGCATTGGAGAAGGAAATGGCAACCCACTCCAGTGTTCTTGCCTGGAGAATCCCAGGGATGGGGGAGCCTGGTGGGCTGCCGTCTATGGGGTCGTACAGAGTCGGACACGACTGAAGTGACTTAGCATAGCATAGCATAGCATAGAGGGTATTTAGGGCAGCGAAACCTCTGCAGGATCCTTTACTGGTGGATCCCTGTCATTATACATTGTTCATCTCCTGTAGAATTGCACAATACAGGGTGGATTCAAATGCAAAGGATGGACTTCAGCTAATAATAATGGATCAATTTTGTTTCACCCCTGTAACAAATGTGTCACACCGATGCGAGCTGTTAGAAATAGGGGGAGCTGAATGTGGGAGGGAGGCAGGGGGTAGAGAGGAGCTCTGGACATTCTGCTTAACTTTTCTGAACCTGAAACTGCTCTTTAAAAAAGAGAAGTGTGACAACGGTGCCTGGTATGCAGCAGGTGCTTGACAAACGATGGCTCCGGGCTGGGTGTGAGGTGGGCAGTGAGCTGATGGCAGAGGTGGTTAGAAACTTCATGCTTCCTATTTGTCCTTCTGTACAAAATGTCAATCCATCTCTCTGCAGAGGCAGAGTTATTGTGTATATTCATGAAAGGGCAGAATACAGCTATGGGTCCACCAGAAAGGCATTGCAAGGAGTAGCACTGCCTTCATGGTTTATTTATTCCTTCTGGGAGATGCTAATATTATTCTGTGTCTCCTTCCCCTTCTAACTTTATATAATTAGAAGGATAAAAAATTGTGTTTATCCAGACGTACATGGAGAAAGATGGGGCAGCCAGCAATGTAAAGGAATTTATACAAAGTAATTTACAAGCAGCCCAGAACGTTCATTATGCTTTATCTATATTTTGCAAGCTTGAGAAACAGCTAATCTGGTACTCCTTGTTTGATATTCAAGACGAGGGAGGAAGTCACATAGAGGAGAAACAAGCTCCTCGATGGTGATGTAAGAGGAACTGCAAGAGCCTGGCCAGGAGATGAAGGGCCAGCTCTGGCTCAAGGGGAGGAAAAAACCAGTGGAAGGTTTTTTCCTTCCAGTAGAAGGAAGACATAACTGGAAAGCCATGGAGATCCAAAAAGCGCCCCACCCCCTGCCCCAACACAACTCAAGAGGAACAAAAACACTGTCCCTCTAGAATCAACCTGTTCCTTGTGGTTTTAGGACAAAGCCCAGCGGGAAGTTGTAGAAGTTTAACAAATAGCTCTCTAGGAAAAGCAGTGGCCCTGATCTGTAACATCTGCTGACTTCTGTGATATAAATACTCCCACCATGACTGATACCAAGCTGCCAACATGGCATCAACGAGCTCACAGAATTCCTGAAAATTTCCCCATCAGCTCCAGGACACCACTGACCTGACCATACCCCACAGTGCTTTGCATGATCTGAGGGTCTGGGGCCTGTTTCCCACTCCAGCCCCATGCCTCCCTCCCCACGTTACCCTTCTTTCTGTTGCTCAAATGAATGATGTCTGCTCTGACCACAGGGTCTTTGCACATGTAAAGGGACACCCTCGACCCCACAAGGCTGGCAACATCTCACTCTTCAGCTCTCAGCTCAATCTTCCTTTCTCAGGAAGCCTTCTGTGATCTTTCCATCTTAGACTCTGACAGCTTCCTGTACTTGTCTCAGAGCTCTTAGGACAGTTGTATTTCTGAGACTATCGGACTAACCCATGGCTCTCCTCCACACCCTATTTAAGAAAGGGCACCCCATTTACTAAACCCTCTACAGGGTACGGCACAAAGTAGGTGTTCAACAATTATCTGTTCGATATATGAATTATACTGTGTTTGAAAGGCTAAGAACCAGAAAGGGGCTGGGTCCTTTGCTTTTAGCCATACAATTGATTTTTGGTAACTTGGCTTGAGTTCCGGGCTCTTCCCTGTATGCAAGGCTGGCATAGTGAGCCTGAATCCTGGCTCAAATTCTTCCTCTCCTTGTAGCTGACCCTCACTCCACCTGCAGACCCAAGATTGGCTGCCAGCTTTTGTCTTCAGCAGGAGAGAGGCAGGGGACGGGCAGGCTCTGAAGGCAGACCTGAGGTCTATCACTAACTCTATCAACCTGAGGCAGCTGACTTACTTTGCCCGAGCCTCACTTCACTCAATGACATCATCAAAACCCTCTCCACCTCTGCAAACTTGTAAGGATGACAAGCAGTAAGAAATAAAAGTACCTGCTGTATTTTAAGAGCTCAATGCAAATATGTAAATTCAGTTTTATTATTGTTTTAGACCAGGGGTTTTCAAAATAGCCAATAGCATCAATGATACCTTGGCCAATAGCATCAATGATACCTGGGAACTCTAGAAATGCCAATACTTGAGTCCCAGCCCAGACCCACTGAATCATAAACTCTGGGATGGGGATGAGTAATTTGCATTTAATAAGCCCTCCAGGAGATTCTGTTGCACACTCAGGTGTGAATGTACAGACCATTCAATGTTCAGTTATTTAACATAGGGGTGCCATGGCACTTTCGTCTTGGGCAAGACGAAAATATCTTACTGAAACTGGCCCATGAGGCTACAGACCCACCTGCGTTGCATGTAAGGTACAAAAATTTATCTTTGTGAAACGTGTAAGATGTTCCAGGTACTATTCTAGAAGCCTATGGATGCCATGCCATTTGATTCTCATAGTAACCCATTTTATGGATGAGGAAAATCAAGGCTCCAAGAAGTTGAATAACTTAAAGAGAAGGTGTAAGGTTGCGAGCTTCCTTATAAAGTGGTAGGGACCCTACCCCTCCAACCCCCACCACTGAGACTCACTGTCTCCACACCCCCTCTATGCCAGTTCTGACTCTGACACCATCCCATCCCACTGTGTGCCCCCCTGCCCCCACCTATCCCTGGCCAGAGGAGAGGGCTCAGTTTCCTTGTCTGCATGGCACTAACTCTTAAACAAACCACAACTCCTCCTCTCTTCCTCCATCATCAAAGGTAACCTAATAAATCAGTCTTCTCAAGTCATATCCACTTAAGAGAGAATCACTTCATAGAGGTGGGGCTGGGGAGGGACTATCACTTGGATACAAGATGTTCTTTTTTCCCGTCTTCTGGGCACTGAGGAAGGTAAAGGAAAGGTGCGATTTCTCAGAGAAAAGAGATCTGACTCATTACGATGAATTGTGGACCTGAAAAATCATTTCTTAGAAGCACTGGAAATGTTAATGCCATCATCTCGCACGAGTGAAGAGGGAGAAGGCAGGTAATTGTGCCGAGACTGCCTGGGTATCCCATTGAAGCTAAAGGTCTCCACAGTCAATCTTGATTGAATTACCATTATCAGGGGAGAGAGGTGGTCTGGGTACCACAGGGAAACAGCCTGGCATTCGGTGCACCTCCCAGGGCAGCCAGTTCCCTGTCGGCTGGGGCTGGACTGCTCCCTTCTGCAGGGCCCTGTGGGGAGCTGCTCTGATGGATGAAACCTTTGGGGCTGTGCAGGGGGCTTAAGCACTGATGAACAGAGAACCGAGAGAAGTCAGAGGGACAGTGGCCTAACTGATGACTTTGTGGCTTCATTCCAAGCAGAGTGGCCAGCCTACACTCCACGAAGGGGATCTTCTGAAGAAGGGAGGTTTCTGATCTAGATTACTTTAGAAGCAGAATCGGAGACAAAGATGGAGTGTAAAGGCTTGATCTAGGAGATGATCCCAGGAAACACTGGAAAGGGGATGGGAAGTGAAATGGAGAAAGAAAGAAAGGAAGGAGAAAGAAAGAAAGGAAGGAAAAAGAAAGGAATTCAATAAGGGGTGTGTCATCAAGCAAGTATCACCATAGACAGTTGGGCTTGCTTACTCCTGTTAGGGAACTCCAGGGGAGACTGTGAACACGCACCCCCAAGATAATTCCACCTTAGCGGGGAGGTGCCTGGGGTACTTATATTCCATCCCCCACCAGTCATACGTTGAGAACTGCTCCGGGGACATCCAATTTCCTGGGAGTCCTGACCTGCCCCACAAGCAGGCAGAGAGGGATACAGTGGCTGGAACAAGGCCTCTGATAAAAAGTACACTGAGGGTTGCTGCACAAGGTTTCTCTGTAAGGTCCGGGCAGGAGCCACCCTCAGAGACAGCAAAGGAGAAGAAGGAATTGGGAGCACCCATTTTGACATCCAGCTCAGTCTACCCAGAAATCAGGAGAGAAAGCTATGAGACGAAGCCCTTGGGTTTGTTTTGAACCTGAGTCCCTCCCTACAAGTGAAAATGGCTTCTCTGAAGAGCTCATGCAGTCTGCAATCTGTCCTGAGGTCAGAGACCTCAACACATTTTCCCCTAAAAACATGGGTGTGTCCAGGTGCAGAGGGACTCCTTGGTAGGGAGCTCATGGCATCCGGGCAGCCAGGGCCCAGAGCTCTGGTCCTCACTGTCCTTCCAGACTCTCTGTGTGACCATGGGCAAGGGTTCTACATCTCTGGACCACTGCTTATTGCCTGTGAACTGAGAGAGGCTAGACTTGGTCTCATCTAGATTTAAAAGCCTACACAGTCAGCTTCAGAGTCAACAATTATTCATCTTAGCTTGCCCTCTTTGCACTAGAAGATAAGACACTGTCAGAAAGACTAAGTGACCTTGTTGAAGGTCATGCATGAGGTCAAAGGCAGAACTGAGACTAGCACCCAGGTCTGCTGGACCCCATACCTGGTACTCCATTACACCTGAGCCTAGAGGTTTGTTTAAATTAGGGGGTTAGAAGTCTCAGAAAATATCCCAGATCTCTTGTTTGCCAGTCAGACTTCTGCACCTGCCTCTCTAAACTGGGAGCTGATCTCTGTGGATGAGAGGTTTGTATGCTCAGCATCGAGAATCATCAGGGAAATGCAAATCAAAACCACAATGAGATATCACCTCACACCTGTCAGAATAGCCATGATCAAAAAGACCACAAATAACAAACATTGGCAAGGATGTGGAGGAAAGGGAACCCTTGTACACTGTTCGTAGGAAGGTACATTGGTGCAGCCACTGTGGAAAAACAGTATGGAGACTCTTCAAGAAACTAAAAACAGAACTACCAGATGATCCAGCAATTCTACTCCTGGGTATACATATCCAAAGAAAATGAAAACACTAATTTGAAAAGATATATGCACCCCAAGATATGACAGCAGCCCAAGTGTACATCAAGAGATGAATGGATAAAGAAGATGTGGTGTACACACACACATACACACACGAATATTAGTCAGCCATAAAAAAAAGAATGGAATTTTGCCATTTGCATGACCTGGGGGGCATCATGCTCAGTGAAGAAAGAGAGAGAAAGACAAACGCTATATATTATCACTTATCTGTGGAATCTAAAATATAAAACAAATGATCATAACAAAACAGAACCAGACTCACAGATGTAGAGAATAAACTAGTGCTTACCAGCAGGGAGAGGAAAGGGGGAGGAGCAAGATGGGGGTAGCCAATATTTTATAAGAACTTTAAATGGAATATAGTCTAAAAAATTATTGAATCACTGTGTTGTACACCTAAAACTAACGTAACATTATATTAATGCATCAAAAGAAAAAAGAAAATAAGATGAAAGGTTCATAAACCTGAGAAGTGTATGGGTGTCACCGGTGCATCTGGTCTACATATCTTTAGAAGTGAGATTGCTGGGTGCCACCCCTGGAATGTCTGCTGTGACAGGTCTGCAGTGGGAGGCAAAAATGAGCCTTCTAAACAGTTCTTAGGTGCTGCTGCTCCAGGAAGCACACTTTGAGAACAACGGGACTCTACAGATTTCCTTGTCCTCTGGCTCTGATTTGGTTTAGCTATTGGAAAGCACAGGCAGAGACTGGATGAAGTGGGGGGTGGGTATCAATCAATACCCGGGAGGCATCGACACTTCTCCTTTCAGCTCTTCGTTAGGGCCACCACAGGCTGCCTGCAAGGCCACTAAAAGGTCATGCCTTCAGCTAGGTGGCCTTCCTCTGGGTCCTGGGAACTTCTTACAGAGTCCTCTGTGCCCCGGGTGTGGCATTTAGCCCCTAAATGCCACACTGCACGATTCCTGTAGTCTGCCTATAGCTAGCTCACATCTTCACGAGAAAAATAAAAACCAACAAAAACCACTTGATTAAGTTCTCTTCAAATCACCCTATTTGAAGGTCCTATCAGTTTTCTACTGGGACCCCAACAGATTCCAGGAGAACCTGTCATTTGATAAAAGAGAAGCCTCATTTGATAACATGTGCGCCCCCTGGGATCAGTTCCTCGCCTCCTGCAATCTCCTTCCTGACAGGCCAAGAAGGGCCCTCTCCAACTTGCACAGGAGGAACGCTGCAGTATTCTCGAAATTCCTTCTCGTCCACCGCCTGTGCCCCGGGGTTGCTTAAAAGCAAAGCGCTCCTTTGTTCTGTTTCTCCCATTCATTTCCTTCCCTTTCACTCTCTTTCCTTTCTACTCCCTGGAAACCCCGCTGTCTCTATTACTAAATTCTAAACAGAAGCAGTTGGAAGAAAGGGCTTATTTAGCCGAGGTTTCTCTTGCATTGTTTCATTTGCAGGCAGCACCCTCCCTCCATCTCCCCTCCTTTCATCTTCTCTGTCCTCCTGGCCTGGGCCTTTGTCCTCCACACCAGCCTCCCAGAGCCCTGGGTTCCTTGGGATGCTAATCACACCCGGTGCTCTTCTTGCGCCAAGAATATTTCTATTTATCAAGCCAGGGCAGACTTTGCCTTCGGGAGGGACACATACAAGGGCAGGAACACTTTCCAATCCTTCGGGCTGCTTCTCTTTTTCCTTTCTCATTTCAATTCCAGGACGCTTTTCTTCTTTCTTTCTTTCTCGGTCCTCTTTATGCCTTGCCCTGCTTTTGGATGCACTGGTTACTTGGCACTGTCTCCTCTCAGGACTGAGTGCAGACCCGGTCCAGCCACAGTTTTGCTGCAGAATTACTGATACTTACATTACAAAGGAGATTCAACTCTCTTTAAACCCAGCAAACCCGTGTTCGATCCCTGGGTTGGGAAGATCCCCTGGAGAAGGAAATACCACTCCAGTATTCTTGACTGGGAAATCCCATAGACAGAGGAGACTGGTGAGCTACAGTCCATGAGGCCACAGAGAGTTGGACACAATTGAGCAACTAACACACACATGGACACACACACACAAACCCAGCAAAGTGGTATCACTAGCTGTCTAAATTTCCTCTGTCTCTGTTTGGGCTTCCCCTAAAGTAGATGTAAGATGAGAATTCCAGTGCAAGCAGTTTATGTAGGAAGAGAAGGGGACACCAGGGGGAGTAGGGGGTTGGGGAGGGGTGAGACAGCCAAAAGAAGGAGCCCAGGAAGGGTGAGTTTCCAAATCTACTACTACTGTGGGCAGCTGCAGCCCACTCCCCATGGAAGCTCTGGAAAAAGGTGAAGACCATACACCCCAGCAGGGTTGGAGGTGAGGAGCTGGGCTATTTGTGGTCCAGGGAGAGATGGTCTCGAGCCTGGACAGAGCATCCTGCCTCAGCTTTGGAGAAAGTCCTCAGGCAAAGAGATGCAAACAGGGCAGGACTCCGGGCGAGTGTGTGTGGGGGAACCAGTGAGGTGCCAGGGCACATGCTTTAGAGAGGTGATTGCTCTCAGAGTCAGGAAGGTGCAACAGCTGAGGCCAAGCGGCCCCCGGAATGTCACATCCTGGAGGTCACCAGCTGAGGCCAAGCAGCCCCTGGAATGTCACATCCTGGATGTCGCTAGCTGAGGCCAAGCGGCCCCCAGAATGTCACACCCTGGAGGTCGCCCACCTCACCCTAGCTGCATCCCTAGATGCCAGTGGGTGTTACTGAAACTAGAGCAGAAGGGCCAGGGTACTACCTTTAAAAGAATAACATAGCCTGAGGACATAATATAAACTGTTGCTGCTACTGCTAAGTCACTCCAGTCGTGTCCGACTCTGTGTGACCCCATAGACGGCAGCCCACCAGGCCCCGCCGTCCCTGGGATTCTCCAGGCAAGAACACTGGAGTGGGTTGCCATTTCCTTCTCCAATGCATGAAAGTGAAAAGTAAAAGTGAAGTCACTCAGTCGTGTCCGACCCTCAGTGACCCCATGGACTGCAGCCTTCCAGGCTCCTCCATCCATGGGATTTTCCAGGCAAGAGTACTGGAGTGGGGTGCCATTGCCTTCTCTGTAATATAAACTGATTAGCACCAAACAGGTCCAAGATGAGCTGCCCTCCACTAGACCCTCAGTTCAGCTCAGTCGCTCAGTCGTGTCCAACTCTTTATGACCCTGTGGACAGCAGCACACCAGGCTTCCCTGTCCATCACCAACTCCCAGAGATTTCTCAAACTCATGTCCATTGAATCAGTGATGCCATCCAATCAGCTCATCCTCTGTCTTCCCCTTCTCCTCCTGCCTTCAATCTTTCCCAGCCTCAGGGTCTTTTCCAATGAGCCAGCTCTTCGCATGAGGTGGCCAAAGTATTGGAGTTTCAGCTTCAGCATCAGTCCTTCCAATAAATATTCAGGACTGATTTCCTTTAGGATGGACTGGTTGGATCTCCCTGCAGTCCAAGGGACTCTCAAGAGTCTTTTCCAGCACCACGGTTCAAAAGCATCAACCCTTTGGCGCTCAGCTTTCCTTATGGTCCGACTGTCACATCCATACATGACTATGGAGAAACCACAGCTTTCACTATACGGGCCTTTGTCAGTGAAACAATGTCTATGCTTTTTAATATGCCATAATGGCACCCACTCCAGTACTCATGCCTGGAGAATCCCACGGACGGAGGAGCCTGGTGGGCTGCAATCCGTGGGGTTGCAAAGAGTTGGACACGACTTCACTTTCACTTTCACTTTCATGCATTGGAGAAGGAAATGGCAACCCACTCCAGTGTTCTTGCCTGGAGAATCCCAGGGACAGGGGAGCCTGGTGGGCTGCCATCTATGGGGTTGCACAGAGTCAGACACGACTGAAGTAACTTAGCAGCAGCAGCAGGGAATCTGTGAGCTCCAACATTCAGTCCTGTCTACCCAGCACCAGCCGTTAGTCAGGTGTGGGGCCACAGAAGTGCAAGATAGCTCTGGCCCTGCTATCCCAGGACATCTGTTCCAGTGAGGAGACCAGGCAGCCAAGAGACGGCCATCCATGTGCTCGCAAATCACAACAGCACGGAGAATTAAGAGAAGACATGCATTGTGTTCTTGGAGTGAATAATGGGGTTTTGACTGAGTTATAATGGTCAGAAGAATTCCCTGAGGAAGTGGCACCTGAGCGAAGATCTGAAGAACAAGGAGAACTTAGCAAAGAGAGGAGAGAAGAGCATGTTGATAGAGCAAAGAGAATGTGCAAAGGCCCTGTGTCATGATGAGTGGGGAAAGTTCAAGGTCCTGCATAAAGGGCAGTGGGGCTTAACTGAAGAGACCGCGGTGGAGAGAACACCACAGTGAGAGTGAGAAAGGAGGCGGAGAGAGGGCTGAGGCCTTTGGATACGCGGGGCTCAATACTGAAGGGAGCCATCTGAAGGGTTTTCTGCAGGACAAGGATGTGATCTGACTCGTATTTTGAGGAGGTCCCTCTGGCTTCTGTTAGAGAGAGGCATAAGGTTGGGGGCCAAAGTAGATGTGGAACCACCAGGAAGAAGGAAGGCTGAGGCCAAATGAAAGCAGATAATGGCTCGGGAAAGCATGCTGAGCACAGAGGGTGAGCACCGGGAGGTCCGGAAAGATACAAAACTTCCCATCCTTGGCCCCTGAGGCTTTGGACCATCAGATCAGATCAGATCAGATCAGTCGCTCAGTCGTGTCCGACTCTTTGTGACCCCATGAATCGCAGCACGCCAGGCCTCCCTGTCCATCACCAACTCCTGAAGTTCACTCAGACTCACGTCCATCGAGTCAGTGATGCCATCCAGCCATCTCATCCTCTGTCGTCCCCTTCTCCTCCTGCCCCCAATCCCTCCCAGCATCAGAGTCTTCCAATGAGTCAACTCTTCACATGAGGTGGCCAAAGTACTGGAGTTTCAGCTTTAGCATCATTCCTTCCAAAGAAACCTGGCCTAACCTGGACACCCTTGTCTCTCAGGGAGGCGGGTCTCTTTACTGTGCTCTAGTCATTAATTTTTTCTATCATTATCTTCCATTATAATACTTCATCATTATACCCATTTTACAGAGAGAAGACTGAGGCTTAGAGTGAGCACACAAAGCTTTACAGCCTATAATTCAGTGGACTCCATCTGAACTCACCATCTAGTAGGAGGAATGGACAAATGACCAAGTATTTTAAGGCACAGTACGCATGGCTCTAGAGCACAGAATGGTCAGAGCCAGCAGAACCTGGGCCCAGAATACGAGCTCCCTGGCAGCAGAGGGCCTGGCTCAGAGGAGAACCACACATCTTAGGTCTTAATACACATTTCCTGAGCACTTGAACGTCTCTTTCCAACACTTCATTTGCAGGAAATGTTGCTGTCTGCCTTACTCTCTTCCAAGAGACAAACTATAAATGCTTTTCTGATTAGTGCTCCCATTCACAGTCGATTTCTGAATCAGCACAGGAAACAGCTAAGCTAAAACTTCTGCCTCTTTCTTCCTTCACAAGCTGCCTGTATCTTATGCTTTCTTCCTCCAAGCTTTTTCTTAGGCAATGTCTAGACAGTCAAAGAAAACAAAACACTGAACCGTACTAGAAATAACTTGTTATTTAGGACTTTTTTTTCTTTTCTTTTCTTTTGGCTGAACTGGGTTACTCTGAAAATGGAGACCAAGGGATGGTTATTACCCAACTGATGAGATGTCAGAAGGTCCAGGTTGGCTGCACCATAGGAGAGGGGCTGTTGTAGACTCCTGTTCTAATCATAGTATATGCTCCGCATTTTGTATGAGGAAACTTTGTTCTCTGTATTCTGTTGTGTAGAAGGCTGTGGACAGCATTGATCATACCTGTCTCTCCCTCTCCTCCCAGCACTGAATATCAAGCAGGGTCCCATCCAAGTACTGTCACTGCCCTGTTAAGGGCTCACTGCCCCTTGCTAGGAACATTGCAGTAGCCTCCTCCCTGGTCTCTCTGCCTCCAGCCTCCCCCAATCTCATGCACCCTCCCAAAGTGCTGCCCTGGTGATCTTTCCAAAACGGACATCTGATCATGCCTCCCTGCCCCAACCCAGCTTTTTCCACATCCCCATGTGGGTGTTCAGTGCGTTTTGCTTACGATAGGAAGGGCTGGTGTATCCACACTGCTCATCAGTGATGCTGAGAGAGTAACTCTGGCTAGGAGTAATGGTGCCAGGTACCATGCCAAGGGTTTCATGTACTTTCCCCCACCCCAACCATCCTATCTTTATTCTCCTCATTTTAAAGGCAAGGAAACTGAAGCTTAGAGAGGTCAGGTAACCAGCCCAGGGCCCCGTAGCTGGGAGAGAAGCCCAGGGCTTCAACTACTCTGTGGGCTTGAGCTACTCTGTGCCACTGTCCTCATCAAATCACGCACTACGACGGGGTGCCTCCAGGGATGCTAGAGCTCACTGCTGAGCAGAAGGCAATGTCCTTTCGGGCCTCCCCCAGGTCCACACAAAACTAGCTTCCTTCCTGCAGGCTCAGTGTCATGCAACGCCCACACCGACATAGACCCTGAGTGGCAGGTACTCACATTACTACCGAGTTCTGTCCCCAGCAGCCGTGGGGTCTGGAGGGAGTCATGATGCCCTAAGCCCTGTCTCTTGTGTGAACAGGGTAGCCTCGGGCTCCTCTGAATCCTGAGCTGGCTGCTTCCCAAACCCTCAGGCTTAGGCTGAGTTTCCTTCTAAGCATCAGTCCTTGCTCAGGACTCTATCACTGGAGTAGCAGCATCTCTCACCGAGGGGTTCTCAGCCCATCCCTCATGGGTAGACCTTGCTTTCCACCCAGCATTGCTGCCATGATGGGATTCTGCATAGTGGGGGCCTGCTAGGAACACCCTTGTGTCTGGGCTTCCTCCCCGACCTGAAGAATTCTTGAGTGGATAACACCTGACGAGACCCAAGCCTGAGAGGTTTCCTGAATCCACTGTGCCTGGAGCCAGCTCCCTGCCCAACGCCTCTGGCTGAGATCAGCCATCCAGCCCAGGGATGACAGGGAGTCTGAGCCAGAGCTCCATGCCTGGCATGAGGACCCGAAGTTGGAAACATCAAGGATTATCTGATAACAAATTCCAGGTAAATAATAGTGATGGCCTCCTTAAGTCTACGTCCCCAAAGCCTGCGGTCCTCCCAGAAGGTCACCTACAGGATATGATGTTGCCGTATCGATTCTTGTTGCGGTTTTCGTCCTCTTTGGCTGTGTCCCACGAAGCTGTCTGTCCCTCTGGTAAGGCCTAAACAGAAAGGACAGAGTGATTAGAATGACTTGAGGTAGGAGCCTTATCTGGGTATAGGTGAGCCAGTGGGGAGACCCACTGTGATGGGTCATGCAGTGTAAAAGCCTGTATGCTCTTGGATGGGGCCTGGGGAAGAATACAGACTTGGCCCCTCTTGACTTATTCACCTGTTCGCTGACTCAAATGTTATTGATATCTTTTGTGTGTGAGATGAGATCAAATCTGGTCCAGGAGGAGAGTCATTTGCTTATTCATCCACTTGATGAGTATCTGAATCCCTAACATGTGTTGGGTGCTATTCTAGGTACTCAGAATACAAAGAAATAGACAGAGCCTCTTTTGAGCTTCCAGTTGACTGGGAGACATAGCAAAGGAACAAGAAAACATATATAATTTTAAATAGTAGAACTGCTATGAAGAAAATAAAGCAGGGTAGAGGTTCAGTGATGGGGGAATGAGAATTATTTCAGATTGCACAGTCTGGAATGGCTTCTCTGAGAAGGTGACATTTAAACTAATTCCTTCCTGATATGAAAAAGGCAGTTATGCCAAGAGAAGTGGGAAGTGGTCCAGGCAGAGAGAACAGCGGATGCAAAGATGGTAACCGAAGTCAAGGATGAGGTGGACAAAGCAGTGACGAAAGCCATCTGGAGCGGCGGGACGAGTTCAGGCTCCATGAGGCATTGTGGTTGCTGGTAACAAGCTGAGTGCTATTCTGGGTGTGATGAGAAACCACTGGAGGGTTTTGGGCAGGGAAGTTAGCTGATCTGCTATCTGTTTCATAAAGCATATTGTGGCTTGTGTATGGAACGCAGACTCTAGGAGGCCCAGGGAGGAGCCAGGGAGATCAGTTAGGAAGGTTTTGCAGCAGTGCAGGCAAGAGAGGACGGTACCCTGGACCAAGGTGCTGAGCAGCGGATGCAGTGAGAAGGGATTCATTTTAGGATTTTCAGTTGGATATTGCAGGTTTTCATTTCCCCCCAGAGGCAGACTCAGAAACAAGGATTCTAGTATAAGATTTATTTGGGAGGTAAGCCTAAGGAACACAGTGGGGCAGCTGGGGGAAGAGTCAGACAGTCAACGGAAGAAAATCAATAGAGGGTAGATCCATGAACAAGTAACCACGGCAATTGGGCTTAATCTCATGGGCCCATCTCATGCCTCAGAGTTGTCCTCCTAGAGGGAGAAGGAAGTTGGGGTGTTCATCCACCGGTTCCCATAAGTCACTGTTGAGGTCAGCTCTTAGGAAATCCCTTGGCGCTTCTGTCATGCGCAGTAGGCAAGGTGTGCGTACGCTTTTTGTCTTGAGAAAGTCCTGAGGCATAAAGACACAGGAGGCGGGCACTGGATAGGCATACACGGGAGCAGGGAGTGGGGGGAGGCAAGCAGGGCACCAACACGTCTACTTCAGACATGGGTTATGATGGAGAGAGACAGGTGAAGGCTGACTTACAGGCTGTGGGTTGGCAGAACTGAGTGGAGAGACATCTTTTACTGAAATGGAGAAGAAACAGATGGGGAAGCAGGAATTAAGTGTTGTTCTGGGTATATAAGTACTTAGAACCATGCCTAGCACTCGCTTCTGAACATGTTCAAAATAATAAGAACAGTGGCAGCAGCAGCCAAGTTTGAGATGATTAGTCAACATCCAACCTGAGATTCTGACTAGGAAGTTGGATACAGAAGGTCAGAGTAAGAAGGAAGGAAGAGATGAGACTCATCAGTTTAAGAGAAAATAGGGACATCCCTGGTGGCCCAGTGGCTAAGAATCTCCCTGCCAACATAAGGGACATGGGTTTTATCTCTGGTCTGGGAAGATTCCACATGCCACAGGGCAACTAAGCCTGTATACCACAACTACTGAGCCTGTGCTCTGGAGCGTGTGCCCTGTATCAAGAGATGCCGCGGCAACGAGGAGCTCGTGCACCACAACCAGAAAGGAGCCCCTGCTTGCTGCAACTAGAGAAAACCCTCGTGCAGCAATGAAGACCCAGTGCAAGCAAAAATAAATACATAAATTAATTAATTAAAAAGAGAAAGAGAGAGAGAGAAGACAGACAAGGAATGAACCGTGTGAAGTGACTTAAGAGAGTTACCAGCCAAGTATCACGGAAACACTGGGGAAGGAGCAGCCACTTATTTCACACAGAAGAAAGAGGGGCGTTTCAGGGAGCGGGAGCAGTTTCAGAAGTGTGAATGTCAGACCACCTCTTGATTACTGCCCTTCTCTCCTGCCTCTGGAAGAACAAGTTAGCTGTCCCGCTCAGTTGGCCCCTGCACTGCTTCTGAGACTGGATTTGTCACCTCTTCAGGCTACACAGCTCCCTGTCAGCAGGGCAGGAGAGAGGAGCTCCCAGCCATCTGAATACACCAGCATTCACTGTGCCTACCTATTTCTTACCAGGTCTACATTCTGAGCAAGGAGGAGTCTGTGACCCGATTGGTCAGAAATTCAGCCATTCAGCAGGTGATGTTTTACAGGCAGGCAGGACCACTATCTCTTCCAAGCCCAGACCATTCAGGATGCCCCCTTTTCCGCTTCCAGTCTCTTATGTCTATTTCAAGCCAGCCTAGGTGGGTCTTTTCGTGGTGCAGGAGTTGGCAAGCTTTTTCTATAGCGGGTCAGATAATAGGCCGTATGGGATTGGTAAGTCAGGGAGTCTCTGTTCCAACGACTCAAACTCAACTCCAGTGTTGTAGAGCGAAAGTGAACGCAGTTGTAGGCATAGTGCAGACACAGGGGCGTGGCTGTGTTCCACTAAAACCTGATTTACAAACACAAGTGCTGGGCTGGATTCAGCCTGTGGCTATAGTTTACTGAGCTTTATTCTAGAAGCATGATCATGTTCCTCAGCTAGGCGGTGGCTGGGTAGATAGAATGGGTGTCCATTCTGTTACCAAGCCATTCCAGAGTGAATGGAGATGGGGTGACAGGTGCTTGCCTGGGCTAAGCCATGTTCTCCAACTTAGTTTTGCCCAGGGTTTTAGACTGGGATAACAGGGCACCTTCCCAGCTATTACTTGATCAGAATGTAGTTCTCTGGGTGTCAGAAACCCTTCGACTTGTACCCTGGAGAAGCAAACAGGCATGAGGCTCTACGCTAAATCTGCGTGTGAAAAAAGTGCTAGGGAGATAAGAGAGTGCTCATTCTGCAAGTGGAGGACTTGCGTCTCCTTTTCCTTCTCTTCAGCCTCTGCTTACTCCTCATTGTAATTGACCATCACCCTGCATCCCTGTCATCACCAGCACAGGCCACCTGTAGAATGCAAATGGTTCCTGCTTTTGCATGGAACTCTTCAGAAGCCAGATTCCAGCCTTGGCCTTATCCTCTCATCCCAGCTCTTTCAGGCAACTTGCCAGGCCTCTATATTCCTGGGTCTTTGTAGGGGTTGGGTGTGTTGGTCTCAGTCGTAGTAATGGACTTCCTGATGTTTATCTAATTAATTACATCCACCCAAAGTGGCGTGAAACCAAGAAGACCACCCTGTGAATGTTTTCATACTTTTTTTTTTTTTTTTTGGAAAAATAAAAATCTGCTGGCCACCTATTATGTGCCAGGGCTCAAGTTACAGTTAGCTTAAGGTTTCGTAATGGCTGAACATTAGAATTGTCTGTGGAAGCTTTAGCTGTGGCCCTACCCCAGACCACTAAATCAGTGTCTAAGGGACACAGACGCCAGTAGTATTTAAAACTCCCCGAGTGATTCTAATGTGTGGCCATGATTCTTGCAAATAGTGAATTTACCTGGTGCAAGTCTCCTCTGGCCTTGGTTTTGCCTCTTCCAGTTCATTCTCCTGTATAATCAGAGAAATCTTTCTAAACTGTGAATAGGACACAGTTTTTCCCCCTGTCACTGTCTTCAGGATAAATTCCAAACTTTTAAACACAAGGTCCTTAATGATTTCACCCCGTCTGCCCATCCAATATCATTACTTACCTTTAAATCAATATATCAATGATTAGCAACTAAATACAATGCCACAATTTCAGGTGTTATAAACTTCTGAGACTGACTAGATACATGCTGTTCCCTCTGTTTGAAATTTTCTCCCACCCGAGTCTGCCTGGTAAAACTCTTACATATCCTTCCAAACCTGGTTCAAGCACCTTCTCTTTTGTGAAACCTTCCTTGCTTACCTTCCCACCATGCCACTGTGTCCCAGCTAGTCAGTTACTTCTGTTATTATACGGACTGTTTACATCTGATGATTTGAATATCTTATCTAGGTAACTTACTCTAGATAAGTGGTAGCATCTTATTCACGATGGTATCTTCATAAACCAATGCTTTGTATTTCATATGTGCTTGAATCACCCCCTTTGAATAAATGAATGGATGGATAGATGAAAAAAAATAGTGGGTGAGGTGGATGCTGTGCAGACAGAAGGCAAAGATCCTGGAATCTGAGAACTGGAGGTGACCTTTAAAATAAGTTGTCTGTGCTCCTTCCTACAATGGGCTTCCAGGCAGCTGATAAAATGATCCCTAACATCTGCTATTTGGATGCCCTCAGTGATGGAGAGCTCACTACACACAAAAGCTTTTTGCTTCACCTTTGGACAGACCCACTGGGGCTTTTCATTTACCCTGTTTCCATGTACCTTGCCTTTGCCCTGATCCATGGGGCCCCTTGAATGCTCCCTCTGCACTGTGACATTGCAGAGGTTAATGAATGTCCCCGTCCACCCCCTGGGTGAACACAGGCATATGTCCATCTGGGGCCCAGGATGGCATAGTTTGGCAGTCCTTATCCAGGCCATGCTCTTCAGGATAAACCCAGTGTGGCGATCTCCTCTGAAAAACCCTAAATGGTCCTGATGAGTTGTGCTGAGTGGCACTTCTCCGTAGAGACCACAGAGACTGCTGGCACAGCTCTGGGAGCGTCTGTGTCCCCCTGGTTGGGGGGTGGGGGGTGGGGTGGATGAAGGAGAATGGGTGGGCCCGGGGGCTGGGATGATGTTGACAAAGGCAGAGAGGAAACACCGCGGAGCTGTCCAGGAGGGAGTGGTTATGACTCCTTAAATTGCAGACTTTGATCACACATCCATTTCCATTTTTAGGGAGCTATAGTCTAATAGGGGATAATCTTAGGAAGGGAAAAAACACAAGGGGGTGAAAGTATGAAAGGGAGACTCCTCTCCATCTTCAAAGTGAGCCAGCTGAGGGGCATTATTTTTGCATTAGTGGCTAGTTACAGTAGATTGACCAGGGAATGGTGGCAGTCATTAGGAGCTAATCACATTCTTTTGAAACCAAAATTGCCATCTCATTACATTCATCCATTATCAATCTCCACTTTCCTTTTCTCACCCACTTCTCCTGAGAGTGCTGAGCTCTATTTTTACACTTTTCCTTGAGTGTGGAAATGCTTCCAACTCCTCTGGTGTTGCTTTTCTCAGGCGGTCAGGTTTTTTCAGTCCTACAAGGTACATTTGGGGATGCCTGCCTCTCTGGAGGCAGCTGTAGCAACCACTGAATCCTCAAAAGGATTCAGATCAGCACAGTGAGGTCCGGAAACAGGAAATGACTGACCCAAGAATACATATCAGGTGAGCTCACCTTCTCTTTACCCCTTCTTCTTTCCTTTCTTTCCTGGTGACAATCTGAGTGCCAGGACTGTGCTAGGTCCCAGAAATAATAAAAATGGACATGGCAGATGAGATCTCACGGGCTTTTTGTCTAGTTGTATGAAGGTGCAAACAATGAACAAGATAATTCTTACTTATGACAAGTGCTACAAAGGCAGCAAACAAAGTCCTGGGATAGACAGTGGCTCAGGATAAGGGACCAAGTTAGGCTGGCTGAATCGGGCAGGACTCTGAAAAAGTGACATTTGAGAAGGAAAAGCACAGCCCCTGACTTCTGGGAGCTGGCCTGGCACTCCCAGCTGGACCTTGGTGCTTTCCTGCTGAACATAATTTCCCTGAATGCCAACATCAGACACGGCAACTCTGAGACCCAGATGGAGCAAGGCAAAAACATGACCACTCTGTGGTTACGCTTGGTTGCTCAGTTGTGTCCGACTCTTTCTGACCTCATGGATTGTAGCCCAATAGGCTCCTCTCTCCATGGAATTCTCCAGGCAAGAATACTAGAGTGGGTAACCGTTCCCTTCTCCAGGGGATCTTCCTGACTTGGGGATTGAACCAAGGTCTTCAGTACTACAGATGGATTCTTTACCATCTGAGCTACCAATAAAGCCTATTCTAACATAAACAAAGGCAGGAATACTGTCCACGCCAAAACCCACCCCTATCCTGGCTCCTATGAGTGACTGCTGCTCCTTGTGCCAATTCCAGCTTTAGCCTCAAGCTTGTGCCTCTTCTAATAAGATTTACTAAGGTACCCAATCCTACCACTTCCTGATGGTGTCCAATAGAACAAAGCCCCACATCGCCTAACACAGCCCATGTCCTAGAAGTCCTTTCTGACATCCTCTTCCTGAGATGTCCCACAGTTCCTAAGTCTAGATTGTTCAACTCCAGTAGGTCTCACAGTTGAGCTGAAAAATAGATGATAAGCAGAAGCCAGCCGTGACAAGAGCTGGGGGAAGAATGTTCCAGAATGACAGTGGGTACAGTGGCCCTGAGATGGAATGAGGTTGGTGTGTTCTGGAACTTGAAGGGAGGCTCTCCAGAGTTGAGAGAACGTAAGTGACATATAATGAGGATGGTGTGTTGCTCAGTTGAGGTCTTGTGAACCACGGCCAAAGATACGAGATATTTTAAGTCAATGGGGATACTTTGGACATTTTTTTTTTTTTTTTTAAATAGGGAGGCTAACCAGTACCAGCATCATGACAAGTGGCTAAGAGCACTTGCCTCTTGAACCCTCCCTTTATCCTTCTTGACAGGCTTCATAGACTGCAGGATAAGATTATCACCTATTACTTGTCCCAGATCAACTCTTCTTTTGGTTGCATTCCACCCACCCACCCACTCACCATCCCTCCCAGTCATGGAGCTGAGGTCCTCTGGAGCCAGTGGGAGCTCGGATCCCCTGACCACATGTCTCAGGCTTCTACTGCCCCACTCTGCTGAATCATAGCACTCTATAAGCTACCATGGTTTCCCCCATTCACACTTCAATTTCCTGTTAGAACTGAGAATTGGCCCTCATGCTTGCCTGGCTGATTCCTCTTCCTACCTATTGGCTTGGTCCTATTGAAATATGAAAGTCTTTTCTGAAACTTGCCACCCTTTTTTGGACATTCTCTCAAGCCTCCTTGAGTTAGGCCCCCAGCAGTGAGACATCAGGACACAGGGCTTCCAAGAGCAGCTCACTTCCGATCCACAGCTGAGTGCCCTGATCCATTCCTTTCACCTGTTCATCCACTAACCGTAGCAGATTCTGTTACAGCTACGATGCCCTCCTTACTCCCTTCAGCCTGGCTATAACCCTGGAGATAATTGGGTATGATATGCCCTGGCATGCAGCAAAACCAGGGCCAGGCACTGCTGACCAGGCGGTTCCTGCCTGACATTCCAGGGCACAGCTGAGGGCTTGCTTCCTCCAGGATAAGCCCACCCTGCCAGGTTTTCCCTGGGCAGGAGATCCCATGACTCTCCCCATTATTCCACTCTTCTGGTGCAGGGAAGACCCTGGACAGTCTTCACCAAGGAGGAACCATCTTACCTGGGTCTTTCCCTCATGTATAGCGTGAAAAAAAAATCTCTTGCCATGCATATGAGACAGGGACAGGCAGAGCTTTGCAAAAGGCAGACAGACTAGAGTGTTTGCATATTTTTACTGCCAATCATTTCACCACTCCAAGTCTCAATGAACTTTTCTGACAAGTCAATAATGAAACCTTCAGGTGAGGGGCAGAGGGGAGGAGTTGACTACACAGGGGCAGCACGGGAATCTTTTGCTGATGGAACTCTTCTGTATCCTGATTGTTTGGGTGTTTACATGACTCCATGCATTTGTTTAAACTCATAGAACTGTACACACTGCATCCCTCCAATAAATATTGTAGCATGTATTAATAAATTAAACATAATACACCCCTGGAGTTTTATGATGATTAGTGACGACCAGAGATAGTGCTCACAGGTAGCTGGCACATGACAGGTATTCAGACTCTTCCGCCCCAAGGATAAGCTATCAAGCCTCCTGGGCTCACTCCCAGAATTCATTCTCCTGCTTCCTACTGAGCAGAAACATACAGTTTATTGTCACCAAATCAAAGACAGGGGGCTCCCTGAACATCCTTCCTGGTTTGCCTCAGACGAAAGGGGTTCCCAGGATGCAGGACTTTTGTTTAAAACCGGGACCATCCTGAGGTCACATGCACACTGCTATATTTAAAATGGATAACCAATGAGGATCTGTTGTACAGCGCATGGAACTCTACTCAGCGTTATGTGGCAGCCTGGATGGCAGGGGAATTTGGGGGAGAATGGATACATGTATATGGATGGCTGAGTCCCTTTGCTGTTCACTTGAAACCATCACAACAGTGCTAATTGGCTATACCCCAACACAAAATAAAAAGTTTGGAAAAAAATAAATAAAAGCAAAAATAAAAAAAACCAGGGACCACCCCAAACAAACTGGGACAAGTTGGTCACCCTAGGTACAGGCAAGACACATATTCAGGGAGTGAGAAGGAGTTTCATCGGTCATTGGAAGCCTAAGGTCTGGTCTCAACTGTGGTCCAAGAGTTTGATAAATACCCATGTTTACTGAAGACCATGGTTAGCTGATAGATGGCAAGAGACATCACGGATGGTTGTACAGGTTGTACATAACTCAAAATCATCACACCTAAGTGAACACCATGCATCTGGTAGGCATGAGAGATTTCTGTACATATTATGAACATTTTCCGGAAGGTGATAAAGTCAAGTATCTTGAGACAGGTGTATTTTTTGCTATTTCACTCTAAGGTGCTCTTTGAGTTAGCAGTGGCCCTGGCAGAGGCCATGCTTTCAACAAATGCCTCCTCCTCTGCTGAAAAGAGCACACCTCAGAGATTATAAATGTGGACAGAGAAGGCAGGGGAGGATGACTAATGACGTCTGCTCAGAGTGGCATCAGGAGAGCAAATATTATTGTGTGCCGTGTCACTAAGTAGACGGTAATTTATGAGTTCGGCAGGAGATGCTGAGTTGAAAATCAGATGGCAGCAAGATGGGGGTATTTGTCTGTGACAGAAGCTTGGAACAAGCAGAAGAGTTGAACGTGTGTCTGCATAGAGAGTCACAGAGCTCTCTTTAAAAGGCCCCATTAAAAGCGACACGATTTCCTTTAAATGACAAATTTTAGGTCAGTGGTTCTCACACTTTGGTAGGGATCCAGATAGTCTAGAGAATTGGGTAGAATGCAGAGGCCTGCACCCTGTCCTGCATCAGGGAACCAGTGTCTCAGTGTTCTTTACTAACTCCAGGTGGTTCTGACACATAGCACCGTTTAAGAACCACTGTTCTGGGGGCTTGGTCATAAAGAATCTGCCTGCCAGTGCAGGAGACATGGGTTTGATCCCTGGTCTGGGATGATCCCATACGCCATAGAGAAACTAAGCCTGTGTACCACAACTACTGAGCCTGTGCTCTAGAACCTGGGAACCAAAACAACTGAAGCCCAGGTGCCCTAGAGTCTGGGTTCTGCAGCAAAAGAAGCCACAGTGATAAGAAGCCTGTGCATGACAATGAAGAGGAGCCCCTGCTCGCTACTAGAGCAAAGCCCACGCAGTAAGGAAGACCCAGCAAAGTCACACACAAATACATAAATAAAATCATACATATAAATAAAAAAGGACCACTGCTTTGGGCAGGAAGGTAGATGGAAACAGCAAATTCCTGGGGAAGACTGACCCTAAAGACACTCGACACACCTACAGAGATAGCCCATGGAATAAGGGTCTTTCTGTGTCGGTTTCTTTAAAAAATACTGCTTTTTAACTTTCTGAATGGAACTATTCTTTTCTTAAAAAAAATATATATATATATATATATATATATATATTTTTTTTTTTGGCTGTGCTGGTCTCTGTTGCTGCATGCTGGGTACCTCTAGCTGAGGTGACTGAGGTATACTCTTTACTTGTGGTGTTCAGTTCAGCTCAGTTCAGTTGCTCAGCCGTGTCTGACACTTTGCGACCCCATGGACTGCAGCACACCAGGCCTCCCTGACCATCGCGAACTCCCTGAGTTTACTCAAACTCATGTCTGTTGAGTCGGTGATGCCATCCAGCCATCTCGGGCTTCTTATGTGGCTGAGCATGGGGTCCAGGGTGCGCGAGCTCAGCAGGTGCAGCTCGTGGGTCTAGAGTGCGGGCTCAGCAGTTCCGTGCACAGGCTTAAGTTGCCTTGTGGCATGTGGGATCTTCCTGGATCAGGAATGGAACCTGTCTCCCCTACATTGGCAGGCAGATTCTTAACCACTGGACCACCAGGGAAGTTCTGGATGGAACTATTCTTATTCATAAATTGTTTTCATCAGTACTTTGCAAATCAATTACATTAATATCTGGTATTACTATACTATTTTCCAGATGTTTCAGAGAAGAGAGAAGAGCAAGATGCTGGCTTTACCTCCAAGAGGCCTGTGGTTTGCTGGGAAAGCTCATACTAGGATACCTCTATTCCTCCCATCCCTGAGTCTGTGATCTGGGAGACCCCTGCATCCCATCCCAAGCTATAACCTGTTGGCCCTGTCCACACATTTTCTCCATCTTCACATGTGAGCTTTTGGGAGGGTGTCTCTGTGTCAACAGCTCTCCCCTAAACTTGAGATCAACTAGAATTTCACTTTTTACTTTCATGCATTGGAGAAGGAAATGGCAACCCACTCCAGTGTTCTTACCTGGAGAATCCCAGTGACGGGGAAGCTTGGTGGGCTGCTGTCTATGGGGTTGCACAGAGTCGGACACGACTGAAGTGACTTAGCAGCAGCAGCGAATTAAGGGGTGAACTGGCAAAGGCCATGTTAGTTATTTTTTTTTTTTTTTGGTTAATTCTGTTCAGAAAAACTGTGAAAACTTCCTGTTTATCTCCCCAACTAGTTTCATTTTGAGTTTTCTCATTTCCTAGACAGGCATCTTTGTTTCCCATGTAAGAGGTGACTTGCAGTATTTCAATCCCTTTGTTTCTGGCCCCTAAATGTGTGGTTTGCTCTGTCACGCATGCTTTTTCTCAACCCAGCCTTCTTCTTTTCCTCAACTCAGTGTCTCATCTTTTAGAAAATTTCTGATTGTTCTTGAAGTATTAACTGACAAAAAGCAAAACTAAACAACAAAACCTGCTTTCACCCTGGACTGCCCTTTCTCAAAGGATGCTAACTAGAGTTCTTTTATATAATTACATGGTGTGGTAAGACCATGTGCTTCCTTTAAAGTAGGGTCTTCACCGCTTTTTTTCTTTCTAACTATGCCCAGTACTCTACTCAGTGTAAGGTACTCAGTAGGTACTCAATAAATGTTTCTGGCCAAATGAAGCATAAGCATGTATCATCAGGCTTCAGGAGTCCATGATATATAATCAAACATTTCACAGAAGATGAAACATGGACCCAGAGATGGAAGAGTCTCACACAAGTCTACCCATCGTGTCAGGGGCAAATTGAGAACCAGGGATTGATTCTCAGTTGAGATAGTTTTCTATCGTAGCACCTCAAAATTACTCCTTTGATTGGGGAGGGTTCCAATTAAATAGAAAATATCTATTTGCTATGTTGTAAACAGAATACCAAGTGGAAAAATAAAAATAAGCTCAAAGGAAAAGTTTCAGTTAACAGTCTCTTGCACATAAGCCCTTTCTTAATAGGGAAAACTTACAAGTCTCAAACCACATAATGTGTTTGGGGCACCTTTGGAAATGGCCCACTTTCTCCTTATTTTAATCCATGGAACGTGGACTGAAATAAGCAGGTGGAATCAGGTCTTTGTATTTTGGTCATTGAGTTTCCAGAGCTGGAGAGCAAGCATGGTATTCCCTTTGATGATTTGGGCTTCTGCCACTAATTCCCTGTGTCCTTACCCTAGAATCACTCATTTGCAAATTGAAGAGCTGGACCAGAACCCAGAGGTTACCTACAGTGGGATGTTTTGTGACTCTCTTACCAAGTGAAGGGAGAAAAAAAAAAAAAAAGCTGTAGAAGCAGAAGGTCAGCTCTGTCTCTGCTTGGGTGGCTCTGAGCAGAGCAGAGGGCACCTGGGGGTGATTTGAAGCATCTTTCTCCATGGTTACACTCCATCAAAGCTGCCCGCCCAACACCACCCACAGACGACTAACAAAGATGGCAACACTGGCCACTGGCCTCACCACACACAAGCCACACACACAGCGTGCCCAGAGCTGGAAGATGAACAAATGTTTGCTCTTCATTAGGCTGTATCATATGCCTCACAGCTGTTCCTTGTTGCCTTAAATAGTCTTAATGGAGCTGTAATAACCAGATACCTTCTGGTTTCCCTACTGGGCTTGTTCTATTCATTATGACAACAGGCTGCCTGGATTGGACTGGGATTAACACAATTCTCTTCCTTCTCTCCATCACAAAGTCACCGCATCTTCTTTCCCAGCATCCTTCCCAAACTTGATATTCAGCTGACCCTGATGGTGGCTGGGGTTCTAGGACTCACAGACAAACCTAACTCTCCAGTCAACATCTGTTAACATTTGATGGTATGCTTAGGGTTTCTGTTTTATAACTGGGGGAATCTGGGGGAATTTGGGCTGGGGGTGATAGGAAGGGGAGGAAGGAAGACTCTGAGATCCAAGATCATGTGCAGAAGCCCCTTGACTTTAATGTGGCTGTGTTCCAACAGCAGGGTAGATCTGAGGGCTCACCACATGCTTCTATAGGCAACGATCTGAGGGCTCACCACATGCTTCCATAGTCAGTTCTGCAGGTGAGGGCAGGGGTCTGTGGGCAAAAGCAAGGCAAGTGCTGGGGACTCCATGGGTCTCCTGAGACCAGCGACTCTACCTTGAAAGTACATTAGAGTCATCTGGAAAGCTTAGAAAATATTGATCCCTGGATCCCACTTTCAGAGATTCTGATGTAATTAGTCTGAAAGATGGCCTGGGTGTTGGTGTTCTTAAAACTTCCCTGGGTAATTCTAACATGCAGTCAATGTTGGAAGCTTCTTCTAAGACTCAGATCTGTATGGGAAGTGCAGTTAATTTGCCTTAGGCCTCCTTGAGTACTTAGGAACACAAGGCCCTCCGGTCAGTCATGGTAGCTAAGGCTTGAGACATAACTAGCAGGGTGGGAGCCCCAGAGAGTGAAGTCTAGTGGAGATACGGGTAGGATGGAGGAGCCACCTGGCCTGGACAACTGGTTCCTACTGAGACTCCCAACTCTAAATGGACAGAACATTCTTTGGATCCCTTTGACCAATGCCTTCACTCTCATTGCATAAATATGAAAAGGGAGGCCCGGAGAGGAGGAGTAACTGGCCCAAGGTCACCCAGATACTTAACGAAAGAGACAGGACTTGAACCTAGGCATTCTGACTCTCAGTTCAGGACCGTTCATGCATTATTTCAAGTCACTGAACTTAAAATATATATTCAAGTTTACATGCTCAAGAGAACAAGATGATTTTATGGCTCTATGTGAAAGAATGTGTGTGGGCTTGTCTGGGCTCAGGGCCCAGTCTCCTGGTTCAAGCAACTTCATACTTTCCTTGAATTACTGTTCCAGCTGCCTACCTGTCTCTGGTTCCCCTGCTCTGGTCTATGACAAAGAGTTGCATCCAAAATGTGAATCCAACTTAAAAAATCCTGCTTTTTTCAGCAGCTCCCCATTACTCCTGGAGTAAAATTCAAACTCCTCAGCCTGACAAGACCCCCTTGCCCCAACCCCATGCCTGCTTAACAATTCCAGTCTCATCTCCCTCTATGCTCCCTCCTATTTCTTCAGCTTTGACTTAGACTTCATGTCTTCCAGAAAGCCACTGCCATCTAACCTCTCAGGCTAGGCTCAATGCATGCCACCTCCACGGGTTCTGATAGCACTTCGTTCAGTTCAGTCGCTCAGTCATGTCCAACTCCTTGTGACTCTTTGTGAGGTTGCTCAAACTCATATCCATCGAGTCGGTGACGCCATTCAACTATCTCATCCTCTGTCATCCCCTTATCCTCCTGCCTTCAATCTTTCCCAGCATCAGGGTCTTTTCCAGTGAGTCAGTTCTTCATATCAAGTGGCCAAAGTACTGAAGCTGCAGCTTTAGCATCAGTCCTTTCAGTGAATATTCAGGAATGATTTTCTTTTGGATTGACTGGTTTGATCTCCTTGTAGTCCAAGGGACTCTCAAGAGTCTTCTCCAACACCATAGTTCAAAAGCATCAATTCTTTGGTGCTCAGCTTTCTTTATGGTCCAACTCTCACATCCATACATGACTACTGGAAAAACCACAGCTTTGACTAGACAGACCTTTGTCAATTAATAAATGTCTTTGCTTTTTAATATGCTGTCTAGGGTTGTCATAGCTTTTCTTCCAAGGAGCAAGCGTCTTTTAATTTCATGGCTGCAGTCACCATCTGCAGTGATTTTGGAGTCCAAGAAAATAAAGTCTGACACTGTGTTCATTGTTTCCCCATCTATTTTCCATGAAGTGACGGGACTGGATAGTGCTCTGAGGATGCCTCTATTGTGGCATTTTACTAAATAGTGAACTAGTCAGTTTATATGCCCATCTCTAAGAATAAGCTCTATGAGCTCAGTTGGTAAAGAATCTGCCTGCAATGCAGGACACCCCGGTTTGATTCCTGGGTCAAGATCTGCTGGAGAAGGGATAGGCTACCCACTCCAATATTCTTGGGCTTCCCTTGTGGCTCAGCTGGTAAAGAATCTGCCTGCAGTGCGGGAGACCTGGGTTCGATCCCTGGGTTGGGAAGATCCCCTAGTAAAGGGAAAGGCTACCCACTCCAGTATTCTGGCCTGGGGAGTTCCATGGCTTGTATAGTCCATGGGGTCACAAAGAGTCAGACATGACTGAACAACTTTCACTTTCCCCATAAGGCAAAGACTCTATCTTGTCTCCTCAGTTCCCAGAGACCAGTACAATGCCTGGTCCAGGAAAAGTGCTTTAACATCTTACAGTCGAAATTCTGTGAGACTGAGTCCTTGGTCCTCATCTCTGTCTATACTCACTGACTTTGAACAGCCACATATCATCTCTATGTCAATGATTCCCCAGATTTTCTCCAAAGTCCAGGCTTCTTTCCCAAATTCCTATCTCATACATCTAGCTACCCACTTTCCATCTCCGCTAGGATATCTATTGGACAGCTTAGTTCAAAAAGCAACTCCCCATTCCTTCCTTATCCTCACTGTTCCACCTGCAGGTTCCCATCTCCACTGGTGGCAACTCCATTCTTCCAGTGTCTCAGATAACAGCCCTGGAGTTACCCTCGACTCCTCTGTTTCCCTCAGTTGCCATGTATAATGTGTCTGTTGGCTCTTAAAATACATGCATAGTGCAACCACTTCTCACCACCCCTGCTGCCACAGTCCAGGTGAGTCACCGAGCTACTGCCGTGGCCTCTCAACTGGTTTCTCTACTTTTACATGTTCTTTCCTTTGTTTCCATTCTTCAAATAGTAACTAGAATCAGTCTTTCAAAATAACGTCAGGAAATTATCACTTATCTTCTCAAAGCTCTGCAGTGGCTTTCTATCCCATTCAGAGTAAAAGCCTAAAGTCCTTATAATGGCTTAAAAGGCACTATTTGGTCCAGCCCCCTTTATTTTTCCAACTACACCTTCTATTACTTTTTCTCCATGCGCACTCTACTCACTCCATGACCTCCATGTACATGCCAGATATATTACTCCCTTGATCTGGACTCTTTTCCTCTGGATATTTTTCACAAAGTCTCTGCCCACATCTCATAATTAAAGATGGCCCTTTCAGTCTGTTTAGGGTTGGAACCTCCTTCATTTCATGTTCCTGGAATATACCCTCTCCCTTCCTTGTACTCTTTCATTTCCCATGGTACTTACTTGTGGAAGATTGTATAAGCCACAGATTATATTTTCCAATTGCTCCTGTTTTGTATTACCTTTTAGAATCTTGCAGCTGCCCCTCCCTTCAACAAGAGATGGAGTCTAGGGACTTCCCTGGTGGCTAAGTGTCCAAGTGGCTAAGATTCTGCACTCCCAATGCAGGCAGCCTGGGCTTGATCCCTGGTCAGGGAACCAAGATCCCACATGCTACAAACTAAGAGCTCATGTGCTGCAATGAAAAGACCCCTCATGCCACAAAGAAAGCAGAAGACCCCACGTGCCGCAACAAAGACCTGGTGCAGTCAAATAAATAGCAATAACATACATTTTTTAAAAAGGGATGGAGTCTAATTCCTCTTCTGTAGAATGCAGGCAGTTATTGCTTGCTTATAACCAATAGAAGGTGGTAAGAATGTTCTGTGTGGTGTCCAAGTGTAGGTCACAAGGGGTAACACACTTGCCACTTTATTCGCTAGCAGGCTCACCGATGGAGCCCTGCACCACCACGGAAGAAGTTCAAGGATCTTGAGGCAAGCATGCTGTGAAGAAGCCAGGCTACCTGAAGAGGCTGAGATCCCGGATGACAGCCTACATCAGCTGGTAGCTATGTGAGTGAAGACACTTCCAGACCACTTCAGCCCTAAGCCATAGAGCCTTCCAAGTCAAGGCTTCAGACATCACGGTGTAGAGACAGACTATCCCTGCTGTATCCTGTCCAAATTCCTGATCCACTGACTCAACGTGCATGATAAATTGGTTGTTTTACATCACTAAGATTTGGGGTAGTTTGTAACACAGTATGTTTTTACTGTCTACCATACTATATTATTTACTAACACATTACAATAAGTAAGTTATTGTAAAATAACAACCTTATTTTTAAGTCTATTTATTTTGAGGTTCCTCTGCTAGAACACAAGTTTCACAAGGACAAGGATCTTCGTCCGTTTTTGTTCTCTGGCGTATCCCAGATATCTAGAACAGTCCTCGGGAATAGTAAATACTCAGTAAATATTTAATGAACAAATTTGTAAGTGATGGAAAAACTTAACTGAATTTTATAAGACACAGCTTGCTACAGCTGAGAGGTCTCTTATATGTCAATTTGTCAAATCCACTCATTTGTATGAAAAAACTGAGCAGAGTATGGGAATGACAGGTAACAAAGAGAGCGCACGGTGTGTGGCTCCAGAGTAGGCCTGGAGGCCCGGGGTTCTTCTGTCTGCAACAGGAAATGGTCTTCAGGTAGATGTGTGATTCTTTGCTCAGTCTGCAGCTTCCAGACATCACAGGAGCCTTGACGATCAAAACAACATCCAGCTACAGTCTCCGTTAGTGGAAACACACTGTGGAAAGACTCCTATTAAGTAATGTTTTCCAATTAACCTCCAATTAATCAGGAAATACTGTTAACTAGAAGCTAAGCATTCAAGCTAACTGATTAATATAATTTGAAATGATTGAGGGCAAGTCTATACTTAATGCTATTTCTGGTTGAAGTCCAAATCATGGAACAACATGTATTGTTTTCTCTTTCACTATAAAAGCAGTTAATTTCCATGCTAGAAAGTTTGGAAAATATAAAAAAGCACAAACACACACACCAAGAAAAAAAATATCAACCCAAATCCCACCACACAGGGATGGATGCTTTTCAGATGTGGTTTCTGTGCTCCCTCATGTTCTTGGAATATGGTTATAGCATTTATGGGCTTGGTGGTGAAGAACAGAAGATAACTGGTGCTGGATAGAGGAGCCTTATTTTTTATTATGGCAGCTTGCTATTTTTGTAACATGGTGATTGAGTTGAACACAATCAAAGTACAGTAACTGATCTCCCCTTCTTCCTGGATGAGTGAGCAGATGATGAAATACTGACATCAACATCCTTGAACATATCCAAGTGGGCAGTGTTTGGCTGCTGCTTCTGTTTGAAATGATGCTGTGTTTTGGTTGTGGCCCAAAGCTTTGAAGTGCTACTTGGCATCTCCTTTCTTCCATGAAGCTCTTAACCATTCAGACATGACGGAGTTGGTCAAATACTACTTAGGTTGAGTCCTGCTTGCCTCTCCTCAGTCATCTTTGTATGAATCCAATGGTTGGTTTTTGTTTATTTTTTTAAACGGTTTTTAGCTGATGTTCATGAAGAGCAGCGAGTACCTAGAACTATGCCAATAAAGAAAGGAAATCCTATCTAAGAAGGTGCATTTCTGTACCAGAGCTGTGTCATAACCATCCTTTGGGCCCTCTGCTGGAAAAGTAGAATCAAGTCTCAAATAATGCCTTTTTAATTATATCCTCTAGTATTATAGATGTAGGACAGTACTGTATCATACCTCTGTGAATGTAAAATATCTTGTACCTGCTTTATGATATGTAGTAGTGACCGTGCTTTATCAGATCTGTTTTTAATGACGTTATTCTAGAATGTTTTCTTTCCAGATGATGATTGAGAAACGTAATTAAAAAAAAAAAAATGGTGCCAGGTACCACAACAGTAACAGAACTTTGCTGTTTTCTGAGGTTTTGGTTTTTTCACTTTTTTTTTTTTTTTTAATGGAGTGTGCTGGATGTCTCTATAATTTTGTTCAGATGACTGCAGAACTTGGAAAAGCTGTTGCTGCTATTGATGCATAACATACTGCTATTGGTCTTTTTATATAAATAAATAAATCTATATATATATACAAAAAAAAACAAAAAAAACAAAAACAACAACAACAAAAAAAAAGTGACATCATTCTGGGTGTCAATGCACCAAAATTGTCAAATATATTTGTATTCCTGTTTTCAAATTTTAGATTGCAAGTTCTTAGAACAGTGTTTCTCAGGCTTTGGCTACTTTGACTACTTTCTGATAAGTCACACAGATCGATCCCTTAATGCTATTTGAAAATTTAAAACAAATTAAAAATTATGACTGATGACTTATTTGACCTTCATGATATTGACTATGACTTTATAAACAACACACCCTCTCCTGACATTCACTCAGCAGACAGATCTACACAAGTGAGTGTAAGCGCATACGTGTTTCCCCCTCCCCGCATTACACACACTTCCAGGGCTTGGGATTGAGGCAGGAGATAGATGGGCCCCAGGCTGAGCAGCTCCAAACAGTCTCCCCCTGACGCTTCAGAACAAGAGATAACAACAGAGCCCTGCTTGAATAAAAGATAAGCTGAGGGGAGGAGCCAAGATGGCGGAGGAGTAGGACGGGGAGAACACTTTCTCCCCCACAAATTCATCAAAAGAGCATTTAAACGTCGAGTAAATTCCACAAAACAACTTCTGAATGCTGGCAGAGGACATCAGGCACCCAGAAAAGCAGCCCAACTCTTCGAAAGGAGAGAGAAGAAATACAGCTCCATCCACCAGAACATCGACACAAGCTTCCCTAACCAGGAAACCTTGACAAGCCACCTGTACAAACCCACACACAGTGAGGAAACGCCACAATAAAGAGAACTCCACAAACTGCCAGAATACAGAAAGGACACCCCAAACTCAGCAATTTAAACAAGATGAAGAGACAGAGGAATACCCAGCAGATAAAGGAACAGGATAAATGCCCACCAAACCAAACAAAAGAGGAAGAGATAGGGAATCTACCTGATAAAGAATTCCGAATAATGATAGTGAAATTGATCCAAAATCTTGAAATTAAAATGGAATCACAGATAAATAGCCTGGAGGCAAGGATTGAGAAGATGCAAGAAAGGTTTAACAAGGACTTAGAAGAAATAAAAAAGAGTCAATATATAATGAATAATGCAATAAGTGAAATTAAAAACACTCTGGAGGCAACAAATAGTAGAATAACAGAGGTAGAAGATAGGATTAGTGAATTAGAAGATAGAATGGTAGAAATAAATGAATCAGAGAGGATAAAAGAAAAACGAATTAAAAGAAATGAGGACAATCTCAGAGACCTCCAAGACAATATTAAACGCTACAACATTCGAATCATAGGGATCCCAGAAGAAGAAGACAAAAAGAAAGACCATGAGAAAATACTTGAGGAGATAATAGTTGAAAACTTCCCTAAAATGGGGAAGGAAATAATCACCCAAGTCCAAGAAACCCAGAGAGTCCCAAACAGGATAAACCCAAGGCGAAACACCCCAAGACACATAGTAATCAAATTAACAAAGATCAAACACAAAGAACAAATATTAAAAGCAGCAAGGGAAAAACAACAAATAACACACAAGGGAATTCCCATAAGGATAACAGCTGATCTTTCAATAGAAACTCTTCAAGCCAGGAGGGAATGGCAAGACATACTTAAAATGATGAAAGAAAATAACCTACAGCCCAGATTATTGTACCCAGCAAGGATCTCATTCAAGTATGAAGGAGAAATCAAAAGCTTTTCAGACAAGCAAAAGCTGAGAGAATTCTGCACCACCAAACCAGCTCTCCAACAAATACTAAAGGATATTCTCTAGACAGGAAACACAAAAATTGTGTATAAATTTGAACCCAAAACAATAAAGTAAATGGCAACGGGGTCATACTTATCAGTAATTACCTTAAACGTAAATGGGTTGAATGCCCCAACCAAAAGACAAAGACTGGCTGAATGGATACAAAAACAAGACCCCTGCATATGTTGTCTACAAGAGACCCACCTCAAAACAGGGGACACATACAGACTGAAAGTGAAGGGCTGGAAAAAGATTTTCCATGCGAATAGGGACCAAAAGAAAGCAGGAGTAGCAATACTCATATCAGATAAAATAGACTTTAAAACAAAGGCTGTGAAAAGAGACAAAGATGGTCACTACATAATGATCAAAGGATCAATCCAAGAAGAAGATATAACAATTATAAATATATATGCTCCCAACACGGGAGCACCGCAGTATGTAAGACAAATGCTAACAAGTATGAAAGAAGAAATTAACAATAACACAATAATAGTGGGAGACTTTAATACCCCACTCACACCTATGGATAGATCAACTAAACAGAAAATTAACAAGGAAACACAAACTTTAAACGATACAATAGACCAGTTAGACCTAATTGATATCTATAGGACATTTCATCCCAAAACAATGAATTTCACCTTCTTCTCAAGCACACATGGAACCTTCTCCAGGATAGATCACATCCTGGGCCATAAAGCTAGCCTTGGTAAATTCAAAAAAATAGAAATCATTCCAAGCATCTTTTCTGACCACAATGCAGTAAGATTAGATCTCAATTACAGGAGAAAAACTATTAAAAAATCCAACATATGGAGGCTGAACAACACGCTGCTGAATAACCAACAAATCACAGAAGAAATCAAAAAAGAAATCAAAATTTGCATAGAAACGAATGAAAATGAAAACACAACAACCCAAAACCTGTGGGACACGGTAAAAGCAGTCCTAAGGGGAAAGTTCATAGCAATACAGGCACACCTCAAGAAACAAGAAAAAAGTCAAATAAATAACCTAACTCTACACCTAAAGCAACTAGAAAAGGAAGAAATGAAGAACCCCAGGGTTAGTAGAAGGAAAGAAATCTTAAAAATTAGAGCAGAAATAAATGCAAAAGAAACAAAAGAGACCATAGCAAAAATCAACAAAACCAAAAGCTGGTTCTTTGAAAGGATAAATAAAATTGACAAACCATTAGCCAGACTCATCAAGAAACAAAGGGAGAAAAATCAAATCAATAAAATTAGAAATGAAAATGGAGAGATCACAACAGACAACACAGAAATACAAAGGATCATAAGAGACTACTATCAACAATTATATGCCAATAAAATGGACAACGAGGAAGAAATGGACAAATTCTTAGAAAAGTACAACTTTCCAAAACTCGATCAGGAAGAAATAGAAAATCTTAACAGACCCATCACAAGCACGGAAATTGAAACTGTAATAAAAAATCTTCCAGCAAACAAAAGCCCAGGTCCAGACGGCTTCACAGCTGAATTCTACCAAAAATTTAGAGAAGAGCTAACACCTATCCTGCTCAAACTCTTCCAGAAAATTGCAGAGGAAGGTAAGCTTCCAAACTCATTCTATGAGGCCACCATCACCCTAATACCAAAACCTGACAAAGATCCCACAAAAAAAGAAAACTACAGGCCAATATCACTGATGAACATAGACGCAAAAATCCTTAACAAAATTCTAGCAATCAGAATCCAACAACACATTAAAAAGATCATACACCATGACCAAGTGGGCTTTATCCCAGGGATGCAAGGATTCTTCAATATCCGCAAATCAATCAATGTAATACACCACATTAACAAATTGAAAAATAAAAACCATATGATTATCTCAATAGATGCAGAGAAAGCCTTTGACAAAATTCAACATCCATTTATGATAAAAACTCTCCAGAAAGCAGGAATAGAAGGAACATACCTCAACATAATCAAAGCTATATATGACAAACCCACAGCAAACATTATCCTCAATGGTGAAAAATTGAAAGCATTTCCTCTAAAGTCAGGAACAAGACAAGGGTACCCACTTTCACCATTACTATTCAACATAGTTTTGGAAGTTTTGGCCACAGCAATCAGAGCAGAAAAAGAAATAAAAGGACTCCAAATTGGAAAAGAAGAAGTAAAGCTCTCACTGTTTGCAGATGACATGATCCTCTACATAGAAAACCCTAAAGACTCCACCAGAAAATTACTAGAACTAATCAATGACTATAGTAAAGTTGCAGGATATAAAATCAACACACAGAAATCCCTTGCATTCCTATACACTAATAATGAGAAAACAGAAAGAGAAATTAAGGAAACAATTCCATTCACCATTGCAACAGAAAGAATAAAATACTTAGGAATATATCTACCTAAAGAATCTAAAGACCTATATATAGAAAACTATAAAACACTGGTGAAAGAAATCAAAGAGGACACTAACAGATGGAGAAATATACCATGTTCATGGATTAGAAGAATCAATGTAGTGAAAATGAGTATACTACCCAAAGCAATCTATAGATTCAATGCAATCCCTATCAAGCTACCAACAGCATTCTTCACAGAGCTAGAACAAATAATTTCACAATTTGTATGGAAAAACAAAAAACCTCGAATAGCCAAAGCGATCTTGAGAAAGAAGAATGGAACTGGAGGAATCAACCTACCTGACTTCAGGCTCTACTACAAAGCCACAGTTATCAAGACAGTATGGTACTGGCACAAAGACAGAAATATTGATCAATGGAACAAAATAGAAAGCCCAGAGATAAATCCACGCACATATGGACACCTTATCTTTGACAAAGGAGGCAAGAATATACAATGGATTAAAGACAATCTCTTTTAACAAGTGGTGCTGGGAACTCTGGTCAACCACTTGTAAAAGAATGAAACTAGAACACTTTCTAACACCATACACAAAAATAAACTCAAAATGGATTAAAGATCTAAACGTAAGACCAGAAACTATAAAACTCCTAGAGGAGAACATAGGCAAAACACTCTCTGACATACATCACAGCAGGATCCTCTATGACCCACCTCCCAGAATATTGGAAATAAAAGCAAAAATAAACAAATGGGACCTAATTAACCTTAAAAGCTTCTGCACATCAAAGGAAACTATTAGCAAGGTGAAAAGACAGCCTTCAGAATGGGAGAAGATAATAGCAAATGAAGCAACTGACAAACAACTAATCTTGAGGATATACAAGCAACTCCTACAGCTCAACTCCAGAAAAATAAATGACCCAATCAAAAAATGGGCCAAAGAACTAAATAGACATTTCTCCAAAGACATACAGATGGCTAACAAACACATGAAAAGATGCTCAACATCACTCATTATCAGAGAAATGCAAATCAAAACCACTATGAGGTACCATTTCACACCAGTCAGAATGGCTGCAATCCAAAAGTCTACAAGTAATAAATGCTGGAGAGGGTGTGGAGAAAAGGGAACCCTCTTACACTGTTGGTGGGAATGCAAACTAGTACAGCCACTATGGAGAACAGTGTGGAGATTCCTTAAAAAACTGGAAATAGACATGCCTTATGATCCAGCAATCCCACTGCTGGGCATACACACTGAGAAAACCAGAAGGGAAAGAGACACGTGTACCCCAATGTTCATCGCAGCACTGTTTATAATAGCCAGGACATGGAAGCAACCTAGATGTCCATCAGCAGATGAATGGATAAGAAAGCTGTGGTACATATACACAATGGAGTACTACTCAGCCATTAAAAAGAATACATTTGAATCAGTTCTAATGAGGTGGATGAAACTGGAGCCTATTATCCAGAGTGAAGTAAGCCAGAAAGAAAAACACCAATACAGTATACTAACGCATATATATGGAATTTAGAAAGATGGTAACAATAACCCTGTGTACGAGACAGCAAAAGAGACACTGATGTATAGAACAATCTTATGGACTCTGTGGGAGAGGGAGAGGGTGGGAAGATTTGGGAGAATGGCATTGAAACATGTAAAATATCATGTATGAAATGAGTTGCCAGTCCAGGTTCGATGCACGATACTGGATGCTTGGGGCTGGTGCACTGGGACGACCCAGAGGGATGGAATGGGGAGGGAGGAGGGAGGAGGGTTCAGGATGGGGAACACATGTATACCTGTGGCGGATTCATTTTGATATTTGGCAAATCTAATACAGTTATGTAAAGTTTAAAAATAAAATAAAATTAAAAAAAAAATAAAAAATAAAAAAAAATAAAAAAGATAAGCTGATCACATTTTTTCTTGTTCTTGTGGTCAAGGAGACATCCCAGACCACATGTGAGAAGGGGTCACATGTCCTCAGGGGTCAAAGGAAGGAGAGGGGTGCCAGCCCATAATAGGTCCTGCCAACCTCCCAGAAACCCTCACTCTAGAAAATTCATCCCTCACACTAGAAAATTCATCTTGGCTGAAAGATGTGCATGCACATTGGAGAGGGCCCTGAGTCAGACCAAATATGGACATGAGCAAGATGACTGGCTGACGGGACCTCGAAAATTCCCCCATATAAGAGACCTAAGCCACTCCTATTGGGCGAAAAACTCTGAGTCCACCTGTGGATTCTTTCACATGTATGTCACTTCTAATAAACGCTTTACCTGCTTCACAATCTTTGTCTCTTTGCTGAACTCTTTTTTCAAAGCAGACAAGGACCGAGGTCCTGCTTCTAGCTGCTGTATCCCACAGGCCCCTGAGACCAAGATCATTCAAGAAACCTCCTAGGAAATAAGGCCCAGGGAGGCGAGGTGATGGGACTATCTCCTGCATTTCTTATCCCAATATCCTCCCAAAATTTATAGATTGAATATGTGAAAAATGCTGTTTCACTTAGACCATATTTGAAATTAACTGCTAGCTCTCCTGAGCTGGTAATTACTTACATTCATTGACATAAACGTTTTTGTTCTCATAAATGTGTCAAATGTTCCCCTTGCTACCATGTTTTACACTCTCATAAAGTTTTAGGACCAGACAGGCTCTTAGTAATCACCGTATCCAAACTCTTCATTCAACTAATAAAGACTTTTAAAAGTCAGATTGCAAAACCAGAGGCCATGCAGTTTGTTGCATTGGAGTCTGGCCCCCTCCCCCACGGTTTGGCACAACTTCATGACCTCACACAGCTTCTGAAATACTGCTGTGTAAGCTCTTTCTCAGAATACAGTCTGAGAGTTAAACTTAGTCCTCAGTACCAAGAATTGCAAATGCGTAGCATCTGAGTCAACGCATTTTCACTGCACACACTGAACTGAACCTAGCATATCTGGGCCACATGCTGCATGTGAAACAGAAAAAACACACCACTGCCACGAGAAAACCTCGTGCAAATAACCCGGAGCCTGGCACACAGCACACACTCAAAAGATATTTCGGGAAAGAGGAGAGGGAGAGAGAGGAAAAGAGAAGAAAGAGATGCTCTTTCCAAAGCTGCTTGCAGCTGCATTCCGACTGGCACAGGAAGGGTGTAAAATTCCTCCAGGGAAGTGAGATGCTCTTTAGGGCAAGAAAACATCTTAATGAGTTTCTCCTTTTTTTATTCGATTTTTTGTTTGCAAAAGGTGAGGCCTAATGGGCAAGGACTGAAACAAAAGGAGATAAAGAAAGCTAAATTGTTCCGCATAAAAAAAGTAAAGGGAGTGTGGGAGTTCTCTTTTGGCTGCTAGAAAAAAAGGAGGAGGAAAAAAAGGAAAATTTGAGGACCCTAAAAAGAACTTTGGGGAAGGAAGTGGATAGAGACCTGTCAGGTGACCAGAACCTCAGAAGGACTTGCATTCAGGTGCTTCCTGTACTGCAATCCTGTGATTTCACAAACCTCAGTAACAACTGCTACTCACAAGTCCCTGGCAATAGGGACAGGCTGGGGAGCAAGGTAAGGGATGTCCAAGGCAAGGATGCAGAGGAGGTACAAAGGGGGGATGGCGGTCACCAGATGAGATATTGACTGGGGGGTGTTGAAAACACAACAGCAGCATGACCATGAGGCAAGAGGCGACCAGGAGCAAGCAGACCTCCTAGAAATCACTGGAAGGCAGGGGACATCTCCTGGTTTTTCTTCAACATGTAGGATGGGGGCTCAAGTCATTCTCTCTTCCTATTGAAGGAAGATGTGACTCCAAACTGATGCAGCAGATCTGGGTGGGGACTGAGACAGTGTATTTCTGACATGCTTCTGGGGGCTGCCGATGCTGCTGGACCAGGGACCATGCTTTGAGTAGCGAGACCAGCATCCAGGAGGCTTCTGCGCCCACCAGGGAGTTTCCTGCAGGGTGGTCTCTTACCTCATACTCCTCCTTGAACCCGTAGCCCTGGCCCCTCTTCATCTGCGTGATGTGCTGGAGCAGGTCAGCCACCCGGATGGCGGGCTGGAACTGGTCCCGGGGATAGCTCATCTCCACGGGGTCGCAGGCTCGATAAGGGTGAGTCTGGATCGTGAGGGTGGGCTGCGCCAGCTCCCCGCGGCTGCCATCTGCTTCAAAGAGAAGGAGGCAGAACAGGCCATCACCTATAGGAGCTTTGTCCTCTGTCCCTCCCCCAGCTTGACAAGGGGAGGACCGAGGGAGCTAACTCAGGACGGCTGATCAGGGAACTTCAGAAAGAACAGAGATGGTGGTTTCCCTGGCCTGGTTGTAGTGGCAGGTTTAAGAAAATAAACAATCAACCAACCAGTGACACAATAACCTGCAGTCTGTTTCTACTTCAAGGGTGCATCTTTAGGGAGTAAAGCCAAGCTTCCGGGCTGGCTGTCAGCTCTGTCCGTCCTCCACACTTGTCAGGGTGGTCGTGGCCAATCCAGGCCAATCCAGAACCAGTGAGAAGCCGGCAGGCTGGATACTGGGAGCACCCTCCTGCAGCCTGCTTGGAATGTCTTGGTGGTCCCTGGAGATCAGAGCCACTTGTCTGCTTCTGGTCCATTTGACTATATCCTTGCGACCTGGTTTCTCTACCAGTTTGTTTCCTTCAGGTTGTACCCTGGAAGGAACTGCAGTCAGTCTTGGATCCACAGTAAAAAGCAGGGACCCTCACTCTCTCAGCTGCTGTCTCCAGCTATGGCATCTGCAGTGTGATCATTTTCTGCCTACTGTCTGATTTCCCCAGCAAGTAACACTCTTAATCCAGGAGTGATGCTGTACCTACCTCGCAGGTAGAGAGGCCTGAACCTCCTCCTTCAGCTACTTCTCCCAGGCCCAGGCCGTATACCTGATCTCCTTCATCACCTCTCGGTATAAGATCTATAATCTCCCCTGCTAATAATCTTTAGACGCACTGAATTGAGTTAACTGCCCTGTATTAGTTGGGCCACCCTCAAAACTGATGCCTGTTGAGGGTGGAATTTGAATTCTTCTGCTCTCCTTGTACCAGTAAAACCACATTCTTACCCTCTGAACTCCCTGCCAGCCACACACCATCAATCTTCTAGGGCCAGTGCATCTCATCCAGAACCATTCAGGCTTGGTCTATCCTCCCAGAGACATGGACAGTCTATGCCCTAGACCGCTGTGTTTGTGGTGTGCATGATGAGGACTGCCAGATTCAATGTGTCTTACCCAGATGTTTTCAGACACTGCAAGGCACCAAGGCAGACCCCACGAGGTCTATGCCACACTCATTTCCTGGGAGGTTTAGTGTGTATTTCCTCATTTTCTGCAACTTGTCTTTTCAAAATCCATGCATCTTTCAGTTTGTCTCGATGTCACAATAATCCCTCAAACACTGATTCTGTAAAAGTGAACTTTCCTCCTATGCATTGCCATGAGCAAAGCTGTTCTTTGTAAGGAAATGATGGCCAACAGAAAGATCTAGAACTTACAGGTTTCTGCACCAGGAAGAAGGGCCTAGATGTAAGCACATGATGTAAGAAGGTAAGATGTAAGCACAAGTTTCCTGGCAAGCATGAGGAAAATACAGCTTATTTTTCTCCTCTGATGTGAGGTCATAGGTAACTCATCTGCACTGGCATTGCTTCAACACAGAGCTGGCAAATGTGGGCACTGTGTCTCTTCTCCATCACACCCTTGTGATCGGGAGTTAAGGTTCACTGAGACTTCACCCTGTGCCAGGGACTCTGGCAGGCACTAGAAATGCTCCAAAGACAGGTTTCACCCTTGACAGTCTAGTACAGCGGTCCCCAAGCTCTTTGGCATGAAAGACTAGTTTTGTGGAAGACAATTTTTCCACGGATCCAGGGTAGAAGATGGATTTGGGCTGATTCAATTGCATTACATTGATTATGGCCCAGCTGATCTGCAGGAGGTGGAGCTCAGGTGGTAATGAGAGTGACGGGGAGCGGCTGTAAATAGAGAGGAAGCTTCATTCACTCGATGGCTGCTCACCCCTGCTGTACAGCCCAGTTCCTAACAGGCCATGAGCTGGTACCAATCTGTGGCCCAGGGGTTTGGAACCCCTGTAAGGTGGACAGACAAGGAGACCCATTGGAAGCACGAGAAGAGACGTGGGAAAAGCCAAGCACATCTATGTAAGAGCAAGGAGGCTGGGATGGAGCAGAAGTGGAGGGTGGAGAGGTGATGGGGGCAAAGTTGTAAGAGATGGTGTGAGGTAGGCCTAGAGAGGTGTGAATGTCTACAAACCTTCAAACCAGTAGGAAGGATTTTAAGAAGATGCCTTCTTTTTAAAGACACATTATGTCTTGTAGCTCAGTGATAAAGAATCAGGCTGTCAATGCAGGAGACATAAGAGATGTGAGTTCAATCCCTGGGTTGGGAAGATCCCCTGGAGGAGGGCATGGCAACCCACTCCAGAATTCTGGCCTGGAGAATCCCCATGGACAGAGGAGCTTGGCGGGCTATAGTCCATAGGGTCGCAAAGAGTCGGACATGATGGAAGTGACTTAGCACATACGCCTTGTTGGTATCCCAGCTGCCGTGGATATGTGGCATCCTTCTGGTGAATATCACCCATGGGGCTGGAGAAGAAAGGAACACCTGGGTTTGCTTCTCCAGATGCTGTACTTCATGGTTTCCCAGGACAGGATGAATCAGAGTCAGTGCCTGGAGCCCTGGGAGTGTCTCCTACCTAAGCCACCATCATATACGGGGACAGATATCTTCAGAGACCCATGGGCCTGAGTGGCCTGGGAGACCAGCTGCCTGGCAGAGATAGGCTTCTTAGGATCAAGCACCTGATGAGTTTTGTGAGATGCCAAGTGTTTCCAAAACCAAACAGCTACCAATATGGATGTTTTCCTCTAGACACATTGCTAGACAGACTGTAAACTCAGTGTCAGCAAAACCAACGCTGGAATGGAAAATAAATGTGTCTGAAATTTAGCAACTTGTATTGCTGTAACATTTGTAATGATGTCAGTGCTGGTGCTAATGATGCTGTGAAGACTCAGAACCAAGGGACTTTCAAGGTTTATTAATTCAACTAGTTGGACTCCCTTTTCCAATGTATCTTACTTCACCTATTCCCTTATTAACCTCTGATAATGCAGAAGTGATGCCTTTTATCACACCCCATTTCACCAGACGCACTATACTTAATTTTCCATCATTAGGTTTAATGAAAACCCAATTTCACAACTCACTTCTCTCAGGAACCTACAAGTAATGCTACGTTTTTATCAGCCCCAATTAAAAAGCGTTATGATGTTCCTATTCGAGAGGGAGCCTTAAAACTAATGTGCGATTCTGTTGCTAATTCAACAAGGGCGCTGGAATCCACATGCTGCTCATAAAATGCAACTCGAACCAGCTGGCCCAGGGAGAGAACAGTTTTCATTCTTCTCCTCATCAGACCCTTTCATGCCATTTCAACTTCTCATTTATGGGTCTTGCATGTTTATTTATCACATAATAATATTTTGGATTTCTTCTGTACTTTTTTCTATAGCTGTTGTCTAGGGCTTGAATTCCCTCCCCACCCCCGACCACCTCAACGAGTCTCGCTGCTGCCTATGAGGCACTTGCATGGCGAGCAGAGGGCTTATGGTGACGTGTATGAGCTGCCGGGTTACCACACTCCCTCTGATTTCCTCTTTCCTGTCTCTTCTTCCTTGGCAACCTGGCTTTGACCTTCTCTTTCTTTTTTATTCTGCTTCCAGTCATTACAGATCTTCCGCTAATGTCAGCTACATATTTCTAATCACTTGCTAGGAATAGCCACTCCAACCAGCTAACAAATATGAACTGAGTACCTACATTGTACAAAGCACAGTGTGAGATACAAGTACAGACAGGAGGGTGGAGGAAAGCGTGTTCAGAGGAGGAGGAGCTGCCACTTGTAGGAGAGAGGTGCGTAAACACTTCTGACAAAAGTGAGAGGGGATGGGCTCTGGGAGGTGGAAGGTAACATGCTACAGAGTCAGGCTCCGTGGAAACATTCCTCAAGCTTTAAGCAGCACACTCCATTTCTGTGGAAATATTCCTCAAGCTTTAAGCAGCACACTCTGTTTCTGTGGATTTTGCTGTCACTGTGTACAACCTGTATCAGCTCTGTCCATTTCCATGGTGATGGAAATAGTCTGTATCTCTGCTGTGCAATATGGTAGCCACTTATCAAATGTGACTACTGAGCATGGGAAATGCAGCTAATGTGATGGGCAAACTGTATTTCACATTTTGCTTAATTTTAATTCACTTAAATTTAAAATCCCACATGTGGCTTATAGCTCCTGGACTGGGAACCGCAGATCTAGAGAAAGATACAGGAAGAGGGAGAACATTCTGGAGTTACATAGAAGGGTAAAGAGGTCCAATGGAAATACAGCATGGGCCACGTATGTAATTTAAATTGCTTTCCTTATAGCAACATTAAATAAGGTAAAAAAACAACAAGTGAAGTTCAGTAAGAAATTTTGTTGAATCCAATGCATCAAAATGACATTTCAATGCAAAACTGGTATAAAAGTATTAATGATATATTTGACGTTCTTTACTCATACTAAGGCTTTGAAATCCAAAGTGTATCTTATAAAGCGTTTCAACTCAGCCGTATTTCTAGTGCTCAACAACACATATGGTCAGTGGCCACAGTACTGGACAGGGCAGGTATATACACAGACATCCAGAGTCAAATCAAGTTCCAAAGAGAGACGACTTAGAGCTAGAGTGAACTCCAAAAGGCACCTACCCATACAGCTCTAGCAGAGCACTGTCCAGTGGAATGTCATATAAGGATGAACGTGCTCTATATCTGCACATTCAATATGGCAGCCACTTCCTGCATTGGTAGATGGATTCTTTACCACTGGTCGTGCGACCTAGGAAGCCCCTATGACTAACACGCACCTCAAATATGGCTAATGTGACTGAAGAGCTGAATTTTTAACTTAATTTCAATTAATTTAAATGTAAATAGCCACCTGTGGCCAGGGGCAACTTCATTGAATAGTGCATATCTATATAGTTATGCCTTCAAAATTTTTCTTTAAATCAACTTTGAATCAGTTTTACTTTATCTCATTATGAATGATAGTGAAATATAAAATCATAGGCATAATATGCTACTTTTGACTTAAACTAGGATAGGGGCTTCCTTTGTGGCTCAGCTGGTAAAGAATCTGCCTGCAATGCAGGAGACCCAGGTTCAATCCCTGGGTCGGAGAGATCCCCTGAAGAAGGGAATGGCAACCTACTCTAGTATTCTTGCCTGGAGAATTCCAGGGACTGTATAGTCCATGGGGTTGCAAAGAGTTGGACAAGACTGAGAGACTTTCACTTCACTTCACTTCAAGTGACTAAACAGGATAGGTGTGCATAGATTTGTGACCTTCGAGAAAGTGTATGTTCACACCACACCCCCATCTCATATCTCCCTCGGGAATGTGTTCTTACCCAATGTAATGGCAGACAGAATTACCTTGTCTCCCAGTCTTAAATCTGACCAACTGTCTTGTAAAACTAATAGTAAATGCAGTGCTACCTCACTGTGCCACATTCTAAACAGCTGAAATGGTCATTATATAGTTGGCAACTGACACTTCTATACTTTGTTATTGAGGTAATAACACTGGCTCAAAGGACAGAAACATTTCATCTTTTCCTATTTTCTTTCCTGGGCTCAGAGAATCTAGTAAGCCAATACAGGGATCATGCATCTCCAAGTCCTTCCTCTTCCTCAGTCCCTTTTATTGGCAAAGACAAAAGAAGGTGGGACTTCCCTGATGGTTCAGTGGTTAAGAATCTGCCTTGCAATGGCAGGGATGCAAGATTGATCCCTGGTTGGGGAGCTAACATCCCACATGGCTTAAGACCTGGCACAGCCAAAAAAAAAAAAATTACAGACAAAAGAGGGTAGATAAACACCTCTGTACCCCAGAATGCAAATTCAGTATTAAGAAAAAAAAAAGCTGTCATGGGAAGAGTCGTAATGTGCTTCTGGATTCCTTTGCTTAAAGAAATCAATCTTTCTCTTCGTGGGGAGAGGATGAATTTCTTCTTCCATAGCTCTCATGAGATGGAAGGATGGTGGAAGACACATCACACAGAAGAGAGAACTGTGGACATGCATTACTTCTTCTGCTTCAGCCACAAGAAGAGGATTCCGATCGGCTGAACAGCAAAAGCGACAGTAACTGCCTTCTCTGCTTATTCGCAAACACTGGTCCTGGAGAGACCGCTTCTCCTTCAGAGTTAAGAAAACAGAAACAAAACAGCACAGAGTCTTAGAAAAACCCACGATGTGAAAAAGAAGAAAAATAACACTCTGGATGCTGAGAAAAATAACGTTTTCAAGAGAAAAGAGTACTCTGTGGTGACTACTGACTCAACAGTCATCCCCCAAAATCTTCCTTTCTGGCAGAACTTCCAAATAAGCTTGGGTGCCCACACACTTTCCATGTGACTCAGAGAAGGATGGCCCTACTCCAAGACCCAGGGGCAAATCCTGATTTCCTTAAGCCATTTGGGTGTTTCTATCATCTCTGCCAACTCTCGAACATTTTCAGTGAGTAGGAGGGATGTTCTATTAGGGGAGTTCTACTTTCTTCTAGGGAAGATGTCCTTGCTTCTAAGAAGGATACTCCAGCAACTTCCGTCTCCTATTGGACACTACCATGCGTGGGCTTGATGCTTGGAACTGCTAAAGCAGTCTGACCTCCTAGAGGGGATCCAGGCTGAGGACGGTGCCAATATGAGATGGCAAAGTGGAGAACCTGAAAGGAACTGGAGCCTTAATGGCATTCTTGTTCATATCATTCCACCAAGCCATGGAACCTCCTCTAAGTCCTGACTCCCTCTTTTGTAAGATAGTACATTAACCTACTGTTTAAGCCCATTTGGTTTTTTTCTGTAACTTACACAATAGAAAATAGAAAGGCATTTGAGTTGGTATGGAATTCAAGAAAACATGGAAAAATAAAGGTAGTAAAAGATTAACTATGAGGACAGATGTTTCAAAATATGGATTGAGCAAGGCCAAGAAAGATGAAACCAAAACGTATTAACAAAACCAGAATGGACACTGGAATCTGTATTGAGAATAAGCAACAGGCAGACACTGGGAAGAATTAGAGAACTCTGCAGTGAATATACAAGGGAATGAGAACAGCAAGGCTCCTGTTTTCCGGGTATCTATCATCTGCTCATGTGTGTTCATGTGTGAAGGCACCAAAAAGACATTTTCAGAGAAAAGAAAACAGACGCATAAAGGCAGATAATTGCTGTTATCAAAGAAGAGAACAGAAGACATGAAATAGATGTGATAATAAAGGATACAATGTAAAAACAGCTCTTTGGCAGAATAAACCCCCCAAATTTTCAAATGTAAAGAGCTCTCCATTGTACTACTTAAAAATAGAACAAATCTCTTGATAATATTATTAAACATTATTGATGTGCAAAAACGCAGATAAACATCTAGGCTGGAAGAAAAGGCTATCTATAAAGAAAAAGAAAAAATGCAAACCATATTTTTTGTTGCCTAAATTTAAATGCCCAAAATCATGGGAATAAAATTGTTGAGGGAAAAATGCTGTGACTCCCAAATCATACAGTGATAAAGTTGTTTTTCATTTATGAGGCTACAGAAAGATGTTCCCTGATGCACAAAGACTCAGGAATTATACTGGCTCTGATTCTTTTCTAGAGGTGTGGGGAGGTAAGGGGAAAAAAAGGAAAAAAATCTTTTAGGTAAAAAAATAAAAAACGCGAAAGATTGGAGGGAATCATGTTATAAAAGAACCAATTTGTTATACAACAAAATCAGTTAAACAGAGATATGAGTATGAAAACCAAAATAAATGTGAGTTGAAACAGAATGAACTGTAAAAAAGAATTCTTAAAGAGAAACGATGTAAAAACAGCTAAACTAAAAATACTGGATTAACTTCTGAAATGTTACTAAGGAAAACCGGGAAATGGTGACTGATGAATCACTAGAAAAGGTATATATATTAACTTCTTTACCTTTTGCAGTGGACAGCCAATATATACTATTTTAATCTTGTTCTTAAGTGAAGGATCTAATTTTAAGCACATGTATGCATATCTGTGTCAATGTTTGTGTGTGTGTGTGTGTGTGTGAACACCCTTAAGTTAAAGGTTTCAATTAGTAGAATAAAAGGAAGAGTATATACCAGGGAGCTCTGTTCAATGTTACGTGGCAGTCTGGATGGGAAGGGAGTTTGGGGGAGAATGGATACCCGTATATGTATGGCTGAGTTCCTTTGCTGTTTACCTGAAACTATTACAATACTGTTAATAAGCTATATGCCAATACAAAATAAAAACCAAACAATAAAAAGAAGGGTGTACAGCTTTCAGATAGAGACAACAGACAATGGAAGCTCTGGACCCAATCACACCTGTGTCTAGTTCCACATGTGTTCTCTGTGTGTGAGACAGCAACTGCAAATCTAGCAGTCAGCATACAAAATCTTGCAATATCACAGAAAATCTTCCTGTCCTGAAAAGCACATGAGAACCACCCTATAGGACTGTTTTCATAATCCAAGACATGTTAATTCCCACAGAACAAAATCGCCTCCACTAAAGATGAATTCAAAGTGGAAAAATAAAAGACAAAGAATGACAAGCCGTGTGAGGAAGCTTATCCCCACGAGAGAAAGTCAGAAGACATGATACACAAAGAGATATGCCTACCAAGAATTGAAAATAATAAAACTGTCTAAGAGACAATAAAATAAATACACTTAGACTGATTAAGGAGAAAATGGAAGGATCATGAACCACAGCTTAAGGCAACACATCATGGGAAAAAGATGGGTGGCTTTGCACAATACAAATCTAACTTCTAGAGATGAAAAATACAGTTAGTGAAAGTAGTAAGTAAATAAATACAAGAACAGATGTTAATGGGACATAATGGAAGTTAAGGACACAACAGAGAAGCTGAAGAAATATAAAAGGTGGCTCTTTCCTTTGAAAACACCGATAAATTAGACAAGCCTCTGCCAAAAATGATTAAGCGAAAACGACACACATAAAACCACTTTACAATCATCAGAAACGGGTGGAACACTTTTATCACACACTTGGTCTGGCAAGCAGCAAAGTGTCTCTCGGTGATACCCTGTGATCTATGAGAGCCCCACAAACTGGGGCTCCATCTTTCCTGATGCTCCTCCAGTCCACGGGTCTACAGGGTTTCCATGCATGGTCATGCACTCTGTGCACTGCTTGATTTTAGACAGAGCCATTCAAGTAATAGCCTTGTTCTTATGACTGCTGCTGAAGCTAAGCTCCAAAACTTTGGCCACTTGATGCCAAGAGCTGACCCATGGGAAAAGACCCTGATGCTGGGAAAGACTGAGGGCAGGAGGAGAAGGGGATGACAGAGGGTGAGACGGTTGGATGGCATCACTGATTCAATGGACATGAGTTTGAACAAATTCCAGGAGATGGTGGATAGGGAAGCCTGGCATGCTGCAGCCCATGGGGTTGTAAAGAGTTGGGCAGGACTTAGCGACTGAACAAAAACGACAACAATCAGTCTTTAGCTGTTCAAGTGACCAGTGGTGGGGATCATTATTTTTACTTTGGGTAAATCATAGAATGAAAAGGTTCACCCATGTGGTCTCTGGGGAAAGAATAAGTGAATTATTAGTCTGTGGCTTAGGGACCTAAGAGCTGAGCCAGAGTTAGGAAGGGAGACCTCTGTTTAGAGTCTCTCCTGTGGGTCAGGAGTGAACTGGGCCCTCATGAGGGGTTTTGTACGTGTGTGCACATGTGCACATGTGTGTATGTGTGTGTGCGCGTGAGCAAGACTCAGCAAACACATGAGTGTCCCCTCACCTCTGCTCCAGTCAGAGGGAAATGTTTTTGTTTTTGTTTTATCTGTTTTATAAAACTTATTTCTAGGTATGGTTGTGTTTGAAGAAAGGATTTCACTATTAAAAAGAAACTATGAAAGTCATTCTTTTTTTTCCCCCATTTTGTCACAATTGCATGAAAATCAGTGGGAAAATGTCAAAACAGCAAAAGTGCTGATATCAGCCAGGGTTCACAGAGTAGGTTTTATGAACTTAATTCAAACAAAAATGCAGATTGCTTGCTGTGCCAGAAGCAAAAGACCTGTAGCAACAAGAGGATGCTTTTTGGTCTTAACTGCTCAGTGAGCAAACTAGGATATGAGAGGAACACCGCCGTGGGGCTGTGTGGGGTCTTGCAAATGTCCTGCCGAACCAGAAAGGAGAAAGGGTGTCACTCTGGACTTTTAACGTGTTTCAGCTCATTGGAAACACAAACTCTTTTTTCATCATACCTAAAGAGAAAGTCACTCAGTTATGTCTGACTCTGCGACCCCATGGACTATAGCAGTCCATGATATTCTCCAGACCAGAATACTGGAGTGGTAATTGGGATCTTCCCAACCCAGGGATTGAACCCAGGTCTCCTGCATTGCAAGTGGATTCTTTACCAGTTGAGCCACCAGGGAAGCCCAAGAATACTGGAGTGAGTAGCTTATCTCTTCTTCAGTGGATCTTCCTGACTCAGGAATTTAACCAGGGTTTCCTGCATTACAAGTGGATTTTTTACCAGCTGAGCTTACCAGGGAAGCCCAAGTCCAGTATTTAATTACTGCATATTCACCATCCACTTTTACTTTCAGAGGCACTTAAGTTTTGGTATATGTGCCTAAAAAACCTTTGTAAACAGATGATACAGCACGGTACACATTTGGCTGGTAAGAAATGGCTTCCTGTGAAGTGTACACTTAGCAGATGAGAACGAAGTATGTTAAGAAGAAAATGTGCGTTTCCTCAATGTTGAAATAACATTGTGACATAACCAATGTGAGGTTATTTAATACCATCAGCAGAAGGTTCTGTATATGGTTGGTCATGTCAATATATAATAGATAGAATATTCCAAAGAACATAGAACATGTCCTGCTTAGTAAGTTACTTGAACCAGAAATAATAAAGAAAAGTAAATTGTATGGTTTTGATGTTATTGCAAGCAGGAAAGAGGGATTCTGCGGTGGCTATTGAGAGAGGTTCATACAGGGGGGATGACAGACTGTGTGGTGGAAGGGTGAGTTTATCTAAGGCTGAAGGCTGCAGCATTGCTGTGACTCCAGCTTGGGTGGGACATTACGGTGTTTCTCTCTAGCTCGAGAGTTGTGCTCACACTATAAATAAGCAGCTGAACATCTTGTGTTCTGTATCTTTCCTTGCATTCCAAGACCCTCATCTTCACAGGAAGGTGTTTGATGGAGAGAAAAAAAGGTAAATAATGCATCACACTGAAAACATCGGCTTGTCTTATTTCCTCTCTTTCATTCATCAAAATCATCATAAGACAAAGCTATGCAAAATACTTGCCGAGTAATACTTAGCCAAACTAGAAAAACTCAATTTTGTCAGGTTTTACAATCTTCAGCCTGACAGGTGACTCTGTCTTTTGTTGATGTATAAGAAAGAGAAAATGAAATGACTAAACTTGTCTGGGAGAGGAAATTTACATGTGCAACAGCTGTTTGAAACAAGTTTGCCATTATCCTGGGTGGAAAGGTGCCTGATTTCTCCATTTCAAACCATGCCCCTGGATTCTTAAGCAGTGTGTGTGGATATAATAAGGTATAGGGACAACTGAACACAAATAGAGGGGAAGCAGCGCAGTTGTGGCGTTACAAGACTGACCATCCTGGTTTTGCCACTAAATTGTCTTGCATAATGACTTTCACCTTTCTGGATCTTAGCTTTAAAATTATGGGGTTAAATTAGACCACTGCTTCCCAGATTTTAATATACATGCCAGAGAGTAAAAATGCATATTCTAATTCAGTGACCCAAGAACTGCTCTTGTAACAAGCTCCCCAGTGATGGTGATGCTGTTGGTTCATGGATCTGTGCTTTGAGTAGTAAGAGATTAGATGGTTTCTAAGGGAACTTCCAGTTAAGAAATACAATTGGTTCATTAATGGTCCTAGAGATACTCAAAAAAGCAAGCACTGTCCTTTCTGCTTTTAGTGAATGAATGAAGTAGTACAGCTTAGTGTTGTTCAAAACCAACTAGACAAAAACATTCAAGCAACCAAAGCTGATGGCCTTTACTCTGGGAAGGACAGATACCTAACATTCTCATAAGAATAAAGCTGAGTGTGCCCATCAAGGGTTAGCATGGCAGATGCTCAGTTGAATTATACAATCTGCTCACTGGAAAGGGAATCTATTTTGTGTTATGTAGGGGATCTCAAATCTCGATGTTACCTAAGAGTCACTCAGGAAACATGTTAAATACAGACTTCTTCTTTAGACCCAAGGATTTAGTAGCTTTAGTTTGGGGCCAGTCATGTTTGGGAACTACATATGCAATCATTTAATGCAGGTTGGGCAGTGACTGATGTTACAAAGGGAAATTTTGACTCAATTCCTGATTAAAACATAGTAAAGAAGATCAGTCCTACAAGCTTGCTGCTCACAAGCTTCTCCAGAATTCTAGTGGCTTCTTCTCATGGTAATAACAGTGTGCAGGTCACAAGGGAATCACTGTTATAGAGAAACTGCCTTGGAGTAGTAGCACTTATCAGATGTCAAAGCTTTAAGGACTCCTGACAGTTGCAGTGAGAGGTCTTTACAGTTCCTATAGAAATACATCAGAAGAACCAAGGCTAAATCCCGGCTCTACTACTTATGAACCAAAAAGTTTTTGGTAAATTCTTATAACATCTCACATGTTAAGTCATGTAATAATTATCTATTATGCATGTTTACCCAGTCATTTATCTGTGTTCGACTCTTTGAGACCCTGTGGACTGTAGCCCGCCAGGCTCCTTTGTCCATGAGATTTTTCAGGCAAGAATACTGGAACGGGTTGCTATTTCCTTCTCCAGGGGATCTTCCCAACCCAGGGAGCGAACCTGCATCTCCTGCATTAGCAGGTCGATTCTTTACCACTGAGCCACCTGGGAAGCTATTATCACTACATTACAAACCACTCCCAAACTCAGCAACTTAAAACAACAAACACCTACTCATAGTTTCTGTCGGTCAGAAATCTGAGTGCAGCTTTCATGGGTACCTCTGGCTCTAGGTCTTTCATGAAGCTGTATTCCAGCTGCCCGGTGTGACTATGGTTGCATCTGAAGACTCATTTGAGGGGAAGAATCTGATTTCAAGTTCGCCCATGTGGTTGCAAGCAGATTCACTTTCTCATGGGTTACTGGAGTAAGGTCCTCAGTTCCATGCCCAGTGGGTCTCTCCGTAGGGCAACTCACAACCAGGCAGCTGATTTCCCACAGAGCAAGTGAGAGAGAGAAAGCGAGCAGACTAGACTAGAAGGAAGCCCCCGTCTTTTTATAATCTAATCTTGAAAGTGACATGTCAATACTTTGTTACATTCTATTCATTAGAAGTCAGTCAGTAACACAGTCTGTGTTCAATGGAAGGGATAATACCAGGATATATGAAAGCAGGCAGGAATCATTGCGGTCATCTGAGAGACTGCCACATACAAACCCCAACGTCACTCTATAGTGGTTTTGTGAGAGCCCAAAGGAATCATGTCAGTACAAGAGCATTTACATGTGTTACAGCAATATACACATGTAAGATACATATTATAACAATTTATTTCAAGGGGTCCAATCAAAATTCTCCAGCTACTTTTATTTAGCTTTCATTAACAGTCAGTTAATGAAAGTCCTTTAATTCATAAGTGGTTCTAAACTATTCTCTCTACACATTTCTCCAACACCTGGATACTTCAAGGGAAATAAATGATTTAATGTTCCTTATAACATAAATTGCCACTGACAACAATATTTAATCATTAAAGAGTTAACAGTGCACTCTGAATTGCATTACCCAGATAAAACATTCACTCCCTAAGTAAATGAATTAGCCACATAATTGACAGTCGATTCCAGTAATAAAACACTAATTAAGTGATTCTGCTAAGTAAAAAGTTCAATGCAATGAATTTGCTAAACAATGGTCTAACAAATTTTCACACTAAATAAATGACTTGAAATGGTGACTAAATGCTCACCATGTGTGGGGTCATTTGCAAAAGCAACGGTGCTTTTAGAAAACAATGACAGAAGTGACTGTGAAGCTAACCCCCTTAACAACATTACACTGGGCTCCTTGCCAAGCAGGGACCTAGTGAATATGTCTGACTGAGGTGGAGGTATGAGACTGGGGGGTGGGGAGGGGAGGAAAATCACCATGGTCATAGCATGAGTGACTAGGTTAAAAGAGAATTTGCAAAGTCCAGTATAGCCAGACTGGAGTCATAGCAGAAGTGAGAATGGGAAAGTGGAGGAAGGCTTCAATGCCAGACCTTACTGGGCTAATGAAGGTCAGACTCAGTACCAGAGAGACCTGGAAAGCAGTGGCTTCATAGGTACAAGGATCCTTGTCCTCTGGAAGCATGTTGGATTAACTCATTTACTATGATGTCTTCTGAAAGATCTGGATTGAGATAAGTCTATGGTTTTTGTGGGCCCCATTAGCTTGGACTTTCAACTTCTCTCCAACAAAGAACAGTGTACATTGCTCATCATTAAAACCTTGTTCTCTGGACCCTTTGTTGACAAAGGTCCGTATAGTCAAAGCTATGGTTTTTCCAGTAGTCATATATGGATGTGAGAGTTGCACCATAAAGCAGGTAAAGAACTGATGCTTTCCAATTGTGGTGCTGGAGAAGACTCTTGGGAGTCCCTTGAACTGCAGGAGATCACATCAGTCAATCCTAAAGGAAATCAACCTTGACTACTCAGGACTGATGCTGAAGCTCCAGTACTTTGGCTATGTGATGTGAAGAGCTGTGTCATTGGAAAAGACCTCGATGCTGGGAAAAATTGAGGGCACGAGGAGACGGGGTAGACAGAAGATAAGAGGGTTGAATAGCATCACTGATCCAATGGACGTGAGTTTGAGCAAACTCTGGGAGATAGTGGAGCCTGGCATGCTGCAGTCCAAGGGGTTGCAAAGAGTCAGACACGACTTAGTGAGTGAACAACAGCAACAACAACTCTGAACCTTTGCAGCTAGAATAGGGTCTTCCTTTTCCTTAAAAACAACAGGCACACTCTTGCCTTGGGAACCTCCAACAGGAACACTTCTGGCATTCTGTCTTCTTCAAGTCTTTGATCAAATATGATCTTCTGTAAAGCTGCAATGCTCCCCACTTATAACTCCAAACACCACTTATCTTATTCCATCTTTTTTTCATAGCACTTGTCAGTTTCTACAATGCCATATAATTCACTTATCTTTTTACTGTCCATTCTATACTTCTTGTCTCTCTCTTTCTACTCCCCACCACCAATATCTTGCTAGCTTTATGAGGACAAGGAACTCTTCCCTACTTCATTCACTCATGGGGTATGAGAGCCTGAAATGTGTCTAGCACATAGCAGGCGCTCAGCAAACACTGTTTAATGAATGCATGCAGGAGGGTTCTCACTATGTTCTAGCCACTGAAGACAGCAATGCTAAAGACGTCATCAGAACATGCCACCTCCCCAGTGGCCTCAGAAGTGTCTGCATTATCTCACAGTATTTGGGAGGGAGTACCTTATAGTAGTTGAATCATATGTAAAAGAAATATTAGGTTTGAATCCCTGATTCTTACTACATATGTGACCTTGAACAAGTTACACTTTAATATTTCTAAACCTCAGTCTCTATAGTTGTGAAAGAAGCCTGCTGCCAATAATAACTGTCAGTTCAGATACTGTCAGAATCAAAGGATATAACACATCACAACATCCTGCATAGCCCCTGGTACACAGTTAGGACCAAATAAATGTTAGTTTCTTCTGCTTTCTTCTTTAAAGACAATGAGGCACATTCCTTAAATATAAGAGTAAATTGACTTTTTAGATTTTCCCAGATATCCACAAGTGAATAAACAGTGACTGGGAAAAAAGGTGAAGGAGGAAAAAAAAAAAAAAAAGAAGCACAGAGGCCTCTGGAGGAGACAGGAGAGGTCACAAGGGTAGGGGTAGCAGGAGCCACAAAGCAGTTCTGAAGAATGTTCCTTCTGTCTTCCAGGCCTCCACTGGATGATGGAATCCAAGGATGCCATTACTGGTGATGAGGTCTTTAGAATTAATGATGAAGACACTAGGTATCTGTATGTCCCCTCCCTCTATGGTGGATTCATGTTGATGTAAGGCAGAAACCAACATAAAATGACAAAGCAATCATCTCCAATTAAAAATAAGTAAATTAAAACACACACACACACACACACACACACACATCATGAGGACAAAGATACTAGGATCAGGACTTCCTAAGAAATAGAGTTGCAAAGAGCACCCCATCCACCTTTCCCAGACTAGTGCAATGGTCTCCTCCCATCTCCCCACCTCTACCATGGAATCAAACCGTAAGAGCAACCTTAGTCATCTCCATGCCTGCAGGACCTCGTTTTTCATGCAATGGACAAGAATACCCAGTCGAATACAGCATAGTTAAAAGCGAATTGTTGTGATCCATCTTGATCGCAAAATTAACATACTGATTCATTCAACAAATACTCATCAAGCATCTGCCATATATCAGGCTCCTAATGCTAGTCTCCAGGGTTACAGCGCTAGCCAATACAGAAGTGGTCTCTGTAGTCTGGAGCTTACAAATTAGCAAAGAATCAAACAACAAAACCTCTTAAATAAATATTTGAATGCATCACACTTGTAATAAGGGGTACTAGAAAAAATGGTCATTGTTTAGAGATTGGGGAGCCCTCTAAAAGATGGCAGAGAATCATCTAAATTATTTATAAGGGTAAACAATGAATGATAGAAAGAATGTTGTAGGAGGGGGAATGGAATTGTGGAAGCCACGCTGTTGAGAAAATACTTAGTGTTTCCCAAGAATAGAAGGAAAGCCAATAAGATGGAACTATACTGAGGAGTCAAGAGAAGTGAGAGATAAGACCAAAGATGTAGACAGGAATCAGATCATTCTGATTCTTACAGGCCATCAGTTCAGCTGCTCAGTTGTGTCTGACTCTTTGCAACCCCATGGACAGCAACACGCCAGACTTCCCTGTCCATCACCAGCTCCCAGGAGCTTGATCAAACTCATGTCCATTGAGTTGGTGATGCCATCCAACTATCTCATCCTCTATCATCCCCTTCTCGTCCTGCCCTCAATCTTTCCCAGCATCAGGGTCTTTTCCAATGAGTCAGTTCTTTGCATCAGAGTGGCGAAAGTATTGAAGTTTCAGCTTTAGCATCAGCGATGAGATGCATTTTAACTACATTTTGAGAGCAAGAGGGAGCCAACGATAGATTTTTAGATGGACAGTGGCATGGTGAGACTTTTTATTTTTACATTGCAGAACAGGCTTGGCAAGTAGCTATTTTATAAGTAAAACATATTAACAACATTGAACTACTAGGTAAACCTCTGCTGAAGGGTCAATTTGCAAGGAGAGTGCGGGGACAGTGAAAGAAGGGTTATTAATAAGAGTGCCCAGGGACCAGCTTTACAAGTACATGCATTTGCTAGAGCACAGCTGGCTGAACACTCACTGGAGGACCACACACGTCTTCACTGTAGCATAAGCAGAAGTGACTCTGCTAGTGTGGAAGGACTCGCTTACTTTCTGATCCTCTGTCACATCTATAGATCAGAGGGAATTTCAGTCAACTCAGATCAAAGACCCTGAAGATGAAAGGGGTGTTCACCTTGGAAAAACTGAACTGGCCCAATGAGACATTAACTGAATAAGGATACTAATTTCAAAAATCAAACATGTCCAAGTATTTTCAGGCACCAAATGATCAAAATATTGACTGAAAAAGAAAATATAGAGCAAGGATGGAAATTTAATCAATACTGCTAGGCTTAAAAACAGTCCCAAGAATGGAATGTTCTAGGACAGCCTCTATCACCTGCTTCATTACAAAGAGTTGGCCACACCAATCTGTTTGTAGTGACTATTAATTCTGTAAACAGGTATGTGTGTATGCGTGGGTGCGGATGTATGTGTAAAACAAAATGTCCATGTGCACCAGAGTTTTGTGCTAAGTCACTTTCCTTGAATCTGATATATACAGACACAGTATTTACTTTTTGTTAGTCCTATTAACTCCCAGCCCAGTCCAATACATTGTCCTCACTATTACTAGGATGCTCTGTTTGAAACTGGACTCAATTCTGCTTCTCCACATCTCAAAATCTGTGCAAGCTCCTTGCAGAAAACATTACAAATTCCAAACTCTCTAGTTTTTCACAGTCTTTAAGATACAGTCCTTGATTACCTTTCTAGGTTCATTTCCCACCATGTAACCCCAGGGAGTTAATAAGCCAAATACTCCAGGGATGGCAAACCACGCATGATTACAAGTCCTAGGGAAAGGACTTCCTGAGAAAGGGATCAGGCTCAGCCTGATTTCAAGGAGAAACAGCACCCTGGACAAAGACACCAACATCCGTCTCTTGTCATTCACGTTCTCAAGTTCTAGGGAAGAGTTAATTTTATTGATGTCTTTTGGACTCTGTCTTTTAGGGAATACATTTATACTCACAAGAAATTGTGCATGAGAGCAAAAGCTCTTTAAAGATTCTGAAGATCTTTAGAGACCTTGACAACCAGGTGCTAGTAATGGAAGAGTTATCACTGCAGCCTAAGTGGAAACTGGGGATGTGGAAAGTATTGCTACTCCTAGTCCTCATTTTATCAGCCAAGTAGACCTCGCACACCTTTGTGTCCAGGTACATATATTCTCTTTTAGGATGTAGTTTATCTCCAAGATGACCACCATTCATTCCTTCCCTTCTTTAGGCATGTGCCATTTCCCCTATGGACAGGTGGAACCTGCTTCTGTACTGCTCACGTGTGGCTAATTTTAACACTAATATGGAGCAGAAATAATGCTGGCCAGTTCTCAACCTAGTTTTAAGAGGACTGGCATTCCTCCTGGCTTTCTCGGAACACTTGCTCTGGGGGAAGTCAACCATCTTGCAGTAAGTCTGACTACCATGAATTGGCCATGCTACAAAGAAGACCAAGTTGGATGCATAGAGAGAGGAGCCAGCCATCCCCAGATGTTCTAGTCATTTCAACCAAGGGGTCAGACATGCAAATAAAGGAGCCATTTGGGCTCATCCCCAGCAGATGCCACTTGAGGAGGAAGTGAAGACCCAGACATACGGCCCTTGGAGAGTCATCCCCATTATTTCCAGCCATTCAAGTCATTCCATCTGAGTCTGCTCATTTTCAAGATATTTCTATTGGTCCCTGCCCCAACTCCTGGACCATAGAATTAAGAGCAAAAATATAATGGTGGTTGTTTTATGCCATTAAGTGTTGACATGATGTCTCATAACAAAGCACAGACCGCAATAACACGCTTCTTTTTTGCCTTGACAACCTCTGATTGCTTATTCTTTAAGATTCATCTCCTTCCTAAGACTTTCCTGGATCATCTTGAAGCATTCCAAGAAGCCTAATCCCAGATCCCACTGATACTCTATCAGCTCATTTTGGCTTCTACTCATCTGAAAAACCAACACAGTTGAAATTTCTTCCTTTTTACTTAGCAAGTGAGTTTCAGTAACTAATGAAACATCTCAGCTCCCAAGACAAATCACGTGAAGAAGCCAGATCTCCTGGACTATAGAGACTGGATCCATGTAACGGATGCCCATCGTCTCCCAGAACATTCCCAGATAACTGGTGTTCTCATGGCTACCTGTGAGGCCATCCAGCCAGTGGATAGGCACCATCTGTTATACCTGCCTCCTGACTTTTCTTCCACTGACAGAGCCATATAGAAGCCTTTCCGAGTCTCTGCCTCTATTTGTGTATAGTCTGAAGACCACTGGCTGTTATCCTTCCCTTTTCCTATGAATAGAGGAATGATTGGATCACATTACCAGACCAGCCGACAGTTGACTATTGTGGATATTCTGAGTAGCAGCTCCCAATTTTGCAGAAAAGGGACTTGAAAAATTCCCTTCAGTGTTGGCAGACTACAGGTTGGTGGCAAGGGGTGAAGACATGCTAAGATCTGGATATCAACTGTCTGGCAAAGAAACATTCTTTGATTCCCTTCTCTGCTGCACTCAATTCTGAATGCAAAAAGTAGGTCAACAGTGTATAGTGTCAGCTATACCAGGCTTTCTAGATATTCCTTTTTATTCTTAGCATTGCTATGTTTGAGTCCCATCTGTCTATACATCCATCCATTTATCCATCTATTCAACTAAATAAGAATTTCCGTGTATCTATTCTGTGTCACACACCATGCCACATGCTGGGGTGGGGATACAGTAGTAAACAAACAGAAATGGTCCTCCCCTCTTGGATCCTGCCAACTGTCAGAAGAGATGTACCTTAAACATGCTGGGAAGATGAGGTCTGTACTGAGGAAACAGAATTCTATGAGAGCACCTAACAGAGGAATCCAGTCTGGTCTGGGGAGAAAAGGAAGAAATCCATGAATCGGGATCTAAAGGAGTCAGTTAGAGGAAGAGTGTAGGAATAGCCAGTTGTCTAAATGGGGAGTGGTGAAACATTGCTCTTAAGGGCCAGAGAGTAAATATTTAGGTTTTGTGCGCTCGATGGTCTCAATAGGAAATACTCAACACTACTGACGGCAGCACAAAAACATCTATGCACATCTTATCTCAGATATAAACAAATAAGCATGGCCCTTTTCCAATAAAGCTTTATTTATAAAAACAAAGAGTAGACTGGATTTGGCCTGTGGGCTGCAGTTTGCCCACCCTGGGGTAGACACGGCAAAGGCCCTGAAGTGGAACGGGTGCAGAAAAGGTGAAGCACTTAGGGAAGGCAGTGTGGCTGGAGCTCACAGAAAGAGGGACAGTGAAATGGAGAACTTGGAAGAAATGAGAAGGGCAAGATCTGTATATAAGATCTGAATGGGGAGTTTGGCTTTCAGCTTAAGAAAAATCAGAAGCCACAGAATTGTTTTAAACCAGGGAGATATGAAGCAACATATTCACATTTGCCTTTAAGAAAATGAATGAGAGGATGACAAGGATGAATACAAGGATTATTTAGGGGCTTGGGATCTTACTGAGGTCGGAGATGAGGATAACTTGGACAAGGATGGGGACAGAGGATGTGGATGGGCTCCAGATATATCGAAGATGCAGACTAATCAAAATACGGTGTTGAACTAGACATGGAGGGTAAGGGAAAGGAACGTGTCAAGGTTACTCTATACCGTATCTCTGCTAAATGTATCTTTGATATCATGTTTAACACATTTCCTCTTGTTTTACTGCCAAGGGATTGAAAATTTACTTTCATTTCCAGCCTCCACATAATTAGGGAGTCAATTCACATGGCTGGCAAAGTGAAGAGTAAATTACCCGAAGAGAGATGAATTACATGGTTAATGGGCCAGAATAGCCTCCCTTCACCAGACGCCATTTTCTTTGTAGCTTCTGCACATTCCTCTATTAGATGTATCATGCCATATTGCTGTGTCTGTGTTCCCTAAAATATCGTGGGACTTGGGGGAGTAGAGCTGTCTTTTTCTTGTCTGTGTCACCTTACCAACACTTAGCATTGTGATTGGGGGATCTTTTCACTTCACATCTGTCCACTCTACAGATAGGTGTGGGTTAGAGATATAATTGGAGAAGGCAATGGCACCCCACTCCAGTACTCTTGCCTGGAAAATCCCATGGACGGAGGAGCCTGGTAGGCTGCAGTTCATGGGGTCGCTAAGAGTTGGACACGACTGAGCGACTTCACTTTCACTTTTCACTTTCATGCATTGGAGAAAGAAATGGCAACCCACTCCAGTGTTCTTGCCTGGAGAATCCCAGGGACGGGGGAGGCTGGTAGGCTGCCGTCTATGGGGTCACACAGAGTCGGAAACGACGGAAGTGACTTAGCAGCAGCAGAGATATAATAGATATCTGGTGGCTTAGGTAGTTCCTCTCAATCCATTCAAGAGCATCTTACTGAGTCAGCTTAACTAAACATCATGGCATATTCCTTCAGAAGTATGTAGAAGACTATCTGGAAAATGATGGAGATGGTAATGTAGGGGACAAAGGGATTTTGCCTGTTCTTGGCACTCTGGTCTTCCAATTTCCTTGAATTTTGCTTTGCAAAGATGTTCCCTCTCTGGGCAATGGGGCAACCTACCACCTGGGCAAGAACTTGACATGGGCTCCTCAACTTTTGTGATTATGTCAACATTATGGCCCTTTCACTGAATTTCCAAGGTATATAGGTCCACTCCTAACCACCGATATATAAATCAGACTTTAGAAATTTAAATTTTTCTATTTTGATTCAGAAAAGTATGCTTTGAATACTGAGATCCTATCATAATCCTGGCTGAGTAGACAACCACGAGGCCATCTAATCTATTAACTTCTTCACACATTCTAAATTCCATCACAGGGTCTAGGCGGATGACCAGAAGGTCTGTACTGGGACTAGTCACATAGCCCCTTTCATAGACCCTTGTTTTGCCCTCAGCTTTAATTGACTGCTTTTCTGTAGGCATTTCTAATAGCTAAGTCCTGGTTCAATGTTCTTGTTCTTCCATTAACTTGCTAAGTGACACCTGGCAATGTGTTCCATCTCAATGTGCCTCAGTTTCCTTATTCATGGAAGTCTTCAATCACTTTGTATATATAATGTAGCAACATTTATACCTCCTGGCCAGACTCCCCTGCTGAGCTCCAAGCCCAAAAATCCAACTGCCAACTTGACATTTCTTCAGTGACTCAACAGCACTTCAAACCTACCTGTCTAGATCTGAATTCCTCTTCTGCTTCAACTCTGGCCTCTTATTATGCTCATTATCTCATTTAAGGTCATCACCATCCACTTAGACTGAGCATAAGAAGAAAAAGAGAAGATTCTGGACTAAGTCCTGGGATGTTTGAATGGATAGAAGAAGAACCAAGAAAGAAGCATAAGAAGAAACAGCTGGAGAGGAAGAAGAAAATCTAGGAGGGTAAAAGTTGAGATGCTTGCTTCTTGGAAGGAAAGCCATGACAAATCTAGATAGTCTGTTAAAAAGCAAAGACATCTCTTTGTTGATAAAGGTCCATATAGTCAAAGCTACAGCCATATGGTCTTTCCCGTAGTCATGTAGGGGTGTGAGAGTTGGACCACAAAGAAGGCTGAGTGCTGAAGAATTGATGCTTTCCAAATGTGGTGCTGGAGAAGACTCCTGAGAGTCCCCTGGACTGCAAGGAGATCAAACCAGTCAATCCTAAAGGAAATCAACCCTGAATATTCATTGGAAGGACTGATGCTGAAGCTGAAGCTCCAATACTTTGGTCACCTGATGCTAAGGGCCGACTCACTGGAAAAGACCCTGATTCTGGGAAAGACTGAAGGCATAAGGAGAAGAGGGCGGCAAAGGATGAGATGGTTGGATGACATCATCGACTCAATGGACAAGAACTTTGGCAAATTCCAGGAGATGGTGAAGGACAGGGAGGCCTGACATGCTGCAGTTCATGGGGTCACAAAGAGCTGGACATGACTGAGCAACTAAACAACAACAAAAGTCAAGCAAAGAAAATATTTCAAGGACAGGCTGCTGATAGGTGAATCATATAAACCCAGGTTCAATCCTGGGTCTGGTTTACTGGGAGTTGCGTGCCCTTTAGCAAATTACTTAAAATCTCTGAACCTTAGTTTCCCTGATCTGCCTCATAGAACTGCTGAGAATAGGAAAGGAAATGACACATATAAAGTACTTTGTTCAGGAATTACTCAAAAAACGTTAGATAGTAGAATTATTATCAATCTTTTCAACTTACCGAGGCTGTAGCTTGGAGCTGAGGGAAAAGAAAAAAAAGTCTGGTCTCTAAGCTCAGATCATTCTGCTCCCTAGCAACTATATATTTACATTTTCAACATCACTTCTTTATCCCTGATTACTTTAACAAGCACTTCCTAAGTGCCCTGTTGTGATTCAGGACCACCTGTGAGGTGTAGAGAACAATTCTATTTTCTTCTCAAGATGTAGTGGCCTAGCATAAATTGTCAAAAGCAACTTCGGCTTTGCAGCTTTCCTGAATCTCTTCCTCTTCCTGAGGAAGAATGGCTGGCCAGCTCAGGAAAGCAGAATCTATACAAATGAAGAGAATATGAGGCCAGGTTCAAACAATATGCCAGAGCACCTAACACTGGGATCATCCTAATTTCCAAACTGGGACCCTTCTTGGAAAGTGAATTTAAGTCAGTAAATTTAAATCAGGAAATGTAAGTCCCTTCTCAAGCAGGTTCTTGCTACTGTTCCAGCTGTATTTCTGGCCAAAATGATCTCAAAACAAAGCACCCTATACCTCAAGGCCCCTTCCTTGAGCTCACCATATCCTTTACAAGCCTTTTCCCCTTCTATCTGGGAGGATCTTTTTCTTGCACTTCCTTCAAATCAAAATCCATTCCCTCACAGACAGTACTGCCTAACTCACTTAGGCAGAATTAATCACCTGCTGAGTCTCTGATCAGTGTTCCTAGGGCTCTATACATGCCTTTTCTCTATCACTTATCACATTTATTGAAACTAATCCACTTACAGGTCTCCTCTTGGAGGACAGTAATATCCTTGAAGGCACAGACCATGTCTTATTTATCTTTACAATCCCTACCCTGCTTGGCATATAGTTGGCAGTCAATGAATATTTAAAGGAACACCTCAGCTATTCCCATAACCAGGAGATGAAAAGTATAATTCAATCTGAGAAGGTTCGATTTGTGCAGAAATCAGATTGGGGGTCTACAGAAATCAAAAGACAAACCGTTCTTGACCATACTTCCCTTCTCTGAAGGGGACTAGGCGACAAGGACCAGAGTGGTTACAGCTCCCAACTCTAGCCCAGGTTTTACTACTGACTCAATGGGTGACCTTGAGAAAACTCTCTGGGACTCAGTTCTTCATCTTTAAGATGAGGAGGCAGGGACAGATGGTGTCTAAGATAATTCTTAGTTTTGATGGTCTATTATGTCCCCTTTTGAGTCTAATATCCTTCTCTGACAGTTTAATTCCTTAATGTATGTGAAAGAATTTGTTTACTTTCTTAAGGCATTTAAATTTCCATTTCCAAGGAATGAACAATTCCAGTCAACTCTGGGTTGCCAGGAACTTAATAAGTGTGTCCTTTAATCTGTCAGCCAAGAGGATAATTGCAAAATATTCAATAATCGCAATAAGATATTCAATAAAACTGGAGATGGCAAGCTTGTAACATTCAACTCTCCTGGATTCAGTTTAATCCTGGAGCAACCAGAAAATATAATTGTCCCTGCAGACAGAATTTTGTGTTTTTCTTTTTATTCCTTTTCACGATGTTCTGTTGAGCTTTTAGTTTCAACGTGTGACTCATGATTGCTTTTCCTTGTAAATTTCCACTCCTTCTAGTCTGACTCTCAGGTTGTTAGCTGTTCAGACAAAAGGAGAGAAAGTTCCAGAGGTGGTTTCAAAGGGACCCCTGGGTTTAGGGGCCGTCACTGCTATACACAGGCTTTAGCAGCCTTCAGGTCCAGCATCTCCAGGTAGCTCCTCTTCCTGGTGGGTCCACCTTCAGAAAGGGGACATTAGCTTTTCTCTCTCGGTGTGCCTGCAACTATACTATCAGAGTGAATCTGGCGCACAGAAAAACTAGGGCTTTGGAAGCTGATAGTCCTCCGAGTCTCAGACTTGAAGGTGCCTCAGTATTACCTAGTAGGCTTTTTAAAAAATAATAATAAAATAAATAAATATTAAAAAGAGTGATTGCTGGGAATACCCTGACCATCCAGTGATGAGAACTCAGCACTTTCATTGCTGTGGGCCCAGGTTCAATCCTTGGTTGGGGGAATTAAGACCCCACAAGCCACAAGTGATTGCTAAGCCCCATCTGCAGAGTTTTGGGTGCAGTAGGCCTGGGGAAGGGCGCAAGAAGTTGCCTCCTAGAAGTTCCCAGGTGATGCTGATACTGCTGATCTGGGGACCACACTTGGAGCAAATGTCTCAATGTCTGTCTGAAACTGAAAACTTGAGTTTCCTTCTCTATAAAATGAAAGTCCCTTGGACAGCAAGGAGATCAAACCAGTCAATCCTAAAGGAAATCAACCCTGAATATGCACTGGAAGGACTGATGCTGAAGTTCCAATATTTTGGCCACCTGATTCAAAGAGCAGAGTCATTGGAAAAACCCTGATGCTGGGAAAGATTGAGGGCAGGAGGAAAAGGGGATAACAGAGGATGAGATGGTTGGATGGTATCACTTATTCAATGGACATGAGTTTGAGCAAACTCTAGGAGATGGTGAAGGACAGGGAAGCCTGGCATGCTGCAGTCCATGGGGTGGCAAAGAGTCAGACATGACTGAGCAACTGAACAACAACTCTATAAAACGGGGATAATAACATTCCTCTTACAGAAGGTGGTATATAGGAATGATCTTGGCTATGGGCTTAGGGGTGTCACACAGACCCAGGTTTAAGTTCCAGCTTTAAAAGCCTGCTATTTAAAACTATGAAGCCTTAGGCAAGCTCCTTATTATTTAAAACCTCAGTTTCCTCACCTGTAAATGATCAGGGATAATCATAACAGTTATTTAATCTTCCCAGCACACCAATGAGACAAGATAATGCACATAAAATGCTCAACTGGAAACGAGCTCACAATTAATGCTCAATAGATAATAGCTGGTATGTTGAATATTAGTAATCTAATAATTATTATAATTTGAGGCCCCAAACTGGGAGGATTAAGTGAGCTCCTTGGCTGACACAACCAGAAATCAAAAATATCTTAGTACTCTGGAATAACAGGGTCAAATCCAACAAGAAGGCACAGCACAGATGAAATAGAAGGTCTTTACTTGGGGCCCTCAAATCCCTCCTGCATAAGCTCTGCAGGAGGCAGATCCGTGATGGGCATTTGGAGGTTAATTCAAACGTGAGCAGGGTGTCCTGAACCCAGGTGTGTAGAGAGTAAGGGTAGTAACAGTTCTCTGAACTCCCAGCTAATTTGGCCCGGCACAGACTCGGAAACCACACGCTCCACGGACATGGACTAAATGGAGACAGATGTGCCAATCAAGATTTTGAACAGATTGGAAAACAGAAATGTGTACTGAGGAAGGCTGATAGCTGATGTGGGGGCTGCTTAGCCTGAGGGAAGGACCTGCAGGGCACACAGCTGGCAGCAGTCCAATAGCTGGGGCTGGGAGCAGCAGGAAGGGAAAGACTGATTTCATTACCCTGTGTGACACCAGAGGGCAGACATGGGCCAGCGTCTGGTTGCTGGCCAATCCATACTTCTGTGCACAATCAGGAGTGAATGGATGGAAGTTACAGAGTAGATTTCAGCTTAAAAGAAGATAGAATTCAGTACCAGAAGAGCTGGAACCAGATACAGGATTGGAGCTAGAAGATCTTAGATGAAATTTCAGGTCTATCATTCATTCATACATACATATTTAGATAGGGCAGAGATGCTCATTGTTGGATCATGTGTCTCCCACAACAGGTTGTGAGCTCTCTATGTATCTATCTTGGGTGGGGACCAGCTCAGGAATGCCCGAGGATGGAATGGGACCATCTGGTCTATGAAGCTTCTTGTGGGGCAATTCTCATGGGTCCTTCCTGGACTACTAGGCAGCTACTTTTCTGCGACAGGCATTTTGGGCTCTGAAGTGCATACAGAAACCAAGCAGAGGCCCTGTCCCATCAGCCAGAAAGGCTATTAACGTTGATCTCCTTTCTTTCTTTCACCCACTTTGTGATGTTGCTGCTGCTGCTGCTGCTAAGTTGCGTCAGTCGTGTCCGACTCTGTGTGACCCCATAGACAGCAGCCCACCAGGCTCCCCCATCCCTGGGATTCTCCAGGCAAGAACACTGGAGTGGGTTGCCATTTCCTTCTCCGACTTTGTGATGGAGAGAAAGCTTAAGGTTGCAGGAAAGACAGGACGCTTTGGTTTCGAAAGTAGAACATCCGATCTGATGTCCAAACCTCACCACCTATTCGTCGTGTGACCTGAGGAAGACCTTGTTCCTCTCCTGAAAAATGGGTTTGATAAGAAACATACCAACTGGAGAGGGTTACTGTGGGGATAGATTAAGATCCGTATCTGGACACGCTCATCACAGAGCGTGGCACTTGGTGGGAATCTGACTGGCTTCATGCAGGACACTATGGTGGTAGCAGCTTCTGCCCACGTGGTAGAAAGGCTGATTGAGCATCAGGAGAGGTGCGGAACCCTCCCTCTCTCCCAGCCATTAGCAGCCTCACATGGGGAGACCAGTTGAGTGGTGACAGCTACGTTCCTAGTGCAGGAGAGGGAGCTTGGGTTCTGGAGTCAGATAACTCGATTTTGGCTTCTGATCCCATCTCCATGCTATGCATATGTGTGTTGCTGTTGTTCAGTCACTAAGTCGTGTCCTACTCCCTGCAACCCCATGAACTGCAGCATGCCAGGCTTTCTTGCCCTTTACTATCTTTCTCCAGGCCAGAATACTAGAGTGGGTAGCCTTTCCCTTCTGCAGGAGATCTTCCCAACCCAGGGATCGGACTCAGGCTTCCCGCATTGCAGGCAGATTCTTTACCATCTGAGCCACCAGGGAAGCCCAAGAATACTGGAGTGGGTAGCCTATCCCTTCTCCAGTGGAACTTCCTGACCCAGAAATTGAACCAGGGTCTCCTGAATTGCAGGTGGCTTCTTTACCAGTTAAGCCATCAGCGAAGCCCTATTATCTTTTGGAGTTTGCTCAAAACTCACATCCACTGAGTCGATGATGCCATCCAATCATCTCATCCTCTGTCGTCCCCTTCTCCTCCTGCCCTCAATCTTTCCCAGTATCAGGGTCTTTTGCAATGAGTCAGCTCTTTGAATCAGGTGGCCAAAGTACTGGAGCTTCAGCATCAGTCCTTCCAATGAATATTCAGGGTTGATTTCCTTTAGGATTGACTGGTTTGATCTCCCTGCAGTCCAGGGGACTTTCAAGAGTCTTCTCCAGCACTGGGTTTATTTACTCCAGTTCTTTGAAACTCAGTTTCTTCACTGATGAAATTGGACTAATATCTAATTTATAGGGTTCCTAGGAGGCTTAAGAGTGGGATTTATATAAAGCATACAGTCTAGCACATTGTAGCTGCCAATACAAATGATCTTCCTATTTGGGTTTTTGTTACTAGAGAACACAGAGCCAAATTGGAATTTGAAAGTTGCCAGCCTGCGTATTTAGACTAAATTTTCATATAATGGAGCTATAGTTTAAAATAACCTGGTCTTGACCCTCTTGTCCTCATTTGTGTTTTCCTGATTCTGATTATATAATTCTCATACAGCTATTTTTTGTAGGTACTTTTATGGATATTTTTCTAAATTTTTTGTAGAACTAAGTGGATAAAACCTAACTGATGTTAGGAGAGACGGATCCTTATTATGATGCTGCAAATAATGCCTGTGTGATTTGGGGTATGGAGTCTGTGAACCTCAGTTTCTTCATCTGTCGAATGGGGGTAAGAATAAACTTGCTAGTTCTCTTATGGTGCAGGAATAAGGATATACAGCTCCAGGGTTTTACAAAAGAACTTTTGTAAACTATGAAGAATTTAAAAGTAGAAACACCTGTTATTTTTGCGATGATGCCCCATTTTATTCATTTTTGTAATTATACCCCTCCCCAAACTATGCTTGGGACTCAGCAGGGGACAGGCATATACTAAGCAATGAGAAAATGGCCACTGAATATCTCTTTCAAACCCTCAACCATGCTTGCTTCTTTACTGAACAGATAGCTTGATGGCCCAGCATGGGATGCTCCTAAGAGATAAACTGCCTTCACCCACCAGACATGAAACCATTCAATAGAATAGAAGCAAAAAATGAAGATGGAGTTTACTAACAGTACCCAATGGGCAAGTGAGTCTGTCAAATGCTATTACAGGAAGGATAGATGGCTAAGCCTTGTATCACAGAATTCAACAGTGATTTGTTTTGAAGCATTTTGATCTGGATTGAAAATAAACAAGCAGAGGGTGAGACTATAAACAAAAGACATAAGGAAGATTTAAACAGGAATATAAAAAAGAAAGCACCAGGAGAAAGACCCAGAAAATGATCCCAGTGAGCCAAAGATCTCAGAAAAATAACAAGCAGGTAAACAGGGCAATAAGATCAAAATCAGATTACTTAATAAAAGCCAGCAATCCTTTAAACAGAAGATGATGCACACTGTTGACAAGCACTCCTTTTTCAAGAATGCCAAAGCTCTCCAGAGCAATAGCCCACCCCTGACAGCCAGCCATCACCCCTGTATCCTGGAGGTCACTAGCCCTCTACAAAACTGGGAGGCTTGATGGAATGGATGCTGTAGAATTCAGCAGTCACTTGGAATTGAAAATCCAGGAAAACAAACTCACACAGTTGGGTGCCAGGTTGAATTTGGTCAGGGACCACCTGTTCCATAATGAAATAATTGCTCAGGGCAGGTTTTTCTGTAATCTTTTTCAATGTGACACCTATTCTCTGCTCAATGCTTCCTCAACATTTGTGAATAATCTCAGGGCCTCCTAAAGACACTGATGCAGAAGCCAGTCACTTTCCTAATGTCACAAAAATAGATTCAATTTTACATACATCAGAGTGATTTCAGGAGCAATTTCCACATCTCCAATGTAAGCATTACTTACATTTTTCCCCCTTCAAATCACATCCAAGTGGGTCCACAGAGCATTTTAAAAGGTACCTGATGCATTTCAGGGCATTCAAAAGAATCCCCAGAACATGTTTGTGGTTCTAGCCTGAGGATACCAGATGAATAGACAGAATCCTAATTACTCATTGATTCAAACAAAAGCAAAATGTCTTAATGATTGAGTATAATGTTGATTGAATTTCTTTTTAAAAACAATATTAAAATAAACGTACATAAAATATGTATATATACACATATGTCTGTGTATGTATGCATGTTATGCCTGTGTGTATATAAATATAAAACACACACATATCAATCTTGGAAAGATTGTGTCTGGACTTTAAAACATCTAATTAGATTTTATTGGATCTGCTGTTTCTTCCTCACTGGCTGGCCAATCTATCCCGGTCTTGGGTGCTTTCATCTTAAACAGTCTAAGTTTTAGCCCATGGGGGAAATGGAGGTGGTATTTTCCCCTTGAAATCCAAGAAATTGGTGTTCCCCAGGTTTTGACTTGAGGTCAAATACCTATAAATTGGGTGTCATGATGTTTGTCGTGTGTCTCTGACCACATCTCTTTGGTCTTCAGAGTCCTCCCACGACATTTTTACAAATGGAATAAGTGTGCACAAGAGCTTGGCCTGGACAGGAAAGATTTTGGTGAATAGGTACCACTTGGCCAGCACGTGCCAACAGCTAGACCTGCTAGTAAACTGCCTTGCCCAGAACAAAAGCAGGAGAGTCAGTGACAAGTTAACACAGTCAGAGGCAGGGGGTGGGGTTGGGGGGCGCTCAGTGTGCACCTATAAGGAGAAACCAAGCCCAGTTCCCTGACATCCCCTTTTCTGCCTCCTGCCCTCTGCTGGAATGTACAAATCCCAGAAATTCACCCGTGTGGAGAATGGATTAAGAACTGACTCTGTGGGGAGACAGGGGTTCAATCCCTGATCAGGCAAGATCCTACATGCCAAGGAGCAACTAAGCCCAGGCACCACAATTTTTGAGCTTGAGCTCCAGGGCCCGGGAGCCGCAACTTCTGAGCCCACGTGGCCCAGAGCCTGTGCTCCCCATTGAGAGAAGCCACGGCAAAGAGAAGCCCGCATGCTGCTACCCGAGAGTGGACCCTGCTTGCTGCAACTAGAGAGAAGTCCTCGAAGCAACAAAGACTCAGCACAAGCAAAAGTAAACAGATTACTTTTTTAAAAAAAGAACTGACTTTGTGGTTAGGCAGACTGTAAACTTGCTCTGCTGAGAAAAACAAGCTAAATATTTGCTCATGAAATAATAAGTATGTACTGTTAAGACTCTGCCCAATTCTCAACCTTAACAAGTGCTCAAACTCAGCATCACCAAGAGTGGGCAAAGTGATAGCTTTGTGATAGTTTATCAGAGTGACAGTTTCTATTCACATGATGCAAAGGGAAGTATGTACACAACGTCACCTGTGCAGCATTTTTGCCAAAATGTTTAACCTGAATATGATCATGACGAAAAATTTCAAACGAATCTCGACTCAGGAGTATTGGACAGCTGGCCTGGATTTTTAAAAGATGTCAGTATCCTGAAAGGAAAACTAAAGGTGGGAGAATATTGTAGATAAAAAGGTGATGGAAAATGTGGAGGTCAAATATAAAGTGAGCACCTTGACTGAATCCTGGATCCAAAAGATGGTAACAAATAAAAGACAGAATACTTTAGGGCCATGGGGGAAATTCAGCTATGGACTGGTCTATCAGAGACTGAAACAAGGTCACATTTCTAGAGTAAGGTAATTTAACTGCAATTATGCTGAAGAGCTGTCCTCATTCTCAGGAAACGTGCTGAATTTTCTGGAGGTGGGAGTTTCACGATATCCAAAACTTACATCTAGATGGTTCAGAAAATTGTGTAGTGTGTGTGTATATCTTGTGTGTGTGTATGAGAGAGAGAGAAAGAGAGGGAGAGTGAGTGCAAATGTTGCAAATTGTGAGCAATTGGAGAGCCTAGGTAAAAGGGTATTCATTTTAATATTTTTTCAATCGTTACATGTTTAAAGCAAAATCTCTTTCCCAAGGCAGCATGTCAGTATTGAAAACCTCTGCTGCCTCTTTCAAAGTTCAGTGCTTCTAACCAAGGTGCCTGTAAGAAACCCCCAAGTGGCTTTTATAAAACCTATATCCCTGAGTCCCACTCCCGGTGCCCCAGGAGGTTCTGATTCAGCGAGTAAGGTGTGGGGCCTAGACACGCGGTTTTGTAAACTTCCTCAGCTAGGTGCTGTGCTGCATGTGAGATTAGGAATCAGGGGTCTGCAGTAGCCTCGGACCCTGGATCCACCAGGAAACAGCTGTGTACCAGTGGGCAGGTCAGCCAAACACTGAACTCCGGATGCATCTTCTATAAAATGGGAACAAGCATAGAAAGCATCTCACGGGCTGTGGTGTGGACAAAGGTGGTCCATAAATACTCATTTCCTTTTTGTCTTCATCCTCTCATAGATCCCTGTCATCCCAGATTGATCTTATCCATGTGTTTTGGTTTTTGCCTTTTCAAATTGTTCATGGGTTTCAGGAATTCCAAAAAAATATCTGCTTCATCGACTATGCTAAAATCTCTGACTGTGTGGATCACAACAAACTGTGGAAAATTCTTAAAGAGATGGGAATACCAGACCACCTTACCTACCTTCTGAGAAACCTGTACGCAGGTCAAGAAACAACAGTTAGAACTGGACATGGAACAATGGACTGGTTCCAAATTGGGAAAGGAGTACGCCAAGGCTGTATATTGTCACCGTGCTTATATCACTTATATGCAGAGTATATCATGAGAAATGCCAGGCTTGATGAAGCACAAGCTGGAATCAAGATTTCAGGGAGAGATATCAACAACCTCAGATATGCAGAATATAACACTCTAATGACAGAAAGCAAAGAGGAACTAAAGAACCACTGGATGAGGGGGAAGAGGGGAGTGAAAATGTTGGCTTAAAACTCAACATTCAAAAAATGATGATCATGGCATCTGGTCCCATCACTTCATGGCAAATAGATGGGGAAACAATGGAAACATTGTTTTCTTATTTTCTTGGGCTCCAAAATAATTGCAGATGGGGATTGTAGCCATGAAATTAAAAGACGCTTGCTCCTTCGAAGAAAAGCTATGACCAATCTAGACAGCATATTAAAAAGCAGAGACATTACTTTGCCGACAAAGGTCTGTCTAGTCATAGCTATGGTTTTTCCACTAGTCATGTATGAATGTGAAAGTTGAACCATAAAGAAAGCTGAGCGCTGAAGAACTGATGCTTTCGATCTGTGGTGTTGGAGAAGATTCTTGAGAGTCCCTTGTACTGCAAGGAGATCCAACCAGCCAATCCTAAAGGAAGTCAACCCTGAATATTCACTGTAAGGACTGATGCTAAAGCCGCAGCTTCAATACTTTGGCCACTGGTGCAAAGAGCAGACTCATTGGAAAAGACCCTGATGCTGTGAAAGATTGAGGGAAGAAGGAGAAGGGGATGACAGAGGATGAGATGGTTGGATGGCATCATCGACTCAATGACATGAGTTTGAGCAAACTGTGGGAGACAGTGAAGGACAGGGAAGCCTAGCATGCTGCAGTCCATGGAATCACAAATAGTCAGACACGACTTACTGACTGAACAATGAAAAATAACAACAATAAAGTGATTTTTACAAAATATGATTTCTTCCCTTTGCCAATGGCACAGTGTGGAGAGAACATGTGTCTCTGTTCATATTCCTTTAGATTTCCTGCTTTCCCCAATTTGGAGCAGAGGCTGGGGAATCCAGCATTTCTATGAAAACTAGAAAAAGAACCGGCTTTCAGAAACTTAAGAGCAAAAGCCAGCTCTCTTGAGTCTGATTGCCAAGATACCTTTGGGTTACTAGTCCTGAGGTTCTCCTTTGGACAGGGGTCAACCCTGAAACCGTGGCCACTTCTATTAGCTTGAGATCCTGTGTTAACTCTGCATAAGAACACCATTGCTTTTGACTTAATGCCACTTGGGAACTGGGCAAGGCTGGGAAGGCACGGCTTCCAGGACAGAATGAGTTACTCGTCAAGCACAGGGCTTTGGAGAAAGCACGTCTCTGAGCCTCAGTTTCCTAAGCTGAGAAATGGAGACAGTCGTAACCCATAAGTCATTTACCTTTCATGGTCTATGTGAAACACTGCTTCGACAGCTCTATGATGCTCAATTCAGTGTGGCATATTTTTCTCCTTAAATGTGTAATCATGCCCTCCTTCTTGTTTCTTAGTTTTAACCTGCTTTCTGTGCACAGGCAGCAGTTAAGATGACTTGCCGTTATTTGCATCTGCTTTGGGATGGATTCTGAAATTTTCCTTTTCACCCAGGATGGGTGGCCCCAGTCTTTTCCAGGGAACACTTTCATCCTGATTGTCCCAGGGAAGCATGCGGCCTCCATGTCCTACAGCACCTGACACTGGGAGGGGTCAATAGCAGAGGTACCAGGGTCAAGCCGGACCACAGATATCCCCTTCCCCTTGGTTGGCTCAACTTACCAAATCCATTCACATCCTGTGAGCTAGAGGAGAAGCCTTCATCATTGCGGCTGGAGCTGAGCTTGGCAGTGGGTTTGTCGGCCGAGGCCACGGGCCCCATTTCCCTCTGCGCTCCACTCTGGGTCTCCTTCTGCTTCTTGGCCAGCTTCCTTTGGGACATGTGCAAAGGGAAAAATCACAGTCAGATGTGACAGTTGCTTCAAAGGGCTGGAAGATCAGACTGCTCTTTTCCCACCCATCCTCAACCCCCAAACCCTGGTGCATTGCCCAGAAACAGGGTCAAGGAAGGTCCTCCAAGGTCAAGGTGGGATAAGCCTAAGTCATCCTGAAACTTTTCATGGCTTCAGTTTCAGAAATATGACATTCATTCTGCCTCACCCCCAACAAATGGTGTGTTCTTTACTGAGCTTAAAATGGGAAATAATGAGATGTCCATAACACTTCTCTACCTTTAAAAGGAAGACACGGTCATGTAGAATTTGTCCTGTGGGGCTCTGAAGGATATTCATAATGAAGTCTGGCCATTCTCTGTGACTGAGCTCATGAAACAACCCACAAAACAATGGTGGATTGAAGTAGGGGCTGGTGGGGGCAGGGGGTAAGAGTGGACGTTAGTCAGCCCTATAGCTCAAAAGGATAAAAGTTAAAGCAGAACTAGATGTACAGTTACCCCTATAGCAACCCTCAGAGCCAGATGGGCATTTACAATAATGATGACGATGACGATGATGACGATGATGACGATGACCTGGAGCAGCCATGCTCAGACTCGTGTACATCAGAATGACTCAGCTGAAAAAGCCCACGGATCCTAGAGTCATACAAGCAGCACAAGGACTAAATGTCTGTATGGCAAGTTCCCCGGGTGATTCTAACACCAACCACTGGGATTAAAACCATCAGCTCTGGCATCAGACAGACCTGGGTTCATATCTTCCCTTCACGCGGCCTGCAGCTGCACGAGGCAGGGCAATTTCCTTAACCTCGTTAAGTTCTGAAGGTCACAGGGCAACATGAGAGGAATTACATGAGGACTAAGTGAGATAATGTGTATGGAGCACGGTGCCTGGCGCACAGCGAATGCTGAACATGCGGCAGCTGCTCTTCTGGCTTTTGTATCATCACCACTGATTCAACTGCCTTCCGCTGTGGGAGTCCTCTCTCTAGCAGTCCTGCTGTGGAATCCCACCCCCCACCCACCCTGGATTATATCAAGTGATGGAGACTTTGCCACCTCACTAGGAGACTGAGAGTTAAAAGCTCTTGCGTGGATTTGAAATCTACTCCCCTTATATATCAACTATTGGGTCTTAGATTTATTGTCAGAGATATAAAACTATGACTAACCTGCACATGGCAGTTCTTCAAATATTTGTAAATAAAAAAACACCTCGTCCCTCTGAGTTTACCCAATATGCACCCATCTAAATATAGTTTTGTTCCTATGATATGCAAACCTATGGGTTGCACGTGAAATATCTGGAGGGTAAATTCTTTCAGGTCTCTTGCTCCATTTTTCACAGGGCTTGACTTCATATTCAATCCTGGTCACTCTTACTTTAACACAGAAAGAACAGATGTTCCAGAGAGGTCAAATTCAGCACTGCATAGAAAATTTCCAAAGTTGAGCCCATCTGACAATGAAATAGGCAGTTTCAAGAGGTAATGAACCCCTGTCAGAGGAGGTATTAAATGCAATGATAAACCTAGGCTTCCCAGGTGGCACAGTGGTAAAGAATCTGTCTGCCAATGCAGGAGATGCAAGACATGCGGGTTCGAGCCCTGGGTCAGGAAGATCCCCTGGAGCAGGAAATGGCAAGCAGTTCCAGTGTTTTTGCCTGGAAAATTCTAGGACAGAGGATCCTGGCAGGCTATAGTTCATGGGGTCACAGAGAGTCAGATATGACTGATATCTGTGTGTGCATACACGCACACATACACACACAGGAATATTTTAGAGACTTTTGTATACATGCTTGCAGGCTAAGCCACTTCAGTCATGTCTGACTCTTTGCAACTCTATGGAACCCGAGGTATAATACAGTGACAGGAGAGCTGTTTATCATCTGTGGGTCCAGAGGCACAAGAAGAGGAAGCAGCCACCAGGACCCAAAAGGTGTTGTGAAGAGGAGGCCGCCTGTATAGAAGCAGTGATCTTCTCCCAAAGGATCCAGCCAGTGGTGGATGACCTCACAGGAAGGGACCCACAGGCACAGATCCCCTGACTATATCCTCCCCTCCCACTATGATCTGTTAGAGGGGTTCATGCCAAAGGCATGGCATCCATTTAGAGCCTGCTCTACAGACAGAGAACATAAAAGAGAAGCATCTAGAGAGGATCTGGACTTGGGAAGAGAAGAGCTTTCACTTCTCTCATTCTGGCCACAATTTGAAGACAAACGCAGCCTAAAATGGAATTATTCATTTTTTAAAAATTGGCCTGGGGCAAGGAAGGGAGCTCAGGAATAGAAGTGCATCTTTCGGTTAAAATGCTCTGGCCACAGGCACGCTGCTCCACTAGTGAGACTATTCCAGGCAGACAGCAAAACCATAAGAAATGAAGCATTCGGTTACCTGGGCCTTTCCTCACCATTGGCAGGCAATCAGCCAGCAGGCAGGGGTATGTGAATGAACGATAAACGAGTAATTCGGCTTCTGATGACATTTCACAGTTTCATTCTTCATTTATTATCAAAAAGGACATAAAACATAAAAAGGACAGAAACAGACATAGACTGCCCAGTGGAAAGGGGGGTGGGGGACAGATGGACTGGGGATTTGGGATTAGCAGATGCCAACTATTACATATGGAATGGATAAACAACAAAGTCCTACTGTATAGCATAAGGAACTATATGCAATATCCTATGATAAAACATAATGGGAAAGAATATAAAAAAGAATGTGTAAAAAAAAAAAAGGAGTGTGTTTAAAAATGTATATGTGACCTTCTTAATCATAAATTTGAAAAGATATACAGCAGACCCTCTGCCTCCATCTGAGTTCTGTTCATACTGCCCCAGCAGGAAATAAAAGGAAATCTGATAAGAGAGTTCACTTTCAAGCTATAAATGAGTATGTATTGGGGTTTTGATATTTCCTTAGGGCAGAACTCCCAACCAACCTCATTCTATTCAGGGTAAAATAATATGGAGAGAGTTGTCTTAGGCACAAATCATTGGTTTCCAAAGGCATAATAATAATAAAAAGACCTTGGCTGCCTCTATGAAAAGTGCCATTTTATAGTAATGTTTGGGTAGCTCTGAACATCTGAGTAAAAAAAATTTTTTAAATGGAGCCTCTCCAAAGCGTATGAAATGAGTTGCCAGTCCAGGTTCGATGCACGATACTTGATGCTTGGGGCTGGTGCACTGGGACGACCCAGAGGGATGGAATGGGGAGGGAGGAGGGAGGAGGGTTCAGGATGGGGAACACATGTATACCTGTGGTGGATTCATTTTGATATTTGGCAAAACTAATACAGTTATGTAAAGTTTAAAAATAATATAAAATTAAAAAAAAAAGAGATTAAAGTTCAAAAAAAAAAAAAATTGGACAACTAAGGTTTTTCACATTCTTAGTTTTTAGCCCATGGTTGACACGATGTTTTCATGGTAATGATAATGCTACCTAAAATTTAAAAATATGTAGACAGGTATTGCAGCTACAAAATGGAAATGAAAGGTATGTAGAAGGAATAAAACATAAAACCATACTTTGGGGATCTTATTCATAATTTAAGTATTAAAAACCATCCTAGTAATTTAGGGGAACTCCCCTGGTAGTGCAGTGGGTGAGATCCCATGCTCCCAATGCAGGGGGCCCAGGTTCGATTCCTGGTCAGAGAACTAGATCCTACATGCTGCAAGTGTGCAAGCCGCAACTAAAGATCCTGAAAGCTGCAACGAAGATCGAAGATCCTGTGTGCCGCAACTGAGACCCAGCACAGCCAGATAAATAAATAATGTAAAAAAAGTAATTTAGGGGAGATCATATTCACTCCTATGGTCACAGAACTTAGCTGATCCCCCTCCCTCTTCTTCCTAAAGAGAGGGGAGCATCCAAACTCGTGAGTGGGGCATATCAGACCCTCAAGTGTATGGCTCCAGGCTTCAACTTGACCTCATCTTCCACACACATCTCCTTTTAGGGAACACTAGCTCCCGCACTCCCCTCTCCTGAGCATTCCTCAATACTCCTTACTCCTCAGTGTGCCCCTGTTCTTCTCCCTGGACCACCTCCTTTATCCTTCAAGACTCAGTGGCATTCAGGTGTCACATCTTCTCTTGCTCCCCCAAAAGATATACGGTTCTCTCTTCTGGGTGGACGCTTCCACTGAACACATTTATTTAGCACCTACATGTGCCAGTCTCTGCTCGATGGAAGATGACGGTGTCAAACACCAACATGACCTTCACCTTCCTAGGACACAGAGACTAATGACAGAGACAGGCACTAGACAGGGAAATATAGAAATTGATATAAAATCACAAACATGATGAAAGCCAAGAAGGAACAATACATACGGCGAGAGGAGAGCAGCAAATATCTGGTTTGAACCCTGTTAGGGGATCGCCGAGGGCCTCGTTGCCATGTGAACTAAGCACTGGACTAACCCAACTGCAGTGATTCAACTCTTACCCAGGAAGGAAAGCACCTCTTGGGTGAACCTCTTCCAACCTCCTGGACCTACTCCAACCTCTTGCTGAGTGTCTGGCATGTAGCCGGTGCTCAATAAATTTGCTGTGCAAATTTATGTTTTAAAATCTACAATCTGAAGTGCAGAAAAGACTGTCATTCTCCTCTGACTACAAATTATAACCACTTAAAAACAGATACATGCAAGGAAAGAGGAAGAAAAAGCTGCATGAAATTAGTTGGGGACCTGAAACATTTCTATTTAATGAATAGTTTTATCTAACAACTTAGCATTTCCTTCCTAGGATGTCTGAAGAAATGATGGAATGTACACAGAAGGCAGAGACTTCTTTTTCTCCCTCAGAGCCCACATAATGGCCATAGTTATAGAATGCTTAAAAAAAAAAATACCTACTATGACAGCCACATGGAACACGGCATGGGTCGCATAACTCACGCAGTCCTCAGATCCCGTAAGACTCTAGTACTTGTAACTTTGTGAACTTGGAATTTTTTTCTCTAGTTGTTCTGAGATTCCTTCCAATTGGGTCACACAATTTCACCAGCAGGGGGTACTGAGAGCTGTTAGAAAGCAGGCGTTGCACAAGCCTATCTGTTTCTCTGCTGGGTCCTTGGAGAGTTGAAGAACGTTTCAAGGCATAGCAATCCAAGTTTCCTGCTTCTGACAGGTTGGGACAGTGTGATAAGACAGATCACTGCGAGGTCTCCCTGACCTTTGCTTGTTAGCTGAGTGAGGGCTGGTGGCTGGGGATGTGTCCATGAGGGACTATGAGTTCTGTGAACCCTGAGTACCAGTCTTTGTAAGGGAGGGTGGCGGGTGGAATGGCTCAAGGGAGAGAACTGTAGGCTGTGAAAGGTTCCAGAATCGTGCTATGACAGGAGGAAGAAGAGTGTCTGAAACACACGGGGATGTTTCTCATGGAAAGGAAATATTCTGGAATGCTCTTTTCACACCTGTGGTACCTGGTTCTATGTGGCCCCAGGGGGCAGAATTAGAAACACCATGTTGGCTGGACACAAGGAAGAAATTTCTAGTAAAGTAGAACTGCTTTGATTTCCCTGGTGGATAAGAATCTGCCTGCCAATGCAGGGGACATGGGTTTGATCTCTGGTACTGGAAGACGCCACATGCCACGGAGCAACTAAGCCTGCTGTACCACAACTACCGAGCCTGCACTCGAGGGCCCGTCAGCTACAACGACCGAGCCCGCGTGCTGCAGCTACCAAAGCCAGTGCACCCAGAGCCTGAGTTCCCGCAGCAAGAGAAGCCCACAGCGAGAAGCCCAGGCGTTGCACCGAAGAGCAGCCCCCGCTCGCCACAACTAGAGAAAGTCCTTGCAGGGCAGCAAAGACCCAGCGCAGGCAAAACAAATAAAAAAATAAAGTAGAACTGCTTGGGTCTCCTTTAGAAGAGCCTAATGCCTGCATTGACTTTCCCACGTTTTCTTCTTCAGCTACTTTCTCTTCACCTTTTAGGGACCAACTCAAAGGCCCACTGCTCTTAGAAATCATCTCCTCCTCAAAGGTAGTAGCTTATTTCTCCCTGCATATTAATTTGTTGAAAAAAATACTGAATGAGCACCTGTTTTGTACCAGTGGCTGTTAACATAGGATACCATGATGTGAAAAGCCAGACAAGACTCATGCTCTGTGTAAGCTTTTGGAAGTAATGAGTGCCCCTTTATTGGAGGAATTCAAGTAGAGACTGAGAAACTATCTGGAAAAGAGGTGATAAGTGATTCCAGCATCTGGATCCCGCAAAATCCTGTGTGTGTGAATGGAGAACAGGAGACCCCCGCCAAGTGAGAGAGGGTGCTGGGATTCCACAGGGCTCTTCCCTGGATGTGAAGAGCCATGCCCACTCTCCAGGGGAGACACTGACCAGGCTCTCTTTCCCTTCCCATAGGGCTTTCCTTGACCTACCCTCTACTGGCATCTCTGGACAGACTTTAAACACAAAGACTGGAACCCTGGAACCAGAGAGATGTCCATCCACAGGAGGCAGACAGAGAAAACTCTGCTGAAACTCTACTCCTATTAAAAGCCGGTGTTGTACTCTGTGAAGCCTGGATGTTTCTGTGCTGACATGATTGAATATCTAATTAAATTTACACATCAGAACTGGAAGGGAACTACATCATTCTCTCATTTTATAAAAGAAACTGAGGCCCAGACAGAGGGGGTGCTTAGCCAAGGCATGTGGCATGTTGGCAGAAGTCACAGGGCCCTATCCTGCTTTCTGCCTGCCAGCTCAGGACACCTGTTTTAACTTTCCTCCACTTCTCCTTTTGGGACAAAATCAGAAGTGCAAATTCCATCCATGGTAACAATTCCAGTCCTCGTTGAATACAGCAAAACCTCATTAATCCAAATCCCAGTAACTCAGAGTGACTATAACTGAGGCAGAAGCTGGGTTACCCCGCAGCAGAGCTGACAGTGTAAACGAGGATATGGAAAACTGCAGGATTAAAAGGCGAACACACCACCTCCTCTTCTCTCAGAAGGCAGGATGGCACAGCAGTTAACATCAGCTTTGGTGCCAGACAGCCTGGCATCAAAACCGGGCTCCATCTCAGGCTTGCTGCGTGAGCTCTTGCAAGTTACTCAATCCTTTGCATGTCGGTCTCCTCCTGCCTGCAGAACTGCAGGTATAGCGTCAGCGCACCCCAGGAAGGGAGGGTGTTTGTGAAGATTTAAATGGTGTGTAGTAGTTACCAAAGCATTTCCCCCAATGCACGGTACACAGTAAGCACTCAATAAATGCTCTCTGGTAACCTTTTAAATACAGCACACAGCCATGTTGATTTAAATAGGCTCATTATTTATTAAATACAAATCCTCTAAAATAGATACCCTGAAGAATGGCTTTTCTCTAAAAACATTCTTTGATGTATTCTGGAGCCATGCTTCTCAGCCTCGGCTGCACAGATCATTTGGGGAGCTTTAAAATTACTGATGAGATCCTAATTTAATTGGTCTGGGGTGCAGCCTGGGCATCTGGGTTTCTAGAAGCTCCCTAGGTGGATGTAATGTGCCACCAAGCTTAAGCACCACCAATGTGGAACAGTGGTTCTCCAAGTAGTCTCCGAACCAGCATCATCAGCTCAACCTGGGAACATACTAGAAATACAATTTCTCTGGCCTCATCCCTGACCAACTGAATCAGAAATTCTAGATGAGTAATATGCACTCCAAGCAATCCTAATGCATAATGAGGTTTGATATCCCCGTTTTTGAGAACAAGGTCTTCAGCAGATTGGAATTAATGAAGAGTCCCTCCCTATAGAAGGAGCATGGCCAGGAGTTACAACAGCTGGGTGCCATTTCCAGGTCTCCAGGTCTCTCAGTGAGTTACCAAGGATACACCGCTTCCGCTTTCTGGCACTGGTGTCACTACGCGGGGCGGGGCGGGGGGGACTGGCATCTAACAACCACTGCAAGAACTGATGCTTTTAAAATGACAGTTTCCAGTTAAATTGTGTTCCCCTAAAACAAGCGTCCCCAGTCTCCTAGATCTAATGCCTGGTGATCTGAGGTGGAGCTGATGTAATAGTAAGAGAAATAAAGTACACAATAAATGCCATGCCCTTGAATCATCCCCCAAACCATTCCCTCTACCTGAATCCCTGGAAAAACTGTCTTCCATGAAACCATTCCCTGGTGCAAAAAATATTGGGAACTGCTGCCCTAAAAGATATACTGAAGCCCCCCCATGCCAGAGGTTAGGACTTTCATATTCTGTGACTGTGACCTTATTTGGAAATAGGGTCTTTTTTTTTTTATCATCTCAAAAATTTTACTGCATCTTTATAGAATTAGATGTTTTACAACTTTAGAAATATTTTACTAATACAACAGGAAAAAAGTCAATTTAGTACCATTTGTTTTGTTCATTCATATCCATTCTCAGCAACCTCAAGTTAAAATAATGAAGTATTTCCTTAATGAGATGATGGTTTCTAAAACTTCTCCCCAAATCCTACGAAAATATCTATAATACAAGAAAAATGAGAATGCTTACAATTGATCTTAAGTTTTCTACAAGAAAAATTGGTGGCCAATGCAGGCTTGGAAATAGTCTCCTTACAGATGTAAACCAGTTAAGGTGGCTCTAACACAGTATGACTACTGTTCTTACAAGGAGAGGGGAATTTAGCTAGAGATACACAAGGAGGGGGCCATGTAACGACAGAGGCAGAGAATGGAGTGAGGCAACTGCAAGTTGAGGGACCCTGAAGAGTTTATAGCCTCCGTCAGAAATGAGGAAGTGGCAAGAAAGTGTCTACTCAGAATCTCAAGGGGAGCATGACCCCACAGACCCCTTGATTTTGGACCTCCAGCCTCCAGATCTGTGAGAGAATACATTTAGTTGTTTTAAGCCACCCAGTCCATGGCATCTTATTATGGCAATCCCAGGAAATGAATATACTAACCATGAAATGATAAATCCTAAGTTTGGTGTATTTATTTAATAAACATGCAAATAGCACTTATCTCTTTCTGCAAACCCATCTAACATTGTTCAGAATAGAATAGTGCCTCTCAAGGTCCACTATCAAGTCTCTTTCAGACACCCAAGGACTGCAAAATAACTGAAGAAATTAGATTCTCACAAAAATCACACCCTATTGCAGAACGGTCAGGCCAGATACAACTATGAACCACCCACTCTTTTCTACAGCATGCCCTTTGAAACTCAATCATTCAGCTCTGTGTGACTGACCCTTTTCCTCTATTGGAAAGGAAATAAAAACCTTCTGTGAATTCTTTCACAACCCGCATCGGCTCACTTTCTAGGCATTATTTAAGGCTATTACAAACACAATTAACTTATTTAATTCTCCTAATAACTCTGGAAGATTAATAGTATTACTAATTCCATTTTACAGATGAAAGGGTGAGGCAGAGTTGAAGTAACTCCCCAAAAGCCACCCAGGCTTTAAGAGATGGAGCTGGGATTTAAACCCAGGCAGTCAGGCTCCTGAGTGTCCTCTAAGATTCCTTGTTATGTCTCACTCAGCTAAGGACCCATGCATGTATATCCTTGCGCCCAAGCTTTACCAGCCAGCTCCTCTCCTCTCCAGGCAAACACACACTGACATGGATAAGCACATACATGCAGCCAGAAAGCTCACTTTCAAACCCACTCACATCCTTGAGTCCCTACACATTCTGTCTGCTCATTACCTCTGCTGGGTACCAAACCTGGAAAAATAACTGGTGGGTCTTCTCTCTCCTAATCCCATCATCGCTCAGTTGGTAAAGCATCTGCCTGCAATGTGGGAGACCTGGGTTCAGTTCCTGGGTTGGGAAGTTCCCCTGGAGAAGGAAATGGCAACCCACTCCAGTATTCTTGCCTGGAGAATCCTATGGACAGAGGATCCTGGCAGGCTGCAGTTCATGGGATCGCAAGAGTTTGTTACAACTTAGGGCTATCTTTCTTTCTTTCCTCTCCTACTCTCATCACCCTTGCTTGGGGCTTCTTCATGCTTCTACCAGAATGGCAAAGTTACTGAAGCAACAGTAGCACATACTCTACCACAATTCCAAAGGTCAAGGGGCCTGGGCACCGCACGTCACCTCCATCGCTCTTGCTCTCCGTGTCTGTGCCTCCACCCGCCTGTCCCTGCTTCTCTCACCAGCCTGCATCTGCCTCTCTGTCTTCCCCTGGATGGGCTCTCGTTCTATTGAGTACACAGTCAGACCCAATCTGACCATCCCCTGAAGTTGGAAAGGGCACCAGTACAGCAGAAGGCCTAAGACAGATGCAAGGCTCTCCTCTTGTTGGGCATCTGGTCACCCTACCCCTCAGATCCTGAAGCAGAGCCTAGTGGGAACAGCATCTCCAAGCTCTGAAGCCAGACCGCATGGGTCCAACGCTGGCTTCACCACTGACTGCCTATGTGGCCTTGGACAATGACTTAGCTTCTTTGTAACTCAAGTTTCCTCATCTGGTAAATAGGAATAATACAGTGGATTCTCACAACAAGCATTTGCAATAGATGCTGACTTACAAATATTAAAGTCCTTACAATAGGATCTGTCACCTACCAAAGAAGCTCCATGTAAGTGTTTGTTAAAAACTAAGCAATGGGAAGGAAATCAATGCTTTGAAGGAAAGTGAGGACAGAATCTATGGCTCAGATAGTGGGAACTTCCTGAATGGCCTCAGGTCACTGAGCTCCAAACCCCTGGGCTAGGCGAACACCCCCTCTATTCTTGGTGCTGTGGAAATACCATGCACTTTGGCCCCAGGTTAGATTGGCTTGAACCAGATCATGACTGTGTCTTCATCTCCGTGAGACTCATGTGTAGGAAGATTTTTGATAAGCTCCAGTTCACAGAGTTTCTAGGATGATTAGAAATAATGTGTTAATTCCTAAGCATAGTCTTGACCTGTAACAGACACTCAGCAAATGCTGGTTCTTTTTCTCCTCCCTCTTCATACTGGTCATCTGCATCCTTCTTCCTTGAAGTGAAAGTGTTACTCACTCAGCTGTATCTGACTCTATGCAATCCCATGGACTGTATCCAGCCAGGCTCCTCTGTCCATGGTATTCTTCAGGCAAGAATATGGGAGTGGGTAGCCATTCCCTCCCCACTCCAGTACTCTTGCCTGGAAAATCCCACGGACGGAGGAGCCTGGTAGGCTGCAGTCCATGGGGTCGCTGAGGGTCGGACTCAACTGAGCGACTTCACTTTCACTTTTCACTTTCATGCATTGGAGAAGGAAATGGCAACCCACTCCAGTGTTCTTGTCTGGAGAATCCCAGGGATGGGGGAGCCTGGTGGGCTGCCGTCTATGGGGTCACATAGAGTCGGACACGACTGAAGTGACTTAGCAGCAGCAGCAGCAGCAGCCATTCCCTTTTCCAGCGGATCTTCCTGACCCAGGGATCTACTTGCTTTTCTATAAGTCAGCCTTTCACTACAAGTGGTGCGTGGTGGTGATTCACAAACCTGAGAGTGCATTAGAATCGCCTCAGAAGCATGTTAATACAGGGATGGTTGGGCTCTACTCTTGGGGTTTCTGATTTGGTGAGTATGAGGTAAGGCCTGAAAATGTGCATTTCCAACTTTCTAGGAGATGCTGGGACTATCTTGGAGAACTATGGGTCTGTGGGATGTCATCTCCTGCCCACTGGGGGAACACACGCCCTTTATTGGCTGTCTTTTCACCAACAGTCACCTGAAACCTTCTTCCCATCACCCACCCCCATCCCAGGTCTCCTAAAACTGCCAATAAGCATAATATACCCTTTAGTTGAGCATTCCCATTTTCCTGAGATTTTATCCCGATAAAATAATAGTAAAAAAGGAAAATATATTATGTAGATAATATTGAAAAACGCAGTATCATGTATGCTGGGGGTTGGTTTTCAACCACGCATGCTGACTTGGGCAGGATGATGCTTTGCTGAGGGGGCTGTGCTGTGTACTGCAGATATCCAGTTGCATCCTTAGCTTCCACCCAAGAGATTCTAGTAGCTTCTCCCACCCCCAGGTGTGACAATCAATCATGTGTTTACCTCCTACACTGTTGGTGGGAATGTTAAATGGTGCAGCCACTATGGAGAACAGCATGGAGGTTCCTTAAAAAACTAAAAGTACAGTTTACCATATGACCCTGCAATCCCACTCCTGGGCATATATCCAAACAAAAACATGATCTGAAAGGATATATACACCCCAATGTTCATTACAGCACTGTTTACAATACCCAAGACATGGAGGCAACCAAAATGTCCATCAACAGAGGAATGGATAAAGAAGAAGATGTGATACATACACACAATGGAACATTACTCAGCTATTAAAAAGAAAGAAATAACACCATTTGCAGCAACACGGACCTAGAGATTGTCATACTGAGTGAAGTCAGTCAGACAGAGAAGGAGAAATATCATATGACATATATTCTATGTGGAATCTAAAAAGAAGTGATACAAATAAACTGACAAAACAAAGAGACAGACTTAGAGAAAGAACGTACAGTTGCCAGGGAGAAGGATAGGGGAAAGGAATAGTTAGGGAGTTTGGGATGGGCAGGCACACATTGCTATATTTAAATGGATAAACCAACAAGGACCTACTGTCTAGCACGTGGAACTCTGCTCAATGTCAGGTGGCAGCCTTGATGGGGAGGGGAGTTTGGGGAGAATGGATACCTGTACATGCATCGCCGAATCCCTTTGCTTTCCACCTGAAACTATCACAACATGTTAATCAGCTATACTCAATACAAAATAAAAAGTTAAAAAAATGTGTTTAGACATTGCTCAATGTCCCTGGGGGGAGGGGAGTGTAGGGCAGGCAGACCTGCCCTGACTCTAATCGAGATCCACTGGTGAACGAACAGCTAAGGACATAATAGTTTCACATTTAGTAAATACTAGCATGTGCTACCATGAGGGCTTCTCTGGTGGCTCAGACAGTAAAGAATCTGCCTGTGGTGTGAGAGACCAGGGTTCGATCCCTGGGTCAGGAAGATCCCCTGGAGAAGGAAATGGCGACCCACTCCAGTATTCTTGCCTGGAAAATCCCATGGGTGGAGGAGTTTGGCAGGCTACAGTCCATGGGGTCGCAAAGAGTCAGACACGACTGAGTGACTTCACTTCACTCACAACATGTCCTAGGTACCTTGAAACCACCTGCAATCCTCACATATAGTAACACTACAAAGTGGTGATTATTTCTTCTCTTTCAGAGATGAGGAATCTGAGGCTCATGGAGTTAATCCTAAACTCCTAAAACAGGTAAAGGGACCAGGTGGGATCTGACCCTCAGTTCCTCAGCCTGAAGAGCTCTGCTCTCTCTTTCTCAGCCTCCTCAGATTCTTCTCTTGGACAGAAAATGATCAGTTACAGCCTCATAAATGTCTAACAATAGGGAGCCCATTCAGGAAATTATGGTGCATCCCTGCATGGAATATTATGCAGCTATTAAAATGATGGAGCACCATTAAAAATGATAACTATGTCACCACATAGGAAAGTGCTAACTGGATTACATTAAGTTAAAAAAAAAACTGGAAAATAAAACTGTGTCTACACTGTGATTACTACTATGAGAAAGTATGTCTAAGCTGATGTGTTAGATTGAAGGTATTAAGGATAATTTTCCTTTCTTCTTTGATATCCATTATTGTTATCAGAATGTCTTTACGATCATTATTTTTAAGCAGCACCAGTTTAATGAAATTCAAGATGTTAGCTTTGTCATAGGTGTGTCTTCCACCTGAATTAGTGGAATCCAAGCTGCTCTAAATCCCTGAGTGAGGCAGGGCTTTGGCACACTCTTGCTCCCCCCACACCCAAAAGCACTGGTGCTGGTATGTTTCTGAACCAGCATGTCTTTCCTAGAGCTGACCAGCTTTCTCTGAGCTCAGCCAGCTGGAAACAGAGAAAATGGCTCTGGAAGCAGCGGTGTGGGTCACCTGGGGAGCCAGGGCTGTTAGGAACACACAGTTTGTGCACAGCAGAGGTATCGGTCCATCAGAGGTCCACTCCACTGAGCAGCGCACTGGTCTCATGCATTATGCATTAAGAGTGGCCAGGCATCCTGGCCTGGCCATGTGGGAGAAGTCTTGCACAAGGAACATCTGATGAACTGATTGAAACATCAAAATGTCATTAAGGATAAATGAATGGAGCTGTTCCTGTGGCTGTAAGAGGCAGTGCCGGCAAGATGACAGGCAGCCGGTGGGCTGTTCCTGAGCCCAAAACAGCCGGCGTTTGCCATGGAGATTCATGGTCTTTATGCAATGTGAGGTGCTTTGCGGGGAGAAGAATAAACAGAAATGCTCCAGCACTTATGCGCCGTAAAATCACAAGCATGAGATAAATTAATTAGTGTACACTAGAAAGGCGGCTGGTCTGTCTGTGCTCCTGGGGAAAGCCAGAATGGATGGCACTGGGCTGGAGATGACGGGTCTCAACACCAGCCGCCGAAAGAAAGCAATGGAGTTTAATGTGCAGTCATAAACTGCAGCTGATGGAAAGATACGTGCAGTCTGTGTTTGTTTTTTTCCCAGGTACCATTTCTGTCTACTGCTCCAAGCTCTTTGTGTCTGTGGGCCAAGAGTCTTAAGGCAGTGGTCCCCAACCTTTTTGGCACCAGGGACCAGTTTCATGGAATGTAATTTCTCCATGGATGAGAGGCGATGGTTTTGGGATGATTCAAATGCATTACATTTATTCTGCACTTTATATCTGTTATTATTACATCAGCTCCACCTCAGATCAGCAAGCATTAGCTCCTGGAGGTTGGCGACCCCTGTCTTAGATGACTCCAGGGAGACCTGGAATGGCTACCACTTACTTCTAATGCTACCATGAGTGACGGTGGAGGGTGATGATGGTAAAGAAGTCCCTCAACACAGGGGGCGGAGAAGGCGATGGCACCCAACTCCAGTACTCTTGCCTGGAAAATCCCATGGACGGAGGAGCCCGGTAGGCTGCAGTCCATGGGGTCACTCAGAGTCGGACAGGACTGAGAGACTTCACTTTCACTTTTCACCTTCATGCATTGGAGAAGGAAATGGCAACCCACTCCAGTGTTCTTGCCTGGAGAATCCCAGGGACAGGGGAGCCTGGTGGGCTCCCGTCTATGGGGTCGCACAGAGTCGGACACGACTGAAGCGACTTAGCAGTAGCAGTAGCATACATGAAAAACTTAACAGCAACAGCAACACAGGGGGAAGCTCTCAGGAAGCTTGACTTCCCCTGTGGCATCCTACGAAGAGGTGGTCCATTCTCTGGTGATGGGAGGCTCACTACCTCACATTCAACTGGTTCTGTGGGAAAAGCAATGCTAGGAAGTTCTTTACACTCCTCCAGCATCTTCTTCTGGGAACTTAACAACAACCAAAGTAATGAGAATAGCTAAAGCTCACTGAGCATTTGCTGGGTGCCAGACGCTGTGCCCTGGTCAGGTTACCACCTTTCTTGTATCAGCCCCATATTATAGTGTAGGAAAAGGAAGACCAGAAAGGGTGAGAAACACGCTCAGGATTACACAGCTTGTATACGGCAGAGCAAGACCCAAACCCAGGTCTGCTTAGAACTAAATTATAATGTCTTAACTATTACACAGTTTCAAGCTCCAAAATCCTCTTAACACTGCCTGGCTTTTTTTGAGCAACACAGAACATAAGAAGGCAAGACAGATGGGAACTAACGTTTTGAACATGTGCTGGGTACTTTGCTAACTACCTGGTCTGGGTTAGCCTCCTCCATCTTTTCATGCAACGGCTTTGTGTATGTGAAGTAAGTTACTATTTCTCCACCCAAGACCTCTCTTTTCTTTTTTGGTTTGTTTACATGCACATTTATTTTTTATATACAAAAGTCAGTCTAATTTATACTTAACAATGAGCAGTTAGAATATGAAATAAAAAGAACAGTACCATTTATAACTGCACACACACACAAAAGGAATGTTCAGGTATAAGTCCACCAAAATATGCATGGGACCTGCATGCCAAAAACTACAAGAGGGTGATTACAGACACTGAAGTAGACCCACGCAAATGAATAGACATACCATGTCCAGTGGCTCAGACGGTAAAGCGTCTGTCTGCAATGCAGGAGACCCAGGTTCAATCCCCGGGTTGGGAAGATCCCTTGGAGAAGGAAATGGCAGCCCACTCCAGTGTTCTTGCCTGGAAAATCCCATGGACCGCGGAGCCTGGTAGGCTATCGTCCATGGGGTCGCAAAGAGTCAGACACGACTGAGCGACTTCACTTTCACCATGTTCCCGGGCCAGACGACTCAATATTGTTAAGATGACAGATTTTACCAGACTGATCTACAGATTCAATGCAAGCCCAATCAAAACCCATCAGGATTTCTTACAGACACAAACAAGCTGATTCTAAAATGCTATTGTACATTTATTCTTAAAGAAAGAAGCGGGGGGGAAGCCTTCAAACCTTAACTGTTCAGAAAATGAAACGTGACACCTGTTGTCATGTTAACTATCATAATAGTCTGGGTACATTTTTAAATAAAATTATTTCTCTATGTCTGGCAGAGCTGAATGTGAATAAAATCCCCTCCATGGCACAACCCTATTTATAAGACACTCTAAACAAGACCATCTTAAGAGACAAAAGTTTGCTCCCTAAAATTAGAAGTGGGACTCAAGAGACCTATTTTTAAAAAGTCAGAAAGCAATCCTAATCCTATCCCTCTTTAATCTCTGTCCGTATTTCTCCAAAGCAGATTATGAAACGTCATAAAATTGTAAACAGATGATCAATCTTGTTCCTGTTTGATTCTTGTCCCTTTTATGTGTGAGTGTATTGAAAGGAATGTCCCCTAACCTCCTTACACTTTGGAACAATGTGTTATAAACTTTCAGGTAGGGACCAACTTTGATGGGATAAGTGATGACTGACTTACTCATCACTTATCCTACCTGGTCTGAGAGGGTGTAACTCTTATCAGTTTTGCTGCCATATAAATTCTTCAGAATTATTGTCATATCCACTTCCCAACCCATGATAAGATCACAGCACTAGTAACTGGCAACTCTCTGTTTCAGAGATTTCTTTCTTCCTATAGTCTGTGCCCTGGGCACTGTGGTGAGCCTTCATTTCCTTACACTTAAAATGATACTTCCTCACTGAAGAGACTAAAAAAAAAAATCTCAAGAGATATCTACAGGAAAGTACTTTATACACTGCACAACATGAGTGGACATATTAATATAAAACAAAATACAAAAATAACAATAACTACAATGTGCTGAGCACCTTCTAATGTACTAGACACAGAACAGATGCTGCAAGTGTAAATCCTGATAAATTCTCACAGAAACCCTCCAGATTGGGTCTTACTATTCCCCTTTTATAAGAGGTGGAAACAGAGGCTTGGAGAAGTTAGGTTAGACAGTAGGAGTCCAGGGTTCAAATGCAAATGGAATCCATGTTCTTTTACTACAATGCTGCTCCTAAGTTTCAAGTACTCTTCTCTTCACTGTTCAGAGCTAAGGCTGTTTAAAATCCTTAAGGAGTGGGAGATGAGATTACAGAAGTATGATTTATTCAGTAAACTGCCCCCAGACTGGATGGCCGGAAGACACCTGCCTGGCAATATAGTGGATGGATGCACTTTGCATCAGCCATGGATCTCCTGGAAAAACCTTAGATCCTCCATTTTCATGGTAGGTTTACTGTGTAAAGCAAAGATAAAAGAATGTATGAAATCCCACATCAACCATATTTAAACTTAGATATTTCACCAGAAGTTCTGTCCCTCATCAGTAGATGTCCAAATAATAAATGGCACAGGGGAGCAAGAACAAAGTAAAATAAAGTATAGGCATTCTTAGCTTTTCTCCATTTCTAGGAAAGTGTATTGCCACCAAGCTGTTTTCCAAAACAAAACAAGCCTTCTTTAATCCTGAGGCTCAATTTGGCTTATAACCTTAATAAAACCATATTTTCACTCTTTACAAAAACAAAATCCTCCCAGTAAAAACAGGGTATTGGTCAGACTAATCTTACAATATTTCCTCTTAAAAAACATGGGTGGCTGTAATATGTCCAATGTTTCCCACTTTTTCAGAATGTTCTGCATAGTGGTTCAAAGCCATTGGAAGGAAAAATTGCTCCAGAAATGAACTTATTTACAAAATATGAAACAGACTCACAGACATAGAAAACAAACTTAAAGTTACCGAACAGGAGGGAGGAAGGATAAAGTAGGAGTTTGGGATTAAAATATACACACTATTGTATATAAAATAGATAACCAACAAGGACCCAATGTACAGCACAGGGAACTGTATTCAATATCTTGCAATGCCCTATAGTGGAAGAAAATGTAAAAAAAAAAAAAGGATATATATTTATATATGTATAACCAAATCACTTTGCTGTACACCCGAAACTAACAGAACCTTGTAAATCAACTATTTACAATAAAAACTTCAACCAATAAACAATAAAATTGTTCCGGAAAGAAGCTCATCCAACACTCTTTTATTCTGATAAGAAAGATCTCATAAGAAGTATTGAGCTTCTTGAGGTTTCATTAATGAAGGGAATGCTTATGAACAAATATTTCTTAGGGGATTGATCGTGGCTGAGGGGTCTTTATTCCACCAACACCACTATGAGGAGTAATTGCTAAGAGATATTAAATACTATTTTAAAATGTGCCTGGGGTGTTTTGCCATTCATTAAATGGTCTATACACAATTATGAACAGCATAATGACTGTCTACCTCAATACCTATAGAAAGGAAATGGCGCTATCAAATAGCGATCTATCTTCTATGGACCCTGCTCTCCAAACTCAGGTTCCAACATTTTAACCAAAGCTGTATCTGTTGGATAACCTCGCAGGGCTAAATTTTCATCTGAGGTTCTGGGTTAGGTGGCCAGACCAAGAAATGCCTATATTCCACGATCCTGGCTTCTCAAACTCTCCCACATGAGTGGTTCTCAACAAAGGTTTCAGATCAGAAGAACCTGGAGGACTTTAAAATGCCTAGGCACCACTCAAGAACAGTGGAATCGGTCGGTTCTCTAATCTTTCTTTTTAGGTTGTGGCTGTGGTCCCCTCCCTGTGTGGCTGTTCTTTTGAAACATACACCAGTTCATCTGAGCCCTGTTCCCAGGAAAGAGGGAACATTCCTGACACTGCCCCAAGTAGAGTAGCCTCTTCCATGTTCGGAGAACCATGCCTCATTTAAGGCAGGTTTTCACACAGGGAAAACCTGTCCCCCTGCCCCTATATTCAGAAATATGATAGCCCTTCTACTTTCAACCCCAGCCTTTTCTCTGCCACTGGTCCATGAAATCTTCCTGTGCTCAGATGACATTGTTTACCTTTGTGGTTTTTGCCAGAATCATTCATTGACTCTGAGCTCTCACTGAAATCAGCAGAGATGGAAACCAGAAGGGGAGGGTGTCCTATCCAATTGCTCAGAGGAGAAGTTTTGGAAGTTTAAGAATCACCATCTACAACTGCCCTACCTTCATTCTACCTGGCAAATTCTTCTTTCATGTAACTTATGCTTGAAGTTAATAAAACATTGTCTTCCCCCATTCCTGACACACTGCAGCTGCTGTTCTAGCTTAGCTCTACCATCTGATAAATGACAACAGTCTAATGAAATGCAATTGAAACGGAAACCAAAAGGGATGTACATTCTATCATTTAATTTGCTAAGATGACCCCATGACTTGAGCACTATCATTTCCATTTTACAGATGAGAAACTGAGGCTCTGAGTGCTTAGAACTCACAGCTGCTAAGCAGTGGACCTAGGATTCAAACTTTCTCCTTCCTAATCCAGCCCTTTCTTCCTCTTTTTTTCCCCTGTCCAAGCTTTTCCCAGCATGTTACCTACCTGGTTATAAAAGGTGTGTGTGTGTGTGTGTGTATGTGTATTTCAAGATAATGAGCAAAGGAAAAAGGGGAGAGAATGTGTTATTTCTTCAGCAAAACATCTTGCCTCTGTTCTATACCAAGCATCCTGTTTGGCCCTTTAGCCCATGATATCTTTCCTCAAAGCAGAAATCAGATACTTCCTTCCTTTGTCATGTTTCACTGCTCCTCTTTCATGTATTTACAATATTATTTTATAACTATTAACATGTCCAAGTCAGGTTTTAAGCTCCTTGAGAGAAGGGTATTCCTTTCAAGGCAAAGTATTAGTTGCTCAGTCGTGTCTGACTCTGTGACCCCATGGACTGTAGCCTGCCAGGCGCCACTGTCCATGGAATTCTGCAGGCAAGAATACTAGAGTGGGTAGCCATTCCCTTCTCCAGGGGATCTTCCTAACCCAGGGATTGAACCCTGGTTTCCTGCATCACAGACAGATTCTTTGCTGTCTGAGCCACCGGGGAAGCCATTTCTTTCAAAATACTTATTTACACCTAGCTCAGTGCTTAGTACAAAGGAATTGCTCAGTAAATGTTCGTGAATGAAAAGAATGCCACTTAAACCTCACAGTTGTTATGAAATGTAGGTGTTATTACTTCCATTTTACAGATGAGAAACTGAGGTTGAGATGGAATGAAGTCACTTAACTGAAACTGGAGCCAGAATGCCCAGGGTTTTTTCCTACAAAGCACAGAAACCTGTCTAATAATATCTTGCTAAGTACCTCCAAGCCCAAAGAGACAACTAGGTAGTAAGTGGGAAAGCACTTTGCAAGAGATAAAGCTGTATACACAAACAAGATGCAATCATTATCATCATCATCATCATTGCAAACCTTAACTAAAGTACTTCCTTCCATTAAAAGCACTTTGCTGAAACATTTAGAAAGGCATTTTCCACTTTGTGCATCTCAGGATCTTATCTTTGCTACAGCCCTAGCAGCAAGAGTTGTTCTCAGTTTGAGGATATTTGCTGAAGGTAAGTGCTTTCAGAACTGAAATCTGTTCCTGCCCTGGTGATACACTGTTACGGGGGCACCATGGCTGGGCACTTAGTTCTCTTTCAATTCAGTTCAGTCGCTCAGTCATGTCTGACTCTTTGCGACCCCATGAATTGCAGCATGCCAGGCCTCCCTGTCTATCACCAACTCCCGGAGTTCACTCAGACTCACATCCATCGAGTCAGTGATGCCATCCAGCCATCTCATTCTCTGTCGTCCCCTTCTCCTCCTGCCCCCAATCCCTCCCAGAATCAGAGTCTTTTCCAATGAGTCAACTCTTCGCATGAGGTGGCCAAAGTACTGGAGTTTCAGCTTTAGCATCATTCCTTCCAAAGAAATCCCAGGGCTGATCTCCTTCAGAATGGACTGGTTGGACCTCCTTGCAGTCCAAGGGACTCTCAAGAGTCTTCTCCAACACCACAGTTCAAAAGCATCAATTCTTCAGTGCTCAGCTTTCTTCACAGTCCAACTCTCACATCTATACATGACAACTAGTAAAACCAAAGCCTTGACTAGATGGACCTTTGTTGGCAAAGTAATATCTCTGCTTTTGAATATGCTATCTAGGTTGGTCATAACTTTCCTTCCAAGGAGTAAGCATCTTTTAATTTCATGGCTGCAATCACCATCTGCAGTGATTTTGGAGCCCAAAAAAATAAAGTCTGACACTGTTTCCACTGTTTCCCCATCTATTTCCCATGAAGTGATGGGACCAGATGCCATGATCTTAGTTTTCTGAATGTTGAGCTTTAAGCCAACTTTTTCACGCTCCTCTTTCACTTTCATCAAGAGGCTTTTTAGTTCCTCTTCACTTTCTGCCATAAGGGTGGTGTCATCTGCATATCTGGAGTTCTTGATATTTCTCCCGGCAATCTTGATTCCAGCTTGTGCTTCTTCCAGCCCAGCATTTCTCCTAGTTCTCTTTAGCTGACCCTAATTCTCTCTTCTGGCTGATTCAGGAACAGGATCTTACTACACTCTTCTGGGCTACACCATGAGCTTCCTGAGGCAGAAGCAGTATAGGAAGATGCCCACAGTCCTCCTGCCCAGCACAGGCACAGGTGAGCAGCAAATGCTGATGAATGAATGACTGCCTAAGGAAGGACTTCTTAGATTTTACTTATCGGTGGTCAACAAAAGTGGTAACTCAATTAGTTTGTAAACAGTGTCCACAGACAATGAAGTACGCATGTTCAAGTGGTAGGGGCCGTATATACATATTTAAATCTACTTGTCAATGTAGAGTGAGCAAACTGAATGGGGGTGTCATAGGTTGGGCTCTTGGAAATCTGACTTTCAGAGATTGGCATGTAGGAGATATATTAGAAGGAGCTTCTTGGGGTGGGGGGGGTCAATGTCTGGGGGAGGGGAAGAGAGGGGAGGGGAGGGCAGGGGGAAAGGAGGGAAGGAGAAGGGAAGGAAAGAGAAGTAAAGGGAGGGGAGGGGTAGACAGGGGAGGAGAGGGGAAAAAGTGGGCAGAGGGGAATCTGAATGGTGATGTAGCTGCTGCGAGGGTTTATGTTAAGCCAACCCCGTGGGCAACTCTGATATTGGACTGATTTTTACATCCTGTAAAATCAGCTATTGACCAGTTATTGGAGGACCTCGGGTGAGGCGGTTCTGAAGACCAAGCTATCCCAAAGAGGGCAGTTAGCCAAGAACTGTCTGTCCATAGCAGTTGTAGCACCTGAGGGGTAAGTCCATCCCTGAAGGTGGATCTGAGCAGCAATCTCAACAGTGCCCACAGAAACTTCTCTTTCCATCCCTCTTTTGCTAGGTCACTCCTCTCCATCACGAGAGAATCCCCCACTCTTTTACCTTCCTTATAAAGTTCAAATGTGTTTATGGAATAGAAACATAGAATCACACACCTTTCTAAGACTCAAGGCATCACTGATACTTGGTTGGTTTCAAAACTTTATAGTATAAATTTGAAACACGTATAAACATCTTTTGCCATCTTTGAAGAGAAACACTCATTTATATTTCCCTTGCTTAAGGTGACAGAGGCTCTGACTTATAGATTTGGTCTGTTTGGTATTCGTGATGGATGTGTTTGGACTCTAATTCAATAGAATAAACAATAAAGCATCCATTCAGTTGCAGTCCTTACCCAACTCCATCTGTACACACAATCTAGACCAGTGCATTAATATCTGTCTTGTTGCAACAGCACTGGTTAATTTTATGCATTTATAATTACGACATGTGAGTACCTTTATAGACTAAAACCAATAAAAAATTACAAAATAGATGATCTGAAAGCCCTACCATCACCATATGCCAAAATAACTGAAATGGATAAGAACGGAATACTCTAAGTCAATGAGAGATGAAACAAAATGCGGGTTATCCACCTCACACAAACACCCACCTGTGAGTGTTCATTCCCATAATCAACAGAGTGACAAGGAGAAAGATGTGCAAATACACCCAGGGCAGCATAATCTGAGAACAGTTCATGAAGGTGAGTCGGTGGGTGAATGGATGAAAGGTGAATGCACAGCAAAGTTATGAACGAGCCTAGTACTGGTCTGTGGGAGTGGAGGAGGGCCATCTAAAAGAGAGAATAATTTCCCCTTTTATAGATACTAATGCAGCCACTGTGGAGGTTCCTCAAAAAACAAAGTTGCCATATGATCCAGTGATTCCACTCCTAGGCATATACCTAGACAAAACTATAATTCAAAAAGATACATGCATTGCTAAGCTCACAGCAGCACTACAAGAGCCATGACATGGAAACAAACCTAAATGTCCATCAAGAGATGGATGGATAAAGAAGAAGATGTGGTACATGTATGCAATGGAATATTACTCAGCCATCAAAAGAATGAAATGATGCTCTATGCAGCTACGTGGATAGACCTAGAGATGATCACACTAAGCAAAGTAAGTCAGAAAGAGAAAGGCACATACTGTATAATATCACTTACATGTGGAATCTAAAATATGATACAAATCAACATATCTATGAACCCAAGAGAAGCTCACAGACACATGGAACAGCCTTGCGGTTGCCAAGGTGAGGGTGGCTGGGAGGGGACGGACTGGGAGTTTGGGATGCACAGAGGCAGAGTATTATATATAAGATGAGTAGACAATGAGATCCTACAGGGAACTATATTCACTATCCTGTGACAAGCCATAATGAAGAAGAATATATATATATATATATACACACACACACACACACACATATATGTGTGTGTGTTTATACATACATACATACATATATATATATATATATTTGCTGTACGTAAGAAATCATAACATTGTACATCAACTACATTTCAATAAAATTAAAAGCAGATAATGATACTAGAATTTTCCAGGCATGGAGGGTGGGTAGGCATTCCAGGAAAAGGGGACTGCAGCTGCCAAGGTGGGACCCTGAACAAAGGACAGTTATATCAGGGTGATGTGAGGATCAGGAGAGTCAGCATGCAAAATATTAATCTGAGTTGTGTGTAAAACACAGATTCCCAGTTCACACTTCCAAAGGAACTGAGTAGGTCGGCGGTGGGGCCCAGGACTCAGAGTTCTCACCGAGGCCTTCCCCTTGGCTGAAGAGCCGTAGCATGGCAGACACCTCTGACTCGCCTTCATGGTGACACCGTCTATCCTCACTGACAACATGTTTGCTGTCAGCTTTCGGAAATTGATACTTATCATCTCTAAATGCTTTCCTTCTAATCCTATTTTTCTTCATTTTTATTTGAAGTGACTGACGAATTACATAGAATACTTTTTGAGTATCTCTTGATATCATCATTTCAAATTCCTCTTTAAATGTATTGAGGCAATGACATTTGATTTGCGACAGCCTCTGGTGTGAAAAGGTGTATGCGTTTCAGAAAAAGGAGGCAGTTTCTTACTTTGGCTGAAAGCCTACTAAAAGCGAGGCATTTTCCAAACAATGTCTCCCTGAATCCTTGTAAGATCTCTGTAAGGAATGCATTTTTTAAAACGTGTTATTTTTATATAGGAACACAGCTGATTAACAATGTTATGTTAGCTTCAGGTGTATAACAAAGTGATTCAGTTATACATGTACCTATTCTTTTTTCAAATTCTTTTCCCAATTAGGTTGTTATGGAATACTGAGGAGAGTTTCCTGTGCTATACAGAGGGTCCTTGCTGGTTAATCATTTTAAATATGGCAATGTGTACATGTCAATCCCAAACTCTCTGACAACCCCCCTCTCTTCCCCTCTGGTAACCGTAAGTTCATTCTCTAAGTCTGTGAGTCTGTTTCTGATTTGTAAATAAGTTTTAAGGAATGCACTGTTAATTCCCACTTTATAAATTAGGAAACTGACTTTAAAAAGTTGCCTTAAAGCCACAAAAGCAAGAAACAGACAGGGTCTGGAGGCATCTAAAAACTGTTACCTTTTTTGGTTTGTTTGTTTAAGAACAGATCATCTCCCTGTTGACTTTAGCTGTTAGGTCTTTTAATCTCATCTTGTTCATTCATTCCACCACCATGTACTGGGGGTTCACTGTGACTGTCAGGGCACCATGGGGAACATGCTAATGAAAAAGAAACATCCTTAAGACACATTTGCTCCTGCCCACGATAACACAGTGACTGCAGTCAGAGTTGGAGAAAAGGGACATTCCTGTAGGTAGAAAGAATCAGAGACATCTTCCTCTGAGAGCTGATGTTTGATCTGGACCTTGAAGAAGAAATGTAGGATTTAAAATGGGAACCCGCTGTATAGCACAGAGAGCTCAGCTCTGTGCTCTGTGCTGACCTAGGTGGCTGGGATGGTTGTGGGTGGGAGGGAGGCTCAAGAGGGAAGAGACACATGTACACTTAGAGCTGACTCACGTTGTTGTATAACATTACAGCCCAATCAAAATAAATAAATACATACATACACATGCTGGAATGGGGAGAAAGCGGAAGGACGTGAAAAGTCCAAGCGTTCCAGAGTGTCTGCACACAGAGACCAACCCAGGAGGTACCCTCCTCTGTGATACTTAAACAAGGTGAAGTGAAACAGTTAAGTGCTCTCTGTCAGAACGGCTGGTAAACACCTTAGTGCCTTTTCAACAACTACTACACTAAACCATCTCTGTTCAAAACAATTACTGTGCCCATCACATGCCTTGAGGTAAATTAACCTGTGAACACATGCTGACTCTTAATATCGTTTTAAAAAGCAGATGCTGAAGTTGTTGGTTGCTGTGTTACAACAGAAAGACAAAAAGGAATTGAGAGAAGCATTTATGTTAGCTCAGGATGTAAGCCGCTCTTTATAAAATACCTACTTTGTGTCAGTCATTCTACAGATAACGCTTGTTCGTTGTGCCTCATGAAAATGCTGGCAAGTTGCTATTACCATTTTGCAGATGAAGAAACTGAATTTCAGAGTGGTTCCATGACAGCTCAAGGTCTGAACAAGTGGACAGAAGAGGCAGACCTAAATTGTGATCTAAGTCTGATACCAAAACCCACATTATTTTTGTTTTAAAAATGTGTACCAGGCAGTGAAGGACTCCATTCTAGATTCTTTTGCCCCTAGATCCCAAAGTGCCTTCTATCTATAGCTCTGTTTACCTGGGACATTAACTTCCTTTTGGTCACCTCTTACTCTAACCCCTCAACTACCACTGATCTGGCAGCCCAGCACTCTCAGCTCTGATCTCATGGCAAGTCCCCAGGACAGCAAAGACAGGATTACCTCAAGGGCCTCCTTGCCAGCCAGGAACAGCTGCCACTTCTTGTCCTGAGCAAGGCACTGCTGTCCCTGCATAGAACTGAGGATGTACAGACGGAAAAACCTGCACTCAAATCCCGGCCCTCCCACAGCCTGGCCAAGGGCCCTCCAAGCACACAGTCTGGGTAGGCGCCCTGAAGTCCTAAATGAGAAGGATGGGCAGGGCTTGGGGGTATGGGCTCCTGGATTCAAACCCAAGCTCTGCCACATCCTGGCTGTGTGTATACACAAATCCTCAAACCTCAGTCTCAATGTCTGAATAGACTCAACACATTAACTGTACCTCACAGGCTTTCCATGAGCATTACATGAACCCCACACATCACACCAGCTAAAAAACAACAAAAAACAACATAGCTACCAGCTTCCTTCTAGGCTGGTCCAGCTGCCATGCAAGGGTGCAACGCATTGTGTGTGTGTGTGTGTGTGTGTGTGCACATGCTAGTTGCTCAGTTGTGTCTGACTCTTTGCAACCCCATGGACTGTAGCCTACCAGGTTCCCCTGTCCATGGAATTCTCCAGGCAAGAATACTGGAGTGGGTAGCCATTCCCTTCTCTAGGAGATCTTCTCGACCCAGGGATCGAACCTGGGTCTCCTGCATTGCAGATGGATTCTTTACTATCTGAGCCACCAGTGAACATCATAGAAGCTCATAAAACAGGATGAATCTTGAACCACATTCTCTCCCTATCTCAAAAGCAGGGATAGGAAGATGATGGCTCTCAGGATCAATCTGGCCCACTCTCTGAATCTTCTAAATAAAATTTTATTGGAACACATTCCTGCTTATATATTTACATACTGTATGGTTATTTTCATGTTACAGCATCAGAGTTGAGTAGATGCAACAGAGAGTCCATAAAGCCAAAAATATTTACTACTGATTCCTTACTGAAAAAGTTTATGGACCCTTGATCCTGTGTATGGGACCTTTCAATGTGGGAGAGACACTGAGGGCCTCTTGGCTTTGAAAAAACATTCCTCTCTTCCTCTCCCACCCACACTTTACATTCTCTTTCTATAGTTTATCTATTTTTCACCTTACCTCTCTTGGCCATCACATAACACCTATACTGCTTTTCTTATATGGTGTTTTTTCTCTGTCTCCCCCCACTAAAACTCTTCATGTGAGCAGGGATTTTTGTTTGTTGAGCGAACTCTTACATCCCAGAACCTTGACCAGTGCCTGACATGTAAGTGGGAACTCCACAACAACTTGGGGATTGCATATGAGTTTCACTGTTGAACCAGAGTATGTTGGAGGCTTTCTCTTTCATTGGATGACTTCGAGGCTTTTAGAGGGATGGGGTGACTCCATAACCTCTGCGAGGAGGGTATTATTTTTCCTGTTTTATAGAGGAGACAACTGAGACTGGGTAAGTCAGTGCTTCTCAAACTTAAAGGTGCACATGAATGAACTAGGGATCTTCTTGGGAATGGAAGTGCTGCATTTGGTTTTTTGCTTGTTTGTTTTAGGCTGCGCCGTGCGGGATCTTAGTTCCCTGACTGGGGATGGAACCTGTGCATCCTCCTTTGGGAGTGAGGAGTCCCCTGCACTGGCTGCCAGGGAAGTCCCGGGTGCTGCGTTTCTAACAAGCTCCTGCGTGATGTCAGTGCTGCAGGTCTGTGACCCACAATTTGAACAGAGACGGCTTAAAGCACCCACTCAGGGTCTCTACCTAAGACGAGGTGGAATGGAATTTTGAATCTGGAGACCACGGGGGTCTATCATTTCCGTTCTGTTTACTCTTCACCATCTACATGCATCCCTCAATCCTTTGGTTTCACAAGACTGGTCACACACACCCTCCTCGGCTCCCTGTCGCCACTTAGCCTCCAGATCCTCCTTTTCTCTGGGTACCCCACCTCCAGCATCTTCAGCCACTCCATTCTGCACAGGCTCCTCTACATATACATTCCAGGACTTTCTGGCCCTTCAAGTGGCTGGTCTCATGTTTCTCCTCTCTTTTAGGGCCCAGTGGTTAAGAAGAAGTTCCCCTCCTCATGGGCCCTAGGCAGGCTGGCTTCTTCCCTCAAGGCTACCCCAGGACCTGCACAAGTGACTTATGCTGGTCCCGGGCCATGCCCGAGCCCTCCACTTCCATCTCTCTGCAGCACCGGCTACTGTCAAGTCTTCCTTCTGCAGTGGACTTCACTTGGTTCTCTGTGGTTCTCCTCTTACCTTTCTGTCTGCTTTGCCAGTTCTCCTCCTCTGAATCTCTAACTGTGCCCCATTCCTGAGCTGGCATGAGTGTCACACCCTAGGATCTGTCACTTGGAACTCCAAGTCTGCACTGATTCAAAGACCCTTGCTTATCACTGCAACTTGAAGTACGAGTACTTGTGTATCTTCTTCTATACCTCCATTCCATTCGTGTTTGATTTCATCACAGGGCCCAGCACAGAGAATGGTACAAAGTGGGCCTCCAGACAGTGCTATGTACATTGGCTAACAGACTGAGGTGGCAAGTTGCCCAGAAGGCACTGCATGCCCATACCTAATGTAGCACATTGATCCTGTAAGAATCTCTAGAAGACCAGAGGCACCATCAGGGGCCACCAGTTCAGCCCTGATTCCTTATGGTTTCTGAAAGGGGAAACAAAAGAAAACTTCCATTGCAGGAGTGCCAATTTATTTGCAAGGCACTTTACAATATTCTTCATTCCCTACAAGCTAGGCACTATTATCCCTATTTTAGAGTTAAGAGGAAAGAGGCTGAAAAAGTTCAGAAAACTTGCTGAAGTCTATGTAACTGCTGAGTGCTAGAGATGTAACTTGAACCCAGAACTCTGACTTTTTCCCACGGCAACAGTACCCCATACTGTCTCATACCTCTGTGTCTTTGCACCTACTGCTTTCCCTGCTCGGAATTCTTATTTCTTCAGCCCTAGATAAACCCATCTCTAAAAGCACTGATAACTATCCCCTGCCCACTAAAAAAAAATCAGTGACACAACTAAGTGTCCCCATAGCACAGTACCTGTCCCTGTAGGTACCTCTCAGCTGAGCTAGCAAGTATTTAATGTTGGGCTAGTCTCTCTGATAGGTCTGCACATGAGGGTGGGGTTCAAAGTCCTGGCCATCTCTCCACCCACAGTGTCTGGGTCATAATGCGCATGTTCAACGCATGCTTCTCAAATGAATGAATGATCAAATGAAGCAGGCTGTCTGGAACTTTTGGTGCTGGTGGCTGGGGTTCATTGGCTCCTATATAACATCAGGGTGGTGATCCCAGAATCTCATCTGCTCACTGCATGGACCTATTGAGCAGGGACCCAAATACTGAGCAGAGAGATGGGGAGGCTGGCTCCCTCCTCATCTGTGAAGGCGTCAGCAGATGATCACTAACAGATATGGTCTCTCTCACAAGGCTGGGCTTGCCAGAGGTGGAGCAAGACATGGAATGATGGAAAATACACTTTGCAAGGAGCGAGGCATTCTGAGTTTTAATCCCTCTCTCTTGATGACTGGATGTGTGATTTCATGTACTTCACATACTTCTCTGGACCTGAATTTTCAAATACGGAAAGTGCCTATTAGAAATGTGAGACTGATTCAGTGGTTTTCTAACTCTTCACTGCCAAGGATCTATTTATGGAATTTTTCTCCTTTACCCTCATGTTGTGAAAATGTCTGGTTGAGTAATAAGAAAAACCATAAAAAAACTGTTAGACAATCAATCATCTATAACTACCAGCAAAGTGCACTGACAACATGATGTAACTGACGATAAACACTAGACTGGGATAATTCTAGCCCCAGAGAAAGACCTTGGATGTTTCTGTCACCTGTGAAGCTGGTTCTAGATAAAGCCACGATTCCCTATAGACTTCCTGAAATAGTGGAAATAGCCAATGAATTTCTTTCTAATCTTTCAGCCCTTCGGGCTATGCGTTTCCCAAGCAGACATAAATGGGCTTTGAAGTCGCTGAGATCAGTGGTTCTGTTTTATGTGTGCAAATCCTACAGGAGGATCAGGTTTTCCTCTTGTTGGAATTGGAGGATTTCTAACTAGAGAGTTATACTGACAAAGGAGAAACAGCCCTTCATGGCTCCAGAAACAAAAAGGGCGGGCGGGGGGGGCGGGATCCAAGATGGAAGAAACAGGACAGACATGAACAGTGACAGTGAATTTTCAAATGGAAAACATCGAGGCAAAATCAAAACGCTGCGGCTACAGATGACTTAGACAGAGGTGAGTATGAGAAACTAACAGACACTTGGTTGGTGCAGGAAATGCATGCTACAGGTTGCCTTACAGGGCACAAAGCAAAGTCACCCCAGGTCGATACTTACAAGTAATAGGAGTAGGAATAAGCATTTCTTCTATATATTGATGGGCAGTCAGATGAAGGAAATGTCCAAAAGTGGGGGAAAAGAAAAGACAAACAAACAAGAATTAGATTTGTAAGAAATCTTGGTTCTTAGAAATGCACATAGTATTACTCCCTAAGCTCAAGGAGATGTAAGTTTCTCAACTAGTCCGCGTCCTTGAGAATCAGACACTTGCAGTGGTAGAAGAAATGAAGGAGACCTCTCCTATGATGGAGAAACTCACTATTCATGCAGAGGAAGCCAGATCGCATTTGGCCATTTTAATGGTTTGAAAATTCTTATGGTTACTAAAACTAGTTTCCTGGTAATTATGATGTTTTGGTCTTAAGTCAGATTTCTGTGGCCTTCTAGAACTAGTTTATGACAGTGCTCCTAAGATCTAAGGAAAAAAATAATGACTTCTCTGTTAAGGTTAAACCACATCAGAATCTATGCAGTAAGATCACACCAAAAGCAAGGAAATTGTGTAGCCAGCATCCAAGGTGGCTGCCCAGTGATCCAAACTTCCCCACACTCATGTCCAAGTGCAGCGCCTCCCACACGGAATCAGGGTTGGCCCTAGGTGACCAATAGAATATAGCAGGAGTTACATTCTGGGACTTTCTAGCATAGGACAAACAGAAGCTTTGTGGCTCTGTCTGAGTCTTTGGAACTTTCACTTGGAGTCCTGAGGCTCCATGTAAAAAGGCTAAGTATCCCAAGCTTGCTGTGGTCAGAAGAGGCCATGTGGAGAGGCTCTAAGATTGTATGAACAGAGAGATGCTTCCAGCCAACCCCCAGCCAACTGGATTCTACCAACTAAGACCCTGGATATCCTAGAACAGGAACAAGTCATTCCCTGCAAACCCTAGCCAAAGTACGGATTTATGAGAAAAATCACTAAATTTCATGGCTTATTTTTTTAAGCCACTAAATTTTTGGAAGTACTTTGTTACATTACTGGTAGAAAACTGGAAGAGCATTCAAATTTCATCATGAAAGAGCACTGCACTAAAAGAGAAGAATTGCAAACATCAGTTTGAACAGACTACAACTTGAATAAACTCTCTGCGCCTTCCTTTTATTATCTGATTCTTAGGTGAGTTGAACTAAACCACGAATTTTCAAGCAACACATTCTCAGGATTCTGCAGACTTGCTGTAATGAGGGAGCATGTGGGGTTACTGAACAGGTAGGGCTGCTGGCCCTCTGCCAGCCACCAAAGGCAGAACTTCTCCATCTTAATCGATTTCATAAATTGGCATGTCACTTAAGATTTCACATGACTGAAAAACAGATTCCACTCTCCAAAAGAATGGTTGAAAAATCACTGCCTGCAGTCTTTCTCTGATGTCTCTTCTAGCTCTTGGCTTCTGAACAATTAAAAAAAAAAAAAAAAAGGAAAACTCAAGTAAGTCTGTGATATTCCCTTTGTTATAACTTTTCTTGTTCTGTAGGAAAATAAATAGGAATACTTTTCTTTTACTGACTTAATTATACTGACAATAACTAATACATTTGTGGACTGAGAAAACTTGCTGAATAATTCAGGTCCTCAAAGACTCATCTAAGTACACAAGAATAATTTGTTACCATCTTGAGTTCTGTGGTTAATTCCAACTGCTATCCAGTTTTGTTGACACAGAAAGATGTGGTCTTTACATCCACAGGGTGGGAACGTGACCTCAGAGCCCCAAGTTTCCCCCTCTTAAGTAGGAACTGGCCAAAGCCCCCAAGGTAAGCCCACCCCCAGGCTTTCTCTCATTTATCAGGAGAGCCAAATTCTATAGGTCCAGAAGGAAAGTGACATCTGAATGCCAAGATACCTTGGCAGAAGGGAAGCTCTGTGCCTCCCTGGGAGGCTGAACTGGGGAAACCACAGCCAGCAAATCTGGTCACTCAAAACTGTTCAATATCTTTGGCCAAATGAACAGTGGCCCCAGATGGGAGAAAGGGGTGAAGAACTTCCAACGATGGGTGGGATCTAGAACAGCCCACACAAGTCATCCAGTGCCTCTACCAACCACGTGCTGTGTTGTGCTAAGGCACTTAAGTCGTTTCTGATTCTTTGTGACCCCATGGACAGTAGACTGCGAGGATACTCTGTCCATGGGATTCTCCAGGCAAGAATACTAGAGTAGGTTGCCATTTCCTCCTCCAGGGGATCTTCCCAAGCTAGGGATTGAACCCAAGTCTCTTGTGTCTCCTGAACTGGCAGGCAGGTTCTTTACCAATGGTGCCACCTGGGAAGCCCATATAATACAGGTTGGCATTCTTCTTCACTGGGGGCTCTGTGGACCAGAGCCTGGGAATACAATTCCTCAGGGGCAGAGAGTTCAGGCTGCATTTGATAAAAACTCACAGACATCTCCGGAGAAGGCAATGGCACCCCACTCCAATACTCTTGCCTGGAAAATCCCATGGACAGAAGAGCCTGGTGGGCTGTAGTCCATGGGGTCGCTAAGAGCTGGACACAACTGAGCGACTTCATTTTCACCTTTCACTTTCATGCACTGGAGAAGGAAATGGCAACCCACTCTGGTGTTCTTGCCTGGAGAATCCTGGGGACGGGGGAGCCGGGTGGGCTGCCCTCTATGGGGTCACACAGAGTCGGACACGACTGAAGTGACTTAACTTAGCAGCACAGACATCTCTGTTCTCTATATTGTCAAGAACATGGGACTGAGAATGGAGAGGCCAGAGTTCTGATCTCAGCTCTGTTTATTTGCATGCTATGAGGTTACCCCTCACTAGATCTAATATTTTGTGTATTTTGGGACCAGTTGCAAGGCCTCCATCCTGAGCCAGGATTTTTTCACCGTCAGCAGCTCCAAGCTGCACTCTTGGGTCTCAACATTCACAACCTCTGGCGGTCTGCTCTCAACCTTCAGGATTCCCCTCTGCCTGGCCACCTCCTCCTGACAACATGCTTCCTCGCTCTTTGAGTCACCTCTTCCAAGTGGCTGAGTTATCCTGGATGTCACCAGAAGCCACTGCAATCCCTGACCAAGCTTCAAGGCAACCCCAGAATGATAGAAGCTGGCAAGTGTCTATTAATTGAATTTGTTTTCCAAATTCAATTGCAGGGCCTTCCAGGGCAAGGATTATAGTTCTTTACTCTGTGATCAAAACAGAGTGTACATGTGTCCTTTCTCTAAGGCTTGAAGAAGATTTACTGAAGGTCTAAATTTACAAGGAGACAGTGATATTGCAAGTAACAGATTGCCTGAGACCAAAGATTCTGAGCAGGAAGACAGCTGTGCTTAGAAAAAAACCCCAAACTTTATAAATCACATACTGCAGAATCTCTTCAGCTGGCTGACAAGAATGACTTGAGGCATAGCTTCCCCTTGCTTCATACTATTTAAACAAGACTAAGTTGTCTACTTAACCATCCATTTAACCATCTACCTGTCCATCCATTTCTTAAACCTGCCCATTCACTCTTCCATCCATCCATCCATCTGCCTCCATCCACCCATCCTTCCACCCATCTATCCACCTCCTTAAAAATCTGTACATCTATGTATCCATTTAGATCGTAACTCCACACACTCATTTGTTCATCCATGTACTCATCTACTCATTCATCCAACAATCCATCCATCATCCACTCATCCATCTTTCCACCCGTAATTCAGCTAAAACTTTTTAGGGGCCTATTAAATGATTGTCTCCGCCAACTGCCAGAGATAGAAAGACAAATGCCATCTTAATCCAGCCAGTATGTCTGATGGGAGAGTCAGACAAGAAATACAATTTAGATAATAATTAATAGCTGCCACTTAAATAGTAGGAGCTCACTTATCTGGCAGGTGCTGTTCTCAGTACCTTATGTGAACTATTTTATTTAATCCTCATTAGAAGTATTATTATCTGTATTTTACAGGTGAGGAAAGTGAAGCTCAGAGAGGTTAAGTTTACATAGTTGGAAATGGCAATCCATTCCAGTATTCTTGCCTGGAAAATTCTATGGACAGCAGAGCCTGGCAGGCCACAGTCCATGGGTCACAAGAGTCACAGATGACTTAGCGAATAAACCACCACTACCACCAACACCAAGCAACGTGACGAGGATCAGAATCTAAGAAATCTAACTTTAAGAGCCTTCATAACAAGCACTATGCTGTTATTGTCTGGAGTGATACATGGTGTGAGGCAGTAACACAAGGAGCTGTGGGACCATATTTGGGGGTAACGGGTAGAGAGGGGAGAGGTAATTTGGCTTAAAGTCTGTGATGCCTCAGTTGTAAAGTCAAGGAACACCTAGATGGAGTAGGAGGGAGGGTACTTCCAGGCTGCTGAATATGTGTCTACAGAATGGGTGGGTGGTTGGTTATCAAGGTGGAAACATCAAGATGTCGGCAGGTATATTCAAAATGAATTAAAAAAAAGGACCTACTGTGCAGCACATGGAAGTCTACTCAATGTTATGTGCCAGCCTGGCTGGGGGGGCGGGGTTTGGGGGAGAAAGGCTGTATAAAGGGGACTCTATGACTGAGTCCCTTTGCTGTTCGCCTGAAACTATCACAACTTTGTAAATCGGCTATACTCAAATACAAAATAAAAAGTTTAAAGTTTGCAGGGGCAGGGAAGATGTCGGCAGAGCCTCGTTCCCAAAGAACTTAAGTTGCTTACCCTCAGTACCATAGGTCACAGGGAGAACCCAAAGGACCAAGTGGCCAAATATTTTTCTAGATGGATGATTCTGGCAGGAGTCTGAGAAAACAGTTGGAGAAGAGAGGGACTGGGGTCGTGAAAGCTGCTCTAAAGTCAAAGCAAGAGACGTTGGGGGCAGATCTTGAAATCGCCCTGAGGAAGGAGAAGAGGTGAATGTGAAAGGTGGTTAAAACACAAAAGCAATAGGTGATTAAATGTGAGCATTTTAAGACTTCCAACGTTGGTGGCTCAGATGATAAAGAATCCGCCTGTAAGGCAGAAGACCCAGGTTTGATCCCTGGGTTGGGAAGATCCCCTAAAGAAGGCAACCCACTCCAGTATTCTTGCCTGGAGAATCTGATGGGCAAAGGAGCCTGGAGGGCTACAGTCCATGGGGTCTGCAAAGAGTTGGACACGACTGAGCAACTGACGCTTTTGCTTTCCAAGGTTCTAGCTTGAATGGCTACCCAGGTGAGTGCAAACGGAAGAGGGACTAACCTCCCAGGGTGCGGTGCAGTTTAGAATGGGGTGGACAAAACAAGATACAAAGTTTATTTGGGGATGCTTTCCCATCTTGACAAACCATTCAAAATGATGTCATGCAGTTCAGCGTATCAGCAAATCCTGCTTTACATTTCACCCAGGTTAGGTGGTGCTAAGAGGGCAGACTCTGTTATCAGATTGGTCAAGTTTCAGACCCAGCTCTGCTGCTTATTAGTTATGTGATTTGGGGCCATTTCCTTAGACTCTACATGCTTCACTTTTGTCACCTGCAGCACAGTCCAATCTAACAGTGACCCTGCCTCTTTGGCTGACCCGGTAGTTATCTTTCCCTTTTGTCTTTTTTTTTTTTTTTTTTCCTGGATATATAGGTGTTCCTTGAATCTCAGATCATGGTACATCTTTTGCATGCTGCCCTTCCAGACTTAACACCTCCCACCACAGGGCTGGGTTTACCCTTGATGCTCATTGTTGATATTTGGGTCTGTAATTTGAGTGAAGCTTTCTTGCCCGAGAGATGGAGTGCAATCGTGGACTCCATCTGTTCTCATTTCACTGGGATTCAACATGTTTTTAGGGAATCCCCAGTATCTGCAAGGCACATTTGTGACAAGGATGAATAAGAACAGGCAGCCGATGGTCCATTGAAGAAGAAAAGCTGTGAATGTGAATACAAATGACAAGTGCAAGGCAGAACACGACAGGGATCCTCACAGAGAGAACCCCAGATGGTGAAGAGACTGTCTAGACTGAAGGTCGAAAGGGTTTACTGGAGAAGGTGTCTTTTACATCAGACCTTAAACGTGGGCAGGATCTGGCCAGATGGAACTGAGGAACACACAGGCATCGAAAGAGGAGGAAACTTCACAAGCCAAGGCACCAGAGTGGGTGAGGCTCTAGGAAATCTGCCAGAATCACCGTGAGCAAGGGGGCAGCATAGTTTCACAGCTCTCTGGATGACCTAAAAAGCATGTGTATCTTCCCTCATTTGCTCCCCATGAACCACGGATACTGGGAAGGAGAAGCCAATGAGGATTTTAGAATGCAGGTTTGGGAGTACAAGTTTCATTTCTGAAACATCACCTAGGCTACAGAGTGGAGGATGGGTTGGAGGGGTGGGGCCAGAGTCAGAGAGAGAGGAGGAGGGTGGGGAGGAGACTCCTACAGCAAAGCCATAGAGGCTTCCACTAGGGAGGAGGCAGTGGGGAGGGGGAGAGGAGATGATGTGACCATGAAAAAGTAAAGACGCAGGGTCAGAAGTACTGGGGTGATGGAATCCCGTTGGTCTGGCTGATGGACAGGGTGTACCTGTCACTAAGATGGGGACACACGATTGGGAACAGGTTGGTGGGGAGCTGATGATTTTAGCTTTGACCATAAATACTTTGCAGGTAAATATCTAGGGGCAGATGATGCAGGGCAGTGGAGCTCTGGTGAGAGAGGACCAAAGCAGAAGGCCTGCTGTCCCAGGCCAGTTCAGTCCACAAAACTACAACCGGCGTGTTGTGTGATAAACGCACAACTGGGGGTCTACCTATCTGACACAGTGGCTGCAGGCAGCGGGGGGGGGGCACTGGATCTTCTTGGGGTGGGTGCTTGTAGGAATACTGCTTACAGAAGGTAATACTTGAAGGAATTCTACTCGGAAGAACTTGGGGCTGAGAGAGAGTAACAGGAGCCTTGCAGGTGAAGAGAAATGTCTGGACATTTGATTCAGGGAAATAGCATGCACCAAGGCAGAGAACAGGAGAAAATGATGCGAATCTGGGTCATCTCTGCCCTATTCCAGGATTCACTTTTCTACCAGTCTCCATGCACTGCTAGGGCAGAAATTAACAGCAAGGGGCCTGGAGTCACAGAGCCTGGTTTGTATTTCAACTTTGCCCATACCCTGATTTTAATTCAACAAGTAATCATAGAAGACAGGATCCTCAGTTTCCTCTTTTCAAAAAACAGAGTCCTATCTTCTACAATTATTTGTTGAATTAAAATCAGGGTATGGCAGCAGTTGCAGCAGTTCAAATGGGAAACAAACAAATTAGTTATAGGTCAGAGTGTGTGTGTCGATGGCAGCGCTGCCTTCTGCATATTGGTGATGGGCTTGGAGCTGACTTGGTGCACTTGTTGGTCACGTGTGAATGAATATCCCTGTTGATATCATGCACTATAGTCCTGTTAGAAGGTACAGGAAGTAAAGCCTGTCCCTACCATTAGCTCATTTGATCCTTAGAGCAGCTACATGAGATTGGCTGCATCTCACAGATGGGAAAGCAAAGGTTGAGCTTTGATACATTGCTTCTCCAAGGTTAGCAGCAGATACATGGGGCTGTAGAGATTCAGACCCAGTTTTTCTGTATCCCAGTACACAGCTAACAAGATGTCTATACCCCTTAGACTGGGAGCTACGGGGAGGCGAAAGTGTTAGGCGCTCAGTAATGGCTGACTCTTTTCGACTCCATGGACTGTAGTCTGCCAGGCTCCTCTGTCCATGGAATTGTCCAGGCAAGAATACTGGAGGGCAGACATGGAGAATCAAGGTACAGCAAGAGATGCACATTTATCTCAAAGCAGACTCTCATATCTCAAACTCAAGACACTCCAAATGCACTCATGGGAAAGGTACTGTCTGGACAGGCCAAGTATGACCGGCAGTAAGTTTAGGCTGGACCAGGAAGCGCTGGGCAGGGAGAGGAGACGAGGAGATGGGGGAGGATGGAACTGTGTGTGCTGAAGGATTTTGAAACTATCTGCCTAAAATTTGCTTAGTTTCCATTTGAAAAGTAAGAAGGGATGGAGAGGTTCATGTAGAATACACACGTCTTGAGGTACAGATCTACCAAGTTATCCTGCTTAACCTGGCTCCATGTTTCCCCAATCAGAAGTGTATCGCTATGCCCTAAGCCTTGGAGAACCACACTCAAACTTCAGGAACTGTGTCCCAAGGAATAAATGATGATAGGAAGCTTATAGGCATATGCAACATGTCCATATCCTACAAACATTTCAACATCAAACTTTCCATATGTGTGTGGCTAATAAACACCTTCAACCATCAAGATACACTTATTAATGTGGTGGTCCCTAACCTTTTTGGCATCAGGGTCCGGCATTGTAGAAGAAATTTTTCCATGCTCCAGGAAGGTATGGGGATGGTTTGGGGATGATTCAAGTGAATTACATATATTGTACACTTTATTTCTAAACTGATGCCGCTGCTGATCTGACAGGTCCATAGTCCAGAGGTTGGGGACCCCTGGGTTAAGGCACTAAGGCTGGAGCTTTCCACCTCAATTTATACTGAAGGCACCCAGGGCTCTTTAACATTAAGCCAAGGGACCAGAGAGGTGCCCTAGCAACTCCTTGGCTGCCCCTTCCTTTGAGAGAGGATGTCCAGTAATTCGAAGGAAGGAGGTCAGGGAAGAAGATGACTAGGACTGCAGAGAAGACAGTTTTTCTTCATTTCAGGACTCAACAGGGCACTCATGAAGAGGGAGTGTGTTTTACTACATGATGGCATGCACAAATCCATTCTAGACTGTTTCTGAGGTCTAGATGTGACGGACAAGCCAGGAGAAAAAGATGGAGACATTATACAGTGACAGCCTAAGAATGGATGTTTTGTAATGAGCTTGGCTAGAACCACACGGGTTAACTCTGTCAGAAGGGGCTCCAAGTTCCATCTTATAATGCTCACGCAACCCTCCAAACATATGCAGCCCTGATTCTGTATCATCCTGCATTCAAAGAAGCCCAGTCCAAACAGCCAAAGGTACTATTAAAAGAAGTCCATAGTTGAATTTGCATCTTCTTCAAACTTGAAGGGAATTCTGTTTAAATGGATCATCAACATCTTGCATCCCCTTCTGCAACCTTGCATCTTTCCATATGCCCTCCAGCCATGGAAAAAAACCCAAACAACAAGAAAACATTCCTCAGGGTATGTCGATCTCTCTCTCTCTTCCCTTCTCTTTCCCCAGTCTTCCGAATGTAAACTGACTTCACTAAGCCCTTTCCTTGGTCATCTGCATCTTTAGCCCTTTCTAGGCCAGCTTTCTAGTTCAGTACAACACACACACAACACCTAATACAAGAGAAAGACTCTGTGGACAATGACAGGTAAGCCCCAGGGCCTGTAGGGGGAAACTAGGAGCATCTTAAGTGGGCTGGAAACACTTGGCTGCAGCTCTGGGGAAGACTTTGAGTCAGCTGAAGCCACTGGGATGGAGGGAGCCACCATGCCCACGTCCATGGGGGTTACAGTGAAGCCCCAGCTCAAGCCAGTGCAGGAAGTGCGGCAGGCATTCAACTTCTGAGAGCTCCTGGAAGCAGAAACTAACTCAAGGTCATGAAGGGACACTGAAGAGATGCTGACCCTAGGACTCTGATTTGTGATGGTTTGCCTGTTATTTTGGGGTTTCTTTTCCTTTAATTATCTATTCCCTTTAGGTGGCTGTGGACAGCATTCCCAGGTGGTACAGTGGTAAAGAATCTGCCTGCCAATGCAGGAGACACAGAAGACATGGGTTTGATCCCTAGGTTGGGAAGATCCCCTGGAAGAGGAAATGACAACCCACTCCAGTACTCTTTCCTAGAGAATCCCATGGACAGAGGAGCCCGGTGGGCTGCCAAGAGTCGGACATGACTGGGCAACTGAGCACACAACACACGTGGACAGCATTCTGGTGAGCCCTAAGTAAGTTAGGGACAGACTCAATCGACCAATGACATTTTCCCCGTATTTATATATGGGGTTGGGGTCAGAAGAGGGAAAGGAGCCCTTCCAGCTCTTCACTGTCCTTTGGGGCAAGGGGTTAGTGGAAAGAGTTAAACATAGCAGGCTTATGTCTCCCTTTTTCTCCCTCTTTCCCCTCTTCACTCCTCCATTTTCCATTCCCTATACCCATTTGTAAAATATGACCATCAACTAGGCCAGAAAAATGTCTTATTTTCTCCAAAAGATGCTGTATATGCAAATGCTGATCAGCACCCCCACCCACCCCCTGGCTCACTGCCACAACATCTGAGATTTGCCTCTTGGGAAGAAATGGTGGTCAGGTGATGCCTGTTGATTGGGACTGATGGATGGTTTTGATAGAACTGACAGCTGATGAAGATACTCAGAGAAGGATAAAACCACACAAAGGGCTCACTTTATTCCTGCTCTCATTCTGAAACCAGAAAGCCCCTCCCACCCTCCCAGAAAGTCACACATTTCAGAAATAGCTGTTGAGAGGGAAGTGAAATTTCTTCACAAGCTCACAGACGATGGTGACGTGGGTTAAGCCAGGCTTTAGAAAGAGCAAAATTGGAAGAGCATATCTGACTTACAAATCAGTGGCAAAGAATAAGAACCTCTGGAGTCTATCAAAGAGGAATGCAATTCTATTAAATGAGTTACTTTTTTCAAAGAGACTCTCTCAAACTCACCTCTGTCTTTAAAGCATCTGAGACTCTAAGAATGCATCAAGGATCTTATACGTGCAACGTGCTCTCTACCTCCCAGAGAAATAAAAACTCATGTTTGACCTCATCCAATAGCAGCTGGCTTGTCACTGAGACATAACTCATAGCCTGGCTTCTCAGATGATGATGACTCTGGGGGCTCCTGACCCCCAGTATTAGCATGGACCTTCCTTCTCCCTTGCCTCTCCAACCAGAAAGTCAGTAGCTGGATGAGAATCTTAATTCTTCTGTCATTCTGCTGGGAGCCTGAGGAAAGGAATGATCCTATAGAAAAGACATGTCAAGAAAGAACAGATCCTGGGACTTCCCTGGTGGTCCAGTGGCTAAGACTCTGTGCTCCCACAGAGTCTTGCTGGGGGCCTGGGTTTGATTCCTGGTCAAGGAACTTGATCCCATAATCTGTACTAAAATATCCTTCTAAGACTGGATAGTAGTCGGAGTATTAGCCACTCAATCGTGTCTGAACTCTGTGCGACCCCATTGACTATAGCCTGCCAGGCTCCTCTGTCCATGGGATTCTCCAGGCAAGAATATTGGAGTGGGGTGCCATTCCCTTCTCCAGGGGATCTTTCCAGCCCAGGATTGAACCCAGTCTTCTGCATTGCTGGCAGATTCTTTACTCTGAGCTACAGGGCAGCGAGCTAAATAAGTAAATATTTAGAAGAAAAGAAAGAACAGGTCCTACCAATAAGATGTCCTGATCAAAGCAGGTCCTGGCTGACTCAGAATGGAACCATGTGACATACAGAGATATTTTGGGGCCAGAATGGCTAAAAGAAGGCTGATTAGTAGCAGAGTGGAAATCAATGGCTGGAAATAAGGACACAGTGTTTATTTTTTTACTTTGTGCATTTCTGTTTATGGTACTCCTTAGAGTAGAAGCTGGAATTTGTCTTTGGGGCATTCTGTCCCTTTGTTCTGGGGGGAACAAGTTTCATGAGCTGGTTTTGTCCCAGGGATGGCAGCAAGTCCCTAGTCCTCATTACTGGGCTTGTCTTGAACTCTGAGTAACCAAACCCAGAGCTTCAGGCTGAGGAGTTAAATAGTTTGTTGAAGAATATAAATATAACTCTTTAAACTGGGGGCAGGGCAGGTTGCAGCACATGTCATTATAATGTAGATAAGTGTTTTGTTTGCTTTGGCAGATTGGGGAGTGGGAGGGTGGAGACCAAGATTGGAATCCTGGCATTGAAACTGAGATGGGCAGCAGGCATGGGGACACAGTGGCTAATGTGTGAAGGTGGGAGGACCCCCTATTTAGAAGAACCAGCCCTGCACCCCAGGGACAGGGAGAGCTGATACTCACCCACCTTCCCTTTCCTCTCTGCAACTCCCTGGCTGGTCCTCAAGCCCTGTGAATGCCTGATAAACACAAGATGTCGGCGTAATGAATTTGGGGGATCAGGAAGGAACCTGGATCCTGGATTTCATGAGCAACGCGTGCAATATGAGATAACTGTGCCTTGACCAGAGGCGCCAGGAGGATATCCTGCTGAGAGGTGACAAGCACCAACAATCCAGCAGGGAAGGTTTTATGGGTCATGGAGTAGGAAGGAGACTTCCCTAAGGGCTGTCACACCATCGGAGGCTCTACCCTTTGATGCAGAGGGACACTGTTCCTTGACCAAAGACAAAAAGGGAATGGATGAAGGTGGAAGAAATGAAGCACTGCTTTCCTGCATCTGTCTTTGTAGGCTCAGCTGTGTCCTTGCGGCTCCCCCGTAATCCTGATGTGACCAATCACAGCAGAGAAGCTATCTCTGAGGAGCATCGTACACCAAGGGGCAGCTGCCCCGCAAGACACTGGCCATCCTGCGGCTGCTCACCACGCAGGCAGCACACACCCTCCGGACACCAATACGATGAGCCACAACTGGCCCCAAATTTCAGGACCTCAACAGTTGTACCAGAAGGTCCCTGCTTGGAAGTGGTCAGCAGAGAAAGGACTTGGCCATATGGTGGTGCTGGGGCCGCTTGGGGTAGGCAGAATCTGCAGGACGGCAACCCACACTCACCTCCTCTTGATGGTGAGCATCACGCCCAGGAGGATGATGGTGAACATGAGGAGGCCGGCGATCACGCCGGCCATCTTCACGGTGTTGTCCACCTGCTTCTCCGGCTCCACAGTGTTGGAGTTCTGAGTGGACGCACCTTGGAGGCAAAGGTGAAGAGGAAAGATATTGAAAAGGCTCACACACATGACTAGACACAATCACAGTGATGACGGCTTGCATTTACTGAGTGCTGACTACGTGCCAGGCACTGTGCTGAGGTCACTACACACACGGACCAATTAAACACTTTCGAGCATTAATTCCTCGTGAGGTTGTGGTTATTATCATAGCCCTTTTATTTGCATATGAAGAAACTGAGGTGCAGAGACACTGAGTGAGCTGCCTGAACTTACACAACTACTGTGCTGGAGGCACCCTTTCCCTCCTCTCGTGAGGTCAAGCAGATGATTTTTATCTCTCAGACCATTCTGTCCCTAGGATCAAACCATGCGGCTACAGTTTGATCCTTAGGCTCATGGAATTATTCCAAACCCTGCTTAATTCTTCCAGGTAAATGGTGAAAACAGCAGCCTTTGTAAGGGTAACACAACTGAAATCGCTAGGTTTTTAAAGACAAAAAACATAATGCTTTCATTTTGCGCCTTATATGAAACAAATGGTTGGGGTAGAAATTTCATGCATTAAAGAGAACTGCTTTGGATTCAGAAAACACTTAAATCCACTAAGTCCATTTTTGAAATTTAATGTTGATATTACCAGCTCTGCCAGTACTCACTCACTGACTCAATTCCATGTCAAGGAAAACTGGGAACTGGGCACTTACTACATCCTCAGCCCTGTGCTGAGCCGTTTCATGGACCCAGCTTGGACAATCCTTGCAAATGTTCCCCGAAGTATCTATGGATTGTCCCATTTTATAGATGAGAAAACAAAGGAACTAGCTAAAAGTCACGTGGCTGATAAAGCTCAGAGCCAGGATTCCATTGGTTTTTTGACTCTAAGTCTAGGTTTCAGAAGTCAGAAGCCTTGAGTTCAACTTTCAAGTCCCTTCATTCCCCAATCCTCGGAGAAGGCAATGGCACCCCACTCCAGTACTCTTGCCTGGAAAATGCCATGGGTGGAGGAGTCTGGTAGGCTGCAGTCCATGGGTCGCGAACAGTCGGACACAACTGAGTGATTTCACTTTCACTTTTCACTTTCATGCATTGGAGAAGGAAATGGCAACCCACTCCAGTGTTCTTGCCTGGAGAATCCCAGGGACGGGGGAGCCTGGTGGACCGCCGTCTATGGGGTCGCACAGAGTCGGACACGACTGAAGTGACTTAGCAGCAGCAGCAGCAGTCCCCCAATCCTACTCCTCCCAGACAACCACTTGCTAAGGCCATAGCAACAGTCAGGAGCCAGAGAATGCCTAGGCCTGGCCTCTTCATGCAATGACCTGGGGACAGAGGCAACTTCTCATTCCAGACACATGTGTGAGCATTCTGGAGTGTGGTCCAGGATTAACACCACCGTGAATTCCTCCCAAGGATGCCAACTCTGCGTGAGGCAGCTGAAGTCCAAAGCATCCTTTCCCTGACCCATCCCTACTTTTCTACCAACATCAGCACCAGCTCATCCTTTATCAGTGACACTGCCTTCCCTGGTTGCCCCAGGAGAGTTCCCCTCCAAATTCTGCTAACACTCTGTAACAGTTGGTGCATCTCAGTGTGCTGATATTATTAGTTATTTGTTTACCCATCTGTCTCCTTCAGTGGTCTGCAAGCTCCTCGGGGGCAAGATGATGCCTTCTTTATCTTTGTTTCCTCATGTCAGTGCAGGGTCTGGCTTGTAATAGGTGTTCCCTTAATGTCTGTGGTGGTTTAATGTTTAGCTGAGGGGATGATAGCTCTACCCACACCCATTTGTTCTCATGAAACCAAATTGAGTTTCTCCTTTTTTTTCAGCCTTGTGTTCACAGAACTCGGCTGAGTTGAAGGGATACTAATGCCCGCAAGCTATGATTCTGATTCTCCAAACTCACAGATGTTTCACAACAGCCCATCAGCACATCCTCTCCTCCTGTACTCACGCAGTCCCTTTACTACAGCACTTTCCCCAGACTCTCTTGTAACTTAGAAAAGCTGGGTTGACTTTGTCTCCAAGACTAAGAGCAGACAGAGTCCTAGTCATCTCTCTAAAGTCATTGTGTACACAGGCCTTCCTCTTCATCACTGCTGCTTTACAGATGATGGGTGAATGGCATAAAGGCGAGTGGACCACAGCTGTTTGCCTCATTTATTCATTCAGCCATTCACTAATTGGCTACTGAGCACCCATGTTCTGTGTGCCCAACTAAGACATCAATGGGGTCAGAGCTCCTTCTCCTGGCAGGACTTACAAGTAAGGGATTTTATTCAGTTCTCCTCACCAGCTAAAGACAAAAACCCAACTCATCACATTGCAGGACGGTCTGAGCAGGCTCTGCCTATCAACTCCACCAAAGAACTCCTGGCAGAGTTGGCCAACCTTTTAGGAAGGGGTTGGGGAGGTGGGTGCAGTAAGAAGGTGATTCAAGAGGGAGGGGATATATGCATACATATAGCTGGTTCACTTTGTTGCACAGCAAAAACTAACACAATGTTGTAAAGCAACTCTATGCCAATAAAAAAAGGAAATTAGAAGGGAAATATATGTTTATGGTAATTTAAGCTTGGAAGATACTCTACAAGAGGAGGAAGTTAAAACGCAGGTCTGAAGCTCTTAAAGGAGGTCTAAGCTGAAGGTAAGAATGTGTGAGTCATATGCACATAGATGATATCTGAAGCATGGGGGTTGATGAAGTCAGCCGGGGAAAGAATGAAGAATGGATGGAGAAGATGGTCCAGATAGAGACTTGAGGGTCTGTAATATTTAGTAAGTGGGTAGAGGAAGACAAGCCTGCATAGGAGGCAGAGAAGGAGTGGACAGACAAGTTAAAAAAAAAAAAAAAAACAGGAGAGAGTATAGTGTCCTAGAGCCAGGGGAAGAGGGGGTTTCAAGAAGGCAGGAGCAATTGACTATGTCAAATGCTGCTCCTAGGATAGAATCTAGCTCTCTACCCAAAGGAAAGTGAAGATGTTGGATGAGTATTAGAAAACCTTTCCCAAGTAAACTCCAAGATGTTCCTAAACAGAAGCACCTTCAGCGGTGACCATGAATCAACAATGGAACACCGCTGAGGGTCACAGACGACCAAGCAGGACGTTCAGAGAGGCCATATGAAAGGCCATAGCCCAGCGCTTTAGACAAATTCCATGAGTTCAGCTCACCGACATCAGAACTGAAATTCCAGACTCTGCACAGTGAGGTTATCAGGAAGAGCCATGCTTGGCTAGTCCAACTAGAACTATACAGGAATTGCCCCAGGACATGGCAAATTCTACTTTCTCTTCAGCATCCTTTTCAGGGAACTGGCTTGAGCCACCAGAGATGTGTCCCTCTGTCCACAAGGAAAGCCTATTGACAGTGTTTGAAGGCAACACAGGTGTGGAGGAACTAGCTTTGGGACCAAAGGCCAGATAGCATTTACCTGTGGCTCCTGCCAAGGAAGAAGACGGGGACAGAGTCAGAATGGGCTAGTCCTGCCCCCATGGCAGACTCAGGAGTGTGTCCATAGGGCTCACATTGTAAGTACACATGAGAACCTACAATTGGACTCACGGGAAACACATCAGGGTTGACTAAAGATTCAATCTCCTAGCAATGCAACCAGCTCTTTTAGGCAGGTACTGAGAGCTTCATCAAATGGAAGCTCAGTTATGACTGTTTTTAAAAATTCAGCCTAAACATCAATCCACTGAAAAAAGAGAGTGAAAGTGCTTGTCACTCAGTCTTGTCTGACTCTTTGCAACACCATGGACTGTAGCCCGCCAGGGTCCTCTGTCCATGGAATTCTCCAGTCAAGAATTCTGGATGTGGGTAGCCTTTCTCTTCTCCAGGGGATCTCCCCAACCCAGGGATCAAACTTGGGTCTCCTGCATTGCAGGCAGATCCTTTACCATCTGATCCACCAGGGAAGTCCATTTTCACCAGTCCATCACTAGGTGACCAAAAACTGTGCTAATAAGCACTTTGTATATATTAAGTGGACGTGAGTCGGAGTGAACTCCGGGAGTTGGTGATGGATAGGGAGGCCTGGCGTGCTGCGATTCATGGGGTCGCAAAGAGTCGGACACGACTGAGCGACTGATCTGATCTGATCTGATATATTAAGTCATTTAATCTTCACAAGATCTGACACAGAAGATGCTAGTTTTATTTTCCCTTTTATTTAGATTAGGAAACTCCACAAATGGGTCAAGTGGCTTTTCCAAAGCCATATACTTGGCTTTCAGTGTCAGAACTGGGATTCTTTGTGCAAGCCTCACCCTCTGTCATTCCAATGAACTCTCCTTGATGCAGTTACTGTTCAGGAAATACCAGCTCTGGGTCCCCATCTGACTCACTGACCAGAAATCCAAGGGGGAACTGGAAGCCCATCAGTAAGATGGTAACTGCATTACTCTTGCCCTAAGCCCACTCTTTTCATGAGAGTCACAGTATCAGTCCCTCATCCCTATGAAGCTCTGTCTCTGGCCCTGGGTGACTTCTGTCTACTAAGTGGGGACTGGGAGTCTGAGACTGGAGAGGGGAGGGGTTTGGATGCATCCTTGTCATCTCCGCCCCCTACTAGGAACCAACCTGAGAACAGTTCAAGTAAATCAGAACTGGCAAGTAGGTGCCAGGTGGAGATGTATCCAACAGGAGTAGCTTTAAGGCTCTACGTGAGTCCCCTGTGTGATGCACTCATCAAAAAGAATCTTGTGAACTCTGCTGGCACTGAGAACAGACTTGTTTCCAACACAAGGTTGCCCAACATCACACCCCCGCCAGCTGTGCCCTTCCTACTCTGAGCACTCCCGAAGGCCAGACAGTCCTCTAAGGGCAGCTGCCACTGCCCCCTGCCCTTGACTCTTTCCACTTGAGCTACAGTGGCTTAGAATCCAGTCCCCTCTGAGCTCCTGCTCAGAGTTCACATCTGGCTTTCAATGTGATACCTACTGACTCCCGCATATGGAAACCTGGCACCCAAGGTGGGCTCACAGTCTCTTGAAGCCTGCCCCTCTCCCTCGATATCTGCTCCATATATAGGCCCAGGTGCCATGTTCTTTTCGCCCCAACCTCCAGCCTCCTCCTAGGGTACCAAACAATTGTCCCAGTTTATATTCCTCAGGGACTCCTGAGACCCAACAAGGACAAGGCTTCTCTGTTCTACTCTACCCTGGTCAGACCACTCTGGTGAGGCTTGTTCATTTGCGGACCCCGACCCTGAAGAGTAGATTGGGGCCAACCTAAGAAAAGATTTTAATGTGGCATGGTAAAGACAGGACAAGCGGCTTGTCACTCAAAATGTGGTTCAATGACCAGAAGCATCTGCATCATAACCTACTACACATGCAGAGTCTGGGTCCCCACACCAGATCTGCTGAGTCTGCTCCTGCATTTGACAAGGTTTCTAGGTGATTCTTGTGCCCATAAAAATCCAAAGATCACTGACTGAGGAGGAATGGCAGTCAGAATTGGGGATTTTTCAGCCTAGAGAAGGAAAGATTCAGATGAGACTTAATTCTTGCCTTCAAAAAGTTGAAAGGCCACAGTGAAAGATGGAACAGATTTGATCCCTTTAAAGAGCAGGACTAATGCAAACCAGGAGAAGTGACACGAGTAGGCTGGGGCCAACATAAGAAAAGATTTTAATGTGGTGGCACTCTTCAGCTGAGGCTAAAGCCCCACTCTTTTGAAGGCAGTGCTACTGCGTAGTGAGGAGCATGAAGCAGTCATGATTCCAAGTCCCATTTCAGAGTCAGCCCTCCTCCCTTTTCCCTGTCCACTCTGTCTTCACCTGTTCTCACCTCCTGGGCTTCTTATATGCTTAAGTGAAAGTCGCTCAGTCGTGTCCGACTCTTTGTGACCCCATGGACTAAATAGTCCATGGAATTCTCCAGGTCAGAATACTGGAGTGGGTAGCCTTTCTCTTTTCTAGGGGATCTTCCCAACCCAGGGATCGAACCCAGGTTTCGATTGCAGGCAGATTCTTTGCCAGCTGAGCCATACTCTTAAATGCTTAGCCAGGCCCTTAATAGCTCACTTTCATGGGATGCTGGCCTTTCTTCTCTACTTATAGAGCCCACCTTCCACCTCAACCCAGTGTTCCTTGATTATAGTGACACTCATGCTCTAAGGGAGTGAAAGTCTCCCTGTTATCCTTAGAGCCATGAGACTTCAGTTGGGCTCCACCCCCCCAAACCCCACGTTAGCCACAGTGGCAGAAGACTGTGTCACCAACAATGAAAGGCTCTGTCTGGGCACTCAGTGTGCTCCCCAGCAAGCACAAGGGACTACGTGACCTCTTATACCCCTTCTGAGGATGAAATGCTATGGTTTGATGAGCTCAGTCAAAAGCAAGGGGTTTTGAATCAGAAATATACGAGCTTGCACCTGGATTCTATCACGAACTAGTTATGTGACCTTGATCAAAGCTGTTAGCCACAGCATGATTTGACACCCTCTTGATGAAACTGTGAAACAGGAGAGTGAAAAAACTGGCTTAAAACTCAACATTTAAAAAATGAAGACAATGACATCTGGTCCCATCACTTCATGGCAAATAGACAGTGAAACAATGGAAACAGTGATCAACTTATTTTTTGGGGCTCCACAATCACTGCAGATGGTGACTGCAGCCATGAAATTGAAAGATACTTGCTCCTTGGAAGAAAAGCTATGACAAACCAAGATAGCATATTAAAAAGCAGAGACATCACTTTGCCAACAAAGGTCCAGACAGTCAAAGCTATGGTTTTTCCAGTAGTCATGTATGAATGTGAGAGTTGGACCATAAAGAAGGCTGAGAGCCAAAGAATTGATGCTTTTGAACTGTGGTGTTGGAAAAGACTCTTGAGAGTCCCTTGGACTTCAAGGAGTTCAAACCAGTCAATCCTAAAGGAAATCAGTCCTGAATATTTACTGGAAGGATTGATGCTGAAGCTCTAATACTTTGGCCACCTGATGCGAAGAGCCAACTCATTAGAAAAAACCTTGATGCTGGGAAAGATTGAAGGCAGGATAAGAAGGGGACAACACAGGACAAGATGGTTGGATGGCATCACCAACTCAATGGACATGAGTTTGAGTAAACTCCGGGAGATGGTGAAGGACAGGTAAGCCCGGCGTGCTGCAGTCCATGGGGTCACAAAGAGTCAGACGTGACTGAGCGACTGAACAACAAAGTTCACAGGGATCTCCTAGGGATCAAATGTAATAATGGAAGTAAAAACACTTGATAAACTCTGAGAATATGCACACTGATGTGGCATCACGATGGCATGATCTTAGGGCTGGCTCCAGGACGCAGCATGGTTTCTTGTGTCTGTAAAATGTGGGTGCACAGTGGCGGTTGGGGTCCTGCCTCCTTGTAACACGCTGCCCAGGTCCATCCTTAGGATGAAGGCAGGCAGAGTCCCTGCAGGAATGCCCTTATCTTTTCTCCTCTAGGCAAGACCAGTTTCCATCCAGATCACTTAATGGCAGCAATAAGTAATTTGGCAACAAGGGATTAATAATTCTCTCTCCAAGTACTCTCACTCACTATAGCCCTAATTCTATAGCTTTACTTCAAAGAATTTCCCCTGTAAAGATATGGAGCAAAAAATAGAAGTTGCAGATAAAGAACATCTAATTGCAACTGATAAAGCCAAGCAAACCCCAGTGGATGCATAACCCATGCTGGTGATCATTGCTGAAGGCAAAGAAAGGAAGCTGGCTCTCGGGGACACAATTCCTAAAAGCTCCAGTCTTTCAAACACACAGTCGCCTCTTCACTATCCAAGGGCATTTATCCTCACATCTTACTGAGCTGGCATCTTACTTATGCCCATCTATTTAATGACTTCTTTTGTTTTTCTGTCTTTTCTCTGGCGTTACATGCATCTGGCACCCAGTAGAGAAAACCTTTGAAATTCTGACTCTGAGATGCTACCTCTATGCCAGCGAAGGTTTCAAGCATGGCAGGTATCTCTGATTATGGGGGGTTTTGCCAAGAGGAGGCAGCAGGGGAAAGCTGGGGAAGCTGGGCAGGTTTCTGGCTCTTCTAGAGTCAGGTATGCATCATCCCCCTTCTGACTTTTCCTGGAAGTGAATTCTCAGAATGGTAGACTACTTTTAAGATGGAACTGAAGTCCACAATAGGAAAGAAGTTGCTAGGAAAGCATCTGGATACTTCATTAGCTTCAAGCCTCTAGACTTTACAAATTGCATCCCAAGGCATTGAGAACATTTGTAATTGTGATCATGAACTACTTTGGCAGTCTTTGAGGACGGAAATTGTAGCAAACAGGAGGGGTGCGAGAAGCCTGGGGAGAAACAAATGCTGTTGTTGACTTTTTTTAATGGAAAAATGTAGATTCCAGATATTTCACACAAGTGTGATGTTGATACAGGAAAAAAATATAGACTGGATGATGAAACCAGATTATTTTTTCCCCTCACCGTTTACTAAAGGAGGGACTAATCCCTAGAAACGAGCATGGGCTCCACATCAGTCAGCATCCAACCAGGAAAAAGGCAACTGTTTCAAACATTCAAACCAGAGTGAATTTACCAGAGAACTGGGTACCCAGAGATTAGGAGAGGATGGTGAGGCAACCCAGAAGGTAGCAACCTCAGGGGCCATTACCTAGCCCAGACTAGAGAGACAAAGGCTCTTCAGAGCCTAGAGGTCAGGGCCACCCAACAGAAGCTGGGACTCCAGTGGACCTATGGGAGGCTGGAGCCACAGAGGGGACACGGTCACTGCCAAAGAAGGGGCCTGAGGCCAAGAGGGAGAAGGCTTCTTCCTCTCGCTCTACAACCCTTGTCTCCTCCTGGCCACGTGCAGATGCTTGTTGACATGGGCCCAGGAAACACAGCCTATGGGGGTCACCTGCACGGGAGCGGGAAGCAAAGGATGGATGTGAGGCCAGATGGCTCCAGGGCCAGCATGGGCTTCTCACTTCCTGTGACCAGGGCAAGCTTAGGTTTACCTCATTGCTGCTTTTGAGAGGTGTCTGGACTTGTGATTCAGGAAAAATGTCCAGTACTGCGTTTTCACTGCAGCACAGTCCTGGCCAAGGTGCAGAAATAGTGACTGGCTTTCAGGGTAGCCAGGTGTTTGGATTGTATCCATAAGGTGGTAACAGTGGAGTCTGGACACCTGATCACATGTAAAACAGCTGTGTTATTTACAATAAAGCGCTGACAAGTATTTGGAACTTCCACTATGAGCCAGGCTGCTGTGTTAAGCCCTTGGTATACCCATTTCAGAGACAGGGAAACTGAGGCTCAGAGAGGCTAAGTAACAGAAGCAAGTGCCAGGGATGGGATTTGAACCCTGGCAGTCTGGTACAGAGTTTATTCTCTTTAAACCACTTTTCTATTCTGCCATTTCCTCAATAAACAGGGAAAAGGATTGTTCAGCAGAGAAATCTGGTTGTCTTTTCTCAAACACCTGGAAGAAAGAATCAGACTGTTTCTTCAGGGGATCTAGAATCTTATTGTGACCAGCCAGACTATGACGTTGCTGTATTTATGGCCATCTCTGCTGAGTTGGCCACCCGCTGTGTCCTGAAGTTCTATTTCATACCTGCTTTTCTTGAAGATTATCTCCCCTCATGCCCTTCCAGCAATATATCACATTCTAATATCTAAGGGATGGATGAACATGTCATGCGAATCTTGTTATATGGGCCAAATTATACAGACTTTGCTCAAATGATATTTAAACTTGACCTTTTTAACTTAAGTTTCCCCATCCTTTTCACTTTCCTTGTACATCAACCACCATCTCCAAGCACTTCATACATTGAGTTTAGTTTTATTATTAATCTCTGGGCTTTCTCTATAATACCTTTCTTGATATTTAGCAATCCAAGCATGCCATATAATCCCACAGGGAGACAAGCAAGCTCAAGTTTAGGCGGCCGTTTTCTGCTTTATTTCCAATTCTCTTTTCTTTGATCTCACGATGACTAATTTTTAAAAACTGCTGACTGCTCTCCCCCACACCTCAGAACAGTGGCCCCCCTCACTAGATCTGGCTGATAATGGACTACTTGGGAAGGATTATTCCATCATTCTTCCAAGTGACATCACCTAGGATGTTTCTCAAGTAATAAATAAATTGCCTCAATTCATCATATGACAGTAATTGCTTTTAGCCACGATTTAACTCAAAGTCAATGTCAAGTAGCTAGAAAACACTACAGACACTCAGGTTCTTCAAAGACAGCTCTACCCTTGCTGGGGAAGACCATTTAATGAGGACTGAGTTACGTGTAAAGTAGATACAGGTTTCTAGTATCCCAGACCCCCTCAATATCACCTGGGCAGGCTTAATAGGTTGGAATTGACTTCACAACCTATACAACTGAAACTGTTAAATATTGCTGACAGAGGTTGACCTTTTTTTTCAGCCTTAAGTGGAGGTGAGCACTCTGTGAGATGGCAATAGCTTTAACTGATTGTTTGAAAGCATTCCGGACACTCAAATAAATGGTTCCTCAAGCGCTGATTCTGCTTGGTTCCATGCATCTCCTGGATCTGTGTTTCCAGGTGGACCTTGTTTTACATAGCAAATGCTCTGTGGAGGTCAGATTCTAATTCAGTTACAGACGGTAGGAAAGTGATGCTATAGAAGATATTTGCGGTGAATCTCTTCTGGGTGCAAGTAAACTCCTTTATGCTAAGAATGTTTCATGCATTTAGAATTTAGCATGATAGACTTACTTAAGAGCAGTTGTGCCCGGTTGATGCCAGCTACGGTTATGACTGACACATCACTTGGAAGGCATGCCCTTTAAAGGGCTTCACCATCAGTGGGCTCAGAAAGCCTTTCTACTGTCTCAAGGTCTCAACTGTTTCCTCTTGTGCCCAGGGGAGTCCTAGAGCTGGACCTTAGCCTGTGGTCAGACAAGGATCCTAAGCACTGGCTGAATTTGGGGGTGACGCTTCTAAGAAGCCAGAGGTGGGTGCACTTTTTGAACTGGCTTAGGTGTCAGGCCACGGGTAGGGTTAAAGACTGAGATGTGGCCGAAGTTGGGGTTAAATCTGAAGGACAGATCAGGAGCCAGTCTGTGGCTGGGGTTTAGGAGCATCTGTTGGTCAGCCTGCACCTACTGTGAGGGGGCAACATATGCTTAGAGCTATGTGTGGATTTGGCCAGAAGGAAAATTTTGCCCATGGTCAGGGAACTAGAAAAAGCTAAGTGACTTCCAAATGGACTAGACCCCTTCCCTTGGCCTCATTAGCACCCATTCAACCCTTGGCTGTCTAGGCGGCCAGTCCTAGAGTCGGCTGGCGTGGCGTGAGTGGTTGCTGGGATTATCAAGATGATACTGGGTAAAACAAGGTGCTGGGCACGCGAGGCAATTAGGAGACCACCCTGCTGTTTGAGAACTCACCGCGTAATGGCAAAGACATGCGTGCAAGCTGAAAATCAAAGCTCAGTGTGATGGATGCTAACACAGAAGTCTGTACAGAGAAGGGCATGTATGACTCTGCTTAGGCCAAGCTAGACTATGAGTCAGATTTCCCTATGCCGTCACTGGTGTGGGACACATCGTGGACGTCCCTAAGACCACCCAGTGGTCTCCTCCCGACCCTGGCTCCCTGTGCGCCAGACGAAGCCTGCTCCATCGATGAGGATGAAGAAATTGAGCCAGCTCAGGGCTGACAGTGCTGGCTCCCTGCTTGCAGAATTGTGTGCTGAGCCTGGAGCCCTGGGGGCTCAAAGCTGCTTAGCTGCGGGACAGAGGAGCACCCAGGGCCTGCACTGGGGATTAAGGATTTAGTCTGAAGAGCAGATGTAAAAGAGAACACACACTCTTTCGGGTACCCTGCGGCAAAGTGATAGTCCCTTTCGACATCCTCCGACAGCCAGTGCAAGAGAACGATTGGCCGCACTGAATGGATGGTTAACTCTTCTTGCAGAGTTCAGAGCAGTCCTGGGCAGCTGTGGAACACAGGAGGGCTACGCAGGAGCAGTCAGTCCGGAGGCAAGCACAAAAACCTATCAGAGATGGCCTATGGGTCAAATGAGGCCAGGACAACATGAATGGCCTGGTTGGTGTGGCCCAGGCCAAGGCCAGGATGTGCCTGGCAGCAGATGCTAAGACTGTTCATACGCAGGAGGCCAATTACAGAGGGGAGGGTCAGAGCCCCAGAGAAGAGGCCTGCTGTGAGCCAAATGCAGAATCCAGCCAACACGGAGACCCCACAGCAGGGGGAGGGTACACCAAAAGGATTCTCCAGGATGGCAGTTCTCAGCTTCAGTCTCCTTGAGGTCTTTTGCTGCAAAGGCACAGCTCTGCAAGGTGGACCCCTGCCTGCTGCCCCATGCTCAGGATCACTGCACTTCCAAGTCTGTTCATTTCCAGGGCTGTAATAAAGTACTGCAACCCAGTGGCTTAAATAACAGAAATTTAGAGGCTAGAAGTCTGAAGTCCAGATGTCAACAGGGCCATGCTCCCTCTGAGACCCTGGGTAGAATCCTTCTTCATCTCTTTTAGCTGCTGGCATCTGCGGGCAACCACTGGCACTCCTTAGGCTGGAGATGTATCTTACCAATATCTGCCTCTGTCATCACAGAGGTTCTTCTTGTGTGTCTCTGTCTTCACCTGATGTTTTCCTCTTCTTGTAAGGACATCAGTCATATTACAGTGTCATATTATGGATCTGGGTCCACCGTCACGACTTCATCTTAACTAATTATACCTGCAGAGACCTTCTTTCTAAATAAGACCGCCTTCACAGGAACTGGGGTTAGTCTTGCTTCAACACATCCTTTGTGAGGGGCATGATACAACCCATACTCTGTATCAAGCTGAGTCATGTTACAAGCAGCCTAGGAAGGAGAGGGCGGGCTTAACATTTCAGGAAGTAAAATCAAACATGAATGGGCTCAGGGTCACAAGGAGAGCGTGTAGGAAGAGGGATGAGAGACTCCTGTTTGGTCATGGGCTGAGTGGAACAGGAGGCTTCTAGAAGGACAGGATGTCCTGGCTTTTTATTTTTTAGTATTTATTCATCTATTTGGTTGCACTAGTTACAGCACTTGGGATCTTTGGTCTTCACTGGGGTATGCGGGATCTTTAGCACTTGGGATCTTTGGTCTTCACTGGGGTATGCGGGATCTTTAGCACTTGGGATCTTTGGTCTTTACTGGGGTATGCGGGATCTTTAGCACTTGGGATCTTTGGTCTTCACTGGGGTATGCGGGATCTTTAGCACTTGGGATCTTTGGTCTTCACTGGGGTATGTGGGATCTTTACCTGCAGCATGTGAACTCTAAGATGCAGCATGTGGAATCTAGTTCCCTGACCGGGAATCACACCCAAGCCCCCTGCATTGGGAGTGTGGAGTCTTAGCCACTGGACCACCAGGGAGGTTTCAGTCCTGGCTTTGTCTGAACAACAAAGCAAGATGTACCAGGGGCCCAGGTGTCTCTTACTCAGAAGTAAGAGGCTCTCAGAGTAAGGCTCTTACTCAGAAACATAATCCAGTTCTTTCCAACTGATTTCAACCAAATTGATCCCCTATGGGATGACCACAGCACACCATCCCAAAGGGGCAGCAAGAGGAAGGGAAGGCAAAGATCTGCCCAGCCAAGCAGTTCTGCTCAGATCATGTCTCTGGAACATGCAGCTTCCAGCACGTATCGGGGTGCCTGGAAAGGAGAGAAGGCTCGTGGGAGGAAGCGAGAAATCTATAGCAGGGATTAGTGGAACCATGAGCAGGATCAGAGAGAACACGCAGCACGGAATTCAGATTAGGCAATGCAGCTGAGTGAGGGTAATAAAACCAGCAGCAGGAGCCGCATCGATTGCTGAGATTCCAGCCAAATCCACCATGAACATGTTTTCTTTCTTCCAGCCTCTGCCCCTTGGCTTTTGAAAGCAGAAACACTGAATTGCTGTGTTCTGTACTAAGGCTGATCTATCCCCCTCCCCAAAGGATGGACAGAAGAGCAGCTCTGCTATTAGCAGGAGGTAAGAGAGAGAAGATAAGGCCCCGGATGTTGGCAGGGTCTGTTCTTGCTCACGCGGACACAGAGTCTGGGGACAGGTCTCTTCTTTGTGATCTCCATGCTCCCTGCCCCCAGCCCGACCTCTCCTGGGTCAGCACCACGTGTGCCCAGGCTGGGTATTGAGCTCAGTGGGGCTGGCAGATCTGGGGAAGCCCTATTCAAAGACTCCAGAGAATCAGTCTCTAGGAAGCTTGGCAGATGAGGCTGTTTGGAGTTCAAATGCTAGACTGAAAACCAGGGCTCAGTGACTCACAATAAACCTAACAAAATGGTAGACGGGGGGTTTGAACCATCACGGGGTGGAGGCCGAGGGTGGGTCTGGCACATGCTCCTCTATCGATGTTAGCTACTTGCTCACATATGAGTCTACTCACACTTGGGGCCAGGTGAACGGCACTGTACATGTGCTGGGCAGAGGGTAACAGAAATCAAACAACTCCAAGACAAGTGCTCGTAATGAGAATGTGTGCCCTCTCCTACAAGAATCCTCACTCAGAACCCTCAACTCAGTGCCCACTGGCAGGGCCTGTCAACCGTCTTTTTTAGGTGCAGCCTCAGACAATGGGCACAATAAAGGACAGAAATGGTACTGACCTAACAGAAGCAGAAGATATTTTTAAAAATTTATTCAATTGGAGACTAATTACTTTACAATATTGTAGTGGTTTATGCCATACATTGACGTGAATCAGCCATGGCTGTACATGTGTTCCCCTTCCTGAACCCCCTTCCCACCTCCCTCCCCATCCCATCCCTCAGGGTCAATGCACCAGCCCTGAGCACCCTGTCTCATGCATCGAACCTGGACTGGTGATCTATTTCACACATGATAATATACATGATTCAATGCTATTCTCTCAAATCATCCCACCCTCGCTTTCTCCCAGAGTCCAAAAGTCTGTTCTTTACATCTGTGTCTCTTTTGCTGTCTTGCATATAGGGTCATTGTTACCATCTTTCCAAATTCCATATATATGTGTTAATATACTATATTGGTGTTTTTCTTTCTGACTTACTTCATTCTGTATAATAGGTTCAAGTTTCATCTACCTCATTAGAACTGATTCAAATGCATTCTTTTTATTCCATTGTATATGTACCACAGCTTTCTTATCTATTTGTCGATATTAAGAAGAGGTGCCAAGAATACACAGAAGAACTATACAAAAACAATCTTCATGACCCAGATATCCTGGAACTATACAAAAACAATCTTCATGACCCAGATAACCACGATGGTGTGATCACGATGATCACACCACACGATGGTGTGTCTCACCTAGAGCCAGACATCCTGGAATGTGAAGTCAAGCCTTAGGAAGCATCACCATGAATAAAGCTAGTAGAGGTGATGGAATTCCAGTTGAGCTATTTCAAATCCTAAAAGATGATGCTGTTAAAGTGCTACACTCAATATGCCAGCAAATTTGGAAAACTCAGCAGTGGCCACAGGACTGGAAAAGGTCAGTTTTCATTCCAATCCCAAAGAAAGGCAATGCCAAAGAATGCTCAAACTACTGCACAATTGCACTCATCTCACACGCTAGTAAAGTAATGTTCTAAATTCTCCAAGCCAGGCTTCAACAGTATATGAACTGTGAACTAGATGTTCAAGCTGGTTTTAGAAAAGGCAGAGGAACCAGAGATCAAATTGCCAATATCCATTGGATCATTGAAAAAGCAAGAGAGTTCCAGAAAAACATCTACTTCTGCTTTATTGACTACATCAAAGCCTTTGATGGTATGGATCACAACAAACTGTGGAAAATTCCTCAAGAGATGGGAATACTAGACCACCTGACCTGTCTCCTGAGAAATCTGTATGCAGATCAAGAAACAATAGTTAGAACTGGACATGGAACAACGGACTGGTTCCAAATCAGGAAAGGAGTAGGTCACGGCTGTATACTGTCACCCTACTTATTTAACTTATATGCAGAGTACATCATGTGAAATGCTGGGCTGGATGAAGCACAAGCTGGAATCAAGATTGCCGGGAGAAATATCAATAACCTCAGATATGCAGATGACACCACCATTATGGCAGAAAGTGAAGAAGAACAAAAGAGCCTCTTGATGAAAGTGAAAATGTTGGCTTAAAACTCAACATTCAGAAAACTAAGATCATGACATCTGGTCCCATCAGTTCATGGCAAATAGATGAGGGAACAGTGGAAATAGTGACAGACTTTATTTTCTTGGACTCCAAAATCACTGCAGATGGTGACTGCAGCCATGAAATTAAAAGATGCTTGCTCCTTGGAAGAAAAGCTATGACCAACCTAGACATCATACTAAAAAGCAGAGATATTACTTTACCAACAAAGGTCCATCTAGTCAAAGTTATGGTTTTTCCAGTAGTCATGTATGGATGTGAGAGTTGGACTATAAAGAAAGCTGAGTGCCAAAGAACTGATGCTTTTGAACTGTGGTGTTGGAAAAGACTCTTGAGTCCCTTGGACTGCAAGAAGATCCAACCTGAATATTTATTGGAAGGACTGATGCTGAAACTCCAATACTTTGGCCACCTGATGTGAAGAACTGATTCATTGGAAAACACGCCGATGCTGGGAAAGATTGAAGGTGGGAGGAGAAGGGGACAACAGAGGATGAGATGGTTGGATGGCTTCACTGATATGATGGACATGAGTCTGAGTAGGCTCCAGGAGTTGCTGATGGACAGGCAGGCCTGGTGCGCTGCAGTCCCATGGGGTAGCAAAGAGCCAGACACGACTGAGGGACTGGACTGAACTGAGACAATGGGATTCTGAGAAGGCTTTGCAGAGACCACATTGTCTGAACTTCACCCCAGAGGGTGAGTAAGGTAAACATCGGAGGAAGAGCACCCAGCAGAGTCCGATAAGGCAGGTTCTGCATATGTAACCAGTTTGAGTGGGGCACTGGCCACCAAAGAGGAAATAGAGCTGGGGACATAGGGAAGGGACAGCGCCTAGAGAGTGAAGGGCCTGTGATTCAGGCTAATTGTCCCCAAGCACAAAGGGAGCCTTGAGAGCATTTTAATCAGAATCAGACTTTTATAGTAATAACTTGGCTTCAGCGGAGCATACATTAGAAGGGACCAGTGTGACGATAGGAAGGCCGGTTTGGAATCTGTTACACTATCTGACCAAGGCTTTGTGAATCTCAAACATGAGGGCAGCAGTGAAGGACAGGGAGAGATTCAAGAGAGATTTCAGAGATAATACGGGACAGATCTGATGACTAACTGCATATTGAAGACAGGGAGAGAGAGGTCAAGGTGGTGCTGAGTTTCTGAATCTGAATTTAGTGGCAGTTTGCATAGCAGACTGGAGACTGATTGCTCCTTGGTCTAAGAAGAACGTCCCCAGAGAGAAAAGGCGTGGTGAGAGCCTGTCTTATTTGCTCCTTGCTTGGATGCTTGTCTTGTAGGAAGCAAAGACATTCACCTGCTACAGAAGGACACCCCACAGGAGATGGGGCACTCCAGAAAGATGCCTTCCTGGTCTGCATTGTCTACTGATTCCATTGGGAGATGGATAACAGAAGCTGGTACCAAGAGCCTGGTGTCTGTCAGGCCGTGAACATCTACTACCAGACTAACAATGTGACAGTCTGGCGCACTTGACTGAGTACTAGACTCCGTCCCTGCTCCGCAGAGTCTGCCTGCTGCCCCTGGAGCAGCCAAATGGAAGAATGGAGGCGGTTCTGCAGTGGCCACCTGGCTCCTGATCGTCACCTGCCTCCCTGACCTCCAGCTGTGGTCCCTGCCCTTATTCTGCAGGTGCAGCCCTGGATGGTGCTCTGGGACCAACTGAAGCCTTGGGGACTGCAGGCTGCCCAGGTGAGGGGACTTCAGCATTGTGCTGCCCTACTCTCCATCCCGCTCTTGTCTTGGGCCATCTCTGTGACTGGGGCTGTCGTGCTCCCAGCTTTATGTCCCAATTCCTCAATAAGCCCTGGCTTGTGAATCCTGCTGGGCACTCCTGGTGCTCAGATAGGTTCTTACTTCCCACCTCATTTCCCATGAGCCACCGTTCTGGCCCAGCCCCCTGCCTGAACGTCACCACTGGCCAGCTTGCCTCTTCTCTGGACCTCAGTTTTCTCATCTGTAAAATGGGTTTAGAATAATAATCACAGCACAAGTCTACATACTTCAGGTGTATTTCTCAAATACTCCTCTCAACAACTAGTAATTCTTGGTATTCTCAGTTTGCAGACAAGGAAATGGGCACACGTGAGCTGAGGCTCAAAGTCCCACAGCTAGTTTTGGAGGCACAGTCCTGGATCATGGTAATTCTCAGTTCCTGGCACATAATGAAAGAAAAAGTGAAAGTTGTTCAGTCATGTCTGACTCTTTGCAACCCCATGGACTACACAGTTCAGGGAATTCTCCAGGCCAGAATACCGAGCGTGTAGCTGGTCCCTTCTCCAGGGGATCTTAAATCCCAAGGCTCGAACCCAGGTCTCCCACATTGCAGGAGGATTCGTTACCAGCTGAGCCACAAGGAAAGCCAGGGCACGTAATAGGTGCTCACTAATATTGGCCACTGGCATAAAGCATAGTGGGTAAGATAACAGACTTTCCTGGGTTCAGATCCTGTTTCATCACTTCTGAGCTGTGTGATTTTCAATCACCAGAGTCTCAGTTTCCTTATCTACCAAATGAGAATGACAGCGGTACCCTAAACGGCAGAGCTGTTGAGAAGATTCAGGACATTAATAATATGAAGCCCTCAGTGCCTTCCACGGAAGCTAAGAGGTATGTAACACATGCTTGCTGTTGTATTGTTCTTTTCATCGTCATGGAAACCCCTGGTACTACTGTCCCCCAAAGCTGCCACCTCCTTCCAGCCGGCCTGGCAGACTGCGCTCCCACTGCCTGTCTTCCACCTCTCTCTACCAGGCATAGCTGCCATCTTGGTGGGTTTACAGGTTTAAGCCTTTTCTGGAGAGGTCCTCCCACCTCTGGCTCCTGTTCTCACTCCATCCATCCATACCTACCAGAGGACATTACCTCTCTGGGAGGGTCCCTCACTCCCCAGGATGTCCAAGCCTGCCAGGGGCACAAGGCATCCTGCTGGGCCTTCCCTAAGTCTGCCAGGCTGCTTCCCCATCTGCTCTCAGCCAAACAGTCTTGCCCCAAAGGCTCAAACTCTTTCTACCTGGATGCAAGATTTACAAGACATCCCGGGGGAAGTTGCTTTAGAGGCAGTTAGCTGCAAAGCAGTCTCAGAGAGAGTATTACGGCCTGAATCCTGTCGCTGTGGCAAGGCCCTGATATAAAGAATTGCCAGAGAGCTCAAATCCAGTGTTATTGGATAACCTGGAGGGATGGGATGGGGTGGGGTGGGAGCTTGATGAGGGCGTGGAGATACGTATACCTATGGTGGATTCATGTTGATATATGGCAGAAACCAACATAATATTGTAAAGCAATTATTGTCCTTTTTTTCTTTTTTTTTTAAGGATTGCCAGGGAGATAACAATAGAGTTTGAATGTGAAGTACAAAGGTAGAAATGAAAGGATGGAGTTGTGCCTGCCAGCCTCTCAAGCCAGGAGCCCTGCTGGAAATGAATTCACTTTCTCTGCTGACCCTGGCCAAGACTGAGCCTGGCGGTGCACGGGCTCATCCTTATTACTTCACAGACGAGGAAACTAAGGCTCTGAAAGGCTGAATGATTTGCTAAAGTTCCCCAGTTCTTTACACAAGGGCTTGTCCCAAAGCCCTTCTCCCTGGGGACAAAGGAGAAGGGCTCAGCATGGGCAAGACAGTGAATCTGGGTCAGCCCAAGGGGTTAAGACCAGCGCAGGGCTGCCTGGCTGACCTTCAGAGCATCGACTCTAAGCTTCAGTCTGGGTGCTACCAGCTTCCTACTGGGCTCAGTTCGCCGAATGCACCGTGGAGGCCTGGCTGAGCAGGGGCAGGGACCGGGGAAGCACTCTCTCAGCGATGGTGGGTTAGTCGTTTAGGTGAAATGTTAAATAACTACTCATTTGTCCACTGCAGTCCCAAGTTATCCCACTTCAGAAAAACGCCAAACTCTAATCGCAGAGGTTTTACTTTATTTTTTTTCAGTGGAAGCATCCCTGGCCTCTACCCACTGTGCTGGGCTTCCCAGGTGATGTAGTGGTAAAGAACCCGCCTGCCAATGCAAGAGACATAAGAGACACGGGTTTGATCCCTGGGTCGGGAAGATCCCCTGGAGGGGAGCATGGCAACCCACTCCAGCATTCTTGCCTGGAGAATCCCATGGACTGAGGAGACTGGCGGGCTACAGTCCATGGGGTCACAGAGGTTTTACCTTGTATTTTTCAACAGACGCATCCCTGGCCTCTACCCACGAGATGCCAGTAAGCCCTCACACCCAGTGGTGACAACCAAATACATTTCCAGATATTGTCAAATGTCTCCTGGGGGCGGGGTGTCAAGAGAACTGAACATTTACTGAGGCTCTACTCCTGTGCACCAACGACGGTCCAAGGAGGGTCAAGACGTTTGGTTATTTGTATAAAGTTTTAAAACCTGAAGTACAGTTGATTTACAACTCTGTGTTAGTTTTTGCTGTACAGCAAACCATTCAGGTTTATATATTCTTTTCCAGACTCTTTTCCATTATAGTTTTTTACAAGATTCTGAATATAGTTCCCTGTGCTATATAGTAGGATCTTGTTGTTTGTCTGTTTTATATACAGTAGTTTGTATCTGCTAATCCCAAACTCCTAATTACCCCTACATCTGTGCTGCCCACGATGACACAGCCACTGAGCCACACGTGGTTATCGAGCACTTGAAATGTGTCTAGGATGATAGAGGAACTGAATTTTAAAATTTATCTCCATGAATTTAAATTTTAACACTGGAACACTGTAAAGTATGTTTACTTGTTAAACACAATGTTTATCTTTTTAGGATTAGATTTCGTTTTTAACTGCTTAAAATTTAGCATCTGAATTGCAAAGCGCCGTAAGTGTAAAATTCACACCAGATTTCAAAGGCTTAGTGCAAAAAAAAAAAAAAAAAAAAAAGGTAACATATCTTTTATTAATAATTTTAAAATATTGATTACATGTTAAAATGATAATACTTTGTAGACACTGGGTTAGTGAAAATACATTAAAATGAATGTCACCTATTAATTTTTACTTTAACAAATACTTTTAATTTTTTAATAGGCTATGTTATTTATTTAGGTCATGCCCTGAGGCATATGGGATCTTAGTTCCCTGACTAGGGATTGAACCTGTGTCCCCTGCAGTGGAAGTGTGGTCTTAACCACTGGATCCCTAGGGAAGTCCCCATTTTTTACTTTTTAAAAATTTGACTCTAGAAAATTTCAAAGTACATATGTAACTGAGATCTGCATCTCTTGAACACAGTGTAATTCTGGAGGTTTTCAACAGGGGGGTGCTTTTGTCCCCAGGGGATATTTGATTGTGTCTGGCAATAAACTCGGTTGTGCTACTTGGGTAATCAAGTGCTATCTAATGAGTAGAGGCCGGGGATTTGCTCAACATCCTACAATGCACAGAACAGCCTCCCACAACTAAGAACTACCTTTCCCCAAGTGTCGCTAGTGCTGAGGTTGAGAAACCCTACCCTAGAGCGTGAATCCCTTGAAGCAAAGACCAGTAAGTTAGACCTGAAAAGCGAGTGGAAGCCATCACACACAGTTCTCACCGTGAACTCTGGCCAGGGGTGTCGGTATCCCTGCTCCGCCCCATGAAGCAAATGGAGCCCAGAGAAGAACAATGCCCAGATCCCCAGGGCAGAAAGTGGCTGAGCTGAGCCCTGCACTCACTCTGAAGGCCAGCCTGTCTCCCACTCCACAAACAGGTGCCACAGACCTCTGAGCTGGTGCTGATGTGAAGAGGCCGCTTTTGTTTACAGTCTAACGTTCCCATCACTCAGACCTGGTCGGTTATTATTCACATCAGCCGTTATTGCTACCAGGGGATGAGCATTAACAAAAACTCCCTTTGAAAGGGACAGCCTGCTTGAAGAGAAACACTCTTGGACACCTCACCCATCAAATGAAACCGAGAAAGGCATGGAAATAAATGGAAAGCAATGAAATAAACCTGTCAGAGAGGGAGCATTCAGATGTCTCAGGAGGCAAGAGGTAAAACAAATGTGCCTGATATGGGGTTGGCTCTGTTTAAACAAAACATTACGGTACTGCTGACTTGAAAAGGGCCCGGAGAACAATGGCCCGGCAGAAAGGGAGCTGCCCGCATGCCCGGGAGAAGCACTGTTTCGTGGTAAATTGGGTGTGGGCACGTGGTAGGAGCCACTCTCCTTTCACTAGCACCAGGCATCCGTCCGCAACTGCCACCTCCCTCGGGGCAAGAGTGAGACTTGCCAAAAACAGGATGTGAAAGGGGACTGACATTTGATGAAGGCCGAGAGAGAAGGGCACTCTGGAGAGTCACCGAACGTAATCTTGAGTATGACTCTGCAGGAGGTATGACAATCGGTTTTGCAAGTTAAACAAGGCTATGCAACTTGCTTAAGGTCACATAACCAGGGAGTGGCTGAGATGACATTCTGGGGGTGTTGATGGTGTCACACTGGGCTATGGGTTGATGGCAGACACAGAGGTGGGGACAGAAGTTGGCTGTCATGAGTGCGGTGGAGGCTCTGCCCAGATCTCTTTTCTGGGCTGGTGCACTAATCTCCAGCTGCTTAAGATGGAGATGCTGGCTGCTAAGGTACCCCCTTCCCTGCAGACTGCCATCAGGCCAAAGGAAGTCACCCCCCAACCCCCACCAGGACACGGACAGCGGCTGACTGACACAGCAGCACAGATGCTGGCCCCTGCTGCGGAGTAGGGGCACCCCTGTGATACAGTCCACACTCCAGAGCCCCTGTGGGCTCAGTTGACACAGCCTCCACATCCTCCGTTGGCTTCTTGCCCTGCCCTCACCTTCTTTCTTCTGAGAATACTCATCAATGACTAATTTGCACAAGAATCCCCCATCTCAGGCTCTGTCCAGGGAAACTCAGCCTAAGACCATCACAAACAGCAGAGTTTCTGAGCTTGGGAAGCGGGTAAACAGAAGTGGACCATGAGCTCCTGGATGGCTGGATTCTTGTCATCTCTGCCTCATATATTCCCCTTCCCACCATGACAAACTGACCAGCCAGGGACTAGCAGAGAGGAAGCCACTGTCTTGGCAACAACTTGGAGAGAGGTGCCAGGTAAAAGGTCTGAAATCTCCAAAGAAACCTTGGTCGACCAGAAAGGGCCCCTGCAGTAGAGATCTCTCTGTTGGGAGGGTCTCTTCTGTGTCTGGGGCCCCATGATGGGCATCAGCCTCTGATAGGCTCTGCATCATGATCTCTGAAGAGTTTATATGAAATGAGAGTGAACTACCATGAGTTAGAGGGAAAAGGCTGGTATTTACTTCAAACAAATATCCACTCTAGAGTGGGGCGTTCCCATAGCGGCCTTTTTCACATTTACTATCTTATTTTTTCTCAGGATACAGTTCCAGAAGCCTGTGTGTGCAAAGTCTATAAGAAAATGGTGCTCCCCAAAACGGAAGCATTATTATTCTAACTTAACAGATAGGAGGGGTGGGACTCATCATAGTCAAGTGACTTGTCCAAGACAAATAGCAGACAGGGAGTCATAGCCAGATCTATTTATTTCCTAAGCACAGACATGTTAAGCCAATTCTCCCCCAACCTCAGACCATAGCTCAGTTATCTCTTCTCCTGGGAATCATCCCCCGAACTTGAGGTGTACTTGTTGGTTTATATTGAATACCACACGGCTCTTCTTTGTAGCAAGACTCACACTTGCCATTGTATACGCATTTGTGTAGTTTTTATTTTTTTTTGTGGTGTGGGGGGTTAATGGTTCTTTCCCCTCCCTCAAAGGCACAGGAATATGCTTTCTTTTGTTCACCACTGAATACCTCAGTGCCTAGAACAGTGCCTGGCACACAGTAGGTACTTTGTAAGCATTAGTAGAACGGGTGAATGGATGAGTTAGATAGATGGATGGACGGATGGATGGAGGTAGGGATGGAAGGATGGGGAGGGGGCAGGGGGATGGCTGGGTGGGTGGATGCATGGGTGGGGTGGACGGGCTGCCAGTTCCTCTCTGGTGCACCTAGCTTGGAGGGACCATTGAGCATGGGCTGCTCTTTACTCCCTTCCCCCCTCCCCAGCCCAGGGCTCTGGTGATCACCTGTGGTGAGGAGGCAGAGTGGAGTCCCCGGGGTCACCTGGGCGCTGCCCATTGGTGCTGACCACAAGGAAGCCAGTCCCCAGGCAGCATGCAGAAGAGAAGGAGAGAAAGAAACACACATGAACACGTGCGGCACGGTGAGCAAAACTGTAATTCTTGTGGCTCTGAAGAGCTCACACTAAACAGCAAAAGAACATCATGATCTAACAAAACAGGGCCTGAAATAGATCTTTAGAAATGAAACAAGGATACGAGTCACCGTTTGTCAAGCACCCACGACATGCCAGGGACTCTGCCAGGTATCTCACATACAATGTTTCTAAGACTTAGAACAACCCAGAAAGGTCAGCGTTATTATAAATGAGCCATCACCTTTCCACCCAGACATCTTCTCCCCACCTTCTCAGTAAATGGTGCCACTACCCATGTGGCTATGCCATCTACAAACCTGGGGTCATCCTTTATCTCTCCTTTCTATTGACCTCCAACTTCTGATCACTTGGCATGCCTTATTAACTCTACTCTAGAAAAGGTTTTGAAGTTTTCCCCTTCCCTCCAATTCAAGCCAGCCTCCTGTTTCACTTGGGTTACTGAAGCAGCCCCCCTGCTGGACTTCCTGCCTCCAGTCCTGTTTCCTTTCAGACTATTCTCCATCCTTCAGTTGAAATGCACCAGTGACCCTGTTGTGCTCCAGGTAAACCTCAAATCCCTTAACCCAGTTCCTGCCCCTCCAGGCTCTCCCCACTCCCACTCAAACACAGTAAACTCTGCCTCAAACACAGTAAACTCCTTTTCATCATCACCCGTGCCCCCTGCCCCACCTTCTTGTCAGGAGGCCTTACCTAGGAGGCTCACCTAGTGTGGAAATACCCACTTCTTGCCTCTTCACCTAGATGAAGATTGTTCATCCTCCAAGTGCCAGCTCAGAACTCCTCTCTGGGAGTCTCACTGTACAAGGGTCAGAAGCCCCTCCTCTGTCTCCCCTAACACCCTGGTCGTCCCTTCTCCAAGCAATAGCCTCGCTGTACTTTAAGTGGCTGCCTCCCCTGCAATTCTGAGTCTCCTGCAATTCTGAAGGCAGTCACTGGCTCATTTCTAGTGTCCTGGTGTGACTTTGCACTGGAGCTGGCACATAGTAGGCACTCAGTGACTATGCCGAATAAATGAATGGAGGAAGGAAGGATTGATCAGACAGTTGATATAACTTGCTGAAGGTCACAGGACTCTGAACTGGCAGAGGCAGTACTCTGGTTTGTATGACTTTAATGTTTTGTCCTTTTAAATTCACTACTTGCTTCTCTAAAGAAAATGCTACAGAAAGTAAGAAGGTGTCTTAGGCTTGGTCAAAGGCTGCACATATTTCTCTAGTGATCCATCAACAAGACTCTATAAAGTTCTTATGCAAAATGGAGAGAGGGGCAGGACATCCCAGACCAACTGATAAACAGGAAATACATAACTTCAAAAATTCGCACAAATGGCAAACTTTACCAACAACTGTGTAATACTATAAAATATAACCACCAGTCAACAGAAATGATAATATATGTATACCTATAGCTGATTCACTTTGCGGTACAGCAGAAACTAATCCCACATGGTAGAGCAACTCATATTCCAATAAAAATTAAAAAAAAATAAAATAGTAATCAGGATATCCCTCCCTCAAAGGTTTGGGAAACTTCACCATTCTCAAACCATATTCTAAGTCCAAATTCAGAAAATGAAAGCTGGTAGGCCAAATCTGGCCACCCACTGTTTTCTGTGTGTCCAATGGCTAAGAATAGTTTTTACATTTTTTTAATGGCCGGGGTGGGGGGTGGGAAATAAAAGAGGAGCAATGTATAATGACACATGAAAGTTACACAGAATTGAAATTTCAGTGTCTATAAATAAAGTTTTATTGGAACACGGCCATGCTCATTTTACATGTATTATCTATGGCTGCTTTTGTGCCACCATGACAAAGATGAGTAGTGTGACAGGGACCATATGGCCTGAAAAACTGAATGTAATTCTCCGGCCTTTTACAAAAAAGTTTGCCAACTCCTGTTTTAAGTGGATATTTTTATTACATTCCCCTCCACAATCTTCTGAGGTAGGTAAGACAGACTGTTGGCCTGACATCAGAAAAAGAAACAGAAGGCTGAGAGAAAAGGTGATTCACACGCTCCTCTCTGGCCTCTCCGAGCAGCCTCCTACCTGTTCCTCGCTGTATCTATTCTTGTCTTTGCCTCAGTCTCCCTTTTCTGACCCATTTTCTAAGCCGTCATAAGATGGCCTTTGTGACAAAGGCAGCCGTCTAAGCTCCACCCAGAGCTCCCACTATCTCGAGACAGTCACAGTTCCGCGATACGCCATGGGGCTGATGCAGAGTCCTCGATGTCCTGGCCGTGCTCAGCCCTCCAGCCCCCACTCTCACCGCTCCCAGCCTCCTCTGGTCACATTGGCATTCTAGCCATGGTTCCTTTGCCTCGTCCCATTCAAGCTCAATGGCTACCTCTCTCAGCACTAGTCATCTTCATGTACCACTTGCTCAGCTCAGAAGGCTTTCGTCCCATTCAAGCTCAATGGCTACCTCTCTCAGCACTAGTCATCTTCATGTACCACTTGCTCAGCTCAGAAGGCTTCCATGTCTCACTGCTAGCCTTGTTCCATACGATAACTGCTACTCCTATTTCAAAGCTTCGTCTTGGTGACTACCTACCTGGGAAACCACACCCTACAATGCCTTGTATTTCTCTTCTCTTCTCTTCTGTTTCTTCTTCTCTTACGTGCTTCCACCACGTCCTGATTTTACCTTCACCATAGCCCTTATCTTCGTGGATTGACAGAGTTACTAGTGGTTGGCTCTCCCACTAGTTACTGCTTGTTGAGTGCTTGTTATTAGCCAGGCATGGCTCTGATGCACTAAGTCCATTAGCTCATTAAATTCTTAATTAGACCCATGAAGTTAGTGGTGTTACTGTGATTATTTCATAGATGGGGAAACCGAGACACACAGCAGTTAAGTACCTTTTCTAGTCTAGAGTCAAAGACTGTTCAAATCTAAAGTTCTTAACCTCTATGGGATGAGGGACCACATACCAATATTAAGTGGCACTCAAAACTAAATGGATAAATGATATTCGAGCTTCAGTTCAGTCCAGTTCAGTTGCTCAGTCATGTCTGACTCTTTGCGACCCTATGAACTGCAGCACGCCAGGCCTCCCTGTCCATCACCTACTCTCGGAGTCCATCCAAACCCATGACTATTGAGTTGGTGATGCCATCCAACCATCTCATCCTCTGTCATCCTCTTCTCCTCCTGCCCTCAATCTTTCCCAGCATCAGGGTCTTTTCAAATGAGTCAGCTCTTCACATCAGGTGGCCAAAGTATTGGAGTTTCAGCTTCAGCATCAGTCCTTCTAATGAACACCCAGGACTGATCTCCTTTAGGATGGACTGGTTAGATCTCCTTGAAGTCCAAGGGACTCAAGAGACTTCTGCAACACCACAGTTCAAAAGCATCAATTCTTCTGTGCTCAGCTTTCTTTATAGTCCAACTCTCACATCCATACATGATCATTGGAAAAACCACAGCCTTGACTAGATGGACCTTTGGTGGCAAAGCAATATCTCTGCTTTTTAATATGCTGTTTAGGTTGGTCATAACTTTCCTTCCAAGGAGTAAGTGTGTTTTAATTTCATGGCTGCAATCACCATCTGCAGTGATTTTGGAGCCCAAAAACATAAAGTCAGCCACTGTTCCCCCATTTATTTGCCATGAAGTGATGGGACCGAATGCCATGATCTTAGTTTTCTGAATGTTGAGCTTTAAGCCAACTTTTTCACTCTCCTCTTTCACTTTCATCAAGAGGCTCTTTAGTTCTTCTTCACTTTCTGCCGTAAGGATGGTGTCATCTGTGTATCTGAAGTCGTTGATATTTCTCCCAGCAATCTTGATTCCAACATGTGCTTCTTCCAGCCCAGCATTTTTCATGATGTACTCTGCATATAAGTTAAATAATGCTATGCTAAGTCACTTCAGTTGTGTCTGACTCTGTGCGACCCCATAGATGGCAGCCCACCAGGCTCCCCCGTGCCTGGGATTCTCCAGGCAAGAACACTGGAGTGGGCTGCCATTTCCTTCTCCAATGCATGAAAGTGAAAAGTGAAAGTGAAGTCGCTCAGTCCTGTCCGACTCTTAACGACCCCATGGATTGCAGCCTAATAGGCTCCTCCGTCCATGGGATTTTCCAAGCAAGAGTACTGGAGTGGGGTGCCATTGCCTTCTCTGATAAGTTGAATAAGCAAGGTGACAATATACAGCCGTGACATACTCCTTTCCTGATTTGGAACCAGTCTGTTGTTCCATGTCCAGTTGTAACTGTTGCTTCCTGACTTGCATACAGATTTGTCAGAAGGCAGGTCAGGTGGTCTGGTATTCCCATCTCTTGAGGAATTTTCCACAGTTTATTGTGATCCACATAGTCAAAGGCTTTGGCATAGTCAATAAAGCAGAAATAGATATTTTTCTGGAACTCTCTTGTTTTTTTCATGATCCAGTGGATGTTGGCAATTTGGTCTCTGGTTCCTCTGCCTTTTCTAAAACCAGCTTGAACATCTGGTTCATGAATTCATGGTTCATGTATTGCTGAAGCCTGGTTTGGAGAATTTTAAGCATTATTTTACTAGTGTGTGAGATGAGTGCAATTGTGTGGTAGTTTGAGCATTCTTTGGCATTGCCTTTCTTTGAGATTGGAATGAAAATGGACATTTTCCAGTCCTGTGACCACTGCTGAGTTTTCCAAATTTGCTGGCATATTGAGTGTAGCACTTTCACAGCATCATCTTTCAGGATTTGAAATAGCTCAACTGGGATTCCATCACCTCCACTAGCTTTCTTCATAGTGATGCTTCCTAAGGCCCACTTGACTTCACACTCCACGATGTCTGCCTCTAGGTGAGTGTATTTTTCATTTACTAGCTGTGCCACTTGGAAAATCATACACATTTCTGAGTTTCAATATCTTTACCTATAAAATGGGGGTGATAAAAAAAAATATTGTATTTGGTCAAAAAGTTTGTTCAGGTTTTTCTGTACAATGTTATGGAAAAACCTGAACAAACTTTTCAGCTAATCCAAGATCTCATGAAGTTCTTTCAAGGATTAAGTGAAAAACAGTTAAAGCCTTAGTTTGGTTGGCAGACCCAGAGGAACCTCCCTACCCTATCATCCAAGGCTATAACTCTGCCTAGTGGGAATGCTCAGGCTTCCCTGGTGGATCAGAAGGTAAAGTGTCTGCCTGCAATGCAGGAGACCCGGGTTCGATCTCTGGGTTGGGAAGATCCCCTGGAGAAGGAAATGGCAACCCACTCCAGTATCCTTGCCTGGAGAATCCCATGGCCAGAGGAGCCTTGTGGGCTACAGTCCACCGAGTTGCAAAGAGTTGGACACAACTGAATGACTTCACTTTCACTTTTTAATGGGAACGCGCAGCTACAAGGGGTAGGAACAGAAGTATATCTGGATACTGGGATGGGACAAGGTTTTCCCAGTGGGTGGAGTAGCAGAGGTGATGGATCATTGGTTTTGGCAGGACACAAAAGGAAGAACAATAGGAAAAGGAGTCATGTATTCAGCACTAGAGATAACTGGTATTTACTGGTGCCTGCTCCATTTACCCTTAGGCATATGAAAGAATCTCAGTTACCATGAAAGTCGAAGAGACATGAGTCATTTCCAAGAGAATTATTTAAGATCCAGGTTACCAACTCCATATTTATTCTTCCCCCTCTGAGGCCACTAATATTCTAGATGACATGACATCAAAGAAACCTTTGTGGTTTCTTTGATGTCATGTCATCTAGAATATTACTGAGATTAAGGTATTTACTGAGATTAAGGTATTCAGTTGTTGTTGCAGCAAAGCCTAGCCTATCCTGACTAATCCAGCAGAACAAAAGACAGAAGTCCTTTGCTTTCTCCTCTATCATCTGGTCCCCCTATGGTATGGCATTTTTGCTGGAAGATTCACAAACCTTCTATCTTTACAGTTTCCAGGGCTTGTTCATATGTACACATGCCGGCCATTAACAAAAACACTGAGACCATGTAAAGAAGGAGGAGGTCTGAATCCTGAGTGCCTCAGACTTCCTTTCTGATTATTTTGTCTTCTAAAGCAACGGATGTTGAGTGGAAAGAGATGCTGATGGGATAAAGATGGCACTGGAACAGATAAACTTGAAAATAAATTAATTTTTTGATTTATTAGCTTCAATACACTGTGGAAATAAATAAAGTAGAGGGCTCCTTGAGGCACCTCACCTTCTGCTCCAGATCCCAGGACTTAGCTTGGATACCACTGAAGACAGGGCAAAGACCCACCATACCCTAAAGGTTCTACCATCAGCTATTACTGGAAAAGAGGCATGGGAAGTAGTTAACAAATAGGAGACAGAAGACCCTAACGGTGGCGAATAGAATCTCACCCAGTCTGTATTATGGACAGGATTCAAAATGGTGCCACGGAAATACCATGAGCTTTGGCATTACACCTGAGTGGCAATTCTGAGGGACCTTAAGTTCCTCACTTAATCCATTTGAGCTTACACAGCTTCATTCCTTAAGTCAGGATAATAATGATGACCACTGTTCATTTAGTGTGTACTATATGACAGGATTTATTTACTTCTATCATTGCACTGCAGACTCGGGTGAACACACAGCCCTCTGAATTGCATTTAATAGGTGGTTAATTTTTGCTAACACCCCCAACAATCCATTGAAGAACCATCAGAGAAAGCTCTAATGGAACTTAATTCTTTTTTATTTCTAGTCCTCATCTCTAGCGTAGCCACATTTCCCCCCTTATTTGAGCACCCTGTGATTCTGAGTTCCCCCTGAAATTGCTGGGCCGATGACAAGAGGAGGAAAAGTGCCAGAGTCAAAGGTCAGCAAGTGCACGAGGGAAATCTTACACTCAGTCAATGCAAGAATATTATTGCTATGCAGGATCTGACCCTAACACAATGGCCTGTAGATGAAGAGGTCAAGTGCTCAGAGTCAAGGCCGGCATCATTCCTGTCTGCTCTCAGTTTCCGCATTCTGGAGCCAGCCTGAGTCTGTTTGATTCGTATGAGAAGCGACTATGGTTCAGGTTTTGGTTTTCCTTCTTGGGGAAGAGCAAAAAGAGGACATATGCTTAGTAGCTGGGTCTCCAGGTCTCAAAGAAGACCCAGAAGAAGGAAGAAAGGAAGCTCAAACTGGATCATCTATGATGTTTTGACCTTTTATGCACATTATCCCAAGTAATCAGGGGGAAGAACTAATGATCTTAGGCCTAAAAGTGACTCCTGGAGGCTGTGACCTGTCCAAGGTCAAGTAGGTAAATCTTGGAGTGGGATTTGAATCCAGGTGTCTCTGATTCGGCATTATTTCAAGCAAGTTCTTGAGGAAGCTTTATATAAAATAGAACCTTCCATACAGACCTAGATCAACAAGGGTGGGGAGGGCAGATCGTGGGTATTTCCTAGCTGATGGTAGACAATGCCTATATCTTGTTTGGCTTCTCACATCACCTGTGGCAGGTTATTCTTGTAGCTAAAAAAGCCACGGACATATCACTCCCCTCGTGGGCCCCAGTCTTAGCATCTGTGAAATGAGGACATCTCACTGGAGAATGGCTATTTATTGTCCCTGCAGGGGCAAGAATCCATTAGGAAGACGGGGAGAAAAGTCTGGATGAAATGTTCTACCTCAGGCTTAGGCATTATAAAAAGAAGCCACATTTACAAAAGACTATCACCCCCGCCTCCTGTTGCCCTGGGACAATGGTTTTAGTCCATCATCATCACCCCCATGAGGCAGAAAGGGACTATCGGTGACACTGGCCCCTTATCTCATGCTTCATTATCCTCGAGTTCGGCTTTCAGCACCTACTCTGAGGGGGTTGTTTTAATGGGATCGTTAGAGAGTGTTTACCAGATTAAAACTGTGACTTTCTTCTGCAAAAGCAACTCTGCAAATGGCTTTATGGGTTTCCGGATTTATTTTGTCTCAATGACTCGGCTCAGTTTGCAAATCAAATCAAAGCTGATTTTTCTAACTGCCACTTGGGCGCACCCAGCGGGAGTCTGCGGAGCCAGCTGCACTGCCTTGAAGGCTGGCGCCTGAGCGGGGAGAGAGGTTGCCTGCTGGCAGCCACAGAGGTTCCCATGGGAAGACAGCGGACAAGCAAGGGCTTGATGGAACCCAACTGGGGCAGGGGGAACAATTCGGAGGAGGCCAAGTTTATTTTCTGGAAGGAGAAAAGGCAGATTCATGTGGCCCCCAAAGACTGAATGGAAGAAATAAGAGGGAGCCAATTTGGACCCCTGATATTGAGGCTCCCTGGAACTGAAATGTCCACTGGTGGGAAATACTCCCTGGGGGAGTAGTGAGGTGTCTGTCATGATAGGTATCCAAGCAGAGTCTGCTCGGTCTTTGCATTAGTGGGGGTTGTAGGTCATGCAGCTGATCCCTACCTCTACTGCTGTGACTCCTATCTCCAGAGACTTGTGCAAGGGGTACCACCTCCTCTGGAGCTACCTAAGAGTCTTCCTGAGGGGAAGGTGAGGGTAAAGGAAGGAAATGCTAAGGACTGATTGTGATGGGGGAGGAGGCAGAAATTCTCACCTCTGCAGAACAACTTGGGAGAAATTTACACTCCACTGGGGATCTAGCCTAGACTTAACTGTCTGACAGTAGACTCTCACTGAGCCTTCTCCCTCTCGCTTTTACACATTTCCTCCAAGAGCCCTCCCTCGATACACCCCAGGCACCCAAAACCCTGCCTCAGGCTCTGCTTCTAGGGAATCTGCCTTAAGACGCTCCCATTCTTCATCTGCTCACTGAAAAATTCCTCTTCCCCACTATGGGCTGAACTCCTGCTCTGATTCCTCTCAATCTGCAGTCAAAGTTAGTAACAGCCAACCCCTGGCAAGAGCGGCCAAGAGGAGCTACCCCATGTCCAAGGAGTGGCGGCTGCATGGGCACAGGAGGGCCGAGGGGAGCTACTTCACATTCAAGGTCAGGAGGGGCGGCCATGAGGACATACCCCTCATCCAAGGTAAGGAGCAGTGGCTGCGCTTTGCTGGAGCAGCCGTGAAGAGATACCCCACGTCCAAGGTAAGAGAAACCCAAGTAAGACAGTAGGTGTTGCAAGAGGGCATCAGAGGGCAGACACACTGAAACCATACTCACAGAAAACTAGTCAATCTGATCACATGGACTGCAGCTTTGTCTAACTCAATGAAACTAAGCCATGCCCGTGGGGCCACCCAAGACAGACGGGTCATGGTGGAGAGGTCTGACAGAATGTGGTCCACTGGAGAAGGGAGTGGCAAACCACTTCAGTATTCTTGCCTTGAGAACCCCATGAACAGTATGAAAAGGCAAAATGATAGGATAATGAAAGAGGAACTCCCCAGGTCGGTAGGTGCCCAATATGCTACTGGAGATCAGTGGAGAAATAACTCCACAAAGAATGAAGGGATGGAGCCAAAGCAAAAACAATACCCAGCTGTGGATGTGACTAGTGATAGAAGCAAGGTCCGATGCTGTAAAGAGCAATATCGCATAGGAACCTGGAATGAATCAAGGCAAATTGGAAGTGGTCAAACAGGCGATGGCAAGAGTAACTGTCAACATTCTAGGAATCAGCAAACTAAAATGGACTGGAATGGGTGAATTTAACACAGATGATCATTATATCTACTACTGTGGGCAGGGATTCCTGCCCACAGGGATTCCTCAGAAGAAATGGAGTAGCCATCATGGTCAACAAAAGAGTCCGAAATGCAGTACTTGGATGCAATCTCAAAAATGACAGAATGATCTCTGTTCGTTTCCAAGGCAAACCATTCAATACAACAGTAATCCAAGTCTATGCCCCAACCAGTAACGCTGAAGAAGCTGAACGGTTGTATGAAGACCTACAAGACCTTTTAGAACTAACACCCAAAAAAGATGTCCTTTTCATTATAGGGGACTGGAATGCAAAAGTAGGAAGTCAAGAAACACCTGGAGTAACAGGCAAATTTGGCCTTGGAATACGGAATGAAGCAGGGCAAAGACTAATAGTTTTGCCAAGAGAATGCACTGGTCATAGCAAACACCCTCTTCCAACAACACAAGAGAAGACTCTACACATGGACATCACCAGACAGTCAACACTGAAATCAGACTGATTATATTCTTTGCAGCCAAAGATGGAGAAGCTCTATACAGTCAGCAAAAACAAGACTGGGAGCTGACTGTGGCTCAGATCATGAACTCCTTATTGCCAAATTCAGACTTAAATTGAAGAAAGTAGGGAAACCACTAGACCATTCAGGTCTAAATCAAATCCCTCATGATTATACAGTGGAAGTGAGAAATAGATTTAAGGGACTAGATCTGATAGATGGAGTGCCTGATGAACTATGGAATGAAGTTTGTGACATTGTACAGGGGGCAGGGATCAAGACCATCCCCATGGAAAAGAAATGCAAAAAAGCAAAATGGCTGTCTGGGGAGGCCTTACAAATAGCTGTGAAAAGAAGAGAAGTGAAAAGCAAAGGAGAAAAGGAAAGATATAAGCATGTGAATGCAGAGTTCCAAAGAATAGCAAAGAGTGGTAGAAAGCCTTCCTCAGCGATCAATGCAAAGAAATAGAGGAAAACAACAGAAGGGGAAAGACTAGAGATCTCTTCAAGAAAATTAGAGATACCAAGGGGACATTTCATGCAAAGATGGGCTCAATAAAGGACAGAAATGGTATGGACCTAACAGAAGCAGAAGATATTAAGAAGAGGTGGCAAGAATACACAGAAGAACTGTACAAAAAAGATCTTCATGACCCAGATAATCACGATGCTGTGATCACTCACCTGGAGCCAGACATCCTGGAATGTGAAGTCAAGAGGGCCTTAGAAAGCATCACTACGAACAAAGCTAGTGGAGGTGATGGAATCCTAGTTGAGCTATTTCAAATCCTGAAAGACGATGCTGTGAAAGTGCTGCACTCAATATGCCAGCCAATTTGGAAAACTCAGCAGTGGCCACAGGACTGGAAAAGGTCAGTTTTCATTCCAATCCCAAAGAAAGGCAATGCCAAAGAATGCTCAAACTACCGCACAATTGCACTCATCTCACACGCTAGTAAAGTGATGCTCAAAATTCTCCAAGCCAGGCTTCAGCAATACGTGAACTGTGAACTTCCTGATGTTCAAGCTGGTTTTATAAAAGGCAGAGGAACCAGAGATCAAATTGCCAACATCTGCTGGATCATGGAAAAAGCAAGAGAGTTCCAGAAAAACATCTATTTCTGCTTTATTGACTATGCCAAAGCCTTTGACTGTGTGGATCACAATAAACTGTGGAAAATTCCTCAAGAGATGGGAATACCAGACCACCTGATCTGCCTCTTGAGAAACCTATATGCAGGTCAGGAAGCAACAGTTAGAAACTGGACATGGAACAACAGACTGGTTCCAAATAGGAAAAGGAGTACGTCAAGGCTGTATATTGTCACCCTGCTTATTTAACTTATATGTAGAGTACATCATGAGAAATGCTGGGCTGGAAGAAGCACAAGCTGGAATCAAGATTGCTGGGAGAAATATAAATAACCTCAGATATGCAGATGACACCACCCTTATGGCAGAAAGTGAAGAGGAACTAAAAAGCCTCTTGATGAAAGTGAAAGTGGAGAGTGAAAAAGTTGGCTTAAAGCTCAACATTCAGAAAACTAAGATCATGGCATCTGGTACCATCACTTCATGGGGAATAGATGGGGAAACCGTGGAAGCAGTGGCTGACTTTATTTTTTTTTGGCTCCAAAATCACCGCAGATGGTGAATGCAGCCATGAAATTAAAAGACGCTTACTCCTTGGAAGTAAAGTTATGACCAACCTAGATGGCATATTGAAAAGCAGAGACATTGCTTTGCCACCAAAGGTGCATTTAGTCAAGGCTATGGTTTTTCCAGTGATCATGTATGGATGTGAGATTTGGACTGTGAAGAAAGCTGAGCGCCGAAGAATTGATGCTTTTGCACTGTGGTGCTGGAGAAGACTCTTGAGAGTTCCTTGGACTGCAAGGAGATACCACCAGTCCATTCTAAAGGAGATCAGTCCTGGGTGTTCATTGTAAGGACTGATGCTAAAGCTGAAACTCCAATACTTTGACCACCTCATGTGAAGAGCTGACTCATTGGAAAGGACCCTGATGCTGGGAGGGATAGGGGGCAGGAGGAGAAGGGGAAGACAGAGGATGAGATGGCTGGATGGCATCACGGACTCGATGGACATGAGTTTGAGTAATCTCTGGGAGTTGGTGATGGACAGGGAGGCCTGGTGTGCTGCGATTCATGGGGTCGCAAAGAGTCGGACACGACCGAGCAACTGAAATGAACTGAACTGAACCCCATGCTGAGGAACAAGGTAAAGAAGAATGTGAATCTGTGCACACAAGTTCCTCACCCCATCAATGAAAAAGACTGCCTTCCAGGCTTTTGAGATGCACCTGTCCTAATCCTAGCATTAAATGCAGCAGCTAATACAAACTTCCACCCCACAGCCCTTTAGTAAAAGTAAAAAGTCACTCAGTCATGTCCGACTGTTTGTGACCCCGTGGACTATAGCCTATCAGGCGCCCCCGTCCCTGGGATTCTCCAGGCAAGAACACTGGAGTGGGTTGCCATTTCCTTCTCCAATGCATGAAAGTGAAAAGTGAAAGTGAAGTTGCTCAGTCGTGTCTGACTCTTAGCAACCCCATGGACTGCAGCCTACTAGGCTCCTGCATCCACGGGATTTTCCAGGCAAGAGTACTGGAGTGGGGTGCCATTGCCTTCTCCCCAGAGCCCCTTAGCAGCTCCTTAAGCCGGAGGTTCTGCCCCAGCTCTATAAATAAATACTGCCCCCTGGTGGTGTGTGAATCCACCCAACAGACTTTGTAAACACAGGGGACTTGGTTCTCCCAGGGAGTCTGGGCCAAGAGAGTAGTTCCTCTCACAATCATTCAGCTAGCTTCTCAAATGCCACCCTCGCGCTGGATATGACTCAGTTCCCAGGGATGGCTGAGAAGGGGTGGGGACGGGACCGGGGGGGGGCACAGAGTATCTCACATGCACCCACTCTAGAGGAGTGAGCCCCTGGGCTGCCCCAGGGCTTTAGCTCTGCGGCCGCCTGTCCTCACTCAGTACACCTCACTTCTCTTTAGAGGCACTGATCACAATCACAACCCCACCGCTGTCTCTCACGATCATTCACTTCATGTCTGCTTCCACACTAGACTGTGAACCTCCTGAGGACAGGCAGCAAGACTGCTGGTTCACTGAAAATCCCCAGTTTCTTATAAGGTACCTGGCTCACAGGTGCACCGTGAGTGAGCTAACCACGACAGACATAATGGTCATCCATCATGATTTTCTAAGAATTTCCAAAACAATTTACAGTAAATAAAAATCCATTTGTATGTATGTTATCATTCGGTCCTCATAACAAACTGAGATTTTGGTGTGCTGGGGCTGGCTTGCATTAGCTTGCTACAGAAGAAATGTTGCTGAACATTCAGAACATTCTTATAAGCCAGCTGCTGTTAAGCCATCAATAACTTGATATTGGATTTGTGGGGATATTTACACCCTAGAAATGGACAAAGACTACAAATAAAAGACTTTTCCAAAGAGCGGGTTTATCAGCAAACCACAGGCAGTAATTACGTTCAAAAATTTTCTGTGAATGGGTAGATTATGTTGTTGCTCAGTCACTAAGTCGTGTCTAACTCTTGGCGACCCCATGGACTGCAGCACGCCAGGCCTCCCTGTCCTTCACTATCTCCCAGAGTTTGCTCAAACTCATGTCCACTGTGTCAATGATGCCATCCAACCATCTCATTCTCTGTCACCCCCTTCTCCTCCTGCCCTCAATCTTTCCCAGCATCAGGGTCTTTTCCAATGAGTCAGCACTTCACATCAGGTGGCCAAAGTATTGGAGCTTCAGCTTTAGTATCAGTCCTTCCAATGAATGGGTAGATAGGGATCACTTCATTTTATTTTTTTCATTTTTTGACCACCCTCTGTGCCAAACAGGATCTTAGTTCCCCAACCAGGGATTGAACCTGTGCCCCCTGCATTGGGAACACAGTGTCTTAACCACTGGACTGCCAGGGAAGTCCTGGGATTACTTTAAATAGGGTGCTTCTGAGTTTCGGAAGAGGGAGTATGACCCTCAGGATCTCTGAGTCTTGCTGCAGTGAGATTCTGACCAAATGCATTCCCTCATCTCAGTAGGTATTGTTCGAGAGTCAACAATATGCCAGGAACTTCCTGCCACGGCCAAATGTGACTGGGAAACCAGTGGCAAGGACCAAGCAGTTCCTCATCAGAGCTCCCCTCAACAGCAGCAGGGCTGGCACCTACCCCAGGAGGCCTGGCCCTGCCCAGGACCTGATGCTCCAGCACCATGTGGGGTCTGGGAAGGGCCCTCTGCCACAGACCCAGCGTCTGGTTTGTGGGGGTGGCCCTCTGCATTTACCCCCTGCCCTGGGATCCTTTCATAGATTAAGCAGCTCCTCTGCTTGAGGAAGCCTTGCTTTGCTTCTGCAGAAACCCGGATCCACATCTGGACCTCAGCCTGCACCTGGGGCCCTCTTTGGCAGGGCCAGTTCCTGCACAGCCCCCAAGATTGCTGGGATCACACTGAATGGTGAGCAGTGAGAGGCTTCAATGGAAACCATGTGGATGCTGCCCCTAACTTCATGGGGCCCGTTATGGCTTGAACTGAGTTCTCCTCAGATTCATATGTCAATGTCCTAACCTTAGACTGTGACCTTATTTGGTAAACGGGGTCCCTGTAGAGGTGATTAGCTGACTTAGGATGAGGTCATACTGGAGTAAGGTGGACCCTCAATCCAATATGATCAGTGTCCATAGAAAAGGGGAGAATTTGGACAGACACGCAGAGGAACAGCACCATGCAAAGATGAAGGCAGAGATGAGGTGAGGCGTCTACAAGCCAGAGAGCACCAATGATGGCCAGCAATCCCCCAGAAGCTGGAGAAAAGGCACGAAACAGACTCTGCCTCACACCCTCCAAGGAGCCAACCCTGCTGACATCTCAATCTTGGATTTCTAGCATTCGGAAGTGTGAGACAATGAATTATGCTTTGTTTAAGACACTTAGTTTGTGAACTCTGCAGTCGCTGAAAACTAACACAGGTCCCTGGCTTTGCAGACCTCCCGGCTGGCAGTGCTTCATTAGAGCTTGGGTGACGAACAGTGACATTACAGACAGACAAGGGTTAGAGGTGCACGCCAGAGCCAGGGATTCTATCTAATATTGATAGAAGATGCCCTGGGCTTCTGGTCAGGTCAGAATGACCCCGAACAGCTCAGGCTGTTCCATTCTGAGTAGCAGCCCTCCCAGTCCCATGGGACTCACACAGCTGACTACAGACACTGTCTGGAGTCCTTGGGGTCAGGGACAGGACATCAGGAAGTTGCTTCATCGCCAAAGCACTGGCCTCAAGCCTGCCCATGTGACCACACTCTAGAGACTGGATGCCCACTGGCAGACCCATGAGGAAAATGCCACAATGACAAAGAGGTGGAGGAGCTCTGAGGGAGACAGATGGGCCATGGAATCTCACTGGAACTTGTTATACCCTTACTGCCTGCAAGGTTCCCACCATCATACTTTCCTCTGTTAAAAATAAGAGCATTTTTGGCAAACCCATAAAGAGGGAAATTTGATTGACAACATCAGGAAAGGGATGGGTCAAATATTGAAGCCTGGACTTAGTTCCTTGATACACAGTCCCCATGGGCAGGGTATGAGTTCAGACAGGGTTCTCATTCAGCTGACCCTGGATGCTCCTAGGGGACAGAGCAGACACTGATCAAATATAGCTTTCCTTCCCTTTTCCTTTTCTCTGCATCACCAAGCATTCTGCTTATTTATCTGATGTGATGCTGAGAAAGAATCACTCCTTGACCTGAGGGAGACTGGCATTCTGCTTTCTACCCTACTGCCAAGAGCTGCTAGAGCCCGCTTCTCTGGTTGGGGCAATGGCCCTGGAAAACAAAGGCATGGAATCCTGGAATCCACGTCTGACTCCTGACTCCTCTGAGCCCTGCCTGGGCATGGCCAGCTGGGTATTCACACTCATGAATGCTTCCCATCCTTTCCCCTGCCACACCTGCCACATGCACACAACACACTCCACTAAAGGAAGGTTGTATCCTAAACATCAAACAAGAGGAGAAATCCTTAGGCTAAGAAGAAGTAGACAACTCTTTTGCTCTAGTTCTTTAAAGCTCACATTAATCTCACAGATCAGCAATGGAACCTGGAGAAACATGGCATGGTGTATTGTCTATCTACATGGACAGTGGGTCCTGAAATTGCCAAGAACATATGCTTTTAATTATTCTCTCTCAGGGCTTCCCTGGTGGCTCAGTGGTAAAGAATCTGCTTGCCACTGGAAGAGACATGGGTTCAATCCCTGATCCAGAAAGATCCCACATGCTGTGGAAGAACTAAGTCCGTGCATCACAACCATGGAGCCTGTGCTCTGGAGCCCAGGAACCGCAGCTATTGAGACCGTGCACAGACCTGGCTCATGCTCTGCAAGAAGAGAAGCCACCGTAATGAGAGGGCCACGTGCTGCAACTACAGAGAAGACCCCACTCACTACAACTAGAAAAAAGCCCGTGTGGCAGTGAAGACCCAGCACAGCCAAAAATAAAGAACTAAATAACATTCTCACTCAGAGTCCCCACAGATACCTTTTGTCTGTCTGATCACATGTTCTCAATTCCCAGTTCACAATCATACAATTCAACAAACTCCCTTTTAGGAGGGCTTTCTGTCCCAGGGGATGTCCTTAGAGCCCCCTCTGCCCCTGCCGGGGACGGCACTGCCATCAGCCTCTCCCGTGTCCAGGCGTCAGAAGCTCGCAGGGAGCCATGGAGCTTACTATCACAGGGGAGGCTTCTCTGTAAGTTTCCTGCCACTCCAGGGGGTTGCTGCAGATACTGAGCTGTCCGGCCCGAGACCAGAGCTCTAGTGCTAGCCCAGGGATAAGGGTCTTCTTTCTAGACGATCTGTTTTCTTCAGAGGAAAACTCTGCTGAGGCCCATCATTTGTGCCCCTTTTGTTTTCAGGCCATCAATTCACCTTGCCTCACAAGCAGTATTTTATCTCTTTCTGTCCAGAAGCCTGAGCTCCCGAGAGAGAACACATTAGGGACATGCTGACCTCTCCTGACTTCTGGGAGAGCATAGTGAGTTCTTATCACAGTGAGCCCTGATTGCTTGTCTTCTTCCTCCTGCATCTTCCCTTTGCTGTCTACAACTGGCGTGACTTTCTTCAAAGTTATAAAACTAATGGGTGATAGGTCTTGGTGCATAGTCTGTCAAATAACCATTAAATATTCCTGTCTCTCCCCTGTTGTTTGCTGTGTGTGCTTGTGTGTATGTATTCACATATGTATATACATACTTGAGCCATTGTCTTTGTCTGTAGTTTATGCCTATCATTACATATCTACTTATATCTTTTCATTGCTGTGGAAGTCACCTATGAAACCATATATGCTCTCAATAAATGCAGGGAATAGAATGAGTTGCCCAGTTTCGGTGTGTTTATACAGGGAGGATAGCTGTTAAAAATATCAGTTCTATAACAAAAAAGATAAACCTGATTTCTAACCATTCAACCTTGTAATAGGTTAAATGATAACAAACCATTCATTGATTTTTTTTTTAAAGAGTAATAAACAGAAACATGTACCAATTGAAAGAGCCAGGCAATTCAATAATTAGGGAAACAAAAAGTGATGAGCCTGAACAATGCTGCCTTGGTTTTGGGGATAAGTATTGAAAATGCCAACTACACAACAATGCAGTGTTTGTTTTCTAATTATACAAGGAACTAACACTAATCACCTCATTTTTGAAAGCTATGCGGCAACTGAATAAAATCCAACACCAGAAGATTGGTCTAACTGACGTGCAAAAAAATACCCACATAAACATAGACCCAAATGCAATGAAAATATATAGTGGAAGAATACTTGAGCAAATTTATATTTACCACTGATTAATGTACTAGTCTGTGCATCCATCCATCCATCCACTGACTAAACAAATATGTTCTGAGCTCTTCCTATGCTTTAGGCACTGTGTTATTAATATATAACATAAGTATATAATAATACCTAGATGCAAATGACTCCAGTGAAAATAACAATTCTTTCTTGTTATTTTTAGTCACTGTTGCCTAAAATTTTCCTGTGTTGCCACAGAAAGAAGTACTTCAATAGCTGAAGACAGACAGCGCATGCCAACATACCTTTTGTAGCCAGGCGGACACAGTTGATTTTGGTCTCCTGTGAATAACAAAAGTGAGATTCCAGTTAATTTGTTGTGTTTGGTTTTTTAATATATACAAAAATATATGTATACATATTTGCATCTATAGGCTTGCATTTATATTTTTAATTATAATTTAATATTTGTCCCTTCCAGGTTTTTCCTCCAGGGGAATCACCTTTTAATTCTATTTCTTCATTTATTCTTACACTGGTGTTACTTCCACTTCCTGGCTCTCATCACCTTATCAGTTTCTTCCCCAGACAGAACTCCTTCATAAATACTGCCCAGCACAGAACAATAACCGTAACACTAAGTGAGTGTGGCATGTGTGTGCTTCACTCAGTTACATGGTTAGCAGGCGGTATCAAGGGCATCTTTGAGAAGCTTAATGGGATTGCTGGGTCATGTGGTTCTATTTTTAGCTTTTTAAGGAACCTCCATACTGTCCTCCATAGTGGTTATATCAATTTACATTCCTGCAAACAGTGCAAAAGGGTTCCCTGTTCTGTATACTCTCTTCAGCATTTATTATTTGTAGACTTTTTGGTGATGGCCATTCTGACCAGTGTAGTTTTGATGTGCAGAATCCAATGCCTGTCTTGCTAATGCCCACATGTAAAGAACCACTGAATCTTGAAGGCACTGTATTAATCAGGATTACTTTAGTTTAGTTGCTTAGCCATGTCCCACTCTTTGTGACCCCATGGACTATAGCCTGCCAGGCTCCTCTGTCCATGGAATTCTCCAGACAAGAATACTGGAGTGGATTGTGTTTCCTATCTCCAGGGGATCTTCCTAACCCAGGGACTGAACTCGTATCTCCTGTGTCTCCTGCATTGCAGGTAGATTCTTTGCCATCTGAGCCAACAGGGAAGCCTTAGTCAGGAATATGCAGAATAAAACCGACAAAATCCAGGGGCTACAAACAGCAAAGGTTTATTTTCCACTCAAACAACATGTCCAACAGAGGAGTGTGGTGGGTCTGAGGGGGAGCTGATGGTGGTGGCTGGAGGATACCATCATCATTGTAGCCACTCAAAGACCAAGGCTGCTACCTCCATGTTAATATAATGCTTCAGTGTTCACTGAGGCCGGAGAAAGGGATGATGATGGGTTTAGTAAGAACTGGCAACTAAAGGCTTGACATTAGAAGTAACGCTTTTCCTTTGACACAGGTTCCATCAGCTAGAGCGAGTCTAAGGGCCATGCCTGACTTCAGTGACACAGGAATTGGAGTGCTCCAGGAACCAGAAAGAGAAACAATGGTAATGTCTACAGCAGAGTCTATGTCATCCATGCACACCTCTGAATGCTAGGAACTGTCCCTCCTATCAAACCCAAGTATGATTCCCTAGTGGTCTTGATTCTGTTCTGTAGCCCACAGAAAGTCTGCCTTTGCTTGTGTAGGAAAGATGTCCAGATACTGAAAGACAGTTCTCAAGTTCATTAATATTCTTTTTCAACAATTCCTCAGATGATAAAAGCTCAAGTCCTCTGAACCAAATTAATGCTCATCCCAGGACATCCTCCAGTTAGTCCCTCTTAATGAGAAGGGACTAGAACATAAAGCAACAGTCTATGTGTAGTCTTGTCAATATAGACTACCCAGATTACCTAGATTATTACCTATTATTATAGATTACCTAGATAATCACTATTTTCAATTTTTTCTTACTTAAACTGCACTTCTAATAACATAGCCAACATTTCACACTCTCATTGATCACAATGAATATGTCAGCAACTCTTTCCCACCAAAAAAAAGAAAAAAATTTGCCTGCTTCTACATATATATGTGGTCCTACCATGAAACTCAAGTACAGAGTCAAACTTGGAACTGTCAAAGCCTATCATCTTTGATTCGGTGACCAGAGCCTATTACCATATTATCTTCACTATCTGCAAGTTTGGGGACATGATTTTTCAACTTTATCCAGATCACTAATATAAGTAGTAACCTAGAAAATGCCAGTAACAGACTCAGTGGCATGCACTAGAATCCCCAGGTTGGCATTCATCTGTTCATCAGAATCTCTGGTTGGTTATGCAACAGTTACTCGCTGTCTCAATTGCTTCAGAACTCAGACTCTACTGCGGTATTTTTCCAAAAACATAGCTTGAGAACAGTGTCAAAAATCACTTCAGGTACTGATGCTCTGTCTACCACATTTCCCCAATCAGTTCAAGAACCATCTTAAAGAAGGTTGGGTTGACATGACTTGTTCTTTGGAACAAGTGTTTCCTTTTTTTTTTTTTTTTTCCTGTGCTGAAAGTCTTACTTTTTAAAATAAATAATTGTTTTATTTAAAAAAATGGAAAATGCAGAAATGTTAAAAGAGCATGACATATTATGATTCAAATACATGAAATATTCATTTGAAGGGTGCTTATATTTCAAGAAAAACAGTTTTGTTTTTTTTTAAGAACATATCCAGGAGACAGAAAGAAAGAAGAGAGAAAAAAGCAGCACGCTCTAAATGAGATGGGATGAACTGGGAGAGTAGCACTGGCGTGTGTACACTGCTGGGTGTGAACCAGACAGCTGGCAGGAAGGTACCGCACAGCACAGGGAGCTTAGCTGGTGTTCTGTGATGACCTAAACGGGTGGGATTCAGAGGGAGGCAATTGTACATATACATACAGCTGATTCACTTTGTTGTACAGCAGAAACTAATGCAACTTTGCAAAGCAATTATACTCCAAAAATAAAATTTAAAAATGAGATGCCAAAAAAGCTCGTCACAAATGAGTTAAAACTTAAAAATGATGATAAAAGTGAACAAACTAATTTTTTTTTGTTTGTTTTCATGTTTGGAGGTAGAACAAAGTTCTTCAACTCCTGTTGGCTTCCATGTCTGTTCTTTGGTTTAAACAGAGGTCAGTGAACTGGACACTGAGATGGCTAAAGAAGAAAGCATGACATCCAGAGAACTGAGAAATTGTGTTGGATGGGAAGTGCCAAGAGATAAGATCTCCAACTTTATACTAATACAAAGAAAAAAAAAAAAGATTTTGCATGTACTGTATCAGGAAACTTGTCAATTCTGTGCAAGACTGTTAAATATAGCAATGGGAAATACAGTGAGGTCTTCACTGATGGGGGTAATTTGTAAATATGTGTCTAGACTTTAAAGAGAGTCAACCTAATCTCTTTGTATCTAAGAATCTATTCTCATGGAATGACCTTAAATGCAGAAGAAGCTTTATATTCAAAGTCATTGCTTCCAGTATTCTTTATAAAAGTGAAAACAAAGACGAACATATCTGCCCAACTCTATAGTCATGGTAAAGAAAGTGGAGGTCCCTTTACATAGTGAAGTTTTATAAGGCTGATAATGAAAATGGTTGAGACCCATGTAATAACATGCAGTAATACACATAAGAAAATAAATGAATAAAGCACAGTTTTTATTTAACATGCCAATCTAAGCATTTAAAAAATAAGTCCTAAAGAAATATACTAAATCTTAAAAATGGTTGCACAGTGAAGTATAACATATTGATATATGCAGACAAATACACTAATTTTAAATGCAGTTTGCCAAATCTTTCACAAAGTGAACACACACTTTATGACCAGCATCCAGATCAAAATACCCAAAATTACCAGCACCTCAGAAAAACCCTTCACGCTCCTTCTGGGTCACTTCCTCCCCACAAAGGTGCAGGCTAATGTGTCATTTGTGGGACTTGATGGACATGAGTTTGAGTAAACTCTGGGAGCTGGTGATGGACAGGGAAGCCTGGTGTGCTGCAGTCCATGGGATCACAAAGAGTTGGACGCAACTGAGCGACTGAACTGAACTCATTTAAAAATGTGTCCCAGTAAAGGGAATATTGGGTAGCCACAATGGTTTATTCTACTGCCTTCTTCACTGGATCATTTATAGAACTTTCTAATTCTCCTTAGAATCATCTTCACTGCCAAAGCTGCATACATGAAAGTGAGCCATTTCCTAACACTACGTCCTCCACCTGAATCTATTAAACTGTTTTCTATCATCTAAAGCACTTGTCTGATTATGTTTAACTCTCCTCGGCTCTCACAAACATGACACTGACATATCTGTTTTCTCCCAAGTTCCTGACATCTTTAATTCCATAACCAATTTGTCTTTGTTGGTTAGAATCAGGTACAGAATAACAAAGTCCTCAGTCACTCCCTTGACCTTCTAGGTGATTGAACTGTTAGCAAGCAAGTCAGGAACACACTGGAAATTCTGCATCCGATCACACAGGAAGTCTGGCCTGTGGACATTTACCCAGTCAGTTCTGTAAAAAGGAAACAAGTACTTTCCGGGTGTCAGATTATATAAGACTTTGGAAAGAGAAAAAGCATTTGGTGTATTTTCTGTTCCATCTCCACAGTACAAGACAATTTCATGTTCCCATTATTTTAGCCTCACTCACATTCCACTTGCAAATCTGCACACCGGAATGTATCACCTTGGGGTAGAATATACTGTCCTAACTGCTGGGCTTCTTTGAGACCTGCTTCTACTCAAGGATCTGCTAGTGCTGGGACTTTTCCAGCAGTCCAGTGTTAAAGACTCCACACTTCCAATGCAGGGGGCTCAGGTTCAATCCCTTGTCAGGAACTGAGATACCACACGTTGCATGGCAGAGCCAAAAAGGTAAAAAAAAAAAAAAAGGATCTGCCAGTGCTGTGCAACAGAGCAGCTCATTGGCTCTTTCTGTGGCTTGATTTCCCCACCAATCAAATGACAGAGGAAGGGATGGGGAAGCCCACTTTGGTAGAGTAGGTGGGATATTCTAAGGTTGCTTCCAGTTCTTTCAGTACACTATCTTCTTGACGTCATATCATATCATCCAACTCACAACAAACAGGCTTTTTTTTTTTTTAATCAAAATGCCTTATACCTATACCTACTTCGGAGAAGGCAATGGCACCCCACTCCAGTACTCTTGCCTGGAAAATCGCATGGGCAGAAGAGCCTGGTAGGCTGCAGTCCATGGGGTACTTACCTACTTATAACCTCCATTTAGAGACTAGGCCAAGTCTGACTCATTCAACCATCCACTTATCCATCCATCCTTCACCTATTTAACTGAAATTATAGGCTATCTAATTGAAGGACTTATAGGAACTTCTGTATATTATCCAGGAGGACTTAGACTTAGGTTACATTGTACTCCCAAGCTGGTCAAGAAGCCCCCGTACCTGGGGAATACATAAAATTCTCACTGCACCATCAGACTGCCCTACTTAATAAGGTGGGGATTCAGCCCTGATCTCATCATTTTCAAAAAGACTTTTCCCAGTTGCCCTAACTCATATTTTTGCCTTCTCTAAGACTAAGCTGTCTCAGCTCATATTATGAGATTTAGCCCTAACCCCAGAGTCTTTCTACAGTTTTCACATCTTCTTAGGCTTGTGCTTCATTTTTCTCTAAGACTGGGACCCCCACTTAACTCCTCGTTCATTTGGTCAGTCAGTCAACAAGTATGCATTGAGGTGCTCGTCACTGAAAATGCTCATCGTTGCTGAGTGGTCACTGCGTGCCAGGCACTGAGCTGCACACGCAGGGATGAGCAGAGCAGACATGTCCCCATCCTCAAGAAGTATGCAAACATTATCTTTCTAACACCTGCAGCAAACATCAGATAACTATTCTCATGAGTAAACACCTGATTACAAGTTGCAATAAACACTATTAAGAGAAGTGTTGGGTGCTATATATGTGTCCAGAAGACGACAAGGGATGTGGGTGGGAATGAAAGAGGGCTTACCGCGTTGAGCAAGAACTATTTAACCTAATATCTGGAAAATAAGTATCATGGAAGGGTGTCCCAGATTCAGGGACAGATGCACAAAGGCCTGGGAGTGGGAAAACACGAGGTGCAGTCAAAGACATAAAGAAGTCTGGGGTGTTTACACCATCTGAAGTACTCAGAGAATGAGATCAGATGAAGCTAGAGGCATAAGCTTGGTAGAGTCCTTTAGACTGTAGGGTTTTGGTCTATATTTTAGGAACAACAGACAGCTATCAAAGATTAATGAGCAAGAATAAAATTTTCAGATGTTTATTTTTTTTTAAATGCAGAGGCTGCTGTAGAGAGAACAGACTTATGCTGCAAGAGAAGCTAGTTGTTGGGGAGAGGTTGATGGTGACATCTAACTGAGAGACGCTAGTGCCTTGGACCAGGAGACTGGCTGCAGAGATCCTGCCTGCCTCTCACCTTTGGAAAGCCTTTCTCGGCTCTGCTTGACCCCAGAGTCCTTCACCATCTCCCCCCTCCCCCCATGCTTCTGGGGCTGATACACGTTGGGTCCTCAGTCTAGGCTCTCTGCAGCCCAATTTCCCATGATGCCCTTCCAGCACCCTGATCCCTAAGCTGTTGTTTGACCTCAATGTGGCTCATTCACTTAGCATGACAGTCCCTGAAAGCATCAGTAAGGAAGAAAACAGAAAAGAGGAAGGCTCTCTTTTCCTAAGGTACGTGTTTTGAATATTGTATTTTTCATTCTTGTACAAGTCTGAAATGGATAGCACAATGCCCCACTTCTCTTTTCTTGTGAAACAAGATTAAATAACATTTCCCAGGGTTACTCAGATAGTAAGCCAAGCAAAATACCCTTTAAGCAAATGGCCTTCTTTTCTGAGGTATCTGTTGGCAAATATGTCTTTGACATGAGGTCAGAGGCCCTGCTTTCTTGGCTTGTCCACAGGCAGACAGTGATGACAGAGCAGAGCCACATTTTGAAAAACAGGCCAAACAATTTGTATGAAGAAATTCTGTTTTGACCCGAAACAGGACCCTGAGAAATCAGAAAGCCAATGATGGAAAAGGAAAGCAGAGATCTGCCTCTCGAAACCGAGCAGCCCAGAACCATTAGAACTAGGTCACCTGGCAGGCCAATCCTCTGGAGGAAAATGTGTGAGGGATGCCTTTCAAGGCATGAAAGGGACACAGTACCCTTTGAGATATAACTTCCTAATAAACACATATGCTGCCATCTGCAAACCTGCAGTCACCAACAAGAGGCAAAGTACAGCTGCACGGTGAAGGTGACTTGGCTGTTGGTGGCATATTCTTTTCACTGATAGGTGTTCATCACCAACCTTATTAGATTTTCCTTGAAGGCAACAGGCCCTGCTTCAGGCAATAGCCGTGGCCCTGACCCCGACTCTAGGGAATGAAACTCCCAAGTCATTTATTGCATTTTATAAATGCAAGCCATTTATTCAGAAAAGTCACTGTTAGACTCAAGCTCTGAAAATCTTTTGTGTTCTCTCTCTAGATGCAGACTCAATTGGCTTAACTCACTAGTGCTCTGGAACTTCCCTCAATCTGACTGCTCTCATCAAGGCCAACGAAGGCTTTCATATGGTCAGCTCTAAAAATCTCCAACCACATTATCCTTAATGTCTCATCAACTGCAACTGATCACTTTCTCTCTGACTCTTTCTCCTCTTGCCTTTGAGATCACTCTACTCTCAGCTTTCTCTCTTACCTCACTGTCTGCTCCTAATACTTTTTTTTTAATTTAAATTTTATTTTATTTGGCCAGACATTTATCATCTGCTTGACCTCCAAATATTGGAGTGGAGTGGTCTCATTTTATATCTTTCATCTGTATTCCAATTTTCTCAATAAAAGGTTACATTTAGTTACAAGGCATTAAGTATTAAATCCTTCAGTTCAGTTCAGTCGCTCAGTTGTGTCCAACTCTTTGCAACCCCATGAACTGCAGCACGCCAGGCCTCCCTATCCATCACCAACTCCCGGAGTTCACCCAAACTCATGTCCATCGAGTTGGTGATACCATCTACCCATCTCATCCTCTGTCATCCCCTTCTCCTCCTGCCCCCAATCTCTCCCAGCATCAGAGTCTTTTCCAATGAGTCAACTCTTCACATGAGGTGGCCAAAATATTGGAGTTTCAGCTTTAGCATCAGTCCTTCCAAAGAACACCCAGGACTGATCTCCTTTAGAATGGACTGGTTGGATTTCCTTGCAGTCCAAGGGACTCTCAAGAGTCTTCTCCAACACCACAGTTCAAAAGCATCAATTCTTCGGTGCTCAGCTTTCTTCACAGTCCAACTTTCACATCCATACTTGACCACTGGAAAAACCATAACCTTGACTAGATGGACCTTTTAAATCCTTATGATGCTCAAATTTCTAACAATGGTATTCCAGAGATTTGGGCACATATATCCACATACTTATAATAAATTTACAAATCTCCAAAAGAGAGCTCTGTTACTCCCTTCCCTTCTATGCCAGATGTTATATATCTACCAGTTTTCCCCATTTCAGTAAATGTAACCACTATCTATCCAGTTGATTAAGTAAAAAAACCTGGGAGTCATCTTTGATTCTTCTAGTTCCATAATTTCCCAAAAGCAATGCACAGTCGATTCCTGCTGACTCTTAATAGTTGAAGAAAATGGTAACCATCTAAAATCAAATCTCCCCACATATCTTTCAAAAAAAACAACACAGGAAAACAAGAAAAAAAAATAAAGCTATACATAATTCACAACCTCAAGATCATTAAAATACACAGAACCCTGAAAACGTCACAGTCCCTGTTAGTAGAAAAACAAGGACTGCAGTTGAATGAAGTATTTCTAAGGCTCTCATCATAAGCTTTTGTGGAGAGCCAGGGCTGTAAGGAAAAACAACACGAAAGAGAGAAAAGGTAAGCTGGTAGAGGTCATAAGGTTTTATAAAACGATCTTCAGAAAGACCAAGTCCCTATGTGTGAAAATTCTGAAAAAGAATCCTGCTAGAATAAGGAAATGACTACATGAAAACAGCCTGAAAGCCATACATAATTCAAGGTGGCAATCTTCCATAGGTATCACTTATGGGGGGCAATAGGGTAAAAAGAAAGGAGAAGTGTCTCTGGGAGCCTGGATAATGAAAAGGAAAGAGGCAAAAGGGGGAATTTTAAGACTCTGTAATCAAGAGAGAATAACAACAGCAACAACAAGTCAGAGAGCACACAAACCGTCATTTGTTGTAATACAAAAAACTCAGTCATCCATTAAAAAAATACACATCACTACCTTATCAGAATACATAATCCTTTTTTAAATTTAAATTTTATTTTATTTGGCCACTTTTCATCTGCTTGACCTCCAAATATTGGCGTGGTCTCATTTTATATCTCTTTTCATCTGTATCCCAATTTTCTCAATAAAAGATCACATTTAGTTACAAGGCTTTAAGTCTTAAATCCTTATGATGCTCAAATTTCTGTTTCTAACAGTGGTATTCCAGAGATTCAGGCTCACATATCCACCTACTACTGTGTTTTTGAACCTCAAATTTACAAAATGAATAAGTGGAAGGAAGCAAATAAAGCTATTATATAAGAAGAAAACATAAAATAAAAGTCAAAACATCCCAAGTGATAAAAATCCACCTCCTCTCCCAAAATTAAAATCAGAAGAAAACTGTAACACAGTATACCAAACGGAATTAAATCTTCTCAAACAACTTTGAATTAGAAATGTAAATATTAACAACTGAAATCCATAAAGAATTAGGAAAAAAAGAGAGTTGCCTGAACTCAGAGGGGAAAAGAAAACAAAAATAAAAGCACTCAGAAATGAAGATTAAATGACAAGATATCCAAGGGAAACTTTTAATAAGGGGCATCGAAGAAAGAGAAAGACAACCAAGGGAATGAAAATGAGATAGAGAATAAAGTAACAAGGGTACATGAAAAAGGGCTTAAAGAGAAGAGAAAGAAGATCTGATATATGTATACTTGAAATCCCTGAGAAGGAAGATTAAGTAATTAAATAAGCAAAAATTTGTAACAAAAATCTGAGGAAAACATATGAAGAGATGACCTGAGGTTACACCCTGAAAGGACTCAAAGACCTGAAAGATCTATTCCAAGATCCTAAAAAAACTACTGAACTTAAAAAAAAAAAAAAAGTTTTCAAAGACTTAAGGCAAAAAAGGATCAAACAATTTACAAGGGCAACAGAATTAGGCTATCATGAGCTGTCTGCAAAGCAACATACAGGACAAAAAATACGAAGCAGCATTATCAAGAAACTAAAAGAAATTATGAACCAAGGATTTTATAGCTAGCCAAGTATTTTTCAATCATCAAAACTATAGAAAAACAACTTGCAACATTCAATCACTCAGAGATTCCTGTACTCATGAGTCTTCCTTGAGAAATATAACAGAAGATAAGCTTCATTCAACAAAGAGATGACTGAGGAAGTTTTGGCAAAAGGTTTGATGGTAAGCGTTTAATATATTTAATTGTAAATCTCAGACTAAATGAAGGTAGGGGCATGGTTGAAAGCAGAATATGTAAATGTTATAGTTTCTTGAAAATAATGGAAGTAAAAATGAGAGAGAGAAGAAACAGGGTAAGAGAAGAAAGATGAGAGTGGAGTAAGTTCATTGACTGCTGTATGGGCAATAGAGGAAAGTCAAGGCACACCATCAAAAACTGACAAAGCAGTGATGTCTGCAAGATGGCAGAATAAGTCTGTACGCTCCTCTTTCCAAAGAAACATCATTTTGACAACCACCCCTGGATGAGAGTGCCTTTGTGGGAATTTGGAAGTCCAGAAGAGAGGACCCAGCCTCTCAGTGGAGCAAAAAGTCTCACAACAGAATCACTAAACAGTCACACTTTGCCTTTCTCCCAAAGTGGCCCAGCTCAGTGCCACGAGAGACCCCACAGGGGAAACAAGAGCATCGTGAGTGACCCACTCCCCCAGCTATGCCAGATGCTGCCCAAGAGGCCTATTTCTATCATCTCAACCTGAAAACTGAGCGGATCAGCACGGATGAATAGCATGGGGCAGTTAGGACCTGGGAAAAGATAATATAGTATATATAGATGACTGGAGAATGCAATGGCACCCCACTCCAGTACGCTTGCCTGGAAAATCCTATGGACAGAGGAGCCTGGTAGGCTGCAGTCCATGGGGTTGCTGAGGGTCGGACACGACTGAGCGACTTCACTTTCACTTTTCACTTTCATGCACTGGAGAAGGAAATGGCAACCCACTCCAGTGTTCTTGCCTGGAGAATCTCAGGGACGGGGGAGCCTGGTGGGCTGCCGTCTATGGGGTCGCACAGAGTCGGACACGACTAAAGTGACTTAGCAGACTATTAATGACCTTAAAAAGTAGGAGAACCTGTTATTTGCAACAACATGGATAAACCCGGAGGACACTAGACTGAGTGAAACAAGACAGACACAGAAGAACAAATACTGTATGATTTCACTTCTATGTGGAATTGGGGAAAGTTGAACATATAAAAGCAGAGTGGTGGTTGCAGTGGCCAGAGCGTAGAGGAAATGGGGAGATGCTGATCCAAGAGTTAACAGGATGCATAAGTTTTGGAGGTTTGTATATTACTTGCTTTTCATACTTGGAATTTGCTAAGAGAGTAGGTCTTAAGTACTCTCACCACACACAGTGCTGACTATGAAAGGTGATGAATTTGTTAATTAGCTTGATTATGGCAATCATTTCACAATGGAAGGAAGGGTGAAGGGACAAACTAAGGGTATGGGATTAACAGATACTAACTACTATCAATAAAATAGATGAGCAATAAGGATATACTGTATAGCTCAGGGAATTACAGCAATTATCTTGTAATAACTTATAATGGAGTATAATCTTCAAAAACATTGAATCACTATGCCGTACACCTGAAACTAATATAATATTATAAATCAACTGTACTTCAGAAAGAACCCAAAACAAACCATAATGTCCATTATGTTGTACATCTTAAATATACACAATTCTTATTTTTTAATTACACCTCAATAATTCTGGGGAAAATGCTGGCAGGAAGAGGTTAAATAAGAAAGGATAAAACACATTGAAAAGTATAAGAAAAAAGATAACTATTAGAACAAAAATAAAAAGCTTTCTAAACATCAAAAGAAATTTTAAAATAAAAGAGGAAAACACATCAGCAAGAATTACAAAATTAACATAGTAAATTATGATATAAAGAATATGTGATAGATTTGAAACCAAACATAACAGTCACATCAAGAAATGTGAATGGGTTTAACCCATATAATTACATGGGAAAGATTTCAAAGGTCTCATATAAAGTAAGACCCAACTATCTGGTATATAAAGGGCTTCCCTGGTGGCTCAGACAGTAAAGAATCTGCCTGCAATGGAGGAGACCTGGGTTCAATGCTTGGGTTGGGAAGATGCCCTGGAGAAGGGAATGGCTATCAATATTCTTGCCTGGAGAATTCTGTGGACAGAGGAGCCTGGCAGGCTACAGACCATGGGGTCACAAAGAGTCTGGCATGACTCAGAGACTAACAGTTTCTATTTCACTTTCATATCTAAAACAAAGTCATTCTGAAAGGCAACAATAAAGGAATGAGAGAAAGTATAAATGGGAAAAAAGAAAGAATAAACAAATGAACAAAAGAAAGCTACAGCAGTGATCCTGATATCAGAGTTATAAAATGCAATTTTAAAAGTATATCTATATCTTTATCTATATAGATATAGATATAGATAGATAAAACAAAGAACAGTTTACTGTGAAATCCACAATTAACAAGAAAGGTAGCAGGTGTGAGAATCTATGCACCAAAAGCCACAATGATCACCTTTATGAAGTAAAAGGAGAAGAAGGGGATGACAGAGGATGAGATGGTTGGATGGCATCACTGACTCGATGGACATGAGTTTGAGCAGGCTCTGAGAGTTGGGGATGGACTGGGAAGCCTGGCGTGCTATAGTCCATGGAGTCACAAAGAGACATGACTGAGTGACTGAACTTAACTGATGAAGTAAAAACTACAGAAGATACCAGAATAATAGAAGACTACTGTCAATATAAGACAGATCAAGTGGCAAAAAAAAAAAAAAAAAAAAATAGGCAAGGATACAGAGAGCTAAAATAATTAAGCAGATCTTGTGGCTATGTGTCAAACCGTACAGCCTGATATCAGAGAAAGGCCTTCTCCTTATGAGCTTATGAAGCATTCAGAAAACTTACCATATATCAGCTAATTAAGAAAGCACTGCTATGTTGAATAAAGTAGAAGTATTTTAAGAAATATTCCATGGATATAATATAATAAAGTGATAATTAAGAGTATGAAAGAAAAAAACCTAAATAGGTCCATCCACCTGGAAATTCACAAAATAATTTCTTTTGGCTAACTTCTAGGTGAAAGGGGAAATTGTAAACAAAAATTTAAATATTTTAAACAAAATGATGAAAATGCTACATATTGGAATCTATAAAAACCATTTAAAGCGGTGACTAAGTAATATCAGTAAAATGAAAGAATGAAAAAAAATAAATTTTCATCTAGAAGAGAAAGAAAACAGGAGCATAGAAGGGAATAATAAAGGCAAAAGCTGAGGTTATTGAAATAGAAAAGAAAAAGATACTAGAAAAAGGAAAAAAAAAAGAGGAAGCATCAATATATAAGGATGGCAAGAAGGAAATAACCACTGAAAAAGAAGAAACTTTTAAAAATGAGACAACTTTTCAGACCTCTGAAAATAATTCTGAAAAACTAAATGGACTTGATAATTTCCTAGAAAAGTATAGCTTATAAAATAGATTTGATTAGAGATAAAAGCAACAGGTCTAATTTCACAGAATAAATAGAAGAAGATATGAAAGAACTACCTCAGAAGAAAAACACCCCGCTGAATTGTTTTCATAGGGGATTTTCTATTAGATTTTTAAAGATAAGATAGTAATTGACAGAAATTGTTTTACAGCATGGAAAATGGAGTTCTGTTTTTTTAATTAATATATTTTTTAAAATTTTATTTTATTTTGGAGTATAGTTGATTAACAATGTTGTGATAATTAAAGGTGTTCAGTGATTCAGTTATTCCCACACAGGTTGTTAACATAGTGGTGATCTCAGTCTCCTGTACTGTACAGCAGGTTCCTGCTGGTTGTCCATTTTAAATACAGCAGCGTGTACATGTCAGTCTCACACTCCCCAACTATCCAAAATGTTCTCATTTTTAAAAGAAACCAGTGTAACATTGACACCTAAATTTAGGGGAGATAATACCAAAAAAAAAAAAAAAGAAAAAAAACAAACACGAGGGAGAAATTATAGACCAATCTTAATTTTGAATGTGTAAAACTACTACATAACATGTTGGTGAACAGAATTCAACACTGCATTGAGAAAAAATAAAATGCCATGACCAAGTGGAATGTATCATAGAAACGCAAGAGTGGTTGGATGTTAAGAAGTCTACTCATATAGTATACTATATTAGCAGATAAAAGGAAAACTCATATTATCTCTACTAAGGAAGAAAAAGCATTTGACAAAATTTATACCTATTCCTTATTTAAAAAAAAGCTCAAGAAAACAGAAATTGATCAGTATATCAGTATAAATCGAAATATATATATATATATATATGAGTTCTAACACCACCATCTTACTTAATGGAAATCTACTAAAGGCATTCTCTTTAAGATCTAGAGTAGGATGACCTCCATTTCCACCACTGCTTTATATGATATTGGAAGTTCTGGTCAGTGCAATTGGATAAAAGAAATCAATTAGAAGCATACAGATTGGAAAATAAACTTTAAAACATTTGCTTGTAGATGATGTAACAGTATATCTGAAGATTAACAAAGAGTCAATGATAAAGGTAGCAGGATATAAAATTAACATACAAAGTGAATAGTAACCACAAACACAATTGACCTCACATAGAGGCTACCATGCAGCAGATCTCATCCACAATGGCAACAAAGATTAAATACTTGGTATTAAGCTCAGCAAGAACTGCAAAATCTATATGCAGAAAACTTAACAACACTCCTGAAAGACACAAAAGCAGACTTGAACAAACAGAAAGACATTCTCTGTTCTCAGCTAGGATAATTTAACATCTTAAAGATATTAGTTCACCCTAATTAATGTAAAAGTTTAGTGCAATTCCAGTTAAATTACTAATAGGCTTTTTATGAAGCTAGAAAAGCTACTGCTAAAACTTTTATGAAAAAATGAACACCCAAAAAGAACTAGGAAAGCACTGGAAGAGAAAATCCAAGTTCAGGGACTTGCCTTATCAGATATCAAGGCATTGAGCCTTTACAATTAAAACTATGCGGTACTCCCTGGAAAAGGAAATGGCCACCTGCTCCAGTATTCCTGCTTGGAAAATTTTATAGACAGAGGAGCCTGGCGGGCTATAGTCCACGGGATCACAAAGAGCTGGATACAACTGATCGTTCACACACAAACACACACACACACACACACACACTGTGGTATTAGTGCATAAATAGTCAAATAGGTGGGTGGAACACAATTTCAGGTTTTTCCAGAAAAAGACACAAGAACATATGAACATTTAAAACATGAGAAAAATGGCACCTCAAATTATTGGGGCAAAGATGGACTTTTTAATAAATGTTGCTAAGACAACTAAACAGACATTTGGGAAAAAAAAAAAAGATAAAATTAGACACATACTTTATACCATGCACAAAAATAAACACCAAACATCAGAAATGTAAATGTGAAAAACATGTAAACTTGTATAAGTTCTGGAAGCAAACAGGGTGAATTCTTTTATAATCTCGGTATAAGAAAGGCTTTTTCACAATGTCTCAAAGTCTAGGTGTAACTTTAAATACTGATGCATTTGACTACATTTTTGGGGGTGGGACAAAAATATTATAAGCAAAGTCCAGAAAATTACAACATATATCACAGATAGAAAGTTAATATCTTTAAAATGGTGGGGAAAAAGGTAAAAATCCTGATAGAAAATTGGGCAAAGACAAACACATATAGTTAAAAATTAAATAAAAATATCTCCTAAATATATGAAATGATGTTAATATTATTTTTTATAAGAGAGAGGAAATTGAAGCTACATTGTGATACAATTTCTTCCTATAACTTGGACAAAAATTAGTTAGACCACACAAACTATTGGTGAGGCCGTAGAGAAACAATTTGAAACACTGCTGGATGAGAATTGATTCGACCTTTAAGCAAGGGAATTTAAACACATCTATCAAAACTAGATATTTGTCTACCTTTTGATCCAACAATTCCTCTTCCAGGAATATACCCTGAAGACACACTTTTTACAATATATATTAGAAAAAATATATATGTACACAATACTTTATTGCAGCAAAATTTGCATTTGAAAAATATTGGAAACAATCTATATGTCCACACATATAAAGTGATTGAGTAAATTAAGATACATCGACATAATGGTCGGGAAGATCGCCTGGAGAAGGAAATGGCAACCCACTCCAGCACTTTTGCCTGGAGAATTCCATGGACAGAGGAGCCTGGTGGGCTACAGTCCATGGGGTGACAAAGAGTCGGACATGACTGAGTGACTAACACTTTCATTTCACTTTTCACTTTCATCCCCTCACCCCCTCAGTGCAAGCCCTGAATAAATGATTGTTGGATTTTTATCCTCATCACTATCATCAGAGAAGAGCATGACCAACGATGACACAATTTCACAGAATAAACAAATATGGACAAGGTATGGGAAACCAGGTTCAAGACATGGCTTTGACCTTGGACAAATCACTTCCCCACTCCGGACTTCAGTTACTCATTCTGCAGAAAGAAAGGAACTGCACACCCTATAAGCTCCCTTCCAAAACTACATCTCATGCTTCCCATTCCTCAGCATCAGGACTTTAATGGAGCAGCTGTACAAATTATCCCTTAATTGGGATGTCAGAACCGTGGCTCCTCTGGGCCTCATGGAGAGAGGCTTCGATCTTCCACCAGGGACTGGAGACTCTCAGGACTAAACCTGAGCTGTCCTTCATGCCTCCCTGCACAGCTCTTATCTGACCTTAATGATCCCCACTCTCAGTGAGTGATCCTTTGAGCTGTAATTACTAATTGATGTTTGTAAAGTCTTTGAAATTCTCAGGTGACAGATGTAATCAAAGGCCAATTTATTATGATAATTGTTATTAGTACAGCTCCACATTATTCATTGATGTTAACGGAAGGGCCAGCAGGTGTTTCAAGATTGAGCAGGGGACTGAGGCTGGCCATGTTTTCAGGGAGAAAGAGAACAAATGTGGATGTGGTGGGGAGGGTTGGAGGTCTTTTAGGGGCTCCTGCTGGTCTCAGTCCAGCCAGATTCTACTTTGTGTGGTTGTGACTCAGCATGAAGCATGGCAATAACTGTACAGGACCACCTCACAGCTTTTTACACGTACAGGTTCAAATCCAGGTCCATCTCTTGCTTCTGGAATGTGCTTCAGCAAATCACAGCTGCTCTGAGTCTTGGCTTACTCATCTGTTAAATGAAGATACATACAGTATCATGTTTGCTGTGGCTGGATAATGGCTTTGAGGTAAGTAAAAGTGGATCTGAGAAGACCAGCTTGTGGGGGTGGGGGTGGGCTTGCTGAGGTTTCCCAAGGAAAAGATGATGGTATTCAGAATGAGGATGGTGGCACTGGAGATGAAAAATGTATGTGGATGGGAGAGAATATTAGAGTGGAGAACCAGCAGGATTTGGTGACAATTGGAAATAGATAGTGAGGTGTATCTTGGGTAACCCAGACTTCTGAGATAGAAAAGTCTGAGAGATGTTTTTGAAGGGAAGGAATTATTTTAAACTGCCTACTATTTCCCTCAGTCTTGGGTAGATTTATTTGAATCTCCCCTCAAAAATGCTTCCTGACAAACTGAGTTTTTGAGTTTGCTAAGTTGGGAGCCATGATGAAAAAGATGGAACCTGACCCAAATTTAGCCTTCAAGGAGGGCCTACAGAAGAACTAACTTCCGCACATGTCCTTCTATAAACACAGTATTCCTGATCTTTCTTTTGGAATCTCACCCTCTTTCTCTCCTTGATGTATCAGGTAGGTCAGCTGGTACCTTTGCATACCCTGGACTTCACTGATTTTATTTCTCATTCCTGATTGAGCAAACATTTTTAACCCATTTGTCTATTCAAATGTTTGTGCACTCAGATTTTGCTTTTTCTTTCTTCAGTAAATCCCCACATCCTGCCTCATACTTTCACCAGTGATATTCTAATAATATCTGACATGAATTCAGTGCTTATTGACCATGAACCACTATGATAGGCATTTTAAAATGCATCATCTTGTTAAAAATTTACAAACATTTTTATATGGTTGATACTTTATATGGGCATCAAAATGTTCTGAATGAGAATGAGACTCAGAGAGTCTAAATCACTTGTCTAAGATTGCATAAGGTCAGTGCCAATCTACACAATTGGAAAAACCCCATGCTAGGCATATTTATAAAAAAATTATGGGGGGGGGGCTTTGAGAACCATTAGTCTTATTTAATGGCATTAATGTATTAATGCTGCTATACAGCACAAGAAACAGAATCCTTGAGTGTAAGTGGCTTCATTAAATTTCAGTTTACTCTTGTATGACAATACTGATGGAGAAGGAACTAATGGAGTGTTTGAGCAAAAACGATACTATGATGTTAACTGATATCTCCTCAAGGTTCCTTATATAAGGATATGTGCGATACATCCCTCTCATAAAAAGCAGGCACATGTTTCTATCCAGTAAGAGAAACTATGTGAACCTGCCACATGCCCCCTTTTGCCTTGGCTTCCAGGAAGCTCAAGAAGTAGAAGCAATGTTCTCCTTCATTAGCCACATAGACTATAACTCTGGCCCAATGATAACCTTTCTACCAGTAAGATTCTTGAGTTAAAATTTTAACTGAATATGTATACATATTCATATGTACATGAGTGCACTCACATATGTACATGAATATTTACATGAATATGTACATACATACACCCACATGCTAAAATGTTTATGTGAATGGAAGTCGATATGTATATACACATAATGCTGAATTTCTACCCACAAATTCATACATATCCATGTTAGCAACACCTTCCTTTGAAAGAATGTGCAAAGAGTTATCATTCCTCCTGTTTATTCCTCACAAAGATCCCCATGAGTTTGGGTGGTCATATCTCATCCCACTTGACTGATGTGGAAACTGAAGTTTAGTAGACCAACATTCACTTCATGTAGCCATAAAATGACTTAAACTCATGAATCCAGTTGCCAAATTCAGAGTTTTCCCCACTTTTTCACCATTTGGGAGCCAACTGGGCTGAACTTCATGGAGACCCTCCATTTGGAAGGGGCCTGATAGAGGCAGAAAATCTGCTGTATGGAAACTTAGGCTGCCATTTCCAAGAACCTTTTGGGGATGGGTGTCTGGAGCATTGATGTCTCAAGATTCAGACTGACAAGATTATCAGCTGTCAACATTTGAGTAACCTTCATTTCCTTATCCAAATGAGTTTAAAATATTGCATTGAAAAGAAAATGTTCTTGGTCCCTCAGCTCTCATACCATGATAATAAAATCTGTAGGAACTGTCAGTGAGTGAAATAATAAATTAGCAACCTGGGAGAGCTCATCTTGGTATTTGTACAAGGTGACACTTGGGGAATTTCTCTCCATGTGGAAAGAGAAGTCTGAGACCTAACAGGGCTTCAACAGAAATTCAGAGCTTTCTAGAGCAAGTGATAAGACTCAAAGGGTTGAATGGAGACCTGGAGGGAGACATGCCCAAGGGGTTGGGTGATCCCCAGGAGAGAGAATCCAGTGAGGACTGGGAAGGAGGCCTGGGCAGGTAGATGGGGCATGGAACCCAGCCTCTGGGGACAGATAAGAACTAGGCAGGAACGTTTAGCAGGCCAAAGCTTTCCAAAGTGGTTACAGAAAGATGTGATAATCCTGTATTCCTAATGTTCATTTTTCAGTTCTCCTTCCCATTTTCATAGAGCTAATAAAATCCAGAAATATGTTCCTGACATAGGACTATGGCAACAGAGTCTGAAAAAGGATATATGGAGGCCTTTGATTCACAGTTTTTTGTTACGTTGGCTCAGCCACTGATGGTTAGGAGAGATCTAAGGTTTTCAGATGCCTCTCAACCACACTGCATGGTAGACTTTGAAGAACCATGGCCTTTTAAAATGGAACAGTCTGTTGGACTCTGTGGGAGAGGGAGAAGGTAGGATGATTTGGGAGAATGGCTTTGAAACATCTATAATATCATAAAAGAAATGAATCGCCAATCCAGGTTTGATGCAGGATACAGGATGCTTGGGGCTGATGCACTGGGATGACCCAGAGGGATGGTATGGGGAGGGAGGTGGGAGGGAGGTTCAGGATGGGGAACACGTGTACACCCGTGGTGGATTCATGTTGATGCATGGCAAAACCAATACAATATTGTAAAGTAATTAGCCTCCAATTAAAATAAATAAATTTATATTAAAACAATAATAATAAAGTGGAACAGTGTCACAGGGAGTGCTAGACATTTCTTGACCATATCCCCATGGAGGTAAACAGAAAGTTGTTAGCAAAATTCTTACATCTGTGTGAAGTAACTGAGATACTATGAGATTTCATGATGCTTCTGGTGGTACAACCCATGCACTGATTTAAATGGAGTCACTTTGTGAGACCAAACAAGAGCTAGTGTACATGAAAACATTTCACTTAGTGTTTGGGATGCAGGAGGTGCTCAATAACAGCAAGTTCTCAGGCTCTGTGGTAGAAACTGCACAGGTACTTCAAGAGTAAGTCTTGTCAATTATGAGAACTTGAAGGAAAAGCTTAGGGCACAAGGGGAAATGTGTTGGCCATAAGGGGCATTTTCAAGCATCCCGGTCCCTCCTCTAGGCACATAGCTGGAAGGCACTGCTTCATTCCTTTCTGAAGTTAAGCATGACCGCACGACCAGTCTTGCCCATTGGAATGTGAACCTGCTGTGTATCATTCTGTGTGGAAATCAGTGCCTTAATTGCCACATTTTCCTTCTCTGCCTTGGTGATTGTGGAGGCACAGATCAAGGCAGACTTTCCATCATCTTGAGTCCTTGAGTAACTAGGATAGGCAGAACCCCTATGCTGACCCATTCTGAACATGCAGAAGGAGGGGGAAGTATTTTTTTTTTTTTTGTCAATACACTGAGATTTCATGGTTGTTTGTTACTACAGCATAAATTGGTTTATCCTAACCAATACAGGCTTCCTGGTGGCTTCTCATGGCTCAGATGGTAAAGAAACTGCCTGCAATGCAGGAGACCTGGGTTCAATCCCTGGGGTGGGAAGATCTCCTGGAGAAGGAAATGGCAACCTGCTCCAGTATTCTTGTTTGGAGAACTCCATGGACACAGGAGCCTGGCAGGTTACTACCCATGGGGTCACAAAGAGTTGGACATGATTGAGTGAATAACACTAACTAACCAACCAACCAATATATGAGTTTTCTTACAAACTCCCTCATGGAATCTCTAAGACTCAAGCCATGTGACCTCCTGTGAGATCTTAACTCTAACCCATTCAAGCTTGGGATTTCCACATCTTCTCATTCTGTGGTCCATCTGAGCTTTTTTTCATGTGACATGTGAACAGTCACTAAAGTAAAAACAGAATCAGGAGATGAGGTTGGGAGGGGCAAGATCATTCTCCAAAGACACAATCAATTATATCAAAAGATTCAACAGAAACAAATGTTGGGCTTGGAATCATGTATGAAAAGTTAAACTAAGAAAATAAAGCTTGGGGTGGGGTGATAAAGCAATTGGGTCATGGGGAGTTAAGGCAGTCAACAGCTGTAATCACATGTAAAGACACGAGGTCCAATTCCTGAGGTCCTCCAGAGTTAGGAAGTGATTTGCTTCTGTGTGAAGTCTATGGGACAAATGGCGATGTATCAGGTGAAGGATGCTTCAACCCTCCCCTCCCTCAAGACAGGAGCTTCAGGAAAGCAGTGAAAAAGAAAGAGAGAATCAGAACTACAGCAACTGTCATGGATGCATTATATGTATTGTCTCATTTACTCTCCCCATATTTGGGGGAGGTATATCATTAATCATATTATGTATCTTGGGATGCTAAGAAACCAGCTCCAGTTCACACATCTGGGAACAACCATAACTCAAAGCTAAGCCTGTCTGCTGCCTGATCTTCTTTCTATCCCGTGCCTCACTAAAACCACCCATGTGCAAATATTGGTTTACCAGGGCATGGACACAACTATAGTTTCTTCCAATTCATTCAGAGAGAGAATTTTTCCTAACCCAGCTCTACCTGGATCATCCCAACTATTATAATGTGATTATATTGCAAACACGAGGACTCATTCAGAATAGCATCTGCCTTCCAACTGCTCTCAGGAGTTCAGGAGCTGGAAGAGGAAATGAGACATAGAGAATGATCACCCTTCTACCTCCCACTTCTCTTATTTAGCTCACCATTTGGCAGAGGCATCATGCAGGTTAAATATGCCCCCACATGATGAAAAGGATTAGCAAGGAAAGAGTCTTCTCTCTGCACAAATAGAACAGGCACAACAGCACTGCCCCAAAAATGGGGGCTTCTGAAGGATATTTACATGAATTTGCCACACTTGTTTTGCATTCAACCGTTAATTATGGTCCTTTCAGCTTCACAATCATGGCTAATGGTGGTGGGGATGCAGAGAACAGTGGATTCAGCAGACCTCATTCTGGGAAGAGTGGGAAAGAAACAATGTAAAGCTGCACCCACCCGCTGTTTACAACCGAGACAGCTACTCTGGGGTACCATTTGGAAGATCTGGAGGAAATCGAGGCTGCCCAGGAGCCTGAAGCTTGGGAAATGAGACAGCTGGGCAAAGTATTACTGCTATGATGGAAGGAAGGTCCTTTATGGCTCATCTGTCTATGGGGAAAATAGCTCTGAGCCATCTCTCTCATGCTACACTGAATGGAAATTCAGACTTGACTCACACTTACTTGGTGCCTTTCAGTATTCGAGATCATTTCTCATTTAATCTTTGAAATGACTGTGTGAAGTGTGTATTGCGATTTCAATTTTATAAGTGAGGAAACCGAGACTCACAGACAACAAGAAACAGTTTGTACTCTCATCCATTCATCAAATGATGACTGTTATACTATGTGTTAAATACTGCACTCAGAATGGAGAATTCAACAGCAAACAAGAGTTCCTACTTCCTGGAGCTCTAAATCTAATGAGAGAGGCATGCACTGCAAACAAACAAACAAAAACAAGTGCAATTAAAAATACACACAGTGTTGTAAAGAACAGGTCAACAAATAGTGAGGGCTGATGTGGATGGTTCTTAGATAATATGGTTGGAAAGTTCCCAGAGAATATGACAATGAAGATGAGACCTGAAAACTGAAAAGGTCCAAGTTCTTCAAAGACTGAAGAAGAGAGTCTAGGATAAAATAACAGCCTGTGTGAGACCCCTGGAGTGAGAAAAATATCTTGGAATGTATGAGAAATAGTGTCTTAGAAAATGGTTCAAAGGAGGAAAGGTAGTTGAAATGTAGCAAGCATGGTTTAACTATATACGGAGCGCAATGCTAGGTTCTGGGCATTCCTTTCATGGAGAGCATTGTAAAAAGGAGTCTGTCTATGAGAGAACAGAATAGATAAGCAGAATGAAAGAGGTACAGAAATCATGCTGCTGCTGCTGCTGCTAAGTCGCTTCAGTCCTGTCCGACTCTATGCGACCCCATAGACGGAAGCCCACCGGGCTCCCCTGCCCCTGGGATTCTCCAGGCAAGAACACTGGCGTGGGTTGTCATTTCCTTCTCCAATGCATGAAAATGAAAAGTGAAAAGAAAGTCGCTCAGTCGTGTCTGACTCTTAGCGACCCCATGGACTATAGCCTACCAGGCTCCTCCATCCATGGGATTTTCCAGGCAAGAGTACTGGAGTGGGGAAATCATAGTATATGAGAAATAGAAGTAATTGCATATTAAATATCAATGCAGGATGGTCTGGGTGGACAGGGCTTCTGGTTAATACTGTCATATTTTCTCCAAAAGGCTGACATAGTAAAGAACAATTTGATTTGTTCAAATCAATACAAGTGTCCAAGACTATAGAGTTAAGGAGACAGAATTTGGCTTTATAGAAAGGAGAAAGTTCTAACTATTGTACTTGTTTAACAAAGGAAGCAACTTTTTCCTCCAAAGAATTGCAGTGGTCAAGCTGAGGCTATATAATGCCTTGCCAAGAACATTTTATTAGAGATTTCTGTGTTGGCTTCTGGTGTACATAAGATGATACTTCAAAATCATCCAATTCTAAAGTGCTATAGATTTGTAATGGTTGTACCCAAAACAAATGGTTACAATATGGCCTAATTCCTAAGACAGGTGCTGAAAATTCAGTACCAAGGACAGTGCTTCAACAGCTGGGACTGCCCTTTGCTATTAATATTTGTAAGAAAGCATAAATAGGCAAATGAGGTATTACTAATGTGATCAAAATTCCCAACCGAAGTGCCTGTAAACAATTCACACTTCATGAAAGTGGCTGGGAGGACTCTGAGTACCTTGTCTCATAACAGACATAATACTTGGACTCTCCATAGTGTTTGTAGGACTGGACTGAATTATTCCACATTTATATAGTTCACTGTGGAGTTTACCAAGTGTCTTTACTCTCATCCTAATAATAGTTAAAATTAAAGGAGTGACCTCCACATTTCTAAACCTAATAATCTGGCATATTATTTTACTTCTCCCTCCCTCCTTCCCTCCCCCTCCCTCCCTCTCTTCCCTACTAGAATATAAGTGCTATGAGGGTAGGGATTTCTTCATCTGTCTGGCTTACTGCTTTATTCCAGGCACTCAGAGACAAAAGTGCCTTTTGGCAGGGCACATATTGTGCTTGCTAGATGTTTACTTAGTTAATCAATCATATCTAATTAACTTAAAAGTCACACAGTTAGTAGGGTTTTATGTGTAAGTAGTCTGACTGTAAAGGCTAAATATCAAGACACTCTGCTAAGCTGAAAAACTGTCTTTACTATTCATAGAATATATACATATTGTCCCTAAAATTCTCTTATCTTGTTCTGATGTTCTCACTGAAACTTTAGATGGAAATGGAAGCAATGAAATTGATTGATAGTAAATCATTCAACCTTGCCCACAACCATCCGGCAACAAATGGCCATTTCTGCTTTCCTTTAATTCATTTTAATGTAATATAACTTTGCCCTAACCTTTGTTTTTAATCTTCTAGAGATATAGATTTGCTGAATTCTGGTTTTTACTTGACTCAAGACATTTTACCCCTTCATGAAGAGAGCTAAGCATCACTTTGATGTTTGGCAAAACTAATACAGTGTTTGAGGTTTAAAAATAAAATAAAATTAAAAAAAAATAAAAAAATCAAATAGAGTGCTTCTGTTTTCTGGCTTGCTTTATAGTTACTGATTTTCATGTTTACTTATAGTTTCCTTTGTTTCTTCCCTTTTCTTTGTAGATTGCTGTTTTCTGGCTTTCTATGATAGATTGGAAGGCTGCCTTTATGTTTTAAAAAAGAATACTTAAAAAAAACCTTGGTATCAAAAATAAAGTAGTCATTATTTATTCCATCCTGTCCAAAGTGGGGAAATTAGCAGATTTTTATTTACATTCATCAATTCTTCAACTCTTTCTCAGTTTTTATTGACACAAGAGTGAATTACAGCCCCAGATAACAGCTGTAAATTTTTTATATCTTCTCTTTAAGTAATCGCTTTTTAATATTAACCTCTTTGCAATGTGTTTAGAACAATTATTTTGGCATTAATATGATATTTAATTAGTTTCCAGGCTCACTGTGTGTCTTTTTATTTCATATTTCTCTCTTTGCAATTTCTTTATTTTGATTCATTGCTTGCTCAACTACTGTCTGTATGATTTTATAGAAGCAGGGCCGATGGGAGCCTCTGGATGGTGAGAATGTCTTTGTGATGCGTTTACGTAAGAACAACAACTTGGCTGATAAGAAATTTGCAGGTTATAATGTTTTCTTCTCAAAAATCCTCCAGGCTTAACTGCATTGTCTGCTCCCCTTTATGATATGGAGCAAGCTGAGGGACCAAGCAGAGACTTGTCAGACTGAGGATGACTTTCCCGTTCCTATGTCTCTTTCACCCAACTCTTTTCAGTAAAAGTTAATACTATGCAATAATTTGAAATGGTTCATAGTTTTTCTCTTGCTAGAAAGATACAATATGCTGAGTGCCCGGCTCCCACAGCTTTTCCCTCTCTGTTCCTGTGAGGCCAACTACACCCTCAAGACTCCTGGCATAAGCAACCACCCAATTCTACTCCTGCTCAGGCTTCACTGCAGCCAATCTTAGGTCCCAGATGAGGGTACACATGGTGTGGGATCAAAGGCATGAGTAACTAAATGATTGTGTTTATCTTGGAACCAGGAGTAGAAACTGCCTCTTAGATGGCTTCAGAGTGGGGTGACCTTTTTCCCTAAAGGCAAACCCTCATGTCTTGAAAAGGGGAGTCTAGGGCTTCCCTGGTGGCTCAGTGGTAAAGAATCCACCTGCCAATGCAGGAGACACAGGTTCAATCTGTGGTCCAGGAAGATACCACATGTCTCAGAGCAGCTAAGCCTGAGCCTTTGCTCTAGAGACCACGCACTGCAACAACTGAAGCCTGGCCACCTAGAGCCAGTGCTCCACAGCAAGAGAAACTACCACAATGAGAAACTCACATACTACAACTAGAGAGTATCCCCTACTTGTCACAAGTAGAGAAAAAGCCCGTGCAGAAGACCCAGCACAGCCAAAATAGTTTTTTTAATAAGGGGATCTATTGTATGACATCTAGGGAGCAAGACCTCCAATATTCCTCCTATCTCATCTGCTGCTCTTCTAGGACCTACCATGCTCAGGTTGGAGAAATTGCTCCTGGAGTCCAGTTTCCTAGGTTCTGTAGACTTGGTCTGTGGTTGGGTTTTTAGGAGAATCTTGGGAGGAATGTGATAGCAGGTGACGTGAATGCAGCTATGATTCTGTTCCACAGCATGGAAACCCAACAGCACTTCTTGATATGTTGCCAAGAGCAGGGAAAGCCACTCTTTGTTAGGGCTGTGCTGAACCAAGAAACTGGCTAATATGGGATACAGAGATGGGCTCCCAGATGCTTCTGGCCATCTTGACTTCTTCCTCCTCAGTACATCAGAGCATTGTATGAAGAGGCCAGATCACAGGTGCAAGGCAGTCTGGCAGCTTCTTTTTGTAGTTTTATACTCTCTGTGAGGAATGTTCCTTGAACCAGTAATGAATGCAGAAATGAAATACCAATTTAGAATCTATAAATGGTTATGTGGACATTTTAAATGTGAAGTAGTTTCTCAATCCAGGTTTCTCATAAAGTAACGACTGCCACTAACAGACTAGACTATCTTGGCCACCCAGCACCTACACAGGCTATTCTCTAAGAACTTCAACAACAAATTTTGCTTTTGTTTCAGGTTTTTCTACCCCAGTGAGCTTCTCACTTCTCCAGACACACTGTGGAACATGACACACACCAGATTCCCTTATGATTATAGAAGCTCTTCGAGGGCACATACTACATAATCTTAATATGAACTACAGGGCTTAGCATATGTCACTGTTCATTATAGATCTGCTGAATGAAATATGGCAACCTGGAATATGTCCATAAAAACATCATAGGCAGAAAATCTTGAGTACAAGAGGAACTAAAGATAGTTAGCTTGCAAAACATAAGACCAGATGGGTTTGTGTGTGTCTAGAGGAGAAGTGAACTGGAAAAAAAATACCACCTAAGAAGGTGATTGCATTGGCTCTACTGGGACCTAAAAGTATGGATCAAGAGCAATGGGTAGAAGCTGTAATAAAAGATATACTTAAGCCAGTTAAAAAAAAAAAAAAGCCCTCAGTCACAGCCCCCACAAAGATCAGCAAGTTATCATATAAAAAAAGTAAGGTATTTGTTACTGGAGTTATTCAAGAATAAGCACTGACATCATCAATTAACAGATGCTTGAAAGGATGTGGAAGAAAGGGAACCCTCCTATGTCGCTGATGGGAATGTAAATTGGTGCAGCTACTGTGTAGAATATTATGGAGGTTCCTTAAAAAAACTAAAAGTAGAGTTGCCATATGATCCAGCAACTCCACTCCTGGGCATATTTCCCAAGAAAACCTTAATCTGAAAAGATACATACATCCTAATGTGGACAGCAGCACATTACAATAGCCAAGACATGGAAGCAACCTAAATGTCCACGGACAGCCGAATGGATAAAGACGACGTGGGGTACACACAATGGAATACCACTCAGCCATGAAAAGAATGGAATAACGCCGTCTGCAGCAACATGGATGGACCTACAGATTATCATACTAAGTGAAGTCAGTCAGGCAGAGAAAGACAAACACCATATAACACTTATATGTGGATTCTAAAAAAAAAAAGATCAAATGAACTTATTTACAAAATAGAAATAGACCCACAGACGTAAAGAACACGCTTATGAACACACTTATGGTTACTAAAGGGGAAAAAGGGTAGCAGAAGGATAAATTACAAGTTTGGTATTAACATATACAAACTATTATATAAAAGACAAATAAGCAACAAGGTCCTACTATATAGCACAGGGAACTAGATTCAACATCCTGCAATAAACCATAATGCAAAATAATATGAAAAATATATGTATATATAACTGAATATATATATATATATATATATATATGTTACTGAATCACTTTGCTGTATACAAGAAAATAACATGGCACTGAAAATCAACTATACTTCAATTTTTAAAAAAAGGAATAAACATTAACACCTGTTAACTGTGACATTGTTATGTTGACTGAAGCGCTGTCCTGTGTGTAGGGGAAGGGAGGGCGATACTGGATGACCTTTCAGATTCTTTTCTGCCCTGTGGTCTTGTGATGTTATGACTGACACCTCTTATTAACAACAACAACAACAAAACTGACACAGAAAAGGTTACCTTATTTTGGAGAGAAAAATATTTTCTAATGTGACTAATAGTAATGAGAAAGGGGTTAGTGGTCACTGATTAACTAAAGTATGTATGTTTAGGGCATTCACAGAAATCACATTTATAGGTATTCTTTTATAGATGAGAAAATTAAGACTCAGATCTGAATATGATTTGCCCAAGTGAAACACCTTTCCATCCTCTAATTCAGCTGTCTGAGAACATTCTGTGTAAAGGGTCACAGAGTAAATACTTTAGGGGGCAAAGTAATCTCTGTTCCAACTCCTCAAGTGTCCTGCTGTAGCATCAGAGCAGCCATACGCTATGAAAACGAGTAGGCATCACTGTACGAAAAAAAACAACCCCCTCCGCCCAACAAAAGGCTGATCTGGATGCTTTGGTCCATGGGCCTTAACATGTCAACCTCTCTCTAAAGCGATGCTGCCTTCTCATTTAAGAATGGGAAAACAAGGCAAGAAATGGCCTCCAATGGCCATACTTACTCCATTTGCTTTGCTGAGGGCCTGGAAGTAGATGCTGTAGCTTTTCAGAGGGGAAAGAGGAGGGTTCCAGTAGCCGTTGTATGTCTTGTTGTCACCCACTGTAAATGGCTGGGTGACAGGCAGGTTGGCAGGCTTCAATTCGGCAGCAAAGTAGTGTAGGGAATCAAGGCTGGAGGCGTTCCTGTAGCTCACTGGCACTGAAAAGCACTCGATGATGTCAGCTGCCCTCCGTGACTTCTGAAGTCGCTCCTCCTTGACAACCAGCTGATAAACACTGAGTAGGAAAGAGGAGAGGCAGATGAGCAACTCTCTGGAGGGATGAATTTGTTATTTACCATCATCACTTCTATGACTGAAACCTCCCTCCAGAGTTTCAGACTTCTAAACCTGCTGCTTTGCAGAAATAGATCTCCATTTAGATATTCCAAAGGGCTGGTTCACACTGGGTATGCCCAAAATGCAACTCAGTTTCAACCCCTACAAACCTGCATGTTCCTCCTCCTCCATTTCTTTCCTTAGTGAAGGGAGCACTGTTCATCAAGTGGCTAGATCTTGATTCTGGGGCCTCATCCTTATTTCCTACCTCCTCGGTTTTCTCTCTGCTCCTCTAATCAGCAAGCTCTGTTGACTTGACATCAGCAATTTGCACCTGCCCTTCCCCTTTGTTCTCCTCCCATTATATTGTAGAGGTGGGGCACTTCCCCATCTCTTAGCTGAACTCAGCAGGTCTCTTTGCCTCTAATTTATGTGATCAACTCACCAGTCAATCCACTGACCTCCCTAAACATAAAACACTGTCGCTCTTCAAGCACTTTCACAGGCTCTCCGTTATCCGAACGATACAATCTAGATTCCTCATCCTGGCACTTGGGGGCACTTTGTGTCTGGTTTGTAAACTACTTCTCAAAGAGTCTTATGGTAGGTAGGCTCCTGATTGCAGCTGCTCCAGAACCCCTGCTACTGCACAAACATCCTTTGGATCCTACCCCATGCCATCACCAACTGGTGCTTCCTCCACCTTCAGTGCCCTCTCATTCTACCCGCTTCTGCCTGTGGAAGCCCTTCTCTAAAAGCTGAGCCTATCTTTCATCTCCTCCATGCAGCAGGTCAAGCCCTTCCAAATGTGAATGACTTTCCCCCTACTCAACTCTCCTACCACTGATTAATGGCTGTCTGCCTGGGACAGCAATAATGTGAGCTTGGAGCTGCTGTTTCTCTGGCTGGACAGTGACCTTTAAGACAGTGGCAGTTGTGGCTTAGTTATCTCCGCTTCACTCTCTCTCTGTCCACACGCTGTTCAGCAGATTGCCTGATACCTGTGTGCTGATCAGTGAATACTTGTTCAAGTGGACCAAACTGAACTAAATTGAAAAGAAGCCCAAAACCCAATCTGACGGAAGGTAGAAAACCAATTCAAGAGAAAGTGATTCCTCTAAGCTCCTGTCTAGTGATCGTGCACATTTCCTTCAACTTAGAAGGATATAAGAAGCTGTTAATGTATGAAGAGAGATGCCCAAGCCTTTATTAAAAACTGTAAGCCAAATGTGTAGGCTAGGGAGAGAGGCAAATCATCTCTCCAGGGGTTAGTCGGCAACCCCACTGCCCCTTCCTCTCCACCAGTCTGGTTACTGAGGACTCACTTGTCAATTCAACCAAACTCAGCAGCCAGACTAGAGATGAGGGTGCTGAGGCTGTGAGGCAGAGTGCCCCATGAGTGTCAAACTGCAGCAAGAGTAGAGATCCAGACTCTCCATGCATAGTTCAGCATCCTTTCTTTTTCTCTACCTTCCTTCCTACTCCATAAGCCAACAAAACAAACAGAGGGCCTTGCAAGCATTTTGTGTATCTGTTTTCCTCAGCGGCTGAAGTTGCATAGCTCCATCCCACCCCGCCTCGTCTGAAATTACAAAGGCTAGCAAAGGATATTTTTTGGGGGTTAAACTGTGTTGTCAACATACGGTTTCCATACAATTGGGATTAATGTGCACAGCCAGCAGCTCCCTGAGGCCCACTGTGTCTGCAGCTTGTCCATTCAGAGGCAAATGTGCAATTGCAGCCAGAAAGCTGTAAACTATTTTGTCATATAAATCTTTCTGCCAGGAATCTAGCCTCTCTGAAAGATCTGGGAGCTCTGATTAAGGAGGAGGAAGGGAAGAAACAGTCACGCGAACTGTGCAACCTTCCTTCCCCTGACACACATGCTTTAAAGGACGAGGTCGGGGAAAGAATCAACAGAGTGGGCAATACTTGTGTTTCTGTGCTAACTTCACTCTCATCATCATTCTCTTGAAAACATATTTATTGAAGCTCTTTTCGGCGCGCTGGGGATGATTAAATCACACCTAAATGAGAACACCTCCTGCAATCATATCTCTAGGGTTGCAATAAACTATTCAGGACTGTTTATAAAGAGAAAGGATTTTATTTTTTAAGTAGAAAATCCCAGGGAGTATGAGCAAGAGTACTGGAGTGGGTTGCCATTGCCTTCTCCGATGAGAGAATAACATATTCTTATTCTATGCTCACCTCACAACATTTACTCACGTTTCCCCTCCTGTGACACCTTCTCTATTTCTCTCAAGGAGAAGGTGGACATTGATTACCATAGTTTCTTCATAATTTTTTTAAGGGTCTTACAGGACCTGAAACCTGGGCTGTAGCTTCATCTCAACGCATAATGCCAAGGCTCATCTGCACCTCTTTTCATCTCCTCACATTTAATGTCCATCATTCATCCTCTTTCTAATGTGACTGACAACCCGCACCCCTCTCCTTCCCTGACTTTTCAGACCCAGGCTCACCGGAAACTTCTGTATCTTAGTTTCAGTGTCTTCTGAGACAAGACACCTCTACTCTGGTCCCAGATCCAAGACCCCAGCTCTTAGAGGACAGTTGTCTTAGATGTCTTTAAAAGCAAAACCTGTAGGCACCTCTGCAAGCTTTGGAGAACCATGCCGCTGGACCCTAATGCCTCTTTTGCTGTTCAGACTGATAGGTTAGATGATGACTCATGCTTCTCTGACCACTCACCACTGAGGGCACCAACATCCTTTCAGACCATGACCCCATCACAGACATATCCTGTGATGCCCTTTCTCTACCCGGGGAAGAGGCTTCTAGTCAGAGGCTGAATCCATCCATGGTCAGTTGATTTCTGACAAAAATTCCAAGACAATTTGATGATAGAGGGATAATCTTTTAAGCAAATGACGCTAGGTCAACTGACTATCCACACGCAAGAATCTAAACTTAAATTCACATTAGGCATTTCTCTGTACAGCAGTAATTAACACAACATAATAATCTATACAATAAAAAACCCTGTTCATAAAAAATAAAAATAAAAAAAAAAAAGTTCATGTTATACACAAAAACAGAGAGAACACATCATAACCCTAACTGTCAAAGCTAAAGTTATAAATTCTCTAGGAGAAAACACAGGAGAAAATTTTCATGACCTTGGATTATGGAAAGGGTGTGTGAGTACACCACCAAAAGTATGATCTGCTAATGGAGGGAGGGAAAGATCAATTTGATATCATCAGATTTAAAAAAATTGGTTTCAGAAGGTGCTATTCAACAAATGAAAAGGCAAGCTACACACTGAGAGAACATATTTGTAAACTGTATGTATGATGCTCTCATCCAACATACATAATGATCCATTAATAGTGAATAATAAAAACACAAATTACCCAAATTAAAAGTTGGCAAAATATTTGACTAGACATTTCACTAAAGATAAAATACAAGTAGTTTATAAACTCATGGAAAAGATGGTCAATTTAAAGAGCTGTGACCGAGATGGTGGAGCAGGAAGACCCAGAGCTAAAGCTCCTCCCATGGGTATGCCAAAATTACCACTACTTACAGAGTAGCTATCGATGAAAATGACCTGAAGACTAGCAGAAAATATTTTCCAAAACTGAAGATATAAAAAAGAAACCAAATTTATATGTGGAATCTAGAAAGCAAACCTTCAATATTACAGTAATATCAGAGTAATCCAAGTCTATGCCCCAACCACTAATTCCGAAGAAGCTGAAGTTGAACAGTACTATGAAGACCTACAAGACCTTCTAGAACTAACACCAAAAAAAAAAAGATATCCTTTTTATCATAGGAAACTGAAATGCAAAAGTAGGAAGTCAAGAGATACCTAGATACCTGGAATGACAGGCAAATTTGGCCTTGGAGTACAATATGAAGCAGGGCAAACGTTAACAGAGTTTTCCCAAGAGAAAACACTGGTCATAGCAAACACCCTCTTCCAACAACACAGGAGACAATGACTCTACACATACAGATGGCCAATACCAAAATCAGATTGATTATATTCTTTGCAGCTAAAGATGGAGATGCTCTATACAATCAGCAAAAACAAGACGGGGAGCTGACTGTGGCTCAGATCATTAACTCCTTATTGCAAAATTCAGACCTAAGTTGAAGAAAGTAGGGACAACCACTAGACCATTCAAGTATGACCTAAATCAAATTCCTTATGATTATACAGTGGAAGTGACAAATAGATTCAAGGGATTAGATCTGATAGACCGAGTGCCTGAAGAACTACGGACAGAGATTCGTGACATTGTACAGGAGACAGGGATCAAAACCATCCCCAAGAAAAGAAATGGAAAAACACAAAATCGTTGTCTGGGGAGGACTTACAAATAGCTGAGAAAAAAAAAAGAGAAGTGAAAGGCAAAGGAGAAAAGCAAAAATATACCCATCTGAATGCAGAGTTCCAAAGAATAGCAAGGAGAGATAAGAAAGCCTTCCTCAGTGATCAATGCAAAGAAATAGAGGAAAACAATACAATGGGGAAGACTAGAAATCTCTTCAAGAAAATTAGAGATACCAAGGGAACATTTCAGCAAAGATGGGCACAATAAAGGACAGAAATGGTACGGGCCGAACAGAAGCAGAAGATATTAAGAAGAGATGGCAAGAATACACAGAAGAACTATACAAAAAATATCTTAATGACCCAATAATCATGATGGTGTAATCACTAACCTAGAGCCAGACATCCTGGAATCCGAAGTCAAGTGGGCCTTAGAAAGTTATCACTATGAACAAAGCTAGTGGAGGTGATGGAATCCCATCCACTGGGATTTGAGCTATTTCAAATCCTAAAAGGCGATGCTGTGAAAGTGCTTCACTCAATATGCCAGCCAATTTGGAAAACTTAGCAGTGGCCACAGAGCTGAAAAAGGTCAGTTTTCATTCCAGTCCCAAAGAAAGGCAATGCCAAATTGTGCCCATCTCACACACTAGCAAAGCAATGCCCCAAATTCTCCAAGCTAGGCTTCAACAGTACATGAATTGAGAACTCAGATATTCAAGCTGGATTTAGAAAAGACAGAGGAACCAGAGATCAAATTGCCAACATCCACTGGATCATAGAAAAAGCAAGAGAATTCCAGGAAAACAGCTACTTCTAATTCATGGACTACGCTAATGACTTTGACTGTGTGGATCACAACAAACTGTGGAAAATTCTTCAAGGGATGGGAATACCAGATCACCTTACCTGCCGCCTGAGAAATCTGTATTTCTCAGAAGGTCAAGAAGCAACAGTTAGAACCGGACATCGAACAACAGACTGGTTCAAAATTGGGAAAGGAGTACGTCAAGGCTATATATTGTCACCGTGCTTATTTAACTTATATGCAGAGTACATCATGAGAAATGCCAGACTGGATGAAGCACAAGCTGGAATCAAGATTGCTGGGAGAAATATCAATAACCTCGGATATGCAGATGACTCCACCCTTATGGCAGAAAGTGAAGAGGAACTAAAGAGCTCTTTATGAAAGTGAAAGAGGAGTGTGAAAAAGCTGGCTTAAAACTCAACATTCAGAAAACCAAGATCATGGCATCCAGTCCCATCACTTCATGACAAATAGGTGGGGAAACAATGGTAACAGTGAGAGACTATTTTGGGGGGCTCCAAAATCACTGCAGATGCTGACTGCAGCCATGAAATTAAAAGACACCTGATTCTTGGAAGAAAAGCTATGACAAGCCTAGACAACATACTAAAAAGCAGAGACATTACTTTGCTGACAAAGGTCCGTCTAGTCAAAGCTATGGTTTTTCCAGTAGTCATGTATGGATGTGAGAGTTGGACTATAAAGAAAACTGAGCATTGAAGAATTGATGCTTTTGAACTGCGGTGTTGGAGAAGACTCTTGAGAGTCCCTTGGACTGCAAGGAGATCCAACCAGTCCATTCTGAAGGAAATCAGTCTGAATATTCATTGGAAGGACTGATGCTGAAGCTGAAACTTCAATACTTTGGCCACCTGATGTGAAGAGCTGACTCACTGGAAAAGACCCTGATGCTGGGAAAGACAGAAGGCAGGAGTAGAAGGGGACGACAGAGGATGAGATGGTTGGATGGCATCACTGACTCAATGGACGTGAGTATGAGCAAGTTCTGGGAGTTGGAGATGGTCGAGGAAGCCTGGTGTGCTGCATCTATGGGGTCACAAAGAATAGGGCACAACTGAGAGATTAGTAATACAATCTGAGAAAGTAATACAAACAAATGTAATATATGCAAAACTGAAACAAATTCACACACTAAATTAACTAGTGCTCACCAAAGCAGAGAGGTAAGATGTTGGGGGTGGGGGGGATATTATAGCTATGGGATCAAGAGATACGAACTACTATGTACAAAGTAGATACACAATACAGTTTGTATATTTTATAAATAGATAAACTGTATTTCACAGGGAATTATAGCCATTATCTTGTAATAACTTTTAATGGAGTACAGTCTGTAAAAATACTGACTATGCCGTACACCTAAAACTAATATAATATTGTAACTCAACTATACTTCAATAAAAATAAAAACAATAAAAACAAAGAAACACAAAAGAAAAAACAACAACAATTAACCATAATAGAATGGCTATCAGTAAAAAGGCAGACAATTGCAAGTGTTGACAAAGGTACTGGAAAACTGCAACTTTCATACATTGCTATGTGAAAGTCAAATGGCACAGTCACTCTGGAAAGCAGTTGAGAAGTTCCTTAAAAAGGTAGACACGGAGCTACCATTCACCAAGCTATTCCATTTCTAGATCTCAATCTAAGTGTGTGTATATAAAAACATAAACAAATATTAATAGCACTATTCATAATAGCCAAAAAATTAAAACAATCTAAACAATTAAAGAAATAATATGTGATATATTCATCTAATGAAACATTATTCAACAATAAGAGAAACAATTTACTGATATACTCTACAATATGGCTGAAGGTCAAAACCGTTATGCTAAATGAGAGAAGCCAGACGAAAAGGACTGTATTATATGACTCTATTCATATGAAATGTCAAGAAAATGCAAATTTATAGAGACGTTACTCAGACTAGTATTTGCCTGGGACTGGAGGTGTGAACAGGAATCAACTGCACTTGTGCACTTGGGCACAGGGTATTTTATGGTAGGATAAAAATGTTATTAAGTGAAACTGTGGTGATGGTTGTACAACCCTACAAATTCACTGAAAATCATTGAATTGTACACTTAAAAATGAATGAATTTCATGCTATGAAACTTATACCTCAAAAAAGCTGTTAAAGAAATGAGGGAAATGGACTGAATAATCTTGGATGTCTTTCCACCTTCAAAAGAGTCTGTGCTTTAGCATTCAACTATGCACTCATTTTAATAGAAAAATGTGATGATAAACCTTTGCTGTTATTGTACAAGATGGGCTAAGAAACAAGTATGAGCGTTGTAATCCCCACAGAATCTAGCTTTCCAATTACATTCCCCACATTAAGGTCACTCGGAACTATGAAACTGAAATTTACAAGGACGTGTCTTAGTTAGCCAACCTTTACTTCAAGACTCTGGGAATATGTTTTTGTTCATGATTTGCTTAGTCACAACAGCCATCAGAGAAGAAATGGGGAGAGGAATACATTTTTAGTGTCAGAGTATGTGTGTGTGTGTGCATCCTTCCCTGACTTCTGACATCTGTGTGATCTACTGCCCACTCTGCCTTTCATGTATTTATTCATTTATGCATCAGATATTTATTGCATGACTACAGTGTGGCAGGTCAAAAGTGGAATGCAACATGGCCCCTGGGCACTGGGAGCTCAGGACTGAGATGGGGAGACATATTAACTGCTCAGTACAATTCAGTGAGGGGAGGACAGAAGGAGCAACTTGGTCAGGGAAGGATTCTGAGAATGGGGGTGCTTACAGGATAGTGGTGAGGCTTAAAGGAGATAATGCGTCTGCAGAGTTCTTTCTAAGAGTAAAGTGCTGTTTACAGAAGTTGGCTGGAGCCAACTGAACTGCTGCATGCATTATTATTACAGTGTTATCAAACCAGACCACAAAGATTTGCCTGGTTTTTCATTTGGACTCATCTCCTGTGACTGAATGGCACTTAATAAATTTAACAAAAGTGGATTTTGAGTAAAAATTTAAAGGACTTAATATTGGGTTGGCCAAAAAGTGCATTCAGGTTTTTCTACAAGAGGTAAAGCAAAAACTTAAATGAATTTTTTGGCCAACCCATCATGTTGTGTAAAGGGGCTACAACAATTCAACTGAAGAGTTCACATTAAGTTTTAATTATTATCAAATGAAACCAAAAGAAATCTTAAAATAAGAAACAAGACAGCCTTCTGATGATGGCCAGAGTGACATGCCATATCTTCTCTAATATTTAAAAGTATAACTAGCCTTAACTGAGCATGTACTTACTGGGGTGGAGAAATATTTCACATCAAAATGCAGAAGACCTGGCCCTCACATATTTTCTGTTAATTATCAGTCCTCTCTCATTCACAATATGACACATAAGCAACTACCAGGGTTCTCATGGCAATATATATCCAGAATTTGACCCCTTCCATCACCTCCAAGTTATGACCCTACCAAGCCCCCAGGATCTCCTGACTGGATTACTGCCATAGCTTCCCAACTGGTCTTCCTGTTTCTAATCTGGCCTCCAGCAACCTCAAATAGTGGCTGCAGTGACCCTTTAAAAACATGACCAGGTCATGACACTCCTGTGCTCAAAGGCTCACTCACCTTGAGTGAGTGCTAGTGCCTCAGCCGCATCCAGCACTTTGCAACCCCATGGACTGTAGCCCCCGAGGCTCCTCTATCCATGGAATTCTCCAGGCAAGAATACTGGAGTGGGTAGCCATTCCCTTTCCAAGGGATCTTCCTGACCTAGGAATCAAACCCAGGTCTCCTGCACTGCAGGCAGATTCTTTACCACCTGAGCCACCAGGGAAGCCTTACTTAGAGGAAAAGGCAGTATCTTTATAATGTCTCCAAGGCCCTCTTATGAGGGGTCTTTGCTATTCCTTGAACACCTTTCGGCATGTCCTCATCTCAAGGCCTTCGATTTGTTACCCTTGATGCCTGAAATGCTCTTCCCTCAGATATATGCAACCCTTGGAAGGTTTGCTTCTTCACTTCTGCCAGTGAAATCACATATGATCACCGTATTTAAAACAGCAACCCCGGGGCTTCCCAGATGACCCAGTGGCTAAGACTCTACGCTCCCGGTGCAGGGACCCTGGGTTCTATCCCTGATCTGGGAGCTAGATCCCACATGCCACAACTGAAGCTCTCATGTGCCGCAACTAAGACTTGGCACAAATAAATAAATATAAATAAATAAATACAAAAAATAAAATAGCAACCCCAACCACACTATACCTCATTAAACTTCCCTGCTTAATTTTTCTCAGTATCATTTATCATCATCATGCCTGCTCTCTGTGTGTGTGTAGGCATCTAGGAGGTTAAATCATTTAAAGAAAGGACTATAAGCACTGCAAATGTCAACCTTCCTTGAGTAAAAAGCAACTGGATAGATATGAGGCCAGTTAGCTGATATTTAGATAGATGGCCATGCTTTAGTGACCTTTATTGCACTAAAAAAGCAAGGTTGAGGTTTTAGTGCTAGCTTTACCACTCACTAGCTCTGTCTGACATGCCGAGCAAATCATTTCACCTCTAGGACTTGTATCTAAAATGGGGTAATTCTGGCCAATGCAATAAGACACCAAACAGAAGAGATGCACATTTTAGAGAGGAAAGCAATTTATCATCATTTGCAGATAATATGACTGTGACCTAATATATTGAAGAGAATCAAGTGAAAGACTTTTAAAATTAATAAAAGGATTCAGTAAAGTGGTTTGATAGAAGATAGAGATAAATAAACTGTACACCATGAAAAACAAACTAGAAGACTTAAGGGAAAAAAACCCTTTCAGAAGTCCTTTAAAAAACAGCTATGGGGAGGGAGGAGGGAGGAAGGTTCAGGATGGGGAACACATGTATACCTGTGGCAGATTCATTTTGATATTTGGCAAAATTAATACAATATTGTAAAGTTTAAAAATAAAATAAAATTAAAAAAAAAAACAGCTAAGGATAACACAAATCATGGTTGATTCATGTTGCTATATGACAGAAATCAAGCCAATATTGTAAACCAATCAATCAATTAAAAATAAAACAAAATATTTAAAAAAAAGAAAGAAATATACAGACCTGACAAGAGAAGGGGGAAAAAAAAACAACCTCTACCAAGTGATACAAAAGAATATCTCTAGTCTCCAGCACAGGGCTTGGCAGAGTGGGTGTTAAATTATTGTGCAGAACTAAAGATGAATAAATGGACAGAAATGCTTAAGTCCTGGATGAAAGCACCACATATTGTTAAGAGTCAATTATTGCCCAATTGATATTTTCTTTCTTTGGGAAAAAGTAAATAGTATAAAATATGCGGTCAGTTAGGTGACAATTCGAAGCCTTGAAGATATAGATCACATCAATTTTGACATCTTAATATCAATGGGATTATTTTGGTTTCTTTGTTGAAAATAGGAAATATAGTCAAGAACCCATTTTTAAACAAAGGAATATGAGTGAAAAATCACTACTAGATAATAGCCCATATTATGGGCATATTCAGAGAAGGCAATGGCACCCCACTCCAGTACTCTTGCCTGGAAAATCCCATGGACAGAGGAGCCTGGTGGGCTGCAGTCCATGGGGTCACTAAGAGTTGGACAGGACTGAGTGAATTCACTTTCACTTTTCACTTTCATGCACTGGAGAAGGAAGGAAATGGCAACCCACTCCAGTATTCTTGCCTGGAGAATGCCAGGGATGGCGGAGTCTGGTGGGCTGCTGTCTACGGAGTCGCACAGAGTTGGACACGACTGAAGCAACTTAGCAGCATGGGCATATTTGATAACTATTTAATTATCAAAATAATTAAACGATAGGTACTGGAGTATGATCAAAAGAAAATGGAAGAGGGGTGTGTGTGTGTGTGAATTTTATTTATAGAAACAGAAGCAATGCAAGTCAATGAAGAGAAAATTTTATCAATAAACAGTGTTGGGAAAATTCCATAATTATGAGAAAAAAACCCTCCATATTTAAGGCATCATCATACATGAAACGGAGAAGGCAATGGCACCCCACTCCAGTACTCTTGCCTGGAAAATCCCACAGACGGAGGAGCCTGGTAGGCTGCAGTCCATGGGATCACTGGGTGTCGGGCAGGACTGAGCGACTTCACTTTCACTTTTCACTTTCATGCATTGGAGAAGGAAATGGCAACCCACTCCAGTGTTCTTGCCTGGAGAATCCCAGGGACGGGGGAGCCTGGTGGGCTGCCGTCTATGGGGTCGCATAGAGTCGGACACGACTGAGGCGACTTAGCAGTAGCAGTAGCATACATGAAAAACTACATTATGTTTGAATGGCTCAAAATTTGTTTATTTAAAAATTTCAGGATGGCCATGGCAGTCCAATGCAACGTGTGATTCTTGACTGGATACCAGACTCGCAATTTCCTGAGGGTGAGGACTCTACTGTAGACATGGAGAAGACTGACTTTTTCTGAGGAAACAAACTAGAGCCTTTGAGTGGCCATGATTACTACAGCTAACTGAGCAAGGATTTGAAGAGATCAGAAAAAGAGACACAAAGTAAACCGACAGAACATTCACAACGGGTGAATCTGGGGGAAGGATACAGGGACGCTTACTGTGCCGGGCTTGTAACAGTCTGGAGATTTGAGAAAAATTAATCTTGAGCTGAAAAAAATCTTTTTAAGCCTAACAGAACAATTCACAAAAGAGAAAAGGAAAAAGCTCTGTAAGTGTACATTTGAAATGTCCAACTATATGAATAAAAAAAAAAAACACAGAAATTCTACTTTCAGAAAAATATGATAGAGGAGGAAATAATATTTTATACTTAAGTAATAAATATTTGGGACAGAATATCAAAATGATGGGGCATTCACCAAAATCCAAAAATTCTCTGTACATGAAAAGAAACACACTGTATTACCTCTGTGTGAGATAGAACCAGACATTATTAAACCAAAATTCTAAACAAATAAAAACTTCCAACTGGGGAAAATAAGAACTTTCCTAAGTAACTTTCATATCAAATAGGAAATCAAAACCACAATTTCATACTCTTTAGAACTATTACAATGAGAACAATGATGTTTAATGCTTATGGGATAGGACAAAACCTGTTTTGAGAATCTGAAAAGCCTTTGTTATTAAACAAAAAAGAATGACAATAAATTAATTAAGCATTCCATAAAAAGAAATTTAGAATAAACAACACTGGAGCCAGATGGCTTTTCCAAAGATTTCTTTCAATCTTTCAACAACTGATAATTCCCATGTTATATAAGCAATTACATAAGACAGAAAAAGAAGGGGAACATCTCAAATTGTTGCAAATTATTCCTCTAATATGCTATTAAATTCGTTTCCCCATAAGCAGATAATTTACTTCAGGTACACAAGACAGATTAGTAATAAAAAAATTCAGGAAAATAACATATAAATAAAGCCAAACAGAAAACCAAAATGATCACATGGATAGATGGCAAAAAGGCATTTGATAAAGTTTAACATCCCTTTCTGATTTAAACAGGCACAAAGGCAACAGGTGAAACAGAGATATTTTTATTATGATGTTTAAAAATATCTGCTTCAAACCTACCACTAACATCACACAAAGGGAAAATTTACTGGGGGGTAAGTCTTGGAGGTTGCAATAACACAGACAGGTCAACTATTGGCATCATTTGGGAACAATGCCCCCAATGCAACACAACATAAAACCAAAAAAAGAGCTATTACAACTGGGAAAGGAGGACATAAAATTATTTACAGATGATGTGATTATTAGACTGGTGAACCAGATACTAAAATTTAATTGAAGAAACTCACAAGAGGTTTCAGCAAACAAAATGGATATTACATGTACACACACATACACAAGGTTCCCCTAAATATCAGAAAAACCCAGTTAGCAAACATAATGGTGGAAAGATAGCAGAACATACCACAATTTTAACAAAGTAGCTCCAGATGTCATCTACATGGAGGAATGATGCAGATTTCCTGAGAAACAGTGAAGACTGGGAGGGGAAAGAGGCCTGCCCTCTTTCAGTGTGGAAAAGCTCATGCTCATGTAACCATTTCAGATTAAGTAATAAGAGTTTTGAATCAATTAAAATTAAATTCTATTGGGGATTATTTAGGGAACAAAGTGACAAAATTATTTTAAACTTCACAGAGGAACAGAAGAGAGTAAAAATAGGTAAGAACAGTTGGAACAACAAGGATCATTAGGAGGACCAGATATTAAAATGTCTTGTAAAACTGTAACTTAAATGAGTGGTACAGATGCAGTGATCAACAGAGAGACACCTAATAGAGCAGTGAAGGCAAGCCAAGAATATAGTGCATGAGTGCTAACGTGCTTCAGCTGTGTCCACCTCTTTGCACCCTCATGGACTGTAGCCTGCCAGGCTCCTCTGTCCATGGGATTCTCCAGGCAAGAATACTGGAATGGGTTGCCATGCCCTCCTCTAGGGGATCTTCCCAACCCAGGGATTGAGCCCGCATATCTTGTCTCCTGCATTGGCAGGCGGGTTCTTTACCACCAATGTCACCTGGGAAGCCCAAGAATATAGTGAGATATCCACAAACACACAAACACACCCAGGCAGAATCACAAGTCAGCAGAACAGTAAGAAGTATTCAAGAAATGTGGGGCGAATCTTCTAATAATTTGGAGAAATAAAATAATATGTACCTAATAAACATCATTATTATGTTAAAATGATGTTATTATGTTAAAATGATAAGTTATTATGATATGAGGTAAAAGTAGAATGCAACTTTGTAAGGGAGGCTCAAATCTATGTTCCACATAATTTGGTAAAGAAATATGAAAAAAATTCACCCCAAATATTAATGTTTTATGATGGATCACAATGACGTTTTCCTTTAATTTTTTCCATATACTTTCTATAAGGTTACATTATTTTTGTGACAAATCTAAATTAAACTTTATGGTAAATAAAATGGTAGGGCTTCCCTGGTAGTCCAGTGGTTAAGAATCTGCCTGCCAACGCAGGGGACAGGGGTTGCACCTCTGGTTTGGGAAGACCCCATATGCTGCAAGGCACCTGAGCCCATGTACAACTATTGAGTCCACACTCTAGAGCCCACGGGCCACAACTGCTGAGCCCATGGCCACAACTACCAAAGCCCATGCACCCTAAAGCCTGCACTCACAATAAGAAAAGGCATCACAATAAGAAGCCTATGTAACACAACTATAGAGTAGCCCCTCCTCTCTGCAACCAGAGAAGGCCCATGCCCAGCAGCAAAGCCCCAGCGTAACCAAAAATAAAATAAATAAATAAAATGATAAAGTTATACTTATATTCACTACCTCACTACTGTGATGAGGATCAAAGATAATTAAGAACATGAAATAACTCTGAAAATAATTGTTTAATAGATTACCACTAGTTGCAGCATATTTTTTTTTACCACTGGGGAAAAAAATAAAGCTTTATTCCTCTAAAAAACAAAACAAAAAGCCACAGAAAAGAAGCTAATAATTACTGATGTATACTATGAATTGGGCAAAAATCCTCTTTATTCTCTTTAGTGCTCATAGCAATTCTAAGGCATGAAATTGTTTAACGGAATTAATTAATTCATGAATTGTTAAACAATTCATGAAATTGTTTAATGAAATTGTACCATATTTTTAATTGACAAATGGATTTCTTCACATGGGTGACATGGCATGATCTATGCCTAATACACTTCTACCTTGCTGAGGAATGTGACTTTTGAATTTTTAATAAACATGCTCCACCCCTACCTAACTTCAGAAGTGTTATTTTCCAGGTTCATGTTGAAAAGTATCATTTTAATCAATCAAATATACAGTAATATATAAAGAAAAACTTACAATCACCACTGACCAATGAGCTTTAATAGCTAATACTAATGGCTCATTTAAATGAAAACTTTAAGCAGACTTAACTAATAAACAGTGTTTAGACAAACGACTGCTAGGAGAAGCAGAATGCTATAAGGTCTTGTTATTTATTGGCCCAGGAGCAAGTGGCGTCCTCATCACCTAGGAATGTGCTAGCACTGCAGAATCTCAGGCAGCAAGCAGGATCAGCTTTCCTGGTGGTTCAGCTGGTAAAGAATCTGACTGCAATGCAGGAGTCCCAGGTTTGATCATGGGTTTGGAAGAACCCCCTGGAAAACGGACTTCAGTTTCCTTGCCTGGGAAATCCCAAGGACAGAGGAGTCTGGTGGGTTACAGTCCATGGGACTGCATGGAGTTGGACATGACCAAGCAACTAAGCATGTATGCCAGAGCTACTGAACCAGAATTCTCATTTTAAAAAATTTAGGTTACTATATTTACATACTAAATTTTGAAAAATCCATAAAGTGAAATAAAACACTTTGGGGAACTGAAAAATCTTCCATTTTTATTTTGTTCTGTTTTTTTAATAAACATTCTGAAGCTTTTTATTTCCTCGCTGGAAAGTCAGGCTGTTTTCCTCACCCCAGGCTTCGCAATACTTTCTTCTTCCTCAGATGTCCTGGGAAGCAACCCCTTTACCCTCCTGCCAAGTTCTCAGCTGAAATGTCATTGTTGTTTTCCAGAGTTGCTTTATGTTGTGAAAGGAGTAAAGGAAAAAAAAATTAAGTTGAACAAGGCTAGCTTCCACAGGGTCGGTCTCCAAACTTCACAACTAAAACCCACAGTGATGCTTTCACAGAGGAAGATGCAACAGAGGCTGTTTTTAAAAGAGTAATCAATAGGGTGCCTTGGATGTCTCTACTTGCAATAAAGACATTTGCTTAAGGAAAAGAAACTGACAAGAATCCTCTAAGCACTTTTTTTTATAAGACCATCTGAAATCAATTGTTCTCAAAGAAGCCCTTCTAAGCTCTAAAAAGGTAAATAGAATGATTATTAATTAGCCATTAAGTTTATCATAATAACTGGCATAGGATAGGGGATAGGGCAAATAAATGCTAGAGGAGAATTATAATACCAATTAAAGGCTTTTTCCTATAAGAAAATGTAACCTATTTATGAGGCTATTTGCAGGAATACAGTGAGCTGAAAATCACCTATGTGCAGAGAACTGTAGGGGCCAGGTCTCCATCTAACAACAGAACCACCTGTGAATTCCAGAGTCCTACTAAGAATTTTTCAGTGTAGGACTTGGAAATATGAACTTTGCACAAACTTGCAAGATATTCTTACATACAACACATTTCAGAGACCCTACTGTGGAAGCCTAGCCCTGAATTTGTGATGTGAGGTAAAGAGATCCTTATATACAATATTATCACCTAATTCCACGGTTTTCAAAGTATGGTCTGTGAATCTACTATTATCTTTTTAAAATTATATGTTTAAAATGTATCTTTAATTTCTAATAGAGCATGTTAATATTAATAAAGCCCAAATGAACAAAAGCTTAAGTCCCTAAGATCCTTTCAGTGATGTGGCAATATCAAAATGATTTGAACAGTATATGATTTTATTTGCTTTTTCTACGCTGCTGATATTTGCAAATGCAATAGTGGGTGCCTTCACGTGAATCAAGGCCGTGGCACCCAACTGCCTTGTCGTTGTGTTCTTCACCAACAAATAAAAATTTGCTCTAAAAAAACAAAAATGCCAGTTTTAACTAAAAATGTCCTGGATCAAGCAGGAAAAATGTTCAAGGCTTGAGTACATGGCTTTTTAATATTCTTGTGACACAACAGGAAGTAAGCCTAAATCATGTCATCTGTTTACTGAAGTGCAATGGCTTCGTAAGGAAAACTCATTTCTGTGACTGTTTGAGTTACGTGCTAAACTAGCCATATTTTAAATGAAGCACCTTTTTTGGTTGTTGTTTCTTGAAAGAATGACTAAAAAATTACGGTTTTTCACATTTGGATATTTGATAAATATCTTCTCCAAAATAAATGAAGTTTGTGTGTCATTTTAAGGGAAACCGATGGTATTTGTTTATAACTGAGCTGTAGCTGAAAATAATAATTTGGAAAACTTGTTATCTGTCCCTGTGAATTTAGCAGGTTCCCAATACTTAAAAACTTTACTGATGAGATTTGGTGGTGATATTAGCAAATAAAATGCTTTGATATTATATAATGAAGTGTGTCAACATTTAGAAGATATAATTTAGAAGATATAATTCAGTGAATTTTTTTAGCTGACCAATGCATAAAATTACAAAATAAGGACTAAATATCAAGAATAAAGTCAAAGATAAAATATCCATTCAATAGGAAACATAAATTGATACATAATTGATATGAGAATCTAGTTATCTTCTATAAGCCAGTCTTAAAAGTATAAAATCTACTCATTGTCTACAAGTTGGTCTTAAAAATACTAAAAAATACTGGCAAAAATGTGAAAAAATGCACTTCTTCTCCCTAATTTGTTTTAAAATATGGATACATTGTTTATATTAATATGTAATGAGTTTACTACTATTTTAAAAATTATGATATGTTTAAAATGTAACTTTAATTTCTAATACAGCACAATGATATCAATAGACAAATCCAAAAAGCTCTTAGGGATCTTAATTTTTTAATAATGTAAAGGGATCTTGAAGCTAAAAAGATTGAGAATCTCTGATCTAATCATGCATTATAAAAAAATTAAAAATAGAAGTGCTATCAAGATCCTCAAGGGTTTCTCAATCTTGGCAGTATTAGAATTTTAGCTAGATGACCTTTGTTGTAGGGGCTGTCCTGCACACGGTAGGATATTTAGCATCTGAGGCTCTCTTCACTTACTAAATAGATGCCAGTAGCAGACCCCAGTTCCAAGCTGTAACAGCCAAAGGTATCTCCAGACGTTGGCTCTGGGGCAATACTAACTCTGGTTGAGAACCACTATCACTTCTGTAGGTAAATGGGAAAAGAATGTTAAGAAGTTAACTCATGAAAAAGAAATGTAAACAGTATAAAACATGCGAAAAATTCTGCCTTGCCAGAATACTAAAAATTCAAATAAAAATGATAATATGTCCCCATTTAAAACTCACTGAATTATAAAAGTAAACATAATTATAATATGGCATCTTGGTGACGTTATGGTAGAACTGGTAGGATTATATACTTCCAGAAGCACTATAAATTGATTCACCAAATTGGGGAAATAATTTGGCAATGGCTTTCAAGATTTATAAACACTTTTATGACCTGGAAGTAGAAAGAGTATAGATTCTAAAAATCTGCATCAGATTTGAATTTTGGCTCTGAATCTTACCAGTTGTATGACCTCCCTTTAAATATTTAAATAATATTGGAAATCCAAAGACAGTGATAATGTTCCATAAATGACTACTGTGAGAACTGGATTAGATAATAATGTAAGTGATTTAATGCACTCCGTTTACCTCCTCTCTCTCCTAAGAGCCCACTAACATGACAGTAAAAGACGAAAAAGCATATAAATCCACAAGGAACTAAAGAACAGGAGAGGGGCTATTAGTGGATGAGAGTTTTCACAAAAATTCTGGAAGACTAATACAGGTCAGAAGAGAAGTATCTGTTGTGGCAGGATATGGAAAGTCAAATTATACACAGATGTGAACAAAAATGGAGGTGATTTGTCCAGTGGATCTCAAGTGAGATTCCAGTTTCACAGCAACAAAACAGGGAGGGTGTGAAAATGAAATGTGGGGCTGAAAACAAGGGTGTTGATCAAGAGTCTATGCCTGAAACCATCAAACCCTGGAACATGGGCCTCTATATATCTAACTCCTACCCCTCTGGAAGGAGACAGGAGGCTTCAGCTCTGGAGAGTTTGAAAGTCTTCGCTCCCCAAAACATCACTTCCATTCAACTTCTACAACACCTTACTTTTAAACATGGATTACCAAGACTCATCAACTAGGTGAGAAATGTCCCAACGTGAATGAGAGTAGTCAATTCAAATCAGGAAAAAATGACTCCAGAGGAAACAGAGATAACGTAGGAGTCAACAAAACCTTTATTACTCTCCAAATCAAAACATCATCCTCAGAAAAGAAATGATTGCTTCCATAAGCAAGAATTGCTGCTATGAGGGGGAAAAAAAAATCAGACAACAGTAAATAGCTCTTCAAAGGAAAAATCATGATTGCTGAAATTTTAAACAAGTGCTAAACAAGGCTGGCATATAACAACATGACCACCACCACCACCACCACCACCAAAACAACAAAATCAAAGAAAAAAGAGTAATAATAAATCTGAAATGGTAGAGCTCTGTAAAAGAAAATGTATTAATAGAATAATAAAGCTATTGCTTGTGCAAAATAGAATACTAGTACCTTCTATAATGAATTTTTTTTTAATTGTACAAAATAGGAAGAGTGATGAGAGGTAGTATAGCATAATGGTTAAGAGTCAGGCTTTGGAGTCAGAGGTCATGTTCAAATCCCAAATTAGCAACTTCCTAGCTGGATGACCTTGGAAAGTGACTTAATCTTTCAGTGCTTCAGTTTCCCATCTTAAAACAGGGATACTATATGTTGTTACCTCATAGAGTTCTGATGAGAATTAACTGAATTGATCTAGGTAAAGGACTTAAAATAGTGTCGAGTACATAGTAAGCTTGTAGTTAATTATATAATACTATAATAAAAATTGTATATCACTTGGCACTGAAGTCTGCTTTTAGAATGATAAAATTAGCTACTGTGTATTTATTTAACTAAAACCAGGAGTCTAACTACATTGAGAAGCTGGATGATTCAAGACAGCCAAATTCTCTTCTATAATAGTGGGAAGTAAATAGATAATGTCTGTAATCAATAACTTTAGAATAGCACATTATGTAGTGACATTGCCAATTCCCAGAAGAAATAGCAAAGAATTAAAATGCAGTTGCCTATGGGGCATACGACTAGGGGGTTGAAAAATGTGGAGCAGAGAATGGTTTGATTATTTGATTTCCCAGCTATGTGTGCTTGTTACTTTGAGGTTTTTTAATTAAAGAATGAAAAAGGTTAATATATATGAATTGGCTGTCAGTGCCTGGCATATAAGTGTAGGCACTCAATACATTTTAGTTCCATTTTATTTATTTCAGTAATTCCACTTCTGGGTTTTGTTTTTTTTTTCCTATTTAAAGATACAATACCAAAAGAAAAGCACAAATAAATATATTTATTGCTGGGTTATTTATAACAACAAATAACTAAAAATGACCCAAATTTTCAACTGTATGGGAATGGTTAAGAATTGTGCAAAAACCTGATAGAGTGTTATAAACCAGGAACATAAGTTTATTGTTTCAGATGGCTGTGGATTGGTTAAAACCTCTGACAATGCAAATGCACACACACACACACACACACACACACACACACAGAATAGGTCTCTGACCTATTTTGTTTAGACTAGAAAACAGAAACCTGAGAAAACCAATATGTCTGGACAGAGGAGATGGAGATAGAGTGCATCTTACTCATCGGGTCCCCAAAGTAACTAATAGGGGGCTCACAGCTGTTTGGGTCATTATGCAAGGAGAGTTCCTGCCAGAATTCAAGGAGTATCTTTTTGAGCTGTGGCCTTTTATACTTAGAATTCACATCACTATTCAGGAAGAATGCATCCTAACAATCTATGCCATTAATAGCAATTTTTACAAATATTGACTTGACCAAAAACTTTTATTGGGGGTTTTCTGTAACATTTTATGGAAAAACTCAAGCTAACCTTCTGGCCAACCCAATACTTAGGAGCCCCTTCCTTGTCTTGTTACAGTCAGACTCAACGTTAGCAAAGTTGTGGCTCACCTAGAAGCCATTCTCAGCAGCGGTTCAGCCTCCAGCTCTATAGTGCTTAGAAAACGCACCAATCAGTAAAGATATGAATGGAAACTATGTCACAACAATGAAAGAAATGGCCAGCATGATGCATCCGAGTCTCCATCAGAGCTTACAGGCAAGGCCTCCAGCTCTCAAAGATAATATGAGCTGGACAAGCCAACTTCTCTGGATCTCAATGTTCTCACCTGTGAAAGAAGGAGCATTTTTTTCCTACTCCAGTGTGATGTTAAGAATATAGAATGAAATGATGCTTGGGAAGCCACCAATCACAGCTTCTGATCCAGAGAAGGAGCCCAAGAAAGCTCAGCTGGATGTGACTTGGGCTATCTGGGACCCATTCAGAATTGTGCTCCCCAGACTCTAGCATGAATCAGAATCTTCTGGAGGTCTCGTTAAAACACAGCCATCTGTGCTCCATCCACAGAGCTCCTGACTCAATAGATTGGGGGCAGGGCCTAGTATTTGCATTTCTAACAAATTCCCAGATATTACCATTGGTCCGGACCAAATTTTAAGAATCACTGTCTTGCAGGCACAAAAATTACTAAAACTAACTAGGATGAAAGTTGAGACTCTGGAAAGAGAAAAGCAGGTGGAAAAATTTTTCTAGGGGCTCCTCATCAGTCCTTGGTCCCAATGTCCACAAGGCGCACCTTGGTTTATGGCCTTCACTAGTTCTACGTCCTTCCCAAGCTCCCTTTCAATCCTCTCCGCCTGAACCAAGCCTCCTTTGTCAACTTTCTGAACTGAAAAATCAACCTTATCCCATCTGTCTGCAGCCTACATGCTGATGCAAGAGGCTACCTGTTTAGGTTCCAAGAAATTACACATTCGTTATGGAGGAAATTAACACCTCAAAGCAAACTATAATTAGGAATTCTTCAATTCAGTTTATGCTTTTTCAATTAGGCACTCTATAATTTTAATCATGGGAGCATTAACATGTTTCTGTAATTTATATACCTGTGGTATAATTAAGCCTGGGAAACACATGGCTCTAAACCTGAATCAAAGTGATTGTTTCCCTTCACACTTGTGGGATTACAGGTCCCTGATGGAGAGATGGTGGCAGTTTCAAAGGAGCCATTTGCGAGTGGCAGAGGCCACTGAGAGAGCTCCTGGCTTTGGAAATGTGAAGGCTGCTGTAGACCATGTGATGCCTTTCAAACATCTGGCTCATGTGTGGACATCTGCATCCCAAAGCTTCCACTCCTATTGTGACTTTCAAAACAGTTCCCCCACTGGAAACTGCATTGGACAACTATTCTTGGAAACTAATTTCAATTAAGCAGGAACAGGGTGTCCTGGCAGGGGAGACGTTATCTGAGAGTCGTGGGAAGCAGATGGCTTTGAATTGAAGAAACTGAATAGGCTGAAACTTAGCCTGGATGGGGACCAAACTCTTTTTTTTTTTCCCCCCTCTGATTCCTCTTCCCTCTTTCCCTAATTCTGCTCCTCTCTCATAACTGCAGCTCTGCCTTTTAGCTACAAAGCGGGGCCTGAATCCTACGTGCAAGGTAGTTCTCCTGGGATTCTGAGCAGTTCTGCAAATTCAAGGAATTCAGAAGCACACTGAAAAGTTTTTGTGCTTATTCAGACTGAACCTCTGAACTTTCTGAAGGTTAAAAACCTTCATTTTTTTTCCTCTTCTTCTTGCTCTCCCCACAATAGCAAATTCAGATTTGCTGACTGCAATAAAAGGAAAAAGAACATAATCAAAACTGGCCCGGGGGGACAATGCATACAGATTCCAACCCAGCTGAGGGACGCGTCCGTATTGCTGCAGCATTTTGGCACTCAATATATTTTGTCTGATCTGAGAAAATATGGAACTTTTTATAGAGTGAAAGTTGGAAATGGATTTGTTTCTCCCAGGCTGCTCTAGCCTTCTGAGAAAGAATACAGATTTGTTCTGATACTGATGCTCAGTCTTACCCAACAACCATTTTCTACCTAAGCCCCAATATCTGTACAGAAGTGATATATTCAGATATGCTATCAGCATGCAACAACACAACATGTATTTCAGACACCAGTCATTGTCATCATCATAAGAAAACAGGGGTGTGTTTTGAGCCCCCGGTGGACAGAGATTGAGAAGTAAGCCGGCAGAAATCCTAGTTCAGCTCTTATAAGCGAAAACTGATTATCTTCATGCTGAAATATACACCAAAAAGGACATAAGAGTTCCAAAAGCGGTAAAACCCACAGGGGCAACTCTATAGTAAAATGCAAAATAACTGTTTCTCTGTATTATCACATTGAACAAATACTGGTACCAGAGAAGAAAGTATTTGGTTTCCTGTACAGTCCCTTTTCTCCATACCTGGGGCTACGCTAAACCGATGGTACTCAAGTTGTGGTTCACGACCAGCGGAATCATCATCACTGGGGAGCTTGTTCAAAACACTGATTCTCGGGTCTAATTTCATTACCACTAGGGATGGGCAAGGATCTTCATATTTACCAGCTCTCCAGGTGAGTCTTCTAGTCAATAAAGTTTGAAAACTGGGCTTAAACCATTCCCCAAACTTTATTCCCAGGCCAGAGTGATGCAGTGGAATTTGGGAAGTCCAGTTTAGTAGATCAGGGTCGTAGCAGCAAGGAAGCCCAGTCAAAGGTCCCCTCTGGCTTTCGGGGAGACATATTTTCTGCCTTCTAAGCCCCCATTATATTTTGTATTTCTTATGACAGGATTCCTGGCCTTTACCAATGGTCTCAAATGCCTACATTAATATAATAGCCTGTCTGAAACCAAATATGGGCCCTGACCTATTTTTACCAGCCCTCCCAGAGTCTACAGCAATGCAGTCAAAGAGAATTTTCTGTGATAATGGAAATGCTGTTCAATACGGTAACTGCTAGCCACATCTGGCTACTGAGGACTTGAAATGTGGATAGTGCAACTAACGAACTGAAGTTTTAATTTACTTCAAACTAATTTAAATTTCAATAGCCTCATGGAGCTTTGGCTATGGTGCTGGGCTGTGTAGGTCTGAACCCTGGCCCTTGATTCCTCCTTGTCCTACTGCTACTCCCTGCTCTGGCCAAGAATATTTACTTAATACATTTATAACCTTTATAAATTGCTTAGTGAGCCTACACCCAAGTGGAAATGCACTGAACAGAAAACCCTCAGCAGCCAGGCAAGGAAAGGATGGGCTGCACTGTGAAAGGGGATAAGTACAAATTTCTTCTACCTCATGGTGGAGACTCTAACCTTTAAATAGTTCCAGTCCTACTAAAAAGCCAGGGCTTTCAGGATCACCCCTCTTACTGCTGCCAAGAGGAGGCAACTCTGAGCAGCTGCAGGCAGCAGGAGCAAGTACTGAGCAGAAAGCTTTGTGGATGAGAGAAAACCTCCCTGGATTCTAACATGGCACAGGTCCATGCACTAGCTCAGAAGAGCATCAGGAGACGGGACTATAGAGATGCACCTGATGGAGGCTGACTTGAAAGTCTGACCTTTGGGTGACTGCAGGTAGAGAAACTGAGAGCCATCACTCATCAGCTGCGCAAGATCTGAGACAAAGCAGTGGTACCAACTGTCACAGGGACCAGGACAGTGAGAAGTGAAGGTCAGCAGAAAACAGGCTGGAGAACAAGTGAGACCCAGGAGAAGGCAGCATGCAGAGTCACTCCTGGAAGGGTCTCACCAGTTCCCCTGGGTGGGAGGTTTAGTGTCAGAAGAACTATATCTACTTAGATAGCTGTGCCCTCCATAGCCTGATCTCTTTGTTCTTGAAAATACTTGGCTTCACCTTGAATCCATTACCATCTATCTAATGTGACTGCCAACAGTCAGACTCAAAGCCACTTCATCCCACAGCAGGGTTCCATTATTGAAACTTCGATTATCTTATTCTCTAAGTATCAATTCTTTAAAAAAATTTTTTATTGGACTATAGTTGATTTACTATGTTGTGTTAGTTTCAGGGGTACAGCAAGGTGAAACTGTTGTTGTTCAGTCATACCTGACTCTTTGAGACCCCATGGACTGCAGCACACCAGGTGTCCCTGTCCTTCACCATCTCCTGGAGCTTGCGCAAACTCATGTCCATTGAGTCAGTGATGAATCTGTTATATATATCCATATATCCACTCTTTTTTAGAACCTTTTCCCATCTAGGCCATTATAGAGTATTGAGTAGAGTTTTCCCATGCTACACAGTAGGTCCTTATTAGTTACCTATTTTACATATAGTAGTGTGTATATGTCCATCTAAATATCACTTCTTGTCTTTCCAGCCTCTCCCAGCTTTGGACCCTTGGCACAGATTCTCAATAGTACTGAGGTCATCTGGCATTCAGTACTTTCATCATTGGCACAGCTACCTGCATAGGCATTTTTAATCAAGCCTGGACCATATGGTCCATTTTTAAGCACTTTTGTTGATATCATCATCTTCCTTTTCCCATGGTCCTGGGTCAAGCTATGTGTCTTTCTTCTTTTTCTACCGTAAAAACTGACTGGATCTCTTAGAGCAGGGGTCCCCAACCCCCAGGATCTACTGTCTGATGATCTGAAGTGGACCTGATAAACCAATAACGGATATAAAGTGTACAGTAAGTGTAATGCACATGACATTCACATCATCCCCAAACCATCCCACCTTACTGGTCCATGGAAAAACTGTCTTCCGTGAAGCTGGTTCCTGGTGCCAAAATGACTGGAAACCGCTGTGACTTAGACAAAATCAAATCATAAAATGTCAATCGTCTCTTTTCTTCAAATGAGTCTTCCTTTGGCTTTCATGTTTTAACTCTGCTCTGACTTTTCTTCTGCGTGTTTGACCAGTCCTTCTCCATCTCCAGGGTGGTACCTGGATAGAGTTTCACAGAGTTCTGTCTTGTTCCTCATTTCTTACAGTCTACAATCCCCCTAGATAAGCTCTCCACTCCTCCCATGCTTTAAATATCACCTGGATGTTAATGATTCCCAAATCCAAGCCCCCTGCTCCAAGGCCTCTCCAGCACTCCAGTTCTGGGGGAATTTAGATAGTGCCTGTGGTAGGAGGTGAACATGACAACCACACTCTCCTTTCCCTCACGCCAGTAACAGTCTCTGCTTCCATCTCTCCAGATGGCATACGGTCCAAAATAGAACACTCCTTCGTGCTTCATGTTCCAGCAACTGCTCCTGCTCCATTTAAAATATTCCTCCTGAAACACCTGTCTTTCCTCTTTGGTTTGAGCCTAAGGAAACTGATCCAGAACCCTGTAACACCAGAGCCAATTCATTCTTGGTAAGCTGGGCCGTTCGGGGGTTGGGGGGTGGGTAGGGGGAGCTGGGCAGGGGAGGAGCTGATCAAAGAAGAGCTGCGATGCAATCAGGATGCGCTAAGGTGAATGCAAACTCAACTCAGCTATTCGAGTCGCACCTTTTTGTCCCTTTTGTTTTCCTGGATGACTGTTCTGAGTGCAGCTCTGGGTTACACTCGGAGCCTCCTTGGCGGTTTCACTAATAGTTGTTACGAGTCTCTTTAATCGCAGTTCCATGTTCCATTAGCCGTCATATTCAGAGTGTGGGGCAGCCCCATCAGAAATAACTCTGCAGCAGCATTTATCCCCTTTTTCCTTATTTCTGGTCATTGCTTCTTGTATGTGGCTCCTGCTCTTTCCCAATCTGGTGTGATGAAATCCCAGCAGGCTGTGAGACTTGACAACAAGTGGTATTATGTGCAGGACTCAATCTCACAGCTTTGCGAGGAATGCTTCTTTCCCATCCCCCCACATTGTACGTAGGACTCCTCATCTCCAGGCCCTGGTGGAGGCGGCCCAGAGAGCAGGGAACTCAGTGAACCAAATGATGTTTAGAGAAAGAGCTTCTAAATGTAACTGTGGTTTCTCATCTCTACCAACGTGGACAGGGACTCGTGAACTCCTCAGGCTGCCCCATGTTAATAAATCCTCCAAATTTTCATTTCCCCTCCCTAATAGGATGCCATCGCATGCTGGTGTCTGAGAATCAGATGGTAATGATGCCAGTGTTGCTCGCTGCAGCTCCACAGACTGGCAAAACCCTCCTGTGGTTGCGTCACGTGATCCCACTCTGGGCTTCACAGTTATTAAAGGAATCCTAGAGGAAATTTGGCAGTTGTTTCCTTTACTTCTCAATAAGTCTTCTTCTTTAAAAGCTGGCTGGAACTCCTGTTCGCCCTGTAGCTCATCAGTGTGTATTTCTGAATCTCTAGTTTTAAGGAGCTGTACCTGTCAAAGGCAGCTGGATTATGGGTTTTCATCACGCAGTGAAGAGAGCCTGCAATGACCTTAGAAGCCGCTGGCCACATGACACTGGCTCCCAGTATTCAGTGTGCCCTACTTCTGACCCTCCAAGCTACAGCCCTGCCCTTGGGCACTACGCCTCAAGTAGCCCAGGAAAGTGAGCCGCAAGTCCCAGTGACCTTGGAGGAGGTCCCCCAGAGGTCCCCAATTGGTCCAGACCCCTCCAAGGTTGCCTGGACCATGCCTCAGGTCCCAGCCTGTCCTTGCCCAAGTGGTTTCTGACTCCCCCATTCAGGTCCCTCACAGACCTTTCCCTCCCTCTTTGTTCCTCATCTCAGAGAATGGCACCATGATCCATCCATTTAACCAATCCAGAAACCTGGGAGCCATCCTGGACAGCGTCTTTTTCTTCATACCTGTCCCCTGCCCCAGAGAGAAGTCATTGCCGAGGCTCACCCATTCTACCTCCTCAACAACTGTATCTCCATCACCTTCATTTTTTATTGTTTTGGCTGCACTGGGTCTTTCTAGTTGCACTGTATGGGCTTCTCATTGAGGTGGCTTCTCTTGTTACCGAGCTCCAAGGAGCACAGAACTTCAGAAGTTGTAGCATGAGGCATCAATAACATTAAATCACTTGCATTCCTGAGCTGAACCTGCTTGCTCTGGCTAAACCAGATCCATGGGACTCTGGAGAAGAACTGTGGTAAAAGGATGTCAACAAAGGGTGGGTGTTGATGCTGGAGATGGGATCCTATAACTCTGCGTGGAACTACCCAGCTCAGTCGGCTGAAATCAGAGGAGGGAGGGTGGGGTGACATGGACCCTGTAAGACTCAGCTACAGCTGATAACAGTCTGTTGAGAGTGTCAGTGGCACTGTTAGTTCAGAGTTGCATCTGCCCTTGGAATGTCAGCAGTTGGTGGGCCTGTTTTGCTCATTTCTGGGTCTCTGGTGCCTAGCACAGGGTCTGGCATGTGGTTTTTTGTTGAAATCCAAAGTAGATGGTTATTGCTTAATTAGTTGATGAACTGATAAACAGATGAGTTAACAGATAAACCCCATTCATCTCCCAGGATCTGGTCTCATCTCTCCTGCATGGTTTTTGACTCCGTGTCCCCACCCTGGTCCTAGTATTTATAAGGTCTCTGCTCATGCTTCCCTGGTGGCTCAGATGGTAAAGAATCTGCCTGCGATGAGGGAGACATGGGTTTGATCCCTGGGTCGAGAAGATACCCTGGAGAAGGAAATGGCAAGAATACTCCAGTACTTTTGCCTGGAGAATTCCAGGGACAGAGAAGCCTGGTGGCTATAATCCATGGAGTTGAAAAAAGTCAGACACAGCTGAGTGACTAGCACTTTCACTTTTCAGCTCAGGGAGCCCCCACACCCCTTCCTGAGGGGGCTGTGGATCTGCTCGCTTTGATTTCACAACACTGAGCGGCCTCTCCTCCAAGCTGAGGGCACTGCTCTTGGCCCTCGTTTTGCTGGCCCTTCGGTAGTTGAGACCTCCTAGCCCTGTCTGATTGATTTGGTGTTTCTGAAAGGCTCTCAGAACTGAGAATCCATTTTTGAGAATCATTTTGAGGATTTTGTGACACCTCTGGAGACCACTGCACACTCCCTGACATGTCACAGGCCCACCAGCACAAGCCTGCAGTGAATCATATATACTGTTAGAGGGCACCCAGGCATCAATTGTAGCAGGGCTCAGAGAATAATCCTGCCATGGCCGACCCAGGGCAGGCAGCCACCACTTGTCTCAACAGCTGGGTCAACCCCAGGAGCAAACTGAACAACTACCAATGGCACTTTATGCACTTCAGCTTATTTGACCTTTAAAACAATCTGTGATATGGGTATTCTCATTCTACCAACAAGCAGCTTGAATCAGAGAAATTCAGAATCTGACCCTAAGCCATGAAATAAGTCAATCGCATGAGGGGATCTGATTCCAGGAGCTTCTGCTGCACAAGTGTCTCCATCTGGGATGTCAGCTGTGGTAGGAAGAGCATGAGATCTCAGGTCTGAGCCTGTGGGACCCAGTTTCTGCCCGCAAAGAGGTCACAGGCTGGTAGAAACTGAAAATGCAAGTCCCTGACCGAGGAGGGGCCAGGCAGCATGAGAACCCAAGGTGGGGCTGGTACATCCTGCAGCAGGATGTGAGATGGTCCTGGATGCGGCAGATCTGACCTGGGTGTTGGGGAGGTGGAGGATGCTGTGATCGGCAGAGAAAATGGAACAGACAAGGGCTTGACTGCTTAGAGAAGGACAAAAACTTGAGCATCTTCCTGCCAGTGTTCCCCATACCCTTCAAAACAAAGTCTAAACCCCGAATGAAGACCTTACCTGGCTCTTGCCCACTTCTTTGCCTCATTCCCATCTCTGTGCCCTGGCCCAACATTCCCTGAACCTAACATGCATCTGCTCTACCTTAGCTCCTGTACACACCATTCCTCCTGAGTCAAATTCCCCCTCGTCTGGCAGTTCTCAGGCAACGCAGCCTCCAGGAAGCCCTCCTCTCAACTGGGCTCATGGAGCCAATGATGGAAGGCTCTGCTCTGAACTCTCATGGAAACCACTGACCAGATACACAGGTTTATCTGCGCTTTTTCCTTTTCTGTTTGTCTTCCCTATAGAGTGGCACATCCAAATGCTAGCATATATGACTCTTTAATTCAAATAAAAATTTTAAAAAATCAGTTCCTTGGTTTCACTAGTCCTATTTCAAGTGCTTAACAGTCACGTGTAGCTAGTACTGTCTATCAGACAGTAAACACAGGGCATCTGCATCATCACAGGCAGTTGTTCTAGACTGTGCCCTCACACAGTAAAAGCAGGGCCTGTGAAGTACGTCTCCACCATTCCAGTACCCGGCCTCTGCCAGCTACCACCCAAGTTGCTGAATTTAACCTTCCTTCCTTTCTTTTTCTGTCTCTCTCTTTACCCATACCCCACCCTCCCAACCCTTCCTTTCTCTCTTTTTCTCCCTCTCTCTCTTTTCTGGAGTACCTACTAAAGTGAGACCCTGTTCCAGGAAGGGATCTATTAGTGTCAAACTTCTCGGCTTCCTGGAGCTCACAGTCTAGTGAGGGGCATGTAAGAAAGTAAACCAAATAAAATATACAAGCAAATGCATAACATAATTAAAAGCTCATGAAAGAATGATGAAGGAAGCATACACGGCATGGCTGAGTAAAGCCCGTTAAAGGGACAGAGTAAGAGGAAACAGAGCCAGAAAAGAAGGTTAGAGACAGATTTGGATGGGTCTTGAATTCTGTACTAAGAAGCTTGAACTTAATGCGGTAGGAAGCCAGTGACCCATTTAAGAATTTTAAGCAGGAAATTTGTGCTTCTAAAGGACCAGTTCAAAAACCCTGCGGGGGATGGACTGAAGGAAGAGGAACTTATGACAGGCAGACCAGAAAGCCACCCTGGCAGGTCAGGAGAGCAGGGTGGACAGTGGCAGAGGGAGGAGAAAGAGCTAATCCCGAAGCTGATTCCTGGCAGGCCAGTGGCTAAGACTCCATGCTTCCACTGCAGTGGGTATGTGGGTTCAATCCCCGGTAAAGAAGTTCCAAAAAAAGCTGATGCAGAAGCTGAGTGGGTGGGTCCCAGTGAGTGATGGGACAGGAAGGATACAGTGGAGGGTGAGAGTGTGGAGGACAGCTCTCAGGAAGCCAGCTGGGGATCCAGAGGAGGGTCTGCTCCAGAACCGGGGGCTCAGCCCTGGGCATCCCTTCCGGGACTGCATTATGGGTGATTAATTCACGGCCAAGTTACTTTCTCATGAAGGTTACTACAGATACATCAGCGCGACAGGCAGGGCGTGAGGGAAGAAGGCTCGGCGTGTGCGAGCTGGAGCTGAATATTAGATTCTAGTCACTATTTGATTGATCTTTTAAGCAATTCTGGGATTCTGTCACTTAAAAACCAATAAATCTTTGAAGGCCTGGGGAAAGCAATGCAAAAGCAATAAATCTCCATTGCGGAATGTTAGAAAAATAGGCCAAGGCTGCCAAGATGGTTTGGCTGGAGGGATGAGGGTGCGGGAGCCCCCAGTGGCAATCCTTCCTTTCCCAATCCACGCCCCCTACCCTGCCACGCTCAGTCCTATCAGACAGAGTCAGAGCCGTATGGGTTCACGCACGGGGCAGCACACAGTTCACCAGGGGCTGGAGTTTGGCTCAGCCAGGATCAGAGCATCACTGGCAGAAGGAGGAAGAACAGCCTACCTGGGGGTCGCCTGGAGGCTGAGGCTCAGGTATGAGTCTGCTAGAGAACAGGAAGGCTCTCCACTCAGAGTCATGCCGGGCTTCATCAATTACTGCACACAATCAGAACTGTCTTGTCCACCCCTCACTCCCTAGTTGGTGGAGGTTCACTCCACAGCAACCCCACCAGAAGGTCACCCTGTCATCACCTGACATTCCAGCTAGGGGGAAAACTCAGAACTTCCTGGTGGAGCAACAAACTCAGAGGCAGGAAGCTAGGTCCCTGACCTTGGGCCAGTCACTTAATATCTTAGTCTTTAGCTTCCCCTCTGAAATGGAGATGGCATTTCCCACACAGCTTACTCACTGGCTAAGTGACAATCAGATGCTACGATGGAATTATAGGCACTATTAGCTATTAATATAAAACATGATTCTGGGCATCCTTGACCCAATGCATCTAGAGAGCTCTTTCTGTCCAGGGGTCACAGACTGCCTTGGCTGTTTTCTCAAGGCTCCTGCTTCTCCTGGCCTGCAGGACTCCATGCTGGTCCACTTGCCTGGTTTGTGCTCATCTCTCCAGCCTGACTACTCCTTCTCTCAACCAATACAGTCACTGTCCTTACTGGCTTCAAGTTATCTTGCTTTGCTGGTTTCGTTATTCTGTTTCCTTTCTTCCTCAATGCCTCCCTGCCCCATTCACATGCATATTCAACGGATGGTAAGACTCAAGCTATGACAAACCTAGACAGTGTATTAAAAAGTTGAGTTATCACTTTGCCGACAAAAGTCCATCTAGTCAACGCTATGGTTTTTCCAGTAGTCATGTACAGATATGAGAGCTGGGCCATAAAGAAGGCTGAGTGCAAAGAACTGATGCTTTTGAATTGTGGTTCGAGAGAATCTTGAAAGTCCCTTGGACAGCAAGAAGATCAAACCAGTCCATCCTAAAGGAAATCAGTCCTGAATATTCATTGGAAGGACTGATGCTGAAGCTGAAGCTCCAATACTTTGGCCACCTGATGTGAAGAACTGACTCATTGGGAAAGACCCTGATGCTGGGAGAAATTGAGGGTGGGAGGAGAAGGGAGTGACAGGAGATGAGATGGTTGGATGGCATCACTGACTCAATGGACATGAGTCTGAGCAAACTCCAGGAGATGGTGAAGGAGAGGGAAGCATGGTGTGCTGCAGTCCATGGGGTCGCAAGAGTCAGACATGACTTGGTGACTGAACAGCAACAAAGATTCTAGAGGACAGGTATATGTCTGTCTTGTTTCCTGCTATATCTTCAGGGCTTAGCTCAGTTCCTGCTCAAAAAATATTTGTTAAATGACTTAATGGTCGACCGCCTCCCACAGGGGCATTCTAGTGCCCAGAGTTCAAGGTGACACAGGATTAAGGTAGCTGACTTCTATGTGATACCGCTTCTGCTGTCACCACGGTTGTCCTGAAAGCCTCGCTGGCTGGCACGGATTAGTCTCTTCCCTTCTTGGCAAATGCCCAAGCAAGAGTCTGAAAATAATTCCAGAAAATGAGTGTTGAGCCACCCTCAGTGATCTAGAGCTTAAGAAGAAAAGCAGCCAGACTTTTCCAGACACCAGGCATTGCCCTCTGAGCAGTGACATTTATTTTAATTTTTTTTCCAATGGAAATGTCACTAAAATACATCACATATGACTTTTCTCCTAGGGAGGTGGTATGGCTAGACTGACTGAGTGCTGGCTTAGGGGTGGCTGACTGGGTTTGAAGGCTGCCTGCACCACTTACGTGTTTCATGGCTGGGTCAATGCTCTTGGTTTCTGTGTATCTCAGTTTCCATATCTGCAAAATGGGGAAGCTATAACTGCAGTGCTGTGAGGAGGCAGACAGTTTATGTGCAGTGACGGGCACACAGCCGGTGTGTGTGCTCATCAAATGGAAGCTAGCCAGCTCTTCCAACTTGAAAATGTGGGCTCTCAAGGGCTTCCCCAGCAGCTCAATGGTAAAGATCTGCCTGCATAATAGGAGACGTAAGAGATGTGGGTTCAATCCCTGGGTCGCAAAGATCCCCTGGAGATCGCAAAGATACTAGAACCTACTCTAGTATGCTTGCCTGGAGAAGCCCATGGACAGAAGAGCCTGGAAGACTATGGTTCATAAGCGTGCAAACAGTTGGACACGACTGAAGTGACTTAGCACATGTGGGACCTAGTGGTCCCACATTAGGGATCAATGAACCAATGAGGTTCACCCTAATTTTTTGGGTGAACCAGTTTAGTAATATTCAAAAGCAGAGACATTACTTTGCCAACAAAGGTCCAGCTAGTCAAGGCTGTGGTTTTTCCTGTGGTCATGTATGGATGTGAGAGTTGGACTGTGAAGAAGGCTGAGTGCCGAAGAATGGATGCTTTTGAACTGTGGTGTTGGAGAAGACTCTTGAGAGTCCCTTGGACTGTAAAGAGATCCAACCAGTCCATTCTGAAGGAGATCAGCCCTGGGATTTCTTTGGAAGGAATGATGCTAAAGCTGAAACTCCAGTACTTGGGCCACCTCATGCGAAGTGTTGACTCATTGGAAAAGACCCTGATGCTGGGAGGGATTGGGGGCAGGAGGAGAAGGGGACGACAGAGGATGAGATGGCTGGATGGCATCACTGACTCGATGGACGTGAGTCTGAGTGAACTCCGGGAGTTGGTGATGGACAGGGAGGCCTGGCATGCTGTGATTCATGGGGTCGCAAAGAGTCGGACACGACTGAGCGACTGAATTAAAGTTTAGTGATATCTCAGTGCATGAAAGTGAAAGTGTTAGTCCCTCTGTCATGTCCGACTCTTTGCAACCCCATGGACTGAAGCCCACCAGGCTCCTCTGTCTATGGAATTCTCCAGGTAAGAATACTGGAGTGGGTTGCCATTTCCTTCTCCAAGAGATCTTCCTGACCCAGGGATTGAGCCCAGGTCTCCTGCATTGCAGATGGATTTGTTACCATCTGAGCCACCAGGGAAGTCCAATCTTAGTGCATAGGGGACAAATAGTCACAAGGTTGCTTGAGAATAACAGGAAGAAACACAGTAGTTCAGTAATCTACAGTAACAGTACGGTAATCCTTATCTGATGTTAAAAAGCCACCATCTACTCTGGTTCATCACAGCTAGGACAGTCCTGGAACAACTGATGTGTGGAATATAAGGCAAAAATTATACTCTCACAAATGCTACACATACCTGTTTGATGGCCTGAAGACCCGCCTGACTTAGCATAGACACTGTTCAAAGTCTACAGAACAGGCAGAAAATTCAAATTTCTGGCAACTGATTTCTATTTGCTCCACTGTCCATAATTTCTGGAGTAGGACCAGGGTGGAAAACAGGTAACTAGACCATCTCCATAGCCTCCTCTTGGCTGATCTCCCAGTCTCCAGTATCATAAAAGAGACTCTGCATGTGGCTATTCAGTAGCTTTCCAGCGCCCCCTCTAGTAGCTCCCAGCTCCTGCCTCGACCTCTAAGCTACAGCAAAGATAACTGCTCCTGGTCGCTCCCCATGACATCAGGCTCCCTCTTGACTCCATGCCTTCGCTCATGCTGGACCATCTTACTGTGCTTAAATCTCATACAACCTTCAAGATATATCTCTTAAAGTTCCAATCCTTTGGCCACCTGACACAAAGAGCCTACTCACTGGAAAAGACCCTGATGCCAGGAAAGATTGAGGGCAGGAGGAGAAGGGGACAACAGAGGATGAGATGGTTGGGTGGCATCACCGACTCAATGGACATGAGTTTGAGCAAACTCTGGGAGAAAGTGTAGGAAAGGAAGGCCTAGCGTGCTGCAGTCCTTGGGGTCACAAAGAATCGGACATGACTTAGTGATTGAACAACAAAGTTATATCTCACTGTCACCTCCTCTGGGACTTCTGTGCTCTGAGAGCCTAAGTGCATCTCCACAAGCACGAATTGTACTGTAACTAAGCTTTCCTGTTTCTGTCTCCCCAGCTAGAGTCCAGCTTTCTTTGGAGCATGAGTAATTTGCAGCTGGTTCACAGGTATGTTCCAAGCACTTAAACAGGGCCTGGCACCGAGTGAGAGCTCAAGAAATGTTCGTCTAATGAAGGAATCAACAGATTGCTTTCATCCCCTGTACTCTGTTCCATTCCTGGCACATAAAATACTCCATGCATGCTTGCTGAACTGAACTGAGCCAATCTGAAAGCTGTTCCACCGAACACTCTGCTTGGCTTCAAGGGTCTGTAGTCCCTTGAGCTCTGAGCAAAAGCCAGTAACATCTTATGGAAAACCCAGATGAACTTTCTGGCCACCACGATATAAAGGGTAGCTTATATAAAAGAGGTGCCCACCTTCCTGACAGCCAGAAGCCCATGGACTTGCTTGGGATCACTGCCTGGGCTATAGATACACTCAGGACTCCAGCCTCTTAATTAACACATCTGTAGTATGACTCTGACTTCAAGTCCCCTGTGGAACACCAAGACCATAAACGGGACTAGCGCTGAGGTCATGCCTCCTTTGAAATTTCTGAGCAGGTCATTTTGATCATTTGGTGCATCTGTCTATATGTCTGTTAATGGCAGATGGGCGTGTAAAGGCGATGTTGCTGGGATACTGTGTTCCCGGGGCCTCCAGCCTGACTAAATAAATTTACCATAGGCTTGTTCCAGAAAGTTCTCTCCCAGCCATATTCAGATCCCCATCCACACCTTCCCACTAAGCCAGTCCCAGTGCCCCATGGTGGGGAGAGAGGGCTCCTGGCTCAGTGGCCCTCTGAACTGGGCTTGAAGCTGATGATCCTTTCCCTCCAGGAAGCCTTGCTCCTGGGCAGTCTTGCCCACAGGCATTGCCAGTGGCATGATTCGGCTGGAGGTGCGCATGGTGAAGAGAAAGAAAATGGAAAACGTCAGGTTAAGACCCCTCCTCACCTGACAGGGGCTCCTCGAGACTGAGCAGGCTTCAGCATCACCGTGATGGTCGTGTCTGTTTCATTCAGTGGGGTGTCTGTGTCATATTCAGGCATTGATGGAGCTGGACAGAGAACAGAGAGAAGGGAGCTGAGCACAGGTCCCAACCCCACCCCAGCATCACCTCCCACAAGACACTCAGGTTGCCTAGGAGGGAGCTATTTGGGGAAGCACTGGATGAGTCACGTGGCATCCGAGGCTTTCAGCAAAGAAGACCCTGACTTTCAACCTTCCTGTAGGTTCCTTCAAGATGCAGAAGAGTCTGGAGAGGGGAACAATGATGTGGCTGGTAGCCTTCATGGATCAAAAAGTTCCATACCATATAGACAGATAAATGCAGGAAATATAAGTACTTAAAGGTGAGAATGTAGAGTCAACCTTAAACACATTTAAAATGCAAATACAATTTAAAAATTAAAATAAAAAAGAAATAAAATGCAAATACAAATTACAGCAGTGATGAACTTTGCTCTGATCTTTTTTTTTTTTTCCCTTCATGAGACCCTCTCTTCTGATAGGAACATCACTAAACCTAATCCCCTGAGAAGGTAATTTAGCCATTTGTACTAAGAGCTATTAAACTTACATCCCTTTTAATTCAGTATTTCAATTTCTGGAATTTAATCCTAAATTCATAATCCAAGCCAAGAAATCAAACTTTATTCGGTAACATGTTCATTGAAGCATTATTTTATTAAAAACATGGAGGCGCCAAATATATCCAACCACAGGGGAATGTTTAATTAAATTACGTCCATCCACTTGACAGATCATTGTAATGAAAGCAGTGTAGTAACTTGGAAGATGCTCGTGGTTTAAGGGTGTGCGGAAACATTAAGCTACAAAAACTACCAGGGGTCTGCAGCTATGCAAAGTATGTGTGGATGCAGACCAGAAGTGCATGGGCATGCTGAAATAGTGTAAACTGTAGACACAGGTCTGAGGTAATTCTGCTCTGAAGCTGTCTGGTGGGAGAGGGGGCCTGACAGCTGAGGGCAGGTGACATCTTGGGCCGCTCTGGCTCTGGTCATTCATTTATTTTTTCATTCGCTCATTCATTGGAGGTTACATGAGAACCCGTGCTGTGCCCTGCACTGCCAAAAGGAATACTCTTGAAAATGAATCACATTTTTACAAATGAAATCGTATGGGGAAAGTGTACTTTTTGATGCAACTGTGTGCTCGGTAAACTATTTAGTAAATCACTCAGCATTCCCTCTGGTCTAGTGTAAGTGATATATGTTTTATATTTTAGGAAGCTCCTGGATTGGGTTTTCTTCATGAGATGACGGTGGTGACAGGCGAGGGACTGCACTGTCCTTGCTGCTCCAAGATCACACGGTGATGGTCGGCTCCACCCTTTCCCACTCCCAGGTATATTAGGAATGGATAAAAACCAACACCATCACCTTTCTTCCTTTCCCCTTTCTAGGACAGATACCTGAAATTTTGGTGGCGATCCTGGTGGTGACGGGGGGCCCAAAGCCCTTTGCAGTGCTGGCCTTGATGGTGAAGGAGTAGGTGGTTCCAGGGTACAGACCCACAAAGAGGTGGTGGGTTTCATTCCGAAGCTTGAACACTTTGCCCCTCTGGCTGGAGAGGTCAGCATTCGGGTCCAATGAGCCCACGGCCTTGTAGTTGATCTGTGCAAGAAGCCAGCAAACAAACCAATCAGTGCCTCACCCAGGAAGCTGAGTGGAGCTCACCAGGAGGAGTATCAGGGGAGGGAAGCAGAAGGCAGGCGAGCATGGTCACGAGTTTAGCCATTACCATCCACCTTACAGATGATTCCAGCCTCCAAATACTTCACTGTCCATGCTCTGGAGCTCTGCTGTCTAATAGAAACAGAATTTAATCCACATACATAACTCTCAATTTTCTAATGGTCACACTCATTACAGAAAAAATAAAGAAGACCATAAAGTAAAATTAATTTTCATAATCTATTTGGTTAAACTCAGTCTAAAATATTATTATTTAAACCTGCAATCAACATAAAAATTTAATGAAATACGTTCTACTCTATTATTCATATTAGGTCTTAGAAATCGAGTGTATATTTTACCCTATTACATCTCCACTTGAACTAGCCACATTTCAAAAGTGTGGTGACCCTGTGTTGCTTGGGGCCACCACTTAGGACAATGAGGCTATAGTGAAAGTTGCTTGGTCATGTCCGACTTTTTTCGACCCCATGGAGTATAGAGTCCATGGAATTCTCCAGGCCAGAATACTGGAGTGGGTTGCCTTTCCCTTCTCCAGGGGATCTTCCCAACCCGGGGATCAAACCCAGGTCTCCTGCATTACAGGTGGATTCTTTACCATCTGGGTCACCAGGGAAGCCCAGGTTTATCTAGTTTGTTCTATTAAAAGTGTTTTACTAGAGCACAATTTATATTCAGAAAACTAGACAGCTGGATGAAGTTTTACTAACTGGACAGGACCATGTGACCAGCAACTAATCAAGAGACACATTACCAGACCTGAGGTTTTTCCCCTCACATCTCCTTTCCAATCCCCGCCCTCCCCTGCAAGAACACCCTCTTACCCTGACTTCTAACAGCACAGACTAACTCTGCCTGGCTTTGAACTTTATATAAGTGGAATTGTACAGGCTGTACTTTTCAGTGTCTGCTTCTTTTGCTCAACATCATGTGTGTGAGATTCATGAGGCTATCACGTGTGGCCATAGATCAGGCCTTGTTGAGGTTATCCCGTGTCCTATCTCTGACCAAAGATAAACCCAGGTTTGTTGGACTCTGAAACCTGTGTTTTTTATTTCAAACCACACTTGCTGGCCTGAAAACGAATTTAAGTAACCAAAGAATACGTTCATTCTGTTCATTAACTCACTCACTTGCTCCGTGACAACTAGTCCCTGCACACTCCCGTATTCTAGGACGTGCACTCTGTGGCCAGGCCCTAGCGAATGAATGCAGTGAACACCAGTCAGGCCCTGTCCTCAGGGTCTTCTGTTCCAGAATGAGGTAAGTTAACTACACAGCCACCTTGCATCACTGTCTTCCATCAGGAATGCATCATGCTTGTCAGGAAGGCCAAAGCCAGGCAGAAAAGGGAACATACCAACTCTGCTTCAAAAATAAGCATCTGGGACTTCTATGGTGGTCCAGAGAGCTTAACACCCCATGCTTCCAATACAGAGGGCCCAGGTTTGAACCCTGGTTCAGGGACCTAGACCCCACAGACCCCAACTAAGAGTTCAAATGCCGCTACTAAAGATCCCACGTGTTGCAACTTAGACTCAATGCAGCCAAATAAATAAATAGTTAAAAGAAAGTAGTAGTTGGCTCTTTCTGGTTAGGGCACCAACCATTCTGGAGAAAGAGGTAACCTCTCTCTCTGCTATGAAGCAGCAACACTGTAGCAATTGATGTCACAGGTTGAGGAGAGAGCCCAGATTTTGCCTGGAGCACGGTGAGTCCAGGAGGAGCCATGCACAGAATTGAAGGATTCGGGCACTTTGCAAGCAGAGCTGGCCGGGCACCCACTCCTCAGGTCCCAGGGGGCCCCTGGTCACAGCATTCTCTCTGATAACTCCACCCACTTCAGCCCTTCCCAGAAGCAAGCCAGGTAATTTACACCCCCAGAAACTGGACTGATGGAAGTTGGAACATACATTCCTGGCTCCTCTCTTGTGATACTGTTGCTGCATCCCTGGGGATTTCCTTGAGGGATGTCACGCCATATGTCTCCATAGGTAGCTGGCTAGAAAACACACCCATCCTTGGTTACCTTCCTTTTCCTTCCCCACTTCTTAGTGTTTCCCAAAGTTCTCAATAATCTGTTCATGCTCAAATCCTTGTCTTGGGCTCTGCTCCTGAGAAATGTCAAACTAAGACAAAGTGCTCAGGGTGGTATCTTAAGGGGAAAACTGAACTATCAATAATACCCAGGGATGATACAGAGTCAGAGCAGAGAAAGGAGCATTCTGGGTTCCAGGCAGACCAAACTGAGTGAGCAAAGACCTGGGGCGGGACAAGGCTTGGGAGAACGGATAAAAATCCTGTGTTGATTGGAGAGCTGTGTGCAGCTGGAATCCAGTTTTTCCTGGTGGAAGGAGGAGGCAGATGTTCGAATAGTTCTGCCTGTGGCTGTGAACCCCGGGGTGCTGGAGCATCCTGTTGAAATTCCGCCCCCATCCCCTGCCTGGGCTGGTGGCAACTTCATTGATATACAGACACTGGGTGGTAAAACTCATGCCTTATTTACTAGCCAATTCCTTTTCTGAGCTCCAAATTCAATCCAAAAGCGACTCAATTTCCACCGAGCTGTCAATATAATATACCGTGCTCGCCTGCTCTCCTCACCTTTCCTGGTATTACAGGATCCTCACTTACTTGTAATGAAACACTATGAATAAATCAATGTATGTTAATATAGCGTGTCTTCAATTTTTTATGAAGGGTTTCGCCAAATCTAATTCCCTCTGCTTTGTCAGAACCAGTCTTTGAAAAATTTAACTTGCAAGTTTTACGAAGTTAGTGGGGGATCAGGCTGGGGAGGGAAAGAAGGAAGGTGAGAGAAATTGAATGGGATGGAGCTGGGACTGTAAAATGCATCCAGCAATGTGATTCCTCATTTGGAGGTGGAGAGAGAGGAAGATTTGTTAGAACAGCAAACATAAAAGAAGGAAGTGGTGGGGAAAGAGGGCTGAGCTGCATGTCAGCCCTGGGCTCCAGGCGCGGGGTTCTGGCTGCAACAAAGTGCTCTGGACCACCCTAGTCTCTCATGCCTGGGTGCTCTCAGTGGGATGCCCGACAGAAGCTGGAGTGAGAACTTTCCAAAGAGAATTCAATCACATCACCCCTTAGAGCAGCGGTCCCCAATCTTTTTGGCTCCAAGCACTGGTTTTGTGGAAGACAATTTTTCCACACACTGGGTGTAGAGGGCGGAATGGTTTCGGGACAATTCAAGGGCATCACATTTATTGTGCACTTTCCTGGTGGCTCAGACGGTAAAGAATCCGCCTGAAATGTGGGAGACCCAGGTTCAATCCCTGGTTCAGGAAGATCCCCTGGAGAAGGAAATGGGAACCCACGCCAGTATTCTTGCCTGGAGAATCCTATGGACAGAGGAGCCTGGCAGGCTACAGTCCATGGGGTTGCAGTCAGTCAGACACGACTGAGCAGTCGACTACCACTTTCACTTATTTCTCTTCCACAATAAATGTAATATGCTTGAATCATCCCTTTTTACTGGGCTTCCCTGGTAGTTAAAAACAGTAAAGAATCTGCCTGCAAAGCAGGAGACCTGCGTTCGATCTTTGGAGTAGGGAATGGCTACCCATTCCAGTGTTATTGCCTAAAGAATTCCATGGACAGAAGGCACCTGGCAGGTTACACTCCATGGAGTCGCAAACAGTTGGACACCACTGAGTGACTTTCAAGGCAGAGAAACCAGAGATCAAATTGCCAACATCTGCTGGATCATGGAAAAAGCAAGAGATTTCCAGAAAAATATCTATTTCTGCTTTATTGACTATGCCAAATCTTTGACCGTGTGGATCACAATAAACTGTGGAAAATTCTGAAAGAGATGGGAATACCAGACCACCTAACCTGCCTCTTGAGAAACCTACATGCAGGTCAGGAAGCAATAGTTAAAACTGGACATGGAACAACAGACTGGTTCCAAATAGGAAAAGGAGTACGTCAAGGCTGTATATGGTCACCCTGCTTATTTAACTTCTATGCAGAGTACATCATGAGAAACGCTGGGCTGGAAGAAGCACAAGCTGGAATCAAGATTGCCGGGAGACATACCAATAACCTCAGATATGCAGATGACATCACCCTTATGGCAGAAAGTGAAGAGGAACTAAAAAGCCTCTTGATGAAAGTGAAAGAGGAGAGTGAAAAAGTTGGCTTAAAGCTCAACATTCAGAAAACTAAGATCATGGCATCTGGTCCCATCACTTCATGGGAAACAGATGGGGAAACAGTGGAAACAGTGTCAGACTTTATCTTCTTGGGCTCCCAAATCACTGCAGATGGTGACTGCAGCCATGAAATTAAAAGATGCTTTCTCCTTGGAAGGAAAGTTATGACCAACCTAGATAGCATATTCAAAAGCAGAGACATTATTTTGTCAACAAAGGTCCACCTAGTCAAGGCTATGGTTTTTCCTGTGGTCATGTATGGATGTGAGAGTTGGACTGTGAAGAAAGCTGAGCACTGAAGAATTGATGCTTTTGAACTGTGGTGTTGGAGAAGACTCTTGAGAATCCCTTGGACTGCAACCAGTCCATTCTAAAGGAGATCAGCCCTGGGTGTTCGTTGGAAGGAATGATGCTAAAGCTGAAACTCCAGTACTTTGGCCACCTCATGCGAAGGGTTGACTCATTGGAAAAGACTCTGATGCTGGGAGGGATTGGGGGCAGGAGGAGAAGGGGATGACAGAGGATGAGATGGCTGGATGGCATCACCGACTCGATGGATGTGGGTTTGGGTGAACTCTGGGAGTTGGTGATGGACAGGGAGGCCTGGCGTGCTCCACTTCATGGGGTCGCAGGGTCGGACATGACTGAGCGACTGAACTGAACTGAGCAACTTTCACTTGCACTTATTTCTATTATTATTGTATCAGCTCCACTTCAGACCATCACGAGGCAACAGATCCTGGAGGCTGGGGACCTCTGCCTTAGAATCAAAAGATCAACAGTTTCCCACAGGTTTGGGGATAGGACCACATCCTTACCTGTGGTTCTCCAGCTCTCTGCATGCACTCGCCCCTCTGGCCTTCCTAGCTTGCATCCAGGCTTTATTTCAGTGTCCGACAAGAGCCCTGGTCTCTGTGGCCTCAGGGCTTTTGCATCAGCTGTTCTGTCAGCTCAGATGATTTTTTTCCTTCCCTTCACTTCGTTAATGACTCCTCACCCTCAGCTCTCACCTAAAATGACCCTTGCCATGAGCACCTTCCTTGACTCTCAGGTCCTCCTATTTGACATTCCCAGAGTCACATGGGTCTCCTTTGAACCACTACTTTTACAATGAACCCTGCAATTATTTCATTAATGATTCCCTTTTCTTCAAGCCCAGAGTCCAAAAAAGTAAAGCCTGAAAGCCAAATTTGGCCCATCATCTGTTTTTGTAAATAAAACTCGTTTGGAACACCAGTCACAGCATTATACTCTAAGTGTTTACAGGCATGGTCTTTGCCATCTTTGTGACTTCCAAGGCAAATATACCAAAGGAGGCCAGTTCAAGGCAATCTCCTTTTGTTTGAAGTGAAGCCTTGATGCTTTGGTTTACCGACAATTCCAAGGCAAAATGTGAACAAGTCCCTTCTGAAGATCCCAGTGAAAGCACAGATGGCTGCAATATATGTGCCAGTGACTTCTTGGCCATGAGACTTTTGTTTTTCCTAGACAGCTGAGGACTAGGGTAACAGTGGAAAAAATGATTATGACTGACACATGCACTGGTGTTCCTGGGTTTCTAACTCAGTTGAAGGTGGGCAGGAACTTGCCACATCTTGCAGACAGTTCCTGCTTTTGTTTCCACTGAGATTGTATCATTCTCTCCATCAACAGATGCTCACCAATAACGCATTCTGTCCTGGACTCTGCTCTGGGCCCTTGGGAAACACTGGCTAAGACCCAGTTTTTGACTTTGAAGACCCACAGAGGCACTTGTGGATACCATAGGAAACTGAGGTCTTTGGGAACACAGTTATGGGAGTAACCAGTTCTGTCAAAGACAGTGGGGCAGCCTCCCAGAGAAGCTGCAAGAGCACTGGGCTGGCTAGTGGTCCTCAGCACAGGCTCCAGTGCACATGTCCTGGGACCTTTAAAATGTACCAAGGCCTGCACTCAACCCATACCAACTGAATTGAATGTTTCGATGACAAAAGCCTGGCAATCAGTACACGTTCAAAGTTCTCCAGGAGATCTGATTGGAGAAGGCAATGGCACCCCACTCCAGTACTCTTGCCTGGAAAATCCCATGGATGGAGGAGCCTGGAAGGCTGCAGTCCAAGGGGACGCTGAGGGTCAGACAAGACTGAGTGACTTCACTTTCACTTTTCACTTTTACGCATTGGAGAAGGAAATGGCAACCCACTCCAGTGTTCTTGCCTGGAGAATCCCAGGGACGGAGGAGCCTGGTGGGCTGCCATCTATGGGGTCACACAGAGTCGGACTGACTGAAATGACTTAGCAGCAGTAGCAGCAGGAGATCTGATTGGGCATCCAGAACTGGGAATGCTGGAACTGAGCCCTAAAGCATGAAGGTGATTAAGCAGAACTGTGAATGTGGCATGTGTCAGAGAAAGGTGTCCTAGAACAGCCTGCTGGAAGGAAGTGGAAACTCACCACTGGCACATCATGGGGACAGTTGCTGAAGGCAAGACTCCCTGTGGAATTCTAGCGTCGGTGGGTGAGACCAAGGAGAAGTGGGACATTTGCACAGCCCTGTGTGTGCGCTTAGTCACTCAGTCGTGTCCGACTCTTTGTGACCCTTCGGACCATAGCCTGCCAGGCTCCTCCACCCATGGGATTTTTCAGGCAAGAATACCAGACTGGGCTGCCGTTTCCTTGTCCAGGAGATCTTCCTGACCCGGGCCTGAACCCAAGTCTCGTGTGTCCTGCATTGCGGATGGACTCTCTACACACTGAGCCACCAGGGAGCCTGGTGCACGTCCTTGTGTGCAGGCTCAGCCATGCCAACTTTTTGCGAACCCATGGACTGTAGCTGGCCAGGCTCCTCTATCCATGGAGTTTTCCAGGCAAGAATACTGAAGCAGATTGCTATTTCCTTCTCTAGGGGATCTTCCTGACCCAGAGATCAAACCCATGTCTCCTGCATCTCCTGTATTAGAAGTTATCTCTCCCCAAATGCTGTGAAAGTGCTTCACTCAATATGCCAGCAAATTTGGAAAACTCAGCAGCGGCCACAGGACTGGAAAAGGTCAGTTTTCACTCCAATCCCAAAGAAAGGGAATGCCAAAGAATGCTCAAACTACCACACAATTGCACTCATCTCACATGCTAGTAAAGTAATGCTCAAAATTTTCCAAGCCAAGTTTCAATAATACGTGAACCATGAACTTCCAGATGTTCAAGCTGGTTTTAGAAAAGGCAGAGGAACCAGAGATCAAATTGCCAACACCCGCTGGATCATCGAAAAAGCAAGAGAGTTTCAGAAAAACATCTATTTCTGCTTTATTGACTATGCCAAAGCCTTTGACTCTGTGGATCACAATAAACTGTGGAAAATTCTGAAAGAGATGGGAATACCAGACCACCTGTCCTGCTCTTGAGAAACCTATATGCAGGTCAGGAAGCAACAGTTAGAACTGGACATGGAACAACAGACTGGTTCCAAATAGGAAAAGGAGTACATCAGGGTGTATATTGTCACCCTGATTATTTAACTTCTATGCAGATGTACATCATGAGAAATGCTGGGCTGGAAGAAGCACAAGCTGGAATCAAGATTGCCGGGAGAAATATCAATAACCTCAGATATGCAGATGACATCACCCTTATGGCAGAAAGTGAAGAGGACCTAAAAAGCCTCTTGATGAAAGTGAAAGAGAAGAGTGAAAAAGTTGGCTTAAAGCTCAACATTCAGAAAACGAAGATCATGGCATCTGGTCCCATCATTTCATGGGAAATAGATGGGGAAACAGTGGAAACAGTGTCAGACTTTATTTTTGGGGGGCTCCAAAATCACTTCAGATGGTGACTGCAGCCATGAAATTAAAAGACGCTTACTCCTTGGAAGGAAAGTTGTGACCAAGCTAAATAACATATTCAAAAGCAGAGACATTACTTTGCCAACAAAGGTCCACCTAATCAAGGCTATGGTTTTTCCTGTGGTCATGTATGGATGTGAGAGTTGGACTGTGAAGAAAGCTGAGCACCAAAGAATTGATGCTTTTGAACTGTGGTGTTGGAGAAGACTCTTGAGAGTCCCTTGGACTGCAAGGAGATCCAACCAGTCCATCCTAAAGGAGATCAGTCCTGGGTATTCTTTGGAAGGACTGATGCTAAAGCTGAAACTCCAATACTTCGGCCACCTCATGCGAAGAGTTGACTCATTGGAAAAGACTCTGATGCTGGGAGGGATTGGGGGCAGGAGGAGAAGGGGATGACAGAGGATGAGATGGCTGGATGGCATCACTGACTCAATGGACATGAGTTTGAGCGATCTCCGGGAGTTGGTGATGGATAGGGAGGCCTGGCGTGCTGCAATTCATGGGGTGGCAAAGAGTCGGACACGGCTGAGTGACTGAACTGAACTGACTCCCTAAATGTAATCAGACCACAAGTTCTTTGATATCTCTCCTTCCTGAAAGTGGAGGCTAATTTCTCTCTCCTTGAGTGTGGGCTGGACCCACTGACTCATGATAGAAAGGGGGAAAATAGTAGCTTTAAAGTAGAGGGATCAGGCAGACAGGAGCTTAACCAAGGGATCAAAGTCAACATTGCCAATGATAAGTCATGTTGAGATGGAGGGCTCCCTGTAGGTGATGAGATGCATACACAACCTCCATGGCCTTCCTCCCCAGAATCTCCATCCATTCATGAGACAATATCAGACTAGCCCAGAATGAGCACTGATCATCACTCTTTGAAAATGTCAGTATCATAAAGGCAAGGAGAAGACCAAGAAACTCTCACAGAAAAATCTGAAGTTAAGTCAGTAGTAATGCACAGATGTGAAATCTCAGTTTTGATAAACATACCACAGTTAGGGAAGATGTTAACATTCAGAGAAGTAGTGTGAAAGGTAAGGAACTCTCAGTACTATGTTTCACAACTTTTTGGGTAAATTTAAAATTATTTCAAAATACAGTGTTTAAGACACCACCACAAAATGTGGCCTGCTGGGTTTTGGTACCTATGAGGTCCCTGTAGCTGCAGGATAGAATCTATACCACATATTCACTGAGCTCTGGATTTGGCCTGGTGCTGAGAATTGGAGAGTCTTCAGAAATGTACAGTCCAGTGTGGGAGGCAGCCATGACCACCAGAAGGAGTTGTAAAGATATATGTAGATTACTGCTTTGAAGGAAGGGAAAGTGGTTCTTGGGAGCATGTATTAGAGGCTTTTGGTGTCTCACAGTCTTCCTCACAGAGTGTGATGGTGTTAAACAGATGCAGGGGTGTGAAGAGGGTGTGGGGAGTGATGGGAGACAGAGGAGGGGGAAGGAAGAGGAGGCCAGAGAGACGCTCCTGGGCAGGATGGCTATTGGCCTATGGTTGCTTTTGTGCAACCTGGAAAAAGGCACTTCTCTGGGCAGATGGTGACTGCCCCTCAGCTTCAGTCCCTGTACACTTCAGTGAGCTTAAAGTACCTTTGTGAGAAGGAAAAATATGCCTTTCTTAAAGTCTAGTCATAGTCCTCCTGACAGATATAGGAAGTAACGTAGAGGGTTTCATCTCCTTGGTTGTATAGTACACAACCCATGCAACCATCTGTGACAGTCCTGCTTAGAGGTCAGGTCACGGAAGCCTTTATGTGAATCTTCAAGTGCTTGGGTTTTATCTTGAGGGCAGTTTCAAGTCATTAAAGGGGAGGGACATAGCATCACACCAGTATTTAAGAATACTGCTACTAAAATTTTGGTCTGTAGACAAAAGAGCATCAGCCATCACCAGGGAGCTTGTTAGAAATGCAGATTCAGCAGCCCATCTCAGGCCTACTGATCAAAATGTCTGGGACCCAGGAATCTGCATTTAACAAGTTCTCTGAGTGATTCTCATGCCTGGTGATTTTTTTTCTTTTAAAACTTATTATTTTTGTATTGGGATATAGCTAATTACTTTGGCCACCTCATGCGAAGAGTTGACTCATTGGAAAAGACTGATGCTGGGAGGGATTGGGGGCAAGAGGAGAAGGGGACAACAGAGGATGAGACAGCTGGATGGCATCACTGACTCAATGGACGTGAGTCTGAGTGAACTCCGAGAGTTGGTGATGGACAGGGAGGCCTGGCGTGCTGCGATTCATGGGGTCGCAAAGAGTCGGACACGACTGAGCGACTGATCTGATCTGATCTGATCTGATAGCTAATTATATGCTAGCAAAGTAATGCTCAAAATTCTCCAAGCTAGGCTTTAACAGTACATGAAATGTGAACTTCCAAATGTTCAGGCTGGATTTAGAAAAGACAGAGGAACCAGAGATCAAATTGCCAACATCCACTGGGTCATCAAAAAAGCAAGAGAATTCCAGAAAAAGCATCTTCTTCTGCTTTATTGATTATGCCAAAGCCTTTGTCTGTGTGGATCACAACAAACTATGGAAAATTCTTCAGGAGATGGGAATACCAGACTACCTTACCTGCCTCCTGAGAGATCTGTATGCAGGTCAAGAAGCAACAGTTAGAACTGCACATGGAACAGACTGGTTCCAAACCGGGAAAGGAGTATGTCAAGGCTGTATATTGCCACCTTGCTTATTTAACTTATATGCAGAGTACATCATGGAAATGCCAGGCCGGATGAGGCACAAGCTGGAATCAACATTGAAGGGAGAGATACCAGTAACCTCAGATACTCAGATGATACCACTGTTATGGCTGAAAGTGAAAAGGAACTAAAGAGCCTCTTGATGAAAGAGAAAGAGGAAAGTGAAAAAGCTGACTTAAAATTCAACATTCAAAAAACTAAGATCAAGGCATCCAGTCCCATCACTTCATGGCAAATAGATGGGAAAACAATGGAAACAGTGACAGACTTTATTTTGGTGGGCTCCAAAATCACTGTAGATGGTGACTGCAGCCATGAAATTAAAAGACGCTTACTCCTTGGAAAAAAAGCTATGACCAACCTAGACAGCATATTAAAAAACAGAGACATTACTTTGCTGACAAAGGTCTGTCTACCAATGTTTTGGTTTTCCCAGTAGTCATGTATGGATGTGAGAGTTAGACTGTAAAGAAAATTGAGTGCTGAAGAATTGATGCTTTTGAACTGTGGTGCTGGAGAAGACTCTTGAGAGTCCCTTGGACTGCAAGGAGATCCAACCAGTCCATCATAAAGGAAATCAGTCCTGAATATTCATTGGAAGGACTGATGCTGAAGCTGAAACTTCAATACTTTGACCACCTGATGTGAAGAACTGACTCATTGGAAAAGACCTTGATGCTGGGAAAGATTGAAGGCAGGAGGAGAAAGGGACGACAGGATGAGATGGTTGGATGGCATCACCAACTCAGTGGACATGAGTTTGAGCAGGCTCACAGAGTTGGTGATGGATAGGGAAGCCTGGCATGCTGCCGCCCATGGGGTCGCAAAGAGTCCGACACAACTGAGCGACTGAAGTGAACTGAACTGATAGCTAATTAGCTGATACCTAATCAGAGAAATTAGCTTCCCTGGCAGCTCAGATGGTAAAGAATCTGCTTGCAATGTGGGAGACCTGGGTTCGATCCCTGGGTTGGGAAGATCCCCTGAAGAAGGGAATGACAACCCACTTCAGTATTCTTTCCTGGAGAATTCTATGGACAGAAGAACCTGGTGGGCTATAGTCTATGGGGTTGCAAAGAATTGGACACGACTGAGTGACTAACACATATTGCTGATGAACAAAGTTGTGACAGTTTCAGGCGGACAGCAAAGGGACTCAGTCATACATATGCATGCATCCATTCTTCTGTAAATTCCCCTCCCATCCAGGCTGCCACATAACATTGAGTAGAGTTCCTTGTGCTATACAGTAGGTCCTTGTCGGTTATCCATTTAAATACAGCAGTGGGTGCATATCCATCCCAAACTCCCTAAATATCCCTTCTCCCCAGCAACTCTAAGTTCATTCTCTGTCTGTGATTCTCTTTCTGTTTTGTAAGTTCATTTGTATCACTTAAGATTCCACATATAAGGGATGGCATACAGTGTTTCTCCTCTGTCTGACTTACTTCACTCAGTATGACAACCTCTAGGTCTATCCACGCTGCTGCAAAGGGCATTATTTCACTCTTTTTAAACTCTGAGTAATATTCCATTGACTATATGTACCACATCTTATTCATCCATGCTTCTGCTGATGGACGCTTAGGTTGCTTCTATGTTTGGCGATTGTAAACTGTGCTGCGATGAACACTGGGGTGCATGTATCCTTTAAGGTCATGATTTTCTCTGGATATAATGCATGCTGAATTTGGAGAGGCACATTCTCTGGTGAGAGGATGGTGGATTAAACTGCCTGGAGGAAGACTTAAGGACTGGCTGTCTTCCAGATGACAGATGACAAAGAAGGCCTGGTTCAGACAGGAAGCTGAGAGGATAGAGAGAAGAGGGTGGGTCTGAGAGCAGTCGAGTTTTGGCTGGTGAAGGAAGAGGTCTCTAGAAATGCAGGAATAAGGCAGAGCCCACACATGGCAATGGGCCAGAAGGGGGATGAACCTTTCCAGGAAACTACTGGAGAAGCTCTGTGAATGTCCACCAGCCTGATCCTTCTAATGCTACTGACATGCAGGTAGGAGAAGAGTTGGGGAGAGGAGACCATTGGAGTTTAGTCTTGCAAACCTTGCTGAAACCCAGATCCACCACATATCAAGAACTGTGTGACTAGGATATAACCTCACCAGCCAAAGTGTTCTACTCACAATTGACTGGGCAGCAAATCCCTGGGCAGGCACTGCCAGGCTTCTCTGGTTCCCAAGGCTGAGCTCCAAGGTCAGAGGCCCAGACTGTGGGCTGGGTCAGCTGAGCCAGGGTCTGCCTGGGCTTTGCTCCCTTCCAGGGGCTGCCAGCATGGGCAGTGATGTCCACGGTTTGCTGGGCATGATAGTCCTGACGCTGCCGCCTGCAGGGAGCTTGTTCCAGTCTTATGTGGACTCCCTTGGCTGCCAGAGATCAAAGATGTTTGCCCAACATGGCTTCTGCTCAGTTCCAATCAATATCCTGTTCTCTGATTTCAGCTGGTAGCCTGGTGGCTCTGGGATCAAACACGAGGAGAAACCAAGCTCAGAATCCAGCTGGCCCAGGGTCATTAGTATTCACCATCCAGCAACCAAAACAGCAAGGTTGGCCAGGAGGTGATAATAACAAGGATCAACATGCACGGAGTGCTCACTGTGTGTGTCCCACTCTATTTCTTAAATCACCACCTGGCCCGTCAGCTCCCAGACTTCAGGTAAGAGTGTGTTAATACACGATCCCCCCACTAGTATCTCAGCCCCGCCAAATCTCACCACTGGGTTACTTCTCTGTCTCCCCCTCTCCTTGTCTCTGTCCCACAGAGGAGGGATAGTCTGACAGTTTCACTCTTTCAAACTGCTCTGAATTTCAAAGATGCCGTCAGATTCCCATAACAGGGCCATCATCAATTCTGACGGCTCTAAGCTTTTTCTTCCTAAACTGTCATAATGCAGCTTAATAATATGAAGCTTAAACCTTTCAGCTTTTAATCTCATGCTGGGGTGTCCTGGGTGCTATGATTTTATTATTTTCACAGAAATCTTTTGGCTTAATGAGTCTGTCTAGTGATATTCCCAATTGCTTTTAGTCTGCATTGCAATATTTCTCAGGTTTCTAAAGGCCAGCTGCTTGCCTTCCCACTTCACATGCAGCTGATTTCTGTTCTGCTGAGTTTAACCTGGTTAAGTTGGGTGACCAATTCCTCTCTGGTTGGCTTTGGGGTATGGAGATGCGAGAGAACTTGAACAATCCCTTGACCCTGCTTCCTGGAATCTTGCAGCCCCACCAGTGGCCTTTCTGGCAGAGACAGCCTGCGGAAATCCTTCCATGAGGGCAAGGCCAGGAAGCTACTGATTCACTGCTACCGCTGTCAACAGCCAGCCTGGCATGGAGGGGAAGTCAATGAGGTTTGCCGAATAAATAAGGATTAAGGATGAAAATGTAGCAAACTCAGAATGTGGCACAGCTGGGTTTGAAATGAAGTCATTCTGATGCCAAATCCAGCATTTCCCACCTTGAGCTCAACTTGCCCTCAGCCCTCTGCACATGTCCACATGTGACCTGCTGCCAGGGGGACGACCTGCTGTGGGTTTCGGCAACCCTCAGCCTCCAGGCTCTGCAGTGGGTCCCTCTGGGCCTGTCTCCCTATACAGGGACTTGGCAGCAACCCTGCAGCTGGGTCCATGCCTGTCTGGCACACAGTTGGCACTCCATTAAATTCTGTGTTTAATAATTAACATGGCCCAAGTTGCTGAAGCTCTTGTCCTCTTGGGTTTGTATCCAAATCTGTGTAAGTAGAAAGGCCCTTCACTGCTTTCCTATTTTTGATGTTTTATAAAAACGGCCACCCAACTTTGGACAGCCCTCCCATCAAGAGGTAGAGATTATGTCATCCCCTTGAGTCCAGGAGGACTTATGACCACTTGACCAATAGAACAGTGCTGTGTGGCCTTTGAGACTGGGTCATAAAAGGCAATGAAGATTCTGACCTGTTCACAGGGGTCACTCATGTCTACAGCCTCTAAGCTGTGGAGTGAGAAGTCCAAGCTCCTGGATGGCCATGCTGTGAGGAAGCACAGTGGCCATGCACAGATGCTTTGGTCAGTGGCCTGGCTGAATCCAGCCTTTGAGTCCCAGAGTCTGGGAACCAGAATGGTGAGTGAGCAAGTCTCCACATAACTCCAGTTCTCAGCTATCTAGTCATTCCTGGCCATTTCAGCCTTCTAGGCTGAGGCTTGAGATGTTGTGAGGTTGAAACAAGCCATGTTTTTAAGCATTTTAAGGTTGTTGTTTTACACCACTAAATTTGGGGATGGTCTGTTACATGGCAATAATAACTAGAACATCATTTGTCCATTAGACTTGAGAGTTTCTTAAGAGTATGGATACCATTTTATTCACTTTGGAGCCCCAAAAGGAAACACAGTATTAATAGATGCTCAATAGATACATGCTACCTTCTTAACCAAGAGATCAAAGTTAATGACTCTAGTAATGAGAAATGCAGACATCAGGTGTCTCCTGATAAGAGCCTCTGAGAAAGGCATACCACTTATGCTATAGCTTTGCCCAAAAAATGCATCACTTGAACCAAAGGACAGTCTACACAATGATTGACCAGAAGTTTTCAAAAGTGCCAAAGCCACCAAAAACAAAGACTAAGGGAAACGAAGGCATAATAACAATTGCAATCAATGTAGAATCCTGAATTGGAAAAAGGACAACAGTGAGAAAACAAAGTAAAACCTAAATAAGGTCTCTAGATGACAGTATTCATCAGACTTCATCAGTAGTTTAACGTACTGATCAGTGTTAATCTCCTGGTTTCAGTCATTTCACTGTGGCTGTGTGTGATGCTCACATTAGGGGAAGCTGGGTAATGGGTAGATGGGAACTGTACTAATTTTGCGACTACTCAGTAAGTCTAAAGTATTTTAAAATTAACTGTTTTAACAGAAAACAAACTTATGGTTACCAAGGGGGAGGGGAAAGAGGGATAAGTCGGGAGACTGGGATTGACATATATACACGACTGTATATAAAACAGATACCTAATAAGAACCTACTGTATAGCATAGGGAGCTCTACTCAATACTCTGTAATGACCTATATGGGAAAAGAATCTAAAAAAGAGTGAATATATGTATCTGTATAACTGACCCACTTTACTATACAAAAAAAAACTAGCACAACATTGTAAGTTAACTGTATTCCAATAAAAATTAATTTAAAAAATAAAATTAAATATTTTAGAAATGGAAGAACAAAAATAAATGTGTGCTAAGTTGCACTGATTGGCTCATCTGGAATCATGAAACCACAGGTCAGAATTCAAAGGCTCAACCCTCTGCTTCTTACTGCCTTGCCAAATTCACTGTCATAACAACAGTATGAGTTAATATTTGCTGGCATTCAACTCTGCCAGGAGCCATGCCAAGCACTGACCATGAATGACTCATCTAATCATCATAAGTTCCTCAGTCTAGTACCATTATTATTCCCATTTTACAGATGAGGAAACCAAGGCCTGGGGGACAGTAAGTAGCTTTGCAGGGTTCTCCCAGCTAGCAAGTGGCAGCACCAGACATGGAACTCAGGCGGTGGGGCCCGGAGTCCATCTGCTTAACCTCAGGGCTGCTGTCAGCATGACCAGGGCCAGTCTTGAATCCAGGGGCTGGGAGACGGAAAGTGCTGTGGGAAAGCTGTCTGGCAAAAGCAGCTGGCGTAAGAGGACACACCTGGAGTTTGGAAGGACAGGGAGAGAGCTGGGGACAGGGACACCAAAGTTAAAAGAGCTGGGGTGGAGGTAAATTTGGAGACTGGAGGGAGACCAGGGCTGCTGCCTGACAGAACTTTCCACGCCCCCCATGGCATGTCTCCTTCCAGCTCCGAACGTCCTGCCTCCTTCTCAGAAGGTGAAGGTAGGGGGCAGACTTCAGCAGCCTTTCCCCGGATCAATGGATTGCATAATCACACATTCTGAGTCAGCAAGGGGCTGAAGACTGAAGTCTCACTCCATCATCTTTTTCTTTCATTCAGCGTTTTTCTCATGAAATTAAAATTGAATTGATTTTCTCTTCCACCTTCCATGTCCCCTAAACTAGGAATAAGGAAAGGGGGATAAAAAGACTGGGCATATTGGATATCCGAGCATCAGTTCCAACTAGCAGAACAGCAGTTATAAGATGTTATATTAGCCTCTATTATTATGGGAAGGTTTTGTGAAAGTCTATTTTTTGCAATTATATATCCTCCTTCCCACAAGAGATGAAAGCTTTTGTTTTTCTCCCTTTTCGGTTAAAACGATGATTTATTCTAATACTCGCTTCTCTTGGTCCCAGATGAAAAGCTCCTTTGCTAATCTTGCCCATGTTGTATTTCCTCAGTAGTGGACACAGAGCAGGTGACACTGTTATTTATGGGACTGTGATTTCTGGTAAGACGTGTCATTCTGGAGCCCACACCCTCCTATTCTGTGGTGACCCCAAGACCCTGGCTGGGTCCAGAATAGCACCTCAGGGCTAGAAGGAGCTTTTCCATTTAAGGCCCAGAGAGGTTAAGAGGCACATCTAGGGTCACACAGCAGGTAGATCCTCTCTGGGGAGGCAGCTGTGGGATAACAAAACAGTTTGGGAGGGAATCAGAAAACCTGAGTGCAAACCCTGATGCTTCCTCTTAACAGATGTCTGTCTGGAGCAGCCCAGCCCACCGGAAACAGAATGTGAGCCCCATTTATAATCTTATATTTCCTAAGAGCCATGCTAAAAAAAATTAAGAAGATACAGGTGATATAAATTTTAATAATACATTTTACTTATTACCCTAACATAGCCAAAGGTTATTATTTTAACATATTAACACACAATCATTAATGAAATATTTTATATTCTGTTTTCCTACTAGTTGAAACCCAGTTTATACTTCCTGCACATTTTGATTTGGACTAATCACAGATCACGTACTCAACAGTCAAGTGTCACGAGTAAAATTTCCCCCATGAAATTTTAATTCAATAGGTATGCTGTGTAGCTGTATATGGACTCTACACTTATCTGCATAGCTGTTTTGGTACAAGTATTATATATATGCACATGACGAGGAGGATTTTTTTCACCACCCCCACCCCAAGAATAAAGTTTCACCTTTTGGGGGTGAAGCACCCTTGTTAAGAATGCATGGTCTGGAACAAGTAGGAATAGACCTGAGCTTTGGGCTTCTAGCTATAAAATGAGGATTCGTGAGTGGAAAAAATGAGGCAGGTTTGGTGGGAACACATTGAGTAGTGTGGAGAGTGGCACCGATGCTAAAAACCAGATTGACTTGGTGCTTCCAATCCCTTGCTCCCTTCCATGTGGGGAGCAGAGCCCAGGAGTTAGGCTGCCTCCTCCATGCAGCTCCAAGCTGTGTGCTATCTGCCCAGGTGCTCTTCTCCTGCCGGAGGGGACTCCACCCAGCTGAGAGGCGGACGCTGTCCTTCAGCTTGCAGGCAGCAGGACGTTGTGCAGCATGGTTTCAATGCTGTCCCTCCCCTACTGGACGCTGAATTGATGCTGAAGGGCAAGACAACACCCCTGAAGGACACCTGGCTCAGGCTTCTTCTCCCTCTCCTGGATGCTCACTGGTGGGGTGGCATCCAGGCTATCTCTGCAGAGACACCTGCCACACATCCCACCCCCTCACCACCACTCCACCCCTGCAGTCTACTCCAGAACTGAGAGTTTGCTAAGTGTGGGCTATGGTGGCTTCTTCCCTTTCTGTAAGACCACGCCTCTGCAGATGAAGATATAGATCTGGTGCCCCAGCTCCCTGGAGACTCTGAGGCCTTCTTTCCTTCCCAGCAGCCAGTAGGCTCCATCTCTGCAAAGGAGTTCTAACTTGTCATCAACAACCATCTCTACCTAGTTCTTCCTTCTGTCCCACCTGAGTGATAGATGCCCTAGAGGCAATGCCAGGGGTCACTGGGGAATCATCTAGAATGCCTCTGGACGCAGGGACCTCAGTCCCTCTTACTGACTCCACTCCTCCTCTGACTCCATTGAGTCAACATGGCACATGTGAGTGGAGCTTATCGAAAGACGATGACTTGGTGTCCTCAGCTGGGACGGCAGAGTCAACACACCATGGTGGACATCTGATCTCCTGGTCTCCCAGAGCCCTGCCTCACTAGGTGTCACTGTAGAGAAACACCAGGCTGCAGGCTGGAAGGGAAACTGGCTCTGGGATGCTGTCTTTCTTTTGCCTCACAGTGAAGTCTAGGATTCTTGTGTTTCTTTACAGATATAGATCTGTCTATTCAAAGCTCTGGTTTTTCGAATAGTCCTGTATGGATGTAAGAGTTGGACCATAAAGGCTGAGTGCCAAAGAACAGATATTTCTAAATTGTGGTGCTGAAGAAGACTCTTGACAGTCCCTTGGACTGCAAGGATATCAAACCAGTCAATCCTAAAGGAAATCAACTCTGAATATTCATTGGAAGGACTGATGGAGCTCCAATACTTTGGCCACCTGATGTGAAGAGGAAAAGACTCTGATGCTGGGAAAGATTGAAGGCAAAAGGAGAAGGGGGCAACAGTGGATGAGATGGTTAAATAGTATCACCGACTCAATGGACATGAATTTGAGTGGGGGCCACTGTGAGTCCTGAACAGCGTCAGGTTGGGAATCAGGCCCTGAGACAGATCTGGGGGTGAGGACTGGTTCACTGGACTGACTGATTCTTTGTCTGCTAAGGTGATTAATGACTGTTCTAACTCAAGCCAGAGATGCAGGGCCTATGACACCTCGCCAATGCTCTGGGCCCTGGGAACCTGGGAGGACAGGCTAGTGCCTTGGTCCTACCCTCCCTGCCCTTTGAGATCATAAGGGGCTGTGGAGCCCAGCCCCTGGATCCTGCCTCCATGTCAGCTGCCTGATGCAATAATCCCCCAGCAGGCTTCCTGCCAGGGCCCCAGCTGGGTGAGTCAGGGGACAACAGGGACTGTGAACTAGGCCTGGGCAAGAAACAAGAATGCAAATCCAGGACGTTAAGGAGGAATCTAGGAAGATGACCACTGCTCACCAGGCATGGCCAGCCCCGAGCTGAACCTCAAGAATGTGGAGCTGACTTAAAGATGTTCAAGGTTATTACAAGCAGTGTTCTCTGAAGGCACTGACCCCAAAGCTTTGGCAGGTATAGTCTTTAGTTTTAGCCTCCATGGAGCCTGAAAGGTTGAGACCCACTGCTCTTTAAGTAGAGGGGTTAGGGCTTGTGACCTGGTGGAGCTTCAGTGACAAGGCATCCTGCTAGGCTAATATTTAAGGCAGCACAAACTCTTCCCAAGGTCCACTCCTGGCATCCCATTAAGATGCAGAGCCCACAAATCCTTCAAATGTGAAGAAGCAACTTAGAGACACTCTCTGCAGCATGTACAAGGTATGCTTCTACAAGGCACGGTATCTCATGTGGGAGGTGGAAACAATCACTCCACTGATTCGGATGAAGGCTTCTTCATTTAAATATATCGAAGTGTGCATGGAAGACATTTGCTAAAGTAACAGCAACTGAAATATTCTTTGAAGTGCTCTGAATATAAACAAGGAAACACTCCCAGGGAGACTTGTTCGGTCTGGCTTCTCCTCTTATCACCATATTGTTGAGTTCATTGTCAGGCTCCAGTGGGCTGATGGAATGGCTCCTCCATACTGGTTTGGACTGCCTAACCAGTGTGGGGCTGGGGGAGTCCTCCCAGAGGCAGAGTTACTGCCTCTCTGGGTCTGTTCTTTCCTTCAATGTCAAATAATCGAGGGACTCAGATTTTGCCTCCAAAGAAAGAGTCAGGAACTGTAAGAGTGCTCCAATAACACATGGGACCCTTATGCGGGGAGGGGTACACTACCTGTCTTTAGGTCTGGGTCCCCGTGAAGAATTTTATAGTGCTCCTATTAAAAATCAAAGACATAATTTGCTGACAAAGGTCTGTATAGTCAAGGCTATGGTTTTTCCAGTAGTTATGTACAGATGTGAGAGTTGGACCATAAAGAAGGCTGAGTGCCAAAGAATTGATGTTTTCAAACTGTGGTGCTAGAGAAGATTCTTGAGAGTCCTTTGGACTGCAAGGAGATCTAACCACTCAATCCTAAAGGAAATCAACCCTGAGTATTCATTGGAAGGACTGATGCTGAACCTGAAGCTCCAATACTTTGGCCACCTGATGCGAAGAGCTGACTCATTGGAAAAGACCCTGATGTTGGGAAAGACTGAGGGCAAGAGGAAAAGGCAGCGACAGAGGATGACATGGTTGGATGGCTCATGACTCAACAGACATGAATCTGAGCAAATGGCTCATGACTCAATCAACATGAATCTGAGCAAACTCTGGGAGATAGTAGGGGACAAAGGAGCCTGATGTGAGGTAGTGCTGGGGTTATGAAGAGTAGGACATGACATAGTGACTAAACAACAACAAAACACCCTCTCCATCCTTCACCTGTGTGTTAAGAGCTAATTCCCCATTCCCTGAACTGCTATTGCCATTTCTGAGTAAATGGAGTCCATACGTCACGGACACATCTGCCAACCTGCCTTCAATTGCTCGGAGGACAGAGACTGTGCTGAGCCAAAAGGGCGGGATGGAGCTCAAAGGCATGGAGGTGGTGGGGGCCAGAGTGAGTCCCACTGCAGGCTGTGAAAATACACTCTATGGAGTAGGTGGCAGGGAAACCAATAGCCAAGTAAGAGAGAAATCAGTGTGCAGAAAGAAGGATGGGGACAGACAGAGCAAAGGAAGCAGGAAGCAAAGATGAGGGAGAAGAGGAGGAACGAGAGAAAGCTGGGTGTCTGACTCTCCAATTTCACGTCCAGGACACCAAACCATTTCTCATCCACTGCCCAGGATGGTCTGTAAAGCCCATCTGAACCATTCTGATGACTTTGGTTCCTTAAAAGTATATCTCCCTGATGACAAGATCTCATCTAAATAATCAGTTCATTTAGATCTTCCATCCTTACCCTGCTCTTTCCTCAGCGAACGGCCCCAAGATATTGGCTCCTGTATCTCAGCAGCTGCTTCCGTGACCTCTCCTCAATCAGAGTCCATGGCCCATTCTTCCCCATCCCAAGTCCCACCCCCCACCTGCTATGAGCCACAGATTCACCCAAAGTGCAGACTCCAAAACCATACTAATGCGAGGGGGCAACCTGTGTTCCCCAAGTCAGCACAGCTGGTCCAGGAAGCAAAACTGAATGTTGGTGCCTTCACTTGGCTGCTGTGTAATCGCCCGGGGGAAACTGCCCAAGAAGCAGCCAATAAGGGCATCTCTGACTTGTCAGTTTTCAGGCGCCAGCTCCAGCAAAGGGCCAGGGGCAGGGCTGACACCTGTGCCAGGCGCCAGGTCTTCCCCTTGAGCCACATGTACACACGGGCATGCCAGACTTCCCTGCCTAACCAGGTCCATGGCAGAGGACTGGGCATTCCCTCATGGGGTGGGGTTTCTCCTGCTATTCCCCAAAACCACACTGGCACCTACTCACCCGTTCTCATAGCAGGAGGCAGCTTCCAGTGGTGGTTAAGAAGGCGGGCTCTGCCACTTACTAGCTGTGAAACTCTGGACAAGTTGCTTAGCTTCTTGGAACCTCAATTTCCTCATCTGTTAAATGGGGATAATGAAGTACCTACCTCATAGATCTGATTGAGGAAATCACCGAAATAGTACTGTAAAGCCCTTTGAACAGTGTCTGGGACAGAGTAGGCACTCATTAAAGGCATCCCCTAAAATTATTGTGAAAACTGTTGAAGTCCATCAGTGGTGTTGCATTGCTCTTAGGATAAAACAACTGTGTACACCACGGCCCACGCATACGGCATGGTCTGTCGCTACTGTCACTCCCTCGCATGTCAACAATCACATGCCCCCCGTGACCTTACACTTGGACCACACCAGCCTTCTCCCTACAGGCAATGCCCTGAATTTACCAGCTGAGGGCTTGTGGCCACGCTGTTCCCTCTGCACAGCACTGTGCCACTGGACAGTGAAGGGATAAGGACATTAAAAGGATACCCCACTAGGCAACATTCTGTTGGTGACTCAGGGTCTACGCACTGATGACTCAGTCTTATGCTTCACACGGCTTCTTCTACCACCTTTCCACTATCGTAAGTCCTCTACTACAAATGAACGAGTCCTGTTTGGAGAGTGCATTCATAAGCCAAATTTGTTCAGAAGTCCAACAAAGTTACTCTAGGTACCCAACTAACACAACTGGCTATATGGTACTGTAATAGGTTTATAATAATTGTCACAAAAAATTCTGAAAGAGATGGGAATACCAGACCACCTGACCTGCCTCTTGAGAAACCTACATGCAGGTCAGGAAGCAACAGTTAGAACTGGACATGGAACAACAGACTGGTTTTAAATAGGAAAAGGAGTACATCAAGGCTGTATATTGTCACCCTGCCTATTTGACTTATATGCAGAGTACATCATGAGAAACGCTGGGCTGGAAGAAGCACAAGCTGGAATCAAGATTGCTGGGAGAAATAGCAATAACCTCAGATATGCAGATGACACCACCCTTATGGCAGAAAGTGAAGAGGAACTAAAAAGCCTCTTGATGAAAGTGAAAGTGGAGAGTGAAAAGGCTGGCTTAAAGCTCAACATTCAGAAAACGAAGATCATGGCATCTGGTCCCATCACTTCCTGGGAAATAGATGGGGAAACAGTGGAAACAGTGACAGACTTTATTTTGGGGGGCTCCAAAATCACTGCAGATGGTGATTGCAGCCCTGAAATTAAAAGATGCTTACTCCTTGGAAGGAAAGTTATGACCAACCTAGATAGCATATTCAAAAGCAGAGACATTACTTTGCCAACAAAGGTTCGTCTAGTCAAGGCTATGGTTTTTCCAGTGGTCATGTATGGATGTGAGAGTTGGACTGTGAAGAAAGCTGAGCACTGAGGAATTGATGCTTTTGAACTGTGGTGCTGGAGAAGACTCTTGAGAGTCCCTTGGACTGCAAGGAGATCCAACCAGTCCATCCTATAGGAGATCAGTCCTGGGTGTTCACTGGAAGGACTGATGCTGAAGCTGAAACTCCAGTACTTTGGGCACCTCATTCGAAGAGCTGACTCATTGGAAAAGACCCTGATGCTGGGAGGGATTGGAGGCAGGAGGTGAAGGGGATGACAGAGGATGAGATGGCGGGATGGTATCACCGACTCAATGGACATGAGTTTGGGTAAACTCTGGGAGTTGGTGATAGACAGGGAGGCCTGGCATGGTGCGATTCATGGGGTTGCAAAGAGTCAGACACAATTGAGTGACTGAAGTGAACTGAACTGAAAAAATAGGAAAACACAGAGTAAACACTTTGAATCTTACAGTACAGTACCTTGAAAAGTAGAGTAGTACAGTACAACAGCTGGCATACAGGGGCTGGCATGCACATTTGCATCTTTGAAAGTTTCCAACTTGAAGGTCAAATGTAGAGGACTAACTGTACAACCTAAACATCTATAGCCAAGCTACCATGTGCAGAGAGTACATTACGAAAAAGCAACTGACACTCTACTTCAAATCTTCCCCTAAAGCTGGAAGCAAATCCTCGAAGCCCATCTTACATATGCAACTTCACATTTATTAGCCTGATTAATGCCTGCCACTCCAACCAGACTGCAGGTAATAAGCAAACAGGGATCACATGTGCCGCACCTGCGACAGTGGAACCAGCACACGGGCAAAGAACAGACCCTCGATAAACAGCCAGTGAATGAATGAATAAGCCTCAGTTTTCTGTGCCCAGCTGTCTACCAGCCCCAAACTGCCAAGCCCAGTTCTTGAAATTCTAGCCCAGCCGCTGGTTCAAGAGAAGGAGAGTTAGGAGCCTTAGTCACACTGACTTGTAAGTTCCAGTCAGTCCTTTCATTGAGGAAGGTGTTGCCAGTTGTGTGCAGATGAGTTGCTGGGTTTGAGTCTTCCAAACCCTGCCTGGTGAACCAGAAGGCAAAACCACGATCACCCTGGAAGGATCAGATGGGGTGGTCAAGGCTGAGGTTCCAACTAAGTGTCTAGAATGTGGCCAGGGCACGAGCATTGTTGGCCAGCCTGCCCTACTCCTGGGATCATGATGCAGTCTATCTTCAGACTTTTGGAGGAGGAGATACAGATAGTTCTCCTGGGACCAGGAGGCTCCAAAGTTCCTTTACTTCCCTATGAATCCAAAATGTAATGAAGGAATAGTGAGCCCAACCTTCAAAGATGAGAAGCCTCCCCATGGATCTTGGCTGTGTTCCCCACTGAAGAAGGGTAAACAAAGACAGATCAGCAAGGGAGTTGGGCAGGAAACAGGAATTCTGGACTGCAGAGAAATAGGAAGTCAGGATTTCTGGTAAAAAGAAGACAGGCTCTGCTCAATTTTGATAAAAGGCCCTTCATTTAGATAAAAGGCCCTTCATTTAATTTAGAGTACACCAAAACAGAATATTAAAAAAAAAAAAAAAAAAAAAACTGAAATCTATGTGAAAGCAATTCGTGTCCACTGATGAATGAATGGATAAGCAAAATGTGGTGTACACACAGAATGGATCATAATTCAGCCGTAAAAAGGAAGGAATTTCTGACATATGGTATAACGTGGATGAATTTTGAGGACATTATGCTAACTTTCTTGGCCAGTCACAAAAGACAAATACTGTATGAAATCGCTTATGTGAGGTCCTTAGAACAGTCAAATTCATAGACACAGGAAGAAGAAAGGCAGTGCCAGGGGTGATGGGGCATGGAGAGTTATCATTTAACAGGTACACTGATTCAGTTTCCCAAGATGAGAAGCGTTCCGGAGATGGATGGTGGTGATGGTTGCAGAACATTGGAAATGCATTCAACCAACAAACTGTCCGTGTGAAAATGGCTAAGACGGTACATGGTACATTTAATTATGTGCATTTTACCACACAAACAAAAAGAAAACTGGAAAAACAAAACACTGAATCCTCAGACAAGTTCTGGTAAGAGAAAACATCAGTGATCCCAGCCAAGGCAGAAAACATTGTTTTGAGCACCTACTGGGTACCTGATGCTTTGCTAGGCTCCCAGGTATACACTGTAGTATTTAACTTGCAGAGGAACACTATGAGATAAGTATTACTTGTTTAACTCACTGCTGAGGAGACAGACTCAGAGAAGGTGAGTGACTTCGTCTAGGTCACAGAGCGACTGATACGCTGCCCAGCAGGGCTCTGGCTCCTGCCCAAAGAACAGGTGACGGCAGGCTTGTATGTGTCACGGAAGGAAACATTTGAGGACAGAATTACACAACTATTAGCTCACAAATATTCATTTTTAGTCCTTATTTTCAGGCAGGGGCTTAGGCTTTCTAAATATTTAGATTTTCACTTACAAACTTGCAGGATTCTGCCATTTACAGGAACTCTCAAAGGGAACAGAATTCACTCCTTTTTTATTGTCACATCCTCAAATGACCTCTCTGCTGTGTCAATGCTTCAAACACTGGCCAGAGGCAGCAGCCTCTGATGTGAATGAACCTGCTGATGCCAATATTAATTTGCAGGAGCTATAAACCGAAATTATGGACATATGTACAGAGCTTTGTCATTTGCAAAGTACAGATCAAACTCGACCCTGACCATGGCTCCGGGTGGCCAGCAGAAAGGGTGTGACACCAAGGGACAGAGTGTCAGGAGGTGAAAACCAAGCGTGTGTCACCACTAGGGGGTGAGAGATCACACGAGCACCATTTGACTCCAAGTTCAGCGCTCATGGCACCGCTCTACACCTTTCCTGAAACTGTGACATATGGAACTGCAGGCCGAGGAAGACAGCAGGGCCACCTCACAACATGAGTCGTTCAGGACCCAAGAGGATTCTGAGCTGAGGACAGAGGGGAGCTTAGGGGTGGTGGGGAGGGACTAGGGCTCCAGTTTGGGGAGCTGCTCTTGCACAGAGCTTGGCAGTGGGGTTGGGGGTGGGATATAAGGAGACAAGTAACAACCCAGGGAGCAGAACTGAAAGCTATTTCAAGTCTGCACACAAGAGTAAGCACCTCCTTAAATTCTGTGCTCTGGGGACCTCACTAGCCTCACCCCAGTTCATCACATTTGAATGAGAATGTGACGATCTCACGGAGTATGCAGTATGCGACCTCTGTCCTGCCCCGGGGAAACCCTGCAGTTGCCCTCAGTACAGTGCGCCCTGTACTAAGGGAAAGCCTGCCCCTTCTGTCTCACTCGCAGCACCTATTTATTTTCCCATAAACCTTCCAGAGGCTGGGTTTGCTGTGCTTTGAGATTCAAGGAGAAAGCTGGGTATGATCTGTGGACAAGGAGAAATCACCCTCAATTAACTAGTCAATGTAAAATAAATGAAATCATAAGCTAATTAGAAGTAAATAAAGGTGGCTAGTTATTTGATCTCTGGTCTGGACTTCTTAAATATGCACGTAAGTGTTAGAAAATGTACCTTAAAATAATAGAGAGATAGAGTTTAAAATCAGGTTTTAAAAAATGTTATAATCTACTATTAAGAAATTTTTAATCAATACTATTGGAAAAGAAATAACAAAATGGGAACTATATAAATAGATATGGGAGAGAAAATCAATATCCTTAATATAGAAAAAGTTCCTACAGATCAATAAAAGGATGAACATGTGAACAGGAAACAAATAATAAATGACATGAATTGGAAATTCACAAAGGTATGTATCAATGGGGAGATGAGAGTCAATCTCACTAGAAATCAAGTACAAGCAAATATATATATCTAGGTTTCTAAGTTGTAAGGAGAATTTAAAATGATAATAGAGAGTTTTGGTAGAGAGAGAGTTAATGGGCAGCTTCGTACATTGCTGGTGAGTTGATCTCACAGCTGGTGCCTTCCTTCAAGAAGTTAGTAAAACCAGAGGCTGACAGAGAGCAGGACTGCTGCTGCTGCTAAGTCACTTCAGTCGTGTCCGACTCTGTGTGACCCCATGGACGGCAGCCTACCAGGCTCCGCCATCCCTGGGATTCTCCAGGCAAGAATACTGGAGTGGGTTGCCATTTCCTTCTCCAGTGCATGAAAGTGAAAAGTGAAAGTGAAGTCGCTCAGTCGTGTCCGACTCTTAGCGACCACGTGGACTGCAGCCTACCAGGCTCCTCCATCCATGGGATTTGCCAGGCAAGAGTACTGGAGTGGGTTGCCATCGTCTTCTCCGGAGAACAGGACTATAACAAACCAAATCAATAACCAAACCAAATCTACAGACCAGCATGTAATATATGTAGGTGTATGTGTGTATATGTGTGTATGTACATATATATATATGTCTATATATATATATTTGAATAATATACTACAACCAAGAAGAACCTATTTCAGAAATTCAATAATTAATACTATCAAGATTCTCCTAAAGTCATTAATCTTTTCCATAGGTTGAAGTTCATCCTCAAAGATGTCGTGTATTTGATAAAATTCAATATCAATTTACATAGAAATAGCAATACATTTATGATCTAGGAAAGAAAGAAGGCTTCCCTAACGCAAAGGGAAAAATCATGTATTATACGCACAATCCATTACCGTGTACCCACCATGTGCCAGCAGCTACAGCTGGAGCGAGACAAAGTGCCTGCTCACATGGAGGTTACTTTCTAGTGAAGGAGACAGACAGTAACCAAGGAAACAGAGGAGTAGAAACATTTTTTTAAAGTAAGTGATAGATGCTAAAACAGGAAATCAGGATGAGGGTTTAGAGGGATGAATAGTCAACTTCACATTTGGTGGTGAAGGAGTCAGGCCAGCCCCATGAAAGTCAGATCCATGGAAGGCAGGACGGTGGCTACTCAGATCTCTATCCAACATTGCTCTCAAAATGCAAGCACCCAGAATTAAATAAACAAGCAAACAACAGCAGTAACAAATAAAGCAGCAAGGGAGAGTGTAAAGATGGCAAAATATTTTGAAGGAGAAAGTGTGAAAGCTATACAAATTAAAGTCGTTCAGAATCTAGATATTGGCATTTGCCAACAGCAAACTATCACAATGGATGGGGAGAATTGCATCGCCCGTTCGACTAGAAAACTGTGAGGAACGGGGCTGAAAAGACAGGAGGTTGCTGGATGGGAGAGCAAACGCTACCACCCTCCAGGGGAGAAACAGCAATCCCAGGTTCGAAGAGCAGACGGAGAGACATTTTAAAGTTGATTCCATGCAAAACTATCTCCGAAATGTCATCAGGAAAGAATCTTCTGCACACTGACTAACCCTTAAGAGCCTCATGTCAACGAATATTCTTTACCCAGGAGAACTTCCCCGGAAAATGTATTCCCTCCAGGCCACAGCTGGCTGCACGTTGTGACAGTGATCAATAGCTGCATTATGTAGATGTGTTTTTTGTTCTGCAGCGTCCACCAGACAGTCCAGCTGCCTTTCTGGAACAGACATGCCTGGGTGCTCCTGGGCACAAACCTGGTGGCCTTTCTGGGGGAAATTCACAAGGAACCCTATCCCTCTCCCCAGTCAGAGAACCCCACTCTTTCACTAGCTCCTTCTTAAAGGCAAGTCTCAGGAGGTACCAGGGTAAGGAGCCCAACTTTGGTGTTGGACATACGTGTGTGCTCAGTCACTCAGTCATGTTCACTTCTTTGCGATCCCATGACCTGTAGCCTGCCAGGCTCCTCTGTCCATGGGATTCTTCAGGCAAGAATACTGGAGTGAGTTGCCATGCCCTCCTCCAGGGGATCTTTACAACCCAGGGATCCAACCCATGTCTCCTGTGTCTCATGCAGTGGCAGGCAGAATCTTTACCACTGAGTCACTTGGGAAGCCCTTGGTGTTAGATGTTGGCATTGCTTATGACACAAAACAGGAGTAGAAGCTTCAGAGCCGACTGGGGCAATGACTTCCAAACAGAAAGAACAGCCTGAGGAAAGATCCCGGGTCACAAAAGCTGCGGAGTCTGAAGGATGCTGAGAAATTCTGTGCAGTGGAGGATATGGCAGGGCCAATGAGGTAGCGTGGTGAGTTGGGGTTAAACAGTAAAGGGCCTTAGAAGGCAAGATAAGGGGTTCAGGCTTTAGGGCAGAAGCAGTGGGCAACCAGCTTGGGAATTAAACCAGATAGTGACGTTATCGTATTTTCCTTTCTAAGAGAAAGAACACAGCAGTGATAGTTTGAATCCCTGTAAAGAGAAGATACCGAGCAAGGAAGAAGCAAGGCTGTCAGCTGCTTGTCTCAGAGTTGGGTTTGCAATTACCGCCCTCCTCTGATACTGTGAATGAACGCCATTCTTACCACTGTGTTTCCTTCTCAACAAAGCACGCATTTCACTGTGCACCAGGCCATGGAGACAGAGCTTCCAAGGGCACTGATGGTAAACATTCCTCGCCTGTGCTTAACAGTGAGGAGTGACAGCCGTCGGGCACAGGGCGGAGCCACACATGGAGAAGGCCAAGAAGACCTCTCCATGAGCTCAGGGCTCCTGGCACACCACGGCTCTGGATGAGCTACGGCCAGAAATCCTAGGGACTGGAATTCAAGTCCAGTGTTCCCAGGGGGAAGAGATGCTCAAGCCATGGTTCCCCTGGGCAGGTGCTGGTCTACTGTCCCCCATTATACTCCTCACTGCACACACATGTGTGCATGCACACACACACACACATATCACCTCCACCAGCTTATCTAAATACCAACAAATATTCTTCCATAAGTTCAAGTACAAAGGCCACAAATTCAGATTCACCTCCGATACCTGTCCGGCGGCTCCACGTGCCTCCCTGCAGACCCCTGCCTCTCACCTCTTTCTCTTGGCCCCCACAGAAAGGAAGTTGTCATCCTAGCTTGCTGTTCACACTCACGTGTCTGAGTTCACACACACGGCTCTCAACTACTTGCACAACCCAAGAGGGAAGAGCACCACTTGCTCTATTTCCTGTGGGTTGGAAGGATTAAGTGTCACCACGGATTTGTGGGCACCTGCAGTGCTTTATAAGCTTTAACAAGCAGCCAGTCCAGCCTCCACTCCAGCAGGCCTGGAGTGGGGCCTGAGAGTCTGCATTTCCAGCACATTCCCAGGTGTTCCACAGGCCGTCCCTACACAGAGAGGTTCTCTAAAGGCAAGGTTCTCTAAATGCAGGTCTCAGCTGCAAGTCCTTGGTATCCACTTGAAAGGCCACCAGATTTGAAATAAATGACCCAGGCTAACATCCTGGGCTGTACCTTGTCTCTCTTATGACTACACGAGACACAGATCCCCATCTGTATACAGTGCCTCTGGAAGGCCTGGAGGAGATCTAGAACCAGGGCAATAAATATGGGGGGCTTTGGGGGCAAGGTGGGGAGAAGTGGAGGAGCAAGAAAGAGCAGGAATTGGTAGCAGTAAATGCAATTATTTTCAATAAGAATACTGGCAGGACCGGCAGTGACAGTGTCACAAATCCTACAGGAGCACCTGTACAGACGCAGAAGTAAGCGAGCATCATCATTACTAATAGTACGGAAGTAGGACCGGGGACCTCCTACCAGCAGGATAGTGTCAGCAGCAGAAGTGAAGGCAGCACAGGAGTGGCAGATACGGTATATCTCACCACTTACTTATGAATCGAGACTCTGGAGTCAAACCGCCTGGATTTAAACATTAACAGCGACTCTTCTACTCATTAGCTATGTGACTTTAGGAAAGTTGCTTAATGTTTCTGTGCCTCGTTTTTTTTGTTCTAAGGTGGTTGTGGGGTTTAAATTTGTATATACAAAGGAGAGGTCAAGGTGAAGGAAAAGGGACCAAGCTCTTAGAAACAGGACATGAATTATTCCATAGCCAAAGAAGTCTGCTTTCCCTGCTGCACCACACCAGTAGGAACTCGATCTACAGGAATCTCTTATTCTTGGCCTTCGCAGTTTGCCCGATGGAGTCTTAAGAGTTGGGAAACTCATACAGGAATCCGGGAGGCTATAGTCACAGCCCAGGTTCAGTGCCTTGTTCCTTGTCTGAATAGAAGAGACGGGAAGAAAAAGTCATCACACACATGAGGGGAAAGCTTTGAAGGATTAGCCAAAGTCTAATACTTCTGGTCTTCTGCACCTTACCCTTTTTTTTTGTTCTCCTATTCAAGAAAGATAATCAACACTATATTTGTTAATTCCCTCAAAAGAATGGTGTGGCAGGTTAAAAAAAAAAAAGTGTATATAATCATTAAAGATTTCTCCCTTTTGGGAAGCTGGAGGAAGGGATAAGCCCCTGGCCCTTAGTTCTGCAAATACTGTACTCATGGCAGGGGAATCTGGGCCATACCAAGAACGGAATACCCCTATTCAGATTTTCCTGCCATGAGCTGAGCGTAGGAGAAATCAAACGGAGGACATTTTTCAGTAGAGTTGACAACTGATGAAATAAAACTGTGTGCTGCAAAGTTTCAGGTAAGCAGAGCATGGGGGAAAGAATGTGACCCAAAGGGGAGGGTCCGTGGCTGTCTGGTTCTGTTACCTAGAACAGCAGGAGGTACAGAGTGGGAATGAGAAACATAGCTAGTGAATATCTTAGGGGTCTGGGATTCTTTTCTCAACCCTGCTGCCAATTTACTGTGTGGCTCTGAGATCACTCTTCTTGGCTTCCATTCCTTCATATGGCATTGAAGATTCCTTCAAGCCCTGGTATTTTCTCTCCGGATGCCCTATTTTACTTTTTCTTTGCAATCTGATATTCTCTTGATGATTGACTATTCACCGATTTTCTGTCTCCCCACTAAGCTGACGCTCCATGTGACGACACGACTTGCCATCTTGCTCAACCTTGGCTTCCCAACACTTAGCAATAAGCCTGTTGTATATTATCACTTAGTGGATATCTGTTAAATGAAGGTAGGATTGGGTGGTTCTATTTTCTCAAGACCACAGGAGGCAGGACTTCCCTTGATGGTCCAGTGGCTAAGACTCTGTGCTCTCAATGCAGGAGGCCCAGGTTCAATCCCTGGTCAGGGAACTGGACCCCACATGCAACAATTAAGACCTGGAATGACCGAATTAATAAACATTAAAGAAAAAATATAGCAGGAGGCATCACAATATAATGAATGATTAAGTTATAGGCTCAAGCTTCAGGCTTGAATATCAATCACACAACTTACTGGCTCTAGGACCCTCTGTAAATTGATTAACTCACTGAGACTTGGTTTCATCATCTGTACAATGGGGATACTAATGATATTCGCTTCACAGGACTGTGAAAAGATTACATAATTCACACAAAACTCTTAGACTAGTCCTGATGTGTAAAAAGCACTCACTACCCACCAGCCATTATAATAGGACTGTCACTGCTTAATAATTAAGTAGGAAACGTAAAGCAAAAAGAAATTCCTTGTCAAGTCCAGACATGAGTTGACAGATGTGATATTAAGTCAACTTGCTACATCAAGCCTCTGTGATAGCCACTCCACATTTTGAGCTTCTGCTATGCCATCCACATCTCCACTTTTCCATTTGGAATCCCACATTTCATTTTTAACCTACAAAGCTTTTGCCTCTGATCTTTAGGTTGTCAAACATCCCTAGTCTCATGCCCACCGTTCTTCCCCTCACTCTTATTGTTCTGGTAAAGTGTCTCTGGGCTTTGGCATATTGTGGCCCTCCATCTGCAGTGGACTTTCCACTTTTCTCCAACTGGCTAATTCCTGGTCATTGTTCAAGACCCACGTAAGGCTCCTGTGTTGCAGGAAGACTTCCCTGAACCCCCAGGCTGGTACAACACATGTTACCAAGTTCTATTCCATTCCCTGCAGCAATATAAAAAACGCCAACTATTTCAAGACAGAAGATGAAAACAAAGAAAAACTGTATTCAATTCAGTTGACTCTGACACCCCAATCGCACATCTTGTGGGGAGACCTCGTACCACCAGACCCAGATTTGGGTGCCCACAGCCATGCTTCCTAGATCCTCTCACTCTACTGTTCCTGCAGCTGCCTAAGCCCAAGTAGGGCACCCTGAGCTCATGCTCACCCACCAACTCTTTATGTATCTAAAGAAGAGTTAATATGCCGGCTATCTCCCTTCTTGGCCCTGGCCCCGGCTGGGTGATTGGGAAAATGAAACTGGCCAAGGCTTGATGGTCCTAAATTGTAATATCAAGGTAATTTGAACTCTCTTCCTCTTGGGGATGGGTGGAAAAGCTAAAGTCTCCTCAAATCAGTGTATGGACTCAACAAAGAATCAAGGTGCCCCCTGCCCCCGCCTTGCTCTAAAGCTTGTGTGAGATCAGCAGGATAATCAATTTCACAGTTCTGTAAGGCCGATTGGAACATGATTATGAAGTTAGCCAGAACATTCTGCCTGAGCCTTAAAAGGCCTGTTGCAGAGGGACATCTAGTGTATGAAACCCACCAGACACCCGCCGAAGCCAAGGACTCCCTTGCCTCCTAAGGTTTAATCGTTTGCTCCCCTGACTTCCACTGCCCAATCCTGCCCAAGGCCTGGAGGGTCAGTCTGTGTGGTCAGCAGTCCTCTAAGAACTTAAGTCCAACTTCAGCAGAAAGGTTTGGGGCCGAATTGCTAACTGCAGTCTGATTAAGGGACAGACTTCACCTTCAAGGTTGCCCTCTTCTGAGTTCCTGCCTCAGGTACCCCTACCCTCTCCAGGCCCCTGCTCTAAATCACTCCAGCCTCTCCCCCAGGTGACAGAGCTCTGCCCTCTAAGATGACTGACTCCCTGCACTGAGAGGCAACGAGGCACCTTCTACAACAATGTACCGAGCAGCAGACTGTGATGATGTCGGGGGTAGCCTGATGATACCTCGGAACCTGGGCCTTCCCTCCGTGGGCTCCTCACTTCCCTGAGTCTCAGGCCTGCCTGGGCTGGTTGGACTCAGAGGGTTCTCCTTCTCCTAAGGAAGGAGGAGGGTCTGTAAACTGAGGACAGGTACCTGGGGAACAGCCTTTGAGCATGACTTTTCCTCCTGGATATTGGACTCCGGTAAGAAAAAGGAAGGTTCTTATTCAACAAGCTAGTCCCATGAGAAGGCTGGCAAAGCAGAGCATGAGCCTACCTGGTCCTCAGGCTCCACACCTCTCACCATGCTCTGTCTTGAATGTGTTTGCTTTCTGGTTCTCCCACTGAACTCTGAGCTCGTCTATTTCTCATTCGTCTTGATATCACAGGTTATTCTGTGAGCTGGCTCATGGGAGCAGCTTTCAGATTCATTGTAGGATAACCCTTTGAAGTTACAATTGATGTTGGGCAATGAAACGTGAGAGGAAGTCACCTGTTATATCCAGGTAGAGGCTTTAAGAGCCAGAGCCCACTTTCCCCTCTCCTGCTGACATGATGGTCCCCGAATGCCTCTGCCCCATCATTTTGGGTTTCTGAGTAACTCTGCTGCCCAGCGGACCCACATGGGCCAGGCAGTGCAGGAGAGAGGTGACGAGCAGATGTTCTACTGTACAGTAAGGCTGAAAGATGTTACGTGTTTGCACTTTCGAGCTATGGGGTTTTTTATTATTATAGCATAATCCAGCCTAACCTGACTAATAAATACTTCAGAGAGCAAGAGGAAAGGAGAAGCGGTGGAAGAGAAGGCAGGAGGGAAAGAGGAAGAGAGGAGGAAGTCAGTAGCTATGGAAGTCTTCACCTCTTTTTGGGTTTCAGTTTCCAACTTAGAAATCTGGAGACTAAAGCTAATCATTATTGTGCTCCCTTCCACCTCCAATACTCGGAGAACCTGAGAAGAGTCAGACACAAAATCCATGCAGAATTCTATTTTCCCAAGTCTAATGTGTAGCATAGCAATATTTATAGAGGAAGGCGGCAGAGAAATGAGGCAGGAAACAAAGCAATTGGAACTTTTTTGGTAATACATCCAAGCCATAAAGATTTCATTAGATTCTCTAATAGACTCCTAATGAAAAATAAGACCCTTTTCCCATTTTACCTACTTCCTGAACATTAGAATCAACTTGGCTTTTCCAAGCTTTGCACCCCATTTACATTAATTAGAAAGTTCCATATTAAAGGAAAGCTTTTAATGGGCTGTTATTGCAAATGATTTTACTGGCGAGCTGCATTGTGCTATTTTAATAGCATATAAAAATGGCATCTTATAGAGGAGACTTCGATAAAATTGAAGTTTTGATGGACTCTGGGCCTGAGTTGGCCTTTGCTTGGGGGCTGGGATTCAGGGACATTTTCTGACTAGAAGAAGCAGTTTTCTGTCTTTTTGGACTGACATGTGTTCTAAAGCATCAAAATGTTTCTGATTGCAGAGGTCCACACTGCCTCCTGCATGAGTACACCATTGGGGGGCTACTTCTGGTCCCTTGGACAACCCTTCGCAATATTTCTCACAGTCCTTTGGAAAAGGTAAAGCAACCCTGGGACTGTGATATAAGAAGTGGATTTCAGAGGGACAGATTGCCTGGTCCAGGTGGAGAGAGTCATGGGGGTGGGGGATGCCAGGTCCATCCAGGAAAAGGAGGGAGTCAGGAGCGCCAAAGAATTGATGCTTTGGAATTGTGGTGTTGGAGAAGACTCTTGAGAGTCCCTCAGACAGAAAGGAGATCCAACCAGTCAATCCTAAAGGAAATCAACCCTGAATATTCATTGGAAGGACTGATACTGAAGCTCCAATACTTTGGCCACCTGATACAAAGAGCTGACTCATTGGAAAAGACCCCGATGCTGGAAAAGACTGAAGCCGGGATAAGAAGCGGATGACAGAGGATGAGATGGTTGGATAGTATCACTGACTCAAAGGACAAGAGTTTGAGTAAGCTCTGGGAGATGGTGAAGGACAGGGAAGCCTGGTGTGCTGCAGTCCATGGGGTAGCAAAGAGTTGGACATGACTGAGCGACCGAACAACATCTAGGGGCAAAGGTGAGAGGACAAATGATGTTTCTAGAGCTTAGGAAGAAGTTGCAAATTGGGGATAAGGTGGAATAAATGATATCACATATAATGGCAATCAAGTATATAAACAGTGGTAGAGTGAAGGGACAAGGGGGATACCATGGTGGGTAGAAGAGGAACCCAAGGGTATGGGTACGGCACCCAGATGAAATCCAACAGGAAAGTAACTGCTGTTCCAGTTGTCTTGTCCTCATACCCACCATGTGTAAATGGTCTCACCTACAGGTATTCTTGAAATTTTTCCTTGGCAGAGGCTTCCAGCTGCATATTGCTCATGGGATCCCCACCTATCCCTTTAGTATGAGAATAAACTGACTTAGGAGGAAGTGTGTATGAAGTTTAGGAGTCTGAGGACTGGAGTTATGTCCAGGTCCAAATCCCAACTCTCTGCTAAGGATAAACTCTGTGTATTGGGTCAAATGAATTAAGGTCCCTGAACTTCAGTTTCCTTGATGGAAAAATGTATCTGTCTGTAGGTAGCTGGGAGGACTGGGCAAGATCATGCATGTGAAGAGTGAAATGCAATCCATAGTGTCTAAGATACACTCAATACATGTGAATGATTATAAGTATAATTAAAATTGTATGGTTTAAAATACTAGCAATTTGGATGGAGCACAGGATATCTGAAATGAGCTATGTATTCTGGAAACTAAAGGAGCCCCAGTGGAGAAATGGAACAGGGTATCTCCAACCTGAGTGACCCTTGAGTGATGCATTCAGCAGTGATTTTTCAAGGCTGCACACGTTCTGGTTTCCTTAGTGCCCTGTCTGGGTGCTTTGGTGGCTCAAGTGACTGTAAACACCATGAGCTCATGCAGTTTTATTTTTGCCAGATGGGTAGAAGGATGTTCCTAAACTATTAGACAAAAACTAACCCTTTTGTATGCACCACCCTGGTTGATGACCTTGAAGCAGTGACTCACCAGGGAGCTCCTGGTGTGTCTGAGAGGACAAGATATTTCAACAGTCAAGCTCAGGGGCTAAAGAGAAGCTAATCCATCTTACACCTTTGGTCCTGCAGTGTTTGGTATGTGGTAAGAAGTCCATAATGTTAGCTACTGTTACAACTATTACAGAAAAATATTGGAATAAATGCAAACATATTTCATTTTATCCTCTGCTTGCCACAAAATCTTGTTTAGGACAAAAGCTCTCCATGCTGTCTGACTCCATCAAGCATTACGAGTTTAGTTCTAGACAGAATAATCACAAGAGATCCAGATCAGGGAGATAAGATGAGGAATGTGGACATTATGTCACACCAGGAGTAATTAGAAGAATTCTTGAAGAAGAAGAAATTTTGTTAGTGTATGATACTGGCTGCATTTTAATAATCAAATGGGATTACATGTCTTCTTTCTAAGTAAGACCAATGAGTGGAGGCGGGTAGAGAGATATATATGGCAATAAAGATGGAGGATGTATCCATCTGAGCTTGACACAAGCCACAGGGTCAAAATTAGGTTGCTGCCTTGAAATGCTGTGAGTTCCCATCGTGGTAGGGATCCAGGATAAATGTGGATTCATTCATCACATGCTTATGGAACATGGACCCGGACAGGGTCAGTGATAACAGCAGGGAACACAAAGGTTAATAAGATATGAGTCTTGCTTTTTAGTAATTCATGCTCCAGGGAAGAAGACAGATCCGTAAACAAATGCTTAATCCAATGAGGTGTGACACACATCAGAGTAGAAATGTACACAAGGTTGTGTCAAACCAAAGAGGTGATGGAGCAGAGGAGGCAGCCAGCGGGAGGTCAGAAGATGCTATGGCAGGGGGCTGGTCCTGGATGATGATTCAGTAATACTCTGAGGGGTATACAAGGATGGGAGAGGGGTGAATCTTTACCCAAGGAAACAACATCTAAAATGGCATGAGGATATGAAAGAGCACATAGGGCTCTGCCAGAAGACTGGCATAGTTAGAAAACAGGATGAAAGGTAGGGCCTAAAAGAGATGAGACGAGAGGTGAGCCAGAATCCCATTTTGAAGCTTCAACTAATCCCATTTTGGAGCCTAAGGGACCAATAAAAGGTAGCAATCAAGGGGAGATATGACTAGACTTTATCCGTGGCTATAGTATAACTAGCAAATCACTACAGGAATCCAAACAATAAATTATGATGGGCTTAACTAAAACATGGAGGTAACACTGGGGGAATATGAGTCTATGGATTTGGAGAGTGAGGGAAGAACTTAGCATAGGCTAGTTTCCAGATTTCTGGGGGACTGTCTCTTGGGGATGTCTCTTGAGAGGACATTACGTCACACCAGGAATAATTGGAAGAATTCTTGAAGAAGAAGAGATTTTGTTAGTGTGTGATACTGGCTGCATTTTCATAATCAGATGGGATTATCTGTCTTCTGGATAATCTAAAGGAAACGAGGGACATTTCATTTATTGAACATCGTTGGATGCCAGACATTGCTATGAGCTTCTATACCTTTATAACAGACCTGCAAGGTAAGAGTTATTATCTTCATTACGCATGAGAAAATTGAAGCTACGTTATTTTGTTCAGGATCATAAAGGTGAAGCTGAATCGGGCCCAGAAGTGTCTGTGTTTCACACATCACACTTTTCTCATAAGAGTCCCCTAAGTTCCTTTTTCACTCAAGATTTCAGGATTCTAAGCACAAAGCTAATTCTTGTCTGTTCAAAATTGAAATAAGCCAAGTCTTGGTGAAAATAATCTGACTTTATACCCAGCCTGGTTATATACTCTTTCCACATTAAACATATTCATATAGAGTGTAAGCAGTACCTATAAATATCTTTCCAATAAAAGTGAGGCCATGTATTTCTGAGTGATAATCCTCTGCTCCGGGCAGTGATATAAACCAGCAGGCTGAAGGCCAAACAACTTTAGCTAGCCCAGAGATTCAATAAGTTAAAATACATTTTGGAAGAGAGCTCCAGGCCAGACCTGTTTTTTTCCTGGGTAATTATATGAGGATACCTGATTCAGCACAAGCAGGCTGGCTACAGAGTGTGAATTTCTGATTAAAGGGGCACCAGCAAATCATACAGGAGTCTGATCAAAATTTAAACTTGAAAATTAAAATTAAGAAAATAGAGTGTTTTGCTTTTGTTTTATTATTTGGAAAAATCTGTTAAAAAAATAAAATCTCACCAACATCTTCATTCTTCCTCCTGAAATGCCACCTTCTCTCCAGATCTTTCATCTGGAAACTTCCTATAAACCAGTGGTTCTTAACTGAAGAAAATTTTGTCCCTAGGGAACATTTGGAAATTGTTTTTGCTATTGTTTAGTCACTAAGTCATGTCTGACTCTTTGTGACCCCACTGACTCTAGCCTGCCAGGCTACTCTGTTCATGGGGTTTTCCAGGCAAGAATATTAGAGTGGGTTGCCATTTCCTTCTCCAGGGGATCTTCCCAACCCAGGGATCGAATCCACATTTTCTGCATTGGCAGGAGGATTCGTTACCATTGAGCCACCTGGGAAGCCCCATTTGGAAATGTCTGGAGCCATCTTTGGTTATCACAACTTGGGGAGCAGTGGAGGGCATGTAGCAGATGTGCTAACATCCTACAAGGCACAGGATAATCGCCACAACAAAGAATTCCCCAGTCCAGAGCGTCAATTGTTCTGAGGTCAAAAAACCCTCTGTAGACCCTTTCATGACCCTCTGTAGACCCTTTCATGACTTTCAAACTAAATCAGATCCCCATGACAGGTATAGCAACTTATACCCTTGTTTCACAGCGCTCATCCCATTTTGCAGTGATCTATTCATTTGTGTGATTGTGTGTCTAATGGCTTTCTCCCCTGCTTGACTGACAGCTCTAAGGGAGCTGGGAGAGCATTTGTTTACCTCCTCATTGTATCCAGGCAGCTCCTACGGTGGCACATAGTAGGGGATCAATAAAGGGTTGATGAATGAGCCAGTGCGTAATGAAAGACGGAATGAAATTAATCAGTGGGTTGTGCCTCTGAAATTATCCACATCTCTACCACTTCAGTTGGAAAAATTAATGGAAAGTATAAATTGATTGATACATTAATTAAAAATATAAACCAGGAATCATTTTTTACTCTGGTGCTGCAGATACATATGGTACTAAAATGAACCAAAATAAACACCTTGAGATAGTCAGCTTGTAAGTCAGCCCCAATGGGCTCTGCCTCCAGGTAATCACACCCATGTGTGGTCCCCTCCCACCTCCAAGGCTAGGTCATAAAATATACTGTGATTTCGCTCTTTCTTGCATCATTTGCTTTGGTGGAATCTACCTGCCATGTGGTGAGAAGAGGTCCATGTGATGACCTTAACTGAGGTCTCTTTCTTAAACCCATGTGAGGCATCATCTTGAAAACACATCCTCCAAGCCCCAGTAAAGCCTTCAGATGACCCAGCCCCTCTGACACCTAGATTGCAACAGCATGACCGGAGTCTGAACCACTCAGCCCAGGGACTCAAATTTCTAGCCTTCATCAACTGTGTCCAATAATAGGTATTTGTTGCTTAACATGGGAAAAAGTTAACCAAAGGGATTACCTCAAGGGCTGACCAGGAAGTTGCCATGTAGGAGTAAGAAAAGTCATCCTTGAGTATGAAAACTTTTTTTAATTTAAAATTACTCTTGCATTGTAATTGACCCTGAGTAAACTACTGAGCTCTATTACATTTAAAGTAAGAATAATATCACTTTTAAGGATCACAATTATAAATAAATGGAAAAATATATAGTGGGGTGTCTTATGTATAAATGAAGAGGTATTTGGGTTTTGGACAAAGGGAAGAGAAGACGGTTACTATGAACTCTTTGAAAGAAAAATTGTCCTTTTGATTGAGTTCAGAGCTCCCTCAACCAGGGAGGAATGAAAAGTTTCTATTTAATACCCCTCAATTACACTTCACAGAGAGGGAAGAAGATACTTCCTTGCTGTTGCAGGAAGTGGAGAGGGGTGTGGTTTGAGCCTGAACACAAGTGCAGAAGCCTGGAAGGCTGGAGCAGGACTATCTGAGCTGCCCAGACACAGACATGCTCCCCTAATGTTAGGGTGGCGAGAGGGTGAGCACTGAGCTCTGTGGCTTCATTGTCCTCAGCCCTGGTCAGTATCCTGGTCACTGAGCTTGGTGAGCTGGAAGGATGTTGTCAGTAACGGTTCCAGGGCACTGAGGACCCACCCAGATCTGAGGACTCAGATCTCCGAGACAACCCAGAGGGACCAGACCCCTTCTTGGACCTTCTTGTAGCCATTGGGTCACCCTAAGGTTCTTTTACAATCCTACAGGATGGGAGGAGGGAAAGGAAACAATAAATGGATGTGGATGAGCTGCCAGCCACATTGGTAGAAGTTGAGATGTTTCATTTGATTTCACTAAAGTATAATAAACCTGATATGCCTTGCCTCTGGGTATCACTGAGCAAGTCATACATGTAGAAAACCAACTGAAATGCTCTGTCACTTAATGAAATGCCATTGGATTTCTTCTAGATGCTGAGCATAAGCATCTTAATCATTGATGCTACAGTCTAGATGCTCCTCAGTAGAAGAGCTTCTAATGGTCTGATGTCCTACATGTGTCAATGACAAGTTGCCCAGAGCTCCATGGGCTATGCTCTTCCTGTTCTAACGGGGGATGGCCAGAGTGGACACCCTGCCCTTGTCACCACATTCTTCCCTGTTCCCCCCTCCGCCCCGCCCATCCCCTCTCTTGCATCCCACTGGCTCTATCCCACTCTTTACACTTGATGCCACCTCTCTACCCTTTTAGCTTATTTATCCCAACAGGCTCTATGGTTTTCCTCCTATCTGGCTTCCATTTCAGCTAATTCTGACTGCAACAACCTACCTTACACTCATTTGGCTCTAATGTAAGCATTTCTTCCCCTACCTCTTCTCAGCCCTTGCATGAAATGCTTCAGTTCCCTCCCTCTGTTCTAGCTGTGAGTCCACTTTAGACCTAAAAGCTAAGAGGGCTGTTAGCATATATCAGAAAAAGGAGGGAAATAAAATAATTTTTTTTATAAGAAAATAGAGGTCGACATTTTTTTGGAAGCTTTTTTAAAAAAATCCCCTTGGTTAAAAATAATCTTAGCCCACATATTTACCTGAAAAAAATTAACTGTCACTTTGTGGTAACCTACAGTCACTTGGCATGGCATAGGAAGGAAAGAGATGCTACCAAGTCAGAAGTAGGTTTGGTTTCTAGCAAAACAGCAACATAATCACAGTTGCTTAGCTCTCCTCATATCCCCAGAGAGTCAGGGCTCCACAGCAGAAGGACAGCAAAAAGCCTGGACAGGGCCTGGAAACTTGGAGAGGGCATCATCTGCTTGTAGGGAAGAACTCTGATGAACTTTCACGAGGTGGGATGTGGATGGAACTGGATCAAAAGGGACACAGGCGGAAAACTCAGTATAGTCAGCTCTGCTAGCACACTTACAATAAAAAATACAGACTTGTGTATTAGGGGGAAATTTGAACATCACATGAGTGTTTGATTATGTGTCATTATGCATAAGAAAACACTAGGAGATGCAGAAAACTACATCTGAATGAACCCAATCAGGTAGGAAAACGCAAAATGCACACACATACCTCAAATATCAGCTTGTGTCATTAGTTCACAACAGGCTATCAGCCACATCTGCTGTTCCAGCTTTCCCTCCCATTTCAGATGAATTTCTCTTCCCCTACCTTGCCATTAACTCAAAAGCTGCAGCTTTTTCAAGATAAAGCATCACATATATAGCAGCAGTTGTGTATTTCATAACCATTTCACACACATGTAAAACTATGCTCCTATTTTTCTAGGTTCCTTTGTTTTTTGTTTCTTTTTGGTGATTGATAAAAGTTTTTGAGTGTTATATCCCTCATCCCAATTTTCCATTAATCCACGTGGTGTTCACTGGGCAACTTGGCATAGCGCAGTGATAATTAGGAATACGCAAGTCACATTACACCAGTACCGACTGCATTCCCAAGTGCCAGGTAAGTAAAGGTGGGAGGATAAACAGAATCCCACCGGAAGAGTCAGGGAAGACTCCTGCAAACTGCAGAGTGCCCAGCAGGACATTGCTGTCAAATGATGGAGGGTAAAAATGTACCAAGTCTGTGAAGACATTACAAGTCATTAAAAAAAAAAAAAAAATTTAAACTACTCAAAGTTGAAATGAGTACAAAAAATGAGTACAAGACCGATACAAAATTTGACAATATGCCTTAAAAAACCATAAAGATACATATCCTCTAAACAGACAACACACTTATTTATGAGGTGTTATTTTTCCTCTCTACCTTCTCTTCCATTCCAGCAAACACTGGCTGGCTGGGTATCTGCCCTTCTTTGTAAGGCCATGAACTCAGCAAATGGGACCCTATGCCCATTTCAGGGAAAAATACTGAATAATCTGTTAATCTTGAAAACTATTTCCTTAACTAGTAGCTAGCTTATAGATGGGCATGGGACCAAGTTCTGTCCAATGAGATGTGAAGAGAAGTTTCCTGTGAGCCTCTGGGAACATTTGCTCACAGATATTGTCATATCCACATGTGATGTGTGAGATCATGGTGGCTATTTTCTGACCATGAGGATGGTCTACCTTGGGGACAAAGGTGGCACACTGGAGTTGACAGAGCAGAAAACTCTGAGTCTGTGGTGATGGCTTTAAAATGATGAATAAGGCAAGTCCAAAGCTTAAGTTATCACAGGATGCCTTGTTATAGGATGTGACACATTTCCATACTGTTTAAGTGACTTAACAGAAACTGTTTCAGTTTCTGTTACTTGCCACTGACAGTATTCTGCTTATTATCCTGTTTGTTTAGCAACACCATTTTCCAGAGAAAGAATGGAAAATACAAGCAAAAGTTGATATAAAAGGGAATTCACTGAATCATTACTTGTGGTAATGAGCAACAGAGAAACTCAACGTCTAAGTTGCAGAGATTGGCTAAATTAGGTTGAGTTCATTTTAAAGAATCCTCTAAAATCATTAGTTAGGATGATAGGATGATATAAATAGTGACAGCAGAAATGTTAAAAACGTTCTTGTCCTTTCTTCCTCCATTTTACTCATCTACTCTGAGTCTGCTGAACAGAAATGAGAAAAACACTGGCAATGGCACCCCACTCCAGTACTCTCGCCTGGAAAATCCCATGGACGGAGGAGCCTGGTAGGCTGCAGTCCATGGGGTCGCTAAGATCGGACACGACTGAGCGACTTCACTTTCACTTTTCACTTTCATGCATTGGAGAAGGAAATGGCAACCCACTCCAGTGTTCTTGCCTGGAGAATCCTAGGGACGGGGGAGCCTGGTGGGCTGCCGTCTATGGGGTCGCATAGAGTTGGACATGACTGAAGCGACTTGGCGGCAGCGGTGGCAGTCTCATTATAACCCCTGTCCACTAACTTCAAGTGATCCCTTGGTATTTCCTGGAGATCCTTTGATATTTCCTATTCCAGTCACTTTCCTAGATTCTCAAACCATTTTTTGCTTTACAGAGTCTCATCAAACCCCCAACACCTCCGCTCTCTCCTCCCTCTTAGCTAATAATCCTGCTCCCTACTTCACTGAGAAAATGGAAGTGCCACTGCTCTAACCATGGCATAGGTCAACTTACCAGCCCATACTCTGCCTCCCCTCCCATTTGGAAGAATGGCCTCGCCCCTATCTAAGGCCAGCTCCACAGGTGCGTGAGACCCCTCTCACTTGCCAAAAGATATTTCAACAGTGAAGTTCACGCTAAGGATTGACTTTTCCATTTTCACTGGATCATTTTCATCAGCTCTAGTATTGCTCTTGTTTTTAAAAATATACAGGACTCTCCCCTTTTGAAGGTTGCCTCTGGCTACTGGCTCAAGTCTCTGTCCCCCTCTTCACTCATTTCATCCCATTCCTCTCCTATTCGGCCAAAAACCCTTTGCAATAAGGTTTCATTACCCTCCCTTCTACAGAAACTGTTCCTGTTAAGTCGCCAGTGATCTCTACATGACTGAATCCAATGGTTAATTCTCAGTCCTTCTCTTACATGAACTATAAATAGCTTTTCATCCAGAGCATCAATATCTCCTTGAATTACTTTTTTCACTTGACTTCCTGGACCCTGACCTCTGTTGGACCTCTTGCGTCATTGGCTTATCTTTCTCAGTCTCATTTAATTATTCTGCCTCCAACTTCCATCAGACTGAATAGAGAGCTGCTGGGACTGAGCTTCAGGACAGTTGGATTTTGCAGCTCCTCTTGTTTCAGAGGCATGAATTACATCTATAGACTGACACCCCAGTTAACATTTCCACTCTGTACTTCTTCCTTAACTCCAGACTGGTATACCCAACTGCCTACCTGAGGTCTTGCCCAAAATATCTAACATTACTCTGAAACTTTACATACCCTAAAATCTAAACCTAATCTTTTCCCCCAAAAATGTTTCTTCTACTATCTTTCCCATCTCAGTTAACAGCAACTTCATCCTTCTCTTTAGCCAGTCCAAAATACTTGGGAGTCATCTTTGATCCCCCCTTTTTTTTAATGTCTCACATCCTAAATCTGTTTCCAAATTCGACTGACTTTACCTTCAAAATAAATCTGGAATCCTTCCAGTTCTCATCACTCCATTCTACCTTTGTCTAAGACATCATCTTCTACTTGTAATACTGCAATTACCTCCCAATCAGTACTTGTACTTTTACTCTAACTCTCCTTCACACTATTCTCAGCAAAGCAAAGTGGTCCTTTTAAAACAAAAGTCAAATCTTGTCTTCCATTCTTTTCCTCAATCACTTATTCCAAACATAGATCTTATAATTCCTAGAATGCAGCAGCCACGTTCCCTCATAAGACCCTTTGCTGGAACAGTCTATCCTCCAGAGAGACATTTCTCTTCCATCACATCTCTGCTCAGATGCCATCACTGAAGCCAGAACTTCCCTCACCATCACACTTAACATAAGTTCTTCCCATACAGACACCCGGTATGCCATATTCTCTTTACCTACTTTATTTTTTTCCATAGTTTTATCACCATTCAGCATGCTATACACTTAATTGCTTATTGATTATGTGTCTCTCTCCCCTAGAATGTAAGCTCCATCAGAATCACAATTCTGTCTATTTTTCAACTGCTATTGTTGTGCCTCAGACAATCCTGGACCCACAATGTGTATTTAAGTATTTATTGAATGAATGAAAATAATTATTCATTTAAACACAAAAAATAAAAATTAAATATGGATGGCCCTGAATTTGTAAAACAGTGTATATTAAAAGGTGATATTTATTGAACACTGTCTACCAGTTACTTTGTTGAGCATTTTTATCCCTCATCAATATCACAACACTACTAGAAAATAGATACTATTATCTCCATTTTATATATAAGGAAATTGAGGCTTGGAAAATGTAATTAATTTACTCTGGGTTAAATAGCTAGAAAATGGCAAAGTATTAACAACAGGAAGTGATGCAGTTTTATCTGGTTTGAAGGTTCCATGTTCTGTGGTTCACTGCTTCAAGTTGTATATATGTGTGTGTGTTCCATGTCCCACTACAAATTGTAAAAAAAAAAAAAATCTTTTTGCATAAATGAAAGCACCATTCCTTAACAACAGGTAAATAGAAATAGCCATCAGACATGTATAAACCTAATTAACTTCTTGTTAGCAAAATGAAAGTATTAAAACACTGAGAAATTCTTCCTTTCATATTATACTGGCAAAAAGAATTAAGCAATAACGCCCATAATATGTTAAAAGACTGATCATTTATGTGTAGAAAGATTTATGTGCAAGGGTTTTCATAACAACATTGATTATAACAGTGAAAAAATATCCAGTAACAGAAGCTGGTTACATAAATTACGCACATCTTAATGATGGAGTATTATGAAGTCATTAAAATGATATAAAAGAGTATTTATGAGATATGAAAATGATGAGTGTATTATTACACAGAAAATGCAGGTTACAAAACAGGATGTACAGTGGAATTCCAATTGTGCATCAACAAGAACAAAAACACTTTGTATATGTCTCCATTTGAATATTAGACTTCTGGAATGATGTAAGTTTTAAAAATTACCTCTGCACAGAGAGATTATGTGTGACAATGTTCAAGTCAACATTTATGTATTTTTTACATGAAAACATAGTACCAAATCAGATCTCTATTGGTACCCTAACATATAGGTGGCTTAATTATGGCAAATTTATTATTTGCCATAATTCTCCGAGTTAGCAATCTAGATTTGTCGTGCTGGACTTGCTCGGGATCACTCAGGTGGCCGCTGTTAGTCATCTGAAGGCTTGGCTGGGCTGGAGCTTCCAAGACAGCCTCACCCACATGTCTGGCAGTTAGTGTTGACTATCGGTGAAGACACCCTGGTTTTCCTCATTTGATTTCTCACTCTCCAGAAGACTAGTCTGGGCTCCTTCACAGAATGGTGGCCTCAGGGCCCAAGGAGGCGAGAAAGAACATTTCACGTAAAGACTTTTGAAGACCCAAATTCCAAAACTGGCATGTAATTACTTCTCCCACCTTCTATCAGTCAAAGCAATCCACCAGCTTAAGGGGGTGGAGAAACTAGATCCCGCCTCTTGCTGGGAAGATTGGCAACATCATGTTACAAAATGGCATGGGAGGGACTTCCCTGGTAGTCCAGTAGTTAAGACTCCATGTTTCCACTGCAGGGGGCACTGGCTCGATCCCTAGCTGGGGATCTAACATATCCCACATGCCACGTGGTGTGGCCCAGAAAAAAAAAATTAAATTAAAAGGGGCATGGGCACAGGGAGCTATGACTCACTGAAAACCATTATTATAGCACTCTTAAGAAATCTAACAGATTAGCTATAACAAATGATTTAATTTTCCCCCAACTTAATAGGTGTCTTCAGAAGCCTCTCTTAAACCCAATTTAGGTTCATTTTTGGATTTAGTTGTCTGGGATTTTCTAGGAAATGGTAAGGTGGGTCCCCCAGGACTTTGTTATGCACAAAAGGCACAGTGGGCTCATCACTGTAGCTTATTACAAGAGCAAAGATAGTTACAGAAATGATGTAATACCCAATGATCATGGGTTAGTGTCTGGGGAGGAGTTATTGTGAATATGATATGGTGCTTTATATTCAGGCTGCCCCAGAGACTCCAGCCTAATTCCTAGGATATAAGGGGCAGGGGAGCAAAAGAGCTGTTTTAATCATTTTAAAAGTGGATTCCCAGGATCTTGATAACACTATGGGTACTCGTAGCATCGCTGGGCTCAGTGTTCAGCTTATCAGTCATCCTTTGTTAGCAGGGATGGAAGAGCCTGCCCTTGTGAGAGCAGTACTGATCCAGACATCATGATTAGTTCAGTGTCAACACCTTCCAAAAATACCCAATATCATCCTTTGGCAAGAGGAACTATGGTACCCGTAGAGGTCGTCACCCACACAACTACAGCTCTGACCTCGGGCTGTGATATGAGATGTTACTCCCCGTGCCAAATCAGAGGAGAAAAACTGAAGTGCTCTCCAAGAAGTCCGATTAGCAGTTTACGCATAGCATCAGAATAATATGGGGTGGGGCAGGGGAAGCTTTAAAAATACATATATATTCCTGGAGCCCACTGTGGAATTTTATTTTAATGGGATGGGTCTGAAGTCGAACCATTGCCTCTTTTAATGAAATTCTTTCCAGGCAATCCAGATGTTGAACCAGGTTTTAGAATGTCTGGACTAAACATGGATGTCCTGAGGGCTCAGGCTAGGTGGGGAACACTGAGAGGGGTTTCTTTTTCCCATGTCTTGGATATGCAGCCAGATTGCTTTAAGACTGCTCCTGTGACCTGCCCGGGAGACATGGAATGTTTTTACCGACTCATCTTGCAGAAGTAATGCAACAATATGGGTTAAATATAATTCGGCAGGCTCCAGCTACCATTTACATCACTTTTCCATTGGAAAATGTGGTCTATTTTTCAAATATCTGCCTTATAAAATGACTTTGGCAATGTCACCTTTTGTAAATTGAAGATGGCCTGTAACTTGGTTGCCTTAGCAACAAATTGGATTGAACATTAACATTTGAATCCAGATGGTCATTCCAGGAAGACAGGAAACAGCCTCAGTCCACTTTGGAATGCACCCATCAGTACTGTCCGCATCAACTTCTGACACGGTCCTAAGATACATCATATTGTCTTTAACCCAAGTCAGAGCCACGCACGTTTCCGAGGCTGGATTCCATTTTTCTCTTTATTAAAGAGACGGCAACGTGGAGTAAAAGTGACCACTGACTTTGAAGGCAAAACTCGGCTGGTGTCTGATTCAGAGCCATCGTTGTTAGAATTAAATGGGGCTTTACTATGGCTTTTTTTCCTCTAGGGAAGCTTGATTTTAGATGGGCACAGCTGATTAATACATTTTTACTGAGAACTCATCCCCTTGAGGCCCTGTGCTAGGTCTTAGGGCTACAAGTACAGCTATTGTCATTTCTGCCTTCAAGAAGCTCAAGTCCAGAGATGACACGATGTCATTTAAATCATTGCTGTGTGTTCTAAGAAAAGGCAATGCAAAGGCATTTGTAAAACTAGGGGAGCCCAGAGGAGTCTAGATGAGGACACAACTAGCCTCTCTAAGAGGGTCATGAAAGATGTTCTCTAGAAGTCACGACCTGCTGGATAAGGAAGACTGTACAGTAGAGAGAGGATGAAGGAGCATCTTTGCAAAGGCCAGAGCTGGCAGCTCAGGGTACACTCAGGGCATGATGCTTGAGGCCAGAAAGGGCGGGCCCTGCAAGTCACACTAAGAGCTTGCAGAATGGGAACCACGGGAGGCAATTCCATGCACATCTTAGGAAGTTATTAGTTAAGTGGAGAATGACTTCAAGTAAGGCACCCAAACAGTGCAGGGCTATTTATACAGTGGGGTCAAGGGATCATCTGGATTTTAGATGATGAACCTACACTGAGGGAATAGGTATCTGGTGGCCAGCTGGATGCAGGGGTAGAGGAAGAGGGCTGCCAGTCCATGGTGCTCCCAGGATTCTGGCTTGCAGATAGCGCGTCTACTTTTTACACCAAGACAGAAATACAGGGGAGAGGCAACTTTGATAAATCAGATTTCAACTTGGTATAACTAAAAATGTTAAGATGGTTTTACAAAAAGCACCCAACTTTTACTTAGGAAAAAAACAAAACAAAACATATAACTTCTATCATGGTTGACATCTTAATGCACTGCTAACCTAATATCTCAGAAGCTTACTGATTGAGTCTCTTTTTCCCTCACTCCATCCCTCATCCCTTCTGAATATCCCCTAAAAAGACAACTTACAAAGAAGGCTTTGCAAGATAAAGTCACCATTTAAATGTAAACCTTGGCTGGCGGCGGGGGTGGGGGAGGCAGTAGGCAGCTAGGTAAGTAGATAGAGTGATAGTAATACTATTTATATCATATTCTGTATTCAATATACTTCTACACAATCCAACTCACTGTAATAACAAGCCAGTAAAGAAAATACAGAGCTTCCTTGGTGGTTCAGTGGTTAAAACAAAAATAAGCCTGCCAATGTAGGAGATGTAGGTTCGATTCCTGGGTCAGGAAGATCCCCTGGAGAGGAAAATAGCAATCCAGCCCGGTATTCTTGCTTGGGAAATCCTGTGGACAGAGGAGCCTGGCAGGCTATAGTCCATGGGGTTGCAAAAGAGTTGGACACAACTTAGTGACTAAACAGCAAGGAAAATATGAGGAGCATTTCTTAACTGCTATTTTACAGATAAGAACACACACACAGTAACACACAAAGGTAGCCATGGGGTGTTGGAAGAAGCCTGAGCTAAGAGCTACATTCAAACATCATCTCTGCAGATGGTGCACACACGTGAACTTGGATGCAACATGACTCTTTCCAAGCCCAAGCCTATCCTATAAGACGCAGTTAGCAGCATCACAGAGAGGATCACATGCTGTAATGCATGTGTGCAGCCCTTGCTTAACTACAGTACGCTCAAATCCCAGGCACCGCTGTGGTCACAGCAAGCTTGATCAAGCAGGCAGAGGTAGAGGCAGATTGCGGAAACAAGCTCAAAGTCGCTGGAATGGACCGTCTCAGAGGTGCTTTTTAAGATCATATTGAAGTATTTCATAACTACTGATCCTGCCTGGCTGGGCATGGGCAGCAGGGGTCCTCAGCTGTCTGGAGTGTTCTATCTGCCCTTTGGACACAGCTGGCGGACACCTGGTCTATCAATCAGACTTTTTGTCCTGAGAATTTGGAACTGGGTCCCTATGAGTCTAACCAAGCTAGAAACAGTTTAAAAGGGCTAGAATGGCACATTCTGCCATGCAAAGGAGGAAGGGGGGAGCACAGAGGAAAGTGATCAGTGGAGAGAATGAAGCAGGTTTGCAGAGAAAGCAGCGGAGCTGTGAAGGGAGAACGCAAGGAGAGAGAGACAGAGCCAGCTGCTGCCTCTGCTTCTGTTGTGGGTTTTGGTTCCCTGAAGCTTCACTGACTTGAGATTTGTGAGTTATCCTTGTACCTTTCCAGCAAATCTTCCACTCTTGATTAAGCCAGGTGGACTAGGTTTCTATTATTTGCAACTAACCAAGCCTGGGCTAAAACAGATGAGAGCCTATTTTCACATAATTGGGCCCAAGAGCTTGGAGGCAAGCACACAACTAACATATTTGTGAAAAATGCAAAGAAATCTACATGCTCATTCTCAGAAAGATGGCTTATTTTCTCATGAAGGATAGAGCAGGTGGAAAGGGAAAAGTCGGCAACAGTATTGAGTCAGTTCTGAATGGAACTAAGTCTGAACCAATGACCTCTATCCATTAATATGCAGAGAGAGGAGGGGAGAGAGAGAGAAAGGGAAAGAGAAAGAGAGAGAAGGGCACTCAACAATCTGGTTTCCAATGAAGTAAAACAGATAATAATGCACAGTGTGGATTATAAGGCATTTAATCTTGAGGAACTTGCAAGAACATCTGCTACTCATGCTGCCTGGGGTCTAGACTGTCTCAGGAGGACTGTGGTGTGTGAGTGTGTGTGCTTGCACATGCACACATGCTTATGTGAGTTCATGCACAAATATGTGAGTTTTGCAAGAAATGCAATCCCATTGGACTACATGACTGGCCAAAATGTGCAGCTCCAGCAAAGACACAATTTTTTAAAAAAAGTGTTAGCTCCATTACCTTAAATGCAATACTGAGAGTATTTGGAAAATACACAAAAGAAGAAAGAAAACAAAAAGAATTGCTCCTATTATCCAAGCAGCTGCTCTCAATGTCTTTACACTTCCACTTCTTCCACTTTTCTTATTCATTCGGACATAGTCTCAGTCACTCTAGACACAGAATGTTTATTGTGCCTTTGTTACTGGTTTTATTACATAAACCTGCAGCCTCAATTCTTGAACCTCCTCATAAACCTTTTTGATGACTCTGAAATATTCCATCACACCAAGTACTCTCATTTACCTAAAAAGCTTCTGTTTCTTGGTTTTGCAGTAGTTTCCTTTTTTCTCAGTCACACGTGACATCACAATGATTCACTTTGTTAGCACACGTGTTTATTCTTAAGCCCATGCTGGACTTGTATTAATGAGCGTATTACAGACAACGACCTTTCTCAAGTGTTTCCTAGGTGACTACTTTTACTAGCAATGTGTGATTGACAGGTGACATGGTCTGTGGATGGCCTTTTTGGGACCTGTAGGTTTAAAGCACTTGTTCCTTTCTGTTCTGAAGACCTTCAATTGTCAATTGCTCCCTTTAACATGCAAACATTTTAAGGGATGTCTTGAGATATGATGATCCTATTCAGCGACTGGATCCATCAAAAATGTCTTACAGAAAAGAGACCTATGTTTCGCAGCCCTCTCCCCACCACACCAGCTCCCGCCTCATTCACTCACAGTACTGAAGTCTTTGACCTTCTCGTCTGGCCACATCCAAAGCAACCTAGTGGGGACAGGCGACCTAGTTTCAGTTGATGGTACAGGAAGTTTACTGATGTCTTTGTATTGATACCTAGGGAAACACTGAGCTCTTTTGTGTCCATTGTAGGGGACTCCACCTTTTCATCCTTCTAGGTACTCTGGGCATTTCTCCTAGTTTCCAACAAAACCTCAATTGTTCAAACGCAGTTTGGAACCTCATCCCCAGATCAACAGAGGCCCTGGGCTCTGTTGAGCTTCTTCCCCCACATCCAAATTGAGTGTTGTTCTCTACCCGAGGACAGGATGCAGTGATGTTGGCTAGATGTTTTCCAAGCTCCATCCTTCTCCTGGCCACACAGCCCGAGAAAGTTATGCACTGAGCTATAACTATGCCTGAGCTGGTGGAAGGAATGTATCCCACTCTTAGGGCCAGCTCATAAAACCTCATGTATTGGGTTGCTCAAAGAGTTTTTCCTTTTTTTTCTTTTTTTAAAGCCCAAACAAACTTTTTGGCCAACCCAATAGAATCCATTCCTCTCTCTTTTCCCTTGTGTGCCAGCCAGATCCTGTGATGACCTGACGCCCCACAGGATGACAGAGACACCAAACAGAAAGAACTGGGACCCTGCAACTGAATGGAGATCTCACATCCTCACACTCTCCAATATTCATTCACTTACTTGTTGTAGACCAATATCTACATTGCCATTATTTCCAGTTTTCACCTACATCAGACCATCTATTCATACAGAAGCATTTTGATCACACAGCACTTGGAGGATTTGGTCTGTAAGAAAGAGCCCAGATTCAAAACATTTACCTGTGACTCCAGAGAAGGGCCCTCTCATTTCTTGGTCTCAGTTTCTCCACTAGTGTAACCAAGAGGCTAGTTGACATCATATGTGAGACTTTCTAGACCTAACATTTTATTCACTCAAGAACTTTTAAGTGCACAAAACTTTAAATGTAAGGGAAAAACATTTGAATTGTATACCATGAAAAACATAAGGTATAAGAGTCATATAAACAACGTGAAGTGAGTGAAAGTCACTTAGTCATGTCTGACTCTTTGCAACCCCATGGAATTGTCCATGGAATTCTCCAGGCCAGAATACTGGAGTGGGTAGCCATGCCCTCCTCCAGGGGATTTCCCAACCCAGGGATCAAACCCAGGTCTCCCACATTGCAGGCAAATTCTTTACCAGCTGAGCCCACCAGGGAAGCCCAAGAATACTGGACTGCGTAGCCTATCCCTTCTCCAGTGGATTTTCCCAACTTAGGAATTGAACCGGGGTCTCCTGCATTGCAAGTGGATTCTTTACCAGCTGAGTGAGCTACCAGGGAAGCCCCAGAAAGGACCCATGGAGATTAACAGGCTTCTCTAGTGGCTCAGATGGTAAAGAATTTGCCTGGAATGTGGGTGACGTAGAAAGACTCAGGTTTGATCTCTAGGTTGGGAAGATCCCCTGGAGAAGGAAATGGCAACCCACTTCAGTATTCTTGCCTGGAGATTCCCATGGCAGAGGATCCTGGGGGCCTACAGTCCATGGGGTCGCAAAGCACTGGACACGACTGAGTGACAAACAACATGAAAGTCAAACATAAAATCCCTGAAAGCTCAAAGATAATGTGATGAACACAACTGAAGTATAAAATTTTAATATTTTTTTCAGAATTTGAAAAGGTATAAAAATATGCAGTACATATAGGAGTAATTAATAAAATTATATATGCATACATATGCACACACACAAATGTATAATGTATCATGCAGAACACTAATGCACTTAAAGAACTTGAAGTCCTATGAATTTACATTCTTTCCTTAAGTCATAAATATATATATTCATATATGATGTAAAGAAAGAATATATATATGATAATTGGCTGAAAAGAAAGTCATAATAAATTTTACCAGGAGTAATTGTTTACAGGTAACATTTCTAGTCATAATCTAATCAAGAAATTGTATTCTAAGTACTCCAATCTTAGCTCAAACAGGAGTTCCAATGGAAATTTTAAGCTACTGAGAAAGTAATGAATTTAAAACTTTTATGCCAAAAGCTATTTTATGCCAAAACATGTGGCAGGAAATAAAGCTATATTCAGAGTACAGTGATCCAAGATCTTCAACTTTACAAACTGGAAAAAAGTAACAAAATGAATTAAATGGAATTAGGAGAACATGATGACTGAAAAAAATCAAAGGAACAAAGGAAAACCTATATATGCAAATAAAACCTCAAAGCTGGCCCTTCAAAAAACATATGCATATTTGGTGAAGAAAGCAAAGATAAAGAAAGTATAATATAAAACACTAGAAAGGAGAAAGGCAAACTAACCATAAATAAGAAAGAGATTAAATGCATTTATAATTGTAAAGAGATTATTAGGTATAACTCTCAAAAAAATCTTTTTAATCTAGAGAGTGATGCTATCTCTAGGAAAAAAAGAATCAAATTCAACCAAGGAGCAGAAAGCCATGGAAGAGTTTAAGAAAGTCACTTAACGTCTCTTACAAAAACCGTATCAGGCCTAGATCTTTTTTCCCATCTGATTCTTAAAATCTAGCTTTCTTAAAAAGGATAATCCTAATAATACCTAAATTATTTCAGTCAATATAAAAATAAACAAAATGTTCTCATTCATATTGTGTATCAAACATCATCTTAACGGCAAACCATGGCATGTATACGGCAAAAAATAAAGTCATCCATCAATTTTACTTAGAAATACAGATGGAAAATTTTAAGCAAATGGAATTAATCAGTGCATCAAAAGGATAAGCCATGACTAAGCAAGGATGATTCCAAGGATGGTTTATCATCAACAAATGTATCAAGACAATGTATTACAACCAGAAATTAACGGGAAGAGCCATATGCTTGAATCAATAGATGCTGAAGTGACATCTGGTATTGTGCCGCCCAGTATTTGATTTCTCTTGTTCTGGTAACTGAAACCAAAGCTTTCCTCAGGATGCACCTGCTTGTCTCCTCTCAGCAAACGAGTACTGGATGGGATTCAACTCAGCTCCACGGTGGAACCTGTGTTCTACATCATCCCGTCACATTACCCTGGTTATGACCCTGTGACTCAGGGGCAAGGGTATGGCGCTTCAAAAGCCAGTGAGAGGAAATAAGATACTTTCTGGAGTCTTAGGAATACCCTTCACTTTCCCATCACTGGATCTGAAGCTACTGGACGCATGAGTTTCAGAGGAGCTGCAGCCTATCAAGTAGTCACAGGGAGAGAGTCTGTAAGAGTTAACCAGATCCCAGTGACACAGTTTGAGCCCTGATATGAAGCTGGCCTCAAGTCAACTTCATCCTGATCATTTTCAGTTATAAACTACAGATAACATAGATAACTAATAACAACCTACTACAGAGCACAGGGAGCTCTACTCAATATTCTGCAATGGCCTATATGGGGAAAGAGACTAAGAAAGAGTGGATATATGCAGTATATATGTAACTGATTCACTTTACTTATAACTGAAACTAACACTACAAAGTAACTATATTTCAATAAAATTTTTTTTTAAAAAGTGGTAGTGATAGGACTGTTAGTTGCTCAGTCGTGTCTGACTCTTTGTGATTCCAGGGACCGTAGCCCAGCAGGGCTCCTCTGTCCATGGAACTGACCAGGCAAGAATACTGGAGTAGGTAGCCATTTCCTTCTCCAGGGGATTGTTAAAAGGGAACAACAACAACAACAAAGCCAACACATTCACTTTGTGCTTCAGCAAATTTGAGTTAAGATTTCTTAGCAGTTGTCACAGAGGAAATCCTCATTGCTAGGTAAGCCAAGATATATTTGACAAAACCCAGTATAACCTAACAAAGCTTTAACTGAAATAGGAATTGATGGGTACTTCTTAAACATAATAAGGCTGTTTTGAAAAATAAACCTCAGTAAACCTCATATTAAAGGATAAAATACTGAAGATATTTCTTCTAAAATCCTGAAAAAGAGAGGCCCACCATCTCCATTTCTATTTATTATTGTTTTGGAGGTTTAAGCCAATGCTTAAACTTAGATAAGAAATGAAACACTCAGGAAAAATGCTGAGAAAGAAGGGACAAAATTGTATCTATCTGCAAACGATGTGACAGTAAACTTATAAAATGAGAGACTTATAAAAACTACTTACATTTATACAGGAGTTGTAATTTGGCTAGAACTGATCTAAATACACAAAAATCAATAGCAATAAGAAGTGGAAAGTCATTTCACAGTAGAAACTAAAATAATTATAAGACAAGGATACATTTGATAGTAATGATTTTGGATCTACATTGGAAAAAAACAAGCAAACCATAAGTTTTATTGAAGGCATAAAAATGGGACCTGAACAAGTAGAAATATCTATGTATGAAGGAGAAAATGCAATAAAAAATATCAGTCCTTTCTAAACCAATATATTAATGGAACATAATTTTATTCAGAATTTTTATGACTTTAATTCATAAAGTTAACTACCAATTATTTTAAAGGTTATGTGGAAGACTACAAGCCTAAGAAATCAAGAAATGGAGACTAGAAAGACAGTAGGGAAAAAAAAAATCAATGAAATTAATAATTAGCTTTGAAGAGATGAACAAAACTGGCAAACTTCTAACTAGACAAACTAAGAAAAGAGAAGATTCAAATAAATAAAATCAGAAATGCAAAAGGAGACATTAAAACCAATAACAAAGAAATACTGAGGGTCAGAAGGAGTACTATGAACAATTTATGCCAACAAATTAGATGACCTAAGAGAAATGAACAAGTTCCTAGAAACATGCAACCCACTAAGAGTGAATCATGAAGGAACAGAGAATGTGAACAGACCAATTACTAGCAGAGACGGAATCAGCAATCTAAAACTTCCCAGCATATAAAAGTCCATGATCAGATGGCTTCACTGGTGAATTTCACCAAACATTTGGAAAATTATTATCAATCATTCTCAAACTCTTTCAAAAAATTAAAGAAGAGGGAACACTTTCAAATTCACTTTACTGAGCATTACCCTGACACCAAAGCTGCACAAGAACACTACAGGAAAAGAAAATCACAGGCCAATACGGAGAAGGCAATGGCACCCCACTCCAGTACTCTTGCCTGGAAAATCCCATGGATGGAGGAGCCTGGTAGGCTGCAGTCCATGGGGTCGCTAAGAGTTGGACACGACTGAGCGACTTCCCTTTCACTCTCCACTTTCCTGCATTGGAGAAGGAAATGGAAACCCACTCCAGTGTTCTTGCCTGGAGAATCCCAGGGACGGGGGAACCTGGCGGGCTTCTGTCTATGGGGTCGCACAGAGTCGGACACGACTGAAGCGACTTAGCAGCAGCAGCAGCAGCACACCTGATGAACATAGGCACAAAAATCCTCAACAAAATAAGCACAAAAATCCTCAACAAAATTAGCAAAGTGAATTCAACAGTACATTAAGAGGGTCATTCTCGTTATTCTGTTCAGTAGCTCAGTCATATCTGACTGAGTCATATGGTTGGCTGGTTTGATCTCCCTGCTTCCAAGGGACTCTCAAGAGTCTACACCATGATCAAAGCAACTTCTCCCTGGGATGCAAGGATGGTTCAACAAACACAAATCAATAAATGTGGCATGCTAAATTAATAAAAGGAAGGATTAATATCAATGTGATCATTTCAGTAGGTGCAGAAAAACATTTGGCAAAACTCACCATTCTTTCTTGATAAAAACTCTGTAGGAAATTAGGTACAGAAAACCATACCTTAACATAAAACAAAGACCATATATAACAAGCCTCATTGTTAACACTGTAGTCAATGTTAACGGTGAGAAGCTGATAGAGCTTCCTCTAAAATCAGGTAAAAGATAAGAACGCTCACTCTCACCACTTCTATTCAACACGCCATGGAGTCTCAAAAAAGCTGGACATGACTTAGCAACTAATCCACAACTGGAAGTCCCAGGCAGAGCAATTAGGCAAGGAAAATAAATAAAATCCATCTAAATCATAAAGGAAGAATATGGTCTTTGTTTGCAAATGACACAATCTTACGTATACAGAACCCCAACAACTCCAGCCAAGAAATATTTGCAGACCACATATCTAATAAGAGGTTAATACACACACACAGGCACACACACATACACAGGCTTTCCCGATGGCTCAGTGGGAAAGGATCTGCCTGCAATGCAGGAGACACAGGAGATGCAGGTTCAATCCCTGGGTCAGAAAGATCCCCTGGAGGAGGAAATGGCAATCCACTTCAGTATGTCTGTCTGAAAAATCCCATGGACAGAGAAGCCTGGCAGGCTACAGTCCAAACGTTTGGAAATAATTAAACACGACTCTGCAGCACAGCACAGCAGCATAGAAAATATATAAGGAAATCCTATAACTCAACAGCATATAACAAAAACAAACAAAAAAAATCAAATTTAAATATGTACAAAAGACAAAGATAGACATTTTACTGGAGAAGATATTCATATGGCCAACAGATACATGAAAAGGTGCTCAACATCACTAATCATCAAGGAAATGAAAATCAAAAACACAATGAGACATCACCTCACATCTATCGGAACGGCTGTTATCAAAAAGACAAGAAATAGCAAATGGCAGTAAGGACGTGGAAAAAAGGGAACCCTTGTACACTGCTGGTAGGAGTGTAAACTGGTACAACCACTACGGAAAACAGTATGGTGGTTCCTCAAGAAATTAAAAATAGAACTACTGTATGACCCAGAAATCTCACTACTGTGTATATATTCAAAGAACGTAAAATAATCATCTTGAAGAAATATCTGTACTCCCATGTTCACTGCAGCATTATTCACAGCACCCCAGGTATGGAAACACAAGATAAATAGCATCACCAACCCAATGAACATGAATTTGAGCAAACTTTGGAAGACAGTGAAGGACAGGGAAGCCTGGTATGCTGCAATCCATGGGGTTGCAAAGTGTCAGACACGACTTAGCAACTGCACAACAATGGAAACAGTGTTAAGTGTATATTGAAGGATAAAGAAAAAATTATATATAATATTTATATATACACACACACACATAATGGTATATTATTCAGCCTTAAAATAAGAAGGAAATCCAACCATTTACAACATTATGGGTGAACCTGGGGGCAATTATGCTAAGTGAAATAAGCCAGGCAAAATAAACCACAGAAAGACAAAATACTGCATGCTATCACTTACATGTGGAATCTAAAAAAATTTTTTTAAAGTAAGAACAACCATTTTCCTTTATTAAACTTACAAAAAAGTTACTAAAAATAAAACAATATACTACTGGCCCAGATAATAATTCAGAGGAATAAAATAGGTCTTCCTAGAGTGGATCGAAACTTTATACGAGCACATAATAAGTCACAAAGACTGAAATTTAATTCAGTGAAACATTAAATATAAATGTATTTTATTTGAAGAAGTTTGGTTATCATCTAAGATGAAGTTTTCTGGATAAACTTAAGGCAAAACTATTCTATTGGCAAAAGAATTAGGAAATATATTTAGATAATTTATTGCAAGGCGTATTACGAATGATCCCACCGAAAGAACCAACCCTCCCTTAGACAGGAAACTGGTCCCTTTGTACTAAACCCAGCCTGAATTTCTTTCCTGTGAAAAGGAAATGATATGCTGCTCATACATGGGTGACCAGAGAGTTAAATCTGATAATAGACCTATTTATCTTATAATATAATAACAACATGATAGGGGAAACGATGCTAACTGGTAGATCCATTCAGTTCAGTTCAGTCGCTCAGTCGTGTCCGACTCTTTGAGACCCCATGAATCACAGCATGCCAGGTCTCCCTGTCCATCATCAAATCCCAGAGTTCACTCAAACTCATGTCCATTGAGTCGGTAATGCCATCCAGCCATCTCATCCTCTGTCGTCCCCTTCTCCTCCTACCCCCAAACCCTCCCAGCATCAGAGTCTTTTCCAATGAGTCAACTCTTTGCATGATGTGGCCAAAAGTATTGGAGTTTCAGCCTCAGCATCAGTCCTTCCAATGAACACCCAGGACTGATCTCCTTTAGGATGGACTGGTTGGACCTCCTTGCAGTCCAAGGGATTCTGAAGAGTCTTCTCCAACACCACAGTTCAAAAGCATCAATTCTTCAGCACTCAGCTTTCTTCACAGTCAAACTCTCACATCCATACATGACCACTGGAAAAACCATAGCCTTGACTAGATGGACCTTTGGTGGCAAAGTTATATCTCTGCTTTTCAATATGCTATCTAGGTTGCTCATAACTTTCCTTCCAAGGAGTAAGCATCTTTTAATTTCATGGCTGCAGTCACCATCTGCAGTGATTCTGGAGCCCCAAAAAATAAAGTCTGACACTGTTTCCACTGTTTCCCCATCTATTTCCCATGAAGTGATGGGACCAGATGCCATGATCCTCGTTTTCTGAATGTTGAGCTTTAAGCCAACTTTTTCACTCTCCTTTTTCACTTTCATCAAGAGGCTTTTTAGTTCCTCTTCACTTTCTGCCATAAGGGTGATGTCATCTGCATATCTGAGGTTATTGATATCTCTCCCGGCAATCTTGATTCTAGCTTGTGCTTCCTCCAGCCCAGCATTTCTTATGATGTACTCTGCATGTAAGTTAAATAAGCAGGGTGACAATATACAGCCTTGACGTACTCCTTTTCCTATTTGGAAGCAGTCTGTTGTTCCACGTCCAGTTCTAACTGTTGCTTCCTGACCTGCATACAGATTTCTGAAGAGGCAGGTCAGATAGTCTGGTATTCCCATCTCTTTCAGAATTTCCCACAGTTTATTGTGATCCACAGAGTCAAAGGCTTTGGCATAGTCAATAAAGCAGAAATAGATGTTTTTCTGGAAACCTCTTGCTTTTTCGATGATTCAGCAGATGTTGGCAATTTGATCTCTGGTTTCTCTGCCTTTTCTAAAACCAGCTTGAACATCTGGAAGTTCACAGTTCACGTATTGCCGAAGCCTGGCTTGGAGGATTTTAAGCATTACTTTATTAGCGTGTGAGATGAGTGTAATTGTTTGATAGTTTGATCATTCTTTGGTATTGCCTTTCTTTGGGATTGGAATGAAAACTGACCTTTTCCAGTCCTGTGGCCACTGCTGAGTTTTCCAAATTTGCTGGCATATTGAGTGCAGCACTTTCACAGTATCATCTTTCAGGATTTGAAATAGCTCAACTGGAATTCCATCACCTCCACTAGCTTTGTTCATAGTGATGCTTCCTAAGACCCACTTGACATCACATTCCAGGATGTCTGGCTCTAGGTGAGTGATCACACCATTGTCAATTTCTGGGTCATGAAGATCTTTTTTGTACAGTGATTCTGTGTATTCTTGCCACTTCTTCTTAATATCTTCTGCTTCTGTTAGGTCCATACCATTTCTGTCCTTTATTGAGCCCATCTTTGCATGAAATTTTCCCTTGGTATCTCTAATTTTCTTGAAGAGATCTCTAGTCTTTCCCATTCTGTTGTTTTCTTCTATTTCTTTGCATTGATCACTGAGGAAGGCCTTCTTATCTCTCCTTGTTATTCTTTGGAACTCTGCATTCAAATGGGTATATCTTTCCTTTTCTCCTTTGCTTTTCACTTCCCTTCTTTTCACAGCTATTTGTAAGGCCTCCTCAGACAGCCATTTTGCTTTTTTGCATTTCTTTTTCTTGGGGATGGTCTTGATCCCTGTCTTCTGTACAATGTCACGAACCTCCGTCCATAGTTCATCAGGCACTCTGTCTTTCAGGTCTAGTCCCTTAAATCTATTTCTCACTTCCACTGTATAGTCATAAGGGATTTGATTTAGGTCATACCTGAATGGTCTAGTGGTTTTCTCCACTTTTTTCATTTCTCCACACTTCATTCAGTTTGATGTTATTCCTGATTTTGTTCCATTTTTTAAAATATAAATTTATTTATTTTAATTGGAGGCTAATTACTTTATGTTCCATTTTTTAATTGAAATTTTATAACTCCATCTTTGGATAGTAGTGTTAGTATCCAGACCACCTGACCTGCCTCTTGAGAAACCTATATGCAGGTCAGTAAGCAACAGTTAGAAATGGACATGGAACAACAGACTGGTTCTAAATAGGAAAAGCAGTACATCAAGGCTGTATACTGTCACCCTGCTTATTTAACTTCTATGCAGAGTACATCATGAAAAACGCTGGGCTGGAATTAGCACAAGCTGGACTCAAGATTGCCGGGAGAGATATCAATAATAATGAGATGGTTGGATGGCATCACCTACTCAAAGGACATGGGTGTGGGTGAACTCCGGGAGTTGGTGATGGACAGGGAGGCCTGGCGTGCTGAGGTTCATGGGGTTGCAAAGAGTCAGACAGGACTGAGACATTGAACTGAATCGAACTGAATGAAGTGTTTGTAAAAACTGATGAATTAACAATTTCACCCAGTGGCTCAGTGGTAAAGAATCTGCCTGACAATGCAGGAGATATGGGTTCAATGAGCACACACACAGGGTCATGTTTTAGAAAAGTATCAACAGGTTGTTCGAAAGCAAAATATTTGAAAGATGAAGCAGCCACAAATCATTTGTGAATGTATTTTGTTTTCTGATTTTAGTTTCAGAAGGAAACATTAAAGGAAATATGAGGACGAATAATGTGAGTTAACACTTTATTGGTCCCTTCAGAACACGGTTTGCTACAGTCCTTGGGCCAAATACTGCCTCCTCTAGCTTCTATAAGTAAAGTTTTATTGGGATATAACCACATACGTTGGTTACCTATTGTTTATGACTGCTTTCACATTCATATTTTTACATATTTGGGTTAAAAGTAAGCTTGTTTAATTTTAAAAACAGAGCAGACTGCAATCTCTGACAACTCAATAAATTTAGGAAGAAATTACAAAAGTGGGAACAAATAAAAACCCAAGCCACTTGGAAATTTTAAAAATCAAATCAAAATTTAATACAAAGAAAAAAATCAAAACCACAGTTTGTACCAGGAATTTAAGAAAAAAAGCAACACCTATTATGCTTCCTAAAAAAAATATGCTGCCAAAACTACATATTTCATTACATAAAGAATGAAAATAAATTATTGAAGGCATTTAATTAAAAGAAAAGAAACAACATGAAAATCTGAGGTAAGTAGAAGAGAAGGAGGTTTTAAAAGAGAAAATGTAGGCTCAAAAGACATGTAAGATTAATAGCTGGAAAGCAAACAGATAAGAGGATAAGATGAGCCAATAGCTAATAAAATCAATTAAAAATAGAGATATAAAATATTTTGCAATGCACCTAACAACAGAGCTACATAAAATTAAAGAAAAATATATCCACCACCAAAAACATACAACAAAAGCTGACTGAGTTTAAAAGAGAAATACACAAATCCACAATTATAGTTGGCGACTTCCATGACTCTTTCCCTTGTAATTGATAGAACAGTAAAGAAAATCACTAAAACTAGAGAATACCTGAACAAAACCATAAACCGAGCTGACCTAACTAGCACTTCTAGCACACTGTACCTAATAGCAGCAAATTACATATCATTTCATGTGTACTTGGCACATTCACCACAATAGACCATACACTGGCCCGTAAAAAAAACTCAGTAAATATAAAAGAACTGCAATCATAGCAAATGTGCTTTCTGATAACACTGGACTTAAACTAAAAATCAACAACAGAAAGATATCTGAAAGTACCCCCACATTTGTAAATAACACAAAAAACACTTGAAAATTCTTTCCATGGGTTAAAGAATAAATCACTAGTGAAGCTAAATTGTACTGAATTGGCTGAAAATGAAAACACAGAATGTTCAGCTATGTGGAATAGTGGGAGACAGTGAAAGCTGTACTTAAACAGAAATTTATAGCATTAAATTGCCTGTATGAGAAAATAAGAAAGTTCTCCTATCAAAAATTTAAGCTGAACATTAAGAAAGTAGAAAAAGAAGGGCAGATTAAATATAAAGGAAGCAGAAGAAAGGAAATAATAAAGAGATGTCAATGAAATTGAAAATGGAAAACCAATGGAGACAAGTGATAAAATCAAAAGTTGATTCTTTAAAAAAATAAATAAATAAAAATGACAAACTCCTAGCCAGACAGACCATCAAAAAAAAGAGGAAAGATACAAATCATAAATATCAAGAATGAAAGAGGACACATCACTACATAGCCTTGAGATATTAAAAATAAAAAGGGATTATTATAAACAACTTTATGTCAATAAATTTGATAGCATAAATTAAATAAGTTGTTTGCAAGACTAAGTACCAACATTCACTCAAGAAGAATTAGCTAACCCCAATTATCCACTTATTAAGTCAGTTGGATTTGTAATTTAAAGACCTTCCCGCAAAGAAAAATCCAGACCCAAATCGTTTCATTAGAGAATTCTACCAAATATTTAAGGAAAAAAATAATAGAAGAGAAATGGAGTATTTTTAATAGGTGATGCTGGAATAAAAGTGTGCATGCTAAGTTGCTTCACATAGACTGCAGCCTGCCAAGCTCCTTTGTCCACGGGGATTCTCCAGCAAGAATGCTGGAGTGTGTTGCCATGCCCTCCTCCAGGGGATCTTCCTAACCAGGGATCAAACCCAGGTCTCCTACAGCTAACCTGCATTGGCAGGTAAGTTCTTCACCCCTAGTGCCATCTGGGAACAAACATCTATATGTAAAAAATGAACCTTGACCCATACCTCAACACCATATACAATAAGCAACTAAAAACAAAACACAGGAAAAACATTCCATGACTTTGAGTTAGGTCAACCTTTTTTTTTTTTTTTAAGATATGAAAAAAGCACAAAAAGCATACAACAAAAATAATTTGTGATTATTGGGAGTTCATCAAAATTAAAAACTTCTACTCTTCCAATGATGCTAGCAAGAAAATAAAAAGAGATAGGGACAAGATATTTGCAAAACATCCATCTGAAGAAAGGACTAGTATTCAGAATATTATATAAAAAGGTCTTGAAACTCAATAATATGAAACAATCCAATTTTTTAAATGGGCAAGTGATGTGAACAAACATCTCTCCAATGAAGATGTGCAGAAAACAGTAACCCATGAAAAATGCTTACCGCCATTAATTAGTCAGGGAAAACCAAGCTAAAATCATAATGAGATCTTACCTCTCATCCATTCACCTATTCCTATGGCCAAAGGAGAGTGGAAAATGCAAAGTCCTGACAAGGATGTGTAATAATAGGGATGCTATTGGGAACACACAATAAAGCTGCTTTGCAAAACATAAAGGTGGTTTCTGATAAAGTTAAACATATTAACGCACTTTACATATAACCCAACACACTCAATCCTGGATATTGAAATGAGAGAAATAAAGCTAAATGCTTCCTGCACAAAAATTCATGGTACTTGTGTTTACAGTAGACAACCACTGGAAGCCGCCCATACGGCCACCCATGAATAAATAAACCGGAGCATTTTCAGACAATAAAATATTCCTCAACACACAGGAAACAAATGAGACGAGTGCAAGCTAAACTTACTGTGGTAATTATTTTGCAATGTATACATATATCAAATCATTACACTGAACATCTTAAAACAATGCTCTATATTAATTATCTCTCTATAAAACTGGAAAGAAAAAGAAATTAACTACTGAGACATACAATAACATGGATAAACCCTGACAACATTATGCCTCGTGAAAGAAATCAGACTCATAAAGCTACATTGTGTGGGACTCTACTTATATGACATTCTGGAAATAGCAAAACTATAGGGAGAAAATCAGATCAGTGGTTTCTAGGGCCTGGGGAGAAGGAGGAATTGATCACAAAAGGGCGTGGGGAAACTGGGGAGGGGGTGGAAATATTCTATGTCACTATAGTGGTGGTGATTACAGAACTGCACACATTTCCAAACACATTAAACTGTCCTGCTAAAAGGGGTAATTTTTACTATATGCAAGTAATACTTTTCAAAAACCTTAATTAATACTTTATGGGACAAGGCAAATAATGTGGACAAAGATGAAATTAAAATGATATTGCCCAGCATTTTCCCTAACTCTACCACTATTCTATATGAAAATCTTGATGAAGTTCTAAACAACCAGAAACTAACCAATTTAACTGAAAAGGGGAAACCCTGAATAAATCAATAAATGTAAACTAAACTAAACCACACACGACTTGCGTTCTCCTCCTCCAAGAACCAGGGACATACTTTTATGAACAAATATTTTCAGATATTTAAGAAACATAATGTTGTATCAATGAAATGGTATTAAGCCATGGAAAAAGGAAATACAAACTTAAGAATTCCTGTTTTTAAAGCCAGTCTAACATACAGAGCAAAATTTTACAAAGATACACTTTAAAATCCTCAGGCTAAACTTAGAAACATGGGTGTAAAAAGTTCTAAGTTAAATACTGTCAACCTAATAACCCATTAAAATAACTATACCTTATGATGAAATCAGGTTCATTATGACTGTACAAGATGACTCAATGTTAGGAAATGTACCTTCTTTCATGATAACATTTAAGAGGTCAGAGAGACGGTTTCTGATTCCAGTTTGTTATCCTTACGCATATCTCATGCAGCTCCCCTGCAATGAACTCTGCTTAAATATCACCTCCTCAGCACAGCCTTCTCAAACTATATTCTTTGTTTTTCACTGAAGTATAGTTTATTTGGGCTTCTTAGGTGGTGTTAATGGTAAAGAACCCGCCTGCAAATGTAGACATAAGAGACATGGCTTCGACCCCTGGGTCAGAAAGATCCCTTGGAGGAGGGCATAGCAACCCTCTGCAGTATTCTTGCCTGGAGAATCCCATGGACAGAAGAGCCTGGCGGGCTACAGTTCAAAGCGTTGCAAAGAGTCAGGTGTGCCTGAAGCGACTTAGCATGCACATAGTTGATTTACAATGCTGTTAGCTTCAGGTGTACAGCAAAATGATTCAGATATATATAAATATTGACATACATATTCTTTTTTAGATTCTTTTTCATTCTATGTTATTACAAAATACTCAATATAGTTCTCTTTGCTACACAGTAGGTCCCTGTTGGCAATCTACTTTATCTACAGTAGTGCGTATATTTAATCCCAAACTCTTAATTTATTCCTCCCTGCCCTCTCTCCATCCCCTATGGCAACCAGAAGTTTGTCAAACTAAATTCTTTGAAGTTTCACCTCCCTTCCAACCTCACACTGTCACTCACCAGGAAGACAGAGACTTGGTTTAAGGCTAACAGGATTGCCTGGCCCCACTCAATCACTCATCCCTTTGCATGAATGTCAATAGTTACCTCCAAGGCTCTTGAAAAACATTCAATATAAATTTCTGATAAAAAAAAACTTGGTAAAACGGAAATAAATTACTGCTTTTTAACATGATACAAAAGAAAGAAATCTTAAGTCCAAATCTTGCTTCATATTTAATGTTGAAATAATGCAAGATCTTCTATTAGATTAGAACCAGATGACGAGGACCTCTATTCTGGGCACAACTGCCAAAGAAATTAAACAAGAGGATTAAATACAAGGGATGTCTGTTGTTAAAATGGAGGTAAAATGATTATTATTTTTAAGTTCAGCCTTGGTGAATCAGCTGGAAAACAAATCAGAAAAAAAAAATTTACTAAGGTGGCTGGTTACAAAATTAATATGAAAAAAGCCAATAGTTTCACAATGTACAACAAATAGAAAATATAATGGAAGTAATGACCTGTTTGAAAATGTAATATAAGAAAAATACTATACCTGAAAGTCAATAGAAAAAAAAAAATCTAGAAACAAATTTAAATAGAAATGTGAATGAAAACAGCTACAGGAATAAAGCTATGCAAATCTATTCAGAAAGATAAAAAATGTCTTTATGATGTCCTAACTAGATGCTGGATAAGAAAGTATTATTAAGGTATCAAGTCTTCCTAAATTAATATATATATTCAATGCAAGTACAATATAAATTCAATAGGGTTTATAGATGGGGAAACAGTGGAAACAGTGTCCGACTTTGTTTTTTTGGGGCTCCAAAATCACTGCAGATGGTGATTGCAGCCATGAAATTAAAAGACGCTTACTCAATGGCCACCCACTCCAGTACTCTTGCCTGGAAAATCCCATGGGTGGAGGAGCCTGGTGGGCTACAATCCGTGGGGTTGTGAAGAGTTGGACATGACTGAGTGACTTCACTTTCACTTTTCACTTTCATGCATTGGAGAAGGAAATGGCAACCCACTCCAGTGTTCTTGCCTGGAGAATCCCAGGGACAGGGGAGCCTGGTGGGCTACTGTCTATGGGGTCGCACAGAGTCGGACACGACTGAAGTGACTTAGCAGTACTCCTTAGAAGGAAAGTTATGACCAACCATAAGATAGCATATTCAAAAGCAGAGACATTACTTTGCCAACAAAGGTCCGTCTACTCAAGGCTATGGTTTTTCCAATGGTCATGTATGGATGTGAGAGTTGGACTGTGAAGAAGGCTGAGTGCCGAAGAATTGATGCTTTTAAACTGTGGTGTTGGAGAAGACTCTTGACAATCCCTTGGACTGTAAGGAGATCCAACCAGTCCATTCTGAAGGAGATCAGCCCTGGGATTTCTTTGGAAGGAATGATGCTAAAGCTGAAACTCCAGTACTTTGGCCACCTCATGCAAAGAATTGACTCATTGGAAAGGACTCTGATGCTGGGAGGGATTGGGGGCAGGAGGAGACGGGGACGACAGAGGATGAGATGGCTGGATGGCATCACTAACTCGATGGACATGAGTCTGAGTGAACTCCGGGAGTTGGTGATGGACAGGGAGGCCTGGCGTGCTGCAATTCATGGGGTCGCAAAGAGTCGGACACAACTGAGCGACTGAACTGAACTGAACTATACTGCAACTTAACAATATTCTTTACCACTTATCTGGAAAAATAAATAGGTGAGAATATCCAGCAAGTTTTTGAAAAAGAGAAAGGAGATAGGTCTATCAGATATTAGCATTGTCCTGCAAAAGTCCAAAGTTAAAATTACACAGTATCTATTCCAATGTTCCAATTCATCCCGCCCCAATGTCCCCACCCTGTGTCTACCTGTCCATTGTCTACAGCTGTGTCTTTATCTCTGCTTTGCAAATAGGTTTATCGGTGCCATTTTTCTAGATTACATACAGATGTATTAATATATTTGTTTATTTCTTTCTGACTTAGTTTTGGTGCTCTGTTGTGACCTAGATGGGTGGGTTGTGGAGGGGTGGGAAGGAGGTCAGATAGGGAGGGGATGTATGTATACATATAGCTGATCCACTTTGTTGTACACTAGAAACCAACAAAACTTTGTAAAGCAACCATACCAATTTAAAAAATATGGTTATAGTGCAGAATAGACCAACAGGCAATAAAACAGAATAGACTCTAGAAGTAGAACAGAATTATATATATAATTATATTTATTTATATATATATATGTATATAAATTCAGGGTGTGAATGAAACTCACTAATTGTGTCTGACTCTTTGAGACCTCGTGGACTATACAGTTCATGGAATTCTCCAGGCCAGAACACTGGAGTGGGTACCCATTCCCTTCTCCAGGGGATCTTCACAACGCAGGGATCGAACCTAGGTCTCCCACATTGCAGATGGATTCTTTACTGATTGAGCCACCAGGAAACCCAAGAATACTGGAGTACGTAGCCTATCCCTTCTCCAGCAGATCTTCCCAACCCAGGAATCAAACTGGGGCCTCCTGCACTGCAGGCAGACTCTTTACTAGCTGAGAATGGGCAATAATAGAGACTATTAGTTAAATAGTTGGGCTCTAGGTTGTAATTCCAGCCCTGCCTCTTCTAGCAATGGGATGGTAGGAAAGTTACTTAACTTTTTGGAAAGTATTCTTCTCCTGTGTAGTGAATGAAAAATAGAGTAATGGTAGTAACTGCCATGAATGCTTTTGATATAATCAATGAAAATCATGTATAAAAATATTGGGATTCCCAGGTGACTCAATAGTAAAGAATCTGCATGCCAATGCAGGAGGCATAAGACACATGGGTTTGATTCCTGGGTCAAGAAGATTCCCTGGAAGAGGAAATGGCAATCCACTCCAGTATTCGTGCCTGGAAAACCCCATGGACAGAGGAGCCTGGTGGCCTACAGTCTACAGGGTCACAAGAGTCAGGCACAACTTAGTGCATGCACACACACACACACACACACACAAATATACCATAAGGCCTGACATCTGACATTTAGTAAATAATTTATTAATATAATAAATAAATGTTATTTATTAATAACATTTAATATATATTACATTTAATATATATTAATAACATATAATAAATATTATACACATATATACATACAAATTAATATAAATATAAACACACATATATAATTATATATAAAATCAAGTTTGAAGAGAAAAGATACAGTGTTAAGACAACTAGTTATAGGTCCAGGACAAACTGTACACATGCTTGTGATGCATGCATGAGGACGTTCATGTCCACCTTTATTTATAATGATGAAACATAATTAGGTCACAAGGTTAAGAAAAATCTGGTAAGTGTACATGTAGCATGTGAGTGTTCAGTCGTGTCCAACTCTTTGCGACCCCATGGACTATAGGGCGCCAAGCTCCTCTGTCCATGGGATTTCCCAGGCAAGAATGCTGGAGTGGGTTGCCATTTCCTACTTCAGGGGATCTTCCCAACCCAGGGATCGAACCCATGTCTCCTGCGTCTCCTGAATTGGCGGACAGGTTATTTACCACTGTGCCACTTGTGAAACCCCCAAACATGTGACCTGCATGTTATGCAGTACTCAGCAGTCAATAAAGATGAATCTGGGCGATCTCTCCAGTCTGATATGGAAAGATATCTGTTTTTTTTTGTTTTTCTCCATTCTCCATCGAGAATTCCATGGACTCTACAGTCCATGGGGTCGCAAAGAGTCAGACACTATTGAGCGACTTTCAGTCACACTCTGAATTTATATATATATATATATGTGTGTGTGTGTGTGTGTATATAAAATTACATATATAATTTTGTTCTACTTCTGGATTCTATTCTGTTGTATTGCCTGTTGGTCTATTCTGCACTATAACCATACTTTTTTAAATTGGTATAGTTGCTTTACAAAGTTTTATTGGTGTCTGATATGCAACAAAGTGGATCAGCTATATGTATACATACATCCCCTCCCTATTGGACCTCCCTCCCACTCCTAGAATATTGCTGAATAAAGACAAATAGGTGATACAGTGACATGCAGGTAACAGGAACCCGCAACGTACAACTGTGTTCATGAATTTAATTGCCTTCTCTTTCTATGGTGGGTTGAATGGTGACCCCTAAAAGATATGTCCACTGGGGAGCTGCAACTCTGACCCTGTTTGGAGGTTGGGTCTTTGCAGATGTTTCTAGGTTAAGGATTTCAGGAGTAGATTGATCTGGATCTGGATGAGCCCTAAAACCAATGACAAGTGTCCTTATGAAAGAAAACAGGGGCATATGATACAGGAAAGAGAAGACCATGTGAGGATGGAGGCAGAGACTGGACTTATGTGACCACAAACTGGGGAAATGCATGGACTGTGGGCAGCCGCTAGGAGCTGGGAGAGAGGCATGAAGCAAATTCTCCCCAGTCTTAAGAAGGATCCAACCCTGCAATACCTTGCTTTGGACTTCAGGCTCCAGAACCGTGAGAGAACAGATGTCTGCTGTTCCTTAAGCCACCAAATTTGTGGTAATTTGTTACAAATGTCACAGGAAACTAGCATACTTTCCAACCTCATCAAATCCCAGTATTTGTCTTTGAAAATCCCCTCATTCACCATGTCCTTCAGCTCCTCTCCCCACTCTCTCACCCCGGAAACCACTGGTCTTCTATTTGTTGCCCATAAGTTAAATAGAAGAAATTGCCTGCGACCTGACCATATGCACAATTCATGGCTGAGTCTGCCAGTATCTGCTTTGTCAGCTTTTGATTCACCAGTTAGAGAGATAATAGTGGTATCTGTATTAGAGCAATGGTGTCCAATAATAGGGAAATGGGTAAGTAAATTAGGGTCCATCAACTTGATGAAATATTACATTGGCCCTGAGTAAGATAATGATAAAGACTAGCAGTGTGGGGGAAAAAAGGGTTTTGATGTAACACTGAGTGAAAGAAAGTATGTTATCAGATCATATCTACAGTTTAATAATAAGCATGAAAAAAATTCTTCCTACATGTAAGCCTGGACTTAGATTGATTTTTTTAGGCCCTGGGAAGGTGGGTATGTTTCTTTCTCCTTGCATTTAAGAGTCTTAGGGATGTAATGGTGTTTGTGCTAGAGTAAAATAGAAAACAAAAAGGTCACCAATGCCCACAGGTTTCCTAAATACATCAGAAGATACAGTTTAGAAACAAAAGTAGCGGGTAGTAGAACATCACCAAGCAGGGACTGGTGGTCCAGTGGTTAAGACCTCATGTTCCAATGCAGGAGGTTCAGGTTTTATCTCTGGGAGGGGAGCTAAGGTCCCACATGTCTTGTGGCCAAAAAGTCAAAACACAAAACAAACAGTACTATAACAAAATCAATCAGATCAGATCAGATCAGTCGCTCAGTCGTGTCCGACTCTTTGCGACCCCATGAATCGCAGCACGCCAGGCCTCCCTGTCCATCACCAACTCCCGGAGTTCACTCAGACTCACGTCCATCGAGTCAGTGATGCCATCCAGCCATCTCATCCTCTGTCGTCCCCGTCTCCTCCTGCCTTCAATCCCTCCCAGCATCAGAGTCCTTTCCAATGAGTCAATTCTTCGCATGAGGTGGCCAAAGTATTGGAGTTTCAGCTTTAGCATCAGTCCTTCCAAAGAGATCCCAGGGCTGATCTCCTTCAGAATGGACTGTTTGGATCTCCTTGCAGTCCAAGGGACTTGCAAGAGTCTTCTCCAACACCATAGTTCAAAAGCATCAATTCTTCGGTGCTCAGCCTTCTTCACAGTCCAACTCTCAAATCCATACATGACCACAGGAAAAACCATAGCCTTGACTAGACGAACCTTTGTTGGCAAAGTACTTTAAAAATGGTCCACATTTTAAAAAAACAAACAAAACCAAAACATCACCAAGCAAAAGGCACTGTTTCAAAGCTCTATCAAACTGTCGAGGAGGACTGACTGGACACTGTCTTTCAGTATCAGTTCAGTCGTTCAGTCACGTCCAATGCTTTGTGACCCCATGGACTGCAGCACACCAGGCTTCCTTGTCCATCACCAACTCCTGGAGCTTGCTCAACCTCATATCCATTGACTTGGTGATGCCATCCAACCATCTCATCCTCTGTTGTCCACTTCTCTTTCTGTCTTGAATCTTTCCCAGCATCAGGGTCTTTTCCAATGAGTCAGTTCTTCACATCAGGTGGCCAAAGTATTGGAGCTTCAGCATCAGCCCTTCCAATGAATATTCAGGACTGATTTCCTTTAGAATGGACTTGTTTGATCTCTTTGCAGTCCAAGGATTCTCAAGTCTTCTCCAACACCACAGTTCAAAAGCATCAATTCTTCGGCACTCAGCTTTCTTTATAGTCCAACTTTCACATGCATACATGACTACTGGAAAAAACATAGCTTTGACTAGACGGACCTTTTTCAAGTTAATCATAACTTTTCTTCCAAGGAGCAAGCATCTTTTAATTTCACATCTTCAGTCACCATCTGCAGTGATTTTGGAGCTCAAAAATATAAAATCTGTCACTGTTTCCATTGCTTTCCCATCTATTTTGCTGTGAAGCAATGGGATCAGACATCATCTTAGTTTTCTGAATGCTGAGTTTTAAGCCAACTTTTTCACTCTCCTCTTTCACTTTCATCAAGAAACTCTTTAGATCCTCTTTAATTTCTGCCATAAGGGTGGTATCATCTGCATATCTGAGGTTGTTGATATTTCTCCTGGCAATCTTGATTCCAGCTTGTGCTTCATCCAGTCTGGCATTTCTCATGATGTACTCTGCATAGAAGTTAAATAAGCAAGGTGACAATATACAGCATTGATGTACTCCTTTTCCTATTTGGAAATAGTCCATTGTTACATGTCCATTTCTAACTGTTGCTTCCTGACCTGCATACAGATTTCTCAGGAGGCAGGTCAGGTGGTCTAGTATTCCCATCTCTTAAAGAATTTTCCACGGTTTGTTGTGATTGACACAGTCAAAGGCTTTAGCGTAGTCAATGAAGCAGAAGTAAATGTTTTCCTGGAATTATCTTGCTTTATCTATGATCCAAGGATATTGGCAATTTGATCTCTGGTTCCTTTGCCTTTTCTAAATCCAGCTTGAACATCTGGAAGTTCTTGGTTCACGTACTGATGAAGCCTTGCTTGGAGAATTTTGAGCATTATTTTACCAGCATGTGAGATGAGTGCAATTGTGCGGTAGTTTGAGCATTCTTTGGCATTGCCTTTCTTTGGGATTGGAATGAAAACTGACCTTTTCCAGTCCTGTGGCCACTGCTGAGTTTTCCAAATTTGCTGGCATATTGAGTGCAGCATTTTCACAGCATCATCTTTCAGGATTTGAAATAGCTCAACTAGGATTCCATCACTTCCACTAGCTTTGTTTGTCGTGATGCTTCCTAAGGCCCACCTGACTTTACACTCTGGGATGTCTAACTCTAGGTGAGTGATCACACCATTGTGGTTATCTGGGTCATGAAGATCTTTTTTGTATAGTTCTTCTGTGTATTCTTGCCACCTCTCTTAGTATCTTCTGGTTCTGTCAGGTCCATTTCATTTCTGTCCTTTATTGAGCCCATCTTTGCATGAAATGTTCCCTTGGCATCTCTAATTTTCTTGAAGAGATCTCTGCTGCTAAGTCACTTCAGCTGTGTCCGACTCTGTGCGACCCCATAGACAGCAGCCCACCAGGATCCCCTGTCTCTGGGATTCTCCAGGCAAGAACACTAGAGTGGGTTGCCATTTCCTTCTCCAATGCATGAAAGTGAAAAGTGAAAGTGAAGTTGCTCAGTCATGTCCGATCCTCAGCGACCCCATGAACTGCAGCCTTCCAGGCTCCTCCATCCATGGGATTTTCCAGGCAAGAGTACTGGAGTGGGGTGCCATTGCCTTCTCCAGAAGAGATCTCTAGTCTTTCCCATTCTATTGTTTCCCTCTATTTCTTTGCATTGATCGCTGAGGAAGACTTTCTTGTCTCTCCTTGCTATTCTTTGGAACTCTGCATTCAGATAAGTATATCTTTCCTTTTCTTCCTTGCCTTTAGCTTCTCTTCTTTTCTCAGCTATTTGTAAGGTCTCCTCAGACAACCGTTCAGTATGGAGTCTTGTATTTTTGAATTAAGACTCAAGTTCTGATTGACAAATTCACAGTGATAAAAAATCCGTCTGTCAGTGCAGAAGACCTGGGAGATGTGGGTTCAATCCCTGGGTCGGAATGATCCTCTGGAGTAGGAAATGGCAACCCACTCCAGTATTCTTGCCTGGAAAGTTCCATGGATAGAGAGGAGCCTAGTCGGCTACAATCCATAGTGTTGCAAAGAGTCAGACATGTCTATCATACACAAGCTTGGATTGGCAAATTCCTAGTAAATCTGACCAACCACTGGGTATGACACAACCACAGGTCACCCTGTGTCCCAGGCTGTCCATGACCTGGCCCTCTTGGATTTCACCACTGCCTCAAACTCCTGTGCTCTTCCTCATGAGAATTCCTTCTGAATTCTCGGACACCCCCCTTTCTTTTTCTTCCCTGCAAACAGACATAAAAGGGCTATCCCTTTACCTCTTCTTCTGTTTTGGAACCAAAAAAGCTACCTGGCCATTCCCCAAGGTTTAGCTTGAGTACAAACCCATCCTTAAGTCTCTGGAGATTTCCCTGGTCAGGCTCATTTCTTGGGTGTGCTTCCAAAAGAAATCTTGGGTTCATGCAGACAGACAGAGTTCTAAAAATACACCCTGTTCCACGAGGTCACTTGCAGCTCAGAATCTTGTAGACTGGCCCACTTCCCTGGTCTTGCCTCTCTAATATCCCATGCCAGGTACAGAAAACCTCAGGGCAGCTAGACTTTCAGGTTCATGGCCTGTGGTGATATCAAGGGCAGGGAGACCTCCAACAGCACCTTGTGAATGAGTGATGGAGGCAAAAGTCCAAGTGTAGTGGGCTGACGAATGAATGGGAGGGAGAGGAAGTGGAAACAGTTCATTGAGAATGTATTAGTTTCCTCCAGCTGCGGTAACAAACTACCACCATCTGGGTGACTTTGCAAGAGGCATTTATTTTCTGACAGTTATGGACACTAGAACTCTGAAATCAAGATGGGCAGGGCCATGATCTTTCTGAAGGCTTTAGAGGAGGAGCCTTCTAGTGCCTGCCAACCAACTCTGACACTCTAGGCACGTGAGTCTGTCTCTCCCTTTGTTGTCATGTGGTCTTCTCCCTACGTGTGTGTCTGTGTCCAAATTTCCCTATTCTCCCCACAGCAGGTCCACTCACCCCGTATCACCACACCATAATGCAACTCCATCTGCACAGGTCCTATTTCTAAATAAAGTCATATTCACAGGTACTAAAGGTTAGGATGTTAATTTCTCTTTTTTGGGGAAGGTGCAATTCAAACTACCACAGACAGTGAGTTTCCTGTACTTTTTAGAGATAAAGGAAGAAAATAACAGCTAGATAAAAATAACAATATAGTGCAAAATAATGGAGAAACTAATATCTATTACATTTTAAAAGCTCATTTATATTTTGAGGCAAACATTAGTTCCTGCCTAACACAGTCAAAATGCATGAATAATATGGAGGTAAGGAAGCCTGATATTTATTGATCCCCTATAATGTTCCAGGGATTTTTATATACAAACTCATTTCATCCTCACAGTGATATAGTCAGGCATTCATATCCCCCTTGTACAAATGAGGAAACTGAAATCTGGCTACTGAGTACTTCAACTGTGGACAGTACAGATTGAAATGTGCTATAAGTGGAAAACACACACCGTGTTTCAAACTCTGTGGATAAAAAGAGCGAAAAATATCTCAGTATTTTTATATTAACTACATGTTAAAATGATACTATTTTGGATTTACTGGGTTAGGAAAACATTACCAAAATTAAAATTTTTTTGTTTCTTTCATTTTCTTTGTTTAATGTGGCTACTAGAAACGATTGGATTTATACCCATAGGTCCCAATGTTACTCTGTTGAAAGGTGTTCTAACAAGACAGAGCTGAGAAGAACAAGAGTCTATGTTAGATCCAGAATTAGGACTCCCAGACTGATCATGTGTTTCCTCTTAGGTCTCTGCCTCCACAGTGAAGAACACAAGTTAGAAAACAGTGTTTCACAAACAATGTACAAACGATTAATGAAAAAAGGGGGAGAAATGAACCTAGTCTGCGATCAATGTGTGGTTTGTGGCTGCTACAATGAAAGATAAGAGGAACATGGTGATCAGCTTGCTCTCAGAATCAATGTCTAAATCAGATCAGAACAGAGAGATGCAGATTACCTGTGTGGGGAAGCAGGGCTTCTAGATGATCAGGACATCTGATGCTCAGAGAAAGGGATCTGCCAGTCAGCAGCACCAGCCAAGTCGGGGAAGTCCCTGCGATGGCCCATACACCAGCCTCATCCATGGGAGAGGCTGTCCTGGCTGGAAGACACTGCCATGTGGTCCTTGGGTCGGTGGAGGTAGACGCCACTAAAAACTCACATCTGTCTCCTCTTGCCTTTGACAAAGGCTCCCAAGCCGTCATAAGGGCTGCCTCCTATTGCAACTCAAACATCAGCTTCAGGAGGAGACAGAGGCTCAGCACATGGTAACTGCTCAGTAAACAGAATGAGTGAGCAAATGAATGAATGAATGACTTCCCATGGGGTGCTGCCTATGGCGAGAGACTGTGACAGTTGTGAGGTTGGTTTTGCTGTGGAAGTACACATGTGTGGCTTTGTGCGTGCACGTACTGTGTGTGTTTCAGCATTATAACTGCTCGGGCAGGTCCACCCTGCCCAGTGTGTTACAACCCGAGGTCCAGCCTGCCTTGCCAGGGCTGGAATCAAGTCCAAGCCCGGCTGCACACACATGTGATTTGCCTGAGCACAGGAGCAACTCCGCCTTGAGTGCAGCAGGAAGGAGCACCCAGGTACCAGCAGAAAAGGGCCAGATTGGGCTGTGAAGTGCAGGTAAATATGTATCTAGAGTTTCTCCTGTTTGAGGACAGTTCTGTTTTAGACCCTCTCCCCAAAGAGAACTTGGCCCATGAACCATGTAAAGAGGAGAGACCCAGTCTGACTTGCCCACAGACTCTGGGTGATGTTGAGTCAGTCATTTTTGGAGATGGGGATCTGGCGTGTATATGGGAAGAATAATTACATGGTTCATCGTCCACTGTCCTTTCTAAGGCATCCTCCATTTGTCCTAACCTGCAGGGCTCACCTTGTTCCAGGCACCTCACTGACCTCAGCCTCCTTCCAACCGAGGCTTCTGGGCCAACAGCCCTTCTGACCAGAGCGTGGGTTATGATACACCACTAATGGGACAGAGCGTAAACCCAGAAAAACCTTAGGTGGCTCTGCTCTTTGATATCGTAATCATAGCTTGCAAATGTATCTAAAGGAAATAAAGTAAAAGGAAAAAGCAAATACACAAAGCTGTTTACTGAAGCCTCATTTATACTGGAGAAATGCTGGAGACTGAGTGAATGTCACAGACGGTGCGGCTAAGTAAATCGTGGTCAGGCCACTTGATGGGACATTATGCAGCCGTTAAAATGCTAATAACGTTATAACTATGATATACTTTTCAGTGGCGACAAAATCATTAAAAACTATAGAGATGCAATAATTACAACTAGATAAAAATTTCATACGCAGAGAGACAGCAACTAGGAGCAGGCAAGGAAAAAGACAAATGTGAGATTCGGAGTAACTGAAATTGTTTTCCTTCTCTGTTACTATTCTCACATTTTATAAATATAAGCCACTAACTTCTGATTACAAATGTAAGGTTTGTGCTAAAATCCAAGTTAACAGCTCTGTGTGGATCTCAATTCATGTGGCATCTGCTGAACCAACCAAATGATAAGGAGATGTGAGAGGGACCGACCCCAAGATATTTCTTTGCCCCAGCAAATATTTTTGTTGCTGCTCTATCAGTGACTGTGGACACCCAGGCTGTCCCAAACCTCCACAAAAGAAACCTGGCTTTTCTTAGCTGGAATCCAGTGTCACAGGTGCCCTTTTTTCTGGGCCACAGTCTCAATTCACTGATAGAGACTTAACAAAGACAGAAATGCAGCATTCAAGGGTATACCAAGGATGTTGCTACCTGAGACTCCTATAGGTCAGGATGTGTTTCACACCCGTGGGTTCCTGAGCCCCTGGCAGAGAACACCAGGGTTGATCATTAAGGACTCACAGCTCCATCTCACTCTCCAGCTGAGTGATACGGGTCTGATGGAGTTGGCAGGTTGGTAGAGGGGGAATTCTGTCTTTCAAAAGCCTCAAATAGCAATCGTGATGACCTACTCAGGGTCTAATGTGGGGATGATGTTCTCATTTATGCGTGTGACTGAAGTTCTAGCATGATTAACTGGTGTCACTGAATTCAGTGTCTGTGGGGATGATGTGACAGCCATCAGACCACACCAAGCACAGTGCAATTACAGCAAATTGCAGTGCTCCTGGGCATGGTGAAATAGACTTTTCCATTGCTGCCATGGGCATTTTTTTTTTCAGGTGAGGACACAAATAGAAAACAGTCTGTAGCAACATCTTTCCTCCCAAGACAGGAATGCAGGAGGGAACTGAGGATGGCATCAAGACATTACACAGGGAGATGGTTCTAGTAAGAATTCTAAATTAAAGAGGGGTGAAGGTATGTGATATGTGCATGGAAGAGGATGGAGTTAGGCAAACAGACAAGGACTAGAAAAGCACAAAGCAAAAGAAAATATCAGGCAGTCTTCCTTCCCATGTTTCTTTGACTTTAAGTAACTTACCCCTCCAGCTGAAATTTAATAGGTTGGTTTTGGTGGGGGAGGGGAGGGAAAGAAAGACCAAATAAAGTCAGGCAATTCATCAAACATCCCTTGGGCATCCATTATGTGTTAGGTACTATTGTGGATGTTGGGGGAACATGGGTGAATAAGACAAAGTTCTTGCCATGAGGTCTAGTGACACCCGCCCATCACTATAATGCAGTGACAAATATCCTCCAGAGTACTGTATGGGGAGTGTCTAAACCAGCTGGAGGAGGTGAGAGGCAATCTCCTTGAAGAATTGGTGTCTGAGATGCCTTGGGGGGCAGGCATCACCCCAGCAAACAGGAAGAGGGTAAAGCAGAGGGACCTTGAAAGCAGGGTATCCAAGTGCACAAAGGAACAGAGGTGGACAGCAGCTTCTGTAAGGAGCCACCAATATACAGTCTGGAGCTGCTGGAATATTGAGTTAGAAGCAAGAGATGTCCAGAAAGGAGACAAAAGAGGTCACGGAGCACAGGGAACATCCTGGAGGTTACAGTCAGGAGCTCTTGCTACTCTCTGCTGGTGGAAGGATGCCAGCATTTGCTGGCCTGTGTGGTTGACAGGTGACTCTGAAAGCTGATGTAGAGGCTGGAGCTTGGAGAAATACGACCAAGCACAGGAAGATCTAGCAGGTGATGGAGGCACGAATCTTGGAGAAGCTGAGGCCCCAGCCAAGGCCAAGGTAGGTTGGAGGGGGAAGTTCAGAGAGACTATAGTGGCTCTCAGATCTGGCTACACAACGGACTCTTATGGGCTCCAATTATATGTGTGGCCTGGCTCTGTGCCTGAATTTTCTGATTCAGTAGCTTTAAGCAGGACCTTGACCTCCCCGTCTCTGCAAAACTCCAGGGTTTGAAAACTCAGCCAGGTCTGAAAGTAGCTGATTTGAATTGTCAGGTCTACTCTCCCCTTTTCCCCTTCCTTCTTTTTTTTTTTTAGAGGTCTTTATTGAATTTGTTACAATATTGCTTCTGTTTTATGCTTTGGTTTTTTGGCTGTGAGGCATGTAGGACTTTAGCTCCCTGACCAGGGATCCAACCCACACCCTTGCACTGGCAGGCAAAATCTTAACCACAGGATCTCCAGGAAGTCCCTCTTCCTTCCTTTCTAGAACTGTCTATTAAGCACTTCTACAGAGCTAAAAAGTACCATAGAAGTAGAATAAAGGAAAAGGAAAAGGCCATTCATTCATCCTTTTGTTGTTCAGCCACTCAGTCGTGTCTGACTCTTTGCGAACCCATGGGCTGTAGCCCATCAGGCTACTCTGTACATGGGATTTCTCAGGCAAGAATACTGGAGTGGGGTTGCCATTTCCTTATCCAGGGGATCTTCCCCACCCAGGGATCTAACCTGTGTCTCCTGCGCTGGCAGGTGGATTCTTTACCATTGTGCCCCCAGGAAAGCCTCATTCGTCCTTTCAGTGTTTCTCAAAAGGAAGAACTTTCATGCTCTTAAGTACAGACGTGTGGATACCCCATGCTGCAGGATTCCAGCTGGAGAAGCACTGCCCTGAGCATCATAAAATATCAGGGGCTGGATCTGTTCCACACTGACTGAAACTTCAGATTGAACATGGTCACTAGGCTCTCTTGTCAGTATTTTGATTATAGAAATTATCATCCTGTGGCCCAGGACAGGTGTCCTTTTATTTAAAGACAGTAATTGATTTGAAAATATGAAACTTAATAAACCACCATGGTTGTTTACAGAGAGCCCCGCCTATTTTGACATTGCTGGATGTTTGAAAAGTTTCCCCCCCCACCCCAAAGTTGATTTGAAACAGGAAACTTTTTTCTAGTACTGAGAAATATTATCCCAATTTGCAGTCTGCAGTTTTCCTTTGAGACTGACATACCAGACAGTGCATATTTGTGTCAGATATTCATGTCAGAACCATTCCATCCCCCAAAATAGCCATTGGGTCATGCATGCTACTCAGCTGCCTAAGAGGGGAAGGGTGGGGTTTTGAATATCTCTGTTCAGCTGCAGAAATGTTCAAGTTGAATGGGATTTGCAAATAGAAACCATGATGATGAAGCCACCTCTACTGAGGGCCATGAAGCCTCCCCCTCCCACTCTGAATACACCTGCTTTCCCTGCCCACCGCCCTGTGCCTGCCCTTGTCCATCAATAGTGGCTATGCATCAGGAGACACAGGTTCGATCCTCGGGTTGGGAAGATCCCCTGGAGGAAGAAAAAACAACCTACTCCAGTATTCTTGCCTGGGAAATCCTATGGACAGAGGAGCCTGGTGGGCTACAGTCCATGGGGTCTCAAAGAATTGGACACGACTGAGTGACTGAGCGTGGGACTTACGCTCAGTGTGTTGACAGCTCTAGTTGGGAAGACACCATGCGGAGAGCTTCTAGGCCGAGGCTGCTTCGAGGCTTCAGTCCCCTTTGTCCCAAGGTTGCCGCTCTAACCCCCATCTGCAAGCTCATGGCTACCCAGTCAAGTGAGTTGGGCATGACTGGGAAACTCAGATCCATTGCACAATCGTTTATTGGCTGCCTTTGGAGAAAGCACAGTGACTACCTAGGTAAGTGGACAGACTTTGTAATCAAAGCTGGTAAGAAATACTAATGACAAGTTATCATGTAATTACCAGTTAGGTGATTTTAGGCAAATGATACTGTTTCTTTAAGCCTTAGGGTCAACAGGGATACTGACCCTCCCTTTGAAGGGCTATAAGGCTTAAGATAAAGTCCATGATGAGAAGCACCTTCAGTGATCCATGATAACGATAACAGGGCTCTTGATGGGTCCCAGTGGGAAAAAAAAAAGACCTGTAATCCAAGCAGAGCTTAATAAAGAACTATTTACACTGTAGGAGATGATGGGAACAAGGGCCCAGGCAGTGAGGGGGCATTTAGTAAGGGAGAGAGCAGTGGAGGAAGGAGTAGATTCAAGAACCTGGAAGGTCACCCTGAGAGGAACTGTGACCCTCCCTGAGGTTGCCGGAGCAGTTATCACACCCTTTCCCCTCTTCCTGCCCTTTCCAGGGCACTCCTTTGGCTGAACAGAAAGTAAGAAGTCAAAACAGGTCAGTGATTCCTGAGAGTCTGTCTCCTGAGTCAGAGAGCAGGTACAGAAGAATGGACGGACCTCGAGGAAGGAAGGGGAGGTTCCTGCAGCGCTGGCTACTGCCATTCATGGAAGACCTGCCATAGGCCAGCTCCTGAGAACTCAACAGAGAACAAAATATTGGGCTGGCCAAAGAGTTTGTCTGGGATTTTCCATAAGATGTTGGCCAACCCAAGATTCTCAAATTCTTAAGAATTCTGAGCTTTGTCATAGACGTATATAGAAACAAACAATAACAGCGTTGGGCAATAGATGCTATTATAACATAACAAGAAAGAACCTCTGCCGGGAGCAGGAGCTCCGCCCATGGCAAAGGTCATGAGGAAGGAGGCTCGGCATACGCAAAGGCGGGATCGAGCCTCAGGAGTCCCCCTGGAAATTCTCGAGCATCTACCCCCAAAACCAGAGTCTGCCTACTTTCTGCTTTGTGCTCTCACCTACACCTCTGACTGTACGGGCGGGGCGGGGCAGGGGGCTGTCCCCTACTACATCTCTCTGAAAAAAGACTTAACTTACAGCTCCAGTTAATAAAGTTCCTGGGTGTGATAGTGTTTCAACCTACAAACTCCTTTGGAAGTCCTCTAGCCTGCCTGAATAGGTTTTTCCAGCCACATGTGATTGCTCAGAGCCTCCCAACTGTGAGAGGCATGAGATGTTCTAAACTGTCTAAATACAGATTCCTTTGAGCAGTTAAAAGATTGATTAGAAATTGTATTGGTGAAGGGTTTTTCACTTGTTGGGCCAATGCTTGCTGCTAAGTCTCCATATCCCTTACCTGCTGTGTCCCTGGCAGTGTATTGATTGACATAATTGGTGTAAGTAGTAGCTTTAATGTTTGTAACCTTGGACCCTTGAGTTAATTCTTTTTCTTGTTATAGCCCACCACACCTTTGCCCTATAGGAATGCAACTTTATCTAATGCTTTTGGAGGGTGGCGCCTGGCTAATCACCTTTAGAGAAAAATAAGTTTTCTGAAGAAAGGGTCTTAAAATGTTAACAGGCCTCTGGGCCAGAAGATGATGCAAATCACCTAAACTTTTGCATATGATAAGTATGCAGGAAGAAAGCCTGGCTTACTGCATGACTCTACCCCTTCCCCCATTATTCCTCTATGCATAACTTACGGTATAAAAACTACTTTGGAAAATAAAGTGCGGGCCTTGTTCACCGAAACTTGGTCTCCCCATGTCATTCTTTCTTTCACCTTCTGGTTGAATTATTCAGCCTCTTTTCTCCACTGAATTTCCTCACTGAGCTATCCTTATTTAACCACTCTTTATATCCTTAATTAACGTTTAATTAAGCAATTGTTTCCTGATCCTCACTGACACCGTCCCCGCTTCGAATTCCCTGGATCCACCGGGGCTGGACCCCGGCAAACCTCGAGAACAGGTGTTTCTGAAAACCAGTGTCCCTGAAAGAACCCTGAGCCCTCAGGGCGCTGAAGGAAGGACTGCCTTCAAAAGCAAGGAAGGAGGTGTTGAGAAAGCGTATCCTAGACAGAGGAAGACAAGAACAGCAGGAGCATGATGTGGCTGTCAGGTAAAACCTATGGATTTGGGAAGGAGGGGATAAGACCAGGGGAGGATGCTGGGGAGGCCAGCAAGAGCTGGGTCATTCATACAGGGACCTGTTAGTCAAGTTAGAGAAGAGTTCAGATTCTTCCCTCTTGAGAGCCACTGAGATCGACAGTGGGATTTCTTAAACCGTAGAATGACTAGTAAGATATGTGTTTCAGCAAAAATGGTTCTCACCTCAAGGAAAAAGGTATTGGTTTTAATGACCCTGACCCTAAGAAGTGGCATCTAGGTCCACAGATGTAACTAGGCAGGGGAAGAACCTCACTGCAGCTTAGGGAAATCCTGAGATAGTGCAGGCATATGGCAGGGAGATCATGGTTCTAAAACTGAGGCTCCCAGCAAATGTTCCTAGAATGACAGCAAACCTCAGGCAGAAGATAACTTAGAGCTGTGCTTGTCATGCTGTGATGGGCATCGGATCACCTGGGGATCTTATAACAATGCATACTCTGACTCAGCAGATCTGGGATGGAGCCCAAGAGGGCACATCTCTTTATTATTAAATAATTTTTATTGGAATATAGTTGCTTTACAATATTGTGTTATTTTCTACTGCACAGCAAAACATATCAGTCATGGATATACTCTAACCACTCCCTGCTGGATTTCCTTCCATTCAGGACACCACAGCGCATTAAGCAGAGTTCCCTGTGCTCTACAGCATGTTCTCATCAGTTGTTATTTTATATGCAGTGTCCCAATCTCCCAATTCCTCCCCCTCTACCCTTTCCCCCCTTGGTATCCATATGTTTGTTCTTTACCCCTATTTCTGCTTTGCAAATAAGGTCATCTCTACCAGTTTTCTAGATTTCACATATATGTGTTAATATATATTTTTCTCTTTCTGACTTCACTTTGTTTGGCAGTCTCTAGGTCCATCCAGGTCTCTACAAATGACCCACTTTTGTTCCTTTTTATAGCTGAGTAACCAAGATGGCACATTTCTAAAGAGCTCCCGGATAATGCTGACGACTGGACATACTTTGAGTGGTTTGGCCTTAGAAACCAACTGCCTCAATCTTCTTTACAGGTGAGCTAAGAGAGGCCAAGAGAGGGCTTGATGGGTGGTATACCAGAGTTAAGCAAAGGTGCAGCCTATAGGAACTAGCTTGGAGTCTCCCAGTTCAGAGCTCTTGTGTGGTCCCCAGGACCTTCTTGGGAGATTGTTGGAGGCCAGGCCCTGTACTTACTCCTTGCAGGCAAAAGTGTGAACAATAAGTTCATGAGGTGGAAGTGTTTCCAGCATGTTCTTGGAGAGGACAAATGGTTCTGTCAACATGTGTGATGAGCTCTTCACACAATAGCCTGCTCTGAAGGGACTGGAAGTGAAAGTTGCTCAGTTGTGTCCAACTCTTTCCGATGTATGGACTGTATCCATGGAATTCTCCAGGACAGAATACTGGAGTGGGTAGCCTTTCCCTTCTCCAGGGGACCTTCCCAACCCAGGGATCGAAGCCAGGTCTCCCGCATTGCAGAAGGGATTGGGGAACCTGACTCAAATCCCTGCTGGGCTGCCAAAGGCCTGCTTCCCAGACACAGCGACGGGCTCAACACAGGACTCAAAGCACACACCCACACTGGTACGATCCATTTGGAGAACAACTTGCCAACATGCTTCAAGAGTTACAAAAGTGTTTGCTCTATTCAACCCTGTTAATTTCACATGGGTGAATGTCTAAAAAAGGAATACACTGAAAAAGGATTTCCCTGGTTGTCCAGTGGTTAAACTCCATGCTCCCAGTGCAGGGGGGCTGGGTTCAATCCCCGTCAGGGAACTAGATTCTACACGGCACAACTAACAGTCCTCATGCTGTAACTAAGACCCAGTGCAGTCAATAAAAAGAGAAATACACCGAACAGGGAAAGAAAACCAGCTGCAACATTGAAGGGTTACTGGCAACATACATCTAATTCTTATGAAACTCCCAAATTGTAGGTTTGGTATTACTTCCATGCGCATTTAAAAAAAATTATGCATAAATGGTAACTCAATTTCAGAATGGTTAATGTGTCCCTAAAGTCTTCCATCCAGATAACATTAGACCCAGGATTCTAGATCCAAGTCATTGTTCTGAAGTCCATCTTCTTTCCACCATGATACATCCACCACTATATGCATGAGGTTCATTACAGTGTTACAAAAATATGGAAAAAAAATAGAGGAATGCATAAGTAAATTAGGGTATATACACTCAGTGGACAATTAGGCAATCATTAAAAAAGATAAGCGGTTTCCATGGTGCTATAAAAAGCATCATGATCATGATAAAATGCTTAATAAAAAATTACAGTAAAAAATTTTATGTAACTATAGTTTGGTAAAAGATGTAGGCACATTAACAAAGGATAAAAGACAAGGTAAAATAATTGTTGTGCTATGAGAAGAGATTATAGGTGATTTTTCTCTCTGATATCCAAACTTTCTGTAATTCTGTCATAAAAACTGGCTGGGGAAGGCTAGGATTACAGAATGCGTGTACTGGTGGGGCAGGCACAGACTTGCTGTGTGTATATACACACATATATTTATGTATATACATATATATACATAAGGTCTTTAAGGAAAGTTCCAATATGGTCTTGGAACCTCTACACATGTTCCTGTCTCCTGTGGCTCTGTGTTTTAGACATAATCCTGAAAACTCTCTACAAGAGTGTTTCTAGTACAGACTTTCTCACCTCTGGCACCTTCCTCGGGAAGCACCCCAGAGCAGTGGTCTCTTATTCCAAGAAGTAGCACAGATATTAAAAAGAATTACCCTCCAGAATTGCAGATAGCACATTGACACAGAAGGCAGGGCAAAGACAAAGATGGCAGCTGAGCATCACAGATGACGCCATGACCACCTACAGTGCCAAGTCAAGAGGGATTCTGGGACTTTTCCTGGTGGTTCAGTGGTTAAGAATCAGCCTGCCAATGGAGGGGACACCAATCCCTGGTCCAGAAAGATCCCACATGCCTCAGGGTAACTAAGCCCATGCTCTACAACAAGAGAAGCCACTGTGATGAGCAGCCCGTGCACTGCAACGAGACAGCAGCCCCTGCTCTCCACAACTAGAGAAAATCTGTGCACAGCAAGGAGACCCCGCACAGCCAAAAATAAAAGACATTTTTTTCTTAGAAAAGGGGGAAGCCATGTCAGGGCTCAAAGGAAGAATGTGTCCTGAACAATTACGGATGTCTATCATGGGAAAGGTATTAGGGAAGAGAGGGGAATGCACAGGCCATATATCACTTCCAATTGTCAAGAAACAAGCAAATGGAGACATGTTTTTTTAAACAAGGAGGAAAATATGGCCACCACTTCTAACTTTGGGTTTATAGATTTCTATCTGAATTTGTACATATGGTTTTACTCTCCTCCCTTAGATCCATTCCTATTGAACAGAGGGAGCTATTAGTTTGAGCACAGTTCTGTGATCAATGGAAGGCATGCAACTGGCTCTGATTGCTACTAACAAACCTACTGAGAAGGAAAAGGAAAGCATAGTTCAAACTTTGATAACCAGGTATTTAAAAAGATCCAGGTCCCTCTTACTCTACCCTAAAAATTGTGTCTTACCTTCTTGGAAGATCAATCAACATATCCTAAAATAGAATGATTAGAAAGTAAAGTGTGACCTAAGTGCTCAGGGGATCAGAGAGCCATTAGATGGGATAGTTAAGTAGTTTACATTTAAACTGTAAAACGTCTGACATAGTGAAAACCCAAATTTTGCAATGTGGTCATAATTATCTAAAAGATGTCAATGCACAAAAACTAGAAGAAAAAAAAAAATAAACTCCTGTGAAAATGGTTGGTCTGCTAGGCAGTGGAAATGGGGGCTAACTTTCCACTCCCCATATTTCTAACACCATGTAATGTTGCTATAATGTCACTAACATTAACAAAGAATAAGTGCCTTCTAAATATAATTCACTATTTGACTTGCAATGATACACAGATGCCAAAACAATGCAAAAAATAAAACAGATGCCAAGAAAGCAAAGCAGTGGGGATTTTTATGACATATATTTTGAAGGGCTCTGAAAAAGACCTGATATGCAAGCAAGCTTGCATGGAGTCTGTAATGATATAGGCCAAGGTCTCGTACTTCAATGTAAAATTTAAGGAACTACTCGTCTCTTGGTGAAGAGGGAAGAAAAAGTAGCCAAAGGGACTTCTCTGGTGGTCCAGTGGTTGACAATCTGCCTGCCAATGCAGGGACATGGGTTTGATCCCTGGTCCAGGAAGATTCCACATGCCATGGGGCAAATAAACCCATGTGCCACAGTGACTAAGTCTACAGGCCCTAGAGTCCGTTTTCTGCAACAGAAGCAGCCACCACAATGAGAAGCCCATGCACTGCAACTAGAGAGTAGCCCCCACTCATGGCAACTATAAAAAGCCCCCATGGAGCAATTTAGACTCAGCGCAGTCAAAAAAATTAAATATTTTTTTAAAGTAGTCAAAGAAAAGGATTGGAGTGAGGGGAAGAAATCCACCTGCCATCTTCTACAGCCAATGAAAGGATCGTCTCTGAATCATAAATTTGAATTCCAACCTCCAGAGACTTCAGGATGAAGGATCCAAATACTCTGATGGTAGATGAAGACCCGCTTCCTCCTTAATTTTTAAAGTCCCAAACAAAGAGCTGTTCTGACCAAAACAGAAAGGAAGTGAGTTAAAAGCAGCAGATCCAATGCTGCACTGCCCTGTCCAGGTGGAATTCCAACAGGAGTAACAAGGTAGAACATCTGAGATGAAAAGAGAACAACTTCTGATGTTGAAAGAGACACTCAGCAGCTTAAACACCGCCTCTGGGCATGGTTTATTGAAAGGACCATGTAGCCACAGAGAGGCTTCCGTCACTAGCCACGTGACTGTGTGTACAGGCCGCTCCTCACTAAGTCCTTCGGGTGTGCAGAGCATCAAAACAAGGTTTGCCTTCCACAGAAGGGACGTCAGGGAGAGTCCTGACTGTGCCATAGGCAGAACTAACTTTTCATGTCTCTCCCTTCACTCTCCTAGGACAACTAGATATGCACAGATTAAATTCAACCTGCAGGTTTTATCTTTTTTAATTCAAAATTTTCCATTGGCAAAAGCTCTGGAGAGGAATTATGGCAGAAGTTCATGAGAAACAGCTGGGAGCCCATGGAGAGATTCCTATGACATGGATAGGAAGTGACCTGGGGTTTCTCCAGGCAAGGAGAAAATAGACATAACCCTGTGCCTCTGAAATCTACTAGAGTTAACTCTCCAAAAAAAAAAAAAAAATAGAGCAATTCCAAGGATGCAATTGAGATTATGGGTACAGCCCAAGGGTAAATGCTTTACACGTACATGAGAAAAAAACACAGAAATACAGATGTCCATACACGTATCAGTGTCGCTACACCAACTCACAAACCTACATGTTAACACACACACATACAAAGACAAATACACTGATCTATTTGGGCTCACTGTAGGAATATTTTCTGTGCAGTAACTTCTGCTGTTTTTTTTTTTTTTTACAGCTAAGATGAATTATTAATGTTTATTGTGAAAACCTTTTTATTGCCAGGAAAACACGATTTGCTCTTCTTCAGGTAACAAGTGCTATGCATCTGTTGATTCCTACTGTCACATTATCTGGTTCCATCACAAATACCCATGTTGTAACAAAAAAGAAAGAAACACCCCAAGGCAAATATATAGGCATTCCTGGTATGCTACGAGAGGATGACAGGCAGCTCTAATGGTCCCACTTACATAAATGCAACTTTTTCACATCAGAACGCAACTTTCTTCTAGACACAGAGTGCCAGAAATCATTCTTTTCAACCCAGAGCTGTTTCTATTGAAACACCTGTCAACCAACCTGTCAGCTCAGCAGACCTATGTATGGCTTCTATCCAGGGATGCCTGCATTTTTCAAGTCTCTGGAAGAGAAACATCCTATGGAGGTTGAGTGATGGGCTGAGGGTTAGGAAAAACGGTTCCTTGACATCCCAGGGCTCTGACTTTTAAGACTTTGGAAAAGCCTCTGGGCAAATCTGTGAAGCTTTTTGTGTGTATATATAAATCTTTTTTTTAAATCTCACAAATAAACAACAGAACTAACTTTTACCGTAAAAGCAGAGGGGAAAATATTTGTAAGGTGAAGTCTGACGCCAGAGCTGCAAGATGCCATTTGTGAAATACGAAAGGATATTGACAGACCAATACGGCCTTGTGTGTCTTCAATTATTCCACAACCTGTTTGTTTAGCAATCTTGAGGGGAAAAGGCTAAGGCGTCATAAATTTGAGCCTTAAAATAATTAGTGCCTAGCACCTGCATGGGCATGAGAGTTGCTTATAGTGTAACATCAGACAGTGTTGAATTCCAGAAGAGTGAAAAATAAAGGCAGGGTAAAGCTAGAGCAATGGCTGCGCTTTGCTGGAGCAGCCGTGAAGAGATACCCCATGCCCAAGGTAAGAGAAACCCAAGTAAGACGGTAGGTGTTGCAAGAGCGCATCAGAGGGCAAACACACTGAAACCATACTCACAGAAAACTAGTCAATCTAATCACACTAGGACCACAGCCTTGTCTAACTCAATGAAACTAAGCCATGCCCGTGGGGCAACCCGAGACGGGCGGGTCATGGTGGAGAGATCTGACAGAATGTGGTCCACCGGAGAAGGGAATGGCAAACCACTTCAGTATTCTTGCCTTGAGAACCCCATGAACAGTATGAAAAGGCAAAATGATAGGATACTTAAAGAGAAACTCCCCAGGTCAGTAGGTGCCCAATATGCTACTGGAGATCAGTGGAGAAATAACTCCAGAAAGAATGAAGGGATGAGCCAAAGCAAAAACAATACCCAGCTGTGGATGTACCTGGTGATAGAAGCAAGGTCCAATGCTGTAAAGAGCAATATTGCATAGGAACCTGGAATGTCAGGTCCATGAATCAAGGCAAATTGGAAGTGGTCAAACAAGAGATGGCAAGAGTGAATGTCGACATTCTAGGAATCAGCAAACTAAAATGGACTGGAATGGGTGAATTTAACTCAGATGACCATTATATCTACTACTGCGGGCAGGAATCCCTCAGAAGAAATGGAGTGGCCATCATGTCAACAAAAGAGTCCGAAATGCAGTACTTGGATGCAATCTCAAAAACGACAGAATGATCTCTGTTCGTTTCCAAGGCAAACCATTCAATATCACAGTAATCCAAGTCTATGCCCCAACCAGTAATGCTGAAGAAGCTGAAGTTGAATGGTTCTATGAAGACCTACAACACCTTTTAGAACTAACACCCAAAAAATATGTCCTTTTCATTATAGGGGATGGGAATGCAAAAGTAGGAAGTCAAGAAACACCTGGAGTAACAGGCAAATCTGGCCTTGGAATATGGAATGAAGCAGGGCAAAGACTAATAGAGTTTTGCCAAGAAAATGCACTGGTTATAACAAACACCCTCTTCCAACAAACAAGAGAAGACTCTATACATGGACATCACCAGATGGTCAACACCAAAATCAGATTGATTATATTCTTTGCGGCCAAAGATGGAGAAGCACTATACAGTCAGCAAAAACAAGACCAGGAGCTGACTGTGGTTCAGACCATGAACTCCTTATTGCCAAATTCAGACTGAAATTGAAGAAAGTAGGGAAAACCATTAGACCATTCAGGTATGACCTAAATCAAATCCCTTATGATTATACAGTGGAAGTGAGAAATAGATTTAAGGGCCTAGATCTGATAGATAGAGTGCCTGATGAACTATGGAATGAGGTTCATGACATTGTACAGGAGACAGGGATCAAGACCATCCCCATGGAAAAGAAATGCAAAAAAGCAAAATGGCTGTCTGGGGAGGCCTTACAAATAGCTGTAAAAAGAAGAGAAGCGAAAAGCAAAGGAGAAAAGGAAAGATATAAACATCTGAATGCAGAGTTCCAAAGAATAGCAAGAAGAGATAAGAAAGCCTTCTTCAGCGATAAATGCAAAGAAACAGGAAAACAACAGAATGGGAAAGACTAGGGATCTCTTCAAGAAAATCAGAGATACCAAAGGAACATTTCATGCAAAGATGAGCTCGATAAAGGACAGAAATGGTATGGACCTAACAGAAGAAGAAGATATTAAGAAGAGATGGCAAGAATACACAGAAGAACTGTACAAAAAAGATCTTCACGACTCAGATAATCACGATGGTGTGATCACTCACCTAGAGCCAGACATCCTGGAATGTGAAGTCAAGAGGGCCTTAGAAAGCATCACTAAGAACAAAGCTAGTGGAGGTGATGGAATTCCAATTGAGCTATTCCTAATCCTGAAAGATGATGCTGTGAAAGTGCTACACTCAATATGCAAGCAAATTTGGAAAACTCAGCAGTGGCCACAGGACTGGAAAAGGTCAGTTTTCATTCCAATCCCAAAGAAAGGCAAGGCCAAAGAATGCTCAAACTACCACACAATTGCACTCATCTCACACGCTAGTAAAGTAATGCTCAAAATTCTCCAGGCCAGGCTTCAGCAATATGTGAACCGTGAACTTCCTGATGTTCAAGCTGGTTTTCGAAAAGGCAGAGGAACAAGAGATCAAATTGCCAACATCTGGTGGATCATAGAAAAAGCAAGAGAGTACCAGAAAAACATCTATTTCTGCTTTATTGACTATGCCAAAGCCTTTGACTGTGTGGATCACAATAAACTGTGGAAAATTCTGAAAGAGATGGGAATACCAGACCACCTGATCTGCCTCTTGAGAAATTTGTATGCAGGTCAGGAAGCAACAGTTAGAACTGGATATGGAACAACAGACTGGTTCCAAATAGGAAAAGGAGTTCGTCAAGGCTGTATATTGTCACCCTGCTTATTTAACTTCTATGCAGAGTACATCATGAGAAACGCTGGACTGGAAGAAACACAAGCTGGAATCAAGATTGCCGGGAGTAATATCAATAACCTCAGATATGCAGATGACACCACCCTTATGGCAGAAAGTGAAGAGGAACTCAAAAGCCTCTTGATGAAGGTGAAAGTGGAGAGTGAAAAAGTTGGCTTAAAGCTCAACATTCAGAAAACGAAGATCATGGCATCTGGTCCCACCACTTCATGGGAAATAAATGGGGAAACAGTGGAAACAGTGTCAGACTTTATTTTTGGGGGCTCCAAAATCACTGCAGATGGTGACTGCAGCCATGAAATTAAAAGACGCTTACTCCTTGGAAGGAAAGTTATGACCAACCTAGATAGCATATTCAAAAGCAGAGACATTACTTTGCCAACAAAGGTCCATCTAGTCAAGGCTGTGGTTTTTCCTGTGGTCATGTATGGATGTGAGAGTTGGATTGTGAAGAAGGCTGAGTGCCGAAGAATTGATGCTTTTGAACTGTGGTGTTGGAGAAGACTCTTGAGAGTCCCTTGGACTTCAAGGAGATCCAACCAGTCCATTCTGAAGGAGATCAGCCCTGGGTGTTCTTTGGAAGGAATGATGCTAAAGCTGAAACTCCAGTACTTTGGCCACCTCATGTGAAGTGTTGACTCATTGGAAAAGACTCTGATGCTGGGAGGAATTGGGGGCAGGAGGAGAAGGGGACGACAGAGGATGAGATGGCTGGATGGCATCACTGACTCGATGGACGTGAGTCTGAGTGAACTCTGGGAGTTGGTGATGGACAGGGAGGCCTGGAGTGCTGGGATTCATGGGGTGGCAAAGAGTCGGACATGACTGAACGACTGATGTGATCTGATCTGAAAGCTAGAGTCACGGCTGTTTTCTTTAGCAAGTATTTGTCTGCGATAATATATCAGAGTGCATTGAGTGGATTCATGCTATGCAGTACTTCTTCCCAAACTTGGATGGACAGTAAAACGTCCCAAAGCACTTCTTAAAAAGCCCATTTGGATAGAACCTCACCCCCAGAGATTCTGATTTATTTGGAATGCAATGATGCCTAAACCCAACCATTTACGTGTCTACCTACATATGTATTTATCAATATGTTTGGAGGTGTCAAGGTATGACTCTAAATCTTCAGCCAGGCTTGAGAACCACTAAACTTGTTAGACAAAGATTTCACCACTACCCCTTATCAAGATAAAGTACAAATCCACACATTCATATAAGTAATATTTATCGAGCACATGTTATGTGCAAACTTACTTTTAGATCCTGAGGACATGCTAAAAAGCAAAAATAAATATGGCCAGTATCAGTTCAGGACCAAAGGCCATCAGGCTGAGAAACTAGGGAAGAGCTAGTGTCACGGTTCAATTCTGAAGGCCGACCTGGGCAAATACCGTCTAGCTTAGGGGAGCTCAGTCTTCTGTTCTATTCTGAGCTTCAACTGATTAGATGAGGCCCACCCACATTATGGAGGACAATCTGGTTCACTCAAAGTCCACTCATCCAAAAACACCCTCGCAGAAACATCCAGAATAATGTTTGACCTATCTGGGCCTCATGGCCCAGCCAAGATGACACATACAATAACCATCACATGGCCCATAGCCTTATGAGCTTGACGTCCAGTAGGGGACTAGATGATGCTAAAGCATACCAACAAAATGAGTGCAGATTGTGAAAATAATATGACAGAAATAAGAAAATGGCTTGATAAAGTGGAGAGTCCAGGGTAAAAGCCTCTTGGAGGTAAAGAATGGGTAGGAACCTAAGAAATATAAGTAAGAAAGTATTCTAGGCAGAAGAGATGACATTAACAAAATGCGGCAATCACATGGGCTGCAAAGAACTCAACCAGCTTGAGAAAGTGTTAGAAAGCTGGAGGGGCTGATGCACGGAAAACAGCAGGAAGAGAGGCACAGAATGAGGTTAGAGGGGCCAGACCATTCCAGGCTCCAAAATTAAGCTGAGGCAAAAGCAGAGAAGCAATATGACTGAATTTACATTCCAAGATGTTCTGTTTGGGTACAGTGTGGGGAAGTGAAATAGGGAAGTGTGGACGCAGCATGCGCAGAGAAGTTCTGAAGTGGTTTAGGCATCAGATGAGTGTTCAGAACATGATGGTGTTGAAGATGGGGCCGGGTGACCTGATCTTTGTCTATACTAGCAGAAGAGATAGAACTTTCTAGAGCATTTGATGTGTTGCAAGTGGGGAAGAATGGTGATTCCTACATTTATGGCTTAAAGAATTCAGAAGAAACAAAAGCTTTCTTCCTGGTTACCAGTTTGACTCAATTTATACCCACTAGCTGCCTGCATTATGCAAACTATGCATCCTAATTAACAGAAATCCAGCTTGAATTATGCAAATTCTTGCTTTGGGCTGGGTTTTCCATTTCCTGCCTCTAGGGCCTCCTGCCCATCAAGGACCAGATTCCATTCTTCCTACTGACCTTCTGTGGACCAGAGCCATCTGCACGCCCGGGGTGAGTGAGCCCTGAGAGGCCACTGTGGCCAAGCCAAAGGGGAGGAAGAGGTGTGTCTGAGCACTCACATGAAGCCAGCACCTCCTGGCACCTGTGAGAGCTTGCTCTGAGCTCATCCATATAGCAGCCCCTGTCTCCATCAACACGTGTCTGCCCCAGTCCCGTTCAGAACTACTTTCTAGCTCAGAACATGCACCCAGCTTTCTTGGAATGCTGATTCCTGGGGCCTGTGCTTTCTGTTCAGAGCAAATGCTACCATCTGTATGCCAGAAAAATATCGATGACCCTCTGACCTAGCCTACCTTGCAAAGGGGCTTTGGCACAGGAAGGCCACATTGTTTTATGGAGGCGAAGTCTGTGTTTTATTTAACTCTGAACACCAGGCGCCTAGAATAGCTTGCAAGATAAATGTCAGTCAACGCTAGCATAATCAAGACACCCATTCCTGCCTCATTAGGGTCCTCTCATTCCGTTTAAGCTTCTCAGATTTATACACTGTAATTAGAAACTTGGTGATTTTGACTGCTAAACATAAAGGCTTACTGGGAAGCTTCACATGTCTGCATTTTAAATATTTTCACACATCGTTAACCCAGTTGCCAGTGTAACATCTTCTGGCCCAATTCCCTCACACTGTGTGATATTTATTTTTTGACAGAGATGAGAAAAACTAATTGAATTGAAACACGTATTGATTACTGTTTTTCGTGAACTCTGAACAGCTTGCCTCTAAATGATTTTACTGAGGAGCTTTTAGGCAACTGTTTGGCTGGACTGTTTCCCCTGTGACCACATTTGGGCTGTATGAGCCTGTCTGCAGTTGCCTGGTCTGCTTTCAGGGAGCCCTGTCGTGCACAAGAGCAGAGTCGGAGTGGAAAGGGCCATGCCAGCCCTCTTCACATACAGGCACTGATCGGGACGCCCTGTGTATGTGTATGTCCATCAGTCGTGTCCAACTCTTTGCAATCCCATGAACTGTAGCCCACCAGACTCCTCTATCCATGGGATTTTCCAGGCAAGAATACTGCAGTGGGTTGCCATGTACTTCTCCAGGGGATCTTCCCGACACAGGGATCAAACCTGTGTCTCCCACACTACAGACACACTCTTTACTGTAGGAGCCACAAGGGAAGACCCAAGCAGGGTTCCAGAAGAGTCTATGCAAAGAGCATGGTTTTCACATTGCTGGTGAAAGTCTCAGCTCTTTGGATCCCTTGTAAGCAGGCACAACTCTCAGTTCATTTAGTGGCCACATTACTCACCCAAGGACTGTGGGTGTGTGTCAAGCAGAGCTCTCCAGATCCAGATTAGGACACTTTAGGAAGTGTCTTAGACCAGAGCCTCTCCCAATGTCATATGTGTGTGTGAATCAGCTGGTTAACACACAGGCTCTGATTCAGTGGGTCTGAGTTGAGGCCTGAGATACTGCATGTCTGACCTGCTCCCAGGTGACACTGATCTGCTGGTGTGTAGACATGAGGCCTTTGATGTGACCTTTCTCCATGCACTCTCTGTCACCTTGCTGAGATCTGAGGCCAGGGACCATGTATTCTGATACAAGCTGCTTGCAGTAGAGGCGAGGCTGGCTCCAGTGGGCAGGGAGAGAGGGCATGGCTGCTGGAGAATCAGGCTGCTGCATGGTTCTGGGGTAGCATCAGGGAAGCCACTGGACTTCTAGCCCTTCAGTTCAGTTCAGTTGCTCAGTCGCGTCGGACTCTTTGCGACCCCATGGATCGCAGCATGCTAGGTCTCCCTGTCCATCACCAACTCCCAGAGTTCACTCAGACTCACGTCCATCGAGTCAGTGATGCCATCCAGCCATCTCATCCTCTGTCGTCCCCTTCTCCTCCTGCCCCCAATTCCTCCCAGCATCAGAGTCTTTTCCAATGAGTCAACTCTTCACATGAGGTGGCCAAAGTAATGGAGTTTCAGCTTTAGCATCATTCCTTCCAAAGAACACCCAGGGCTGATCTCCTTCAGAATGGACTGGTTGGATCTCCTTGAAGTCCAAGGGACTCTCAAGAGTCTTCTCCAACACCACAGTTCAAAAGCATCAATTCTTCGGCACTCAGCCTTCTTCCCAGTCCAACTCTCACATCCATACATGACCACAGGAAAAACCATAGCCTTGACTATACGGACCTTTGTTGGCAAAGTAATGTCTCTGCTTTTGAATATGCTATCTAGGTTGGTCATAACTTTCCTTCCAAGGGATTACTATTATTTTTCAGTCGCTCAGCCCTGTCCAACTCTTTGTGACCCCATGGACTGCAGTGCACCATGCTTCTCTGTCCTTCACCATCTCCTGGAGCTTGCTCAAACTCATGTCCATTGAGTCAGTGATGCCATCCAGCCATTTCATCTTCTCTCGTCCCCTTCTCCTCCTGCCCTCAATCTTTCCCAGCATCAGGGTCTTTTCAAATGAGTCAGCTCTTCACATCAGGTGGCCAAAGTATTGGAGCTTCCGTTTCAGCTCCCAGCCCTTAGGGCTAGAGGCCAGAATCTAACAGTCTGGGCTCCAAGGAGCTCTTCAAGATAAGAACTCCTTATCTTATCTTTACTGCCTTAAAGGAAGGCATCCAAGCCCACAAAAAGGCAGCAAGGAAGAAGCAGATGTGACAGTTTTTCCCTCTTCCACCTGGATGCCGGGTCTTCCAATAAATAGTTGAGCCCTCATTGCAATATCTATTGTTGTGGCTGAGTCACTAAGTCATGTCTCTTTTGTAACCCTATGGACAGTAGCCTGCCCAGCATGCAATTTCCCAGACAACAACACTGCAGTATCATACATGAGTTCAATATCCTTGCCTCCTGGCAGATTTTCCAGGTGTTCCTGAGATGCTTATGTGCCCAGGGCCATTATTCACACAACAGCCAGGTGGTATTTTAGGAATGTAAATCTGATTTCTTCATTTCTCTGCTTAAAAATCCTCCTCTGGTGTTCTGCTCCTCTCAGGAGAAAGCGCAGACTCTAGAAACCCTGCATCATCTGACCGTGCCCACCCCCTCCCCACATGGCCTCATCATTGTCCACCCTGCTCACGAGGGTTCAGTCACTCTGACCTCCTTCCTTTTCTCAAACAAGCCAGTCATTCTACCACAGGGCCTTTGCACCCTGGCTATTGTCCTTCAAGTGAGCCTCACGACTGTTTTGGCTTTGAATCTCTGGCCACAGGCACAGTTTGAACAGTGGAACAAATACAAAATGAGGTATAAAACTTTGGTTTTGTGGGCCTGATGTAGATTTATTTTTCTCTTGACTTTTACCCTAGAACAGCATGATACCTTCATGTTACAAAGAGGGGACTGAAGCCCAGAGAACAGATGAGACATAATCAAAGCCATTCTGATTCTGGAAGGCAGAACTGTCCAAGGATGTACCAAGACTTGGACTCATGCATGTGCTCAGTCACTCCGTCATGTCCATACTGTAGCCTGCCAGGCTCCTCTGTCCATAGGATTCTCCAGGCAAGAATACTGCAGTGGGCTGCCATTTCCTTCTCCAGGGGATCTTTTAACCCAGAGATCGCACTTGCGTCTCTTGAGTACTGCAGCATTGGCAGGTGGATCCTTTACCACTAGGGCCACCTGGGAAGCCCTTTTTTTTTTCCCCCTGGGGGAAGGGAAAAGTGGTTCAGGAAGTGGTATGGACCCATGGGAAAGGGAATTTAATCTTAACATACAACGTACTAGTTAGCCCTGCTGCAATTAACAATTTTTACACTATTTACAAAGTCACAACTCTTCTTCACTCCCTCATTTGTTTGGCTTTTGCCTTTTGGAGTCCAAGGCTGTACACAGGAAGGCACTGACAATCCTGGATTTCTCTTCCACTTGTGTCATCTGATTTTTCTTTGCCACAAAACAAACTTTTTAAGAACAGGAGAGGGTGATTTGTAATTTATGGATTTCTCTCTAGAAATTACAACCAGAACCTCATTTAAAAAAATCAAATTGGTTTCATCTAATTAAATTTGGAAATTGCCTCATAAACACGTATTCTTTTATAAATGTCTTTAAAAATAAGTTCAGTTCAGTTCAGTCGCTCAGTCGTGTCCGATTCTTTGTGACCCCATGAATCGCAGCACGCCAGGCCTCCCTGTCCATCACCAACTCCCGGAGTTCACTCAGACTCACGTCCATCGAGTCAGTGATGCCATCCAGCCATCTCATCCTCTGTCGTCCCCTTCTCCTCCTGCCCCCAATCCCTCCCAGCATCAGAGTCTTTTCCAATGAGTCAACTCTTCACATGAGGTGGCCAAAGTAATGGAGTTTCAGCTTTAGCATCATTCCTTCCAAAGAAATCCCAGGGCTGATCTCCTTCAGAACGGACTGGTTGGATCTCCTTGCAGTCCAAAGGACTCTCAAGAGTCTTCTCCAACACCACAGTTCAAAAGCATCAATTCTTCGGCGCTCAGCCTTCTTCACAGTCCAACTCTCACATCCATACATGACCACAGGTAAAACCATAGCCTTGACTAGACGGACCTTTGTTGGCAAAGTAATGTCTCTGCTTTTGAATATGCTATCTAGGTTGGTCATAACTTTCCTTCCAAGGAGTAAGCGTCTTTTAATTTCATGGCTGCAGTCACCATCTGCAGTGATTTTGGAGCCCCCAAAAATAAAGTCTGACACTGTTTCCACTGTTTCCCCATCTATTTCCCATGGGGATCTCCTGCTTACTGTCTGAGGCAGGACTGGGTTGAGCTGAGAGGAGGAGACATCCCATCTTTCTGCTCAGAAGGACATCCTCTCTTATCAGTTGCTGAAACTTTATTTATTTATTTGGCTGCACTCGGTCTTCGCTGCCATGTGCAGGCTTTCTCTAGTTCCAGTTCCAGCGAATGGGGCCTACTCTTCATTGAGGGATGCAGGCTTCTCATCATGGTGGCTTCTCCTGTTGTGTAGAACGGACTCTAGGCACATGGACTTCAGCAGTTGCAGCACACAGGCTCAGTAGTTGTGGCACACAAGCTTAGCTCCTCCATGGCAGGTGGAATCCTCCTGAACCAGGGATAAAACCCATGTCCCTTGCATTGGCAGGCGGATTCTTATCCATTGTACCACCAAGGAAGTCCTGAAACTTTCTAAAGAATAGTGAAGTCTAGAGTAGTGCTTCTCAAACTTTTTTAATGCCCATATGAATCACCCAGGAATCTTGTTAAAATGAAAACTCTGATTCAGGAAGTCTGGCACGATCTAAGATGCTGTTTTTCTAACCAGGTTCCAGATAGAGCCAATGCTGCCAGTCCATGGATCACACTGAGAAAGAGGCAAGACATGTGCACTTGAATTCAGGACCCAAGGGTTGTATACCCTTGGTCTTTACATTTCACCTCTCCAAGGCTCCACTGCCTCATTTTTATGTAATGTTGAGTTAACATTTATCAGTGCTATTTCTAAATGCCAAACACAGTACTAAACATATATTTGTGTTTATTAAGCAGTATAAATTAGCAGTTACTTAATGTACCCAAGTTTACACAGCAAGGGAAGTGGCAGAGCTGGGATTTACATCTAGGCTGCCTGACCTCCAAAGTCAACATTCTTACCTTCTGAGGCTTCACTGGCTTGTGACACACATGGTCTCAGCCATGTTCATGGTCAAAATACAAGGCCTAGCCCACGTCCTCCCTTCAGGTCATCATCCCTTAGGTCCCTTCAGATCATCACCCAAGAACTTTGGCATATTCCCACAAGGTAACCTGAAATGCTCAAACAAGTCAGACAGCAGCAGCTCTGGTTCTCTACTACAGCCCAAGGAGCAGCCAAGAAATTACATGAAGTTTTCTTACAACAGCTGTTTCTAGTAGAGCACCCTCATAGGAATGCCAACGTCTCAGCAACTGGTCTTTGAACATTCGCAAGGCACTGGGTTCACAGAGAAGTGCAAAGAAGGCAGCGCTGGTCTCACCCAGGTGCACCTTTGTGCTACAGCTCCTGACCATGTACGATACATGAGTCCTCACTTCCGTAACAGAGCAGGACCCTATGGGGCCTTCCCAAGACTGGACCCCCCCATATTCTCTGCCTGGCTCATGTCTGTAGAAAAACTGTAGCCAAAGAATAAATTTAATCAAAGAAGTGAGGAAATGCAGAAACAAAGGAATGCAGTCAACTAAGGCAAAGTAATAAGAGTTTAGCCATTAAGCAAAGAGCCAACAGATAGTATTCTGACCTACATTCTTTGAACTATTATTCAGATACCGAAACCCTCACCAGGTAGAAGAAGTTGACTTAATATTTGATGACCAGATTGCAGTCATGACATAAGCTGATCCACCTGACGCACGTCCAAGAACTGGCCTCAAGGAAATGGGAACAAACTGACCCTAGAACTGAAGATTAACTGTCCTTAAAACAGTTAACATGGGGACTTCCTTGGCCAGGGGCTAAGACTCTGTCCTCCCAGCAGGGCCCAGGTTTGATCACTGGTCAAGGATCTAGATTCTGCATGCTGCAACTAAGACCCAGCACAGCCGAATAGATGAATGAATAGAATTGGAAAAAAAAAATCAGTATGCCAATCAGACCACCCCATGACCAACCATGACCAATTCTAAGATGATTATCAGAGATCACTGTGTTTTCCTGCACATAATTTCCTCTTTCTGCCTACACACTCCTGAAACTCCCCTTTAAGAGCTCTTTCCCCCTAATTTGCAGGGGGAAGTGCTTTTGGACACGAGTCTGCCTTCTCCCCCAGTTTACCAGCCTCCTGAGTAAAACAACCTTCTCTTTCCAACCAAAGAGTCTTGAAAGACTTTTTTTCCCAAAGAGTCTTGAAAACTCTTTTCAAGTTTTTTCTCTTGAGTACGGGCTGTGGAGCAGTGAGCAGCCTAACCTGACTTGGGTAATACCTTCAGGGGATTTATTGCTCAAAAAGTGTCTAACTCACAGTTACGTTTGCTCTTTTGTTCTCTCTCCATCTATTTCTTCTCATTGTGGAATTATCATCAAGAGTTTCGTAACCAAGCCCAGTGCATAATCCAATTAGAGCAAGGGGGATATTGCTCCCGAGGAAAAAAAAAAATCTGTATAGGGATATGCCTCTACCTGCAGCATAGCCTCAACCAGTGTTTCCAAAGGCAGGCAGGTACAAGAACCAGGATCTTTTAATGCCAGAAGTGTCCTCAATTCAAGGCAAAATGAGAAAAAAACTAAGGTGATCATAATGAGTTGCCCATAAAGTTAAATTTATTCAATTTAAAGGACTGCCTTTTATTCTGAGATTATGTACTTTCTATATTTTTGTAATTGTCTTTTGTAAAATGATGTTAATAAAACATGGTAAAATACTCTCTGTTGGTTCCCCCACAACATGTGAGGTTTTACTGGCCTGTGAATTCCAAAAGTCTTCAACATCTGCCACCGAGAGCCATTTATTTATATAACACCACCAAGTACCTTATCTCTCTAAGTCCTGAGTCTTTTTCCTTTGCTTTACAAAGAGCAGGTGGTAGATCTCTAGCTCATCTATGTGTATGTGAGTGTGCGGCCTGTGCTTTACAAAGAACACTGTGCAGCTTTTAAATGACTGGGCTTTGTTTCAGTTGACTGTCCAGTCGCCCTCTTCCCTGACAAGGTCGTGAATGCGTCCCAGGCGAGGTCCATCAGTATGAATACCCCCTCTCATTCAGCACCATCCCCAGGAAGGATGCTTCTCCCAACCCCATGGTCCAAGATGGAGATGTTAGAGAGCTCTGCTTCTGAGAAACACTGAATGGAATGGCATAAGATGTTTCCTGAAGGCGTTTTCTCCAGCACCCTGTACATGACTGACAGCTTTCTCCTCCTTCAGAGACCTCTTAGGTCTGTCCAGGTCTCTCCAGATAATTTCTGTGTCCATCAGATTCACCCTGAATATTTCTCCTTCATCAACACTCTTTGACTTTCCTCCCCAGAGCTCATCTGCCCTTACAGCAGTGATATTCTTCCTAAGGCTCACTCTCAACAGGTGTACCCTTTTGCATGAGCACCCAGAGTCTTTAGTCCCTCCATGAGCCTATAGTGCATTTCAGCCTGGGATGCTTATCACCTTTCCCACCTCAGACTCCTTAGAGAAACCCTGAAGCAACAATTAACACTGCTCCCCCACCCCTCAATCTTACAGATAAGCAAACTGAGGCTTAAAGAGAGGAAGAACCTGCCAAGGATCCCTTGAGACTGAGGTAGAGCTACTAGGGCAACAGACTCCATCCTTCGAGCTTCAGCTTCCATGCCCTTCCATCTGCAATGCTGTGTGTTTCTACTGTTCCCGAATCACAGTCTCATGGTATCTCAGAATATAAGGGGTGGGAAGAGAGTCAATCCTGCCCATATCCTACTATTAGCATTTTGCTAAATCAGCCTTACTTAAGTTTTACTGTTTATTTGCTTTTGCTCTGCAATGAGCTTCTAACATTTGTTCTAATTTTGAAAGTTTTCAGGGAGGCTGCATTTTGTCTTGTCCAAGGACATTCTATTCTGTCTCTGGTAGAAGGCCTTGCTAATCCTGGGAGAAGGGCTTTCAACACTATCACCTAGGTGGCAATACAATACGCCTTGGCCACAAAGCAATGTTAAAGCTCAAGAATGATGTACTCCTAGCTAGAGAATGACATTGGGATCCTTTCAGAAGCCTAGGGACTGATATGGGTACCATGAGCATCATGTGACTGTTACAACTTTCCAGAGGACAGTTTGCCAGGCCTGGGTCTGCTTGGCTGTGCCAGGACAATCTGACTCCTTGGGTCTTGACTCCTTTGCTAAAGAGATGAATAATCCCATCCATGCACGATACACCCAATTTTCTTTGTCATCGGGGCTATCAAGACAGCTCAGTTGATGTCCTGTGTTTGCTTCCCACTGCACTATCAGAAACCTTCTGTATTAATTCACTGTGTCTCACTCGCCTTTGTGCCTTTGATGGAGCTTCTACGTGCAGTATTATCTGCCAACTCCAGGCTGAAGTAAACTGAATAAAACCAAGTGATGCAGCCAAAGTGGCCTCCTTACCTCATAGAGTGTGATGACCCCATTGGTCTCATTGGGAGGTTTCCACTGGATGTAGATCTTCTCCTCAAAGGGCCCCCCTTGGATGGATTCTAGAGGAACAGCTCCTGGAACTACAGAAGGAAACAGGTCAGGAATCTGATGTCACTCTTCATCTCATCTCCCCAGCCTCAATGACCTAGAATGGGAGTCAGCAAAATCACTCTGTAGGATCAGATCATAAATATTGCAGGCTTGGTGGGTCATACAGTCCCTATTGAAATTACTCATTTTGGTACTTGTAACACAAAAACAGCCACATATAATCCATAAACAAATGGGCATATCTGTGTGCCAAAAAAAATCCCCTTCATTTTTAGAAACAGGCAAAGGTTAGAGCTGACGCATGGGTCACCACTTTCTGTTTTCCTGTAAGGCCAATCAATGGCTTTTCATCTGCAGACTCTGAGCAAGTCTATCCTGGAACTAAAGCTGACCAGGATTAAGAGGACAGCTGCAGGCCCCAGACCGGCCAACAGGTGGGATCCCGGAATGAAATTGCTGGCTTAGGACAGGTGGGATCCTGGAATGAGATTCCTGGCTTAGGACCGGTATTTGAGGAGTGCAACGTGAACTTCACTATCATTTTTCTAAACCTGTCAAGGTTTCTCCAACTGCAGGAAGCGCTTCCATAGTTTCCTATCCCTGAATCCACCAGGAACCATGTGCCTTGAAACCGCCATCTAATTAGAAGGCTCCAGGAATGCAGCTTATTTGTCTCCCTGCTGAGTCTCCGACGCCTGCCATGTGGTAGATGCATGATAACCATTTGCTGGCTGGACTCATAGGTGAGTCAATGACCTTTGCCAGCATTTTGCCCTAAATCAAAACCTTTCCTGGGCAGTTTCTGTACCCAGAAAAGTCTTCCTGCCAGCATCCTCCTGCTGAATTCCACCATTATGACAGCCTGGAAGATGCTGAACCATAAAATAATGATTCCCCAAACCTGCCATTATAACTCCCTAGAGCATCATGAATTCATGTAAATCATTATGGAATCTATTTATATTTTGGCATTATAAAAGCAGGTATTTTTTTTTTTACTAAGCACTTACTCTTTGATCAGACTTTTACATACCTTATTTCATTTAAGCCACAGAACAGCTCTGCCCAGTGTATATCATCTCCTTTGTGCTGATAAGGGAACTGAGGCTGAGAGAATTAAATAACTTGCTCAAGGTCATACAGCTCTTAAGTTGTAAAGAGGGAACTGAACACCTGTCTGTGAGCTTCAAAGCATATACTCTTAATCATCATGCTATGCCTCTCCAGATATAGCCACGGCCATATGTTGCAATCAGTTCCCTATTGTTAAATTAAAATATATTTAGTTTTTCTCATTACAGACGTGATACACAGAATTTGTTGAATATTAAGAATCTACAAAAAAGGTTTTTAAAAAAGAACAAAATCATTCTAATCCCTGTAACTGTAGATATTTTTTCTAGTAATTTTATGTCTCTGCATATACATATTTTATTTTTAAAAATTAAACTCCTACCTTGCATATTGTGTTATGACCTTCTTTTATAGCTAAGCAAATTACAGTTAAAAAAAAAAAATCCTATGGTGGATTCATGTCAATGTATGGCAAAACCAATACAATATTGTAAAGTAATTAGCCTCCAATTAAATAAATTTATATTAAAAAATTTAAAAAAATCCTTAGATGCTCTTTGGGGCCATGCATTTTAATGGCTGCTTAGAACAGGATATGCCCCATTTTAGTCACCAATCCTTCATTATTGGGCATTAAAGTTGGTTTGAATTCTTTATAAGTAACATTATAATAAGCATTCTTACAAATAAGTATTTGCATGCAACTCTGCTGATGTCCCTTAGATAAATTCTTGGAAATTAATTTATTGGGTCAAAACAGATGGATTATTTTATCTTTAACGCTTTTGACACATATTACTAGATGGCCTTCCAGAAAGTTTGCACCATTCTGGGTTCCCCAAAGAGAAGAATATGTCGATTCCTAATCCATGTCAACAATGACTGTTTAAAAGATTAAGTGTATGCATGCGTATCTTTTTTAGAATACCAGAGAACGCAGATTTGTTTTTTCCAGTTAATTGGCTATTTGCATTGATTCTTTCATGAACATGCTCTCTACGCCCTGTGCTCATTTTCCTGCATGGCTCTTCATTTCTGTTTATCATTGTCTTATGACTTATAATCTGTTTTTAAGGACTTAGGCTTTTTTACATAGGTTATAATAATTTTGGTCAGTTCTTCATTTGCTTTATAAATCTTTTAGGTATGTAGAAGCTTCTAAGTATTCAGATCTCTTATTGCTTTTCCTTATCCAGTTATCCTTTCTACAAATAGTTATTCAATACCTAAAATGACCAAGGGACTTGGTGATAGACATTACAGATACACCAATAACAAAGAAAGACATACTTAAATCCTTGATAAAGCTTGTATTCTGTAAAGGGAAACTACATTAAATAAATAATTGCACTCATAATTAGTTTTTCAAAGTCATTATTAGGATTTTAAGGTAAACACACAAGGTGTTGGAAGAATTATAATCAGTAGAGAAAATCTAGTCTGGCATATTATTTAGTCAGGATAATACATGGAAAGTAAGTTAGGGTCTATAGGTAAGAAGAAGCTATTAGGACAAGCTTGGGGAGGGTGGATGTTCAGAGTGTGGTGGATGGCTTTGTGGGGGAAAAGTGGAAGGAAAAAAATCACCTTGGGGAGAAAAGATGGTATCTTGGACCATGGTGATGGTTGTATAGAGGAGAATACAAGCGTGTCTGAAATTTAGGGGAGGGGGGGCCTAAGCATGTATGATTTGGTAGTGATGGAGGGAAGAGATGTATCAAGGAGGACCCCAGCTCTTTTGTTCTACACAAACAGGATGGATCAGGGGGTTGTCATAAGAAGAAACCTTAGAGGACGCCTAGCTGGCAAGGAAGCTGGCAAGCTCAGTTCTGTCATAATTCACTGGACAAGTATGTGGAGCAATGCTGAGGACCAGCAGGGCAGGGGGTGAGTAGCAATATTTAGACACCAAAACCAGGGGCAGGGAATAGATCTTGTAGCAGAAGAGAACAAAAGTAGCAAGTATAAGACTAAGACAAAAAGCAACGCCAACCTCAAGGAGAAAAACAAAGAAATTTAGAAACAGGAAAGCTGTATTCATAGAGGCAACAAAAAACCAAGAAAGTGGGTTGTCACTGCAGCAGCCGTGGGAGGCTCAAGAAGTTACTGTGACCGGTGTGGCTGCTGAGTGAGAAGCAACCTTACATTTGCTCATTGGACGCAGTCTCTTCAAAGTTATTTGTGAGCTGACCAAGAGTAACTTAAGAACATCGGCGTCAAGCCATCGTTTAGCGGGTAGAGAAGAGAGTGGAAGTTGAGGGACTGTGTTGAGACAAGTAATTATTTTTGCTATGAAGGTGAAGGGAATGCAAGATGGAACAGAAATGAGACATGCAACCAAAGTACTGCTCCTCCCAAAGACGGGAGAAGTTATGGCATGATTCAAGGTAACTAGGAAAAATCTGAAATTGATATAAGAAGTAGAAGGATGGGAAAGAGAGAGGAAATAACTGATGTTAGTAGGGTCCTGAAAATGCCAGGACAGGGGTGGGTGGGAAGAGAGCATCCTTCCCTCTGTGAGACAAGAGAAGAGGAAGAAAATGCACAGATGCTTTGGAGAAGGGGGTTGAGGTGTTTGAATGACTCTTGCTTTCTTGAGGAGAGAGGAATTATTTACCAAAGGTGTCCTGGAGGAGGAGCTTCATCAGTAATTGGGAGAAGTTTTAAGAGGTGAAGAGAATGCTGAATGGAGAGGTGCCTGTGCTACTCACTAAGGAAAGGAAAGGAAAGGTCTATGGGCTGCAGATTCTGAGGGGGCGCATCAAGCTGGGACCCCCACCTGGGCTTTTCCTTCCATACCAGCTCAGAGCAAATTTTCCTTCTCAACCCAGATGAATAGTCATCTGTGTTTTCTTCTTTCTATTTCATGCTTTATTCCCATCTTTTTCTTCTTAAATCTAACATTTTAATCCATCTGGGATCAACTTTATGTATTGTACAAAGTGGAAATCTAACTAGAGTTCCTGACAATATTCTTAGGACAATAAATTGACCAGTCAAAACTTTCCCCAGTAATTTAAAATGCCATTTTATTACCACATTAAATTATTTTCTATTCCAGCATATGTTGTTGGCTTTCTGTTCTATTTCATTGAGTCATAGCTTCTATTCTGACAGTATCTCTCTGTTGTGCTGATGTAACATATTTTAATATTCAGTAGAACAGGTCCTTTCCAAATACCATCATTCTTTTGCAAAGTTTTCTGGACTATCGCTACTCATGTATTCTTCTGAAGGAATATCGGAATAATTTTACAAAACTTCAAAATCTTCCATCAGAATGTTAATTTCAGTTGCACTCTTCACTTCTCTGGAGGACAAAGGATACTCTTTAATAATGAGTCCTTCTATTAGTAATGTTGTATTAATCCACATTTATTAATGTTTCTTTTTATGTATCTCAGTTAAAAATTATGTTTTTTTCATTTCTTATAAACTGCATTCCTAGGATTTTGTTACTTTTGCTCATATTATTTCTGTATTAAATTAAGAAGTTTTTCTTATGAAACATATAGAAAAATTATATGTAACAAGTGGATATTTAAATAATAATTATGAAATGACCACATATGCACCTACTATCCACTATAAGAAATAAAACATCACTGTATCATGGAGGCATCCTATGTACCTCACACTCGGCTCCTCTCTTCCCCACCAAAAACCAGTGCACTGGTACATACAGTGGAGTATTACCCAGCAGGTAAAATGAATAAAATTGTGCCATTTGCAGAGACATGGATGGACCTAGAGAGTGTCATACAGAGTGACTAAGTCAGAAAAACTAATATCATATATTAATGCATATATATGGAATATAGAAAAATGGTACAGATGAATGTATTTGTGAAGCAGAAAGAGACACAGACGCAGAGAATGGATGCATGGCTATCAAGGCAGGGAGGGCGAGGTGGGATGGACTGGGAGATCGGGATTCACACACATACCCTACTGTGTATAACACAGATAACTAATGAGAACCTACTGTGTAGCACAGGGAACTCAATGCTCCATGGTAACCTAAATGGGAAGGGAGACCAAGGGAAAGGGGGTACATTTATATATGTGGCTGATTCATTTTACTGTACAGCAGAAACTAATCCAAGATGGTAGAACAATTATACTCCAATAAAAAATGCATATTATTCTAAATGGTATGTTACGCATTCTTTTTTTAATTTTATTTTATTTTTAAACTTTACAAAATTGTATTAGTTTTGCCAAATACTCATTCTTTATTTTTATTTGGAGTTATAAATATATATATTTAACTCAAGACAAAATATCATTTAGCTTTTCCCGGTTTCTCTTACATACATAAAATTGAGTGTTTGTATTACATCATCTGCTTTTGTCACTCAACACTGTTTTGAGATTCATTCACACTGATGCAGGTAGTTATATTTCACTCATGTACATTTTATGAATAGAGTCTTATTTATTTTCTAAATTTCTTACTTATCACTGTAGACAGACATTAAAACTATTTCCCGATGAGGTTACCTTACAACATTGCTCCTATGAAAATATTTTGTTGAAAATATGCATGATGTCACTAAGGTATACCTAGCAACGGGATAGACAGACTAAGGGAAATACCTGTCTTCGGCTTTCCTGAGTGATGCCAAGTGGTCTTCCCAAGGGGCAGCAGCAGTGTATATTCCTTCCAACAATGTCCTGAAAGTTCCTGTATCCTTACATCCTTACAAACACCAGGTATTGTCAGATTTTTATATTCTACACCATACGGTAAGTGTGAAATGACAGTTGATTAAGATTTTACTTGCTTTTGTCTATTTTCTAAAGAGGCTGACCATCTTTTAGTGTTTGCTAGACATTACTGTATTCTTCTTATTGATTTTTAGAGTTTCCTTATATATCCTTCTTATTGATCCTTTCATTGGCTGTGTATGTTATAAAAATATTCTCTTAGTTTTTGTCCTCCCTACCCACGTATATTACCTTTGGCTAAAAATCAGTTCTTAATTCTGATGTAGTCAAATTTATCAGCTTTTCTTTTTTTTTTTCACATGGGAGAAAGAAAAACAGACTTAGTAACTTGATGGTGGTAACCGTTTCACAATGTATACAGGTATCGAATCATCATGTTGTACATGTCAAATATATACAATTTTCTCTATCAATTGTACCTCAGCAAAGCTGGAAAAAAGACAGCAACAGAGCTGTTGGTGCTTACTGCCCATATACTGATGGTCCCTCCTCTGGGACAGCAAGGCCTGCAACACTGCATACTGTGTTCAGGACTATCTTACTATTTTTGGCTTTTCTTCCTGCATATACATTTTAAGACTAGCTTGTAAATTCCACCCCTCCCCCCAAAAAAGTCTTATTTTTATATTGAAGTTGCCTGAATTATTGGGAAATCATTGATGTATTTATATGGCTTTAAAAACTGGGTTTTCCTATCCATAAACATAGGATTTCTCTTACTTAGGTCTTCTTCAGTGCTTTTATATTTACATATATTAATACTATATATCTTGAAGTCTTTTTATATGGCTTATATCTAAATATCATGTATTTTTATTGGTATAAATAGTATCTTAAAAATATGTACTTGTTCAGTGAATAGAAATGCAATTTATTTTGTAATGTTGACTTCATCAAATATGCTATATTCTCTTTTTAATTCTAATAAACTATGTGTAAGTTTACTGGCTTATCTATATAAATAACCATAGCATCTACAGTTAATGGCACTTTTCTTCTTATCCAGTCTTTTAACTCTTTGTCTTCAACCAAAGCTACCAATACAATATTTTATGGAGATAATGATAAGCATCTGTGTGCTTTCCAACTTTAAAGGAAATGATTTTATTATTTCATCCTTGGGCATGGTGTCTGTATTAATTCGGGGCTTATAGTTGCCATTTATCAGAGTAAGAAGGTCTTTTTATTCCTGAATACAAGGATATTTTCTTCTTAAATCATGCTGAGTTTAACTGAAGCTTTTTTCCTGTTATCTATTGAAGTAACAATCCTCTCTTACTTCATTAATGTAGTGAATGCATTAATGGATTTACTAATGTTGAATCAATATTAACTTCCTAAAATAAACCATATTTTCTCTAGTTGTATACAGTGCTGGACTGTTTGCTAATATTTTGTTTGGGGTATTTGCATCTAATTGTCCTTTTTCTCATAAAGAAGCTTGTCTGTCTTTATTACGGATAAACTGGTATCCTAACATAAGGAGAGGAGTGTTCTTTCTTCTGCTCTCTGAAAGTCTAGATGCAAGACTGTGGTTACCAGTGCCTTCTCTGTTTGTCTGATGGCACCTCTAAGACTGTTGCAGGGAGAAGCCATTTCCAACTCCATACTAGAAACTCTTCAGCTTACTTTCCTTTGCTTTTGTTATTACAATCATACATAAGGGCCTGCCTCAGAGGATCCTGCCCCTCTTCCTGACAGTTAAAGAGCCTTTGTTCAGCTCACAGAAAGATAATCTGACCCTGCCCACCTGTGAATAGCTACGACAAAAAGAGATTAACACTCAAAGGCTGGCCCTTCCTAGAGGTGTTTTGAGAGACTGAAGATCCTTTTTACTTTAGTTCCTCACTGTCTTTCCCTCTCTATTCTGCCTTTTGACTTTAGTTCCTCATTGCTTCTCTCTCTTTGACTCTATAAAAGAACCTGGAACCTAGACCCTGACAAGATGGTCACTTTGAGATGTTAGTCTGCGATCTTCTCAGTCAGCCAGCATTCCCCCCAAAATCGCATTCCTTGCCTCAACACCTTGTCTCTAGGAATCATTGGCCTGCTGTGTGGCAAGCAGAGTGAGCTTGGACTCAGTAACAGGACAATCTAGAACTGGTGTGTTTTTGTTGGAAAGTTTAAAATACTGATTATATTTCTCTGTTTCTTGTAGAATTATATACATTTGCCCCCTTAGTCAAGTTTTTACATTTATATTTTGCTAGGAATGTAAATCAAGGCAAATTGAAAGTGGTCAAACAGGAGATGGCAAGAGTGAACGTCGACATTCTAGGAATCAGCGAACTGAAATGGACTGGAATGGGTGAATTTAACTCAGATGACCACTATATCTACTACTGTGGGCAGGAATCCCTCAGAAGAAATGGAGTAGCCATCATGGTCAACAAGAGTCTGAAATGCAGTACTTGGATGCAATCTCAAAAACGACAGAATGATCTCTGTTCATTTCCAAGGCAAACCATTCAATATCACAGTAATCCAAGTCTATACCCCAACCAGTAATGCTGAAGAAGCTGAAGTTGAATGGTTCTATGAAGACCTACAAGATCTTTTGGAACTAACACCCAAAAAAGATGTCCTTTTCATTATAGGGGATGGGAATGCAAAAGTAGGAAGTCAAGAAACACCTGGAGTAACAGGCAAACTTGGCCTTGGAATACGGAATGAAGCAGGGCAAAGACTAATAGAGTTTTGCCAAGAAAATGCACTGGTCATAGCAAACACCCTCTTCCAACAACACAAGGGAAGACTCTACGCATGGACATCACCAGATGGTCAACACCAAAATCAGATTGATTATATTCTTTGCAGCCAAAGATGGAGAAGCTCTATACAGTCAGCAAAAACAAGACCAGGAGCTGACTGTGGCTCAGATCATGAACTCCTTATTGCCAAATTCAGACTGAAATTGAAGAAAGTAGGGAAAACCACTAGACCATTCAGGTATGACCTAAATCAAATCCCTTATGATTATACAGTGGAAGTGAGAAATAGACTTAAGGGCCTAGATCTGATAGAGTGCCTGATGAACTATGGACGGAGGTTCTTGACATTGTACAAGAGACAGGGATCAAGACCATCTCCATGGAAAAGAAAGGCAAAAAAGCAAAATGGCTGTCTGGGGAGGCCTTACAAATAGCTGTGAAAAGAAGAGAAGCGAAAAGCAAAGGAGAAAAGGAAAGATATAAGCATCTGAACGCAGAGTTCCAAAGACTAGCAAGAAGAGATCAGAAAGCCTTCCTCAGCGATCAATGCAAAAAAATAGAGGAAAACAATAGAATGGGAAAGACTAGAGATCTCTTCAAGAAAATCAGAGATACCAAGGGAACATTTCATGCAAAGATGGGCTCGATAAAGGACAGAAATGGTATGGACCTAACAGAAGCAGTAGATATTAAGAAGAGGTGGCAGGAATACACAGAAGAATTGTACAAAAAAGATCTTCACAACCTAGATAACCACAATGGTGTGATCACTCACCTAGAGCCAGACATTCTGGAATGTGAAGTCAAGTGGGCCTTAGAAAGCATCACTATGAACAAAGCTAGTGGAGGTGATGGAATTCCACTTTTGAGCTATTTCAAATCCTGAAAGATGATGCTGTGAAAGTGCTGCACTCAGTATGCCAGCAAATTTGGAAAACTCAGCAGTGGCCACAGGACTGGAAAAGGTCAGTTTTCATTCCAATCCCAAAGAAAGGCAATGCCAAAGAATCCTCAAACTACCACACAATTGCACTCATCTCACATGCTAGTAAAGTAATGCTCAAAATTCTCCAAGCCAGCTTCAGCAATACGTGAACCGTGAACTTCCAGATGTTCAAGCTGGTTTTAGAAAAGACAGAGGTCAAATTGCCAACATACGCTGGATCATGGAAAAAGCAAGAGAGTTCCAGAAAAACATCTATTTCTCCTTTATTGACTATGCCAAAGCCTTTGACTGTGTGGATCACAAGAAACTGTGGAAAATTCTGAAAGAGATGGGAATACCAGACCACCTGACCTGCCTTTTGAGAAACCTATATGCAGGTCAGGAAGCAAGTTAGAACTGGACATGGAACAGCAGACTGGTTCCAAACAGGAAAAGGAGTATGTCAAGGCTGTATATTGTCACCCTGCTTATTTAACTTCTATGCAGAGTACATCATGAGAAACGCTGGACTGGAAGAAACACAAGCTGGAATCAAGATTACCGGGAGAAATATCAATAACCTCAGATATGCAGATGACACTACCCTTATGGCAGAAAGTGAAGAGGAACTAAAAAGCCTCTTGATGAAAGTGAAAGAGGAGAGTGGAAAAGTTGGCTTAAAGCTCAACATTCAGAAGACGAAGATCATGGCATCTGGTCCCATCACTTCATGGGAAATAGATGGGGAAACAGTGGAAACAGTGTCAAACTTCATTGTTTTGGGCTCCAAAACCACTGCGGAAGGTGACTGCAGCCATGAAATTAAAAGACGCTTACTCCTTGGAAGGAAAGTTATGACCAACCTAGATAGCATATTGAAAAGCAGAGACATTACTTTGCCAACAAAGGTCCGTCTAGTCAGGGCTATGGTTTTTCCAGTGGTCATGTACGGATGTGAGAGTTGGACTGTAAAGAAAGCTGAGCACCGAAGAATTGATGCTTTTGTACTGTGGTGTTGGAGAAGACTCTTGAGAGTCCCTTGGACTGCAAGGAGATCCAACCAGTCCATTCTGAAGGAGATCAGCCCTGGGATTTCTTTGGAAGGAATGATGCTAAAGCTGAAACTCTAGTACTTAGGCCACCTCATGCGAAGAGTTGACTCATTGGAAAAGACTCTGATGCTGGGAGGGATTGGGGGCAGGAAGAGAAGGGGACGCCAGAGGATGAGATGGCTGGATGGCATCACTGACTCGATGGACCTGAGTCTGAGTGAACTCCAGGAGTTGGTGATGGACAGGGAGGCCTGGCGTGCTGGGATTAATGGGGTCGCAAAGAGTCGGACATGACTGAGTGACTGAACTCAACTCAGGAATGTTTCCATAGCCCATAAATGTCAAAATTTATTTGTATAAAAGGATATTTAATATCTTCATTTTATCTTTTTTTTACTGTGATAGAAACACTACACAAGCATATAAAACAAATACACATCTTATTAATTTATCAACAACTTCATACCCTCAAAAAGTAATCATTCTCTTAACTTCTTAATAATCATGACTTTGTTTTCATTATAGTTCTTCTACCTTAAACATATATCCTTAAGTGCTATGGAGTTTATTATTAAATAAAAATAATACATATAACAAATAGTGCTAAATTCTTTTAAAAAGATCAGTCTGGGAGAACTAACCTCTTTTCTTTATATCAGTAATTTCCATTCCACGAACATGTTCTAATCCAGTGTTAATTTATATCAATACATCCTGTTAAGAATATGGCTTTTATTATGTTTTTAAATCTTGTTTCTTGCTATTTTTCTTAGGGGACATTTGCTTTGCATTACCAGACTGGATCTCTTTAATAAGAATGAAAACATGTTTTCACCTGTCCAGTAACCTTTGTTTATGCAACCGAGCAGGCTGATCTAATTTGGTGCATTGAGATATGTTCTGCTAGTAGATTATATGAGCTCTTGTTTTTAATATTCCCAATCCAGAGGGCAAGGTAAAATTTAGATATGCCCATTAGTACTTGGTCAGATAAGGGGTCTGCTTGTTTGGATGTCTGGATTAATGGGGGGAAATTAGTGAAAAGAAATAACCAGGCAGCACAAAGCTTCTTTTGAAAAAAAAAAAAAAAAAAAAAAAGGACTTGTTTTGACTTTGGGTGGCTGGGGGGCAGCCTGATGTTACTTAGAGCACTGCCCCTACCTTTAACTGAAATGTCTCTCCCAAAAGATGCCCTTTCCTCAAGTCCCTCTGCTTTCCTGCTTTACCATACACAGGCTTGGACTGAGGGCTCTTATCCTCTGCTCTGTGGACTGGCGTATAAAAATGCCTCAACATAAAGACCTCCTGATCCCCTGACCGCCTATTCCTGTCAACCAGCTCCAAAACCCGCCTGTGCATTTAGCTCTGGGCAAAGTTGGAAGGTATTTATGCAGTTGGGCTTAGAAGTCCCTTCTTGTGACCCAAGGAACCGGGGGTGGGGTTCTTTCAATGAAGTCACAACTCTGTCATCTTTTCTCCATGTAGTTCCCCATCCTGCAACACTGCTCTGCATTAATACCTCAAGCATGGGGACAGCAACCTCTTATAACTCTCAGGGCAAAATGAAAGGCATTTTTCTTCCTATATTTTTGGGGAGTTAGTTGAGGAAGAATGATCAAATGGCCACTTTGAATCAGAACTCTCTTTTTCATCATGCACACCTGTAACTCAGTACTAACATCATGGGCTGAGCCAGACTGCCTAGGTTTATGTCTAATTCTCACTACTTATTTGTTGTACAAACTGGGACAAGTTGATTAACCTCTCTGTGACTCAGTTTCCTTACTTTAAAATGAGAACTGAAATAGTATGGGGTTGGCCAAAAAGTTCATTTGGGTTTTCCCACATCATCTTACAAAAACCTGAATGAACTTCTTGGTCAACCCAATACCTCCTCCATAGCTATTGTGAAGATTCAATATTTGAATGCATGTTACGTGCCTAGCAAAGCTTCTGGCACAAAGTTGTTCCTCTGTGTATTTGCTCCTCCCCCCTTTCCCATCACATTCTCTGAGAACTGCTCTAGCGCAGTCTGGAGATCATCAATTTGGTTCTTCTGCAGAATCAGAATTGTTAGTATTTCCCTTAGTATCCATCTATCTATCTATGGCCTCTGAGTAGTGTCATATTGCTAATCAGAGAAGCCATATCTTCTTGTAGCTTACCAAGTATGTTTAACAGCTTTCTAAAATCTTCTGATGGCTCTGTAAGTTATTTAAAAACCTATTTTGTCTCTGAGGAGATTCTGAAGATTAATCCATTCAATATTACATTTATTGCATGCCTATTATTTACCTTGCACCATTCTAAGTGCTTAAAAGTACCAGTAAATGAAAATAGAAGAAACCCATCATTGTCTCCTTGGTATACAAGCTAGTGGGAGAAGAGATATAATTAAAAGCAGAGTGAAACAGGAAGCATGTCAAACAATAAACCCTAAGGAGATACACAATTCTGGAAAGAAGGACAAGGAGTGTGGTGTTAGAAGAGTCCAGTTTTTAATAGAAAAGTAGAGGAAGATCTTCCTCAAAGGTGACATCTAAGCAAAGATGTGAAGGAGGTGAAGAAACCAGCCCTGTATTTTTGTGGAAAGATTATTCTGGTTAGAAGAAATGGCAAATGCAAATATCCTGAGGCAGGACACATCTGGCATGTTCCAGAACAACAGTAGCTGGATTGATGCAGTAAGGCCGAGGTAGAAGAAGATGGGGTCAGAGAGGCAATTAGAAGTGGTAGTATGGTTACATGGGACCTGATGAGCCACCGTAAGGTCTTGGGCTTTTAATCTCACTGACACGAGAAACCACTGTAAGGTGATGCCCAGAGGGGTGATGCTGTGATCCGCCTCAAGCTCTTCTGGTTGCTGAGTGCAGGGTCCACGGCTAAAGCTGACAGACCATTTCGGAGACCATTTAATATTAAATCCAGGTTGGAAATCTCAGTGGTTTGGACCCAAGAGCTGGCAGTAGAGGTTGTAAAAAATGTGATCAAGGTCTTGCTATATATTAAAAGATGAGTCAAGAGAATGTGCTCATGGGTGGGATTAAGGAGTGAGCAGGGTTGCTGCTTTGCACAAAGCGGGGGTTGGGGGTGGGAGGGTGCCAATCACAGAGAATACAGGGTGAAGGGTGTTATCTGGAATCTGCAATCTAGGGCTTTTGATGTGATAAAAGTGAGGAATCAAGGTATCTGACTTGAGCCGTTAATAAAATGGAGTTGCCATTACCTGAGGTGGAGAAGAGTATGAGAAGAACTGAGTTTGATGGTGATTGAGGGATGATCAGGAGGTCAGCTCTGGCAATGTCTAATTCCAGTAGCCAAGGAGCAATCCAGGTAGAAAGGGTCAACAGGCAGTTGGATAGATGAGGGCAAGGGAAAGGTCTGACCTGGATACATCAACTGCAGAAATCATCAGCTTATGGATAGATTTTGAAGCCAAATGATTGGAGGAAATAATTAGAGGAATGAGTGTGGATTAAGGGTCAGCAAACTATGGCCACTGCCAAATGAAACCAGCTGCCTGTTTTGTAAATAAAATTCTGCTGGAACACTGCCACACCCATTCATTTCTAGGGTCAGAGTGAGATGTTTGAAACTGGGATTACAGAAGTATTGTAAGCAATTATAAGATAGTCCCTTGCCCATGACTAATAGAAATCTCACACAGATCCCTGTGTGCTTGTTTTTCCTGAGTCACACACCCTTGATTAAAGAGCAGTCTGCTACGGATACACAGACTTCCCTGGTGGCTCAGACGGTAAAGCGTCTGCCTGCAATGCGGGAAGCCCGGGTTCAATCCCTGGGTCAGGAAGATCCCCTGGAGAAGGCAATGGCAACCCACTCCAGTACTCTTGCCTGGAAAATCCCATGGTTGGAGGAGCCTGGTAGGCTACAGTTCATGGGGTCGCAAAGAGCTGGACACGACTGAGCGACTTCCCTTTCCCTTCCTTTTCTATGGATACATACATATGTGTGGCTGAGTCCCTTCGCTGTTCACCTGAAACTACCACAACATTGTTTATTAATCAGCTATACCTCAATACAAGATAAAAAGTTAAAAAAAAAGCATCCTGCAGAGGGAATTCCCAGGTGGTCCAATGGTTTAGGACTCTGTGCTTTCATTGTCGGGGAAAGATCCCCTGGAGAAAGGTGTGGCAACCCACTCTAGGGGACTGCAATCCCTGCTGGGGGAACAAAGATCCCACAGACCAAGTGACGCAGTAAAAAAAACAAGCAGCCTGTCAGGTCTGGCATTGGCCATACACCCCTTAACATGGCTCATGGAAGACAGTAAATTAAATGCTTTATGTATAGACTTTCATGTAGGATCCCATATAGAAATCAATAGGATGACCACTCCCCATTTTACTGATGGGGGGACTAAAGTGTACAAAATGCAACTAATTTAATTGCAAAGTGTGAATGGAGCCTAGATATAGCCCAGATCTTTCTGATTTCATGTTGGTTTCTGAATCACCACTTTCTTCCATCACCTGGTAGACACGTGGGCTTAGAAAGGCTGAAAGACAAGTCACAACAGAGTCAAGTTAGTGGCAAAATCAGGTCATCTCAGCCCTAGGCCAAGGCTGTTTTTCACCACATCCCACAGCTCCTCCCTAAGTTCAGAAGTCTTTTTCAATGAAGCCAACTAATAGTTGACCCTCAGTGTCTGCAGGGATGGGATTCAGGATAACAAAATAACAAAATCCACTGAAGCTCAAATTCTTTATATGACACCACCCTCCATACTGGGGTTTTGCCAGTGGCTCAGATGGTAAAGAATCTGTAAGCAATCCACCTGCAATGCAGGAGATGCAGTTCGATCCCTGGGTCAGAAAGATCCCCTGGAGAAGGGTGTGGCAGTATTCTTGCCTGGAGAATTCCATGGAGAAAGGACATGATGGGCTACAGTCCATGGGGTTGCAAAAAGTTGGACACAACTGAGTGACTAACACACACACACACACACCCTCCATATTGGGGGCTCCCCATGGGAGGCCTTATCCAACTGCCCATTGATTTCTAAGTCAATCTGCAGATATGGAACCCACAAATATGAAACCCAAGGATACCAAACCCACGGACATGGAATCCATGGATATGGAGGGGTGACTGTACTTTCTTTAGAGTCAACGAGGACTCCACCAACCCCACTGTGAAAAGACTTCTTTGAGGAAAGATTCCTGATTTGTCTTATCTTCTAATTCTAAGTTGCTTTACCCTTCTTTTTTCTCTTTATAATTCTTTAGTGAATCCACATATTCCCTTTCCAGAATTTCTTTTGCTAACAGCATGGAACTTTCCATCCTTTTGACAGAGTTCTACAACAAAGGTTAATTACTTTATAATTTCATTCTCTTTAAAACAAACAAAAAAAGCACACTAAAATTGCTAATTTTAACTGTGCTTCTTGTCAGTAGGTTCATGTAAATTCACTGTAATTAAACCAGATGTTTTCTTGTGCCTAAAACTCAGATGGTAATTTAAGAGAAATTTTCATTTCAACATAAAAGAAGGACAGAATGTTATCAAGGCAAGTTTTCTCCTGTCCTCGCCTGTCTTGCCCTTTAATCCTTTCCCTCTATTTTCACATTTGAAAAGTGGGGCTAATGGTGAACTTTGAGAGTAGTTGTGAGAAGTAACAATTAGTTTATTTAAAAGCACAGAGTCCTGAAGAGTCAACAGAAGTTCCCTTTCTTGTCTAGGAATTCTTTACTGATTATTGTTTGCCTCTCCATTCCAGGTGCCGTATTTATTGGTTAGTTGGGTTTTGTTCACTATAGAGGTTCCAAACTAACTTAAAAATTGAAATAATTTGAAAATGATTTGGAGGAGTCTGGAAGTCTTATAGAGAAAAGATAGATTTAGACAATTTCAATCTACCTTGTAATTTCCAGTCTTGCTGGAGGCAAGATCTTTTTTTTCTGGATGAATTTTTCTATCTTAAGATGTCAAACATACCTTTTTAATGGAACTATACAGTGGTGTATGAGTAAATGTTTCACAGCCAGCTCGCCAGGAAAACAAAACAAAATAAAACCTCAATATGTTTGCCAATTTCCATAGTATAAACATCACCATGGTTGATTTCAAGCAATGAATGTGATATTACTGGATTCAGAGGCCAGAAGAGACGCTAATAGTTAGCTCTATCACACCCGTATAAGCTGGGTTTGAATATAAATAAAATCCATGATGCACTTCTTTACCTTACTAGTGCATATAAACAGAGTAGCATATAAACAGAGTTCAGTGATATCATGAAAGAGGCATGGGCTTTGATATTAAATATTCATTCATCCAACAAACAGTTAAGAGCATCTACTATGTGTCAGGCAGACAATACACACACACACACACACACACACACACACACAGTATTTCAGATAATGATAAGTACTACAGAAAAGAAAAAAACAGAGTGTTCAGGGAGATATTGGCCAGGGATAGGACTGCATCTTAGATGGGGTTGGGGGAGGAAGCAGAAATAAGATTTTGGGATCTATTTATTGTCTCTTCCACTTGCTACCTAGTAGCCTTAGACAGGTTCCTTAAACTCTCTAAGTCTCAGATTTCTCATCCACACAGTATCAGTAGTATCTACATCACGGTATTTGGGAACTGACTACATGAATGAAGAATATCAGAACAACACATAGCTCATAGTGGGCATTTGAAAACTGTAACCACACTCCTCCTTACTCTAGGATAGCTCCAGGTCATCTCTGTAAACATCAAACATGTACTGAGCTCTAAGTAAATGATGGCTCAGGAATTATTCAGATGTGTATGGCTTTCTACCCTCCCACTAAATGGGTGTGGACTGCATTACTTACTGCCTTGCTGTTACTGCTTTTTACACTTTTCTTCTTACTTTCCTCTTTTCCAGATTTTATGTACTGCATCTTGTTATGGTTCAAACACCTATCCCTAGCAGTATGCAGCCTTCTTCTAGCTTCCTGTCACTTGATAAACCAGATAATTAATCTTGTTGGAAATGCACAGAAAATACAGGCACTCATTCCTGAAATATGTCTGTCTTCTCTACAATGAAAGTACATGTCTCAAATGAAATAATATATGTAGCATATGTGATTAAGCACATATCAATTATATTAATGTATTATATCCTATATATTACTAACTATAGTCAACTAGATTTTTATACTGCAATAAATTGTATGGGAGTCTAAAATCCTTACTGTAAAATAAGAAAAATGATACTGCTTGCTTTTTCATGTTTGATGCTAAGATTAAATGAATCTACATTGCTGATGGTGATGGTTGGATGGCATCACCAACTTGATGGACATGAGTTTGAGCATGCTCTGGGAGTTGGTGATGGACAGGGAAGCCTGGCGTGCTGCAGTCCGTGGGGTAGCAAAGAATAGGACACAACTGAGTGACTGAACTGAACTGACATTGCTGATGAACATGTAAAATGATAGAACTTTTATGGAGAAGTATCTGTCATCATCAAACAAAAATGCATATACATTTACTTACTGACCCCAGCAATCCCACTTTAAGGAATTTCTCATGAAAATATAGCTCCACAATACCACAATATGCACAATAGTGGCTACAGTACTATTTATCATAGGAAATAATGGGAACAACCAGAGGACCCTGCTTGAATTCTCATGCTATTTTCACATAATGAAGCCTCACACAGCTATAAAAGAATGATACAAATCTGTACAGACCAACACAGACTGATTTCCATGGCATATTAAGTGAACAAAAACATAAGATGCAGAGTATACTTAATATGTTATCTTTTATATAAAAATAAGAGAAAAATAGTTTCACTTTTTTGCAAAATGAACTATATATAAGAAAGATATATCTGAAATAAATATTTTACAAGTGATTCCATTTCTGGTACTGATGGGAACAGTGTGAAAGAGACTTGCTGGCAATACTTCTCTGAGTATACCTTTTTATAGAGTTCTGAGTTTCAAACAAAGAAACTTTTGATATTAAAAACAATGATATTAAAGCAAAGAGGGTGAGGAGAACACAAAATTAAAACTGAAATAAATGAACATAATTGGGTATTAAATTGATAATATAACCATCCAGAGAAAAGAATGAACATTTGGACATGGCTTCTTGACTGCTCAAAGAGAGAAAATCTAAAAAGAAAAATTTTAACCTAATTTAGTAGCTTTCCTGTTTGTTAGGAGGACTGGTATTATAATTCTGAAACTACTCTGTATGTATTGTATTATGAAGCAAAAAAAAAAAAAATGTGAAGCTTGGGAACTGGGGTTCTCACTGTGGGTGGAGGTAGATATGTATGGACTGAGAAGAATTCTGAGGTGCTGGATTTGAATTAGTGTGAGTTCATGATTTTTGCTGACTGTATAGAGCTTCTCCATGCCAAAGGTGGAGAAACTCTATACAGACAGCAAAAACAAGACCAGGAATGGACTGTGGCTCAGACCATGAACTCCTTATTGCCAAATTCAGATTGAAATTGAACAAAGTGGGGAAAACCACTAGACCATTCAGGTATGACCTAAATCAAATCTCTTATGACTATACAGTGGAAGTGAGAAATAGATTTAAGGGACTAGACCTGAAAGACAGAGTGCCTGATGAACTATGGACGGAGGTTCGTGACATTGTACAGGAGACAGGCAGCAAGATCATTGCCAAGAAAAAGAAATGCAAAAAAGCAAAATGGCTGTCTGAGGAGGCCTTACAAATAGCTGTGAAAAGAAGAGAAGCAAAAAGCAAAGGAAAAAAGGAAAGATATACCCATTTGAATGCAGAGTTCCAAAGAACAGCAAGGAGAGATAAGAAAGCCTTCCTCATCAATCAATGCAAAGAAATAGAGGAAAACAATAGAATGGGAAAGACTAGAGATCTCTTCAAGAAAATCAGAGATACCAAGGGAACATTTCATGCAAAGATGGGCTCAATAAAGGACAGAAATGGTATGGACCTAACAGAAGAAGAAGATATTAAGAAGTGGCAAGAATACACAGAAGAACTGTACAAAAAAGATCTCTGCAACCCAGATAATCATGAAGGTGTGATCACTCCCACTCACCTAGAGCCGGACATCCTGGAATGTGAAGTCAGGTGGGCCTTAGAAAGCATCACTACGAACAAAGCTAGTGGAGGTGATGGAATACCAGTTGAGCTATTTCAAATTCTAAAAGATGATGCCGTGAAAGTGCTGCATTCAATATGTCAGCAAATTTGGAAAACTCAGCAGTGGCCACAGGACTGGAAAAGGTCAGTTTTCATTCCAATCCCAAAGAAAGGCAATACCAAAGAATCCTCAAGCTACCGCACAATTGCACTCATCTCACATGCTAGTAAAGTAATGCTCAAAATTCTCCAAGCCAGGCTTCAGCAATACGTGAACCGTGAACTTCCAGATGTTCAAGCTGGTTTTAGAAAAGGCAGAGGAATCAGAGATCAAATTGCCAACATCTGCTGGATCATGGAAAAAGCAAGAGAGTGCCAGAAAAGCATCTATTTCTGCTTTATTGACTATGCCAAAGCCTTTGACTGTGTGGATCACAAGAAACTGTGGAAAATTCTGAACGAGATGGGAATACCAGACCACCTGACCTGCCTCTTGAGAAACCTGTATACAGGTCAGGAAGCCACAGTTAGAGCAGGACATGGAACAACAGACTGGTTCCAAAAAGGAAAAGGGTACATCAAGGCTGTATATTGTCACCCTGTTTATTTAACTTATATGCAGAGTACATCATGAGAAATGCTGGGCTGGAGGAAGCACAAGCTGGAATCAAGATTGCCGGGAGAAATATCAATAACCTCAGATATGCAGATGACACCACCCTTATGGCAGAAAGTGAAGAGGAACTAAAGAGCCTCTTGATGAAAGTGAAAGAGGAGAGTGAAAAAGTTGGCTTAAAGCTCAACATTCAGAAAACGAAGATCATGGCATCCAGTCCCATCACTTCATGGGAGATAGATGGGGAAACAGTGGAAACAGTGGCTGACTATTTTTCTGGGCTCCAAAACCACTGCAGAAGGTGACTGAAGCCATGAAATTAAAAGATGCTTGCTCCATGGAAGAAAAGTTATGACCAACCTAGATAGCAATTTAAAAAGCAGAGACATTAGTTTTCCAACAAAGGTTCGTCTGTCTAGTCAAGGCTATGGTTTTTTCCAATAGTCATGTATGAATGTGAGAGTTGGACTATAAAGAAAGCTGAGCGCCAAAGAATTGATGCTTTTGAACTATGGTGTTGGAGAAGACTCTTGAGCGTTCCTTGGACTGCAAGGAGATCCAACCAGTCCATCATAAAGGAGATCAGTCCTGGTTGTTCATTGAAAGGACTGATGTTGAAGCTGAAACTCCAATTATTTGGCCACCTGATGTGAAGAGCTGACTCATTTGAAAAGACCCTGATGCTGGGAAGGATTGAGGGCAGGAGGAGAAGGGGACAACAGAGGATGAGATGGTTGGATGGCATCACCGACTCGATGGACATGGGTTTGGGTGGACTCTGGGAGTTGGTGATGGACAGGGAAGCCTGGCATGCTGCGGTTCATGGGGTCACAAAGAGTTGGACACGACTGAGCAACTGAACTGAACATTATTGCTGACAAAGGTCTGTATAGTCAAAGCTATGGCTTTTGCAGCAGTAATATAGGGATGTGAGAGGTGGACCATAATGAAGGCACAGAGCCAAAGAATTGATGCTTTTGAAGTGTGGTGCTGGAGAAGGCTCTTGAGAGTCCCTTGGATTGAAAGGAGATCAAACCAGTCAATCGAAAAGGAAATCAGACCTCAATATTCATTGGAAGGAATGTTGCTGAAGCTTAAGCACCAATACTTTGGCCATCTGATACGAAGAACTGACTCATTGGAAAAGACTCTGATGCTGGGAAAGACTGAAGGCAAAAGGAGAAGTGGGTGGCAGAGGATGAGACAGTTACACAGCATCAGCATCATAGCTGGTGATGCTCAATGGCTGTGCATTTGAGCAAACTCTGGGAAATAATGGAGGACGGCGGGGTTGGCAAGCTACAGTCCATAGGGTCACAAAAAGTCAGACATGACTTAGTGACTGAACAACAATAATATTACTTAAAACAGATAAATTATATTTCCTAGCTCTACCTTCTTGAAGAGCATAGAGGCAATAATAGCTCATTGAGCACACATAAGATGCATCTTTTAGTGCCAAAATATTCAATCTCCACTCAGTAACACCAGAAATCCTTGAATAAGTGGTTGACTCCAGGTCTGGGGCACAGACATTACAAGGGTAGTCTGGAATGTTCTGTTGCACCAGGAGCAAGGAAGACTAATGAGACCATGTCAAAAGGACCTAGCAGCCAATTAGAAGGGACTCTCACAAGCCATATATGAGACAGTTTGAGCACTGAAAAGAATAATAACAGTGATGGATTTTAATACATTGAGTAAAAAAAAAAAAAAAAAAAGACCCATGAGTCAACAGGGAAAGTAAAAATGGGGATGGGGATGAGTAGAGAAAGCTGTTTTATAAAGAAGAATGCAAAACAATACAGGTAGAGGGAATGCTAGATTTAAAAACATCCTTTTGCAAATATCAGTAATAGCTGATTCAGGTGAAGATTATCAGGGAGTGCTAAAATCTTTGGGTCAAAAGTTCTTGGGAAGACCCAGGACTGGCAAAGCAATCCTGAGGAAAAAGAACAAAGCAGGAAGCATAACATTCCCAGGCTTCAGACACACCACAAAGTTAAAACAATCAAAACGGCATGGTACCGGCACAAAAACAGACGTACAGATCAATGAAACAGAATAGAGAACCCAGAAATAAACCCACATGCCTATGGGCAGTTAATTGTCAGCAAAGGAGGCAAGACTATAAAACGGAAAAAAGACAGTCTCTTCATCAAGTAGTGCTGGGAAAGTTGGAGAGCTGCATGCAAGTCAATGAAGTTAGAATACGCCCTCACACCATACACAATGAAAAATTCAAAACGGCTTAAAGACTTAAACATAAGCTATGACACCATAAAATTCCTAGACGAGACTGAAGGCAAAATTTCTCTGACATAAATCATACCAATGTTTCCTTAGGTTAATCTCCCAAGGCAAAAGAAATAAAAACAAAAACAAACAAAAAAACAAATGGCACCTAATCAAACTTAACACCTTTTGCAAAGCAAATGAAACCATAAATAAAACAAAAGACTAACTACATGCATTCTCAATCACTAAGTTGGTTTTATTCTTTGCAACCCCATGCACTGCAGTGCCCCAGGCTCCTGTCCTACATAATGGGAGAAAATATTTGCAAACAATGTAACCAGCAGGGGCTTAATTTCCAAAATATACAAACAGCTTATACAACTTAATGACAAAAACACAAACAGCCCAGCTGAAAAATGGGCAGAAGACCTAAACAGAAGCTTCTCTAAAGAAGACATACAAATGGCCAATAGGCACATAAAAGATGTTCAACATCCCTAATTATTAGAGAAATACAAATGAAAACTGCAATGAGGTACCACCTCACACACGTCAGAATGGTCATCATTAAAAAGTCTACAAATAACAAATGCTGGAGAGTGTGTGGAGAAAAGGGAACTCACCTTCACTGCTGGTGGGAACGTAAATTGGTGCAGCCCCTATGAAGGTTCTGCAGAAAACTAAAAATAAGAGTTGCCATATGATCCAGCAATCCCACTCCTGGGCATATATCTGGACAAAACTCTAATCCGAAAAGATACACGCACCCCAAGGTTCACAGCAGCACCATTTACAACAGTCAAGACATACAGGCAAACTACACGTTCATCCACAGATGAGTGGATGAAGAAGCATGGTATGTTGTGCATATGTATGTGTGGTGGTGTGTGTGTGTGTGTGTGTATGCATACACAATGGAATATCACTCAGCCATAAAAAGAAAAAAAAAATAATGCCACTTGGAGCAAAAGATATTATCGTACTAAGCAAATAAGTCAGTGTGAAATCTAAAATACGGCACAAATGAACTTGTCTACAAAACAGAAAGAGACTCACAGATACAGAGCACAGACCCGTGGTTGCCCAGGGGGAGAAGGGGAGGGAAGAGAAGGCCTGCAAGCTTGGGATTAGCAGGTGTGAACTGTTACACACAGGATGGATGAACAACAAGGTCCTGCTGTAGAGCACAGGGGACTATGTTCAGTATCCTCTGACAAACCGTAATGAAAAAGAATATGGAAAAATATATAAATGTATAACTGAGTCAGCTTGCTGTACACAAGAAATTAACATTGTAAATCTACCATACTTAATAAAAAATTTTTTTAACGTTCTTGGGGACTAGAGATACTCAAAGATCTCAAAATACCACTGCACAGGTGAGCTAATTTACAAAGAGAAAAGGTGCCACATTTACTGTGAAGAGACTGGGTGGTCCCCACCTTATCTAAGGGACCAACTCAGCATCACCAGTAGAGGGGGTCCCTGACGTCATGGACCTCTTAACATGCTACAGAGAGAAACCTACATCACCAACTCATAGAGCATTTTATCCAAACATGTCTCTTATTCTGGTTTGTCACATAAAATCAGGTTTAATGTTACTGGAAATATGAATGCAGATTGTCTATTTGATTATTACTGCAAAATTTCTTAGATATTCTATGGTATTGTGGGTATGGAGGAGCAAGTCCTTATCATTAACTGTCATGTATGCTAAAGAATTTAGGGGTGAGGTATCATGACTTCTGCCATTTACTTTCAAATAGTTAAAAATATTATCTGTATATTTATATATGTTATTTCTATATCAAATATATCACACACGTGAAAGTGAAAGTTAAATTCACTCTGCTGCTGCTAAGTCACTTCAGTCGTCTCCGACTCTGTGCGATCTCATAGACGGCAGCCCACCAGGCTCCCCCGTCCCTGGGATTCTCCAGGCAAGAACACTGGAGTGGGTTGCTATTTTCTTCTCCAATGCGTGAAAGTGAAAAGTGAAAGTGAAGTTGCTCAAGTCATGTCCGACTCTTAGCAACCCCATGGACTGCAGCCTACCAGGCACCTCCGTCCATGGGATTTTCCAGGCAAGAGTACTAGAGTGGGGTGCCATTGCCTTCTCCATAGAGTCACTCAGTTGTGTCTAACTCTTCGTGACCCCATGTACTATACAGTCCATGGAATTCTCCAGGCAGAGTACTGGAGTGGGTAGCCTTTCCCTTCTTCAGGGGGTCTTACCAACCCAGGTCTCCCGCATTATGGGCAGATTCTTTATCAGCTGAGCCACGAGGGAAGCCCAAGAATACTGGAGTGGGTAGCCTATCCCTTTTCCAGCGGATCTTCCTGACCCAGGAATTGAACCAGGGTCTCCTGTATTTCAGGCAGATTCTTTACCAATTGAGTTGTCAGGGAAGCCATACACAGGTATCATATATGCATATGAAAAAGCAGATATCAAGGTGTTCACTAGTGTTAAGTCTCGTGAAGGGTTTACAGATCTTGCTTATCCTCTTCTTCCAATTTTTCCATGGTTTTGAAACATTTCAAAGTAAAATCAAGTTGAATCATAGTACATAACATGTGTGTCTAGCCCACTGTAGGTCTCAATAAGGGGTAGCCAAATGAGGCCATCATCTATTTGGTTTTCCTTTGTCAGAATCTCAGAGATTCCATTTCACAGTCTTGGCTGTGGTTTGGTTGAAGGCAGAGAAGTAACCACCCAGCAAGCTGAGTTGCGGTTTTTGTCTGATACATTTGTGAAGAAAAAGGGAAAAAATAAAGAACCTATTTAGCCTCCTATTAACAACCCCTTCGCAGATGAAACACAGGGGCTCAGTGGCCACAAGCTGTTCTCACCAGTGGTGGGTTACTTCACACCCTCACAAAGGCAGTGGGGTGATGGAATTACAAGTTCCACACATTTCCCAGAAGACAGTTTTGTAGCACAGATGAAAGCACCATGACTCCAGCCAGCTCAACCCGCAAGATGCTTCCCTGGTTCCCTGAAGGGGGTTTCAGTTAATGGACTAGAACTGAGCTCCATCTGCAGCTCGACCTCGACGTCAATGAGCCCCGAGCAAACAGAGATGGTGCCTCTCCCCTCTTCAGGAGAAATGGAACCTAACTCCAGCATGCACAGGGGCCTGTGCTCTTCTGAGACCGTCCTGTTGTCTCCATGGTCCCCGAGGTGGGGCCTCAGGAGAGCTGCAAGCCAGAGGCCTGGTGTCCTGAATGTCAGTGCTTTTACTGTGATGACGCCTACACAGCTCGAGAGAGCAGAGATGGAGGTGCTGCCGTTAATGGTGTTTGATTAAAATTTAATTTCAAAGCATTGCTGTTCTCAATTTGTTTTGATAAAGACCTTGTGATTGGTTTTTTTTTTTTTTTCCCTTGGTGATGAGAAGAAGAAACGGAGAGGTTGGGGCATGCCTTAAACATGGGACTTGTGATGTACAGTTGCATATGTAGGTAATCCTCAAAAGTGGCCCAAGGCAGGCAGAGCATCTAGGCAAGAAATGCCCTGAGCTCTTCTTGGGCTAAACCCTCCTGTTCATCTTCAGCGTCCTGAATTTTCATGCTAGTTCCCAACACTGGCTCCCCCTTGTCTAACAACCAGGTCCCCCCATGAACTCTTGTCACTAAACCACCCTGGGCTTCCTGGTGGCTCAGTCAGTAAAGAGACCGCCTGCAATGCTGGAGACCCGTGTTTGATATCTGGGTTGGGAAGATCCCCTAGAGAAGGAAATGGCTACCCACTCCAGTATTCTTGCCTGGGAAATCTCATGCACAGAGGAGCTTGGTGGGCTACAGTCCATGGAGTCACAAGAGTCAGAGAGAACTCAGCAAGTAAGCCACCAAACCACCCTACTTGCCCCAACTCTGTATCTGCTTATCATATAAAATCAGGTTTAATGTTATTGGAAATATGAATGTGGATTGTTTACTTGATTATTTTTAAGTTAATGTGAAATTCTGCCACACTGCCACTCCTTGGATATCGATGTCATGTTTTCTATAGCTATGACAGTGGACATCTACAGCTCTAAAGAGATGGATGGGTGGTTTCTGGGTTGATTGTGCTCGAGGATTCTTTGTCAAGATTTTTTTTTTTTTTTTGACTTAGTGCAACTGTAGCAGCTACATTTAATGAAAATTTAGAGTCTGACGGACATGATTCTAGTTTCTATACATGCCATCCTTTTTAGAAATTAGGTGCTATGATTATCTCCTTTCTTTTTTTAAATAACCACATGGCTGGGGGCTCTTAGTTCCCTGACCAGGGATTAAATCTGGGCCCCCAACAGCGGAAGCACAGAGTGCTAACCACTGGATCACCAGAGAATTCCCAATCTATCGCCATTTTTACAGATAAGGAACCCAGGTGCTGAGAGGTTAAACAACTTTCTCCAGGCATATTTGGTTCCAGAGCCTGACTTTTCAGACAGTGTATTAGTCTATGTGCTGGAGAAGGAGCTATTTATTTTTGATACAATGGGGCCAAATCTAGAGAAAGTTCTGGCAGCTTCATCAGAAGCCAAATCCAGGGCCACAGAATGAAGCCAAGATGAGATGTCTGACCCTGTGTCAGAGGCTGGACAGGAATAGCCTCCCAGGAAGCAGGGCACTAAGATCTTCTGGAGAAGCTGACCTGGATGAGAGCTGTACCCACAGGAGGCCGAGGTTCTTTGCAAGACAGGAAGATGGAGGAACGAGGTGACAGAGGCTGAGTCCCCACCACCGTGCTACCCAGAAGCACAGTCTGGAGGGGCTGCAAAGAGAGTGGCTGCGAGGATGATTTGAAACGGGACTGGGGAGGGCTTGTTACAAAGGCAGATTTGATAAAACTTCCAGGTCTAGGATAAGATGGAGGGATTGAGGGACAAGGTTAGAAGAGGCAGGAGTGCTTTCCTCTATACGCCTGTGGGACTTTGCAGCTGAGGATATGGGTCTTGATCCCACCAGGGACCATCACTCAGGTCTCCCTGTGTTCTAAGAAGTATACCTGAACAGAGGGAGAGAAGTCAGTATAGAGGAGGAAATGAGTTCAATTTTGGATACGGTTTTGAGATGCCTGTAGGACACCCAGGTGAATATGTGGCTCTGGGTGCATTCAATGTGTGTGCCAAGCTTTTTGTGTGTATTTTCTGATGCTAATTTTTAAGAGAATCCAGAGCCGTGTGACTCCAAACTCAACATGTCTCAACAGTACAATCGATACACATCTTCTGAGAGGCCTCAGTGTGGGTAAATGCTGGCACAGCAGGTGGCATAAAGTGAGAGCAGGGATGTGGATGAGCGTGTGTCTGTGGCAGACGTGTCACTGTCTAGGGGCACAGGGCCCCCTGGAGTTGTGTACTGTACAGCCTGCATGGTGTGTTACTGAAGAGCTTAGAGAAGATGCTGATATACTGACAGAGAGATGAAAGATGCTGGAAAAATTAAACCCTTGCAACTGCTAGGCGTGGCCGCCTGAGCTGGTCCAGCCCTCCCAGTTCCTGAGGGAGCACACCCACTCCCTGACTCACCGTCCTCCTCCGTCTGCACCACCAGCTCCTCGCTCTCCATCCGGCCTTCGGGGTTGGACAGCAGCAGCCGCAGCCGGATGGTCATGAAGGGACGCAGGCCCCGCAGGGTGTAGTGGGAGGAGGTCTGGATGAGCTCCTCGGCCTCGTACTGCTGCTGGTTGAACACGTACTGGTACTGCACCGTGAGGTTGTAGCTGTGGCAGCGGGTTACCGCGTAGCCGAAGGGCTCCCACTGCAGTGTCAGCTGCCGGGCTCGGATGTCCACGATCTCCACGTTCTGTGGGCCGTGCACCGGGTCTGCAAGACACAAACGCAAGACACGGGGCTCTGAGCAGGCCATTGGGAAGGCGGGGTGGGGGCTCCACTAAAACAGGGGAACACAGCTCTCACCAATTCAGCCACTGCCTTCCTGATTTCACCACTTAGAATATAATTTAATTAATATTTTTCTGTAAAACAAACCTATTATTAAAACACAAGCATCTAAAAGAAAACCTATTTAAAGGGAAAGCCTGAATGACTTGTCATAAATGAATATTAACCATTTGAAAAAAATGCAAAGTTGTTAAAATTGTTGAGGTTCATCAGGGTACCACTGAAGACCATCGTGGGTACCACCACAACAGCACACACGATGCTTTGGGGAAATACTAATTGAGAAGGAAGCTGCAGTTCTGACCTACCTCTTTACATATCATCTGGCCACACCCCTCCCCTTGAGAAACCAGCCCCTTCCTTTCAGTTCACTGCACTCAAGTACAGAGAATGCACACAGAGCTGCATCCTCAACACACAGCATCCAGGCTGTCACTGTGACCAGTGGACAACGCCTTGGAATCTCCTTTCCTTTCACTGAAAACACAATGAATCCTTTTGGAGCCTCCCACAATAGCCTTCAACCCTTCCTTCTCTCCTCTCCATTCTCCACCAAACAGGCCTCTCCAGGGATATCATTCTAAAAACAGATCTGATGCAACGGTTCAACTCCTAGGCACAGATTTGGACAAAATTATAAATCAAAAAGCAAAGGAGAAAAGGAAAGATATAAACATCTGAATGCAGAGTTCCAAAGAATAGCAAGAAGAGATAAGAAAGCCTTCTTCAGTGATCAATGCAAAGAAATAGAGGAAAACAATAGAATGGGAAAGACTAGGGATCTCTTCAAGAAAATCAGAGATACCAAAGGAACATTTCATGCAAAGATGGGCTCGAAAAAGGCCAGAAATGGTATGGACCTAACAGGAGCAGAAGATATTAAGAAGAGATGGCAAGAATACACAGAAGAACTGTACAAAAAAGATCTTCATGACTCAGATAATCACAATGGTGTGATCACTCACCTAGAGCCAGACATCCTGGAATGTGAAGTCAAGTGGGCCTTAGAAAGCATCACTACGAACAAAGCTAGTGGAGGTGATGGAATTCCAGTTTTGAGCTATTTCAAATCCTGAACGATGATGCTGTGAAAGTGCTGCACTCAATATGCCAGCCAATTTGGAAAATTCAGCAGTGGCCACAGGACTGGAAAAGGTCAGTTTTCATTCCAATCCCAAAGAAAGGCAATGCCAAAGAATGCTCAAAGTACCGCACAATTGCACTCATCTCACACGCTAGTAAAGTAATGCTCAAAATTCTCCAAGACAGGCTTCAGCAATATGTGAACCGTGAACTTCCTGATGTTCAAGCTGGTTTTCGAAAAGGCAGAGGAACCAGAGATCAAATTGCCAACATCTGCTGGAGCATGGAAAAAGCAAGAGAGTGCCAGAAAAACATCTATTTCTGCTTTATTGACTATGCCAAAGGCTTTGACTGTGTGGATCACAAGAAACTGTGGAAAATTCTGAAAGAGATGGGAATACCAGACTACCTGACCTGCCTCTTGAGAAATCTGTATGCAGGTGAGGAAGCAACAGTTAGAACTGGACATGGAACAACAGACTGGTTCCAAATAGGAAAAGGAGTTCGTCAAGGCTGTATATTGTCACCCTGTTTATTTAACTTGTATGCAGAGTACATCATGAGAAACACTGGACTGGAAGAAGCACAAGCTGGAATCAAGATTGCCGGGAGAAATACCAATAACCTCAGATATGCAGATGACACCACCCTTATGGCAGAAAGTGAAGAGGAACTCAAAAGCCTCTTGATGAAAGTGAAAAAGGAGAGTGGAAAAGTTGGCTTAAAGCTCAACATTCAGAAAACGAAGATCATGGCATCCGGTCCCATCACTTCATGGGAAATAGATGGGGAAACAGTGGAAACAGTGTCAGACTTTATTTTTCTGGGCTCCAAAATCACTACAGATGGTGACTGCAACAATGAAATTAAAAGATGCTTACTCCTTGGAAGGAAAGTTATGACCAACCTAGATAGCATATTGAAAAGCAGAGATATTACCTTGCCAACAAAGGTCCGTCTAGTCAAGGCTATGGTTTTTCCAGTGGTCATGTATGGATGTGCAAGTTGGACTGTGAAGAAGGCTGAGCACTGAAGAATTGATGCTTTTGAACTGTGGTGTTGGAGAAGACTCTTGAGAGTCCCTTGGACTGCAAGGAGATCCAACCAGTCCATTCTGAAGGAGATCAGCCCTGGGATTTTTTTGGAAGAAATGATGCGAAAGCTGAAACTCCAGTACTTTGGCCACCTCATGCAAAGAGTTGACTCATTGGAAAAGACTCTGATGCTGGGAGGGATTGGGGGCAAGAGGAGAAGGGGACGACAGAGGATGAGATGGTTGGATGGCATCACTGACTCAATGGACATGAGTCTGAGTGAACTCCGGGAGTTGGTGATGGACAGGGAGGCCTGGCGTGCTGCGATTCATGGGGTCGCAAAGAGTCGGACATGACTGAGCGACTGATCTGACCTGATCTGACAAATCAAAAAGATATTTGCACCCCCATGTTCATAGCAGCACTATTCATAATAGCCAAGAGGCTACATGGGAGGAACCTAAATGTCCATCAGCAAAGGAATGGATAAAGATGTGGTACAATGGAATACTACTCAGCCATAAAAAGAATGAGATAATGTCATTTGCAACTAAATGGATGGACCAAGAGATTATCATCCTAAGCGAAGGAAGTCAGAAAGAGAAAGATAAATACCATATGGTATCACTTCCATGTGGAATCTAAAATATGGCACAAATGAATTTATCTAGAAAATAGAAACACACTTACATGCATAAAGAACAGACTTGTGGTTGCCAAGGAGGAGAGGGCCAAGAGATGGAAGAACTGGGAGATGGGATTAGTAATGCAAACTCTTACATGTAGAAAGAAAAAAAGTTCTGCTGAAGATCACAGGGAACTACATTCAATATCCTATAATAAATCATAACAGAAAATAATATGAAAAATAATATATAATTTTTAAAGAAAAAAAAAAAAAACAGGTCTTATTATGCCTTCTCACCCAAGTGCTGTCTCCCATTCTACCCCTCCCTACTTATATTGGTCCCAGACCCTCATATATAACAGTGGCCATCTTCATTTTATTATGAATATTCTATTTATAATTTATACAAATTAAGTAGATGTTTTTGTACAAAATAGATTATAACAAACAAAACTATTTTTTTAAATCTCCATATGTGAAGCTCATTCTCTAAGGTTTAGGCATTTATTACAATAGAAACACAGCCTCTTTTATGGTCAGCGTGAACCGTAAGCTCTTCCGTCAGGGTTTCTTTGCTGGGAGTAGTTAAGCACAGGCTAGAGAGGCAATCAGTGTATCTCCCCCCCACGCTACCTACAGGGCTTTACCAATTTATATAATCTCTTTGGGTCCATTTTCCATTTCATTTGTTAAATAGAGATAATGATAGTAGTTAACTTTATGCAGGGGATGGGGTGGGGGAGCACTAAATGAGGTGTTGTTTGCAAAAGCTCTTAGAATTACACCTGGAATTTAAGTACTCAATATTTGGCAGTTTTTCTTTTGCAGTAAAAGGAAAACTACTAAAAATAATAACAAGCCCTCGCATGCTGGATCCACCCAACCACCTTATATGTGGCAGTACTGTGTAGCATCCTTACGCACAATGATGGATTCTGTCATCTCTCTGGTCCCCTCAGAGCATGTAGGGGTAAGGCTGCTTCCCCGCCAATGCAGTGATAAAAAGGGAGGGCAGGGAATTCCCTGGTGGTCCAGTGGTCAGGACTCTGCTCTTCCAATGCAAGGAGCATGGGTTTGATCCCTGGTGGGATAGCTAAGACAGGGCATGCCACATGGCATGGCCAAAAAGAGAAAAGGAAGGTGACGCTGATGGAGCTGAGTCCTCTGATCTGTCTGTGCAGGGCAGGTGCCCTGTGACTTGTGTAGGGACACACTTTGAAGTGGTTCTCTTTGGAGGTGGATGCTTAGAAATAAACGTCAGGGAGCCCAGTAGCCAGCCCAGACCTCTGATGCACTGCTGGGGAGACTGGGGCAGCCTGGCCCTGCTCAGCTACTGAGTTCACAGCCCAAATACTCATGTAAAGGAAAACCAGTGTTCCAAAAGCAAAGAGATGACACTGAACAAAAGCTGCTATATGGAGCCCACATGGATCGAACAGTGAGAAGGGAGGTCCCCAGAGCTGGGGAGTTCTGACCTGGTATGGCTGCTACTGCTGCTCGCTTCACATGAGGACAAACACATAGACAGAGTTAACAGTGAGAAACTCCTCGCCTGGGAAGTCCTGAGCATCCCCCAGCACTGCCTGGTGGGAGCCTTTTTCTTGGTCCAGATGCCAGAACACTGCTGGCAGGGAGGCCACCCACCCTACTTGGAACCTCATGAACCCTCCTCTGGGTGTGCCTTCAAAATTGACTTAGAGTTTTATCCAGCTAGATAACTGCCCTCATGCCCTCTTGGCTCACCTTGTTAGAGTGAGATCAGGAACACATACGACCCGTAAAATCCAAGGTTATAACCCTATTTTGTCAAACATCTTAAGGTATACCACAGTCCATGTTAAATACACATTTGGGAATCTCCAATATTTCCTTCACTTCCCTGATAGCTCAGTTGGTAAAGAATCTGCCTGCAATACAGGAGACCCCGGTTCAATTCCTGGGTCAGGAAGATGAGCTTGGAGAAGGGATAGGCTACCCACTCCAGTATTCTTGGACTTCCCTTTGGCTCAGCTGGTAAAGAATCCGCCTGCAATGTGGGAGACCTGGGTTTGATCTCTGGGTTGGGAAGATCCCCTGGAGAAGGAACGGCTATCCACTCCAGTATTCTGGCCTGGAGAATTCCATGGACAGTACAGTCCATGGGGTCGCAAAGAGTCTGACACAACTAAGTGACTTTCACTCTCTCTCACTCAAAACTCCCTTCAAGCACTAATGAAACAATAAAAACAAAGCAACCTTGATGGCCAGCAGCCTCAGTTTGGGGTTCTATCACCCCCATCAACTTGTGACTCCGCAAGGAAGAAACTGAAACTGCCAATCCCACTTTATGGATGAATAAACTGAAGCCAGAGAGCTCCAGGAACTTACGCAGACTGACAAGAGGTAAGTTTAGCATGACAGCTTTTTAAAAATTGTCCTGCACTCTAGAATGTAAGCTCTTGGAGAGCAAGGGTGCTCTCTGCTCATCCCTTCAGCCTGTGCCCAGAGTATCAGTTGAAAGGATGCTTTAGTTTATAAATACCACCACAACCTGTGAAGAAAGTATCACTAGCCTTGTCCTAGAGGAAACCAAATTTTTGTGAGATGAAAGGATGGGCCCAAAGCCGCAGAGTGAGCAGCACAGCTGAGATCTGAAGGCTCTGGGTCCAGGGTCTCTGTGTTTCCTCTGTACTGTGATATCAGGAAGGAGAACAAGGAAAGGACATCAACAGGAGGCCTGCCATGGTCATCAGGAATCTGGGGAGAAGGTAGTGAGAAACCTGAGAACTGTAAGGCAGAAGTGGCTTGATCCACAGGCGCCCAAGGCCCGCTGGGGAGGGTGACATGGGCACTTAATCACAGTGGGGCTAAGCTGAGTACCGACCTGTCTTCCCACTCCTCACCTTCAGCCACTAGAGTCCTCTCCCCGAGCTCACCTAGGAAGGTGTGCACATAAACACCTTTCTGCTGCTCTTCAAGGAAGGAGCAGACGAGGGCACCTTTTCAAAGAAGGCCAGAGATGTTGCAAGCCTGCCACAAAGCAAAGAGACTCCCTCCCAGAGTGGGAAAGTCAGGGCACAGGAGAAGTGACTTGCTCCCTCTGAAGCAGATGTGACTGACTGTCATCAGACAGGCCACAGGGAACAGCGGAGCCGGGCAGAGCACGGCTTGAAGCCAGACTCTGGTGCTCACTAGCTGTGTGACCTTGGGCAAGGGCACTTTATCTCTGAGCCTCCATTTCTTCATCAATAAAGTGGAAATTGTTGCACTAATCACAGAGGGCTATTAATGAATACAAAATGAACTGGAGAGAGAAAACTGCCTCTAACAGTGGGCATTCCTCTTTGAGAGAATGGCCTTTCTTGGGGAAAGGCCTTTAGAAGTTTGTTTGGAGTAGAAGCTTCACTCCCAGGGCCTCAGGATCAGTTGTACTTAGCCTTTAGAGGAACAGGAAAATGAACTCACTGGCTGCTGGGACTGAATAGGGGAGGAAGAGAGTGAATATGACCGTAGGATCCTGGGTGGAGCCCAAAGGGACTGTTCTCATGGGACTCCCAGTCCTCAACAAGGTCCTCAAGGTACCACAAACGGTTGGCTATGATTGGATTTCCTGTGGCTTCTGAGGTCTGAATGCCTTACTTGAGCCAAATAAGATGCCATGTGGGAACAAAGAGATCAGGGGCAAAAAGGACTCGGAAAAAAATGTCCAGGTGTGTTACTGACACCTTGAAAGATAATGTGGGGCTTTCTCAGGCTATGGAATCAGAGATTTAAGCAAAACTCAGTTCAAATGAAAAGACAAGAACTTTGGTGGCCCTGTGGGTGAGATACGTGTGGGTCAAAGTGTTCTGTAAGCTCGAGCACTCCCACTCAAGAAAAGGCAAAACTGGCTATATATTAACTATGGACTGGCAGCTGCATGCTGAAAACAAGTGTTCAGCATAGGGAACTGAGGTCATTGAAGGGACATGACTTACCCAGGACCACACAGCTAAGCCAGTCCCCAGCTCTGGACTCCCACGGCACCTTACACAACCATCCAGCCCGCTCAGTGCTTGCCATGCTTTCCAGGAGCTGCTTGTTCTTGTATCCATCACTCCTCCAAGGCTGTAAGGGACCATATGCTGTTTGTCCAGCAACCCAGCACATGGCACCAGGCCCATCAAGGGGCCCAGTCTGTGTTGGTTAAACTGAGATGAACAGATGGTGATCTGTTTTTGAGAACTGGGCTTGGACCCTCTGACCCCACAATTCTCTGTTCTGTCCACTGTAAGCACATCACCAAGTCTTTAAGGTGAATGTATCTATTTTTTTTTCATTCAAACAAGAGAATGTCCTGAAATCCTACACGATGGAAACTAGTTTTCAAAACGCGTGATGGAAGCATTCACGCTTTCACTCCGACCCTCCCAGACCTCAGATGCCAAACCCTGCTTCTGCTCTGGTAATTGCCTACAGCAGGGACAGTCTTAGGTTTACATTCCAGTTGGTACAAACAAGTTGGAAATTGCTGAGAAAGCCTTGTATGTGCAGTGGAGATTGGTTTGTTGAATTTATATCCCTCATGTAAATATGTCCAAGCCCAGAGCCCATGGTTTCGGCCTCCAGATAAGGCTCTGTCTATATGACCTTCTTGAGAAAGAGCCTACAGGCCATTGAGATGGCAAGCAGTGGGAACAGAGTGTGTCTCATCTGGGAAGCTGGAAAGTCTGCCTCTGATGGACAGTCACAGTGGCGTGACCTCTGGGTTCACGGTCTCTATGCCTTTAGACTTGGCAGTGAGGGGCCATCCCCAGCCCTGTGCACTGGGAGCACACGCCAGCCCTCTGCAGACCATGCCCTTCTCCTGGAGCAGGAGTCAGGGCGCCACTGTGCCCACCTGGTCCCTGTGAACCCACTGGCCCATCTGGACCAGGCTCTGGATGCCCAACACCTCATAATTCCCTGTCCCAATGGCCCCAAATTCAATTTCAGAGCTTGTCTGAACCTCTTTCCTTGGTTTAGCCATCCAAGGTCAGACCATATTCCATCTGGGTACCCCTAGATCCAAAGGGTGAACAAAGGATGGCTGTTTGGAGGAACAGACCTTTGTGGGGAAGGATGGAGTTAGGTGAAAGGAGGACAGAGACCACAGGCCTCTGTGTGTATCTTGTCCCAGATTCTTTTGTGTTATTACATATGTTAGGGACAGATGTGTGTGTGTGTGTGTGTGTCTCATTCACATCTTCAGAAGCTTCTTTATTCTGAAGCTACCTCTGGAAGGAGAGGTGGACCTTTTCACCTCAATCATGTGCCCTCTTGCCATGTGAGATCTTACTAAAGTACCATTTCCTCATGAAGTACCATTTTCAACCCAAAACTCAGAGCGCAACCTGCAACTTACACCCTCCCACCTCCAAATTCCCTCCCTAATTTTCCACTGTTCATTCTTTGAACCCTGTGTTCCTAAAGCAGAGTGTCGCATCCTTGATCCTTTCATACCTCCATGCTCTGCTTGGGTTGCCACTGGCAAAACCCTATTCAGTATATTCAAGGCCTGACTCCAAAGCCACTCTGTCTTTGTAACTTTCTCCAAAAACCTTTCTTGCCCAGGCAGGATGAATCATCATCTTTTCTTTACTATTTCTTCCACAGTCCTTATCAAATTGCAGATTAATTGTCTGCATGTTTGGTTCACACTTACTCTCTCCCTGCTCACCCGTGAGCACCTAGATCTCTTCATTTTTATAACTGGAACTTATAACTGATTAATAAATAAGTATGAGTAAATATAAAAAGTATGAGACGGCTGAAGACCGAACCAAAATCAAGGCTCTAACATCCTGCAGGGGAAATGCAGCAAGTGAAGGGGTGAATCAGGACTCTCTCTACACTCCAGTTGTTAAGGTAATCACGTGGTTAAGTTAGAATTCCAGCTTCTTGTTTTACAGGGACCAAGCCTTCATCCCTTCTGTCAAAGGTAATTGCTGAACAATCTCTTAATGACCTTAATCAAGGCAACATCTTATTATTTTTTTAAAAAAAAAGGATTAGCAAAGCAGATTTCCAATTCATGAATTTTCTATGTATTCATCTTAGAATGTGGAGTTGGCTGTAACATATGTACTGTTCAAAGTTGAACCTAAATTGAAATAATTTGGGGGTATGGGGCTGAAAATGTGGAGGTGGATAGCTTGTATGTAAAATTAATTTTTTATCCATTTGGAGATGCAATTTGAGTTCCTTTCAAATTAAATTGCAATGGAGTCCTAGGCAGCTGGAAACATTATTGCCAACATAATTTGATACTGCAAGAGCAGTAATACATTGACAGATAGTTCATGTGACCATTAATTTGCAATTTCTGCATGGAAATGATACGCGAAGGGAAAAAAGGTAAAAGGAACAAAATTAAAATCCATCTTCTTTCAGCATGATCCAAACCTGCTCTCATGCTTCCTTTCTGCCACCACCTCTCATTTACTGCAGATGTTTGGCAGAAGATGAGAATTTGTTGACTGTTATCACAAACACCCTTATGAAGGTAGGCAAGGACAGGAATCCAGAGGCTTCATTTTGGGATATCAGTACCCTCACCATCCAGGGTCACTGGGTCCTACCTACCCCGGCCACTAAAATCACCCAAAGCTAGAACATGTTATCTTGTGAGAGCTGACTCAGTTGTCATCCTCTGGCAGAGGTGTCATAGAGGATGTATGTCATTCACATGTTCGTTGGCTCACCCACTACTGAAACAATGCTCCGGAGCAGGGAGGCATCGTGATGTGGTAAAAAGGAACACCGGCTCTGTCATCACCTGGACCTAAAGCAAGTGACCTGTCCCATCTGCATAATTTTTCTCATGTGTAAATCAAGAATGGTACTCCCTGCCTTTTAGGGCCACGGGGTGAATTAAGGAGATGGTGTTCACCAAGCTCCTGGATGGTATGTGACACAGCTGTGTTCCCTTAAATACAATTCCCACCTCCAGAAGGGAGGCGAGGCAAGGGAACCACTGAGATAGAACAGGGGTCCTGAAGATGACAGTGGACCCCTGGCCAGGTTCTCAGTCCAGCTGGCGGCTGGGTTCATGCTTTTTAAATGATGGTTTTGACTTAGCAAGCTCCCATTAACGCATATTTACACAGCTACCTATACTTCCCTTTCTACAAACATGCCTCGGACCACTGAGATGGGCCAGGCATTTGGGGGTGCTGGGGAATGACACAGATGATTTCCAACCTTCATGAAATCCATGCTCTAGAGGGGGATGTAGACACGACGACTGTGAAGAGCGGAATGATGATGCCTGATGGAGCCTTTGCAGGGAAGGTGCTGGGCTTCCAGGCAACAAGTGTCAGAAGGACACAGCCTTGCGCTGGAAATCCATCTGAGCCAATTTAGTCATGACTCACGCACAGCCTTACATTCATTTTCACAGAAACCAGAAGCCACCAAAGAAATCTGAGGTGAGTGAAGGTTAACAATGCCTCCATAATGGCATTATTAGGTTATAAATAAAAGCAAGTCTGAGGTCAAATTCTACTACACAGATAAGCATTTATTACACAAACGTATATTAGTAAGGAGAGACAAAACAGCTCATACAATCCATTCCATAAAGTTCAATGAGGCCCTAGCAACCTGTCCCTGTCTTTTTAGGTGATTGGGTTCCTGTCTTGTATGGAGGTTCATTTAAAGCAGTTACAACAGCATTCTCAGGTAGGAGTTGACAAACTTTTTTTGTAAAGGGCTAGATACTAAATACTTTAAGCTTTGTGGGTCAGTCTCTGTTGTAACTATTTGTCTCTGCTGTCATAATGCAAAGGCAGACACAGACAACGTGTAGACAACTGGCATGGCTGTGTTCCAATAGGGATAGACTGGGAGTTTGGGATTGACAAGTACACACTGCTGCTGCTGCTGCTAAGTTGCTTCAGTCGTGTCCGACTCTGTGCGACCCCATAGACAGAAGCCCACCAGGCTCCCCTGTCCCTGGGATTCTCCAGGCAAGAACACTGGAGTGGGTTGCCATTTCCTTCTCCAATGTATGAAAGTAAAAAGTGAAAGTAAAGTCGCTCAGTCGTGCCCAACTCTTAGCGACCCCATGGACTGCAGCCTACCAGGCTCCTCCGTCCATGGGATTTTCCAGGCAAGAGTACTGGAGTGGGGTGCCATTGCCTTCTCTGAGTACACACTGCTATGTTTTAAAATAAAACGTTTCTCCATTAAAAAAAATAATAATAAAGGCAAGAAAGCCAAGGCTGTGGCTATACTTTGTCCACTTCTGTCCTAAGGGCAGAATCAAGAACCATTACAGATTCATTAGGTAACCAGGGATCCTCCTCATCCAATAGGTGACACAGGACTGTTTAGGAATCACGGTTTGGACACCATCCCTAAGGCTAAGAGTTAGAGGCCTTACTGGGTTCTCCTGCATCATGTACATTTGGAAAGCACTTCATGCTATTTTGGCCAACCCATGTATTTTGAATACTTTCACCAATTAGAGTCCATTTTACAATACTTACACTAGTCTACAGGTCCCTGATTTCCACCAGAACAATCAATTTCTTGCACTTGGTGTGCAGATTAGCAAAATGAAGGTTGTGGATTAAGACATGATATCAGAAGCACCTGGGCACCAGCATCAAAAGCACTTATCTAGAATACCAGGGGTCCTTCCCTGACCAGTACGGTCTTGATGGGAAGGCTGGCAGCACTGGGTTAGAACCTCACCCATAACTCATGCATAAGATTCCACTGGTAAATATTTGAGAGTAAATCAACAACAGTGTAATGTGGAGTCAAGAGGTCAACAAAGGTGTCCTGAAGGAGGCGGCCTTGGGCAAAGGAGAGATATCTAACCAGGTAAAAGTTGTGGAGTTGTGGAGAAATAGAGGTTGAACACAGGGAGAGGGAAGGTTAAGCCCCAGGCAAAGGTGTCAGCACATTTAAAGTCCAAGATTCAAGTGGGCCTTCCCTGTGATCCAGAGGCTAAGACCCCACACTCCCAAAGCAGGGGGCCAGGGTTTGATCCCTGGTCAGGGAACTAGCTCCCACATGCTACAACTAAGAGTCTGCATGCAGGAACTAAAGATCCCACATGCTGCAAGGAAGATGGAAGATCCTGAGCGCCGCAACCACGACCCGGCACAGCCAAGTAAATTAATAAAAATAAATACATATTAAAAAATAAAGCCCAAGACACAAGAAGAAAGGAGCAAATGGCCATCAAGATGCTGATGCACAAATGGACAGGCACTGGGAGCAGCAATCCCTGCCTCCCACGGCAGACCCACACTCTCTGCAGTGACTGTCAGGCCAGTCTGAGTGCTACGCATTATAATGGGCATTATAATTACCTAAGAAGTAACTGAGAACAGCAACTCAGGTAATTGTAACAGAGATACAGTATTCTTTGCCAAAAGTCAAGCACAGGACAAACTCATCCTCTTAAATATTTTTGAGCTCCTACCGTGTGTCAGGCACTACATCAAATGTAGGAGTGACCCAAACAGACAAAAATCCTCTCTGCCCTGAAGGGACTTCCATTCTCGTAGGGAGTAGGGGGTTAAATAATATATGAGATCATCAGAAATGAGAATGTCAGATGGCAGTAAGTGCTCTAGAGATTCTAGGGAAAAATCAACCAAGTGGATTTGGCTGCAATGTAACAAAGGGTAAAACCAGGTCTGGTCCAGCAGCCCTATCTCTTGGGCTCTACAGTTTAGTTACTCAGGGTGTGGATGCAGAACCAGGAGTCAAACACAGCACAGGTTCAAGAGGCAACCAACTGGCTGGAGGCCATGGACTTCAGGCCCAGGGTGAGCATAACAGCTACAACCCAAGGGCCGTAGGATAGTCATTGAGCCATGGTTCCAACATCCTTTCTATACCCTGTTTTGTGATGCTGGGGCTGGTAGTCCATAAAGCACATCTCTGCTTCATCACATGGTTCTATGCTAGTCTCTACCAGTTGGGGGCAATATACAGTGGTCTTCAACCTTCCTGGCACTGTGTTAGTCCCTCAGTCGTGTCCAACTCTTTGCAACCCCAAGGACTGTGTCTGCCAGGCTCTTCTCTCAATGGAATTCTTCAGGCAAAAATACTAGAGTGGGTTGCCATGCCCTTTTCCAGGGGATCTTCCCAACCCAGGGATCGAACCCAGGTCTTCTGCATTGTAGGCACATTCTTTACCATCTAAACCACCAGGGCAGTAGGGACGGGTTTTGTGGAAGACAATCTTCCCATGGACAAGGGAGCGGATGGTTTCAGGATGATTCAAGTGCATTATATTTGTTATTCTGAGGCTGATCTGACAGGAGGCAGTGGTTAGGTGGTAATAAGAGCGATCGGGAAGCAGCTGTAAATATAGATGAAGCTTCACTTGCTCATAGCTCACCTCCTCCTGTGTGGCCCAGTTCCTAACAGGCCACAGACCAGTATCGGTCTATGGCCCAGGGGTTGGGGATCCCTGCTCTAAGAGGAAGAGAGTACTTGCTGTTTCCGTGGGCATCACTCCAATATCACTTCTTTACCTCGGGGAAGTTCATTCTGTTCCAGCAGTTGGATCTAGTTTGCAGTTCCTCTAACACTTAAAGAGCAGGATTCACTGCAGAACCTCAGAGACACTGCTGCTGCTGCTGCTAAGTCGCGTCAGTTGTGTCCGACTCTTTGCGACCCCATGGACTGCAGCCTACCAGGCTCCTCTGTCCATGGGATTTTCCAGGCAAGAGTACTGGAGTGGGGTGCCATTGCCTTCTCTGTCAGAGACACTAGCACCAGGCAAAAAGTGCTCCTTCTTCCACTTTTTAAATGCTTCTGATTCCAGCCTGTTCTCTTGTTCTCTCCAGCCCCAGTGGTACCTGTCCTCACAGCTGCTATACTGGTATAATACTTTCATGTTCTCTGTTACCTTTTGAGTTTTCTAGCCAATTCCTTATATATAGTTAACAAGAAGTTTCCAAACTTTCACGGTGACCTTGGTGTTACAATCATTTTTTTTCACAAAGTTCCTAGCCAAAGAAATACCTAGTAGCTGCATTCACTAGTTGGTCCAAGCAATTTAATAAGTATTTATCGCCTAACCCTTAGTGAGTCTTCCTGGGTACCTCAAATGGTAAAGAATCTGCCTGTAGTGTGGGAGACCTGGGTTCGATCCCTGGGTGGGGAAGCTTCCCTGGAGGAGGGCATGGGAACCCACTCCAGTGTTCTTGCCTGGAGCATTCCAGGGACAGAGGAGCCTGCCAGGCTACAGTCCATGGGGTTGCAAAAAGTCAGACACAACTGAAAGTCTGACACAGACACAGCCACTTAATAGCGGCTTGAGAAAACAATACACACAAATCCAAAGAAAAAATACTTCAATTCCCTTCTTAAATAACCACAATCACTTATTTATAGGATACCTGCATTTGTCAAGCCCTGCACACCTTATCAAACTGTGGGTTCAGATTAAAAATTGCTCCTCTTGTTGCCTGCCCCATGCTGATTTTCCTGCAATTACTTGCTTTTCACCTGGGTAACAACAGTAAGCCCAGCTTTGCAAAGATACGATGTCACTGAAAGGAAGGGAGCCCAGTCTCATGTTGAAACTGTGTATCACTTCAACTTAGTAGTTTGTACAATGTCTGACAGATGACACTGTTTTCCATGTTCATTTAAAACTGAAATTCTAAACATACTCATGCCCTGCCTTTGTGAGTTCATTGTGGTAGGCTAGGCTGCCTCAGGAAAGTTTGAGAACCACCAATGGTGAACTCCTATTAGGCAATCCTCGCTGTTATTAAAGTAAGTGTGTGATGAAACTCAAACTCGACCTTGACTGGTCCGGATGCAAGATCTGAATGCCTGAACTTGATCATTCCCCATTCCCTGCCCTCCTTTCCCCAGGCTCCATTCTGCCTTGGTACCCCTGCCCACAAATTCGATGTGCTAGCTGGCCATGCTCTGCTTCCCAGCTCTGGCTCAGACCTGTCTCTTCATTCTCGGCCCCATACAGATGGGCCCACCTGGACGGTTACTGAGTGAGGAGCAGGGTGGCTGGCCATACCTCCTGCCACAATGGCTCAGGTGTTCAAACGCCAGAAAGAATTAAATGGACACAGGCTCAAGATTGCAGCCTGGAAATAAAAGCTTCAGAATCCTTAAAAATTACTTCTGTGGCAGAGGAAACTGGGTTGGAAAGAGAGAAGCAATTTCTGAATTACATGGTTTCAGTTTCTGGAGAAAGGAGTTTTAACGTGGGGTGGGGCTTTGCTTCAATTTACACTTAAGTCATGGTAAGTCTCTTTGTTTAAGGAAAAAAAAAAAAGGAAAAGGGGGGGAAGAAAAAAAAAAGCTGGAGAAAGAGTAAAACCTGAAACATCTGAGGATCCAAAGCCACCCAGCGCTGAGCCTGGGTAAGGTATATATTACACCCTCTGAACACCACCTGTCCTTGGGACACATGGTCTGGCTGTGAACATCAAGCCCTGGAATTAGGGAGGAGCCCTTAGTGCGCCTAACCTGCCATCACGGTGATACTGGTAAGAAGCCATTGGTAATGTAGATCAAATTATTTCTAGAATATGTCAAACAAACAAAAGTAGTATCTCCTGACTGGATCCTGACAGCCCGTCTCCCAGGATGATCTTGATCTCCCAAGAAGTCACATTAATCCGCAGACACTACTCAGGACTGCTGGACCGTGGAGAGCCCTGCTGTGTCAGCAGCCCCAGAAATGCCTACCAAGCTTTCTTATGAGGCCCAAAGCTTTATTTATTTACTATTTTGGAAACATACAAGAGTATCATTACACTGAAGGAATCATTTCAAACAAATCCACTGTCAGTGAAAGGTGGCTTAGTTTCTGCCAAAGTTTCATTTGAGACTCACCTATACGAGGAGAAAGGATACACAGTGAAGCAAACGTTGTCTATTCTGGTCGCCTTGTGGCAGAACAGCAAGAAGAGGGCTCCAGCAGAAGAGCAAGCACAGGACAACAGAAGCTAGAAGACCCATTTACCCCCCGATTATCTGTCTCATTCACTCATGAAGCATGAGCACCTCTCGGCAAAGGCGAGGAGGGTAAAATGCTTACCTGCTTCGCAGCTGGCCCTGCTAACAGAAAGGACCCCTGGCCATGACACTACGGGATACAATCCTAGCTCAGGCTCTTACAGATGCCATCAAATGATAATCCTCCACATCAGAATCCTGAAGGGGTCACTATCCTACCCACTGGACTTTCAACAACAACATATCCTTTTTTTTTGTTTGTTTTTTAAACTTTTTATTTTGTACTGGAGTATAGCTGATTAACAATACTGTCTGCAGCAAAGGGACTCAGTCTATATATACAAGTACCCATTCTCCCCCAAACTCCCCTCCCATCCAGGCTGCCACGTAACACTGAGCAAAGTTCCCAGGGCTATGCAGCAGGTCCTTGATAGTTATCCATTTTAAATACAGCAGTGTGTACATCTCCATCCCAAATTCAATAACTACCCCTTCCCCAAACCTTTCCCCAGCAAATGTAAGTTCATCCTCTAAATCTGTGAGTCTGTTTCTGTTTTCTAAGTAAGTTCATTTGTATAAACAGACAAGATCTAGGAAAGGTACAATCTCCCAAGACAGAACCAGGAAGAAATAAAAATATGAGCAGACCAATCACAAGCACTAAAATTGAAACTGGTTTGAAAACTCCCAACAAACAAAAGTCCAGGACCTGATGGTTTCACAGGTGAATTTTTTCAAACATTTCTTATAAAAGAATTAACACTATCCTTCTGAAACTGGAAAAAATAGCAGAGGGAGGAACACTTCCAGACTCATTCTGAGGCCACCATCACCCTGATACCAAAACCAGGTAAAGATACCACAAAAAGAAAGAAAGAAAATTATAGGCCAGTATCACTGATGAACACAGATGCAAAAATCCTCAACAAAATCCTAGCACTTTGAGTCCAACAATACATTAAAAAGACCATACACCATGATCAAGTGGGATTCATTCCAGGGATACAAGGATTTTTCAATATCCATAAATCAATTAATGTGATACACCACATCAATGAAGTGAAGAATAACAACTATATGATCATCTCAATAGATGCAAAAAAAAAGCGTTTGACAAAATTCAGCACCCCCTTTTGATAAATTCTCCCCACAAAGTAGGCACAGAAGGAATATACCTCAACATACAACAATCCTACAGCTAATATCATACTCAATGATAAAAAGTGGAAAGCATTTCCTCTAAGATCACGAACAAGACAAAGATGCCCACTTTCGCCACTTTTATTCAACTTATCCTTCTAAACCTGCCTCCATACAATGTGAGCTTTTTCTTAGTGTTATCAGTCAAAAGCCCTTCCCACTTTTCATCTCCCCTTCACCTGCAAATAATCCTTTCTGCTCAGATGCCTGATTTCTCCCTCCTGCCCATCAAAACTTGTTTATGAACTGTGTGACCTTGAAAGAATCTCTTTATCCTTCCTAAGTCTCAATTATATATTAATGATATCAAAAGTGAAGCTAATTATACAGATCTCCTAGGATTCTTGTGAGATGAGAATGAAATTATATGTGATCAAATGCTAGAGGGATGTTGCTGGGTAACAAGCAGACCCTGGAGTCTCTGGTTTATAACAACAGGCATTTATTCTTGAGCTCGTGCATCTGCTTGTCTGACCCAGGCTGGGCTCAGGTCTGTTCCATGTGAAAGGGCAGAGGTTACGCAGGGCATGTTCTTTCCATACTGGACGCACCAGAGCCAAGCTGACCTGTGCAAAAGCTGGTAAGCCCTCCCTCATGTCATGTCCTGAAGTGGACATGTCCACCATACTGGCCAAAGCAAGTGTCTAGGCAAGTCCAACATCTACAGGGCCGAGCCTCCCACAGTGGGGAAATGGAGGTTGAAGAAATGAGTATTTGCTGAATGATAACCCCAACTATCATAGATCAATATGCATAACATGACCAGCCAGCCCTTCTTCACACATCACAGGCTTGGTCCCCGGAGAGGAGAGAAGTCTGACTTTGAATCATATCCATCTTGCATAGTGTCCCATGGTGAACATCCTTCATAACATCCATCTATTTCCCACTGATGGACATGAAGCTTGCCTCCAGTTCATCACTACCAGGAACTGTGTCTAATTTTATGCAATATTATCATGTGTGTGCTTCATGTAAATACCAATATAGATGCAAGGACTGTCGCCTCATAAGGCTCAGTCTTTACAGACACGTTACCCTCTCCTCCCCACCATCTAAAACCCTTGACGACCACCCATTTGTTCTCTACCTCTATAATTTTATGATTCCAAGAATGGTATATAAATGAAATCACATAGTATGTAACATTTTAGGATTTCTTTTCCACTTAGTATCTAAGTCCCTTAACAATCATCAAATTCATTGCTTTTATTAACAGATGTCTCCTTTTTATGGCTGAGTGCTGTTTCATGGTAAGGGTGTCCCACAGTTTGTCTAACTGTTCACCAACTGAAGGACATGTGGGTAGTTTCCAGTTAAACAGGTTTGGTTCCGATTCCAGTGTGTGGGGGTGGGGCCTTTCCCACACAGCACCAAGTAACTGTCCAAACGTCAGCTGAGTGTCCTACAGTGCAACTCAATCCTGACACTATCTACCGTGAAATATCATCAGATTTCACAGCTTACGAGTTCAGTCCTGTAAGAATACTTCCCAACCCCCACCCTGCACACATGGATTTCAGTTGCTAGTGGGAAGTCCAGGTTGTTACCTATACTTCTGGCCAACTGGCTACTAATCAGTGGTTCCTATGACCCCCAACTCCTCAAGTTTGGTTAATTTGCCAGAGTGGCTCACAAAACTCAGAGAAACATTTTATTTATAGATTACTGGATTATTACAAAAGGATATAACTCAGGAGCAGCCGGATGGAAGGGACGCACAAGGCAAGGTCTGGGAAAGGGTGTGGCGCTTCCAGGCCCCCTACAGGCCCAGCACCCTGCCAGCACCTCCGTGCGTGTTCACCAACCTGGAAGCTCTCCGAACCCTCTCCTTTGGGTGGTGTTATGGGTTTAATTCCGTGTGCCAGGCACTTGGACAAACACTTTAATGGAGACTTCATTCCATAATCATGACTGATTAAATCATTCCCCACTGACAATTGATCTCTATCTCCAACCCCTCTCCCGTCCCCAAAGACTGGAAAGTCCCAACCTAGGCTGGGACTAGGTTGGTTCTCCTAGCAACTGTCGCCCTGGCAATCACCCCCATCCCTGGGTACATCAGAAAGTCGCCTCATTCCCAGAGCACAAGTCACCGCTAGTGCTCTTACCACGTAGGAAATTCCAAAGGTTTCAGGAGCTCTGTGCCAGAAATGGGAACCAAATACCTGTTTCTGATTGCAAATCATAATATCACTGGGATCATGATGAACAAATCTACTTGGGGCATTCATATACAAGTTTCTGTGTGAACCGAAGTTTTCATTTCTCTGTGATAAATGCCTAAGGAATTGCTGAATTGTATAGGAAATTAGTTTTTAGTTTTAAAATAATTTGACAAACTATTTTCCATTGTGTCTGAACTAGTTTACGTTCCCTCTAGTGGTGTAAAAGCCATCTCATTTCTTCACTTCCTCAACAGTATTGAGTGCTAACAGTATTGTTGTTATTAGCCATTCACATAGGTGTGTAGTGGTCTCTCATGGTTTTAATTTGCATTTCCCTAAAGGCTAATGATGCTGAACATCTTTTCATGTGCTTTTTGCCATCTGTATACACATTCGTTTTTAACTTTTGTTTTCTAGTAAATGAACTTAAAGATACAGATTTTCCTTTAAGTATTGTTTCAGTTCTGTTCGACAATATAGAAATGCTCTGCTTTCATTGTTACTCGCTTCATGATTCTTTATGACTTCCTTTTTAACCTAAGTGTTACTCAGTAATATATTATTGAGTTGTCAAATTCATGGGATTTTTAAAGCTGTCCTTTAGTTACTAATTTCTAATTTTATCGTAAAATAGTTGAGGAACATGGCCTGTGTGATATGGATTCTTTAGAATTTAATTAGGCTTCCTTTATGACCTAACATATATTCTATTTTTGTGATTTTTTTGTGTGTCCTCAAAACATATGTTTTCTCTGTTTAGGTGTAGAGTTTTTTTTTGTTTTTTTGTTTTTTTTTTCTGGTGGGTGGGGGGTGGTGGTTGCCCTGTGTGGCTTCTGGAATCTTAGTTTCCTAACCAGGTACTGATCCTAGGCCCTGGCAGAGAAAGCACCGAGTCCTAACCACTGGACTGCCAAGGAATTCCCTAGGTGTAGAGTTCTGTATATTAAAATCCGTTGATCTTAATTTGTCACTATGTTAATTAGCTTGAATTTATGAATTATATTTTTTATACCTTCAACATCTCTGTTTATTTTTGTCTATTTGATATTATTCCATTTAAATAGAATGATCTCCTAGCTTGGTCAGTAACTTTCTTCTACCAAGAATGATCGCAGTCACAACCATAATTTGTAAATGCTTATCCAGTTCACGTGCCATTTCAAAGTCTGTGTACCAGGCACCTGGCTTACCACTTTGCTTATATCACATTTACTCCTCACAATGATAATTCTCAATGTTTCCAATTTACAGATGAGGAAACTATGGGTCTAGAAGCAAAGTGACTACATCAAGCACCCAGCCAATGGCAGAGCCGACATCTTCACAGATGGGCAGATGTGTGGGCAGATTTGCCCTTTAAGTTCATGCTTTTAATGACTCTACTATCAGACTGTTTGTTCGTTTGCAAAAGGAGGGGTAACTCCCCATCCTTGGAGGAGTTTTAGGGTTTGTTTTTAGGCTAAGAAATTCTATATTATCATTGTCTGTGTTAATATTTAGCAAGGTCTTGCTGTGTAAGTTCTGATTCTCTGCTAAGAACTGCATGTGCATGGCCCTATTTCATCATCACAGCTGCTCTAGAAGTTACATAGTGAAATTCTAAAGTTACAGAGGGCTCAGACAGGGTTCCCAACTAGGATATGAACTCAGTGGTGATGACTCCAAGACCTGCATTCCTAATCACAGTATCAGATGTAGTGTTACCCAAAAACTGGGTTTGTCTCTCGGTGGGTGTTGAGCCAACAGATACAACCAAGCCAAAGATCATTAATTACCAAGACCTCCTCAAGGGCAAGAATTGAGACCAGGCTTAGATCACAAAT